>NC_057344.1:41042844-42400344 GCF_016509475.1 Prionailurus bengalensis | reverse complement strand
GAAGATCTTTAATTTATTTCTTCTAAAGAGGCTCAAGAGTCTCATGAAGGTAGCAGCAAAAATTCTGCAGAGGCTCCAGAGTTTGATCTCAACTTGTAGCAATGTATGGAATTACTGAATGTGGGGGAGAGCAATGTATAAATATTAAAAAGAAAAATGATGATGTGGGCTACCAGAATTTTATGAAGTTATTATAATAGTTCTATCTTGTTGTCCGAATCCTAGTATTCAAGGAGAACAAAAGGGATTCTCTGGATCCTAGAGATTTTACCAGTTTTTCTTTAGATGAATTGACACTTTGATGAAGCCTGCTGTGTTATAGTATCAATCACAACGATTTATGATTCCTGCAGCACAGCAACGAAAGAGGCATCGTTCTAGCTGCTACATGCTGGATCATCTGACTATAAATATATTCTGTTACTGTAAGAAATTGCTGCAGAGAGTGACTAACTATTCACCAAACCCATTCACTCTACTTTCTGCACAAGCAAAGCAGCTTGTCTATCCTTTCTCAGCTTGTCCTGTAGTTGTGCGTGGCCTCGTGACTGACATCTAGCTGAGGTGGGATTTTGCTCATGGGCAGTTGTTTCCTTTTCTGCTGTTATAATTGAAATTTGATGCAAAGTTTTATTTTTTAATTAGAAAATAGGTTATTACTTTTATCAAAATATATATGTATTTATATGTGTGTGTGTGTTATAAAAATTTTATCTATGAAAAAATGTTAAGAAGAATGTACCAAAAGAAATTCCAGGAAGTAACTATTGTCAGTACATAAGAATATATTTCCAGACATCTCTCTATGCAGAGAGAAACAGACAGACAGACAGACAGATAGACAAAGAGAGGCTCTTTTGCACTATCTCTGGTTTCTCCATTACACAGTGTCACCCCTAGCAAGTCTCAGCTACGAGGCTAGCACTCTGTTCTAAAGGATTGAGTCTGATTGATTTGGCAATGCTTCCAAATCTTTCAGCTTTTGCTGTTGCTGGTGGTGGTGGTGGTATTTGCCTTATAATATGAGCTGTTCTCGCTTTCTTCTTTTATTAATTTCCTATAATAGTAGAAGAAGATTTAGCATTTTTAATCCATCTTTCTCTCAGTCTTGCTCCCTTTTTCCTAACATTTAAGTCACAATTTCCATTCAATTCATAAACTCCATCCATTCCTAAACTTTAATTCAGTTTTTAGCTTACAACCCTAAAATGTTATTTTCTACTAATCCAACCAACACATGATAATTATGCTTTGTTTCTTATATTTTTATTGTTTTTTAAAAATGAATAATTCTCTAATTTTCTACTGTTTATTATATGTCATATATAATATACTATATAGCATAATATATGTAACATATTTTAAGATTTATTGCAACACATCTGTAAAGTTTTCTCAATATTATTTCAATGGGATCAAATGCATCAGATAATCTAGCTATTTTTTTCTTCAGCCAGTTTGACTCCACACACTTCTCCCCCCATACACTCACACTACACCAGAGTAACCTGTTAATCAAACAAGGATGTTTATTAAATCTCCTGCTGTAAGAAGAATGTC
Organism: Prionailurus bengalensis; assembly: GCF_016509475.1. Lineage (NCBI taxonomy): Eukaryota > Metazoa > Chordata > Mammalia > Carnivora > Felidae > Prionailurus > Prionailurus bengalensis. Next base: position 42,398,784 of record NC_057344.1, on the reverse strand, counting down.
TTAAGGAATAACACCTCATTGACAGTGCCATAATGATATTTTGGGAAAGAAAACTTAGGGGGGGATATTTCTAGGACCTTAAAATTTGAGCTCAAATTGTTTATGGTTGGGAATTTACTGAGATTAGGTGATGTTAGTGAAAAAATAGATTAGAAAAGGGAGAAAATGCTTTTGGAGTGAGTCTTGACATTAGATTCTCAAAAAAAAAAGAAAGAAAGAAATGAGGAAGGTAGGAAGGAAGAAAGGAAGAAAGGAAGAAAAGGAAGGAATGAAGGAAAGAAAGAGGGAAAGAGGAAAGAAAAGAGAAGGGGGAGGAAAGAAAAGAGGAAAGGAGAAAAAGTAGGAAAGGAAATAAACTTCTATGTATTTTTCTTCAGGAATTTGCTAGAAGATGTGCTCCACCAGAATGATAAATATTTGATAAATTAGTGGTCTCTCTCTCTCTCTCTCTCTCTGATTGAAGAGCTATCTTGCCAGATGAAAAAAATATATATATTTGTATAGACAAATTGGTTTCCAGGAATTTCCAGAAGTAAACAGTGACATTATTTATTGGTTAGTTGGTTTGTTTTTGCATTATCCTCCCCGACAAAGTTATTTGGACAGATAGGGTCTCAGTTCTTAGTCTTGATAATTAAGCTAGGTGGACTTGCTTGAGGATTGAGGATTTCCTCCCTCCTTCCCCAGACCTATCCTCTTCCCTTCCCTCTCATCCTTCCCTCCTTTCTTTTTGTCTTCCTTCCCTTCCTCCTTTCTTCATTTCTTTAGACTGCCCTCCTAGAGCTTTCCTTCCTTTTTCTCCTGTCTGGTTGACAGTTCTCTATACTTGCAGCATAGTGGAGATTCTGGGAATTCTTTTTCTTACTGTCTGGTATTGGATTCCAATGTTTCCTGGGGCATCCTTTTAAATCATTATGGTGGAGCACCTATTCTAGCAAATTCCTTAGGAAAAAATGCTTACAAGTTTAATTCCTTTCTTTTTCCTTCTTTCCTTTCTTGTTTCTTTTTTCTCTTTTCTTTTCTTTTCTTTTCTTTTCTTTTCTTTTCTTTTCTTTTCTTTTCAGAAAATGCCAAAAACGTGTGTTATTCATGTTTATGTTTGATCACTATATTGACTGGATATATAATTCTAGAGTGAAACCATATCCTTCAGAATTTTCAGATCTGTGTCCTATGGTCTTCAAATTTCCAGTATTGCTTTTGAAAATTATAGTGCTCTTTGGCTTATCTATTCATAATGATGAGCTCTACATAGACTTCTTTTTTAAAATATTTTTTAAATTTACATTCAAGTTCGTTATTATATAGTGCAACAACGATTTCAGGAGTAGATTCCTTCCTTAACGCCCCTTACCCGTTTAGCCCATCCCCCCACCCCACAACCCTTCCAGTAACCCTCTGTTTGTTCTCCATATTTAAATTTTTTTTCAACGTTTTTTTATTTATTTTTGGGACAGAGAGAGACAGAGCATGAACGGGGGAGGGGCAGAGAGAGAGGGAGACACAGAATCGGAAACAGGCTCCAGGCTCCGAGCCATCAGCCCAGAGCCTGACACGGGGCTCGAACTCACGGACCGCGAGATCGTGACCTGGCTGAAGTCGGACGCTTAACCGACTGCGCCACCCAGGCGCCCCTGTTCTCCATATTTAAGAGTCTCTTATGTTTCGTCCCCCTCCCTGTTTTTATATTATTTTTGTTTCCCTTCCCTTATGTTCATCTGTTTTTCAATCAGTAATCTGGTCAATTAGTTAATCTTTTAGACTGATCTTTTAGTTCTTGGAAATATTTCTGAATTAATCCTTTCTAATTTGCTCTTCTCATTATTTCTAGAACATTCACTTACCTGATGTTATGCATCTTTTATAAGTTAGCCCTAATTCTTACCCTCTCTTCCTTTATTTTCCATTTCTTACCTTTTGATTATTTTCTCAGTGGTTGTTGTTGTTGCTTTGTTTTGTAACAAATGCTTCCGAGCTTCGAAATAATGGTTGGCATCACTATTATTCTGTTGTCTTTACTCCTGTTCTCTTTCCCTTTGTAGATTAATAATCTTCTTATCACTTTACTGAAATTTTAGTAGAAGTTCAAGGAAATGAGATGTAATAGGTTTTCAATTTGACATGCATAACTATAAGTCTATTTAGTATGAAATTTTGTATGTTTTTGTATTTTCTCTATTTAAAAAAAATTAGATTATGACATAAGAATGAGGTCAAAAGTTTGCCTATTTTACTGATTTTTTAAGTGTTTATTTATTTTTGAGAGAGACAGAGTGGAGGGGCAGAGAGAGAGAGGGAGACACAAAATCTGAAACAGGTTCCAGGCTCTGAGCTGTCAGAACAGAGCCTGACGCAGGGCTCTAACTCAGGAATGGTGAGATCATGACCTAGACCAAAGTCGGATGCTTAACTGACTGAGCCACCCAGGCACCCCCTATTGATTTTTAAAAAATAAATTTGAGTGTCTCTCTCCATTTGGTTTTTCTTTTCTAATTCATAATTTCTATTAATCACTAAATTTCATCCTCTTGCTTTCCCTAGAAATGTAAAAATAAAACTAACCCAACATTTAGAATAGATTCATTATTTTTTCACTTATTCTTGTTTGTTAGTGATATACTTAGGACCTCAACAGATCAACTGAGCATAATGCCAGTAATTGACCATAAATTTGTATATATAGTACCCTCATTATAATGATTTTTCTAAAGCATTTGCTAATCCAAGAGGCTTCCTCTTTGACCAGAGCGTTAATTAGGACAATGTTCTTAATTTTCAATTCTGGAAAATTTTCTTTCTTTCATTTGACATTTTGTATTAACTTATATTTTGATGGTATTGTGTTGCAAAAAATGTGTTTTGCACAATTTCTGCTTTTTAAAATTTAATGAGGTCTTTTTCTTGAACTCATAGGTCAGTGAACAATATTGGTTAGTTGACCCAATTTCTAGCCCCTTCTTTTGCCAATTGAAGCTTCAGGGCCCAGGAGACATATTTCCAGAGTGGCAGTCTGTTGTGTTTCCTGGTAAGGGTTTTCTTTTTCTGAAAAAAAAAAATCCATCTCCTCTCCAGCTCCTTTTTTATTTTTATTTTTTTTTGCTTTGAATGTAGATGTTATACCAATAGCAACAGCAGCCATATTAAAACCCTGAAAGAAAGGCTAAGAAAATCACAGAAGAAATATATTGTGAAATCTTGAGCTTTTGAACCAGCATCAATTACTTTTTTCATCTAGACTTCTTTTCTGTGAGAAAAATACCCAAAAGACAAACAACAAGAAAATCCCTGAGCCTGTATAGACATTTTTTTTAATGTTTATTTATTTTTGAGAGAGAGAAAAGTTGGGGGGTGTGCAGAGAGAGAGAGGGAGACACAGAATCTGAAGCAAGTTCCAGACTCGGAGCTGTCAGCACAAAGCCCAATGGGGTGCTTGAACCCATGAACTGGAGGATCATGACCTGAAGTGAAGTTGGATGCTTAACCGACTGAGCCACCTAGGTGCCCCTGTATAGGCATATTTTAAGTTACTTGAAATAATTGTATACTAATACAGACCTAACACATGATGCCTCCTTATAAGTGTTCCATTGACACTTTTTTTAAAGAGTTATTGTCTGAAGTAGTCAAAATGTTAAAATAATATTTTTCATCCTTTTGGTTTTAATCTTTACTTCATTTTTACTTTTGTTTACGTGTTGATTAGATAGTACAAGCACATGGTAGAAAATTCAAAAGGAACAGAGTGCTATACAGAGAAAAGTAAACCTCTTTGCAAATCTGTCTCCAGCCATGCATCACAATGTCACAGTTTCTAGTTAATCCTTCCAGAAATATTCACTAACTAGAGAAGAAAATGTATTATATGTATAATTTTTACAGAAATATCAAAATACACACACTGGTCTTTACTTTGCCTGTCACTTAACTTGATCTTCTTTCTGGGTGACATCTATTTCATTACTTTTAATAGCTACATACTTTTCTACTATATATGTCCATTACATTTTAACCAAATCCCTACTAAAAATATGTATTATTTGTAGCTAGCATATAATTGGGGTTTGATTTTTGACTGTAGACAGCAAACTAGACTTAGAGTTTGAGTTTTGTTCTTGGCTCAAAATAATAGGAATCTCTGACTTCAAAGATATACACTTTTATTATCTCATATATTTGGGAAACTAGGTGGGATAATCCAGACTCAATTATATTATTAAGGACCTGTGACCTTTCCATCTTCCCACTACTACACCTTAGTAGTGACTTCATCCTAAATCTTATTCTCCTTATAGTTTTAAGATCATCTTTAGCACAACTATAATTTCTTCCCTTCAATTCCATTGTCCCAACTTAGACCGTGTGCTCATGAGTGGACTAATAACAGCTTAGAGGCAATTCTGTGCACCTATTGGTTTAAATTATTCAGGATTATCCTCAGGAGTGAGGGAATAATGTGGATATCTTAAAAATAACTGGATTCTGCTAGGAAGGAGAGGGTAAATAAGTATTAGAAATGCAACCAAATGTCCATTATATGTTTTCAATTTAAAATAGTTTGGCTTTGAATAGAAAAGTGTATGAGTTCACATGGTTGACCTTAAAAAAAACAATAGAGCCAGCTATTTTACCAGCAAAATGAGTTTATTCAGGAATGGCAGAGAATCGCAGTTTGGGACAAGCAAACTATGACAAACCGTACGCAGGTCTGGAGAACAGAGGAGAGGGTTTTGCTTTTCTGGAGGAAAGAAGGAAGCTGGTACAAGCAGTTTCAAAGCGTTCAGGGTGGTGGTGGCTTCTCATTGGCTGCGTGTGGCGTCTCTCATTGGCTGGGCTGGCTGTCAGCCCATTTTTAATGAGGCTTTCTTTATGTTCACAACATAACTTCTCATTCATTTTGTTCCTATCTCACTTTTTTTATTTTTATGCTTCTCATACTTAGTACTGTACCATTTCATTAATGAACTGTATTGTCTTTGATGTTTTTCTCCATAAATTTGAAAGATCTATCTTGTCACTACTTCTCTCACAAGTTTTTTCCAAATAAATTATTAATCAATATATTTCTAATTATCAATACCAATCATGAAAGAATATCTGACACTTCATTGTATAAATTTTATACCACGAATCTATATTATAGAAAGAAATGAGCATACTTTTACTTTTTCTCATTCATTTTCTCCCACAAAGTGGAACTTTAGTCACTATTATTATTATTTATTTTGCACATGTTATATATAAAGAACTGTTGTTTTTATGTTTGCTTTTCCATTGTACATTTTTTTTAAAGAAACGATTTGTGATTATGTTATGTCTAACTGGCTTTCATTCTCAGCACTGGTCTTTGTATGTCACGGACTTTCCATTCATGAGTTCCTAAGTTTGATCACGTGTTCAGTAAGAGCATATCTGAAACTTGTTTTTCTAAAAGAATATCTGGTTCAGCAAAACAACATAACTTCAATTTGGTTGTTATTATTATTATTATTATTAATTTTCTCCTTAGAGAGGCTTGGACAACCAGGTATACTTGCCCGGGCTCTTGAATCATTACTCAAAGACAAGAAGAAGCAAGTACCGTCAGAAACATGTTCAGCTACTTCAGAAAACGGCATTTCACTGTTTCCAGAAGCCAGAGAAGCAGCAGAACAGGCAGTGGCCTTCCTTCCGATGGCCGGAGGCAGCCGAGGGACAAGCCACTGTGCCCAGTGTTGCACCCCCAACCTGTTTCCTGCCTGTTTTATAATCCCAGGTTGTCAGCATACCCAGTGACCTCATATCTTACTAATTTTATGTTTTGCTTACATCATTGCAAGTTGGTGTCTGATGTTTAAAACCAAAGCTTCCCAGACTGCTCTGCGCCGACGGGGTTAAGCTTCCAACCCTCTGCTCTTTTTCTGTTTGCTTTGGCCTCTCAGTGAACCACAGTTTTGATGTGCAGCTCTTCTGCACTGGGAAATAAATATCAAACACTTTCCCCAGTGGTCTGATAGCCAGTGCTCAACCCCGTTCCTGGGCTCTTTAAATCAAGAGGCTTAAGGGGGATTTTTTTTCAAGGGCTGCTCTACATGTTTCCTGTGGGCTTTTATTTTTATTTGGAAAGATTGCTGGAAGCCAACCTTCAATGAACTACCTCAGTTTCCTCCCATGAGCACTCCCTGTAGAAACTTCTCAAAGATTCTGACATCTCAGCGGAATCCTTCATTGGTCACCAACACTAATGTCAGGGGTTTTTTCCCCTCTATATTTTCATTCCATTGACTGTCTTATTGATGATCCAGATTTGGGGCAGTTCATCTTACTGTATCATCAGATTTTATGATCCAATCATTTAGGTGCTACATGGCATAATGAATAAAATAAAGGTATGCTCAGTTGCATCAATACCAAGCCAATAGAGGCCTCTACGTTGCTTTGGATCTTGGATGACCTTCTGACTATGAGCTCAAACTGCCTTTGTACTTGCTGATGAAGAAAAGTATAAAAATACATATTGAAATGAAACCTGAACCCTGGTTTTGATCCTTAAATTTCAAGGTGATACACTGTTTAATCTCTTAAAATCTGAACAACTGCTTCCCATACTTTGACAATTTTAACCAAGCTGTATATTGTGACTTGCACAATGCTTTCTTTTTGCTTGGAATTTTGTCCCACTTGCCTTCATTCTAACCTTAAGAAATCAATCAACTCAAAGATTCACCCTGCTCCTGATATTCTGTCCTAGGAACTTTTTAGCCTAGCCAATAAGCAATGAAAATCATGCCCTCTCTATCCCTAACAAAATGCCACTTGAGAAGTGGTATTCTCCTTAACTGCAATCTCATGTGATTCTGCTAATTTATATCATCACAGGTTTCTTTATTTATAGAGAAGTCTTTTCATTCCCCACACGTACATAATATTTGGGAGCTAGAAAATAATCTCTCCATTACATCAGATCATTTTCATTAATTCAAGATTTAAATTCTCATTTTAATGCTTTAAATTCAATGCTTCCTTTTTCTACTAATTTTCTCAATTTGCTCAAGCCACTGACTGATTCATAACCAGGCACTGCCACATGCTTTCAAAATTATTCTCTTTGATTCCTTACTGACCTTATTTCTGTCATTAGTTAAAATCTCACTACTAATAAACATGAAGCCGTCTATTTTTATGGTAAAATTTTCATAATAAATTTCAAAAGTTTTCCTTGTTACCAAGCAAACCCAAGAAAGAAAGACAGGAAGCAGAGGCAAGCAGGATAAAAATAAAGAAGGAAAATTGAAAGTCAATATTTCTGTAATCCTTTCTTAGATTTTGACAAATTGGCTTCGTAGCTTGGTAATTCAGGTAGCATATGTATAAGAGTGCCAAAAAAATTTCCTCTTAAAGATTTTCTTCACAGATCCTGTTAATTAAATAAAATGTATAAACGATTCAGTGCCATATTTTTAAAAATAATTATGCTCCTAGCCAATGCTTGTCTTATGTTTCTTATTCCATAGTTCACCATTCTTCTCAGCAATTTACATGATTCCTCAGAATGTACTTTAGGGATATTTTAGTGTCTCATCTATTATTTATGATGGCAAACAATTTGTAATATAAATAATTTTTAAGATGCCCCTTGTTTAGGTATAACAAGTCCAGACACAGATCTTCCAGATTCCTATTCTTGGCCTTCAGAATGATTTGCTTAACTGCATGTTCCCACTGATCAATCAGAACAAAATGCTTGTAAACCATTTTGATTAGATTCTCTTCTTCTCCTGAGCCCCTCAGGGACCTTTGGTCCTCCCCCCACCCAGCCTGAGCCAGCATACAGGCCCTCCTAAGGAGCCTTCACAGAAAAATAGGCTAGTCTTAGGTAAAGCGTCCACTGATCAAGGATTCTCATCATGCCACTCTCATCCCGTTATTTCTAACCTTGTTTACTCTTCCCTCTAAAAGAAACTCTTTTGCCTGGTTCTTGAGATGCTAGTAGATCTTATACCACAGCATTCTTTTTATCGCAGTAACCCCTCTCCTCTGCGGTAGTTTCTCCCCCATCCTTTCCTCTTTGCAATATTCTTTCCGAATAAAGTCTCTCCTTACTAAGTCTGTATCTTTTTTTTTTTTAATTTGATGATGTGTACTATGACACTCCTTTATAACAAGAACTAAAATTTAATGGAGCCAGTTTTGGTCCTCTGGCCCCATCTTCTCAAACACAGCAGTGGGGGTGACAAGAAAGGAAGTGAGGATGGAAATACAGGGCCAGGTAGAGAAAAGGTGAAATCCGTGGTCTGCAAACCAAGAGGTAGAGGTTGGGTCTGACCATTTCCAGATTTTCATATTCCTCTTATCAATGAAGTGTGTACCAGCTGACCTGAAGATTCTTCAAATTTCTGTTATGGTTATGAAATTGATATCCAGTCAGTCCCAGGGACCCGGAATTGACTCCAGCAATATTTAAAATGGAGCAGACAACAGCCACCGGATGGCACCAAACACTACCTGGACAAGGACAGATTGGCTAATCCAGATGGCTCCTGGCACCTGAGTGTTGTAGCTCTACTGACTCAGACATTTCATCAACTTCTCAGTGACGCTAATCTGCATTGTAATTGTTGGATTACACTCATCTTGTTATGGCCTTTATAAATTATATTTGGTAGGTACCTTTTCAATGGAAAATATAAATAAGTGAAAATAGGATATCTATTCTCAAGGTGTTTATATTTGTTGGAAATCAAGGTATGAATTTATGAAAACATATGTGGGATAACAGGGTAAAATAATGTATTTAGGGCCCCATAATTAAAATTTGGCTCACAGATTTATGGAAGTGTTGATATGTAGAAGCCGGAGGGGGAAATAACTTATTTAGAGGTGGGATACAATGATTTTTTTTTCTCTAGAAGTTGAGACTAATACTCCTTTGGGAATTCCACTCTTTTAGGAAAGTCATTTGGGTATGTTTAGTCATGCAAATGTGATGCAGAGAAAGGACAGAGATAGATGCCTGAGAAGTTATGGCTCAAGCAGAGAAATTGCAGGGAAAAATAACAATAGAATTGGTTGCCTTTATTTTGGCTAAGGTTGCACATTTAGATGAGTTGTTTCATGAAAACCACTTTTTTTCAAACATTTTAATAGATACTCTCTGAGAAATATATTTTACATTTAACATGTGACCCAGTACTAAACACACAGCTTTTTCACAAAACAATTTCACTTACCACACGCAGATCTTTGATCATTTCTATTTTGTGTAGTCTTTTTTTTAATGCCTATGGTGAACTATCATATTGACTTAAAGCATACCACTGGGTGGTGAAGGGCAGAATATGCCACCCTCAAATATACCACTCACCAAAGGATAATTTTGGCAAAGAATTTGCCAAAGGATTACTTGCATAGGATTATTTTGAGCTGAAAGCAGTTAAACATCAAATACAGGAGGAGCTCTCTGTCCTCTCCACTTTCTGCCTAAAAGCAGAGCATAATATATACATATACATAATATATATGTGTATATATACATATATATACACACACATATATATACATGTATATATATAAAGGAAATTTACATTTGAAAAGGAAATTTCCATACAATTCTTACCACCTGAGACTGCATAACAAGCCTTACTAATCAACTCTCATTTACCTTATCTACCATACATTTCATGTCACTTTCCCACAACTTACACCACTCCAGAAGCCCAGGATCCCCTTTTCTTTTGTTTAGTCTCTTCTCCATATCTTATTACACTTTGTTAAAATGGTGTATAAATCCCAGGTTTAACTACCTCTTTAGGGTTTTCAATTATTTTTGGTGAGGACCACTGTGTGCATAAAAAATAAACTTTTCCTCCTATGAATCTGCCTTCTGTCAGTTTAATTAATAGGCCCCAGTTACTCAACATAAGAGGGTAGAGGAAAAGTTGTTTTCTTTCTCTACAGTTGCATTCTATAATCTTAACTTCCATAGAAAAAATGTTTCATTTCCAAGTGTAGATTTAGAGTGCAACTTATGTCTTATCCTTGTAGAGATGTATTTTTTGTTCAAGGAGTTTCTTGTGGGAAATCTAGAAATGACTCAGATTGCAGGAAGGACATATGCAGGTAAAATCTTCACCCTGAACTGCTTGCCCCACCATAAAGTACCCATAAATGAGTACTTACCTAGATTGATGGCATTCAACTTGGAATGTGCTACTGGTGCTATTAGAAATAATCCAGAGCACACGAATGATTAACTGGCTTCTTCTGATTTAATTGTCCATCTGGACTATAAAGGAAATCCTGTTAATGTGAGAGTCAGTGTGGAAGGCATAAAACCCAGCAGGGAGACAATGACTAGGAGAGAGGCATTGACTCTAGAAAATGTAGAAAAACTGTGGGGACTTATAGAGAGTGAGAGCAAACTGACCAGATACACAGAGACAGGGCTACAATGCAAGAGTCCACAAGAATGAGTCCAAACCCATGATCTCAAAGAGGAGCCATTTCTAAAAGCATTTTTAGGTTTCTTGGTTATACTTTTTTTTCTTATAATCCTGAAATTTCCATCATGCCTTGTCAGAACTTGCAACCTGATTTTACTTATGTGATGAGAAGTTATGGTAAGAGTCTCTTGCATGTCTGGGATGGAGCAAAATAGCCCACAACCTCATAGTCTGGTTTCATAGTATGGAACCTCATGATCAGAATAGTCTCATCACCTGAGACCAGAGAGACTCTAACAGTAGTGGATATTAACAAAGGCTGATGGGACCTGCTGGAGTCGTCATCCAATGCAGGCCAGGACGCTGACCACAAGGCAATGCCATGGTGGCTTGATAAGAAGCCAAAAAGAGAAGACCCAAGGCCCTGTTTCCCAACACACACACACACACACACACACACACACACAACTCTGGGATATAACTTGAGCAGTGGGTTTCTGTGCCAAAAGGCAGGGCACTTGAATTACTGTAATTTATACAATAAAATTTAATGTTATTGTATAAGCTGGTGAAAACAGCCTGAGCTCTATGCTTGTTTGTTTGTTTTCTTGGTGCCAAGTAAATAATGCAGCTATCTATCAGTTGCTCTTAGAATTTAGAGGAGCATACCAGGACCAGCTTAGCTCTTAGAATTTGGAATCAGACTACTGTAGGTGCCGTTGATGGGACACAGAGAAGAGCTGCTTCATCAGGGGACTGGTGTTGGACACTAATACCAGAGTCAGGGTCTCAGGACGACAAATGCAGTCGCTCAAGTTTACCCATGCAGGCTGCATACATTTGGAAGCATTTACTACTATCTCTATTATCATTAGCTCCAGCTCAGTGCTGCAGGCCCAAAATAGAAAAACAAGCAATATACACTCTCCCTGTGTTTTAGTTTCAGGTACTGAGCTTTGAAAGTAGAATCCAAGCCCCTAATGGATATGTTTCCAATTTAAGCATTAGCGGTTTCAACTCAGAATAGGTTACTAATTGACCACAGGGGAAAAGGGTCAAGGTTCATTTCTACCCAAACTCCTAAATACAAAGTAATGGAGAAAATACCAGAAGATGTACTGAAGATTTTTCAAACTCTTTTTCCTAGTAATGCTGTCTAGGTCATCTGGATTAATTTTCCCACTGAGAGCAACTAAATGATGGATTAAAAAGATTTCTTTCACTCAAGTTATTTAAGATGTGACACTTACAAAGGATTGTCAGGATGAAATCAGAGAGAAAGAAGGAATCTGGAGAAGAGGAGAGAAGCCATTTTTCCCCCCTGTGGAAGCATTTGTCTACCCAAGAACATTTGAAATTTCTACTAGAAATTCTTTTTTCTTTTCCTTTTCTTTTTTTTTTTAAACTTTCTACTAGGAAAATCTTATAACCCATGAGGAAGACAACCAAAGCCCAGAAATACCCTAGTCATGGAATCCAAGAGGTGATCTTTATATATTAAGTTGGGTCTGCAAAGAACCATCCTCTCAAATGAAGAATGAGCCAAAAATAAACCCACCTCTGCTGACAAACTCCATGGGGTTTCTAGAAAAGTCTTCATCCTAAGTAAGGGATAGAGAGGAAATCCTGTCTTGGAGAATCTGTAAACAAAAGCTAACCCTTTTTCGATTTGAAACCAAATTCAAAAACAGACATACACACACAAAAAACTTTTAGATCTTGAATTTAATTTAAAGTGATTAGAGATAATAGTTCCCTGAGGCAGATCTACAAACACCTCTTATAGTAAAAATAGCAAACATAACATAAAATATAGATTATAAAAATAGATTATACTATGTAAAAAAAACCCTGTGGTATCTTCCCACAAGAGAAAGCTATAAAAAGTAATGCATCATATTAGAAAACAATGCCAGGTAGAAATTCTGGAAATGATTGAATTACAATTTGAAATACAAAAACTTAGTAGATGGATTTATAAGCAAATAGAACACGATGAAGAGCAAATAAGTGTCACAGAACACAAGTCAGAGGAAATTGTACAGAAAGCAGAGTAGAGAAATGAAAAGATGGACACATAGAAGAGATCTGAAATACAAAATGATAAAACATAATATAGACTTAATTGGAGTTCCTGTAGTAAAGGAGGGAAAAGGGAGAGGCAATGTGTAAAAATGATAACAAAGAATTTTTCAGACACAATAAAAGACATTCAAAAATATCAATGAATCTCCGGCAAGCAATTTTGTTTTAATTTACATCTAAAGATATTATAATAAATTTAAAGACTTCTAAAGACAAAAAGAAAATCTTAAGCACAGCCAAAGAAGTGAGAGATCATCTTCAAAGGCACAACACAGTAGATTTATCATTATCTTCTCAACAGCAACAATGCAAGTCAAGAGATAATAAAATGATATCTTTTTTTTTTTTTTTTTTTTTTTTGAGACAGAGAAAGCACAAGTGGGGCAGGGGCATAGGGAGAGGGAGAAAAAAAAAATCTTAACCAGGCTTCATGCTCAGTGGGACTCAATCTCACGACCCTGGGAGTATCATGACCTGAGCTGAAATCAAGAGTCAGACACATAACTGACTGAGCCACTCAGGCGCCCCTAAAATGATACCTTTAATTTTCTAAAAGAAAAGTCCAGTTGGCTCTTGAACAACATGAATTTGAACTGTGTGGATCTAGTGCTCTCTTCAGCAGCACATATACTGAACTGTGCGGATCCATGTGGATTTTTTTCTATAAATATAGCAAAGTACTGTAGATGTATTTTATCTTATGATTTTCTTAATAACATTTTCTCTTATCTTACTTCATTATAAGAATACAATATATAAGACATATAACATACAAAATATGTGTTAGTCAACTGTTTATATTATTGATAAGGCTTCTGGTCAATAGTAGGCTATTAGTAAACTTGGGGGAAGTCAAAAGTTACATGTGGATTTCTGACTGTGCAGAGGTCAGCACCCTTAACCCCCATGTTGTTCAAGGGTCAACCATGCTGCCAACTGGAAAATCTATGCCCAGAGAATCAACCAATTCAAAAGTTATTTTCAAATATTATTAAAATTAACTTTTCTGAGGTTGATTATGGAAAATGGAAAGGGGGTATAAATAACTAATATCAGGCATAGAAGGTGGATGCAATAGACCAGAGGTCAGCAAACTATGGCCTGCTGGCTTGCTGTCAAATTTTGTAAATATTTATTAGAACACAACATGTCCGTTCATTTATATGTCCATTCTATGTTGTTTTCATAATACAATGGCAGAACTAAGACAGCTGTGAGAAAGACCAGATGGCTCTTGAGCCTAAATATTTAATATCTTGCCCTTTAAGAAAAATAAGCAAATTAAATGCATTACAATGAATCTTAGAAAGAAAATGTGTAGAAATAGCAAGACCCAAAACAATGCATAAAAATGCAACTACTTTATGCAAATTTAAAACTATATATGTATTGTATAAAGCTGCATACATAGGTGGTAAAACTGTACAGAAAAGAAATATCACCAAAGTCATTGCTGCTGGCATGAGGAAGGGCATTATGATCAGGAAAGAACTCAAGGGTTATGTGTGAGAAAAGTGTTTTGATGGTAGTGATGCTCTATTTCTTGACATGGTGATTATAGGTAAATTTGCTTCATTATTTACCTATATATTAGTATACATTGCTCATTAAACTGTATGCATGTGTCTTCTGCACTGTTATGGACTGAATTTAGTTCTTCTGAAATTCATATGTTGAACCCTAACACCCATGAGAATATATTTAGATATAGGGCCTTTAGAGAAACAAGGTTGAATTAAGGGTGGGGCATTAATCCCACAGGACTGGGGTCATCCCTTAGAAGAGGCCACGTGAGGGGCACCTGGATGGCTCAGTCAGTTAAGTGTCTGACTTTGGCTCAGGTCATGATCTCACAGTCCGTGAGTTTAAGCCCCACTTCAGGCTCTGTGCTGAGGGCTCAGAGCCTGGAGCCTGCTTTGGATTCTATGTGTCCCTCTTTTGTGCCCCTCCCCCACTCACACTCTGTCTCTCTCTTCTTTGAAAATAAATAAACATTAAAAAAAATTTTAGAAGAGGCCATGTGAGAATACAGCAACAAGGTGACCATCTGCAAGCTGAGGAGAGGCCTTAGGAGAAACTAACCCTGTCAACATCCTGATTTTGGACTGCCAGTCTCCAGAACTGTGAAAAATTAATTTCTGCTGTTTAAGCCACCAAGTCTGTAGCATTTTGTTATGGCCACCCTAGGAGATTAATATGTGCACTTTAATTTTTATAAGTTAAATTGTACAATTTTTAAAATACAGATTTTTCTACAAACTTTATAGGCATTTCACACACACACAAAGCTTTATAATGTCATTTTTTAAATAGGAAAATACTTGGCATTAAACTTCCGGAACCCTTGCTTGCTTGGCCCTGGGAGGTATCCTAGTAATTTGTTCACGTGATCATACATTTTTGTAAAATTTATAAACATAATGTAACTGTAATATATTAAGATTGACCTACCTAGTTTGCACCTTGTCTTGTGTCTGTTGTTTCATTGAAACAGACAAATTTCTGAGTTTCATTGAAATGGCTGTGGCATTTTGGCAATCTGGCTTATCACAGTTGAATTTAGTTTGGGTTTATGGAACACACTTTTTTGGGCCCCTATAACTTCTGGGAAGTTATTGTTAAGTTATTGTTAGTCATGTGTGGTTGTAGTTTGTATCATGATAAGGATGTTGGTATCATAATATGGAAGTACCCACCATGGGAGCTATGCGGATAATGAAAGAAAAAAGTGTAAAATGTATGACCTATAACCACCTTGTGGGAATTTTTTTCTAATTCTTCACTGTATAAAATTATAAGCAGAGGATTCTGTTTCACAACATCTAGTGAAAAGAGTTGCCTCACGTCAAAAATGTGTTCATAGCAGTATGGACAATTATGAAGTATCATGCATTTTTTGCTTTTTGATGGAAATTTTGCAAAACAGAATTTATCTAAATTCTTGCTTATAGGGTTTAATCTGTAGCAGTACTACAAACAGCATCCACATTTGTAACAGCTCATGTATGGAAGAAACTTGGGAGAGGATTCTCAAATTTGAGAACAACCCTAATATGTATGATATTACCAACACCAAGTTAGGAAGCAGAGAGACCTTTCTAAACTACTGATAACAAATATGTTTCAATTAATGATGTGAGAAGAAAAATAGATTATCTGTCTAGCTTCTTTATAGAGGAAAATATTGTTAAAAAATGTTTATCATATAAAAAGGTCATCAAGTAATATACAGCAAAAAATGCAGAAAAAGTCATTATAGAGATGTGCTAAGCTGGATTGTATAGTATTTGCAACATTACATAAATATGTGGTTATTCTCATTTTAAATAAATATTCACTTTTGTCCAATTTTTCATTCATAATGTTGTTTCAAAGAGTATCCATTCAAATTGTATAAGCATTAGGCCAACCCAAACCTGGATCTGCTCTAATATAAACCATCAGATATTTGTCTGCTTCTTTTTCCTTTCTTTGCTGATGGATGGTTTTTTATTCTCTGTGCTAAGATACAATTTTTCTGTAGCCCTATTTTGTCTTTACCCAATAATCCTATTTATGAAATTACTGTTACACATTGATTGGCATCACATTATGGCCATATCCTTTGGTGTTATCCTTTCTGTGGAATGAGCTGTTCTCCACACATTTAATGTCAAGGATATGACCTTCAATTATGTGTTCCATGGCAAAGCAGTTCTAAGCTCTTAGTAATACCAAACTCCTAAGTCTTTGACTTCTTGTGTTTTAATGGCTTTGGTATCTTCCTATTCTACAGCAAAATAATTCTCTATGTCCTCATCTGTTTTTACTGCTAATTTAGTTCACTTCTAACTCAGTCTAATCATCTTGACTGAATAATTTTTGTTTCTATTTCTCTCCCTTTTCATCATCTTCTTTAAAAATATTTTATTTCCCAATAACTAAGTTATTTAAAGGCCTTAATCCCAGATTCCAGTTAAAAGCTTAGAGGTGGAAGCAGGTGAAAAAGTAATCTCAATTTAGACCTGTCAGTGAAACACAATTTAATCTACTTTTCTTTGCATGCTTGAAATAATTTCATGGAAGATAAAGGAATTCTACCAGCTACTAGAAGTTCTTACTTGAAAATAATAGGAAGCCTTCAAGATCACCCAGTAATGAAATTAATCTACTATACACAGACACTCAATCAAATGGTCGAAAACTTGGCATCTGTATTCCTGTCTGGTTTTCTTTTTTTTTTTCTTTTTTTTTTTTTTAAATCACAACTGAGTATTTTTTTTAATTTTTTTTTCAACGTTTTTATTTATTTTTGGGACAGAGAGAGACAGAGCATGAACGGGGGAGGGGCAGAGAGGGAGACACAGAATCGGAAACAGGCTCCAGGCTCTGAGCCATCAGCCCAGAGCCTGACGCGGGGCTCGAACTCACGGACTGCGAGATCGTGACCTGGCTGAAGTTGGACGCTTAACCGACTGCGCCACCCAGGCGCCCCCCCTGTCTGGTTTTCTAAGCACTTTGTGCTCAGTGTTGAATTAGGTTCTATGGTAGAAATTAAAGAGATGAAAACATGATCTTTGCTTTCAGCAGGTAATGATCTAACTAGGAGGAGTGGCATGTATACACAAAGTAACTAAAACTGGTGAAAGCCAGTATCAAGGCAAGAAGGAAGAAGATAAAGCTACTTATAAACTGAGACCTTATAAACAATTTCAGAGTAACAAATAGGATTGAAATGGATTTCACAAATTAACTCGATCAAAGAAAATAATAATACAATATACCTGGAGAGCAAAGTGAAGAGTATTGATGACTTACTCATCTTTTCAGGTCCAGTTCAAAAAGCACTTATACCCAGAAGCCTTCTTAAGCTACCTAATCAGAAGGAATCACCCCCATTTTCTGTTTTTTATAAAATTATTTTAGCTATCTTTGCTTCTCTTGAAACATTTGCCAAACATAAACATACATGTCTTGTTATACAATAATAGTCTTTTATACAATAAAATCTTCTTCAAAATGGGCTATAAACTCCAAAATGGCACAGATTCATCTTCATCTCTGAATTCCATACATAACCTTGCAGTAATAAAGTAAATAATGAGTGAGTACACTGATTTTGTAGTAAACAGACTCTTACTTGCAAGGGACTGAAGCCCAATGTAAAAAGTTTCATCTAAACTTGAATGTATTAGATTGTCTGGCAATCAATGGAGTTGGGGAGATGTCCATTTAGAAAGTAAGAAACAAAGGTAAGTAAGATTAAGTGACTATGTAAGTGATACAAAGGGAAATAAGCCACGTCAATTTCAAATTTTTGCCTTTGACAGATATTTGGAAAGACACAAGAGAACTGTGTTTTGTTTCCAAAAAAATACCTTCTTTAATTGGATGGATGGGCAGATACCTTAAAGTATATGTCCTCTGAGCTGCATAGAAGACAGAATTTCAGCTTGTGTAACAGGTGAGAGGTCAGATAATAGAGGAATTATTATCAATATTAATTTGATAATTGAAGCCAGGGTATTGAATGAAAGCACTTTCTGAAAGAAGCTCAGGAGTGAGCTTGAAAACTGAAAATTGTGGTTGGATTCCAGCTGAGGGAGAAACGTTTGAATGGGGTAGAAGAGGAAGATGCCCAACTGCAAGGGCTCTGAGCCAATTAGAATTCCTCCATGAGGTGACTTATGGGTCTGTGAGAAATAGTCTTCTATAGGGAGTATGGCCTATAATGCAATTGGCCATATTTCTTTCAATGGAGAAGAGAACACAAATTACATTTTTGAGCATAACGACATTAGCTTAATGCAGTTGGGAATTTGGAGAAATTAGGGGAAAACCACAAAATTTTTAGATGAAACATACTGTGTGATTATTCTGAAATTCTGAAGAGTATCAATGGGATGCTAGTGCTGCTCGTACATTTTCTGAATGGAGATTAAGGACACTTTAAAGTGGATGGATGGTCTCATAAATAAGTTGGGAAATGCTCCCTCCTCTTCTATTTTTCTGGAAGAATTTCTATAGAATTGGTATTATTTCATCCATAAATGTTTTATAAAAGCTGCCCATGAAGCCACCTAGGCCTTTAGTTTTCTTTGTTGAAAGGTATTTAACTATGAATTCAATTTCTTTAATAAACAGGGGGGTTTTCCGTTTATCTATTTCTCCTCTAGTGAGCTTTGGTGGGAATTCAAAGGATTTTTTCATTAAATTTCATTCACTTAAATGAGTGTCAACAAATTTGTTGGCAACATTTGTTCATCATAATATTTTTTTAATGTCTGTAGAATTTATAGTAATGTCCCTTCTCTTATTTCTTATATTGGCAATTTGTGTCTTCTCTCCTTTTCTTTTGATCTATTTAGCTAAAGCTCTATCAACTGTACTATCAGCTTTTGCTTCGTTGACTCCCCGTACTGTTTTTCTCTTTTAAATTTAATAATTTTTGCATTATAATTTCTTTTCTGTTTACTTTGTGTTTAATTCTCTACCACCCTCCCATACTGTCCCTGTTTCATACTGTAGGGGTTTTGATCATTGATTTGAAATGTGCCTTCTTTTCTAATGAAAACATTTAAAGATACACATTTCCCTCTAAGCATTGCTTTAGCTGTATCCCACAGATTTGTATACCATTCAAAATGTTTTCCAAGATTGCTTGTGACTTCCTCTCTGACACATGTTTTTTAGTAATGTGTTGTTTTATTTTCAAATATTTGAGTTTTTCCAGATATCTTTCTGCTATTGATTTCTATCTGTTGTGTCAGAAAGTATACTTTGCATGATTTGAGTTCTTATAAATTTATTAAAGATAATTTTAAAGCCTAAAACATTAATGGCCTTAGTGAATATTCCATGTGCGCTTGAAAAGAATGTGTGTATTCTGCTGCTGTTGGGTGAACATGGACTGGTTTATCAATGTCATACAGTTCAGGTTGGTTTACAGTGCTGTTCGAGTCTTCTGTATTTATTCTTACTGATTTTTGTTGTTGTTGTTGTCTGCCCATTACATCAGTTACTAAGAAGAATGGCTAATTCTCTAACTATAATTGTGAATTTGTCTATTTTTTTCTTTTCAATTCTATCAGTTTTTGTTTCATATATATTTAAGCTCTTTTGTTAGATTGCTACCACTTAGAACTGGCATGTCATCTTGGTGAATTGACCCTTTATCAGTATGAAATGTCGGTCAAAATGCTAAGATTCATAAACTTTTAGTTGTTTGTATAATAAAATCAGTTATATACTGACCCCAAAGTTGATTTATTTCAGGGATTAGTTATTTTTCATGTGATTTAGTGGGTGAGTTTATTGATGACAAAAGCAGAACATTTTTTAAAAGGTTGCTGGAACTTAAGCTTACTTATATACTTAAAATATGTGAAATTTAATTTTAATAGGCATAAATATAAAAATTCAAACTTAGAACCCAGACATGGGAAATGAACGAGTTATATTCTCATTATACTCCTCTATGTCCTATAGAACCTTGTATATATCTCTACTCTGAATTCTCTGTTTGCTGACTTCTCTCTTAATATATATATATATATATATATACACACATATCTGGGACAAAAACTGAGTCTGAATCTCTGGTGTCCACCCAATACCTGATTCATAGAAGGTCTTTAATAAGGTGTAACTGCATCAGGCTTTCTTCCCTGTACAAAAGATTTTCACTTTAAATACTGACCTATCCTAAGATATTTCTTTGAGTTTTATGCTATAGGATAACAACCATCCTGGTTTGCTCTGGTTTCATTCTTCACCTCCAACAAAACCTTCAGTCCTGGACACACTGGGATCATTGGTCACCCTATAGCTTTTCAGGTAATATCTAAATGTTTAAAATGGAAACAAAATGGTGTGACTCAAGATATACTTCTTAAGTTGTAAGGCTGATGCTAGTTAAAATTAACCAAATGATAATAATTGAGTCATGAAGTTTGTCAACATGATTTTAATTTGGGATGTAGAGGTCTTCAAACTTTTCAATTTGAATAAATGATGATTATAAATTTCATTTTTATTTTCCTGTGGAAACTTGTCTTTATTTTGTGAAAACAGCATTTTTTATGACTTGTTTTGGTTGACTTTTGATTCACAGGAGGTAAAGAAAGCAAAATTGAATTTTAAAACGCTGTTTCTCCTTGGCATTACACCCAACCAGGTGAAAAGTGGAACACGAAGTTAAGAAGCCAGTTGGGTGTCTGATTAATGCCATACAGCACAAATTTGACAGAGTTGCCTCCATTATGTGTTAACCACTTCCAAGAGAAAATAGGCTTAATTTTGTTGGAGCAAACTGATAGAGTAAGCTGTTTTCTTTGACAGTGATTATTCATGACCTTACTTTCTCTTCTATAAACTTCAATTTCAATACCTTCTTTTGTTTTTCAGCAAAGTGGTTTTCTTTTTTTCTTTTTGATATTTTAACGGGATATTATGCAAATATAAATCACACCAGATCAGAATTTTTCCTTAACAGCAAGAGCAATGTTCTTGCTGGAAAGATAAGTGTAAATGTCTTTAATTATCCTTCACTACATAGCAACCTGAGAACAAAGTATCAGGCTGCAAATAGAAACAATCAACTAGACTGGATACGTTGAAAACTAGATGATTAATCCAATTTATACAGAAAGCAGTTAATTACCTTATCAGACCAACTTTCTTGGCCCCTTATGATTTGAGATGTATTTGATATATATAAGCTGATACGATCATCATCTGTATCTTTAAACACAACTTTGCGTGATTCCAACAAAGTAATGGCTCCAGTATAACTGAGAAACAATTCTAAGATGCAGAAATCAGACAGAAGTTGCTGCTGTAGAGAGAGACACTAAGAACACAAATGAGGGATGACTGAATTTTCACAGCCATCTTTTTTCCCTCGTTTCTTAAGACTTTTAACGCAAAATATAGATGATAAATAATATTGCTCAGTTTCAACATGTTTAAAGAGTTAATTGAAATATGCCATATAGGTCCTAATATCTCCATGGGTCTGTCAATTTAAGAAGTTTTAGAAATCAAGGGGAAATAAAGTATAAAGAAAGCTCTCTGTTCAGGCATCTTGTCCAGCTTTCCACTGTAATAGGTATTGTATTCTGTTTTTTTCAGGAATAGAGAGATTTTACAGACTTTTCAAGAATAGCCAAAGATATTTCATTTCCTAAAATCACTAACAGCAACAGCTAATAGATATTGAGCACTTAGCATATGAAAGGCTAAACATCCCAATGAGGGACTTACTATTCTAAACTAATTTTTTAAATTAAAAAAAAAAAAAAGTCTTAGAGAGCTTACCTTGCCTGTGCAAAGACCAGCAGCTAATAAATGGAAGAACCAGTATTGAGGCTCAGGGTGCCTGAACAAAGCCAGTGTGCTCTGCCATGCCCTCTCCACAGGAAAGGACTTCACATGTATCCACAGGAAACTGTGTGTCTACATGTTATGTTCATACAAATCCTAAAATTGCAATATTCTTTCAATTTATGAGCAGATTTATATGTTTATTTTTAAGTTTTAACATTGCCCCCAAATATTTAGTAGTACATTGTTGTGTGTTCCCCATGAGATAAATTTATATCAAATTTCAAACTTAGAAAACAGACATAGGAAATATACAAATTATGTTTTCATTATACTCCATTATGTCCCATAGCATTCATCACACAGTAATTAATCAGCCCTTCACAAAACATGTATAGGTAATTTACTATGAAATGAAGGACTTTAGGATCGTGACCATCAATAACCAAATGGCTACAGACAACCATTTGTCCTTGATATCTAATACATCCTAGCCTATAGGTCATGAGCTGCCTTCCTTTTTTTTTTGTATCTATTCTCACTAGCTACTACACTGATTCTTCCCAGAACTTACTGCCTTACATGCACCGTTGCTTCTTATGGATTTATTTATAGGCACATAACATCCCTGCAGTCATTTCCGTTAAGTAGTATCTATAAAAAATAAGTTGTGTTGAATTGCTTCAGTAAACCTCAGCTACCTTGTAATAGAGAGAACTTTTGGCTTCATAGGTTGGTCAAATTAATGACTTAAGAAAATCATTTGAGTGTGTGTTATATTTGAAGATACACTATTCTCTAAATGGTATCTAAGATGATCTGAGGAAGCTGAAGATAAGATTACACATTTGCAGATAAGACTTGAGGTTTAGTGTGCAAAATATTTAATCTGTACCTCAGTGTTTTCATTCCTTTAACTCTTACTCTCAATGGTGTGTGTATTTAATTATTTACTTAATTAATTTGCCTGGTCAAATCTGAATTAAGATCAGCATCCAAACAAACATCAGAGGTACCATAAGAAAGACAAAACTAAAGACATTCACTCTAATTGAAAGAAGAAACTTAGCCACGCAATCATAAATGATAAAGGTAAGGTATGATGTAGGCCAGTACTCTTCAACATGGTAGCCAGTGGCTATAAGTAGCACTTGAAATATAAAGAATTTTAATTAAGATGTTCTATAATGTAAAATACATGTTGGATTTTGAAGACTTAATATAAAGAAAAAATGTAAAATATCTTATAATAAATTTCTCAATTTTTATATTGATTATATGTTAAAATGATATTTTGGACAATTTTATTGAATATTTTTTAATGTGACTATTAGAAAATGTTACATCATCACATATGTAACCAACATGATACTTCTGTGGGACAATGCTGACATAGAGGAAGACTAAAGAGATATGTTTTTCAACCTCAGTGACCCAAGGAATCTTAACAGAGGACATGCTAGAGGACACTGTATAAAATACTTGCAACATATATAGAAGGGGAAACCCCACTTCTGAGGTCCCAACACCACCTTGGAGAAACATACCCAAGCAAATAATCACTATGTGATCCATCCCTGCTTTACATTAGTTAATTTTAGAATTGGTATGTGGAGCTGTACAAATAGGTGAGTGAAGGAATAAATGATGATGGACAGAGAGTCCTGATAACAACGATAGGAAATACTTGAGGGGAGAATGTCCAACTCTGTGTAACACACTTTACATACTCTGACAGAGTATCTTATTTGTTCCTAAAGTGCCATTCTCTCTCCAGTCTTGGTGTGGTTTCCCAAGGGATAATCTATACTTCCCTACCCTATTTAATTTGGGCATGGCCATGTAACTTGCTTCAGCCAATCTAACATGTGTCAGTTCTAAGTGGGGGTTTCAGAAAACATTACCTATTTCTGCTTGCCCTTTTATAGTGCTGTCATAAACATGAGATGAACAGACTCCTTCAGCCTGGATCCAGAATGAGAGACATGTAAAACAGATCTGAGGGGCGCCTGGGTGGTGCAGTCGGTTAAGCGTCCGACTTCAGCCAGGTCACGATCTCTCCGTCCGTGAGTTCGAGCCCCGCGTCAGGCTCTGGGCTGATGGCTCAGAGCCTGGAGCCTGTTTCCGATTCTGTGTCTCCCTCTCTCTCTGCCCCTCCCCCGTTCATGCTCTGTCTCTCTCTGTCCCAAAAATAAATAAACGTTGAAAAAAAAAATTAAAAAAAAAAAAACAAAAACAGATCTGAACCCAAGCCAATCCAGCCTGGTTGAGCTAGAGCCCACCCACAAAATATGAATAGGAAAGAAGTATTGGTTTCTATAAACCACCGAAGTTTGAAAGTTTTTTGTTATGCAGAATTATTTCAGCAGACCCTGACTAATACACATGCTTCACAACAATTCTGTAAAGACGATACTACTAGTTTCATTTAAAACAAGGAAAATACCACACAGAGATTAAATGCCAAAGTCACACAACTAATAAATGTTGGGAACAGATTCTGACTTCAAACTTAAGCTTTATTGATACTTAAGGAAAATTACTCTTATTTTTCACACAATGAATATGAGAATTTTAGTGTTGTAATATAGAATATTTATTTAGAATTTACATATGTTTTTTATTGCTGGTTGTGGATTCTCCTTAAAGTATATATTTCTTAAAAGTTGGATCTTGGGCTTATGTCTCATTGTATTCATCACAATATTGAGCCCAGCTCTTGGAATACATATACTGATTTGTTTATGTATACTGATAGGAAAAATTTGTAGACTGACAGAGTGATGTATTGAAATTTTGTCACGTATTCACTGTTCATATATCATGACAGACATGACAGAGCTGTCACCACCAAGCAAATTAGCCTTTCTGTTTATTCTTAAGGGTTCGATAAAAGTAAGAATAACTATCAGTCCTGAGACCTTCTCTCCCTAGTTGCCAGGCCTAGGGTTTTGGTTGATGGCTTGTGCTTTTATGTAAGGAAGAGGATAGACAAACAAGGACACAGCAACAGAAATCTATATGTTTAAAGAAACACAGATTCAGAATCCATTTATCTATAAATTCTAAATAGTAATTATTTAGTAATTTAGTATTAAATTTAGTAATTTAGTAATTAATGTGATAAAACATGAGACTTTTTATATCTGATACAATGCTTCCCTATAAATTTTATTTCTTAAAAAATGTTTCTAGGGGCGCATGGGTGGCTCAGTTGGTTGAGCATCTGACTTCAGCTCAGGTCATGATTTCACAGTTTGTGAGTTCAAGCCCCACATCAGGCTCTGTACTGACAGCTCGGAGCCTGTAGGCTGCTTCAGATTCTGTGTCTCTTTCTCTCTCTGCCCCTCCCCCGCGTGTGCTCTGTCTCTCTCTGTCTCTCAAAAATACATAAATGTAAAAAAAAATTTTTAAAAATCTCTGCTCTGAAGAATTATTTTAAATGTAGTACATTTTTTCTCTAAAAATGATAGAATTTCCCAACAAAATTTTGCCAAAATTGAAGTGACAGGTTAACAATCTATATATTTCAAAGGAAAACTATTTTCAGATAAATTTCCCCCTTATTTTTTAAATCGTGATAAACTGTGTATTTACCTTTACTGGTATTCTATAGTTACACTCCAGTATACTTTTATTTTAGATTGAAGGACTCTCTTTAGCATTTCTTATAGGGCAAGTCTACTAGCTGCAAACTCCCACAAGTTTTCTTTATCTGGGAATGACTTTATTCCACCTTCATTTTTTTGAAGGGTACTTTTGCTGGATATACAATACTTGATTAAGTCTTTTTTTTTCTTTTTCTTTTTAGCACTTTTTAAATATATCATGTCTGCTCTTTATGATGAGAAATTGGCTATTAATCTTACTGAGTACATAATTTTTTTTACATTTATATATTTTGAGAGAGAAAGCATAAGCATGAGTTGGGGAGGGGGCAGGGAGTGAAAGAGAGAATCCCAAGCAAGCTCCATGCTGTCAGCTCAGAGCTCAATGAGGGGCTCAATCTCATGAACCAGAGCTGAAATCAAGAGTCAGACAGTTAACTGAGCCACCCAGGTGCCCAAAGTAGGTAATATTTTTATTGATACACGTCAGACAGATTGTCCTATTAAAAATATGTTAAGATAAAAATAAAAGAGACAAAAGTGAGTTACTGATTAAAAAAAAACAGTGTTTCATTGGACCATAGAATTTCTAAACTCAAAAGAACATTAAAGGTCATTTGTACAACCATTTTGGCTAATAGGATGTGAATATTTTATTCAGGGATTCCAGTGATATGAATGAAATTTTTAAGATTCAGAATGCAAAATCATAATCAGTTGCATACCAGAAAGATTGTGCACTGTCAGAATTTGATTACTTCTGCTTTGTAGGCTAAGCTTAACTTATTTGAGGGCAGCTACTTAGAGTCTAAAAGACCAGAAAAGACCCATAGTGTTCCTCACTTAACCTGAGCCATACCAGACATCCGTGAACAACAATGACATATATTCAGCTTTAGAATCTTTCTCAAAACATATTCCATATTCTCCTATATTATTCGTAAGAGTTTATATTCAGAGTGGAGAGTGAAAGATTTTATCAACATCTGAGGTCTCTCTACTACTGCCAGCCTTGTATATACTTATCCCCACTGGTTATGCAAGAGATCAGATTGTGATGTCAGGTTCTGAATCCATGTGATTAGTCTCAAGCCCCCCTCATCATTGTATACCTTCATTTACCAAAGAACAGGGACTAATTCAAAACAGCACAGGAATCAGGAGAATTTGTAGAATTTCTCACTATTTGCTTCTTTTATTAATCAATCTCTACTAACCTTGAGAATGTAAGAGAAATAAAAGAAATAGGGAGGCAATATGCATATATGCATATAGTTGAACAAAACATGTAATTCTGAAATCATATGCTCTTTCCTTTCCTATTTGCTTATTTTCTTCGTGTGTGTGTGTGTGTGTGTGTGTGGCATTTTCATGTCTTTAGGCATATATTTACATTTTAGGTGGTGCCATGGGGGACTGACAGCTCCATATTTCCAAATTTAAGCAAATGTAGAGAGAGACAGACTTGAGGAGAGAAATAGGTAAGCAGTGGATGTAGAAAAACAGGTACTTAATTTGTTCTCAACTGAGTCAGCATTGAAGTGTAAAGAACAGAGGTTACTGAACTGAACAAAGACTTTGGTACCCTCAGTGTCTGTTATTTCAAAGCAGAAAAGAAGGGCAGTGTAGAAGACATGATGATCACTGGGTGGGAGGAGATGAATTACACAGAAAATATTTTTCTTGAATTTCTATCCTTCCTATTCATTGGTGGGATGAAAAAGGAAGGGCCTATGACTCAACACAGTATTTGATTTGCTTTCCTAAGATCCCAAACTTTTCTAGAACAACCTTCTATGAGGCATATTTTAGAATTAGTCTGAAGAAATCCATTCATGTTTTGGATAAGGAGACTAAGGCTACTGAATTGAAAGATTTGCCTCAGGTTTTGAGGCTGCTGCTCACAGGCTCAGCTGGAGCCCAATGTCAGGTAGCCATTCTCAACGTTATTGAGCCATAACTATCACTTATTGGCTGATAACGTCAGCCATTATCTGAACCACAAAAAGGATAAAATATTGTGTCTGATTATTTACTCTCAAGGATGATACATGGCTAGTACCATTCTAGAGTAATAAGAGTAATAACATTCAATGATGCCTTAGGATATTAGGTTTTAATTCTCTGGAGGAACCCTGGTTGAAAAACGCTATAATCAGGCACTATCACCATCTGTCCCCACCCACCTTGCCCGAGGTCACCAACTATTTGAGAGCTGATTCACAAATTGTTGGGGGGATGATCCATAACATGGAAGCCACAGGGAGTTGATAAGACTTGTAAAATTAAGGTATACACCTTACCAGTTTGGGCTGCTAGAGGATTCCAGACTATGAACACAGGCTGTTGCGTCTGTGACCTTGAGTTATGATTCATTTTAGATAAGCAATGGATAATACATTTAAGGAAAATCACCTTTGCTCCATCTTGAAACAGAAGCATAAATTTCACTTGTGTTCTAGTTTTGTAATAATAGCTTTGCCATAAAATGTCTCCTAAATAGCTCGACACTGGAAAGCCTGGCTAATAAAGCACTTTGTGTGATTATTAGAGAAGAGTAAAATGCCACAAAATTGAACAATTACTTGCAAATAATGGTCAGAAACTTTTTTCCTAATGGAATTGACTCTTTTCCTAGGTAGGCATCCTGAACCAAAGGCCTAGGGAAACTGCAATCCCTCCCAGTCAGGTCCTGCTGTTGATACTCAAGGAACCATCAAAGGTAAACATAATCAGGAGACAGAATTCAGCAGTGGACAGGGCAAAGCAGTAAGTTAGGTTCATGACTTTAGTGCCAAGTGACTTTTAGTAACAAGTCACTTTTTTAAAATTTCAGTTTGTCCATGGATAATTATTTGTAAGGGAAGGAAATAGTAACACTGAAATGAATCCCTCTTTATGTATGATTCCCCTTTAATCCATCTACACATATGATTCCTCTTTAATGGAGGAGATCATCTTAATTCTTTGGATGCCCTCACCAAAGCAAGTTTTTATTTAATCTCTGTAAACTACTTATTTTAATCTAAATGGCACAGTGTATCAGAGGGGGGCTTGATCCTTCTTAAAAATATGCTAGTGTGGGGTTTGACAGAGTCTGAGGCCAGCTTAACATTAAGAATGCTGAGTCACTAGGGCACTCAGTGACTCAGTTGGGTGACTCAGTTGGTTAAGTGTCCTGCTCTTGGTTTCGGCTCAGGTCATGATGTCATGGTCATAAGATTGAGCCCCAAGTCAGGCCCTGCACTGGCAGTGCTGAGGCTGCTTGGGATTCTCTCTCTCCCCTCCCCTGCTCTCTCAAGTGCACATGTACACTCTCTCCCAAAATAAATAAACATAAAAAAAAAAGAATGCTGAGTCACGAGGCAAATGTGGTATAAATTGTCTGAAATGAGAAAGTGAAATTGGGATTGAAGATTGGGGGTCCAGAATCAGTCATTGGGGCATAAAAATTATTTTGAACTGAAGCCACTTAAGTTCCTAAAATTACTAATCTGCCTGGAAACAGAGCCTCCCAGAAGCACTCAGTCATCATAAATCTCCTCCTGACAAACTCTAACCTTATCTTCTGTAAGATATGAAGTGGACACTGCACCCAGACAAACATTGTCACAGACCCTCCTATCTCCCATCTAGTCTCCTAGGGGTCTACTTATCTATCTTTTAAAAAGTCATCACCCCCTTCTCAAAATAAATACATAAACTTTAAAAATGTTTTTTTTTTGGGGGGGGGTGGTGGTGGCGCCTGGGTGGCTCAGTTGGTTAAAACACCAGACTCTTGATTTCAGCTCAGGTAACAATCTCACAGGTTTGTGGCATCAAGCCTCGCATCGAGCTCTGCACTGATAGCATGGAGCCTGCTTGGGATTCTCTGTCTCTCTCTGTCTCTCTCTCTCTCTCTCTCTGCCTCTCCCTCTCTCTCTCTTTTGCAAAACAAAGAATCATTAAAAAATGTTTTAAAATGTCATTTTTTTCCAAAAAAATTGCCTTCTCCCCTTCTAAAATGTCATTTCACCTTCCAGAAATGGCCCCATTCCCTTCCCTGCCACACTTAAGATGGTGTAAGTGCCCCAAATTCTGTCTCCTTGAGTCACATTTTTCTGTAAATTCTCATGCACATGTATGTGAATAAAAACTCTGTCTTTTCTCTTGCTAATATGGCTTTTGTCAGTTTAATTTGCAATTCCCCCATTAGATAACTTCAGAGGGTATAGGAAAAAATTGTTCCCCCTGACGAGGAACAAGGGCACAAAACCAGATCATAATTCTGCATAGTGTGGTGGCTACCACTCCTTTGTCAGCTAGTACAGTAAAGATGGAGAAAACCCAGCACATGGTCCCCTTGTCAGTTTACTTTACCCTCGGCAGTGATCATGTAACACTGTTCTGACCGATGAAATGAAAGAATGAATTTTCTGGAACTGGTTTTTATTTTCCTGATCAAAGTGGCATCCCTGCACATCCTGTCTCTTCTTTCTCTCCAGAATGCAGATGCAAACTCTGAAGAAGCAACAGCCATCTATCATCTACAAAGGGTGGCACATGATGACAGAAGGCAAGTTTCTAAAGATGAAACAAGAAATTAAGAAGAGAGTTTGAGTCCAGGGCCCTGATGAGATCACCAAATGATAGTCACCAACACTATTGGTGGCCTGCTTTAGAACTATATGTTAGGAGAGAAAAATTCATCTCCATATGTTTAAGCCATTAGAGTGGCATATACTGAGGTTCAGACAATTGAAATCCTAACTAATGATGAGTTAAGGAAAAAAAGAAAATGGGACTCCAAAGACCAGAATCAGGAGGGATAGGGGAAGTGGGGAGACCTTAAATAATAGTTCATTGCTCTCACGCTTTTCTTCTGTTCCTCTGGTATTTTACTTGAAGTTTAACCAACTGGGTATCTTTGCTCCCCTTCAGGAGCCTAGCATAAGAGAAGTGTGTTGTATAAGCAAATTGCAGTGGCTGGGTCTTGCATGGTTCTTCTGACCGCAGCTAGTGTCTGGGCAGACAAGAACATCCTCCTGACCAGTTCTCTCCTTGCCTCCTTCAGAAGAGCTTTTGAAATCCTCTAACAGCATGGGAGTAAGTGAAGTGGGTAATTACACTGCTTGCTTTTACCGAGAGCAAAGAGGACAACTTATACCTCTTATCATACCTTAAGAGTGGCTCTTCTGCTGCAAGCCAGAGGCCTAGAAGAAAAAGAAATTATGTGGAAATAAATATAAAATATTTCATTCCACACGACTGTGTGAAGTGTTGGGCAAATAGAAAATAAGCAACCTATATAAAAATACACTTCTTCTATTGTTCCCACCCTGGCAAGAAGCAGCTTGGAGAAGAGACTGGCTCCCCACTAGGTACACAGACGGATGCTCCAGATGACACTATGTAAGACCTTGAAGATTCCTGGATTGTCAACATAATAAAGCAAGATGAAAATTAAAAGTGTTGTAGGGGAGGAAGACATTTCTTTTCTTCCTTTCCAGGTTCTTTGATTGGTCTCATAATTAAATTGGCATAAGACAGATTAACAGGAGAAGAACAAATTTAATTTCCTATGCTTGGGAGCCCATAAAAATATGAGACTAGGGGCGCCAGGGTGGCTCCGTCGGTTAAGCATCCAACTATGGCTCAGTTCAGGATCTCGTGGTTTGTGGGTTCTAGCCCTGCGTCAGACTATGCGCTGACAGCTCAGAGCCTGGAGCCTGCTTTGGATTCTGTGTCTCCCTCTATCTCTGCCCCTCCCCGCTAGGGCTTTGTCTCTCTCTTTCTCAAAAATAAATAAACATTAAAAAAAACTAAACAACAAAAAGTATGAGGCTCAAAGAGGTAGCTAAAGCAGGAAGCTTTTATACCTTTTTGACAAGGAAATAATACATCTGTGAAGCTTTGACAAAGAAGGGTTTGGGCTTGAGGTAGCAAATGAGTGAAGAAGTAAGAAGTTTTGTTGATACAGCCTTCTAGTCCTTAATCTCCTCAACTCTGTTGGTGCTTCCTGGTTACAGGTAAGGTACCTTTCACAGGCTCCGTCAGGAAGATTTATTTCATGTGCTCAGACAGACGAAGGAGGTCAGAGTGTCCTTCTTGCGCTAGCTGTTTCTTATTAATTCAAAATAATCAAAATGCCAAAGTGGCATATTTTGGGGTGGTATATTCTGCTCCCCTTCAGTGTACATAATTTTTTGCCCTCCAATAAAAGAAATACAAAAGCCTTATTTCTTAAAGAAATTAATGACTTTCACATATCCTTCTTCTCTCCCCCACCAAAATCTAGGTTCCCCGGGAACTGAAATGCAATCTTTGGGTAGCCTTCTTCCCTTCCTTCCTTCCTTCCTTCCTTCTACCTTTTCTTTCTTTCTTTCTTTCTTTCTTTCTTTCTAGTACACTAGACAAACATTACATTAGTGTCAGGTGCACAATGTAGTGATCTGACAAGTCTATACCTTATGCTGTGCTCACCACCAGTGTAACTACCATCTGTTACCATACGTGATTACATACCACTGACTATATTCCCTAGACTGTGCCTTTTATCCCATTGTGGGTAACTTTCTTTTGTATTCATGATTGCCTTCTCTGACTATCCTCTCTTAGGATCCCAAGATCCTTGGAGACCGTTGTTAAATTAACATTTATGGAATGCTACTGTGCTACAATGCTACAGTTCACTACAGTGAACTGTATTAAGAGCTGTATTAAACTGTTGTTAAAAAAATGACAACAGGCACAAAACAGGCTTCTGCTAAGCCTCATGTCACCAAACCAAGACCTTGACAGTTACAGTTTTGCCTCTCTTGGGGATTCAAATATGCCCAAGTTTATCTTTTAATTGGGTGTGGTACAGTGGAAAGATAGGGGGTAATATATTGGGTGGGAAATGTGGGATATGAGGCAGGGCATCTGGGCAGGAGCATAGGCAATGGGGGGGAAACAGGGTGGAAGAGTGGGCTGGGGTGGGGGGTGTGGGGTGAGGGAAATAGAGACATGTAGGACAGCAGAGGACACTACATCTGGCACCACAACTGGGAAAAGTAGGTAAGATGCCCGTTCTCCAGGAAAAGAGACATTGATTGAATAGCAATGAAGACTAAGAAAGACAAAGCGTGAAAGATGAGAATCAGTCAAATATGTACAAATGTTGGCACTTTCGATTTTACATTTTCCCTGGGGGGTGAGGCTTTATGAATCCTGTGACTGGAATTCCAAGCCCTTTCTTCAAACACCTCCAACATCTTTAAAAGAAACAAACAAACAAAAACACAGTAACCTGCCTGTTAATCATCACATCTACTAGACAGCAACTAACGTAGCCACACTCCAGACGGCTGATGCTGTTGAAGATACTGAGCTAAGGAAACCAGTCATTTAGCCAAGGAATAGTTTCTGCTCAAGGAGAAATAGTCATCACGAGCAACAATCAGTGCTTACTGCCAAAAGGCTTGAATAATATTACCTGAATTTTATAGTGTGCTGACTTCACACTTTCCCCACCCCCCCAAAAAAAGTTTACGTAAGTAATTTCACTAACGCTCCACCAAGGAAATTAAAGTTGCAATAGGTGAATGGCTCTCTCTCTGTCTCTCAAAAATAGATAAGTTAATAAAAATTTAAAAAAAGAAGAAAGAAAGAAAGAAAGAAAGAAAGAAAGAAAGAAAGAAAGAAAGAAAGAAAGAAAAGCAGGGGATGGGGCCAGGAACATGTAAGGGAGGTAACCAGAAAAGCAGGTAAACAATGGTAAGAATAGCTATGTAGCTTTATATTGGTGCTTTCTCCACTGATAAAATTCTCTGGAGATTTACTCATCTTTCTCTTCCTGATAACAGAGAGGAGACACCCTTATTCACAGAGATTTCTTTCACAAATACAAATTTCTCTTACAAAAGGATAACTTCTACTCTTGTCTTCAGAGCTTCTCCTGTGTCTGCAATTTCTCAAAGTAATCCTTATGCCAAAGAGGCATATTTGGGGAGTGGCATATTCTGCTCCCCTTCAGCACCAAGATAAAACATGAGCCTATGTTTTGATGTCACAGAAGCGATAATAATTGCAAAGTGTGGAATATTTGTATTGCTTTGTTTCTGGCAGGGTGCAGTATCTTACCTTTAGGAATCGACCAAAGGAAAAGAAGGAAGAATGGAATCTTAGATGTTTTTCAACATTTCTATTCTTTCTTAGCTGCTACCTGATTCTTCAGGAAGTTTGTACTCTACGTTATATGCCATACGTAGAAAAAAAATTGTGTAGAACAAATGTAATGACTTGAAAGATAGAAATGATTTACAGAGAAGAAGTACGTCCATAGGAAACCATTTTCTTAGGAGCTTTCCCCAAAGTTTCTGGGAATTTATAAAATGATTTTGCTGATGGACCTTATTTTTAGCTCTACCCTATGGCAGTCTCCTTGCAAAAGAAATGGGAATTCTGTTTATGCTACAGAAATTGAAGTTCTGCACAGCAGTCAATAGAAAATAATGGATGTCAATTACACAGCTGGAAGTGCTGACTTGATCAGATTTTATAACTCTCTTCTCTGGGGGTCTTTTTAATAAATCCATGGAGAGGAGTGTCACATGTATTTTATGGGAATGCTCCGATGTTTTATTCTATACATAGAAACAAGTAACCAAAGGCAGTTTGACCACCTTACAGTAACTCACATTCCTAAATACATAAAAATGAATGAAAAACAGACACAGAATGTTAGATCTTTATTAGATCCAGAAGGAGTTGTTATCTTTGTTTCTAGGACTTAAAAGGCACATTGCTTTCCTTTTTTTTTTTTTTTATAGTTTGTATTGTTCATCTCTCCACTTAGAGGGACATTAGGACACATGTTGCTTTGGACAAGGCCCAGTGGTCTTCTGCTTCCTTTCTGGTTTGTCTTCTCCTTGATCGCTACTTTCAGTGGAAAGGATCTGACTTCTAATGTAATTTTATCTGTAAATCTCATTTAACATTCTATCAATTAAGGATAATAAAAGTATCTCCTTAAAGTTAGTTTGCCTTAAGGATTAAATGAGATAATATATGGAAAGGATTTAGGGCACTGACTACTACATAGCAAGTTCTTAAAAATGTTGATGACTCATCAATCAAAGACCTACTTATTTCTGATCAATTTAAAGAATGATTTTACTAAGAACAGTTATCAAAGTGTACATTCCTCATTTCCTCACTGAAAGCCTGAGAAGGGGAGACCTTGCAATTCTTTCCTATTTCTTTTTATTCATTTTTCAGATTTGGAGTGCTTCCTGAGTTTTGCATATATGAGAATCACCTGGAGGCAGGGGCAGCGGGAGTGGTGAAAATCCAGATTATCAAAATCTGTCCCCATTCCCAAGTGATTATTCAGTAGACTTGGGCATGGGTACAGGAAAATGTGTTGACCATCTCCTTCAACCCCCATTCTCTTGCAGGTGACCCACAGAACACTCTTCTGGAGCACAGCCTTAGAATCTATAGTGGAGCCTTGAACAACATGGCTTTCAACTGTGTGGGCCCACTTATATGCAGATTTTTGACAATTCAGTACCATAAACATATTTTATCTTTCTTATGATTTTCTTTTTATTATATATAGAGAGCGTGCAAGCTGGAGAGAGGGGCAGTGGAGGAGAGAGAAAGAATCTTAAGTAGGCTCCATGCCCAGACGGAGCCCAAAGTGGGGCTCAAATCCATGACCCTGGCATCATGACCTGAGCTGAAATCAAGAGTGGGGACTAACTTAGCCACTTTTATGATTTTCTTAATAACATTTTGTCCTCTAGTTTACTTAAAAAAAAATTTTTTTAATGTTCACTTATTTTTGAGAGAGAGAGAGACAAAATGCAAGCAGGGGAGGGGCAGAAAGAGAGGGAGACACAGAATCCGAAGCAGGCTCCAGGCTCAGAGCCTGACTCGGGGCTTGAACCCACTAACTATGAGATCATGACCTGAGCCAAAGTCAGATGCTTAACTGAGTGAGCCACCCAGGCACCCCTCAAGTTTACTTTATGGTAAGAATACAGTATATAATACAAGAGCATACAAAATATGTATTAACCAACTGTTTATCTTATTGGTAAGGCTTCTGGTTAACAGTAGGTTAATAGTTAAGTTTTGGGAGAATCAAAAATTATATGCAGATTTTCAATTGCCCTTGGTTTGGTGCCCCTAAACCCTGTGTTGTTCAAGGGTCACCTGTAGTTTAGGACCTGACAATAAACTCACCAATCTTATTGAACTGCTATGAAATTTGATTTTCTCAGTTAATTGATGTCTTGAGAACTCTTTGTACTTTTCATGCTCTTTAAAGAGATTTTTAAAATCTCTAGCTTGTGCGTGGGTAGTTCTCAGTTCTGCTTAACTTTTCTGGAAGATTCCCAGTGGAATACTCAAGCCATCATTTCAGAATCCATGGGTCTTCTTCCAAAGTGCTCAGAGGGAGTCAACAACTTTCCAGGATCTTCGGATCAGAGCCTTGCCACCTGCTGGGTTTGGGTGCTGGCATGACTCAGTCCTGTAGAAAGCACCTGGATGCTGCCAGGTGACTCCTGGCTCTCACTGCAGGTGTAGACATGGTGGCTGAACATCCAGCCATAGTTTTATGTGAAAAGTATAGAAATGACTTAGAAAATATTCCTTCTACATACTCTCCTTTGTCTCTGTTAAAACAAGTTTTAGCCTCTTTCTATGGTAACAGGTTAAGAAAGAAAAACATGCTTAGATCTCTTGATTTTTTTAGTCTCTGTGGTGTTGGAGAAAATGATAATTATAATATATCATCAGTTTTCTTTGTGATGGAGACCATTTGCTACATCTTGGGTTTCTGGTGGACCCTCTATGTTTTTTTCACACTTGAGATAAAACTGCCTTTTCTTCTCATTCAACAAAATGTAGAATCAATTACAAAATCTTTCTTGAGGTATGCTGCCTGCTCACAAAATGTGAAACATAGCATGTTACCCTCCTCTCCATATGCAGTCAACTCTCATAAATGTTAAAGGCACCTAGACACTTGCACAACAGGAGATAGCATATGTATTTAAACTACATGGAGAAAATGACAGAAATAACTGTGGTCTTCCCAGTGTTTTATTATTTTGTGCATTTTTTAGCTATTAATGTCATCATACAGGTTTCCAAATATAGAAGAACCACATCTCCTATGTGACATCTTCCCCATGGTAAATCTAATTAAACTGCCATTAAAGTCTGTGTTCACTCTATTATGCCAAGGTTACCACAGCAGATACTAAATGTTAACAGTATCTTTCTTTGCCCACTGCCAGACATTTGGGAAGGAACCAGCAATAGTAATCTTTATAGAAATCAATTTTAATAACTATTATTTTTGTGTATTTTTTAACAACCAGTATTTGCTGATTGTGAAAATATTGCTGCCAGCAAAGGCAATGAATAAACATTAAAAAATAATATATTTAGGAAATTTTCTTGTATATAATAGAGTTTGATGGACAGTCAAAATTGACATTTGCGTATTTCCCTGGCTTTGGATCCCGTGCCTTGCAAAAGCTGTCCATGTCTGGAAACCTACCTTTCCAGACTATTTGCCTGATCTAATAGCACTGTTGCTGACTTCTGAATACAGCAAATGTGTTTTAGCCCTCACGTTTGTGCTCATGCTAATTTTCATTTTTTATTTATTTTTTTAAGTTTAAATTCCACTCATCTTCAGGACTCAGTTTGAAATAAAGTTCATCTTAGACCTGAGCAGACCCCAAAGTGATTTCTCCTGAACTTTGATTCAAATGACAAGCCCACATAATGTTCATCATAGATCATCTTGCATTGTTACTCATCATCTGTTCATCAAAAGCATTTTCGGGGCCACCAACCTGCAGAGGAAGAAAGACACTCAGTAATTCAATGCATATACTTTCTCCATGACTGTGGTTTGCTGTCTGCTCCTCGGCTCCTGGGGACTATTACTGGGGAGAGGGCAGCCTGGTTTTAACTCTCACAGAGGCCAAGCAGGCTGGGATAGGGGTTCCAGGGCCCCTTATCAGGTCATTCTCTGTAACTTTTTTGGCTTTCACCGTTGCCTACCACTGCTGTATTGGAGCTCTACTTACATTTACTGCTGCAGGCAAGCAGGCTGTCTGTTCCTGTCTGTCCCCGTTCTCCACCCACACACCATGCAGTAGACTCTTCTATTGCTCTGGTACAGCTCCTGGCCAGGCCTGCAGTTCCATACCTTTGGGGATGCAGGGCACACCAAGCTCTGTGGCTCACCTGGGGCCTCTGCCAGGTTTGTCCTTGACTATCACTGCCCCTCTTTTTCTAGCTAGTAAGGCACTGCTGGGGTTCAGTCCCAGTCCTCTTCTTGAGTACCCTGTGTGCCTGCTGCACTAGACTGGGCATGCAGGTTTCTTCTTCTACCATCTCTGTCCTTCCTTTCCATTTGGGGGCCAGTGGCTTTTCTTATCTTTATGCCACTGCCAGATTTCCTTCCACCTGGACTTGTAGATCCATGCATATATCTGTGGCCCCAGGGATGGACACTCACCCTGTGGGAGGAAGGGGTGTGTGGACAAACGTCTAGCTCACTAACTAGAGTCCCCACTTTGCTCTCTGTAAGTCCCTGTGCCTGGTAGACTCTAGATAAATATGAGTTGAGGTCAATCATTTCAAAACTCTCTCCAAACAATCACAGCAATTAGTTACTATTTATTCAGCTTCTATTGGGCTGCCAGGTTCTTTACTTGAATTATCTCATTAAATACTTATAGCATTACCATGAGGCAGATATTCCTTTTTTTCTCTTTTATGTGTGAGGAAACAGACTCAGAAATTAATTAACTTGCCCCAGGCCACTCAGTTAATAAGAGTCAGAGAAGAGATTCAAACTCAAGTCTTCTGACTCAGTAGTATGTGCACCATTGCTATTCTGACAGGCTGTTCCCTGCTGAGGAGCAAAATCCCCAGGGAGGATTAAATTTGTAATTCTCAGTTTGTAAGGCCACTGGTTCAGCTCTACAGGGTGAGGGCTCAATGTTGAACAGAAGATACCCAGTTATCTGCACACTTTGACCAAAAATGTTAACATTTACAAAAAGAAGTGCTATATTGTTGATTAGCACACTCCATTATTTGAGAATTGCCTGTGTATTTGGCAAACTTAAGCCACATTGAGATATTTCCTTCCTACAGTCACAGAGTTGGGTTTTCATCCAGGGATCTGGCTTTTGACCCAAATACACAGAGTATACCATCCCTTGTAACAGTTTAAATTGAAATATAGCTCTCTTAAGTAGGTAATTTGTCAGCTGAAGGTTAATGATAACAAAAATGCTAATGATCAAATGGCAATTAAGTGTATCATATTTTTAAACCAAACTCCCTTAAGAAGTGTTACTGTATAATTCTGCTCTAGGAAACCTTCATCGTCTACTAAATCAAAGTCAGAGAGCCCTTCTTTCTTAGCAGCAACGTGTTTATCTCTCTCCTTTCTCTATTTGATTTCACACAAGCCTCATAAATCATTTAGCAGCTGCAATTGTTGTCAAAATGTTTTTGTTTTGAATGTAAATATTTATCACTATTGTTTTATTTTCCAAAACAAAGAGAGCTGTACTGAAAACAGCAACTAGAACTGCCAATGCTTTTAACTTAGCCAGAGATGAGCCACCCCTGTGGGACCAGGAGCCCCCAGCCATTCTTTTCTTAGTGCTTGGCTTGTGCTAGGTCAAAAGCTGGAGTACCAAATTGAGTTCAAGTATATTTCAATCTAACTGAATTGGATGAACCCTGTCTAGACCTGGCTCTGCCCTGGATAAGTGGTCCTCACGCCAGATGAGAAGTGCAAGTGCATTTTTTCAAGACATTTCCTAGAGTTTCAAGGACCTTGAGGATTGATATCTTTCCAATTTTTAAAAGGGAATCTGGTTCATATAGGAAAACAGTTAAAACAATTGGGTTCATATTAGACTTGACGTTCCACTGTCCTTCCAATCTATCTCTTCTGGATGGGACACCTGGTCAAAGATGTGCCTGGGAGCCAGGCAGGCTGTGATGAAGTGGGGTCTTAGTGTCAAGGCACTTTTGCCTTCTTCATGAGAATCGGTGCCCTAAGAAGGACGAATTCATCAAATTTGTCTGAAAAGTTTGTTTTCAAGAAGAAGCCATCATGACTTACAACAGAAGTGTACAAACTGCAATGATGATAAAATAATGAAAACTATAGATGGAGAGGAGAAAACTATTCACATGTATGTAGTTCATATAATAGAGTTACTGTATGTGAGCTCAAAGTTTCTGAGCTTCCAGAAGCTCAGAAGGAGAATCATCATGTCATGCCCAGCATTCTTATTGTCACTTTCTTACTTTTTCTAAAAATCTTTTTTTTAACATTTTTATTTATTTTTAAGAGACAGACACAGAGCATGAGTGGGGGAGGGGCAGAGAGAGAGGGAGACAAAGAATCTGAAGCAGGCTCCAGGCTCTGAGCTGTCAGCACAGAGCCTGATTTGGGTCTCGAACCCACCAACTGTGAGATCATGACCTGAGCTGAAGTTGGACGCTTAACCAACTGAGCCACCCAGGTGCCCCTTATTGTCACTTTCTATTAGTAAAAGCAGCAAGTTTTTTAAAATAAATTTTGGGGGTTGTCGGGTGGCTCAATCAGTTAAGTGTTTGACTCTTGGCTTTGGCTCAGGTCATGATCTCGCTGTTCATGAGTTCAAGCCCCGTGTCAGGCTCTGTGCTGACTGCAGAATCTGCTTGGGATTCTCCTTCTCTCTTTCCCCTTCCTGTGCATGCTCTCTGTCTCTCTGTGTCTCTCTCAAAATAAATAAACTTTAAAAAAAAGCTTAAAAAATGAAATAAATTTTGAAGTTGAGGAAAGCAGAATTCTCCAGACTTGTCAAAGCTATTTTTTTTTCTTTGCTTTGCTTTGCCATCTTTTCAGTTGTCAATATTCTTCTTTGATACTATGCCCAAAACTCCACAAGTGGTAGTTTCTTAAAAGAAAGTTCCCCCTGGATATGCAAACTGAAATAATTACAATGTATTTTTTTTCACTCTGTTACATTAAAATGCAGCCATTTGGGGCACCTGCTTGGCTCAGTCTATTAAGCATCAGACTCTTCTTGACTTTGACTCAGTTCAACATCTCACAGTTGGTAAGTTCGAGCTTTGCATCGGGCTCTGCACTGACAATGTGGAGCCTGCTTCAGAATTCTCTCTCTCTACTCCTCCCCGCACCTCTCAGAATAAATAAATAAACATTTAAAAATATCCAGTCATCTATCTTTCAGTTTAAATGCTCATTTTACTCAAGAATGTTTGGACCTCTCAGATCCCCTGAGCGAGTCCCTGAGACCCAAGATCACATAGGTACAGTCCTGAACCAGTCCTCCTCAGTCTGCACATACTGCTGGGCCAGCAACTTCTCCTTTTGTGGTTTTCTTTTACTGTTGCATGCAGTACATTGTACTTTTCATCCAAAGTTAACTAACAATTAAAAATAGAGTATGGACAACAGAGTAACTGTCATCATGATCCTGCAGTCCATAGAAACTCCAGCACAAGGCCCAGGGGAGAGTGCTGGAAGCAGAGCTATCCCAGCCTGAGTGGCAAGGCCCCGGCTGTGGACAGATTGGTGACTGCAAGGCGGTCCACCGACAGTGAAGCTTCTTGTACTCCCACTTTTAGGTAATTTGGCCTTAAAATTACCTGGGGTATTGTCTGTTGGGGAATTGCCCTCGACAGGTCTCCTGGGAAAAGAACCATTAGGGAAGAAAATAAGGTTCCACAAGAAATTGTATGGCCTTACGTTTAGCCCTTGCCATCCCCTATGGAGACTCCTCTACTTACTGGAAGGATAGCCTCATGCACTTGCCAGCAAAGGCAGCCAACAAAGGAGAGACATATGGATTTGAAAGCCCCACTCCAGTAACTAAGGAGTGTATCTATGGACAGAGGTCACTCTAACCCCTGGGCCCACTTGGCCCCCAGGAGGCATTCAGATGATGACTGAACCTAGTCGGTTAAAGTACAGAATGGTTCATTGGTTCCTAGGTGCATTGTCTCTCTGAGAGTGTATAAGGCGTGGGTTTCTAAGGCCCTCTTGGCCCCTTCCTGGCACCTTGGACCCAGGCGAACACTTTGTTCTTCAAAACCACAAATGGTTCGGGGCGCCTGGGTGGCGCAGTCGGTTAAGCGTCCGACTTCAGCCAGGTCATGATCTCACGGTCCGTGAGTTCGAGCCCCGCGTCGGGCTCTGGGCTGATGGCTCGGAGCCTGGAGCCTGTTTCTGATTCTGTGTCTCCCTCTCTCTCTGACCCTCCCACGTTCATGCTCTGTCTCTCTCTGTCCCAAAAATAAATAAACTAAAAAAAAAAAAAAAACAAAAAACAAAAAACCACGAATGGTTCAGGGACACAATTAAGAGGTCATGTCCCTATAACTGTTCCACTTGAGGTGTTGAGAGATAAATGACCTTTCATGAAAACAGCAAAGCAAATACTTTATAGATTATAGATAAACATAGATACATAATAAAAACAATGAAAGAAATTAATAAGCAAAGGGCAGGAGGGAACGTTACGAGAAAACAATCATGTTATTCCTTATTGGGTGATTACACAAAGGAACAACTTCAAAATTGGGTAATGCCAGAAAACATAGATGACGTATGCTACAAGGAAATCACTAGCAAATATAATGCCACGTTTGCTACAATAAATCGTCCAGATCAACACACTGTGGTTGTCTGCGTCCATTTTTATTTTTATTTTAGTTTTGTTTTATTTTCACTTTTTCGCCGATGCTGTTCATCCTTCGGGAACCCCTGGACCTGCTGGAGCTGGACTCCTGCAGGAGAGGTGTTTTCTGATGTAGGGAAAAAGACAAGAGCAGAAGGCAGAGAAAGGCAGATCTAGGAAGCAAACATACCAGGAAGGACTCTGCTGTAAACGTGTATGATAGTGTGTGTCATCCTGGGGATGGGGGTGCAGGTAATTGGGGTGCAGAGGTTGAGGGAAATGTGCTAAAACACAAGCTTTGCCTAAGGCCAATCATTATGGGAAATGCTTCGCATAGAATTAAAATAGTGCTTATAGGGGCACCTGGGTGGCTCAGTTGGTTAACTTTCTGACTCTTGATTTCAGCTCAGGTTATGATCTCACTGTTTGTTGGTTTGAGCCCCACATCAGGCTCTGCTCTGACAGCAGGAACCTGCTTGGGATTCTCTGTCTCTCTCTCTGCCCCTCTTCATTTGTGCTGACTCTGTCTCTCTCAAAATAAATAAATAAAAACTTAAAAAAATAAAACATTTTAAAATAGTGCTTATAACTTTGTAACCCCCAGGTATTTGAAAGGCAGGATAATTATTAAAATAATACTACCTAGATAAGTGTTTGGCAAAACTGTGGAATGGACTACATTTAGATATTTTCTACCATTAAAATTTCTTATATTATAAAACTTTTTTAAAATGTGTAATGAAATTGATTTCCTTTATTGAAGACAAATTTCATCCCTAATTAAAACAAATTCAGCACTAGTATTTTCTCTTTCCTAGATAATAGTTCCAATATTGGATTTGCAAATCTGACCTTCCAGAATCTGGAAGGTCTTCGATCCCCTTGCATTCAACAACAGCCTCTGATAAAATGTGAGGAAGCTGGAGCTATTCATGGCTCATCACTCCTTCAGGAAAGTCTTGCCTGTCAGTCACAGGAGATCCTGTCACGTTGGACCTCACCAGAGACCAGGTGGGTGCATCACTAATGCAAAGTTCTTCCTCCAAATGTGTTCCTTTGGGGCACATTTCATTCCAAGAAATACACTCTTCTCAACAAGGATCTGGCCCAACCAGGAGCTTCTGGGATTTTTAGAGCTGAGGTTCCAGGGCTCACAATGGCTTTGTTACTTGTTTAAAGGTAAAGATTCTTGTGTCATGTTTGCCAAAGTCTTCAGAGACAGAGACATTGATTAGCATGAAAATCACCAACTGAAAAAAAAAACCCTGTTCTGAGATAGGAACTAAGGCCAAGTCCAGAAAGAGAAAAGTATATGTTGCACAGCAGTGTCCTGGCTAATTTGCAGGGGACAGGGTGCCACGGCTGGGAACCCACAGGCTCAGGTCTGATGGTGGGAAAGTGGAACACCCCTCCTCCCTGAGCCTGAGAGTTTCTTTGCTTTTCAAGGAAATGGATACCACTTGCTACTGACACTTTATATCTAATGAACTATTTAAAATTCCTCTCAGTCCCTTCCATATCCCTGTTATGCAACTAATTTCCCCAAAGGAAACATAGTTTGAAGTGTCTGGGGCATCTGAAGGCACCAGGCAAAAAAGCACATTCAGTGTGAGAGCCAAGCTGGCTTCTGTGCAAGCAGCACCCAGGCGCAGGGAAAACTTGTGTTTCTTCCAGATGGTTCCAGGCTCCAGGGACACATTTTTGGTCTCTGCCTCTGTCAAGTTCTGTATTTTCACAGTTGATGACTCAAAGGGGGGTTAGGGGTGATGTGTTGGCAAAAAACACGGTGATAAATCCTGCTGATGCACCTTTTCTGGAAAGAGCAGGCAGCTGTCTTCTGCTTCATATGCCAGGCATATCTGGTTACCTGTGTTTTCCTCCATCCCCCAGTTCCCTGGTGGGGATGAGTTGGCGTATGTGCAGTTCCAAAACACCTTAATAAGAAGAATGCTATTGTGGGCCAGTCATTATTGTGAACATCTGTGAACTGTAGAGTTTAATTGCGCTCCAGCTAATGTTTATCGTGTGTGGAAAGAGTAGGGGATTAATGGTTGTTTGATTGTCTTTAGATGGTTTCTTATTATCTTTCCCTTTCTCTTGTGATGTTTTGACAGAAGTTACAAAAAGAAACCTAAGCCCCAAGATCAGGCATCTAAGTCATCTAATTTGGATGTGCAAACAAAGCACGGGATATTGTTCCTACAGACCTCCTTAGGAATGTGTAATATGAAAGTTGGGGGCAGGTGGAAAAGCACTTAATCAGGGAGGAAATGTTAGCTCCCCCTCCACAGGAAAAAAAAGAGTTTTCTGGAAAATTCATCATAGTTTCCTAAATGGTATCAACTTTGCACTCTCATTTCCGAATATACTTACTTGAATAAACTGGTATTGCGCTGGAGAAATGAAGATACATGAAGAATTTTTTGGATTAATCTACAAGGCTCAAACTTTTTTTTTGGAAACAAAAAGGTAAATAATCTTTTTCTTTCTTTTCTTCTTTTTTCCCCCTTGATAAAGCTGAGTACAAATAAAATTTTCATGATCTTGTGTTCCCTATATTGGCCATATTCTGCAGTTACAGAATGCTGGATGCTATAACCTGTATTTCATTCTTAACAAATCTTTTAAGGCTTAAGTCACAGACCAGGCTCACTTTTTTCCTTCTTCCCTTCTCCCCTCCCTTCATTCCTTTCTTCCTTCCTTCCTTTCTCTCTCTCTTTCTCTCTCTCTTTCTTTCTTTCTTTCTTCTTTCTTCCTTCAGTATGACTTAAACC
This sequence comes from Prionailurus bengalensis, assembly GCF_016509475.1. Classification (NCBI taxonomy): domain Eukaryota; kingdom Metazoa; phylum Chordata; class Mammalia; order Carnivora; family Felidae; genus Prionailurus; species Prionailurus bengalensis. Next base: position 42,353,887 of record NC_057344.1, on the reverse strand, counting down.
TTGAGACAGTTTCTAAGTTGTTTTTCAGTAAGAACATTCCATGCATCTGGAATTTTAATTCCATTTTCATAAGAAATTTGGGCAAGTGTAAGTATTTAACTCTGGACTTCAGTCTCTTCTTCTGTACTATAAACCTTTGCTCATTGTTGCAAGGAAATTGTAGTATCTTTGGTAATCATCAAAGAGCTTTCTTTTGAAAGAACTCTGTGGAAAACATGCATACAGATGCATACAGAGCATCCAACATTTTTGCTGAGTGAAAAATACCCAGCAAGGAGTAGGCCAAGGTAAACAGATCTACATAGGGCCTAAACTTTTTCCTGTCATCCATAGTCACAGACAGTGGCTCCATCCTTAGCAGCCTTGGTAGCCCTACCCAGACCCCACTCCCAACACACACCCAGTGCCCCCTCCAGCTAGCTGCATCCCACCTGCCAGAGCAAAAGTAGCCAGATGATGCCTTTGTCACCTCAATTAGAGGATACCAAAACAAAAAACAAGCACAAACAATCAGATAAAAGCAGGAAAAAAAAAAAAAAACCTTCAGGAGACAACTCCTTTGGTCCAAGTATGTATTTTTCCCTTTTATTCTGGCTAGCAATTTTCCTGGAGAAACCTGAAATACAGAGAAGAAAATGCTGAAAAAGACATATGTGATTGAAATTAGCTGCTATCTGCAGGATGCCACTGGATTGCACATGAGATAATGAATTAAATGAAGTAGAAACCATAGCCCGAACTGGAAATGTGCTTTATGCCTAATGTAATTAATCTCTATTGAAACAGCTAAGCCATTTAATTTGTGTTGCATGGATAATGAAATGAAAGGGGCACGTACAAATTAACTTTTTAACCAGCAGAGAAGACGCAACCTCCAGGCTTAAAAATTGATTGGGATTTTCCTGACAACTCTCTAGATTTATGGATCTCAGCCACAGTTTCTTTCTCTCATTGGTCGGTCACAGACTGGTCTTGCTTTTTAGCCATGTCTAGTCTATCCAGACTTATTGGAAATCTACGTCACAAGGACATTTTTGGACAGTGACTTAAAGCATGCATGCATAGCCCAGACAGCTGCTGGCTACATAGCTTTCCCCTACAAACTATTTAGCTTTCTCCTTCCAGTATTTCCTTCCTTTCAATATTTGGAGACAGCAGATAGGACAGTTATCCTATAGTGATTGTCATGTTGATCTGTGCCTCTGAGACCACCATGCTCCTCTGCAAATGCTGGCATGGCTACACTGGCCTCAGAGGAAGAGCAGTCCAGGAAGCCCCCAGCCCATTTGATTATTCTAAGCATGGAAATGTATCCCTCCCTTAAATTCCTTTAGCACCCAGCAGTTTTTGCTTAAGACTTAGTAATACCACATGATGATTATTGATGAAAGACAATCTTAATGTTACATATCCTAGAATCTGCCTACTGTGCATTTCTGCTGGCTTCCTTAGCCTGCCACTACCACATGACACGTACTGGTCTCATCATACCCTGTGTCCAAAACTTTGGGCAGACATAAGAGGGTGAGGGGTTGAATAGTATTTCTCAGAAGCAAATTTGAATTTTCTGGGACAGTTCAATATAGATTCCTACTTCGCAGTTTAGGAGAAGGTCATTTGAAAGGGCACTGCTTTTTGGTAATGTATGTAACATAGAAATGTGCCTTTTTAGAAAACTTTTGTTTCCCTTTGCCATTCATTTCTTTCCTCAGCTTTATATACCATCATGACTGGAACAAACATACTCATTCGCTGCTGAGTCAATGAACAGGGCTGATTATCACGGTCTAGTGAAAATATAATGTTGACGTGAAAAGAGTAGAGGCCAGAAGCAAGAAAACCCAGGAGGAAGGGGGAGCGATGTGGTGGTGTTTAACACAAGTGCCGTCACACATAGGTCAGTAGCATAGTTACTGAGTGGATTTAGCTAACTAGGAAAGGCAGCCTTTAAGGTGGAGTCTGTCAGCATTAGAGTCAGAAATCAGCATTCCAGCCTTAACAAGTCTTTCAGTGTAACAGATGCAGCAAAGGACAAGGTGATCTCCCTGTGACTCTGGACCAGAGCGTCAGACTGGCAGTCCAAGAGTCCACAGAGTTCTCACATTTTTTATCATTGAAGCAGCGTCAGAGGTGGAAAGCCACTTTAGCACTCTCTGTTCCACCTTCCTGTTTCGTTCCCTTCTCAGCTGCTGGATATCCCTCCTAAGAGACCAAAGTGGCCTAATACTTTTCCTAAACCACCCTTCGAGACCCATGTTTTCTCATCAATTGTGTCCCCTTCCCCATTAAATAAGCTTACTTTGTACCTTTCTTTTCAACTAGCTATTGGACAGAATAATACCTAAATAAATATATCAACACAAGGGATTCATCCATCTTAAAGGTAATTCTCCTTAGTCAAAAGACATGAGTCTTCAAGTGTAGCAGATTAGGCATTCCAAATGGTTGATGAGGAAGAAACTTTGCAGAAAACAGGGGAGAGTTTTGTATCCTATCCCATTCTCAAGCAGGTATCCCCCTGTCCTGGGCATACTATTTTCATCAGAAAATGACCTGTGAGGAAGCCTCTGGTCTATTCAACACACATAGCTTTACCTTGCTCATCAGCAGATATATGGCTTCTAAGAAGAGGCCATATAAGACATTGCAGCCCCCTGCTTGCTATGAGGCTTGGATCACTCACTCGGAAGAAAGTCAGCTACTATGTTATGAGGGCACTCAAGCAGTCCCATGGGGAGGACTATAATCAAGGAACTGATCCCTCCTGTCAACAGCCAATGTAAGTGAACCATCTTGAAAACAAATCCTCAGGGGCACCTGGTTGACTCGGGAGAGCATGTGACTCCTGATCTTGGGTTATGAGTTCAAGCCCCATGTTGGGCCTAGAGCTTACTTAAAAAAAAAAAAGAAGAAGAAGAAGATGAAAACAAATCATCAAGTGTTAGTCAAGTCTTCAGATGATTACAACCCTAGTTGACATCTTTTTTTTTTAATGTTTATTTATTGTGTGTGTGTGTGTATGTGAGAGAGAGAGAGAGAGAAAGAGAGAGAGAGAGAGGATGGGAGGGGTGGAATAGAGAGAGAGGGAAAGAGAAAATCCCAAGCAGGCCCTGGGCTGACAGTGCAGAGCCTGACACAGGGCTAGATGTCACCAATGGCAGGGTCACCTGAGCCTAAATCAAGAGGCGTATGCTTAATTGACTGAGTCACCCAGGTGCCCCTTCTAGCTGACATCTTAATAATAACTTCATGAGAGACTCAGAGCCAGAACCACCCAGTTAAATGCTCCTGAATTTCTTAGCCACAAAAATTATGAGAATATAAATGTTTGTTGTTGTAAGTTGCCAAGTTTTAGGGCAATTTGTTACATAAGCACTGGCTAAACTAATGAACATTTAAAGAATATATATTATATAAAAATACATAAAATTTTATATATTTATATGAATGCAAATATTCTTCCCTGTTCCAAAAGAATTTTAGGCAACATTATAGTTTTATTTGCTCAAGGAATGACCAAATTTAGTATGGTACTTTTAAACAAGATGTTTAGATGCCTCTTTTAGATCACATTGTGCTACAATGAAGTTTGAATTTTCTTTAAAGACTGTAAGATTATAGTTTTACCGTCACATTTTTGCCTGCCTGTTGTAAACTAGAAATAGCTGTCAATATTATATTAAAAAAGAATTTACCAATAGCATAGAAAATTAGAGATTATAGTAAATTATATGTGACCAAAGTTTAATTAAGAAGGTGTATTCTTCTTTACTTGTTTGGTATCTTTTTTGAAATATGTGTTTTCTGTAGCTATTTAGAAAAATGGAAGGCATTTATAGTGGTTTGGCTTCATCTGAATGGTGAAGCTTTGCTTAAATTAAAACAAACAGATTTTCTACCTTTCAATTATGTTGTGTTTCCTGATTTGAACTGAATAATCCAATTATCCTTAATTTTATCCCTCATTTGTAGAAAATGAGAAATCTGAAGTAAAAAAAGTCATGCAAAGTTGAGAGCTAATGGTATACAAAAATGTCCCGCTCATGTCAGTAAGGAGGTAGGGGAGCAAATGAATCCCATTCTCTTCCTGGCTGATCCACTAGCAGTTATTAATAACCCGGTTAACATATTCACCCACATTTCTTCTTTTTAATCTTGGGATCAGGTAATTTGCAACAACTGGAAAAAACAGATGTACTTGTTATTGATCCAAAACTCCTTGGTTTAAATAACAATAAAAGTTTATATCCCACATAATGTCTGTAGGTCCAAATAGTTCAGTGACATGTTTCTGGCTCCAGGTCTTTCATCAGGTTGTGGTCAAGATGGCAGCTGGAGCTACAATTATCTGAAGGCTTGACTAGGGCAGGAGGATCCATTTTGAAGATAGCTTTCTCACATGACAGTTATCAACCACTTGGATCTCCACAAAAGGTGAACTGCATGTCTCATGACCAGGCAACTGGCTTTCCACTGAGTGAATAATATAAGAAAGAGGGAAGTAGAACAGTAATGTTTCTTACAATCTATTTTTGGAAGTCAAAATCCATCTTTTCTGCAGTATCTTAATGGTTACATAGGTCATCCTTATTGAATGTAGCTTTTTTTTTTTAATGTTTGCTTACATTTCAGAGAGAGAGAGACAGAGACACAGAGAGAGAGACAGAGACAGAGAGAAAGAATGATCAGGGCAGGGGCAGAGAGAGAGGTAGATAGGATCCAAAGCAAGCTATGTGCTGATAGCAGAGAGCCTGATGCAGGGCTCCAACTCACCAACCTTGAGATTATGACTTGAGTTGAAGTTGGACACTTAAGTGACTGAGCCACCGGGGTCCCTTGAATGTATCATTTAGAAGGACACCATGTATATGAACTGTATAGCTCCTAAATGCCCCAAAAATGATCTGGGGAGAGTGTCATCCTCAAATCCATTATTTTTTTTTCTGTAAAACATGAATATTTTTATTAGTTAAAAATTTTTAACTTAAATTAACCTATATTAATTTTTTTTCAAGACTCTGGATTTGAGGATTGTGGAGAAGGTATTATAGGTTTGGTATAATTTACACTTCTTTTTGTTGTTGCTATTGCTGTTTTTTATCTGTATGTAGGTCTACAGCTAAGTTATCAAATCACTTATTTTAATCCAAGTCACTTAGAAAAAGTACAGTCTATTCCCAATGAAGACTCTGCTATAGGGAGTTTTATATAGAATGGTTTTATTGCATAGATATTAGACATAAATGAAAAGTACTACATTGAATTAGTAAATCTTAAATGTTTATTAAGAATTATAGGGGCGCCTGGGTGGCGCAGTCGGTTAAGCGTCCGACTTCAGCCAGGTCATGATCTCGCGGTCCGGGAGTTCGAGCCCCGCGTCAGGCTCTGGGCTGATGGCTGGGAGCCTGGAGCCTGTTTCCGATTCTGTGTCTCCCTCTCTCTCTGCCCCTCCTTCATTCATGCTCTGTCTCTCTCTGTCCCAAAAATAAATAAACGTTGAAAAAAAAAAGAATTATAAAAACAATCAAGATATAAATATGTTTAATTATAAAAACTCCTTGAAAATGCTAGAAGTCTTTGTCCTGAAATTTTCCAGGCTATCACACCTTTATTTACAGTCCAACGATGTACATCACTAACTATAACTATCACAGTGAAAACAAAGAAAATATGGAAGCAGTGAGAGCTACTTATTTCATTAACAATTAGGAATGATTCAAGGAATGATCAGGAATGTTAAAGAGTGCTGTGAATTTCTTTTTTTAAAGTACCAGCTTTTAGTAGCATGATTCTGTGTCTTGAAGTCAAATGGATGTTTTGAATCCTTGCTTGTGTTTGACCTTGAGCAAGTGACTTAAATTCCTTTCGCTTTAGCTATGGGGGGGGGGGGGTGATACCTATCTTGCAGGTTAATCAGAAATATTAGAAAGAATTTTAGCAAGGATATTAACATAGGTCCTGTCACTTTATGAGGCTCAAAAAGTTAGCTTTTATTGTTAGTGAGGTAATACCATCTCTGAAAATTTGGGAATAAAGTTTCTAGATATTAAATCATATTTAAAATACACTTAAGAATTTGCCTGTAGTAAAATCCTTTGTTAAAATTCTTTTTTAAAGAGAATGATCTTTCTGTAAAGAAAGCATGACTTTCAAATGACCAATGAGTTGGTCTAGATATTAAAGATTAAGTTGCCCTTGACTGGAGTAAAAGACTCCATGCCAGCACTGGAGACCTGTGCTCCACTGAAAGAGAAGGAAAGTTTTCCTGGTCTTTTACACTGAATTTATTTATAGAGAGAGAAGAAGCTGGCCTGGTGCCAGGGACAATAAACATGAATTTCTCCTTAGATACAAGTTCAGTGTTTACAAGGTTAGATGTCTAGCACAGGACTTTGACATTATGTAATACAACTTTTGTTGTGTTAATGTACCTCATCCATATGCTGATAAGGCTCCTCTTGCTGGTGGCAAAGGGTTGCCTTTAAATTAATATAAAGGGCAGCTGTAAGTTTTAATTTACTACACCCTGATCAGCCCAATGGATGTGCTATTCTCATCATAAATTTAAATATGGTTACATTGCTTGGGCAGATAATTAGAAAGCACACCATTACTCCTACACTGAGTACAATGAGCATTTTGATTTTTAGCCATAGTTGTTTTAACAGTTTAAAGAGTAAATTAAATTTACAATACAGTTCTCATCAAGGTGCATGCAGTGATACTCCATCATAGCCACAAAGGACGTCAGAGATTATCTGGTTCAACCCCTTTATTTTATCAATGAGGAAATTGTTCCTAAGAAGGGAAGGAATTTCCTCGAGGTCACACAGCTGCTGAGAAGCAAAGCTGATCCTGATCTCCTGTCTTCCCATATAATTCTCTTTCCTCTCTTACATTGACACAGAGTGAAGTATGGTAACATTCTAATGGGAGAGACTGGGTTTCTTTATCTCATACATTCACACTTGCTGTAAATAAATTAAAACATTCTGCTAAATTTTCTAAGGACTGTAAGTTATCTGCTGAGTAACATAGCTTTTGTTAAAAGGCTTTGGTAACAATTTCTTCCTTTCTTTTTATGTTCTCTAGGTCAAGTCCATATTATTTAATGCAAAGACCATGACAAGGAACTCATCTTCCTACTTCTGTTTTCTCCACTCCATTTCAACATGAAAGATACCCATGGTAAACTATTCCCTTCCATGCAAATGTCTACCCCGGAGGAGGCACTGTTCTAAGTGTTGGGCATGTTGCAATGAATAATAAAGACACCAAGACCTATGTTTTCCTCACAGACTCCTGAGATCTCTGTTGGCATTCCCTGCACAAAACTATTCTATACCTTCTGTTGCTTGCTTCATGGAGCTCTCCCTACAACAGTAAACCCAGTCAATCTCTCCTTCTTTTGTACTGCAATCTTTGGAATGTTGGTTAAAAAAAAAAATCAGGTTCCTGGGCTCCATTTCAGATCACTGAATCAAATTGCTAGGTCAAAAATCTGGCCTTTTAACATGTACCCCAAGTGATTCTCAGGCACAACAAACTTTGAAACCCACACGCCTACACAAATGAATGTCAGCTCCATTCACTGTGCTCTTACCACAAGGCTATTTGTCATTTCAAAAGTGAATAAAATATTTTGTCTATTGTACGCTTGGCTTCTTTTACATTTATTTTTTTTTTAGAGACAGAGAAAGACAGCGTGAGCAGGGGAGGGGCAGAGAGAGAGGGAGACACAGAATCAGAGGCAGCCTCCAGGCTCTGAGCTGTCATTTTTTAAATTTTTTTTACATTTATTTAAGTACACTTCTTAATCATAGTGGCTTTAATTGTACATTTTGCTGTATGTCATACAGTGCCTAGCACCATTTATTGAATATATTAGCTATTCAATTTATTAAGTGACTCTATTATTAAATGTGAAGTGACATTATTCATTTTTGATACACATTTCTCCTTAGGAAAGCAGCACAAAAATTTTAATATTTGCTCTTAAAAAGTCAACTTTTCAAAGCTGCCAAACCTGACTGGAAGCTCTGTGGGGACACTAACATAACTGGCCATTATCTCCAGCGACTGCCCACACCCAGTTTTACTGGATGTCTCCGGTCTTTGCCCTCAGCTCATGGATTTTGTCTTTGGGTGACTATACTCTAGCTCTAGAGTGGGGTGTTTGGCTCTGGCCTCAACTAATCAGCATGATCCAATCTGATCTATGGTATATTCAAGAATGTGTATGACTCAACGCCAGTGAGACACAAAAAGAGATTGACAGGGCGCCTACAGAACATGGAAACTTCTGCATATGGAAGAAAAAGTATGTAACCTTGGAGGCCATCTTACAACCTTGATAGCAACCAGCCTTATCATATGGCTGCTTGCTGCAGAAGGCAGAGCGGCGATAGAAAGAAACAGAGTCCACAGTGACCTTAGTGGGTTGATAAATCAAACCAACCTGAAGCTGGTTTTGCCTTCAGCTTTTCCAGTTATATAAGGCAATATCCCTTTTTTATTATTTAAGTCACTTTGAGCCAGGTGTTCTGTGACATGGAACCAAAAGCATCTTGAGTGACACAGGTAAGGGTCATGTTTGTCTTTTTCACTGCTGCATCTCCAAGGCCTAACACAGTTTTTAATGCAAAGTGGACAACTGAGATATATTGTTGAGTGAATAAGTAAACTTCAATTGTGCACTCTTGTTTTCCTAGAAGGCCAAATAATTACAGCACATTCAGAAATTATAGTGGTTTGTGAGAGAACACTGCTCATGCTGTCCAGGATACTAAGCTACACATTCATGTATTGAACCTCTACTGTATTCCAAGTGCTCTGTTAGTTTCTGGGGATATGGAGAGATTTTTAACAGGGAAAATGAAATGAATTAATGTTTGCTAATTCCCTGAAATTGTCCAGGCATTGTGCAGAGTGCATTCACATAGATTTTTTTTCAATTAACCCTTACATAAGCCTATTGATATATATATATCCTTGTTATTATCTTTTTAAACCAACAAAATGATCTTGGGGTGATTAGGTGATTAGATCAAAGTCACCTAGCTAATATGCAGGGAAATTGATATTCATACCCAGGTTTGGTCCTTCTTCCCACACCACGGTCTGGTGCTGGTGCCCTTCCCAGCTGTTCCACCCCGGCCGGAGGCCTGGAGGGAATAGAGCCATAGCAGAAAAGTTGGAAGTTGCACAGTTTACCCTCTGCAGAGGGAACTCAGTAATTCATTGTTCCAAGGTCATCAAAGGAAAAATAGAAGCCTTTGCCTCAGAGAAATGATAATGTTTGTTACTCACAATGCTTTTTGTCTTGTTTTGAAACTTAATTGGAGCTAGTTTTTAGCTTCTCTGACTGCCAAATGACCAAGAGGTCAGTTGTCCTGCCGTGGGGTTTTTAGCCAATTCACAAAGGTTATTTTACTTGACAACGGTCCTGTTGTAGTGGGAAGGGTTGTCACATCTAATTCACATCCTGTTTTTGATCTCACTGCAGCAAATTTGGTTAAACTGTTCCCCTGCCCTCCATATTGTCCCTTCCCAGATTTTTCCTTTTGTGGCCCCATGTTGATAGGCAGGGAGAGTTTGTCCTGGTCAAGCTGTTTCCTGCCTTTTTGGATCTTCCCCAACACCTGAATGTGTTCTTCGGCGTCCAGCATCATGGAGTGTGCCAGACTCCACAGCAGCTGCACAGCCAGCTGCTTGGGGATTGCAGGCAATATGGGTGAAGACCTTTATCAGTCCTAGCTTCCCAACCATCACCATCAAACACCCTCCCTTGTTCAACAAGACTATTACGTGCTGTGCTGCTCTACTTAGCAGTAGCTTTAATTTCTTCTCAGCAGCAGATGCCATTGTTCTGTGGCAGATAAATGTCTCGCAATGAGTCTCTGGGCAGCCCTGCTCTGGAGTGCAGAGGCACAGTAACTTGGCGGTCCTGCTTGGGCGGGTGGTAACCAGAGTTTGATGACTTCATTAGCACTCAGACACAACCACAGAGCTGGGGACCTTAGAAGTCACATGAAGACATGGGCAAAGGAAATGGATGAATGGGAGAGGAGATGGGAAGGAAGGAAAGAGAGGAAGGAGGAAGGAAAAGAAGGCTTGTGGCTTATTGAAGTGTAGGAGGAGCGTGACCCTGAAGAAAGTGTTATCTTGTCCTCTGTCTCAATGCCATCGCTCAGGGCCTTCTCACTCAGGTTTACTGGCCGAACCCATTACCTGGTCTATCTCTGGTCTATCTTCCTTAGAGTACACTAGTAATTGTTATGATTATAGCTGAAGTCTGGAATTAGGCTTAATTTTGTGGGACCGTGTTCCAGGGATGAACCCAGGAATGCTTGACACCTTTTGTTCTGCACTTTCCTCCGTACCCTCACCAAGTTGACCCAGTTAATACGCACAGTTTTCTACCTCAGGTCGCTCTACTGTTTTCAGCTGCTTAATGGGACTGGAATCCTATTCAGATTCCCAAACAGTGGTGCCCAAAGAACTGCAGAATTCCAAGGAATGCTCTTCATGTGAATTGGACTCCTTGAGGCTGTGTACGCACAGACTATATGACCTTCTGTGACAGTCCTGTTGCCATATCCCAGCACCCTTATGCTGGGGGGAGTGTTTTATCTCTTAATCCTAGGTCTTGGCTAACCTCTCATCTCAACAAACACTTATGTCGGCCTTATCTTATTCAAACAAGTGCCAGTTATACTGGGCACATCTAGGATATCGAGCTTGGACAGAATCATCAGGCAAAATCCTCTGATACTGCTGCTCCTCACACTGCAAGCTCCCATCAGGAACAGCTTTACACCGCAGCTGATTCCGTTCTCCTGGTCTGGCCCACCTCCAGTCCCCAAGTCTCTCTTGCCCAACAGCTGGGCCCTTGGAGGTCACAGGGGGACTGGCAGCCCAGCCGCCTGTGCTGTTCTTCCCGCCGCCTGGCCCCACAGCTGGCAGAATGATCTTTCGAATCACAAACCTCCTCTGGCTGCTCCCCTGCTGAAAACTCTTCAGTGGCTTCCTATTGCCCTCAGAAGGAAAAACAAAGACATGAAATCAGAGAACATTTAAAAACTAACCAATTTTGATGATAAGTAGATGTTCTATCAAATAAAAATAACATATATCTTTCCAATTTAATTTAAAAAATAAGAAAGAAGATAAAAATATAGAACTATTATAAAGTGCATTTACACGGATATTTTTTATATATAAATATATACATATATATACACATAGTTTGTTTTTTTTAACGTTTATTTATTTTTGAGACAGAGAGAGACAGAGCATGAACAGGGGAGGGGCAGAGAGAGGGAGACACAGAATCTGAAACAGGCTCCAGGCTCTGAGCTGTCAGCACAGAGCCCGACGTGGGGCTCGAACTCACAGACCGTGAGATCATGACCTGAGCCGAAGTCGGACGCCCAACCTACTGAGCCACCCAGGCTCCCCTACACATAGTTTTTTATACATACATATAAATAGAGATTATATATATATATATATATATACACACATATATATATATATATGATCTCCATACTCAAATTAAAAATCTTAATAAAATTTAACTATATTTAAGACTTTTATATGACTCAAGAACAGGAAGAAAATTAGAGTAGACTAAAAATATGACAGAAATTTTCGAAGTTTATGAAAGAACAACCTCTAGGAAAGATGCCAGTGGGCTTTACAAGAGAGTTATTTCAAATGTTTAAGGAATAGACAATCCCTCCCATCATCTGTTCCCATTTAAATTGTTCCTAAAGATTCAAAAGAAAGATTTTATTTTGTTTTTTATTTTTATTTTGTTTGTTTATTTATTTATTTTGAGAGAGAGAGAGAACGAGTGGGGAAGGGGCACAGAGAGAAGGAGAGAGAGAATCCCAAGCAGGCTCTGAGCTGTCAGTGCAGAGCCCCGAGGCGAGGCTCAATCTCACAAACTGTGAGATCATGACCTGAGCCAAAACCAAGAGTCAGACGCTTAACCAACTGAGCCACATAAGTGCCCTGATAAAAGAAAAAAAAAAAAAAAAAAGTTTAAATTTCCTGTTAGTATGATTCTGACATTAAAATCTCGTTAAAATGTTTTAAAAATAAAACACTTAGGGGCGCCTGGGTGGCTTGGTGGGTTAAGCGTCCGCCTTTGGCTCAGGTCATGATCTCACGGTCTGTGAGTTTGAGCCCCGCGTCGGGCTCTGTGCTGACAGCTCAGAACCTGGAGCCTGTTTCAGATTCTGTGTCTCCCTCTCTCTCTGACCCTCCCCCGTTCATGCTCTGTCTCTCTCTGTCTCAAAAATAAATAAACGTTAAAAAAAATTTAAAAATAAAACATTTAAACCAGTGTTACTTATGAATATAGAAGCCAAATATACTAAGCAATAATAGTTTATTAAATTTATCAGTGTGTTAGACCATATTAACAAATCTAATCAATGATTAGAAGAATAATACACTTGTCAAGTTAGATTTAATAGAAGACTACATGGTTAATTAAATATTAGAATACCTATAGACATAATTCATAATATTAGTAGATCAAAGGAAAAAGGATGCATTTGATAGAGTTCAAATTTTTTTTCCAATTTTTTAAATAGTAAAACAAGAGTAGAGAAATAGGTCCTTAATATGATTAAAAAAATCACAAAAGCATCTTACCTCATTGTAAGAATGTTAATGGTACTCTTCCTAAGTCAGACATAAAACCAGGAAAAGTTCCTCTTACTAGTACTATTATATTATTGTGATGATGATGATGATGATGATGGTGGTGATAATGAACATTTTAGTCACTGTTATGAAAGTTTCAGTCACTGTAATAAGATAAATTAATTCTAGGTTAAATAAAGGGAGAGCTATACAACAATGTATGTCAGTTAGCAGGGACAAGAAAGGGAGAGCAGATATATCAATTCTTTGAAAGAGTTTTCTAGATGGTTAAGAAAACAGGCACTTACATAATCTGGTAATAAGAATGTGATAAAACATTTTGGAAGGATAATTTGGTAAAGGGTATATCAAAAGTCTTCAACATATATATAAAATTCTTGCATCTCACAGAAGCAAAGATGGATACATGCTTACTTAATGTAGTGTTTTCAGTCCTTATCCAGGCAGAAAGTGAGATGATGGAGAGGTGTATGTGAAATATATATTACATAGATAGATGTTATCTAGAACAAGAGACAGCAAAATGTTAATAGTGGCTCTGGGTAGTGGAATTGCTAAAGTAGGAATTTCAACAAGGTAAAATTCATGAATCATAAAAACATAAAATGAACACATGAACAACATTTTGTTCAATTTATGATGTAATGAGGGAACAAGTAAGATATTAAGACTGGTTCAAAGGATATTTAAGAGGAATGTTTTAGATATTTATGGGCAATCTAACAAAAGAATGTAGGATATAATCACTGGACTCAATACAAAACTGGTTAATATTCTACAGCTCAATATGGTTAGTGGTGTTATTTTTCCTATGGTACAGAAATTATTTGGATCTCTACTGGGAAAAAATCTACAAGTTAACTTGTGATTTCACTACGACTGGGAATTTGAATCAACAGGAAACAGTGAGTTGAACAAAGCAACTTTCCCCTAATCTGTGCTGTCCAGTATGGTAGTCACCAGTCACATGTGGCTTTTGAACATGTGAAATAAGCTACCACAACTGAGATGTACTGTGAGTATAAAATACACGCCGATGTCAAAGACTTAGTACAATAAAGTGATATAAAACATCTCATGAATAATTTCTTATATGGATTTTGTATAAAATTTACCATATTTCGGACATACCAGATTAAATAAATTACATTATAAAAATTAAATTTACCTGCTTATTTTTAGGTTTTTATTTTATTTTATTTTTAATAATTTTTTAAAATTTTTTAATGTATATTTATTTTTGAGACAGAGAGAGATAGAGCATGAGTGGGGTAGGGTCAGAGAGAGAGAGAGGGAGACACAGAGTCTGAAGCAGGCTCTGGGCTCTGAGCTGTCAGCACAGAGCCTGACACGGGACTCGAACCCAAGAACTGCGAGATCATGACCTGATGGAAGTTGGATGCTTAACTGACTGAGCGCCCAGGTACCCCTATTTTGTTTACTTTAATGACTATTTATAAGAGAGAGACAGCATGAGTAGGGGAGGGACAGAAGACACAAAGACAGAATCTGAAATAAGCTCCAGGCTTTGAGCTGTCAGCACAGAGACTGATGCAGGGCTCGAACTCATGAAAGGCGATATCTTGACCTGAGCTGAAATTGGATGCTTAACCAACTGAGCCACCCAGCGCCCCTATTTTTAGCTTTTTAATATGGCTATTAGAAATTGAAATTATAGGGGCGCCTGGGTGGCGCAGTCGGTTAAGCGTCCGACTTCAGCCAGGTCACAATCTCGCGGTCTGTGAGTTCGAGCCCCGCATCAGGCTCTGGGCTGATGGCTCAGAGCCTGGAGCCTGTTTCCGATTCTGTGTCTCCCTCTCTCTCTGCCCCTCCCCCGTTCATGCTCTGTCTCTCTCTGTCCCAAAAATAAATAAAACGTTGAAAAAAAATAAAATTTAAAAAAAGAAATTGAAATTATATAGTGTTTTACACTATTATTTTTGGTTCTAGATAATCCTTGGGCATGTCACTGCCCTCAAAGGATGTGCCACCCTATTTATGTCTCATTTCCAACTTTTGAATAATTTCTATTAGTAAAAAAAGTAGGTCATTTAATTTTTCTTCATTTTTTGGTAGTTTTACAAAATATCTAAAAGAGAGAAACATTGATTTTATAATCTGAGAAAAGATTTTTTTTTTTTACATCCCTCTGAATAGAAGGAATAGAACACCTAAATCAGGTTAGGAAATAAAAAGCACCCAGAGCAGGATTTAGAATAGGGCTCTAATGGCATGTTCAGCTATGTGAGCTCTAAAGTCCTCCTGTGAGTTATTTTCACTAATGATTTTAAGCAGCCAAGCATCTCTTAAAGTCTATTTCAGAGAAAATGAGAGCAGCCCCAGGTGTAAGCTATGAAAGCCTAATCTGGATGAGAAGGCACCTCACTGTACATTTCTCTGAGTAACACACTTTCTCGAGTAGCTATCAAGCCAGATGACCCAGGACTAATCACACAGGTAAATCAGGTGCTGATGTGAGGCTGAGTTGCAGAGTTTGGCTAGTGGAGGAGCATGGGGATCAAGATGTACTAAACCTAGTTCCTGGAGGGTTCCCATTGGAGGCTACCTGACTGTGGAAGATGGTCACAGCTTTACAGAGTAAGAGATCCCAGGGATCCTCAGTGACTCAGGCTACTGTATGTTTAAACTGTCCGCTGGTCTCCATATGGCAGACCTCATAGGTACTAATCAATGTCAATGGCTAACTCCTAGTCCTGACATAGACTCTGTAAGAGATAGCTTTCATTTTGTTGGTATTTTATAGTATCCTCCTATCTTTGTGTAAAAATTAGGGACAAAAAAGCCCAGGCACTGGGATTTGTGTTCTAATCTACTATTATGTCCCCCATGGCCAACAGAATAAACCCCTAAATATGTGATGATAATTGTTATACCTTTAAAAATAAAGGTGGTTTGCCATCTTGAATCTAATACCTTACCAATAATTTACCGAGCTATAAACATTTTCTTTTAAGAATATAAAATAAAAATCACTAATAGTATTTCTAACCGTTGGGAGTGGGGAGGGAGTGTAATTCATATAGAAAAAATATAATTTATTATAAGACTAATATGGCAATTTGCTTTAAAAATAATAAAAATAATGTCTTCCTCTTTTTTAAAAAAAGTGAATTTTTTTCAGGTAGCATAATGGCAGAAGAGATTTATCCATGTTTGTCTTCTCTTTGAATTTTGAACTTTAATCAATTGCCCAGATTTTCAAGTTCACTTAGAAAATGTAGACCCATTGAAGTTGAGACTGCTTCACTGGGGCTGATTCAATAAGCAAGCTAAAAGGAAAGTGTCCTTTATGTATATGCCTTTATTTCTAGGGGCAAACAAAGCAGGTCAAGCAGTAGCTTCTGAATTGTATGAACTCTGCCTTGTGTAGACCAGTAGAACCTACTTTGCTTACTCCTATTTCCGGACATCCACTGGCATAATTCCATTTTCTAGAATGCTCCTCCATTTCCCCTAACCTCTTACCTAACCCTTGTCTTACAGTATTCTATTACAATAGTTCTCAAAATATGGTCCGAAAACTCTTATAATACCCATGATCCTTTCAAAGCCATCTGGGAGGTCAAAACTATTTTTATAATAATGCTAAAATCTGGGTTGCCTGGGTAGCTCAGTCTGTTGAGGGTCCGACTTTGACTCCGGTCATGATCTCATGGTTCATGGTTTTGAGACCCGTGCTGGGCTCTGTGCTGACAGCACAGAGTCTGCTTTGGATTTTGTATCTCCCTCTGCCTCAGGCCCTCCCGGCTCACACTCTGTCTCTCTTTCTGTTTCTCAAAAATAAATAAACATTAAAATTTTTTTAAAAAATGCTAAAATCTTATTTGCGTTTTGCACTGTGTTCACATTTGCACTGATGGTGGGAAAGCAATGGTGGGTAGAACTGGCTAGAGTTAATCAGTGCAGTGGTCTTGAACCATATCATTGCCATTGCATTTCTCAATGCTGTGTACTGTTTCACTTAATGAATGCCCTTAATGAAAGAATAAAATTATTACTTTGACTAATTTTGACATTTAAGTACATTTATTTCTTTTTAATATCCTACATAAAGAAATAGGAAGCACATGAAAAGGTCTTCTGCAGGAGGAAAAGCACTTGTGCAATGAAGTTCTGGTACTACTACATTAAGATCCATTAGTCCATATAGACTAGAATCCATTAGTCTATATTCAGAGTGTTACATTAAAATCCATTAGTCTGGGGGTGCCTAGGTGTCTCAGTCGGTTAAATGTCCAACTTAGGCTCAGGTCATGATCTGACGGTTTTTGAGTTCAAGCCTGGAGTTGGGCTTTGTGCTAACTGCTCAGGGCCTAGAGCCTTATTCCGATTCTGTGTCTCCCTTTCTCTCTCTGCCCCTCCTCCACCCGTGCTCTGTCTCTCTCTATCAAAAATAAATAAATATTCAAAAAAAATTTTAAAATCCGTTAGTCTGCCTTGAATGGATCTTCACATGTTCTGGTTGTAGCAGCATGCATTGGTCACTTGGAAAATATTCATTCACTGAGTTATCCACATCTTCCAAATGGTGACTCATTAAATTTGATATTTCACAGATTTAAGATACTATGACTTACAGAATTTTATAGGGGAAATAGCAAAAGAGAATATCCATAGTTATCTGAAAAGCATATTAAAATACTCCTGCCTTTCCAAACTACATATTTATGTGAAGCCAAATTTTCTTCATGTACTTCAACCAAAATAAAATAGTACGACAGATTGAATGTTGAAGCACATATGAAAAGCCAGCTGTCTTTTATTGTTAGACACTAAACAGATCAGCAAAACATATAAATAAAGGTCTCAAGTTCCTCAATGACTTTTAAGACTGTAAAGGAGTTCTGAGACCAAAAAGTTTGAAAAACTTGTCCATCCTATCTCATCCTGGAGGCTTATGTTCATCTCTAGTACACATAGTTCACTCTTCCTCTCGTATCTTCTAACATGATCCTCAAACTTTAATATACATGCAGATCACCTGGGGAAAGTGCCCAATAAAACACACATTCTGATGCATCTGGAGGGGGCCTGAGCTCCTGCATTTCTAACAGGTTCCCAGAATGTGTCAGTGTCTCTTATGCATACAGCACCCCCCTTAAATAGTAAGAGTCTAACTCATACTAGCCATGCCACTCACAATGAACTTCATCCCTTGCTGCTTTGTGGTATCAGGGTTGTACACTTCCAATATTATTATGATTATTACCATTGCTATTACTGTTTGTGCATATTTGATCAACTCAGTGCTGGACACTGTCCAAAGAACTTTACATGTATTATCTTATTTAACCCTTACAGCATTCTTAGGAGGTAGATTCTGTTAGTGTTCCTAATCCACAGTCAAGAAGACTGAGGATAAGTAATTTGCCAAGAACCCAAACAACGAGTAAGAGCCAGGATTTGGTGCCATGCCCATTTGACTCACGGCCAAGGCTACTAATCCCTTTGTTATGTCGACTTTTATATCATTTGAATTCTCATATCATAATTTGTTTTCATTTGTAAATGCCTTGTCTTGCTATTCAAATTATATGTTCCTTAAAACCCAGATGTTACCTCCCTGACCTCTACATTTTGCCCAGTACTCTTTGGAAATCTATGGCCCAATATATACCTTTGTGGAATAAATGAATGAACACTGTTACAAAGAAAACCAAATGGAGTCACTTCTGTTAAGACCCCACATCCGCAAACCCAGACTTAACACTTAACTGCAGTTTCAGTCCCCACAGGACTACAACCTTTAAGCAGCCAATCTGGAATTTCCTAGTCAGCACTAGGAAATTAACCAACAGACCCCTTTCTTACCCCTTAGGAGGGCGGCCTTGCCTAAAACTTTTGCGTTCTTTGCTAATCAAACCCCTCTTCCCACTCCCTCTCTGCTTTTAAAAACCTTTCCTTTCCTGCAGCTCAGTGGAGCTTCTTCCTATTTGCTAAATGGGAAGCTGCCTAATTCATGAATCAATTAATAAAGCCAATTAGACCTTTGAAATTTAGTCGGTTGAATTTCTGTAGTTTAACAACATAAATGTTCACATAAGATAATAACAAGTGACCCTGAAAACCCAAAGTTGTTGTTCTTCACACACCTTTCAGTAAGACATATACTCTGAATTATTTTAATACTGGTAGTGAGGATGGGTCTGCATTGATGGATTTCTATTCTTTAGCTCTAGTTCAATTAGGCCAAAACATAGGTCCGTGATGTCTTATAAATGTATTTTCTGTGGTGCCTGCATTGTTAAGTCTTTATCTCTTTTCCTTCGTCAATCAATTGGCAATATTTAAAAATCAAGGAATTTCACACATACAAAAAAAAAAAAACCCCACATCCACTGCTTTGACTGTAATGGAGCCTCAATTCCTCATTAGCCTAATTGTCTGGAAGGAAGAAGTAGCAGCAGGGTTTACATTCTCCAGGTCAGTGCACGGAGCTGGGGGAGGTTAGGGGCTAGGGTGGGGGGAGCATTCCCAATCCTGCCCCATTCCTCAGATTCTTACCTGGTACCTGCAGTCATTTTCCTGTGTGTCTCCAATTTTATGATACTGGTGTGCTTTTAGAAATGATACTCAGTTACCATCAAATAAGATCTATGTCTAAGAAGTGTGTCATGTTACAGTCATTTCTGCAACAGATGATAACTTTGTCTTGAAGATCAGCTTAAATCTTTTCTTGGTGGAGTTTCATAATTGTCAAGCTCTTGGAAGTGCCCGCTGAGGATGTCCTAGTGTTGGAGAAGTGACTAAAGTATGCCAAAGATGGCCAATGGGGCTAAAACAAGCTCTGGTCTCTAGCTTAGAGACCCCTCCAAGGTTCTTCTTCCTTCGTTTGCTGTGCGTGCGAAAACCTCCACAGATATGGAAGCTGACACTACAAATTACCCTGCCCACTTGCATTCGGCGCTCAGATCTTTGGAGAAACGGTCTCCTCTGAGCCCGCCAGGGTTAAATAAATCTCCGATCCACCAAGATCTCCGAGTGCCGCTTGGATTTTCCGCCAGCGTTCCAGCCTGGTTCTGTAACACTAGCTGGCCAGTTCTCTCAAAGGTTTTGGACTGGGAGAGGAGAAAATGAAAGGAGGAAGAAATTCCCACCAGGGAGAGTTGAGAACAAGGGGCCAAACTCTGGGGAACAGCATGGGATGTCAATGAGACAGGAAAGAAGGAGGATGGACAGAGTATTTCAAAACTGGTGAATTTTTAAAGTTATCCATTCTTTTTTAATTCAAATCATAATTTATAGACTATATCTAAAAGGGCATTGTTTGAAAGCTCAGGGTCAATTTTGCCTTTCTCTGTAAAGCTTCAAGAAGGCCAACTAAACTCTTAAGAGAGAAGAAAATAGCTACAATTAACATTTGTATGGGGCTTTTAAAGTTTATAGAGCTCCTTTGCTTACATTAACTCAATTGATCTTCCCAGCGATCTAGTGAGGTAGGGATTATTACCTTTCAATTAAAGATGAAACCACCAAGCCTCAAAGCACCTTCTCAGGTGCTCAAGGTCACTTAACTATTAAGTAGTTAGAACAATGTAACCACATCCCAGGCTCCCTCTCTTCCCTGAAGTAGCATTATCAGGGGCATGAAGTCCTATAGAAGTATACACTTAAGTTGCATATTGGACTGGCGGTCATTGAAAGTAAGAATAGTAACTTTTGTCTCTGGACCTTTGTAAACATAATTAGCAAATATTTGATTACTTTATTACATTTAACATGATGTTTTGGTTATTACACTTAGATATATTTAGAGAGGCTGCTTTCTTTTCTCTGTCCTTCTTTGCCTTGAAGTCTAGTTTATTTCTTTTTCTGTGTTCATTGCATGATAGGGAAAGATATGATAAAATAGGAAAAGAGGGAAAGGTGAGGACCTGAGGTCCCTGGATAGGGAAAAACACATATTTTGGGAACAGTGCTGGGAGCGTCTGCCCACAGTAAACCCCATCGGGCATAAGGTCCCTCTTAAGAATGTAATAGACAGCACCTCAGGTTCCCATTGGGAATTTGACAATCAAAATGAAGAAGGGCCATAAGGCAAGATGAGGGCAGAGCACAAGCTAGCATTACCCACACACAAAGGCTCAGGAAGGATGTGTGTGACATCCCTCAGGCCCCCCTGGCTGCCCAAGAAAAAAGGAAAGGACAGAAAACAAATAGTTAAACTGATAGAGTCTCCATCAGTTTATGAATATCTTAGTAAACTACAACAAAAAGGCAATCTTATCAATAGCCTAATCTCCAGAAACCTATAGACTCAGTTTCCTGGAGCCCTAATATCACCCTCCCCTCCATAAGTGATGTGGGGAACAAAGGCAAGAAGGAAATGGCAGATAAAATTAAATTTCTTTATAACCTGCAGCCCATTGACAAATACTTGAGGCAGACAGAGTAAAATGTTTTTCCAGGAACCCCCCACTGTCTTAATGATAATGCTTTGCTAGAAGGTAAAACAACCTTAGCTTGACAATAGCTAGGCCTTCAGTATCTTATGAGTCTTTAGCATATGAAAGTCTCTTTAAGAAACTTGCTCCCAATTTAACCTCCCCCCAGCCCCACAGTATGTAAGGAGTCCTTCCTCACAAAGCCAGTGCAGCTCTTTCTGCCCCTGGATTCTGTTCCTGTGCTTTAATAAAATCACCTTTTTGCACCAAAGACATCTTCAAGAATTCTTTCTTGGCCGTCTCTCCGAAGCCCCATCACCCCAAAACCCCATCAAAAATACCTAACTAAAAAACAGCAAACCATAAAACTTGTGTTACATGAGGGACACTATGACCAGTCTGACTTTTCCTACAATGGAATTGAGCCAATCAGGAATGGACAACCCAACACCTAGAGTTATCCAGCCAGTAAGGGTAGGAGCTGAGAAGGAACAAGGGGGAAGGGAAAGTAGGACTGACCAGAACCTTGTAAAACAAGGACTCTTGACTATTGTGGGTATTCACTTTCTAATGCCCCCAATCTGTAAAGAGAGATTTCATACTATTCTTACTTTCTGATCTTATGCTCTAATAAACTTTTGCTTTCTGCTCATTTTGTGTCCACCTCTTCAGGCTGTGAAGTGTGAGACAATGAATCCTGGGTATTGAGTTAAAAAGAATCCTGCAACAATTGTTAGAGAAAAAGAAAAAAAAAAAAAAAGCCTGAATCTTGTTGAAAGGGTAAGGCAGACTTTATTGAGAATTATTGTGTTAGGAGTGCCTGGCTGGCTCAGTTTGTAAAGCATTCAACTCTTGATCTCAGAGTCCTGAGTTCAACACCCAAGTTGGGCATGGAGTCTATTTAAAACAATTTAAAAAAGAAAAAAGGAAAAAAAAAAAAGAACTATTGTGATAGGTACAGGACCATAGCAATGGGGTTTTACAGTAGAAGAGATTGGACTCAACTCTGAATATAACAAGGAGAAATGGGAATTTAAAGCCAAGGAGCAGAATTGGGCAGGGGTTGGGGTGTGTGGGAGGAGATGGAGAGTCTAGAGATGGAAAATTACTACAGAGGGCAGGGTAATTCTTTACTAAACTGACCTAATAGGATTCTTGCTGAAGGCAGGTCAAAGTGATCAGACATCACCTGGGGGATGGTGAAGGATGAGACCTTTGATCAGGTATCAGGAGTGATCAGATTGAGGATGAAAGGTTCTGGCTAAATGAGCATGACAGGATTCTTGCCAAAACTGGACTATTGAGGGCATGTCCAACCACAGGAACTAGGTGAAAAAGAGCTCAGATAAGCCTGACTAGAGTTTGGTGAAGGAGAGACTCTTTGTCATCATTTTTATCAAATGAATAGTATATGAGTGGACAATCGGTGGAAACCCTGTTGCCTTCTGGGTGTTACTCCTATTTCTAATGAGCGTGTGTGTGTGTGTGTGTGTGTGTGTGTGTGTGATTATACATGCATGCATATGTATTGAGATAGAGGGAGACTGAAACCAAACATCAAGTTTTATAGGCATTTATCCCTTTACGCTGATTAGCATTTGGCCGATAGCTTTTGTTTTCCATGCTAAGTGTTTAGAAGTGGCTGCAATTTCTAATGTCCCAGTTAGCATGAAACTCTATAAGTGGAAATTTTGCTTTTATACTTTGTTTGCTATGATGGCATCAAAAAGCGTGGTGAGGATGGGGCTTTGTCTCCCCATCCCCTCCCCCACTCTATAAGCCTTCCATTCCTTGAAATGCACAATTGACATTTTTCAATCTTTCATAAATGTATGTATAAACTTTATTTCTTTTTTTTTAACGTTTTAATTTATTTTTGGGACAGAGAGAGACAGAGCATGAACGGGGGAGGGGCAGAGAGAGAGGGAGACACAGAATCGGAAACAGGCTCCAGGCTCCGAGCCATCAGCCCAGAGCCTGATGCGGGGCTCGAACTCACAGACCTCGAGATCGTGACCTGGCTGAAGTCGGACGCCCAACCGACTGTGCCACCCAGGCGCCCCCTAAACTTTATTTCAAGGCAGGTTCCTAGGTCCCCATTTCCAACTTGCTCTTCTATGGGGTCACAATGCTCTGTAGTTCCCAAAAGGAAGCTCAGAGACATGTGACTATGCATCTTTCCGTAGCTGCTACCACACATCCTAAAAACATCGCTCTCCTTACTTATATGGTAGTGTTGAGGACCTTTCCACAAAATCATGCTTGGATCTGGGAGTATCCCCAGATGTCCTGAGTTTGCCAAAATTGCAGTGTATCTGTGTTGCTGTTTGGGCTACAATTCTTGTCCCTTTCCTCATGTCTCAATGATAAAATCGGCTACCATTTAGCAAGTGTGTACCATGTGCCAAACATTTTGCATATATTATCTCTAATCCTTGTAAAGCCCGTGCAAGATATAATTATCCCCGAGTTACTAATGTCAGAAATTGATTTCAGAAAAGATGGAAAGTTAGTACCAGAACTGGATTTGACTCCAGGTCTACTCAATTCCAAATCATGTGTTTTTCTGAATATTTCACACAGTTGCAGTGTTCTGGCCTTTTTTCTGGCTACAATTAACATCTGGGAACCCAAAGCAATTCATCTGGGGTATAAAGCAGAGAAATCAGCAAATACCTCCTCTCTAGCCCTGGGGCTAATTTACTCTGCTTACTGACTGTCCAGACTCAGACCTCACTACCCCTCCCTGCTTCCTATGAAGCAGCTTCACCCCTTCATGGCCAGGATATCTCCGATTTTCTTACAAGTGCTGGAATTCACTTTAAGGGTCATTGGTTCATCCTTAACTCATTTTGCATTATGATCATTAACCAGTAAGAAAACAGTAATAGGAATCTCTTAGGAGACTTTCATTCACTCATCTTTTATCCCATTTGTCCTCATGTGGAAAGATTCCTATCTGTTTCCATGCAATTCCAGATTTTTGAACAGGTATAAGCCCTAATGATGATGTCTTCTATTCCTTTACTCTGGGGATGATTAAACCAAGGCTTAGTGCAGTGAAATGATTTTATTTACATGTTTCAAGTAGATAGTGGAGGACTGGAACACAGGTTTCCTGGCCCACCACACTGACCTTTCCACCACACCATGCCGAAACCGGAAGACTCCCCTATAACTCATAACTCAGGTGAGTGGTGTTTGCCTCTCTCTGAGCTCCAGCTGAGCCAACAGCCAATGTGGCCATGAGATTTTTCCCAGTCTGAGAGGAAAGCCTGACAAATGATGAGCACTGATCTAGAGCCCACTGTCCTTGATCAAACTGAGAAGTTCCCTGCTGTCAGACAACCTGGTTAGAAACCCAAACAACACAAGGCAGCCAGTCCTGTCAGCTAGAGACAGGCATCCTGCTGGCAAGCTAAATGCTTTGAGGCAGTTACATTTCAACTTGTCTTAACAACAAATGCTCTGAAGCCAAAAAATTTATTGAACCACAAAGAAAACAGTGCAGAACTGTAGTCTACATATTTCCTTCTTTTGTCTTTGGGAAATTTGAAGTTTTGAAATCTAGGGAGAATAAATGACTATAGCTGGGACCCCATGTGGAGGGACACTTGGGTGGGAGAAGCTGCCCAGTGGCAGACTTGTTCTCCACTGGTCACTGGGGACTTGGGCTGCACTCAGGTAGACTGCTTTTGAACTAGAAATGTTGCAGAGGTCACTTCTCCAGCTTGGGGCTTAACTTCCTCATTGATAAAATGAGTGACATCAGTGAGATCTCTCCAACCCTTCAGAAATAAACCAGAGAAATTCAAATTTTAACCACTAGCTTCCAACTACATTTCATCTTCATTCCCATCTTGCATGTTCTTTGCCCCCCATGACCTCCAGTCTTTGATTCTTTCTTATTATTTAAGGATGTCATTTTCCTAGACTGACCAGCCTACACTGCTCATCAGTATTCTCAGAGCTCTTATCTCCTTGTCCTTCTGCCCCATGAATTTGTTAGTTGCTAATATTTGTTGGGCTTAGTCTTCTATTCCTGAGAAGCCAAGGTTTCATGGAAAAAAAAAGAGAGTTAGCACTACTAATTGGACCTATTCCAAATTTATTATTTTCTTCACAAGAAGATTCTCTGTGCTCCTCAGAAGTTCTCTTAATCATTCCTAGTTGGCTTCCCCATAATAATAAGACCAAACATTTGTTATTTTTATCAATATCTTGCTTTCACTCATGATTAAAAATTAGATGTAATTTTCTCCAAATACATGAGGAACGTCATCGTACAAAGTCAACAACTATGAATTAAACACTTAGTGTTACCAGGTACTATTCCAGGTTCCAAGGATAAAATGAAATATTTGTCTTCTTTGATTCTAGTAGGAAGAATGTAAACAGACAAATAAATAAAACTGCAAAGAAGTTTCATTGAGTCTTGGTTGAATTCTAAGTTGCTCATATATAGGGCCTGGTTCCATGATGGTGGGTACAGAATAACTATTGGGAAACTGTAAGCCAAGTAATGGTTCCAGAGCTTGTACAGGACTGGGAATTTATGGAGTGTATTAAGTATTGCTAAATGCTATGGAGAAAATAAGGCCGGTAAGAGGGAATAGAAAGTGATGGGGAGGGGTGAGGTATATATTGTATATAATTGTATATAGGATTGTGAGGAATATCTATATTTACAGATGAATTTGAGGCAGATCCTTGGAAGCAGTGAGGATATTAATCATGTAGATAATGAGGGAAAGCATATTTAGAGACAACTATAAGTAAACATATGAGAAATAAAGTTGGTGTGTTTACAGAAGATCAAGAAGGCCAACACATCTGGATTTGAGGGATGAGGGAATGGGGGCTAGAATAAGATACAGAGTCAGAGAAATAACAGAGGGATAGATGATTCAAGACCTTATAAGTGCCTTGAGAAAGACTTATACTTTTATACTGAATAAGATAGGGAATCTCTAGAGAGTTTTGAAATAAAATGAATAAAAGGAATAAAAAGATAGTGTGTTAGTTTTTGTTTTTGTTTTTGTTTTTTTTAATATGCTGGACTTCTGTTTCTGATTGTTACAGGGTGATTGGCACTAAACCAGCCCTCCCACCATAAGCACTCTAAAAATGAACCAAATATATGGAACAGCTATTTTCAGATTTTAGACAAAAGATAGCAGGGGACTGTGATCCTGGAAAGAAAAGAAAAGAATTAAGTGGCCAAATAATTGTCCTGAATTTCTGTCTAGAGCCCCTTTCTCAATAGCAGCTCTGGAATTTGTAGTCCACACAAATCTGGATTCCATATAGGTCCATACAAAAACTGTCACACAGACTGTGATGGTCTTGCAGGATTGAGAACACATACACCGATGTTTGGGGTAGCTGAGGTAGATGCAATTTATAAGGCAGATAATCAGAGAGGAGGAAACTTTGCAGAGAAGAACCTAAGGACACTGATTAGGTGCTCCTTAGGTCTTTGATAACTACTAAGCTTTGCATGTGTAAGGCAAGATTTTATGATCTTGGGTAAACAGTAGGTATTGCGGAGATGTGAGCCAATTAAGGATTCTAAGAGATATTGGAGTTCTGACTGGCCTAAGCAGAGAGATTTGCTGAATTACCCAGGCATTTTGTAGATACTTGAGAAAGGTCACACCCCTGAAATAAGACTACTATAGTCCAATAGGTTTTCTAGATTCTCCCTAGTAAAGCTTTACCAAACTCAAGATAACCAAGATAATACATAACAAAATTAAGCACTCCACAAAGGATGACAACAAAATCTTAACCTTCAACAATTTGGTATTTATGATGCCCAAAGAAAAATAAAAAATACTAAGATCTCATTCATTTTTAGGGCTGAGTAATATATACATATTATATACATAATATATACATATATATATTTATATATATTTATATTTATTCTTCTTTATTTATTTATGGAGGGACACTTGGGTTGTTTCCATATCTTGGCTATTATAAATAATGCTTCAATAAACATGGAGGTGCAAACAACATGGATGAACCTAGAGGATATAATGCTAAAGTAAAATAAGTCGACAAAGACAAAAACTGTAAGATTTCACTCATATGTGGAATTTAAGAAACAAAACAAATAAAGAAAAAAGAGACAAACAAAAGAATGGTTTCTTAAATACAGATAACAAACTGGTAGTTGCCAGAGGGCAGGTGGGTGGGGCATGGGTGACATAGATAAAGAGGATTAAGAGATGGAATCAGAGAGGGCAGACTCAGTGGCTCAGTCAGTTAAGTGGCAGACTTGGGGTCAGGTTATGGTTTTGTGAGTTTGAGCCCCAGACCAGAGCCTGGCATGCTCAGAGCCTGGAGCCTGCTTCAGATTCTGGGTCTCCCTCTGTCTGCCCCTCTGCTGATTGCACCCTGTCTCTCACATGGTCTCAAACAAAAATTTAAAAAAAAAATTTAAAAAGAGATGGAATCAGAGATTAAATTGTGGAATCTTTGCATTGGACACCTGAAAGTAATATAACATTGTATGCTAATAAATTATATTTCAGTATAAATTAATTAATTAATAAACAAACAAACATTTGCATACAAAAAATACTATATATGCAAAGAAAAAGTCATCAATAAAAACGGACCTACAGATGACATACCTGCTGACAAACATAGACTTAAGGAGACAAGGATTTTTCAACAGCTACTATACATGTAGTTAAAGATTTAAAGGAAAATATGAGTATAATAGAGAAGAGATGAGCTATCTCAATAGATACATGGAAACTAAGCCAGAGAAATAGGAACCTTCTAAACTCAAGCATACATAAGAAAAACTATAGGAAAAAATATCAGTGGAGCATTAGTGACTTGTGGGTCATTAAGCTAAATAACTTACATATAATTTAAGTCCCAGAAGCAAAAATTTGTGCAGCAACAATAGCCAAAAACTCTCAT
This sequence comes from Prionailurus bengalensis, assembly GCF_016509475.1. Lineage (NCBI taxonomy): Eukaryota > Metazoa > Chordata > Mammalia > Carnivora > Felidae > Prionailurus > Prionailurus bengalensis. Next base: position 42,325,862 of record NC_057344.1, on the reverse strand, counting down.
ATCTGATTACACACACACACACACACACACACGTGTATGTATGTGTATGTAATCCAACAGATTCAAGAAATCTCAGAAGCATAAACACAAGGAAAACCATCACACTGTTAAAAACAGAAAATAAACAAAAAAGAAAATCTTAAAAGCATCAGAGAAAAAAGATGCACATGAAACAATAATAAGAATATTTGCTTACTTTTCAGTAGAAACAATGCGAACGGATGGAGAATGAGGTGCTATTGTCAAAGTAATGAAATAATTTTTAAAAGTCCATCAACTTGGAGTTCTATAACTATATGAAATAACCTTCAAAAATCAAAGCAAAATTAAAACAATGTCAGATAAAAGTTGAGAAAATTTATCATTATGGCTCTAGCACAAGAACTATTAAAAGAAAGTTATCAATTAACAATGAATTTGACAATTATAGGACACCCGCAAGAACTGAACCACTACCTCGATCTATATTCAAAAATTAACTCAAATGGATTAAAGCCCTATGTGTAAAAGTTCAATGTATAAAATTCTTAATAGAAAATTTAGGTGCTTATCTTCATATTCTTGAATTAAGTAATATCTTATTAGATATGATACCAAAAGTACAAATAAAAAATAGGTAAATTGAACTATATCAAAATTTCTTTATAAAGGTTTATACTTTAAAGGAATACAATTAAGAAACTTCAAAGATACCCTAGGAAGTGGAAGAAAATATTTCAAATCATATATTTGTTAAAAGCCCAGTATCCAAAATAATCTAAGACAGTGTTACAGTTCAACAACAAAAAGAACTCTAAACCAATTAAAAAATGGAAAAATTATCTGAATAGATCGTTCTCCAAAGAAAATATACAAATTAGTAATAAGTATATGAAAAAAATGTTCAACATTAGTCATTAGGGAAATGCAAATCAAAACCACAAGGAGATTCCATTTTATACTCACTAGAATAATTAAAATTTAAAAAGATAGGCAGTAACAAGTAATAACAAAGATGCTAGTAATTTGGAAGCCTCATTAATTGCTGTTTGGAATGTAAAATGATATAGACACTTTGGAAAACAGTCTGGAAATTCTTAAAAATGCTAACTATAGAATGACCACATGACAGCAATTTCACTGCTAGGTATATGTCCAAGAGAAATGAAATCATATATCTGCACCAAAACTTGGACATGAATGTTTATAACAACATTACTCATAATAGCCAAAAAGTAAAATTAACCCAAATATTCATCAATTGATGAATGGATAACATTTGGCACATGCATAGGATGGAATATTATTCGGCTATTAAAAGGAATGAGTATTGCTACATGCCACAACATGAATAAACCTTGTAAACTTTAAGCCACTTACAAACGACATAGTTTTTATTTCATTTATATTAAATATCTACAATAGGCAAATATAGAGAGACCAAAAGTCAATTAGTTGTTGCCTAGGACTGGAGTTAGAAATGCAAGAATGGGAATTGACTGCTAACAGGTATAACCTTTCTTTTGGGGGTAAAGAAAACGTTACAAAATTAGATTTTGGTGATTATTGTATAACTGTGAATATATCAAAAGCCACTGAACTGTATACTTTATATGGATATATTATATGATATATCTCAATAAAGTGTTAACAATTTTGTGAATACCATTGAAGCATGTTTAGAGAGAAACTTACACCTTTAGATTCTTATATTAAAATAAGGGAGTTTAAAGTCAGTGATGTTAAATTTCACCTAAAAAGCTAAGAAAAGAAGAGCAAATTAAACTCAAAACAAGTAAAAGTAAAGGAAATAATAAAGAGTAGTTTAAATATTAATAGAACAGAAAATGGACAAAAGTTAGAGAAAACTTATGAAACAAAATCACTTTATTGAAATAATAATGAAATGGATAAAGCCTTATTTAGAATGATTATGGAAAAAAGTAAGATGCAGTGAATTGTTAATATCAAAATGAAAGAGGCTACCTAACCAAAGATCTTTCACACATTACACAATAATATGAAAATACAAACAACTTTATACTGATAAATTTAACAACATAAAGAAATAGACACATTTCTTGAATGATACACAAATTTCCAAAACTCACACAAAAAGAAAAAAAATCTGAGTAGCACTGTATCTATTGAAAAAATTGAATTTATAATTACAGGCTTTCTCATTAAGAACATTACACGTCCAGATAATTCATTTCATTGGTGAGTTCTATGAAGTATTCCAGATTCTTTTAAAAAAATAATAGAGGAAAGAACACTTTCCAACCAATTTTCAAAGGTCAGAACTTCTCTGATCCCTCATCCCAATGTAGACATTACAAGAAAAGAACACTATGGCCTAATATTACTGATAAACACAGTAAACCAGAATTAGTCACCTATCATATTAAAAATAATGTGATATTCTCAATGGATGCAAAAGAGTGTTTGACATTACTATGGAAAGAGTTGTGTCTCCCCAAAATTCATCTTTTGAAGTTCTAAAACGCCCAATGTGACTGTATTTGGAGATAGGACCTTTAAGAAAGTAACCAAGGTTAAATATGGGTAAAGCCCCAATCCAAGGGGATTAGTATCCTTATATGAACAGACATCAGAGAGCTTTCTTTCTCTCTCTTCACTATGTGAGGACAAGAAAGAAGGTGGTTGTAAGCAAGCCAGGATAAGAACCTCCCTAGGAACTTACCCTGCCAGACCTTGATCTGGGACTTCAGAACTGTGAGAAAATAAATTTCTGTCATTTAAGCCTATGGTATATGGCTTGAATATACCATAAGTTTATGGTATTTTCTTATGCAGCCTGGGTGATAAGACATTATTCAATATCACTTCACAATAAAAAAATTCTGAGCAAAGTATGGATAGAAGGAAATAAATTTAATAAAAAGTTTCTCTGAAAAACCTGCATCTCATAATTTTATACTTAACAGTAAAATGCAGAACTCTTTCCTTCCTAAAATTGGGCACAGTGGAAGTTGTCCAGTCTCACCAATTCTATCCTTCATTGTATTAGAGATACTAGTCAGTGCAATAAAACAAGGAGAAGGGTGGGGGGAAGCATACATATTGGGAAAGAACAGTTAAGGCTCTATATATTGACAGGCATTGGGTTACATACACAGAAAATCCTGAAGTTCAGTTGTTCTAAAAAACTCACTAGTATAAATGATTGAATTAATCTAGGTCACAAGACAGAAATTCAGTAAAGTAAAACCTATTGTATATGTATGTGCTAGCAACAGATGATGGAAAATAATTTTAAAATTATTTTTAAAACATCATTCATAAAAACATCAAAAAATAAATGCTTAGGAATTAATAAAACCTGTTGACTGAATACTACATTATAATACAATGTTAAGGGAAATAAATGATGACTAAATAAAAGGAAAGACTATATTAGTAAGGTGACAATTCTCCCTAAATCTATCTGTAGATTCAACACAATTTTGTGTGTTGTATAAATAGAAATTCCATTCCAAAAAAATTTTTTTTTAAATTAAAAAGACCTAAAATGGGCAAAATCTTGGGAAAGAAGAATTAATGTGGAGTATTTAACTGCCTGACTTAGACTTAATATAAAGCTAGCGTTATTAAGACAGATATTGTTGATGTTAAGAGAGACATAGGTCAGTGAAACAGAATAGTGAGCTGAGTTACAGATCCACATGTATATGGTCAATTTTTGAGAAAAGTACAAAGGTAATTCAAGAGATAGTATTATATATTTTTAGATTGGCCAAAATCCAGAACACTGACAATACCAAATACTAGTGAGAATGTGGGTACAACAGGGATACTCATTCATTGCTAATGAGAATGCAAAATAGTACAATTACTTTGAAGGGCAGTTGAGAATTTCTTACAAAACTGAAATACTATTACCATACAATCCAGCAATTGTGTTCCCTGGCATTTACTCAAAGGAGTTAAAAAACTATGTGCACACAAAACCTGCATATGGATATTTATAGCATCTTTATTCAGAACAGGCAAAATATGGAAGTAACCAAGATGTCCTTCAACAGGTGAGTGGATAAATAAACTATGACCTCCAAACAATGGAACAGTATTCAGCACTAAAAAGAAATGATCAAGACACAGAAGGACCTTAACTGCATGTTACTAAGTGATAGAAACCAATCAGAAAAGGCTATATACTGTATGATTTCATCTATATGACATTCTGGAAAAGGAAAAACTAAAGACACAGTACAAATATCAATGGCTGCCAGGGGCTGGGGGAAGTACCTTCCTTGATTCTACATCCTCACCAGCATTTGGTGTTGTCAGTATTTGGGATTTGGGCCATTCTAATAGGTATATGTAGTATTATCTCATTGTTGTTCTGTTTTGTATTTCCTTGATGACATATGGTGTGGGGAATCTTTTCATGTGTATATTTTCCACCTGTGTATCTTCTTTGATGAGAGTCAAAGTCCTTGGCCCATCTTTTAATCAGTTTTTTTTTGTTTTGTTTTCTTATTGTTGGGTTTTAAGAGTTCTTTGTATATTTCTGATACAGTCTTTTATCAGATGTGGTTTTTGCAAATATTTTCTCCCCCGCAACTGGGGGCTTGTTTTCTCAACCTCTTGACACTGCCTTTCACACAGAAGCGTTTAATTTTAATGAAATCTAGTTTATCCATTATTTTTTCATGGATTTTATCTTTCATCTTGTGTCTAAAAAGTCACTGTCAAAAAATATTTTAAAAAAACTAAAAAAAATAAAGTCACTGTCATACCCAACATCACCCAGATTTTCTCCTATGTCATCTTCTAGGAATTTTGTAGTTTCATGTTTTATATTTAAGTCTGTGATCCATTTGGAGTTAAACAATGTCATTTTACCAGTGGACAAGTTGGATAAAAATATCATAGAAGCAATTACTTCTTATGTTTAGAAATAGTATCTATATGTAAACTATGGCTCAAGTAGAAAATCAAACTGAAAAATAATAATGCTATATGTCCAAATTTATAATATATTGTAAAAGCAAAATCCAGAGAAATGTTTGTAGTTTAAAGTATTTTTATTGAGAAATATGAATGGTAAAAAAGATAGTAAGTGTTCAATTTAAGATATTAGAAAAAAGACAAAAAAGCAGAAAAAATTCCTCAAAGTGGAAAGAAAGGAAGCGATAAAGATGAGAGCAGAAATGAATAAAATAGAAACCAGTTACAGTAGAGTAGAAAGAGACACAGAGCCCAAAGGTCAGTCTCTGAGAAGAAAGCAAGAAAGCAAGTAAGCAAGAAAAATAAAGAAACATTGGCTAATATGACTAAGAAAACAAAAGGCACAAATTAGGAATTTAGGACTTTAAAGGAAGGTGTCATTATGGAAACAGCAGAAATTTAAAAGAAAAGTAATAATAATAATTGAATAATGTAAGTTAATAATTTTGAACAGAAATAAAATACACACACTATATGAAAAAATGATCTAATCAAAACTGACTTAACTAATGTTTCCATAAAAACTATATATATTTAATTCTGAGTTAAGATTACTTACACTAAGAAAATATCACATCTAAGCAATATTGTCAAATGCTATCTTCAAGGAACATATTCCAACCCTATAACAATTCTTCCAGAGGGAAGGAGGGAATAATTTCAATCTCATTTTGTGAGATTCTTATAGTCATAAAGCAAACCAGACAAGGACAGTATAAAGGAAAGAAAATTGGAGGACTATTTCATTCATGAACATAGGTGTAAATGTCCTAAGCAAAACATTAGCAAACCTGATCCAGCAATGTTCAAAAGAAATAATGCATCATGACCAAGTTGGGTTTATCCCAGTAATGTAAAGTTGAATCATATTAGAAAATCTATCCATAAAATTCCTTACATTAATAGATAAAAAGAGTAAAACAAAATATCTCAACTGGAGCCAAAAAATTATTCGATTGAGTGCTACATGCATTAAAGATTAAAAAAAAAAACTATCAGGGAACCTTGAATAGAAAAAGCAAAAAGAAAGAAACTGCCTTAACCTAATAAAGCCTTAAATTAAAAAAGCAATAGCAAAAGCCATATTTCATTTTAAACTGTTTAAAACAGTCCCTTTAAAGACAGTAAAGAAAGCTTGGGTCTTGCAATACTCTGGTCAACATGGGGTCACTCAGCTTAAAACACTGCCTTTGGGCTAGAATTCTAGCACAGGGGTCTCTGGGTGACATGGGCTCTCATGGATTTACCCTCTCACTCTTGGGTGCCTCAGACCTTCCTCTATGACTCTCCTCAACTTTCCTCCTTATCAGCTGAACCCAAGTACTTTACCGCTCTGGGTTCTCAGTGATGTTCAAGGGCAGTCAGGGAGGACTGTTCATCCCCGCCAGAAGATGGTTTCTTTCTCTCTGCACACCCACCCTCTACAACTGTTCTGAGGGGTCACAACTGTGTGCCCTCTCACGCATACCTTCGTGCCCTGCCCTTCTGTCCCCTCCCCTCCCCTCCCCAAGCTCCCACACCAAGAATCTACCACATCCTTCTGAAAGGATGTTTGGAAGAGTCTCTGGGGGTGGATGTGTAAACGGACCGTGGAGGTAGTTCCCAAAGGTGTGTCCCAATATCTGTTGACTATTAAGCAAAGTCTCATATAAAATAAATATATAGCCTCCCAAGGTGACTGAAAAATAGTATTTATTTGGCTGTTTATTTTCCAGCAGGTTTATTTTTAAAAACAATTCACAATTCCCACAAAGCTATATCCACATAGAAGAAATTTCTCTTGCTTCTTAATGCTTACAGTACTTTGTCTATTTTATCAATGCCTTACTGACAACCCTGATCACTTTTGACCTTTTATTATAAATGTTTTGTTTCTAAGTCTTATCTCTCCTGTTAGGCACTAAGTTCTCTAGCTAATCTACCTTTACACATTTCAAATAACCTTACCAAACATGGCCAACATTCAAATCATGTTGACATGAAAACTAATAAAACAACAGATAACATATATTGGATACTTAATATGTTTTATGTGCTGTGATAAGCACATTACCTCTATTACACACAAGCACACCATTTTAGGTGGATACTATTAGCACCCCCACTATACTGATGAGGCGAAAGACACCCAGAAAGGTTAAAAAGCAACCTTCCCTGAGGTGGCATGACTGTAATGATCAAAAACAGTATTTCTACAGCAGAAGCTATCACACAGCAGTAAGCTTAACTCCTATGCTATTTTGTGTCCCTAGCAATGGTCCTATAAGGGATAGCAGTGTGTATGGCAAAGCCCCCAGCCTTGAGATCATGAATTTCAAATAAAAAAGGAAAAAAACAACTGAATCCTTCATCTAGTTCTGCCACATAAGGCATATTTGGGAAATCACTTACTTTAGTCTCCCAAACTTTAAAATGAGGGATATTTAGGCCAGCTTGAAAGTTTCTTTCCCCCATGGTTCTATGTGCTACCCACCTTGTTTACCCATAATTTCTCCAGCACACACTCTTGCAGAGATTCCACACTGTCCTTCATGCATGCTCTAGTTAATTGTACCTCCATCCCTTTTTGCTGTGTCTTCCCATTTTGAAACACCCTGTTTCTTTCTCTTGGTTCCCCATTTCCATTCTCCTTTAAGATGCCTTCTCAGCTCTATTTTTTCCTATGAAGGACACCACAACCTACGTAAGTCATCATTTGCCCTCAAGGATGTAGCACTTCCCATTTTCTATTGCTCTCTAGTTGTTTGCTGCATGCTGTTTTGTGTTGGCATCTAAAGTGTAAGGTCCTTAAGTTTGCAAACTATGAATTTTGCTTTTTGTTTTGTTTTGCTTTATGTTCTACAGCATGCACCACAATCATGGACATAGTATAAGAGCTCATTCACATTTGATTGTTTTTTTTTTAGAAAAAAATCTGCTGCTTATTTAAGGGGAAACTCAGTGGGAAAATTCAGAGTTTACAGAACCAGTTAGAAGTTTTGATACTGTATACTTCAAGGCCAAGATATATCAGGAGTCTGAGTTAAAGTGAATTGTATTGAAGTCACGACCTAGAGAGCAGACCTCGGTCAATGTCTTCTGTTGACAAAGTGAATGATATAAAACTAAATGAGATGAATGCTTATCAAAATCAGCAGTCCTGAAAAGAAAGTTGGCTTAAAGAAAATACACATGCATGCACATGCGTGCACGCACACACACACACACACACACACACACGCCAACTTATAAAAGGAAAACTAGAGGGAAATTACAGTAAATTAGATTATTAAAATCATAGTACAAGTAGTGATAAGCACAAATTTCTTTTGCAAACATAGTTTATGTAGAGAAAAGATTGACAGCCCGGGCTGTCGGAAAGAGCTGGTTCTTGGGTCATTTCCTCTGTAGTCATGTCTGGTTGGATACTGGCCCATGATTCATAATCACCTCTCAAAGGACAATCATTTCCACCTCATCTCCATAACTTATTCTGGGCAGATAAACACACTTTTGCTTCACCACGAAAATTGAAACCAAGAAAAAGAACTTTCTCCATTATGTGGCTCTATTTCCCCTCTTGCCTCCTCAGAGACATTCCCTCTTTCAATTATCCTCAGATTATTTTCGATTTCTCAGCTATATTTACCTCTCCCACCCTGCTTTCTCTCCTAACAGCATTCAAAGAGTTTCAAAGCCTCTTCTTTCTTAGCGAAAAGAAGTTCCTCCATCCTGTATCCCGTTTCTCTTATTCTACCTCTTCTGAGCTTCATTGTCAAAATGAATAAAAAATTTAGCTAAAATTTGTTTTATCTCTCTCTGTCTTTACTCCCCCTTATCTAATTAACCAGTTGCAATCTGACTCATGACATCAACACTCCCCTGAAACAGTAAATAGCACTCTCAAGGTCAATAAAAACCTCTTCTTTGGTCAAATTCCATGGGTGGGGGAAGGAGCTTTGGGTTCAGGTACTCTAAGATGTGAATTCTAGCTCCTTCTAGGCTATTTGACCTTCTGGTGTTACCTCATTGTAAGCCTCATTTCCATCTATGTAAAATGAATACAGGAAATGCTTCATCAGAAGACTGTCATGAGGGAATGCGTATAATGAATTTAGCTCAGGTCCTAATATGCTGTCATTTACTGAAAGCTTGCTATTGTTGATGTCTGTAGTTTTGATCCCATTGGTGCTTTCCTCCTTGACCTTCTATTTTCCCTCAATGTCTAGTGCTGTGAGTTGTTCCTGCAGTGTTAATCACATACTTCCCTGATGAGTTTTGAAAATATGAGAAATATAATAGGAATCAAATCAGAATCAATACATTAGGTTTACTGCGGGAAAACTATTGGAGGCTTTACTTATGGCTAACATGAGATTTTCACTACTTTCTTCAAGGTCCCAAAGTTTGAACTCACATGAAATCATAGCTCCCTCTGTCTCAGCCAGTTAACAGTTTATAATTGCAGACCCCTCCCCCTCTTGCTTCTGCCTCATCACAGGCAGCTTGGCCAAGGTAGGATGGAGAGAAGACACTTGGCCTGTGGTCATGTCAATCCTGAGAAAGAGACAAAGTCCAGAAAGGCTGAGATGAGCTTACTTTTGCCAATCTCACCAACAAAACAATGAGTAAGGGTGTAGAGGTTCCTGTCTTAGAGGAAAAAGGAGGCCAGGAGAGGAACAAAGCAGTGCATCCCATCATATTCTGCTGGTTTTCTTCCTCCTTTGCTGGCCAGCTGCTTCAGCTTCTCTTCCTCTTTTGTCTGTTAAACATCAGTCTTCTTTAGGAATTTGCTCAGGCCCTCTCCTCATTTCTGGGTGCATGCAGTCTTCATGTTTAATCTCACACACCCTGTGGTTCCAATGATCACAAGTGTTCTGATGACTCCAAAAACTACATTTCTATTTCTGTGTAACAAATTTATTTATTCATTAAAGTGACACAATTTATTAGCGGTTTCTTGGCTCAGAATTCTGGACGTGGCTTAGCTGGGTCCCACTGACACAAAATGACACACAAACCTTTTAGAATTTCTTTAAAAAACAAAAAAGAAAAAAGGGAAGAGAGTCTTATTCCAGCCAGAGTGAGGACAGCTGCCCGGGATACACAATCTTCACAAAGAAGAGAGTGCTGCACAGAAGGAGAGTTTAATACAGGGTTATAGATGGCTTTGTTGTTGTTGTCATTGTTGTTACATCAAGAAGTTACAAACCATCACGACAAAGGATATATCAAAAATTACAAGTTTCATTGTATGCTTTTAGTATGTGCAAGGTTGCAGGTTCGGAGCTATGGGACTAGGACTTGGGGAGATTTTTACTCTTTAGTTTGAACTGTTTCCTATAGGTTATTTGCTAATGAAGCCAATGTACAATGTGTGCTCCCAGCATAGGGTACCTCGGTGGCTCATTCGGTTAAGCCTCCGACTTTGGCTCAGGTCATGATCTCACGGTTCATGAGTTCTAACCCCTGTGCTGACAGCTCAGAGCCTGGAGCTTGCTTCAGATTCTGTGCCTCCCTCTCTCTCTGCCCCTACCCCGCTCATGCTCTGTCTCTCTCTCTCCAAAACAAATAAACATTAAAAAAATCTTAAAAAAAAAAAAAGTTTGCTGCAGTCATTCCAATCTTGGGAAAAGTTAAAGTATAGCTTCTTGGGATCCCAGGAGTAGGGCCCACAAATATTGAAAGTTGAGAATTTCCTTTGTCAGTCTTTGACTCATATTCTCACTAGGCTGACGTCAAACTGGTGGCTGGGGCTGTGGTCCTACCTGAGGCTCGGTGTCCTCTTCCAGGTACACATGGTTGTTTGTGGCTAAGTTTGATTTCTTGCAGCTGTGGTTGATGTGCCTGTTTTCCTGCTGACAGTAGCCAGGGACCACTGTTATCTCCTAGGAGGCCATCCTCGGGTCCTTGCTCTGTGGACTTCTCCATAGGTTTTTCTCACCAAATAGCCACTTAGTTCTTCAAGGCCAGCAGGAAGATCTCTCTGTTCAGCAAGGACCCAGTTCCTCTTTTCAGGGCTCACCCAGTCTAATCTCCTTTTGATTAACTCAGAGTTAACTAATTGGTAATCGAGTCACAGACTTAAAATACCAGTGGACTCACAAGTCTCACTCACACTTAAGGAAGGGGCTTATACAGGATGTGTACACCAGGAAGTGGGCATCTTAGAGACATTCTAAAGTGGCATCCTGCCTAAAGCACAACTGATGGCCACGAACTCCTTCTGAGTTCCTTTATACATGCACACGTCTCTACACGTGCCTGTTGAATGGCTCCAGTTTGAGGTCCCAATGGCTTCTCAAAGCGAACATAACCCAACCCAAATTGTCTTTCTTCTTCACTCCATTGCAGATTGCAGTGAAGTCCATAAGGCCTCGCCACACCTGTCAGTCACATTCCGCCCTTCTGAGAAGAGTAACTTTGATCAGGAGTGATTAACATTCATGACACCAAAATGGAAGGACACCGCCCTACTATTCTAACCAAAGATGACTGGATGGGGAATTTGTGCATATCCTGAAGTCAAGCCTATATGAACCAGAAGCCAGCTTCCCCTGAAGTGGGTGCGTAGCTATAAAAAGGCATTCACATGGTAAATTGACCTTGTCTAAACTATTTTTTGAGTAATATAATAATTATTTCCCAACCAAGGAAATTATCTTTCTGAAAATTATCATATTTAGGAAAATCAGTCTTTAATATTAAAATACCATAATTAATGCAAAGTAAAAGGGAAAGTTATTTCAAATGGACTAAAATATTCATATTAATATGATAGTAAATAAAAATTTCAAAGACTTACATCTCCCTTTAAAAAATCAGATGAGGGGCGCCTGGGTGGCGCAGTCGGTTAAGCGTCCGACTTCAGCCAGGTCACGATCTCGCGGTCTGTGAGTTCGAGCCCCGCGTCAGGCTCTGGGCTGATGGCTCAGAGCCTGGAGCCTGTTTCCGATTCTGTGTCTCCCTCTCTCTCTGCCCCTCGCCCGTTCATGCTCTGTCTCTCTCTGTCCCAAAAATAAATAAACGTTGAAAAAAAAATTTTTTAAAATTAAAAAATAAAAATAAAAAATCAGATGAAATAGCATTAAAATTTTTCTTCTCTTAGCCATGAAGAATAAAAGCTTGCCATTTGCAAAAACATGGAAAGACCTACAGGGTATTATGCTAAGTGAAATAAGTCAAACAGAGAAAGACAAATGCTGTATGATTTTGTATGATATGTGGAATCCAAAAAAAAAAAAAACCAAAAGAAAAAAACAAAACAAAGAAGAAACAGATTCACAGATACAGAGAACAATCCAGTGTTTGTCAGATGGGAGGGGTGGGAGAATGGATGAAATAGGCCAGAGGAATTAGAAGGTGCAAAGTCTCAGTTACAGAATGAATAAGACAGGGAGGTGAAAAGTACAGCATGGAGAATATAGTTAATAATATATAGCACCTTTGTATGGTGACAGATAGTAGCTAGATTTATGATGGTATTACTTCCTAATGTATATCAGTGTTTTACACCTGAAACTCACATCATATTGTACATCAACTACACTTCAATTTTTAAAAAAATCTCTTGGGGCGCCTGGGTGGCTCAGTCAGTTAAATGTCTGACTCTTGATTTTGGCCCAGGTCATAATCTCAGGGTCGTGAGATCAAGCCCCGCCTCAGGCTCTGGGCTCCATGCTGGGTGTAGAGTCTGGTTAAGATTCTCTCTCTCTGTCCCTCCCCTGCTTGTGCATGTGCTTTCTCTCTCTCTCTCTCTCTCTCTCTCTCTCTCTCTAAAATAAAAAAAATCACTTGTAACTTTTTTTGTTGTTGTTTTTTGTTTGTTTGTTTTTCTGAATCACCTTGTTTAGTTGTTTAAGAAACATTGCTTCATATGCATGACCTGCCCAGGGGGATTTTCTGACAAGTTACATTGTGGGAAACAAACAAAAAATCTTCCTTTTAAAGCTTTCAAACTAGCTTTTCCTGGTTGGAATCCAATGTTTTTGACCTCTATTCTCTTGTTTTGCTTTTGTGACTCATGGAAAAATAACAGCTTGTCCTTTACAGAAAATTTATTGAAGGAGTCTGATCTTCTGGTTATAGCCTAGATCTGGTCTCCAGTTGATGTATAAGCAGGTAGAGCATAAATGGGGCTTTCCTCTCTTCACTATACCCAACTTCATTTAGCAGACCACACACTTTCTATGTTGCCAGCCATGGACACTTGCATTGAGGCTTGCAAGAGTGTGAGGCTTCTGGAACTTCCAAATATATATATTGGTCCTAGACCTGCCTCTAAAGAAATAAAAGTCCAAAGAAATAAAAAATAAAGTCAGGAGCAAGAAAACAATGCTTGCAAGTCAGATACAATCAATGGGCATCTGCTTAAATGTTATTGAGCTATTTCACTGTAGTGCCATATGCAAAACCTTCTATGGTTTTCTTTTGTTTTTCCATAGCTTGCAAGCAGAATGCCAATTCTGTAATGAACCAATCCTCAGGCTATATAACAATATATTTGGTTTATGTTAGAAGCATGCTTCAATTTGCCTCACAGATTGTGTTTCAAAGAACTTCTGTTTGCATCAGAATTTCCCTAATTGAAATATATTTTAAAAGTAGTAGGGATGGAATACTCAATAAGCAGTTAACAGTATCTGAGTACTGAGAAAATAATTCTGGAATAGAAAGTATGGTGCTTGTATTCTATTATCCATTCTGACACTACCTGGCTACATAATCTTAGCTATGGACCAGTGATAACCTATATAGCCTTTATTTAATTAAGGGTGAAATAAGAAGTTTTGATAACTAGACTCTATCCAGATTTATAAATTCTTTGACAAAGCATTCAGTGCATACCTATTTAATGAGTTTTGGCTGAGGAATGTGAGAGTGTGTTAAAACCAAGCCTAAATTATATCTTTTTTGCATATATTCTAGAATTGGGAACTCACCTATCCCCCCCACCCCACCCCATGAGCAGAAATATTACCAAAACTTTGCTTCCTAACATTGGAGAACTGCTTTGTGAAACTCTATCTAGAATATACTACCTTTTCCTCCACTAAAAATTTTTACAGAAACAAATCTTTTGGCTGTAGGGAAACCGACGGCAGCATCAGCCCTTGACCAATTGGGTCAGACCCCAGGGAAAAGGTTCTCAGTAGCAGGCAGCCAGACAGAGGCCTCCTGACATTCACTGCACTCAGGTCAATATGCAATTACAAAACAAAACAGCAGGATGTGGACAGTTTGGTTTAAAAGTGGATTCTTAATCCCAAATCTGACTTCTCATGGAGGAACAGAGTCCCAAAGGCAGCATTCTGCTAGGTGACTGGGCTGCATGTGGCCGTCCAGTCCTACTCAGTGGGAAAGAACAGATCTCAGAGCATATGTGATTTCTTAGAGTTTCCCATAACATTTAACATTAAATTTATGACAAGGTTCTTCTTACAATAGGTTAAAAATCATGTCATGTACAGTATTGAAATCCAAACCACTCAGTCAATGGGCATATATCTTGCAGGTGCTGTGTCTGGCACCTGTGGTAAGTGCTCCGGATATAGCTATAACTGCAAAGCTGCAGGCTCCTGACCCTCCCCAGGAACAACCTATAATGCAGTGCCTAACATCTAATACAATATTGATACCGATAAATATTTAATGACTGTGGAAAGAACAGATGGATTAGTCTAATTGCATATGACCTAGGAAAGTTACTTAAGCTCTCTTTGCTTTTGTTACTTCATCTGATAAAATGGGGATAATAATAATGCATGTGTTTAGAATTATAGGGAGGATTAAATGAATTAATACAGGAAAAGTGCTCAATAACTGTTAGCCTTTATAATCAGTTGGGATAGAAGATGTGCACATACATAAAACAAATGAAATTCTATAGTGAAATAATACCTTACCCATTATAGCAAGTAGGAAATAAGGGAAATATGTTGGAATGGGTTTTCCTGGGGTGAAATAGACAAAGCATAAAGACAGAATTGAGTAAGAGAAGTGTCAGTAGGGACTGGAGTCCATAGTTGGACGGGACCTGGGAGGATGACTGGGTAGTGGACAGACAGATGGAGCACAACAAAATGGTAAGTTGTGACTGTCGCTTGAGTATCAGTTTACTTTACACGTGAATATTTATGTATTCCAACTAATGTTAAAGGTGCCATAGAAATGTACACACAGAATATCCTAATGACTGTAATCCTGCATAAGTTAAGTTATTGGAAAGACCCTATACTCTTGTTATTGTACATGCATCCACATAAGCACAAGTGTCCTAACTTTAAAATGCATACCATTTAACAGATCCAAATCACATTCTGCCCAAGATTTCAGGGTCAAGGGAAAAATATGATCTAATAATTGCAAACATTTGATTTTAATAACACTAAGTTGCATCCTAAAATCTGTCCGGATGTTCTCAATGTAATCAAGCATGCAAAAATGTAACTAAGATAAGATAAGGCTGTAATTTAATATTTGCATCATGTCATAGATTTGGAAGTAATTGCATACCCAGAGAGAGGATCATTTGAAGGTATCAGCAGTGGTACAGGAAGTAAAAGAGGGGATGTGTGACAAATGATTATAATACTCCTAAGGGTCACCTTGAAGAAGAGAATGGGCTGAAGTGCTAACATAAAAGAGAGTGGGGCTCTACTGGATCCCCAAGTGTCATGATAATGTATTACATTCATATTTATGTGCTGCCTATCAGTGTTTACTATGTGACTTGATTGAGATCCAGAACAAAGTAGAAATAAACACATGTCCAGCCCAGTTGTTTAATCCTGTCTTACATGATTAAGTGGATGGCACCTTTGCAGACTGTGAAAGGGATGCACGAAGAGCACTGAAGGCCCCTGTCTCTCCTGGGGGTGCAGAGTGAGTGAAGGGTTCATTAGTATAACAACTATGACCACCCATGCAATTGGAAAATCCTCCCACTCTTTTCTGAGAGGAAGCCAGGAGACAACTTGGCTATGATGAGACCATGTTAACAACCAGGCTTACCTGTGTCATTCACATGTGTCCTTCTGGCATAGCCAGAGAGACTTGCAGGGACCATCTGACCATGCCCCGCTCTCTAACACCTCCTACTCATGGCCATTTTGATGCCCAAACACACACACACACACCCATCCACCCACCCACCCACACACACCCACACACACCCTCCAAAGCTTTCTCTTATTCTGGTGCCAGTACTGCTCCACACCCTCTTTCAGAACACAGGCAAAAGACAGAAGAGTCCTCAGTTCCTTACAAAAGGATAGGACTGTGTGTGACGCCCTGCAGGAATTTTTCCATGTCTTTCCAGCATTGCCTACTGGTTCTCTCAACATCTGATAGGTAGGGACAATCTTCCAGGCTGGGATGAAATAGTCCACAGGGCAACCCAACAGTATATGTTATATATTCTATGCTCCTCAAGCAATTTCTACTTTCAAATGATAAATCCAAGCAAATACTTATTGAACATCTAATATATCCCAGTGTTATACTTGCACCGAACAGCACAGAAATCAACCAAGGTACATACAGCCTAGTGAGGAAAATGCCCTTTAAGCAGGTAATTAGAGGGTGCCTCACACGAGGGGTGCCTAATGCCTTGAGAACATATGGTAGGGGGATGCTGCAGTCTAGGGAGTGAAGAAGGGCCTTCCTGTGGAAGTGATTCTCAAGCTGCAGGATGAGAGGAGTTTAGTTGAGAGAAAGGCAGAGGGCAGGAATAATGGTGCTCCAAGCAGAGGGAACACAGAGGACAAGAGCAAAGGTGGAGGGTTGGGGAGATGCCCTACTCAAATATTTCATTTCGAGGAAGGATTTTGTTTGGTTATAAATACACTTCCTGTGAGTTTGGTAATCATGAACACGTTCTTCAGCTCAATTATCCCTGAGCTGCTGACCATCAAGAGTCGGATCGGGGTCCTGGTTGACTGCTTGAGTGACCGTGTGCATGCATCAGTGGGCTGGCATTTCCATCTTTCCTCATGTCTTCGCTTGGAAGAAGTGATGGTTGATCAGGGGTACATAAATTCAGTCATATTTTAGGGACGACATGGCAAGGATTTTGCAATAAACCCCTTTTAGCACGAAGACTTATGAAGAGTAGGATGAGGATTTGTATAATATGTTGCAGGCAGCACCCCTTTTGTTTATCCAAGTCTCTTCTTCAGCCAGCCCGTACTTCATTCTCCTTTTCTCAGTGAACCTGCTTGTTCTTAATCATTGCCAATGGCAAATCTCCCTCAGAGGCAGAAATATCTAAATTGTAGCTGATTAAAACATAGGACCAGGGGAATCTTTTCACTCTATGAAAATGGGGCAAAAAAAAAAAACCCTGAAAAGAAATACAGGAAATCCCCAGCATCAAACAGGAAAAAGACCAGAAGAGGGAACCCTAAAATGTGAGGGTAAAAATCCCGGGATATTTCTCATCTGTGCACTATTCAGAGAAACTCTTTTCCAAGTGCCCCTTATTGGTCAAGAGTAAGCACTACTCTGGTACTAAAGGAGTTGGACACCAAGAAAAATCAAGGCACCTCTCTTGGGAAGTGAAGCAGGAAGTAGCAGGTAGTCCTTTCCTTTTATGAGCAATATTAAGGAAAATTGTCTCAATGGCATTTCCGTCTTAAGAAAGCATTCAGGGCCTACCTGCAAACTGCTTTCAGCAAATATTACCTAGAATTTAACATTCTCCAGCCTCATCCCCAGCTGGATCTTAAACCTCTCTACATTTGATAAATACTGTTAGTAGTTAACCCAAAACTTAGTTGCCCTTCTACCTTAGGATAACTATGACAAATGTCTTCCGTCTGCCCCTTTAGATCCTTTCTCCTCCTGTCTCCATTGTGATACAGGCCTCAGGATACTAACCTATATGGACAACAGCAAAAGGTTTGTCCTCTGGCTTCTGTTTGGTTTGGCCAATAGGGAGCTTGGGCAGATACCAGAGGAAGGGTGGAAGCTAAGAGCATGTTATCAGTCCCTTCTCTTTTTCTCTCTTAGTTTGCCTTGGGCTGATTATGTCCTTTAACCAAGTTAATGGTTCTTTCAAGGTGGAATTCTTGACTTACTCCAACCCTTCCTGGTTCTTCTGTCACTCTCCCTTCATCCCTTTACACCTACGCATGATCTGTAACCAGTCCCAGGTTACTGTATCAATCCTTCAGAATGCCCTACACTAGCCATCCTATTGTGTGCAATCTGTTTATAGTCTTACCATCTTCATTTGGATGTGCCATCTTTTTCCCACTGGATACTGACTGATACAGTTATAGAGCCAAATTCTGTTCAGGATAACAACGTGATGATCTCATAACCAAACCCCCAAACTCAGTTTATTTTCTTGCAGTCAGGAGTAGTCATGTGACCACTGAAGCCAATGAGAGGCAACCAAAAGTTGGGAGTGGGTGAGAGATTCTTGGAAATGTCCTTTAAAGGGAGATAGACTCAGCTGGTTTGCCTCTCTGTTTCCTCAGCTTTTTAGCTTCTTCCTTCATGGACAGTGGGCACCATGCCCCATTTTGAGCATGACCATATGTTAGGGATGGAGGAGCAAAAAGCTAAGGCATCTGGGAGCCTTAAGACATTGAAGTGGTCACAGCACCAGCCCTGGACCTCCAATTTCCACCTTACTTGTTACATAAGAAAAGTAAATCCACACTTGGATGAGTCACTGTGGTAGGGTTTCTGTCACATGCAGCCAATGCATCCTAACTGATATGTAGCACTTGCTTCCAATTCTGCTTGCTTTATGCAGGTTATTTATATAATCATCCTGACTTTTTTTTTTTTTTTTTTGCTCCAATGTCTCAGGTTTGGAACTGTTCATCAACTTTTAGTTTTTGATTATCCTTCCTTTCTGCTTCCTATTTCCAGGTACCCCAATCTGTGCATTTTCAGACCACCCACCTAGGAACTAGACCCCTTTTATTGACTACAGGATACTTTCTGATAAACCTCCTTTGAGTTCAGTCCTCTGAAATGGCTCCAGAAGCCAAGACTCTAAGAAGAAAGTGGAACATGGCAAGTTAATGGAGTAGAATACTCATAGGAGCTGAAATCAGACAATGTGTGGTTATTTCTCTATTACTTTTTGCTTTGTGACCAGGGGCAAGTTAATAATCTCTCTTAGAGTCAAGTTTTACCATGAAAAAAATGGGATAAATGGTGTTACCTATGCAATAAAGCTGTTATGAGATTCAAAATCAAATAAAAATGTTTTCAGTTTTGAAAAAAAAAACTGTTCCACGGTCAGCATACTAATTTAGGGGTTATTGGAATCTTAGAGATATAGTACCAGAGGATTGGGTGGCAGCCAGGATGCCCAAGAAACTATGAGCCTAGAGGAGTCAGTTAACCTTCTGGTATTTCAGAGCCTTCAATAGCTAAATAATGATATTATTAATATCATCTGCCTCAGAGTTTTAGGATATTCACTACCCCCAAACAAGGCTTTCACATGGACACTTGACTTTTTTTTCCCCTCTCTGTTGAGAACATAGCTAGTGGTATAATTGGCAGTGGGGGGGAGGGTATAGATAAATTAGTTCAGAAACTGCCTCCTTATTGCAGGATAAAAGAATCTGGATATTTGTTGCAGTGCAGTTTATTTCCTCCTATGGAGCTGGAAAAAGGAGGCATCTGACAGATAATTCCTTTTGTCTGCATCAGGCTTTCTCTTCAGTTCATTTGGTGACCTCACTACCTGACCAAAGTCACGGCAAATTAACGTCAATCCACCAAATCACTGAAGTCCTATGCAATATTTCCTCAGGAATTAATTAAAAAAAGAAACGAAGCTCCATCTAGCTTTTCCTGCAAGTTGCTCACCAAAAGGACTTAACAGAAGTGAGTATTGTACATGCACCTAATGTTCATAGGACCAAGGCTGGTCTGGTTTATGTGAAAGGTGATATGGTATTGCAACTGAAATGTCTGGCTATGAATCTCATCTGTGCCACTTCTAATTGTCATGACCGTGGGTAAGTCACTTAATCTTTTTCATGCTTTGCTTTTCTCTTTTAAAAAATAAGACTGATGAGAGTTCCTACCAATAAGAGTTCCTCTCTCATAAGTTTGTTGTAAAGATTACATTACTTTATAAACAAAATGCTTGGAACAGTGCCTGGCACATGGTGAGGTTGCATGGGATTTTCTGTTTGTCACCCCATTGTAGCTGAAGTGGGAATATGGGCCCAATGTTCTAGATGATTCAGTTATTTAAGAAAAGCTAGATGTTGGGTTTTCATTGTGGTTTGAAATATTGACACCTCATTAGAAACCGTGAACACTGAACACACACCAAAAATATATGGCTGAGGGTAGAATTCAGCCTATAGGCCTCTACCTTTTCTGTGAATTAGAGATACCTATAGTAGATATATAATTTCATGTAATGATTCCCCAATTCTGGGTCCCTAATCCTTGGAAAAGTTGACTTGAGCCAGGGCCGCACCTAGATCTTGAATGGAGTAAATTGGTGTGGGAAAGAGGAAAGTATCTACTGTGTGCCAGTTCTTTGCCAGCACTTGACAAATAGGCTTTTATTACCTTTTCACACTAATGTGAGTGGTGGTGTGATACTGATTTATAATAAGAAATATACTTTTGGTCATCATGCCTGTTCTGGTACAAAGTTCCTAAAACCCTTGGAATTTCCCATGTGTTGAGATCTTAAGAGCTATAAAGGTGTCTTTTGTCAAGTGAATGAGCTGACTTTCTGGACAGCTCCCAAAGATCGGGGCCAAGAAAACCAGCCATGTAACTAGAGGGTTGGAACTTTCAGTCCCAACTCCTGACCTCCAGGAGGGGAGACAAACAGGAGGTTGAATGCATCTCCAATGGCCAATAAATTTAATGAATAATGCCTATGAAATGAAGTCTTTACAAAAGCCTAAAAAACAGAAGATTCAGAAAGCTTCTGGGTTGGTGAACACATAGAGGTACTGAGAGAGTGGTTCTGAGAGAGTATGGAAGCTTTGTGCCCTTGCCCCATACTTTGCCTTATGTGTCTCTTCATCTAGCTGTTGATTCATATCCTTTAATGTCCTTTGCAATAAACCAGTAATCTAGTGAGTAAATGGGTTTCCTGAGTTCCAAGAGCTGCTCTAGAGGACTAACCTACAAAGGGGATCCTGGGAACCTCTGACTTATCACCAGTCCATCAGCAGCACTGGTGACAACCTGGACTTGTGTCTGGTATCTGAAGTGGAGGCAGACTTGTTGGACTGAGCCCTTAACCTGTGGGAGCTGATGCTGTCTCTAGGAAATAATGTTAAAACTGAGTTGAATTGTGGGATCCCAGTTGGTGTCCAAGAATTGATGGTGTGGGAGAGAAACAAACACCCTGGAATTGGTACCAAGCACCTTTCAGGGGGCTTTGTCATCATCCTTTCACAGATGAGAAACCAGAGACTCAGAAAGGTTCAGCAACTTGCCCAAGTTTGCACAGCCACGATAGGCAGATCAGGGATTCAGATTCAGATCTATCTGACACCAAAGCCCATGTGCTTGACCACTTTTTAAAACTACATGTCAATTCAACCAAAGAAAGGAAAGTAATATGTGCCACAGGTATAATAGATAAATTCCAAAATCTAGTGACTTACCCAAGTAGGAGGTTATTTCTCACTTGTATAAAATCCAAAGTTATGGGGACTCCTGGGCAGCTCAGTTGGTTGAGCATCCGACTTCAGTTCAGGTCATGATCTCACAGTTTGTGAGTTTGAGCTCACATCGAGCTCTGTGCTGACAGCACAGAGCCTGCTTTGGATCCTTTGTCTCCCTTTCTCTCTGCCCCTCCCGCCTTCTGGCTTTCTCTCTCAAAAATGAATAAACATCAAAAAACAAAAACAAAAACACCAAAAAACCAAAGGTATGTATCTGATGAGTGGATATCTTCTGTTCAATCATTCAGAAACCTGACTCTTTCTCTTCTAAATTGTCTTTGTTTTTTACATGTTGTTTCCAAGGAAGGGAGTGTGGGAAAAGAGCACAGGGTATATCAAATCATAAGTATTTATGGGCAGGGCTTGGAGGTCATGCATCTCACTTCCTATCACATGCCCTGTTCCACATCCAGTCACATGACCACACAGAGCAAGAGAGGAGTCTGGGAAATGTGACCCATCTATGGCCCAGAAGGGAGAGGAAAGTGCTTGGTAAACATCTAGAAGTTTCTGCCATAGAGGTTTGGCTGTCACTATTCCCATCTGATATGTGGTAATTATTTTTACTCACTTGGATCCAGTGGATTCTTCCTGAGTGGGAGTGGAGGTGGGTCCTCGAAATTAGATAATAGGATCGTCCATAGGATGATGATGAAGTCTCATAAATAATGATTTTCTCAAGAACATGTTTGGCTTCTTCTGTATTAGCATATTACAGAGGCCATTTCTTTCAGATAGTTTATAATCTTAAAAAAGTTATGATGTGGACATTTCTTTAAATCCCATAATCCATCATCAACAGTAGTATTATGTAGTAACTCCCACTTTTAAATTGAATTTTAGTGCTCCCCATTAACAGTTCACTAGAGAGAAATGACAAATAATTTCATGGCTCAAGAGCAGCAGACAGATTAGTTCAGCAAAAACGAGGTCTGGTATCAGTGCGGGGGGTGAACAAATTGTGTAGCCTCCAAATTAAGGGTATTTGCTTTTCATTCTTCCAGCTGCATGATGTAGCATTGCTAAGGGTCATTAGCCCATTGCTTTTAGATGAGCAACCCAACAGGATGTGTCTCTTTGTTACCATTGTTCCTGGTTGCTCCATGTTTGTTTTATAGCAGTGGGTACAGGAACCTTGGAAATTTAAACTCTCTACTTCAAGGTAGGAACCAGTTTCTCACTCTCATTTAAAAGGAAGATATTCCAGATACCTAACTTTCCCCTCTGATATTTTTCTTTCTTTTTAAACTCTTCCAGGAAGAATAGCACCTTAGCCTCAGTTTATTGGAAAGATTTGTAAATACATCTGGGATTTGGCTTCCTCACACAATGTCTTTTTTTCATGCATGGAACATCCCCCTAAGACATGGTATGAGCTTAGCACAGCTGCCTCTCTATTAGGCACAGAGGAAGGGAAGGGCTGGATGGCTGTCTTATGTAAGCTCTATCGTGGGGGCCTCTGTAGAAGGAAAAAACTGGTAAAATTTTGGCAATTTATCCTTATTCTCCAGGAGCAAGCCCCCACCCAAACTATAGGGACATCTACTCCAGGGCATACAGTTCCTTGACCTCCAGATACTCTGGCTTCTGTAGGGGCTGAGAGCAGGCTGCCTCAAATTTGTGCCACCTTGGCATATGGTAATTTTAAATAAAAGTTGCTTGAGAGACAGCCTGTGCAAGAAGGACACTCAGACTGCCCTCTGTCCCCCTGAAAGGAGGAAATAAGTCTCCCCTGTGAAAGGTACCCTCATTGTACCAGGAGGTAAAGAGACATCCTTACCACCCAGAGACAGGAAATTTACAGCCAAGAAGGCTGTGTAAATTGACTACCCCAGCCCAAATTCTGTTTAGAATTCTTTCCTAATTGAACCTCCTAAACTTAAGTTTTCTTTGTCTTGTTGATCCCTCACAGATTTATTGTCTCTTTGTCTAAAAAGTGTAAAAACTGCCTACCTTGGTCATTTCTTTAGGTCTCCATTTCATTATTGGGTCTCCCTGTGCACCTAATAAAACTAGTTTTTTTTTTCTCTTGTTTATCTGTCTCATGTAAATTTAATTCTTAGTCTAGCTGGAAGACCTTGAGGGTAAAGGAAGAATTTCTCCTTCTCTACACAACTGTGTAGGAAAGGGAAGTTTAATTAAACGACAGGAAAAGCAAATGGCATAATTTGTTTAGCACTAGGAAGTAAAGAAACGGAAATTCCTGCCATCCCCTCGAGCCTCCTAAGAAGCTATCCTCTGCATCACTTTCAGTCATGGAGGGAGGTTATGATTTCATCTGAGTCCACAGAGGTCTGTGGCATTGACATTTTACTGTCCTCTGTCAGAAAATCATGTCATCCACCCATTCCAGAATACCCCAGACACTAACCTTCTTTCTCTGTTGCTATACTTCGCCCTGAGAAGAAGAGCTTGGCCCTCTGACTCCTGCAATGTGGTAACCCAAGGATAAAAGCTCAGAGAACCCAAGGAAAAGAGTCTTCCCCCTTCCAGAGCAGTTATGCATCTTTAAAATTATCTGCTCCCCCCAGAAAAAATATCCTTGCTCTGAAGAACTAAGAGGCTGGCAAGTCTGAGAGCAGAGTGCCAGTGTGGTTGTTTCCTGGTACAGCCCTCTCCTGCAGACAGCCATCTTCTTGCTGTGTCTTCTCATGGTGAAGTCTCCAACCTCATGCCCTAATTGCCTACCAAAGGCCCCATCTCTAAATATCATCACACTGGGGATTAAGCTTTCAACATGTGAATTTGGAGACAACACCGACATGCAATCTTAAACAACAACTTCAAACCACAGCGAGATACCACTTCACACTCACAAATAAAAAAGAAAATAACAACTTTTGGCAAGGATGTGGAAAAATGGGAACCCTTATACATTGCTGGTAGGAATGTAAAATGGAGCTGCTATGGAAAACAATATGAAGGGTCCTCAAAAAATTAAACACAGAATTACCATTTGACCCAGCACTTCCGCTTGTAGGTATATACCCTAAAAGAATTGAAAACAGGTACTCAAGCAAATATTCATACATGGATATTCATACCAGCATAATTCACAATAGCCAAAAGGGTGGAAATAATTCAAACGTCCATGACTGGATGAGGTCAATGAAATGTGGTTTATATACACAATGGAACAATATTCATTCATAAAAAGGAATGAAGTTCTGTTACATGCTACAACATGAATGAGGTTTGGAAACACTATGTTAAGTGAAAGAAGCCAGATATGGAAGACCACATGTTGTATGATTCCATTTATATATGAAATGCCTGGAATCGGTAAATCTATAGAGACAGAATGCTGAGTGCTGTTTGCTAGGTGCTGGGGGGAGGGGAGAATGAGAACAAACTGCCTAATGGGTATGGGATTTTCTTCCGGGAGGATGAAAATAGTTTGCAACTGGATAGAGACGGTGGTTGTACAACACTAAGAACTCATGAAGTATCACTGAATTGTAAAATTTTAAATGATAATTATATGTTATGGAAATATCGACCTAAAAAAAGAGGCAGAATTAAAATAAAACAGAAGCATTTATTTGAGGTCTTAGAACTGCAATTCAGGAAGCATGGATTCGGGTATCAACACAAATCATCTCCTATGTGGGAGCAAGAGTCAAGGGTTTTTTAAAGACAAAAAGGGACAAAGAAGGGACAAATTTTGTTTGGTGTTGGTATCAGAAAACTAATTTTGGCTACCCATAATTGCTTGCTAAGGCTGTCACAAAGCAAAAGGCCATTACAGTAGGAAGTTGCAGGTGTGTTCCTGCAGAGCCCTTGGAATATTTGTGGTTTGGGCCAGTTCAAAAGTTAATGGTTTCCCCCAGGGAGGACACGCATAAGGCCCACCTCCTTGGGGTCTCGGCTCCATTTTAAACACTTTCACATAAATGAGTACATTTTATTTCATCTTTCAGTCAAATTTCACTTCAAAAAAAAGATTTTGGGGCTCCTGGATGGCTCAGTTGGTTAAGTACACAACTTCAGCTCAGGTCATGATCCCATGGTCTGTGAATTGGAGCCCCGCATTGGGCTCTGTGCTGACAGCTCAGAGCCTGGAGCCTGCTTCTGATTCTGTGTCTCCCTCTCTCTCTGCCCCTCCCCTGCTCAAGCTCTCTCTCTCCCTCTCTCTCTCTCTCTCTCTCAAAAATAGTAAACATTAAAATTTTTTTTTTTTTGGAAAAAAAAAGGGATCCCGTGTATACTCACAAACCCATGTGAATTTTTCTATTCTGATGCTATGTGACCAGATCTCCCAACACTTACATTTCCTTTTCCTTCCTTTTCCTGTGTGTTATAGGCTGGATGTTTGTGCCCCACCCCCACCCATTCATATGTTGAAATCCTAACCTTAAATGTGATGGTAGTAGGAGGTGGATGCTTTGGGAAATAATTAGGTCATGAAGTCAAAGTCCCCATGAATGATCTAATAAAAAAAGGACACCGCCAATTAAAAAAAGTGGGCAGAGGATCTGAATAGACATTTTTCAAAAGAAGACATACAGATGACCAACAGGCACCGGAAAAGATGCTCAACATCACTCCTCATCAGGGAAATGCAAAGCAAAACTGCAATGTGATACCACCTCACACCTGCCAGAATGGCTATTATCAAAAAGACAATAGGGGTGCCTGGGTGGCTTACTCGGTTGGTCGTCCAACTTGGACTTCCGCTCAGGTCATGATCTCACAGTGAGTTGGGCCGGGTAGGGCTCTGTGCTGACAGCTCAGAGCCCGGAACCTGCTTCGGATTCTGTGTTTCCCTCTCTCTCTGCCCCTCCCTTGCTCGTGATCTGTCTCTCTCTGTCTCAAAAATAAATAAAAACATTAAAAAAAATTAAAAAAAAGACAAATAAAAAGTGTTGGTGAGGAAGTGGAGAGAAGAGACCCCTTGTGCAATGTTGGTGGGAATGTAAATTGGAATAGCTACTATGAAAAACAATATGAAGTTCACTCCAAAATTAAAAATAGAACTACCATATGATACAACAATCCTACTCCTGCATATTTATGAAAAATGAAAAAGAAAATGAAAAATGTATGCACTCACATGTTCATTTCAGCATTATATCCAATAGCCAAGATATGGAAACAACCTAAGAATCATCAATGGATTAATGGATAAAGAAGATACACACACACACACACACACACACACACACAAAATGCAATATTATTCTGTCATTCAAAAGAATGAAACCTTGTCATTTGTGATAACATGGATGAAACTTGAGGTCATTATGCTTGTGAAATAAACCAGACAGAGAAAGACAAATACTACATGATTTCATTTATATATGGAATCTAAAAAATAAAACAAAATCCAAACTCATAGACAGATTGGTGGTTGCCAGAGGGGAGAGGGGTGGGAGGTGGAAGGTGGATGAAATGGGAGCGAAGTAAAAAGGACAAACTTCCAGCTATAAAATACAAAAATATAATATACAACAAGTTAACTATAGTTAATGATACTGTATTGCATATTGGACAGTATTGGAAATAATACTGTAGTTTTCAATTGCATTGAAAGTTGCTAAAAGTGAATCTTAAACACTCTCCTGACAAGAAAAAAATCATTATAACTATGTATAGTGATGGATGGTAACTCAGCTTATTGTGGTGATTGATCGTTTTGCAATTCATATTGTGAAAATTAATAAAAAGAAACCTCATTCAGAAGGAGCCTGGGAAGCCAGTACAGGGAGCTTTCATGCCTTACCACCACCCCTCAATTGCAGGCCCAAAAGGGAAAGAGACCTTACATGTAGATACCACTTTACATGTGGAAGGTTACTTCTTCCCCCAGCAACAGCCCAGCCAATAAGAGATAGTCACAACTCAGCCAATGAGAAGCCCCTACGCCCCTATACATTGAACTCCTAGTTTACTCCAATGGACTTTGTGTTTACAACAGTCCCCCCTCCTATAAAAGAGCATTCCTTTGCTTTGTTCTGTGGCCTTGCCTATGATTTTGCCATAGCCTGCTTGTCCCAGGTTACAGTTCTCTGCTATTCCTGAATAAACTCACCTTTTGCTGGTAAAACAACTGGCAGTTTATTCATAAGATTACAGTAATATAAAATCTTGACATTGTACACCTGAGAGTAATATAATGCTATAGGTCAACTATACCTCAACCAACTCAAAAGACCCCAGAGAGCTCTCTCATCCTCTAGCCCTCTCCACCATGTGAGAATAGAAGGAGAAAAAACATCCCAGCAGAAAGCTCTCACCAGCACCCAACCACGTTGGCACCCTGATCTTGGATTTGCAATCTCTAGAACTGTGAGAAATACATTTTCTTTGTGGATAAGCCACCAAGGTGATGGTATTCTGTTATAACAGCCAGAATGGACTCAGAACGCCCTGCCACGTTGCTGCTAGCCCCAGTTCCCATGTGGGAGTGCAGCAACTCACCCTCCCATCTTCACAACCTTGACCCACCACTGGCACAGCCTACACATAGTGGGCATGCTAGGGGCAGGACAGTTAACAGTTCCATTGACTGCCAAGGATGTGCACACTGATAAGCAGCCCAAAATAACCAGGGCAGGCAGAATGTTTCTAAATAGAAATGTGATACACTTGCAAGTGGGCATGAAGCAGAACGTGGCAGAGCCCCAGAAAGACAGCAGATGGGTGGTTTAGACACAGCTGCTGTCACGGGAGGTGGGGGGGGAACAGACTTGCTGATTACCATAGAGATAAGGGGCAATGAGAATTTATTTGGGGAGAATGTTTCAGGGCATGAAGAATATAAATAGTCACTTCCCACCTAAAACTCAATACGGAGATTATAACATCAGATTCAGGGTGATGGAACAGGAATTACAAGCTGTTAAAATGCATAGCTTTGGGGTGCCTGGGTGGCTCTGTTGGTTAAGCATCCAACTCTTGATTTTGGCTCAGTCATGATCTCAGGGTCTTGAGATTGAGCCCCCTGTTAGGCTCCAGCACCTGTTTAAAATTCTCTCTTTCCCTCTCCCTTTGAGCCTTCCCTGCTCACTCTATCAAAACAAAAACAAAAACAAAAGCAAAAAAACAAAAAAATGCATGGCCTGAAGGTTAGGAATACTGGAGCAAGGAATGCAGAGTATCCATAACATTGAGCACACTGCTAAAGTAGTGACTGATCCCACTATAGAACCTGAAAGGATTTAAGAAAGAAATGTACATGTTAGAGCCATTGTTTCATTTTTTCCTTAAGCTGTGGAACAGAGAACATAATTTAGTCACTTTCAAGTAATTTCCATCCTGTCAGACTCATCCTTCTCTCCAGACTTTCAGGGGGACTTCTGTGGCCTCAAGCTTGTGTGTTTGGCCCTGGGGGGGTGGGGGGGTGCAGGGTAGGATGGGGGAGGTTGCACAGAGCCAGGTCTGCACCTGTTCTCTGTCCTTGCCAGCATCTACTGAGAGGCAACTCAATGCATCTGATCTTTGGTCATCTGCAAATTTTGTTCAGAATGCTAGCACCTCCATGGATTCTGTAATTTACTTAAAATTACATCAGCCTAAACCATGTGATATTATTTGTGCTTAGTTAAAACATTTTAGAGCAGACAGTTGCTTTATTCTGAGCTCACACTCCTAGCCTTGTAGGCTGGTGCAGTTTAGGGGAGGTTGTTAGTTTTTTCTTTCATTTAAAGTGAACAAATCCATGTTAACTTTATGCCATGTACTGGGAAAAATGTTTTGAAAATACCAAGTCATATTAATGCATAAATAATACTACACACACTTTAACTATCTCTATCTGCCATCAACATCAGAAGCTTTAGGACTTAGCATAATGGATTCTCATAGATGGTGATATTCAATATGTATGTTTAATTTAGCTAGAATATCATAGCGACACCCCTCACTTTTTGCTTAGGCAACTAACCAACCAGTTTTGCAATCTTTTGTGTAAGAAAGAGCACTTGAAGCTTGATTTCTCTATGGTCCTGTGACCAGCTTTAGGATAGAAGATTCTGGTTATGTAATACCTACTTTATTGATTAACAGAATCCTATCTCTAGATAGGACTTAATACTGAATTGGTTTGATTAGCTTTAAGGACAGAAAGCTGGAAATTATCACTGTTTTATGCCTACTTGCTAACAAGTGTTTATTTAGTGAATGTGCAAATGTGGGGAAGAATTTAGTCTAAGACTTTCTTTCATTATAATCCCATAGCATGATTGTGGAGCTATAGCTAATGCTCATCCATCTCCTACTTTTTGGTGGCTACCACTATCCCCCAGAAATAACCCAGACTGGCTTAGGGAGGGTCAAAACACCAGGTCTGGATCTGGAAGAAGAATAGTCCTTATACCATCTGCAGCTACATTCTCTCACCACAACTATGGAATTGCCTGAGGCCCTCGCTCACCCAGGATTGTAACATGGCTTGTCTCAGACACATCGGGAATGATTCCACTCTTCCCCATGGGCATGTGGGACCTTATCTGTAGAATTTTTCTCTTATTCTTCCTTGCTATTATGGCAGGAGGAGGACTGTAATGGTGGCTGTTTTCTTGGGATCCAGAGAGAACAATTATTTCTCCTCTGACAGCTTGTACTCTGATGGAACTACACAACACATGTGAAGCTCCTAATACCCCATCTTATGCTACATGTGGTAGCCAGCGTCTAAGGCAACCCCGTAATCTGTGTCTCCTGGTAGTCACATAGTTGGGTAGTCCCCTCCCATATTGCTTCAAGATTGGTCTGTGAAACCCATAAAACACAATGAAAATAATGGTATGTCCCTTCTAAGATTAGGTAATAAAAGGCACATGGCTTCCATTTTGATTGCTGTCTCTCCCTTTTATGGTTCCACCAGACAACCCACCAAGGGGAAAATAAATTTCTTGTCATGCGAGTGCAGGATGGTCATGATCCCAGGAAGAGAGCTGTAGAGCATAAAAAAAAAAAAAAAAGTGTCCTGGGGCCTGCTGGTAAGGGACCACGGTGGGAATCAAACATTTACCCAAATGGAACTAGAAAGCCAGGTGCCTGACTACCACTCACACAAACTTTCCCCTTCATCAAGAAGTGAGGTGGTTGCTGTCATTGTGTGAATGGCAGTGATTCAGCAAATCCATAAACTCATACGCCAACAATTCCAGTGCCGGCCATGGATAGACTAAAGGTTTCATGTGTGCCAGAAGGTCTGGTAGTAGAGGTAGGGTCTTGTGATCGGGTGCAAGTACTATTATGTGTAATGGGGAGAGTGCTGGCCCTTACAGGTTCCAGGCCTGAATCTGGTCACTTACTATGTGACTTTGGGAAAGTCATATAGTATCTTTAAGTTTTAGCTTTATCATCTGTAGAATAGATATAATAATCCATGCTCTTCAGACTTCATAGAGTTTCTAAGACAATGAAATGAGTTTAAATTGTGTGAAAGTGTTTGATAAACTATGAAATACTATATAAATATGAAGAATTATTATTATTTACCCATACCAATTCAAAAAACCCAAATGTAAATTTACAAATTAAGAAGTCATTATGTGCTAAAAATATTGTTCCAAACCTAATTAAATTAGAACAATGGTTCATTTGTCAGTTTATATGCTAAGTATCCACATAGCAATGCTATGGAATGTACCTAATGAACAGGAAAAGACCAAAATAACGAGTTTGTTATATAGCTAAAGCCACTATCTATATTTTAGCCAAGTCTTAAAAACAATCTTACTCAGAATTCATTTTTTGAAAGACTGAAAATGAGTGAATTATGAGCATGTGGGTTGCTTGGGCTCCTTAGACACAGTGTTAAAATGTATACAACCTTTTTATTTGCGTTGCATGTAGTTTTCACAACACTTATAATGCGTTGTCTCATTTGATTATCATAAAATGCTCCGAAGCTAACAAGAACACTTCTTATCCCCAATGTATGTGTAAGTGAAGAAATTCAGCTTCAGAAAGTATGAATGTCATTCCAAGGTCATACAACTATTATGTAACTGGTTCAGCTAAAATTCACCTGCAGGTTTTCACTTCAAGTTCCATATCCTTTCTATTATACCTCAGATACTGTGAACTCTATGGATGGGCCATTTTGATTGTTCAGCTTCTCTTCCCACCCTGGCATCTCAAGCAAACACACAATCTCTTCTCTCTCAGCAAATCGGCTTAAATCTCCACTTCATTTTGGCCCACCGGGAAAGCTTCACTAAGTTCCCTTTGGCCAAGTCTGAACTGAGAAACCTTTGCAAATCATACTAGCTTTTTTTCCTTCTTTCTAAATATACAAAAGGAAACTTTGTGGTGCCCCCAGTCTTTGTACTATTTGTAGCATTTGTATTTGTAGTATTCCATGGGGCTGGTGTGGAAATGAATTTAGCCCCAGGAGCTTCAAGGAGCAGGGGTACCTGGATGGTCCTAGAAATACATCTGTAGCTGGTAGGACTGATTCTGTAAACCCATGACACGACCAAAGAGAGTAGCAAGGAAGGCTAATTCCTGGCATCTATGTCCTTGGTGGACTCATAAATAGAAGAGAGAAGCCGAATTTCCTTTTTCTTTCTTTCCTTCACTTTCTTTTTTATTGTTATTTTTAATGACTTTAAAATGTGTATTTTTAATACATGGTTTTCTACTAGCCTCTCCTTCTTCCCCTTACCTCCCAGAAGCTGAGATTCACAATTTTGAGAAGAGGTGGGGGTAAAGTCTGTTTGTCAGACTTTTGTTTCTACTGGGATGTTCTCCCCACTGAATTGATCAGCTGTTGCCTGAATGACCCGAGTTTGGAGGGCCATGCTGTGTAGACGTGCACTGATGTCCTGTACTCACTTTACTGAGGGTTTTCCATCCCCCTGATTGTGAGTTTAATCAGGAAATAACCACATGGGCCCTCTTCTCCCCCATTTCTTTTCTGTTGCTGTTTAAAATAGAAAAGAAATACGGCTTCAATGATTCTATTTACTCTACACAATAGAGATAAAGCCCATGGGTGGCAGATTTCTTTAGGGAATATAATCAGCAGAGAGTAGAAGGTACTGCTGGAAGCATTTATTTCTGGCAGACAATTCTTCATTTGATGGGGGATGGGAAGAAATGGAAATAAGTGAATATATTTGCATGAGGCCTTTAAAACAAAATAATGATTTGAGGATCAGGCTTGTGAAAGAGTGGATATTCACTCTGTGGGACAGTGAGGGGATGTGGGAGGTGCTGGATAAACACACAAGCACACAGACCTGTGTGTAGAGACCAGCAGCTCTCAACTTAAAAATGAACTTGGAGATGCCAACTGCATATAAATCAGTGTTTGGAGCAACTTTTCATGGAAACAATATTCCACAGCACAGTTAGCTGGCTGGCACAAGTCATACGGGCCTATTTGAGCTCATATGTTCTAAAACACATATGTTCTTGTGATACGCTACAATGTCCCTAAGGGAAAATGCCTTCAGCAAGGACTAATTACATGTAAACCACAGTGTTTAAGTAAGGTGGTAAAAGTTAAAAGAATTCTAATCATGACGAATTTTAAGTACAATTAGTGTTTGACAAATTTTGGATTTAAATTTAATTTATTCCAATAAATGTTCATTGACCAAACGTTACTATAAATTGACCACAGCCTGTCCTCCCTCCTCTGTGACACTCAGCTTTGACTTCAATGAAGGCTGGCTTCAGGTGGAGGCCAGAAAGCGGTATAAGAATACTGCTTATTATAGGGGCACCTGAGTGGTTCAGTCAGTTAAGCATTTCACTTCAGCTCAGGTCCTGATCTCACGGTCCGTGAGTTTGAGCCCCACATCAGGGTCTGTGCTGGCAGCTCAGAGCCTGGAGCCTGCTTCAGATTCTGTGTCTCCCTTTGCCCCTCCCCTGCTCATGCTCTGTCTCTGTCTCAAAAATAAATAAACATTTAAAAGTCTTCAAAAAAATAAGAATATTGCTTATTATAGACATGGATGTTATGTTAATAGTTCAAAGGGAATTTTTTGTTTCTTTTTAGAACTTTTCTTCTCCTATATGTGTGATCCTCAAGATGGTCCCTCAACATCAGTCTCCCTTGGATAAGGAGGCACTTTTATACATTGCCCTTTGCTCTTCTTCTGGGTTCAAAACTATCCTGCACTTGAATTTCAGGCAACTTATTTTCCTCTAGGAGCGCTGTATGGTCCAGCCATAGAAATGTGGTCTCCACGTTGGTGTCCTGTGTAGTCATCTGAAACATATCAATCAGCTACATGAGTTAGTTGTTTCAGCCCCACTGTGAAGCTTCTTCATTGTTCTAAGATGAAGCCAGTAGCTACCCTGTGTTCCCTATGCTTCCCCTGAAACCAACTATAGATGTCCACCTCTTCTGTTTCAGGGTTGGGGTCCCCCACCATAGATTCAATGGAAATGACAGGCATATCTTACTTCATGCTCTCAGCCTGAGGAACATTCCTAATTCCAGCTTACCCACAGATGATTAGTCTGTCTACGGTCCAAGAAACAATCAATCCAGCCTGATCCAATCCCCAGTTCCTTTTGAGGATTGATTTATGTGTTAACCCACCCATCCCATAGCTTTTAAAATAGTTTCATTTTGAGTTAGCAGATACAATTTTAAGCAAGAGGAGAAGAGGTAACTTCCTCAAAGAAGATTGTCTCCATGATACTCTGGTAAAGCAGAACCATGTCTAAATTGATGCTCTGTGGCCAACCAGGCCTCAGCGTGAGAGGAAAAGTGTTCTGTTGAGTTTGCAAGACAGAGCCTCTGAGTGTGTTTGACCCCACGATCTGCAACCAGTCAGATTGTGACTCTAGCTAAGTATCTGTTTCCTCTCCAATCTGTCAAAACGCCCTCATAATCTCATAGTGATGAGTGAAAGTAAATGAGAATGTGCTTTAAAAAGTTAGAACTGAGATATAAATATCAAGTGTTGTTGTTTATGCTTATATCTAGTCCAATATTATAGCTTCAATGAAATTCACTGATCTATTTTTCCATCCACAGCTACATTCCTTTTTGTATATCACTTTATGTATGTGGCTGTGTGTCTAAATGCAGACATAAACATATTCATAAAGAAGGATGGCTGTGACTGTGGTTATAAATGTGCTTTTAGCTTTTTTATCTCCCTGGTGCAGATGACTATGTGTCTTAAACCCCTCAAGTGAGCTATGTTTTGCCTTAAAAAGCTGGTGCTCCAAAAATAAGGCTGGAACTGAGTCATCAAGCCCTGAGTTAGGGAGAGGATGTGATTGAGGAAGAGTAGGGAAGCTTTTTAAGTGAGGATGAACTTAACAAAGTGGGAAGACTGTCCCAGGGATTGGCAACTGATGGCCCACAGGCTAAATTTGCCCCTCTGCCTATTTTGTAGATAAAGTGTTAGTGAACCACAGCCACCTGCATTCATTTAGATATTGTCCATTGCTGCTTTTGTGCTCCAATAACAGGGTTGAGTAGTTGTAATAGAGGCTGTTTTTGGCCTAAAAACCTAAAATATTTGCTTTCTGGCTCTCCAAATAGTTTGCTCACCCCTTCTTTTTCCTAATTTCTACAAACATGACATAGTTTCCACATTGTTCTATACTTTGATTCATTTTAGCAGTGTAATACCCTAATGAGGTAGTTGTGTGTGTCTTCACACCCAATTTGCTGATGAGGAAAATGAAGCTTAGAGAGGTTGTATGACTTGCCCCCGTTCTATCATCTAGAACTAGCCAGGAGGGACTAGAACTATTTCTCAGTCCTCTGTGCACTCCTACACCACATCAGCTTCTGAATGGGGGCCTTTCTATTATGTATGCTTGGGGTGAATAATCTATCTCATCTCATCTCATCTCATCTCATCTCATCTATCATACGTCTCCATTTTACTGAGATACATAGAGATGAAGAACTCAAATTCAAGTTATTAGACCTGTCCTAAACTAGAGTGTAAAAGAACATGCTTTGGGAATCTAAATTCTTATTCGACTTCTAGCTAACTGAGAGACTTTGGCTAAGTCACTTGGTTCTTCTGAGTCTGAGTTATCCATCTATAATGTAAGGGGGTAAGTTTAAAAAAATCTTGAAATCACTGACAACTTGAACTTACTACAAAGGACCCTAGTTAATGTCCCTCTCTACTACCATGTATGACAGCATTTCTTTATACGGTGTCTCATAGTGCCAGCAATGCCTGGTACCCACACAGTGGGTAAGTTGTACAAGGGCTGCAGAGGCAGTGGACAGTAGGAGGGGATGGTGGTCCTAGGATTTTCTTCCCCTAGCTTTGTCTCTTCCCCCTTCTCTGGGTCTTCTTACATTTCCTGGAAAACTGCAAATCTGCAAAGAGTCTGGTGAGGGGGCTGGCGTCTGTTTAAAAAAGGGACAAAGAGAACAGTCACTTGTTTTGTTACCAAAGAGTCTGTCTTTTTTTTTTTCCTTTTAATGGAATGTGCTATTTTTAAGTCCCCGTCAGCCTGCAAGTGCATGTGCAGCAATTGCCCTGAACACATTTGAATAATGTCTCCGCATCCTTCTGTGATGTGGTGCAGAACGACAACTTTGTACTTTGCATTTTTATTGTGATGAAGATATTTTATGACAGTATTTGAATCCCCACAACGACAAAAAATCCTGAAAACAAGACATTTTTTTTTACCAGTTATAACAGAAGGAAGGTGGTCCAGACCAATCCCCTCTTGGGAATTTGGGTTGGGGGTAGGTCTGGCCCCCTCAGTAGTAGGGAGCCCTGGGAAATCTGTGGAAGTCAGTGAGCTCTACATTTGGAGCCTCTGATTGCCTCATTCAGCCCTTTGCCCGCCTGGCAGCATCAGGGTCAATCCGGTTAAATTTGCCTTTTTGTTTGTATCAGGCAGGTGTTAGCCAATAGAAATATTTTAGTACGGGGAAATAGAAAATAGTGTAGAAGCTAAAATTCACAGAGGGTACTGTGAGGTAACCCTGAGATTGGCAATATCAGGACACTACTATCAACCCTAGAGCTGGAGAAACACAGAGAGGAGATGCTGTTATCAGAACTTGGAGCTAAAGCTATTCAGGGAAATTTCATCCATGTCGGGGCCACATGCAGGAGCTGGGCCACAGGGGAGATTTTTGTGGCACGGTGGTACCATGGTGGACACATAGTCACTTCCAGAGATACAACCCAAAGCAGAGGGCATGGGGAGAGATACTCCCTGGCCTCTCCCTTCCTTCTACGCTCCAGTCTTCTGCTAGTGACTCCCATTAATGGACTCAACAAATCAGCAAGATAATTTTGGAAATGTAGTTTTCACATTTCTTGGAATCATGTCATAGTAGAAAAGGGGTGGGAGAATTAATTTAAGATAAACAGGGAAAAAAAGGGTACTTTAGACATAGGTTCATTCTGTCAACTGCTATGACCCTTAAAAAACTCTTCATTGTCTTGGGAAAAGTGCCCTCTGCACATGTCATGCCTATGACCCAAGGTGACAGAAGCAGAGTCAGAGAAACTGAAGTACCTACAAACCTGGGTCTAAGTAATGGTGGGGGGTGGGGGTGTGCAGTGGAGAGGCAGGGGGCACACGGACTTGTCTTGGTATCTGGGGATACAAACCAATAGTATTGGTTAAAAAAAAGAGGCTGCAGCAGAAATAAAAATTATAGAAGATTGTTATGATCAGACATCATGATTACATTGTGCTTCCTGGTGGCCAGATCATATTTGGGCTTGATTCCAGCTAGCAGCTAGTAGTTTAAGGAACAGGTTTCCTGAGGGAGGGATTGACATGCTGTGAACCCAGAATTTTGGCCTCCATCAAACAGACAGGGCTTAAACCTTGGCCACAGTCCCTGCAGTGCCAACCCAAGCCTGGTCCTTTATACCAAACCAACACATTCATGTACAATAGAAGCCAGCTTTAAAGACCAAACTGCATTAAAACAACTGTGCAGGTTGTCTACGCGGTTTGCCTCTAACTTGTGTTTCTTGGTCTTCATATTCTGATTCCAAGATTTGACTTTTATATCTACCTCTGGGCCTTCAGACTTCTTTTCTCTGCTGCTTCTGGCTTAGTCCACTTCTGTCACCCTAATACTTCCCATTGTCTTGGGAAGAACTCCTCTGTCCTGGCTCCTTGGCTTACAGAATGCTTCCCTTGCCCCCGTTCTAATGCCCATCCTCTGCCCAGCTATGGCTAGCCCTCACCCTGCATGAGGGAGGGTGCATTCTGAAAAGCAAAGAAGCAATATGTCAGGGATAGAGAGGAGAGAGTTTCTGTTGGATAGACTGAAAAAAACACTGTAGCGGCCATGCAAGACTGACGTCCCTAATATACTCATCCTGGCCAGTTAAGGAAATGTGGCTGTCAAAGCTTAACAGATTATCCTTTTCCACATATATCACAGGTTTCCTCATCAGTCAGTGATATGTGTGCCTCTTCATCTACCCCAGAAATCCAAGGAAATCTGTCACGTACCCTTTCATTTCCAAAATGGCAACTACTTCCTCTGTTTTCAGGAGTTTCTTTGTTTGTTCAGAGGCACTAATTCAAACCTTCTGTAATTAAATACCATCATTGACTACCCCTGTGACTTTAGAGAATAATTTAACCTCTCTAAGACTCAAACTTCACATCAGTAAGAGAAATATAATCTCCCTTACAGGGTTGCTCTAAAAACACCTAAATTGAGCAATTCCATAAAGAACTTAATACAGTAAATGCTGATTGACATCATCATTATCATCATCATCATCATCATCATCATCACCACCACCATCCAAGACTGAGCAGTAAAACTAGTCTTCCTGGCTCTCCACTCCTTTGATACGTCCCACAATAGCATTATCAGCTTGTTTTTAATTGTTTTTACACATCACTGTTGGACAAAAGATAGCAGGTGCCATATTGGTCACTAAATGAAAAAAAAATTCTTAAAAAGTCCTCATTTTCATGATCCCTGGTCAGTAATTCCTACATTCTTATTTCTTCTGGGTCTCAATAGACACTTTCTGTCTTCTTATTTTTTATCTGGAAACATCAGAATGTCCTTGTTTCTCCTTCTAGTATATGTTAACTTTTTGCCTCTGAGAATCTGACTCTCCAGTATCCACTTTTATCTATGTTCCAGTTCACATTTTGGTTTCCTTATGTCTCATCTGTAGATGACCACTTGCCTCCTAGGTCTCTCTCATCCTCTTACAAACTCAGCTTCCAAAAGTTACCAAAGAGAATAAAATTCTCCTTTTCAGGAGTTTGAGGCAAAAAAAGAAGATATTATTTATGAAAATCTGAAACATGGCTCATCTGAAATTAGGTGTCCCCTGGCTATCCGCTGAATCACACTGTGGTTGATTTCTATGCACAGATCCTTGTTTTTCCAGCATATTGTTCACCAAATCAGGCCTTGAAAATGTGGATAATGAATTGGCAAAGCATATATTTATTTATATCTGGGCAATCTTGCATTTCTTATTGGTAGTAGAAGAACCCAGAAACTCAGACTCAGCTCAGTGGATTTCTCATGTGATGTGCTCACAAAAAGATTTAAAACCTCAGTATTTTAAAACAGATTGAAAATGAACCATAAATAATAGAAAGGAGAAGGAAAGAAAATGTACTTATGGCTCTGACACGATCTGATCCCACAGTTAAGAACTAAGTGGACATACTACCTAAATTCAAGTTGTAGCTCTAATGCATGACTTTAAACAAGTTTCTTAATGGCCCAATGCCTCAATTTCCTCATCTGCAAAATAAATATATCTACCTTATAAGATCAAAGTGAGGTTTAGATGAATTAATACATGTAAAACAGAACATTTCTGACTGGCTCAGGAAGTAAGTCATCTGACATAACAATGCAAAATCTCAGTGGCAGGCAATAAATAATAAGCATTCATTTCTCATATGGCTGTGGATCAACTAGGGCAACTCCAAGCTGCAAGTTACATTGGGGTGCTCCATGTTTCTCTCATCTGCTTTGGGCCTGTTGGGCAGAAATACTCTTCTATGCTTATGGCATGAGAGGGCAAGCCCAAGCAACTAAACACACTAACCCCCTGCTTCTTTCTTATCTGCTTCTTTCTTATCCTGTTGGCCAAACTGTTATGGATGAGCCCCAAAATCAAGAACCAGGAAGATATATTCTCTCTTTGTTGGAGGAACTGGGAAGTTACATGGTAAGGGACATGGGAGGAAGTATGAAGAATTGAGAATAATTTAGTCTACTACATTGGCATATAATAAAAATATAATTAATATTAGCTATTTCTAGTAGTATTATTCCTAGACAATCTTGAAAGGAGGTTCTGTTTTTCTGCTATGTCTATTTAATACCCTCTTTCTCTTCCTGAGTCCTGCCTTTATATACTCCCACTACTCGCTGTTATGAAGTGACACCCTGATGGCTCCATCTTGTTTAGGGCCTCTATACCAGTGACCAGGCAGGCTGACATTGGCAATACAATTTCTCATATCAACGTTTCCCCTAATGATACTTAATTGGCCTACATCCCATTTCTCCTCTTCTCCAAGATAGGTGCAAGTTGACAGAGAATCTGAAGAAAAGCTGGCAGCTTTATACATGAACAGTGCAAGTGGTCTATTTATTTTAATAGAGGTCTCTTGATAAAATTTTTAATGACCAAAAATTCAGACATTATGAAAGGCTTGCAGAGGGAGTTATTTAGGGGTCTGGGAAACATGGGCCAATAGGTACATTCAAGAGGATATCATGTTGACTGTAGTGTGTCTGTGTATTAATCATTGGAACTAGCAAATGTGTTACATTACATAGCAAAAGGGACTTTGCAGTTGTGTTTAAGTTAAGGATCTTGAAATAGGGGAGATTAGCTTTTCTGGTGGGTCCAATGTAATCAGAAGGATCTTTACAGAGGAAGGTTGTAAAATTGGAGTTAGACAGAAGGCATTGTGATGATGGAAGTAAGGGGACAGAGAAAGAGAGAGAGATGGGAAAATGTGGAAATGGGAAGATGTCACATGACTGGCTTGGAAGATGGAGGATGGGGCCACAAACCAAGGAATGCAGGAAGCTTGTAGAAGTTGGAAGAAGTGAGGAAATAGATTCTTCCTTAAAGTCAGAGAGAACACTGCTCTCATGACTCTTTTAGTACTTCTGACATTCAGAACTATGAGAGAATACATTTGTGTTATTTATAATCAGTAAGTTTGTGGTAATTTCTTCCAGCAACTACATGATTCCCATCACTTCGGAAAAATGAAACCGGGAAATAGGCTATATAGTATCTATTATCACACGGTCATAACTAAAACTGGAATAGAACTAGAATTTTCTCTTTGTTAAGCCATGAGACTTACACCTTTCATCAATGACACTGATCCTGTGCTTTTGATAAGATAAAGAGTTAGGGGACCAAGCATCTAGGCACCATAGACTGCTAGCAAGCTGGCTTAAGCACAAACTTTCCTAATGTCTGCCTGTCCCATGTCTCAGCCTATCAACAGCTCAGCAGACCTAGGGGACCTGTGCATAGCCTGCTTTGCTTG
Organism: Prionailurus bengalensis; assembly: GCF_016509475.1. NCBI lineage: Eukaryota > Metazoa > Chordata > Mammalia > Carnivora > Felidae > Prionailurus > Prionailurus bengalensis. The sequence goes on along the minus strand of NC_057344.1, from coordinate 42,284,817 downwards.
AAATATCATGACCCATGTGATCTGTTTCCTAGTTTCTTCTAAACTTGGATTTTTAGAATCTTCATTCTCTGGGTGCCTGAGTGACTCAGCTGGTTAAGTGTTGGATTCAGTTCAGGTCATGATCTCATGATTTGTGAGTTCCAGCCCCACATCAGGCTCTGTGCTAACAGCTCAGAGCTTGGAGTTTGCTTCAGATTCTGTGTTTCCCCCTCTCTCTGCCTCTCCACCACTCGTACTCTGTCTCTCTGTCTCTATCTCAAAAATAAATAAACATTTAAAAAATTAAAAAAAAAACATTTAGTATCTTCATTCTCAGGGACTGCTCAGGCTGGAAGTTCTATGACCACTTAGCTCTGCACTATGGATAGGCAATATAAGCAAGCAATGATTTGTGAAGTGTGAAGGCTGCTACCATGTAAGACTTGATTAATCTAAAGATGATAGAAAATACCAAATAGCTGAAATAAAATGGATTTACTTCCTCTATCTTTTAAAAGAAAAGAAAAACTGATCCCACGTAAGGAAGATTAATATGTAGGCATGGTTAGTAGGGAGGCAACCTCTTTCTATCTTTCTGTTCACCATCTTAGAGCATTGCATCATACTCAAGGTTGATTTATTGGCTAAACTGATTGGCAGAGCTCCAGCCATTATCTCCATCTTTTTGGCAGGAAGAAGGAAAAAGAGGAAATGCAAAAGAGCATGCTTCTCAGAGGAATCATTTCCCCCTTTAATTAGCTTTCCTGGAAGACCCCCATGACCACCATTTACATTTCATTAGCTACCCTTAGCTTTAAGGAAATTTGTTAAAAGTAATCTTTCTCTCTGTCTCTCTCAATAGGGCATTGTCTGAAAGAAGAACATTCAAGTTCTGTTAGAAAGAAAGAAGGGGAGAATGAATACTGGTGAGGGAACTGTTTCTGGCATAGTCTACCCCATCCCTATCCAATCAATATCCATAAAGACTATGTGTAAAAGACATTTACCACTTCTGTGAAAGAGCCAGTTCCAAAATCTTATCAAATTGCTCCATCTAGGTCAAAGTTCAGGGTACCTTGACAATGTGCAATTCTTCCCATCATATATGGGTGTTTATTCTTGTGGTCCAGTTGCACATAAACCACAAAGCAAGTTATCTTCTCTACCGATGCACCAGGATGAAGAAGAAATGGGATATTGCAATACAAATAAACAAATAATAAGATAACACCCCTCTATTTGGAAAAGCAAAGAATGAGAAACACCAGTCCATAGCAATTTTAAATCTTTGGGGTAAAAATAGCAAGGACTCCTAACCTCACCAGCAGAAGATTTCAGTGGAGTATGTGGTGAGTTAGTTTATGAGGCAGCTTCAGTTGTGCTCTCTGGGAAGAACTCTCTTCCCTGTCTCTCTTCTTCTGTTGCCCTAGCCTGGAATGGTAGAAGTCTTCTTATTGTCTGTTATCCTTTATAACCAACTTTGAAGTACGTGCTGGATAGTATTCCCTTGTGGGGGGCTGTGTGTCTCTCTTAGCCCACTTGCTGCTGGTGTAGTTTTGGAGGTCAGAGATTGCTTTGAAGATAGAAAAGTCTCAGGCTGCTGCTGATCCTGTTTAGGTATATTATGTTTCTTATCTTGTTTTCTCTAAGGTTGACCAGGCTCCCAGTCTTCTCACTTCTACTCAGGTGTACACAAAGTAATTGTAGGCTAAAAAGAGCTTTTAAGCAGGAAAGGTCTCATCTTTTATTTTCCAGCCTCTGTGCTCTGCTATGCCTTGCTTTTCCAAATTAATGGTCACTTTCTGGATTCATCTGAAATAATGAGCTTGGACAGGAGTGTAATGCCTTTAATCCTATGTTTTCAGCAGGTTTCTAACTTCCTATGAAAGGATATCAGTCTTATGTACTATAAATACAGCAACTTTACAGTTACTACTTATAACTGCTTCAATTTGAGGAACAAATCCATTTGGCCTTTTCAACCCTGAAAGATCTAAATTATGAGACTCCTATTCTACCCATATTGCAGACTATAGGCAGGACTAACTCCATTAGTAAATTGATATTTCTCTCGATCTGTGTTTATAGTGTGGCTAGCTCCATTCTAAGCTTTTTTCTTTTTTGTAGGACTGTGCAGAGAGCAGCAGAAGAGACTAGCACATATCAACATTTTAAGTTGCCCTACCATGCTCCCAACACTTCAACCTTGGGCAGCATGTGGTCTGATTTCCAAGGCACAGTAGGCAACAGATTGACAAAATTTCCTCACTGCAGTAACAAAGACAGCATGGTTTTCAGACTACAATATTGGACTCCTTAATATCTGCCTCCCCACTTCCTCCATTCAGCTGGGTTGGTATTTTGGGTTCTGTTGTCTCTGGCATCCTCTTTCTAGCCATCAAATTCTGTATCGATTATGAAATATGTTTCAGCTGCATGCAGCAGAAAACCCACATCTGCGATCTGAAGAAGATAGACATTCGTTTTTCTCTCACGTGAAGGAACTTGGTGGTCTAGGATCGATATAGTAGCTCAGGAGATTTGGTGGGACTATATTGCCTGTTCCTTTCTGCTCCATCATCCTCAAGGTTCCTTTATTGCCTGAAGTGTTTGCTGGCTCTCCAGCCATCACCTTCACATTCCCAGCAAGAGGAAGGAGAACGGAAGAGAGGTGCTAAACAAAAGTAAAGCCTGCCAGCTGAGTCAGCTTGATTTAAAATTCCTTCCTCTGGGTTTCTCCAGTGACTCTTACTTACATCAATTTGGCGACATCTAACTACATGGGAGCCTGGGAAACAGCGTAGCACACGGCCATTCAAAATAAAATTGGGTTTCTGTTAGCAAAGAGAAAGAAAGAAGAATAATGGGCAGTCAACTATCCGTTCTTTCCACGTTTTCCAGAAATTCTGTGCTCCCCTGCCTTGTCCTGCTGGGGAGATGGCCAATGCCTCATCTGCATTATAACTGATTGCCAGAGACTTAAGCTAAATATTTCATGACTTGGGGGAGGAACAATGATTGTGAGTCATCTGCACCCTCATGCTAATGCATTTCATGTCATTTCCTGATAGTGGTGTGATGTAAGAGAGGGACAGAGGTGAAGGGGAGGCTACAATAAGGGCTCCACCACCAGAGTAGAGGAAGGGATAGGAAATGGATACTAGAGTACATCTCATCAGTTTTTCTCAGGTGTCCTCATGCCATGGCCTTGAGCTTTTCTTTCACGTCTTCCTACCACAATTTGGGTCACAGTTGAAAAGCATGTTTTCTCTCCTGCCTATCACCCCTCCCTAAGCAGCCTTCCAGATCATTTTTGCTGCACCATCTTGCCTCTAAGCATTGGAGTGAGGCAAGGGGCATGTTGGGCAGTGCCACAGTCTAGCTCCTTCTTGGCTTGTCAGGGAGAGGTGGTTTGACCCAGGAAACATATTGTCTTTATGATGAAATGGTCACTGTACTCCAGGAATGTCTTTCACACAGTGCTGTCATCTCTTAGCAAACAATACACCAGACCTGGAATATCTCAGTTCCTTCCAACAATGGATTTGTCCCCAGATTGCATGACCAGATACTATTAAATGGTCAGAGTCTGTGAGCACCCATTGTTTGGAAGTTCTGGTGCACCATCCAGGCCTAGGACGCTCATTTCCTCAGCTGCTGGGAGTGTTAGTGGCTGAAGGCTCTCCCCTGGGTCCCTCTCCAGAATATGCCTTCAGTCAAAGAAAGTCACTTGACACAAGGTCACAGTTGTTCCCTGTGGGGTGGGAGGTTTAATAAAGGTCAGATTCCCTTGCCTCAGAGCAAGACAAGTGCAAAGGGCCATTCCAGCTTCAGAGTCTCTAGCAAGACACAGGGTGGTCTCTGTTGCTGGCAAATGAGCAAATGATGGCCCAACCTCTCCCGCTGCCTTGTCCTGCTTCCCTCACTTCTTTTAGGGAGTGCTTTTGAAAGCACTTCTACCATAAAAATTCTGCACACAAATTGAAGATTCAGTCTGTTTTTGAAACAGAACTGATCTGCAAACACTTGGGAAATGAGGAGACAAAGCAGAAATTGCCTTTGTTGGTCATAGTCCACCTGGGCCTGTGGCATCCCTTTAATGGCTGTGCCTGGTTATGTTCCCTGATAACAGTGTCTAGTGCTATAGATGACCTCTGGATCCCATTGCTCCCTTTAATAATCTGTAAAGATCTGTCAATAGAGTAATGAGAACTTGTGTACCCATTACATTTTCAACTTTTATCTCTTATTTGGGAAATTGATTCTATAATTTTGCCTTATAAAGTTTATTAAATAATTTTCCTTAGGGGCGCCTGGGTGGCGCAGTCGGTTGAGCGTCCGACTTCAGCCAGGTCACGATCTCTCAGTCCGGGAGTTCGAGCCCCGCGTCGGGCTCTGGGCTGATGGCTCAGAGCCTGGAGCCTGTTTCCGATTCTGTGTCTCCCTCTCTCTCTGCCCCTCCCCCGTTCATGCTCTGTCTCTCTCTGTCCCAAAAATAAATAAACATTGAAAAAAAAATTAAAAAAAAAATAATTTTCCTTAAATGAAACCCCTTTCAAACTTTAAGGGATATCTTCTGCTTATAATGGATTATAAACAGTGCCCTGTGCCCTACCTACATTATAGGTAACATATAGGCATTCTTTCCTAAAATGTACCCCTTTGTTTACACTAAAGTTTATCAGCTCTCTAGAAGAATATTATGTTGTAGGTGTAGGGAGGAAGTGTGGGATGTCCCCTAGGAACTTGGAGATAAAAGAAATAAGATTGGCTTTTAAGGATTCAACTAGTAAAATCCACACACAATGTTTAGAAATCTGGGAGGGTAAATAAAAGCCTGTCTGTAAATATGTGACCAAGGGATTTGCCTTGTCCCCCAATTCCACACAAGGTGACCTGGGTCTTGGAGATGTAGGACAGGCACGCGGTTAGTATTTAGTAAGCAAAAACCCAATCAATTGTATTGCAATGCATGAGCATAAAGGAACAGTCTGGCTCACAGAAAGTATAGCTCAACAGGACAAAACTTGGCAGTGTTTTTCCAGCATCATCCAAGCTGAGAAGACACTGAATCTGCAAGACAAACTTAATTTAATTACTAGAGAGGTGTTCTGTAGCAAAGGGCAAGAATGATTCATCATACCATGCCATGGTCTGGATAAAATCTCTCAAACTCTCCACTTCCCTTTGCTCTGATTCTGTGCTTACCATGCAACTTGAGAGTTATTATCTTGACCTCTCCAGGAAGGAACTGTCCCCAGGAGGAGAAATGAGAATTCCTTTCATTGGATCAAAATAACTTTCACTGTGTACTAATAAGTTTTCAATCTCCTGATGTGTTTTGATTTTAATTTGGTTAGTGTGAGTCAGTGTCCCTGCTTCCATCTGACTTCAGAACAATGACAAAGTTTGGATCTCATGGGCACGGTGCATTCATCAAGGTAATACTCCCTTCTGAGATGACTTGGGAAAGAGCCTTCTAGCTTTCATGTCAAGACCCCTCACCTTGAAAAGTGGGCAGAGACTTTTGGAAAGTTTATCTGATTTTTCTGCTTAATAGTTTACATCCAGAAAATGCTGAAAAGCTAAATGTCATTTGCAACTGGGGGGGGGGGATTTCTCTGTATCTTGCCCTTCCAGATGGCTCATAAAAACAAGAGATAAAATGCCTCCCAGGATGGAGAGACCTGTTATATGTATCTCCTCAGAAGCTCAATGTCTGTTCATTTCCACACTTGATATCATAAATATATAAAAATATTACTCTGTCTTTGACAAAATATTTTGCTCCAACCACAGATGCTTGGCTAGACCAGAGCGTGCTTACCAAAAGCTTGCATTACTCACAGTGTGGGTGATTTCCCTACACTCGGCCCATAGACTGGGTCTTTAGACCACTGCTGCCCAGCAGGGCCCAAACCAGACTGGTCAGAGTGGTACACTGCCTTCAGCTAACAGTCCTCTTGGTATGACTGTTCTTCTGGCCAATTGGCCCTGAACTCTTGGCCTCTTATCCCCATTCTGTCTGCCAAATCTGGCCTGCCCAGATTCAGTGGCCTTCTGGGCCCTCCCTCCGTGCTCTAAACTGTTTCCCAGATGCTGTATGGGCTAGCCTGCTCCCCAACTCTGAACATTATCTCGTCTCTGATTAGCTATCCATGACTTAGTGTCCATTCCTTTCTTTTCTTAAGACTGGGGAGAAGAACTCATTTTCCTGAAACCTAGCCACTCTGGGATTTGGTTTCCCATGTGGGAAAAATGAAGGAAGTTGCTCTTGCTCCCCACACTCATGGCCTGTAGGGAGGCAGGGCTTCACTGTAGAATGGAGGGTCAAGCTGGCAGCAGGGTTAGTAGAGCAGGGGCGAGGGGTGGCGCTGCACCAGGGCCCTGCTCCATGTCCCAGCAACACCAGAGAAATGACTCCAGACCTCCGGGCTTTCCTACAAAGTACCAGCTCTCATGCATTGCATCTGTATGGGAAGATAGTATTTTGAAATAGGTGATGATTCCTCTTCCGGTCCCCCCCCCCCATTTTCCTATTTGTTTCATTTCCCCTTTTCTTATCCCAGGAGAAGGATGACACAGTACAATGAAGGTAGGAAGCCAATTCTTGACTTTGGAAGAACATGGGGGAAAGAAGAATAAGTTTTCTGTACTCCTGAGACTATGTATGATTCTCTTGGTTGAGGGAGGAGAAGGAATCAAAATGGAAGCCAAGGTAATTTATGTTGGAGATTCCTAAGCCTTGAGAAGGAGGTGACCGAGTCTCAGGGAAAGTTTGGAGACTCTAAGATCAGAGGGGATCGGTGACATCCTTCTGCAGCCCCGTCTTTTCTTGAGAAGAGCTCGGCAATGTGGAAAAATCAAGGAGAAACAAATGAACATGTAGTGCATCTAGGGAGATGGATCTAAGACAGATTTGCAGGTTCTCACAGCATAGAAAGAATAGGAACAGAAGAATGGATCCCATGTGCACATGGCACAGGGGGTCAGAGCCCACAGGAGGCCTTGCAGCTGGGATGAGGGGTTACAGGGGGGAACTGTGTGGATAAAAGAAGACACTAACACCACATCCCACCTTCAAACCTTGGCATTATATAAGCCACTATGTAAAAAGTAATTTTTCATTACCTGGCAAAATTGGAACTCAAAGTAGCAATTAATCTCAGTTACAGAAAATAAAGACATTTACTTTCTTTATTTCTTATCCATCTTATCCATCTGTGGATGGGTTTCTTATCCATCTGTGGATTAAGATTTAATATCACAATCAATATGCTGGAAATCTGGGTTTCCTAGGAAGTCGCATAGAGTAATTTTTGCCAAGTCATACTTATTGGTGTAGGTGGAAAAAGGAATGATTCTTCTGCCATAATTTGTCCGACCCTTCTAAGGACTCTGCGTTAGTCTTCTTGGTCTGCCCTAACAAAATGTCATAGGCTAGATGGCTTCAATAACAGAAATTAATTTTCTCAAAGTTCTGGAGGCTGGAATTCTAATAGCAAGGTGCCAACAAGGTCAGTTTCTGATAAGGCCTCTTCTCTGGCTTATAGACAACTGTTTTTCTCCTTCTGTGTGAGTGTGTACATGTGAGGAAGGAGGAAGAGAGGGTAATTGAGGGAGGAAGATAGAAAAAGGTTAGAAAGATAGAGAGAGGAGGGGGAGAGAAATGTCTCTTTTCATAAAGTCACAAATTCCATTGGTTTAGGGCCCATAACAACCCTGTGACTTCATTTAATCCTAATTCCCTTCCCAAAGGCCCCATCTCCAAATACCATCAGCTTGGAGGTTAGGGTTTCAACATGAATTTTGGAGGGACACAGTTCAGTTAATAACAGACCTGAAGGATTTCAGACCACTCTGCCGAGTATGACAAACAATTCAGAATGTTCCAAATAACCATTCACTATTACTTATTGGCCCCCCCAAATCTGTTTTCCAGCCTTCTCTCCCAGGTCTGGATCCACCCCATGGAGCAATGCCCATGGGTGTTCATCCAGAGATTCATTGCCTTTTGGTTTCTAACAAGTTTCATCCATTAGGAGGTACTGGAAGAATTAGAAAAGGGTAAGACAGTTTGAGACATTTAGTCTTCCTGCTCCTGCTGTATTGACAGCCACACCTCTGATGGGGCAGACACCCACTTTCCGGGGCCCAGTAATAGCTTCTTCCTCTTGCCCCTTCAGCTTAGGTGTGATAATGCTGATGTCATTGCTAGTCTCTGGGTATTTCTTGGTCACTTATTAGTTCAATAAACCTTGATACACCTCTGTAAAGCCCCTCCATTAAGCCCTCTTCAGTTAAACCCTTTGAGCATGGCTGGACTCTGATTTATATAGCAACAATGCAAAGTTCTAATCAAGCTCCAGCTCAGTAGCTGAGTGGAGCTATCCAATGTTACTGACTGAGCTTCTTGCAAAGAAAAAAACACACAAAAAAAGGTGAGTGATTGGCCACTCCAGCTTCTCTGAGGGGTTAACATGGCATGACATTATGATAAAACTCTCTCCTGTGATGAGATGGAACTGTGCCTGGTGGTTCCCTGATGCATCCATGTGTCTCTCAGGCCATGGAACAGTGGTAGCATCCCTGGTCGATAAATGACCATAACTCTGTAGCCTTGCTATTAACATTGCTCTGGGGAGCTGGTGTGATCCATAGTTGGAACCCTAGCAGACCAAATGGCAGGTGACAAGGAAGAACAAATTGCAATAAGAGCTACCGAAATGAACTCACCTTTATCCTCAAGGTGCTTACAGTTCAGTGGAAGATAGGCAGGTAACCAGTTATACAGTGCAGTGAGTATCAAAATAGAAGTCTCTACTAAAGGCTTATAGAGATGAAAGGAAGGAGCACCTTCCTCCTTCATGCTGACTCTTGGAGAAAGTGTAGGTTTTATCTAATAAGAAAAGGGTGGGAAGGATGCTCCCAGAAAATGAGTGGCATGACAAAGCACCTTGCTGTGAAGCAGTGTAGGACATTCCAAAGCCACAAGCAGCTAGTCTCCATGCAAAGAGAAGACTGCAACAGTCAAAGTACTCTTGGGAGCTCCTTAGGAGACTGATGTATCATTTCTTACTAAATCCAACAGAGATTGTTTCCCAATATTGAAACAAGATTGTGTTTCTTCCTTCAAACAGCAGATGAAGAAGTTGGCTTGAGTTTCCAAGTCGTGTTCAACAAAATGTATTTATCTTCAAACCTTAGGCTGAGTGGTGGCACTCACACTAGGAGAGGCAAAGGAGTGAAGAGAAGAAGGAAGGGGCTGGCAGGTTTACAGCTCCCATCTCCCAACATATCTCAGGACAAATACTTATCTACCACAACAGGAATGAGGAGCACCACCCATTAAATTATTGCTTCCTCTCACTCTTCCCGTTTCTCTCATGGCAAGTCTGTACCACTGAATGTGCCTATGGCCACAAATGGCTGGACTGCAGGGTTTATACCTGGCCTGAGGGGTGGCAGCTGGGAGTAGGATAGGAGGCATCAAAGAGGAGGTGGGGGAGCTGATCAAGTGCCATATGTGATGTGTCTTGTGTATCATGCTGAGTACTTTGGCTGTTGTCTTTTAAAAACTAGGGACCCAGGAAAGGGTCTGCATACCATCCAGTTCAGGGCAGAAAGGATGGATCGAAGAAAGGTGGAAACAGAGGCAGGGAAATCATTTGGCAGATAGCTGGGAAACCCAAACTAGTAATAACCAAGATTTCATCCAATAAGACAATCACTGGAATAGAAACGAAATGTCTACTTCCAGAAATATTTGTGTGGTGTATCTGACAGGACTGGATGACTGGGGATGGTGGGGATTATGGGTACTAGACGTGGATTAAAATGGCTTCTATATTTTTAAAAAATATTTATTTTGAGAGAGATAAAGAGAGAGAGAGAATTCTTTTTTTTTTTGGGGGGGGGGGGACAGAGAGAGACAGAGCATGAATGGGGGAGGGGCAGAGAGAGAGGGAGACACAGAATCAGAAACAGGCTCCAGGCTCTGAGCCATCAGCCCAGAGCCTGATGCGGGGCTCGAACTCACAGACCGTGAGATCGTGACCTGGCTGAAGTCGGACGCTTAACCGACTGTGCCACCCAGGCGCCCCGGGAGAGAGAGAATTCTAAGCAGGCTCCCCACTGACACAGGCTCAAACCCTCAAAGTGTGAGAGATCATGACCTGAGACGAAACCCAGATGTGGATGTCTAACCAACTGAGCCACCCCTGTGCCCCCATGACTTGTAGATTCTTGACTGAACAGCAGGAGAGATATTGGCCCTGAGTCTGTTAGAATTCTTATAGGAAAACAGATGACTTATCCAATCAGGATATTTTGAGGAGGCTTTCCTTTTGTTTTATTTGTTTTGTTTTGTTTTACAAAAAGTCTACTTATAAAAGTATTGACAGGGTGCAGGGTGATAATGAGGGGCTGTACAGGAAACTAGGGTGAGATTCAAAGGGACAGGGAAGGAAACAGTTATCCAATCAAGGGGGCAAGTCCTATAGAGCAGACAACCTTAAAAGCAGCATTAATCTTCTGCTAAGTGATACTGCCAGCCCAAGTTGACCCCCCAGGGAAGGAGCCATAAGGTCCTTATAAGATACTTATAATAAGGTCATTACCCACCCCCCACCACACACACACACACACACACACACTCCCTCAGCCTCCTGCTCAGGTCCCCTACTGACATGCCCAAATGGAAACTAAGTGCCTAGGAACCTGTTGATGTCGTCCTTATACGCAAATCTCCAGGGGACAGAAAACAGAGTGGAAAAGGGTGGAGAGAAGATTTCATGCTAGGAAAAATGGTAAGTCTAAGATCTCCAGCCCAAGAGCCTTCAAACAGGTCAGGAGTTAGGGAGGAAGAGCAGGCTGACAGGAGAAAATAACACATTTAGTACACATAGGATGAAGATTGGGAGATGTGAGGTCCTATTTCCAACAGGATCCAAGGAATGCCAGGAAGTCAAAATTGGATGAGCACCTAGTATGTGCCAGACCCCATTCTACATGCTTTGCTCAATTTACCTCACTTAAGTCTTACTACAATAGCTCAAAGAAACATTCTCTCCATTTTACAGATCAGAATCTGATCATGTGACCTGATGAAAATGGGACTACAGATCATGTGACCTGATGAAAATGCGATTACTCTTAACTCCAGACTGGTAAGTATTACAAGGCAAGATCTGAATCCAGGCCTGTTTTACTTTAAAGAGTATGCGTTTCCTGTCTGAAAGTTAATTAAGCCTGTGCAAAAAACAAGAGAGGATGGAAGTTCTAACGTCCCACTTCAGTGCCTACAATTATCCAGACAATTTATAAACAATTTCACACACTTCACCTCCAAGTTCGGATCAATGTCTGTTTTCTATGGCTTTTTTTTTTTTTGCAGTGGTTCATTTACCCATCAGTTCCCCACAGACTTGAAAGCCCCGTTTGATTATGATATTTGGGGTTTTCTGCAGCCTCAGGCTCCAGTGAGAACAGAGGAAGGGCACAGGTAGAGGTGGGGTGAACATGAAGGGAACATGAGCCGTGTGACAGCACCACGCAGGGAGAACCTAGCCAGTTAGGATTGCTGCAGATGGCTCTGCATTCTTGGCACTTGTGAGTGTCTCCCTTTGATTCCAGTGGCCATGGTGAGTGGCAAGGTGACCTGTGTGTCTCTGGGAGCTGATCATTCATAAGGCAGAAACCCTTGTTGGTAAACAGACACCTGGAATATTCACATGTCCTCTTTTTTTGTTTGTTTTGTAGAAGTGTATTTATTTATTTTGAGAGAGAGGAAGAGAGAGAGAGAGAGAGAGAGGATGTGTACAAACATTGGAGGGACAGAGGGAGAGAGGAAGAGAGAGAGAATCCCAAGCAGGTTCCATGCTGTCAGCACAGAGCCCGATGCGGGGCTTGATCCCAAGAATTATGAGATCATGACCTTAACTGAAATCAAGAGTCGGACACTTGATGGACTGACTCACCCAGGTGCCCCCTACTGTGTGCTCTTAATCAGCCTGTGGAGGGACTGAAAGACCAATTCCAATTATATTTGCTTGCTGGTTATGATTCTGCCTACAAGGTTTTCCTCTTCAAATTTGGAAGTTAACACTTAAAAAACAAAACAAAAACAAAAACCTTCCTGTCCTCTTCGTCCTTTTTCTCTTCCTTCTCTACTTATTCCTTCCTTCTGGTCTTCTTCTGACCCCTCCATTCTCTCTCTTCCTCCATTTCCTGCTCCCTTTTTTCCACCTCATTATATCCAACTAAGTGGGCCAGTGTAAAAGTTTATGATCTATGATATTTAAGCTTGTTCGTCAAAATCTACTGAATTTCTCAAATCTTTGGGTACATGAGGATGGGGAATGCAGATTACTGTCTCCACACCAGCAGTTCTAGGATGGACAGACTGAAAATGACAGTAGCTGAACTCAGTAACGTGTCAGCCAAAAGTGTAGAGGTAGAGGTAAGCCCAGGAAGAACTCCAGTGAGGTTTTCAATGAAAAGCATCCCTCTGAAAGGCAAAGAACAAATGGCAGGGATTGAGTGGAAATAGAAAAAGCAATATGGTGGCAGAGTACTAGGAAATGGGCTTTTTCATCTTGTTGGGGGGTAGAAAAAGATTTAGTGCCATGGAAATGCATTGGCTAGGCATTGGGAGATCTTTCTGTGGTTCACATATTCTTGAGGATAGCAGCCATAGGACCTCCCCAAGTCACACTTGAGAGGTTCTTTGTCCAGCAGTAGCATTTAGGGCATGTTAGAAACCTAGAAGGCCCAGGGAAAGAGGGGATTATTGTCCCCATGGCAGGGCAGAAATGAGAGAGCATAAAGTCCATGTGGGTCTTGAGAGGTGGGAACCTACAAACTGAGTGAAGTGCATCTCTGGGTTTCGAATGGCCACCTGGAAAGAACTACATTATCCATGGAGATGGCTAGAGTGAATGGGTTTCATACCCAAACATAACCAGAAATTATCACATTCTTCTTGTAGTCTATTCTCTTGGCATTTAGTGTAGTATTTTCTGTTCATTACACTTCTTAATATTACACTGTGATAAGAGCAATTGTCCATCATTCAGATATTCTCAGGAGTGTAGGGATGGGGTGAGGGATGCTCCCTGGCAATAGCCCATGAAACCAATCACCTGTAGAAATTCGTGTCACACTATTACTGATTCAGATGGTAGACACTTCTGGCATTTTTAAGGAGGATGAGAAGAGAAAGATGTCTCTTGCTTGGATCATAAAGCTTATCACTGTCTAAAACACACCAAGTGCCCCTCTTTTTATCTAACTTTCATACCAGTTCAACAGGTTTGGATGTACGGGAAGAGAATTTCTAGAAAGACCAACATTGCTAGTTTTATTCATCATTATCTACCACCTCACACCAAGTGTTCAGTCTGTAGATGGTACTTAAGACCCAGGAACAAGTGGAAGTGAAATTTGTCCTTGACACTAAAGTTGTGAGTCCTTTGTCACTGAACATTACATGCCAGCGCATTTTGGCTTCAGCACCCAAAAAAGATGCAGTATACTTCTGAAACATCATTTTCTTCCCTATCCCAGCCAGGTTGCTCTCTGAAAATAGTTATTTCCCCTACTTTGGTTTCATCTGTGAAGCTGTATTTGACAAGTCTCACATCACATGTCACAGAATCTCAACACTTGAATAGCTAAGAGTCTTGAGGTGATGGAGAGTCCTTTCTGGCCTACATCTGAGAGTGAGTCCAGAATGAACATGGAAGCAGCTGGAACAGGAATGTAAAACACTTTGGGATAATCTAGAAGAGAAGCCATGGCCACCAGCCGACTCCTCTGTGCTTAGCCAAGAGCTATGAGCATGCCCTTTTCACCAGTTTCTCCCGGATCCCCTGCCTCCACCAGTACTGCCTAGAGCCACACTTCTCACAGAAGCATCTCTTGCATAAATGACACTGAAGCCCTCAAGCAAAAACTGTCCTTGTCTTGGCTCATATTTGTGCCATCTCTTCTCTGTGAGTTCCTTGGCGCTACCTCCTGTCTTCCCAGGGCTTCCTTCATCAACCCAGGCTGACCTTCCAGCCTCTTTCCTAGGTTTCTAGACTCTCTCTTTAAAAACTGTCCTTTTTTGTCAGTTTCCTATTGCTGTCATAATGAAACAATGCAAATCTAGCTGCCTGAAGTAACCCAAATGTATTGTCTTACAGCTTTGCAGGTGAGAAATCCAACACAAGTCTCCTGGGCTAAAATCAAGATATTAGCAGCGCTGAGTGCCTTTCTGGAGGTTTCAGGGAAGAATCTTCCTCGCTTGCCTTTTCTAGCTTCTGGAGACCACCACCATGCCTTGGCTCATGGCTCCCTCCTGCCATCTTCAAAGCCAACAATGGCAGCTTGTGTCCTTCTCACCTTGTCACATCATTCTTACTTGCAGTAATCACCTCTCATTCTTTACCTCCTCTCTACTTTTAAGACTTGTGTGACTTCACTGGGCCCACCCAAATAATCCAGAACAATTTCTCCATCTCAACGTCTTGACAGCTGTAAAGAGCCTTTTGCCATGTAAGGTAATACATGCATAGGTACCAGGGATTAAGATGTGAACATCTTTGTGATGCCATTATTTTGCATACAACACCCTTCCTGACCCCATTCCCTGGGAATATTCCAAGTGCCTAACAGGAATTTGATATGCTAATTCACAATCAGGAGTGAATGGGTTTATAAACCCCCCACAGGAATACATTGTGTTTACTTTTAAGCTGTAGTCTTCAATACCTAGCCCTAGGTAGTTTATAATATGGGAGTTTGACATACTTTGGTGGGCACAGGGAAGTGCCATTTCCATGGGGTAAACAAAATGTTCTAGCTTTTCAAACCACAACATATTGACATTTGCTTGTTCTGCCTTAGATACACGTCCCACAAGACCTTTACCAGAGCATGTGGCTTTGGGATCCAGAGTAGGCATCATAAACTGGGGCTGAGCAGCATTATTGGAAACCAGGTCATGTTATTTGTTTGCTCCAACGGCCTGCTGCAGCAAGTCATTAGAGTGAAGGAGTTTTTCCATATGACATTAACTTCTAGGAAAGAATAAATCCTTCTGCACTTTGTTCCCCCTCTGGTAGGTTAAGTTCCTTGAGGGTAAAGGGAAGTAGATGTTATTGATCCTTTTACTTGCACGCAGTGCATGCATGCACATGCACACACATGCACATGCTCATTTGTACACACTGTACATCTGTGAACGCGCGCATACCATGGGCAGCACAGCAGCGAATACAAGCCACGTGAACTAGGCACATTTAGGACCAGCTCTTCCTTCTCTGTCCTGAGTATCTCAGAGAGAGCAGACCCAGCCCAGGAAACAAGAAGGGGAAATGAAAAGTGTGGAACCTTTGAGGAAGGTTTACAGGGAAAGCAAGGCTATCGATTGCTACATGATGAGAAAATGAAGAAGGATGGGCACATTTCGCGATATTGATCTGACCTATTAGCAACAGTGACAGGTCACTCCATTCTCTCCAAATCCTCCCCAAGCTCCAAGCAAGAGTGCTGTGTGTGTGTGGACAGGTAACAGAGACAGGGAGAGGTCTCTCTCTAAGAGAGAGAACAGTAGAGAAGAGCTAGAGAGGGAGGAGTATTTGGAATGGAGTGGAAGTATTTGGAAGTGATCAATTTTTCACCAGGAAAACAGGCAGTTCAGTGTGGACCTGCCAAAATTTTGAGAACTTGAAGACTAAGTAGTAGTCTAAACGAACAGCATGAAGAGACAAGGCAATCTCTCAGAGGCACAGATACTGGCTGACGCAGCTAGATTTCAGAAGCTTTTGGAAGCCTCTGTTCTTTCTCCAATGGTTGCCATACATGAAAGTCGACCATTCGAAATTCATCTTGAGAAGGGGAGGGAGCTCTGTCTTTGCAAGACTGTTCCATTTTAGAAGAAAAACAGTACTTCTTGGATGGGGAGCTTACTTGCTCTGAAGTATTAATGTTACCAGAACTGATTTTCAATTGAGGAGAAAGCAACTGGGAATGAGGAGGTTGAAATTTTGAAGAAGGAATAGATAGTGAGGAGCCCAGAGAGATGGAAGAAAGAGAAAAAGTGATACAAGGAAAGAAAAATAGAATATAAGTCTGGCCAAGGAGACAGAATAGAATAAGGGCTTTGTAACAAAGACTAGGATTCTCAATTTTGTTCTGTCTCCTGTGAGCTATGGCTGGTAAATTTCTTAATCTCTGTGAGATGCCGCCACACAGCTTTTCCAACCCAGAAATTAAAGATAGATCTCTTGGTTGTTGTGAAGATTTAAGTTAATGTTTCTGAAGTTCGGTGCCTGGTGTCTAGCAACTGGGTGTTGCTGCCCTGGAGGGGAGAGGAAATGTCCTCTGAGATCCACGGGGGGAGATTGGAAATGCTAACAGTGACAGTCCCCAGCACTGGTGGAGGCTGCCTCATAGTCCCCTTTCTCATTCACTCTCAAACCAACCCCTCAAGGTTGAATCTGGAAGATTTTTCAGGAATATTCTGACCCCATTTCCACAGAAGGAACATGAGCAAAGATAAGATATCACTCTAGGTATCAACCCAACTCTTTTTCCCAATCATCTGTTTCTTCCTCTCCACTGGATATTTCCCATTATCATGGAAGTATGATATTACTTATGCATCTCCAAAATATTTCTCTTGACTCTTTTTTTTCCCCTATCTTTTGTCCCATGGATTTGCTCCTCTTTGCATCAAAAATCCTATGGGGCGCCTGGGTGGCGCAGTCGGTTAAGCGTCCGACTTCAGCCAGGTCACGATCTCGCGGTCCGTGAGTTCGAGCCCCACGTCGGGCTCTGGGCTGATGGCTCGGAGCCTGGAGCCTGTTTCCGATTCTGTGTCTCCCTCTCTCTCTGCCCCTCCCCCGTTCATGCTCTGTCTCTCTCTGTCCCAAAAATAAATAAACGTTGAAAAAAAAATTAAAAAAAAAATCCTAGATTAATAAAAAAAAAAGTTTGCCTTGCTGTCCGAAATTCCTCTCATCCTGTTCTCCCTGAAAGCCATGCCATTAAGTGTTCACCTCTGCCACTTCATTGAAGTGGCTCTTGTCAAGGACACCAATAACTTCCATTTGCTAAATCCAAGCGTCCATTATCAGCCTGCATCTCAGGTGACACATCAACTGCATTTGGCCCAGCTGATCCTACCCTGTGTGCCTTCCAGGATTGCATACTGTCTGCTGTTCATCCCATCCCAAGGCTATTTCTGTGTAACGTCCTTTGCTAGTTCTTCCTCTTCTTCCAAACCAATTAATGATGGAGAGCCTGAAGCTCTGTCCTTTTTCCTCTTCTCCTCACTATTTTCCCTTACTCCCTTAAAGATTTCATTTAGCCTAAGGCTGTATACATAATCTGTGCTTTTGGTTCTTTACTTTGTCTCAATCCCACCTCCTTTGTCCACCCTCCTTTGCCCCAAGAGGCAGGCCATGGTAGACATTTCCCCCTTGCAGACTGGCTTTCTGACTCTGGCTGGTATAAGATAACTGAAGGAGATGGAGTTTTTCACTGGTCTCCCTCTCTCTGGGTTAGACACACTGTGCCCTCTTGGTTTCTCCCTCAGACCTAAAAGTGGTAGTGGCTTTCCATCTTTGCTGCTCCCTTGATGCACACCATACCTTGTAAATCCCTTTAATCCTGCCAACATCTCTGTAAATAGCTTATTGTTAAATTATTTTCATTTAAAGCCTTTGGATGTTTCACTTTTTCCTGCGGGTGCTTTCCTGATAACATCATCCATAAGTTGATGAGCCCTGGACTTCATATGTTCAGCTCAGGTGTCTCCTGAACTCCAGGCCCATATATCAAATGGGATACTTCAAAACTTTGTTTGAATGTCTCAGAGAGCCTGGGTGGCTCAGTCACTTAAGCATGCAGCTCTTGATTTCGGCTCAGGTTATGATCTTGTGGTTCGAGAGATCAAGCCCTGCATTGGGCTCTGCACTGACGTGTGGAGGCTGCTTGGGATTCTCTCTCTCTTTTCCCCACCCCTCCCAAAATAAATAAATAAAAACATTTAATTGAAAAAAAGCATTTTGTTTGTTTCAAACTTAATGTGACCCAATGTGAGTATGTAATGTGACCCCAAATCTGCTAAGGTCATTGTCTTTCCTATTACAGATGACAAAACAGCATTCTTCCAGAGTCTCATCCCCACATCCTGGGAGTTATCTTTGGCTCCTCTCCTCTTACATCCCACATTGACTCCATCAAGAAAACTTGCTGGTTCAACCCTTCAAATAATCCAGAATCTGACCAATTTTCTGCAACCCCCCCCACCCCGCTCCCGCCCCACCATTATCTATCTCAGGTCAAGCCACTGTGCACTTTGACCTGGATATGATGAAAGCCTCATCAGAATGGATCTGCTTGCTTCTGCTCCTTCCTCTCTATTGTCTATTCTCAATATGGCAGCCAGAACAATCCTTTTAAAAAGTGAGATCAGATCATGTCACTCTTCTTCTTGAGACTCTGCCATGGCTACCCATTTCCTACCAAGTGAGAGCCAAATCCCTTACAACAGTCTAAGAGAGGCTCTTCGGGACTTCCATGCCCAACATCTCTGAGTTCACTCTTCTCCAGCTACTCTGGCCACTGGCCACATGCTGCTCTTCAGATGTCCCAGATGAGTCTAGTTTCAAGGCTCTGGCACTGTCTAGGTCCTCTGCCTGGAATTTTCTTCTCTGATATCTGCTTCACAACTTCCTTCACTTCCTCCAAATGTTTTGTCTCTTTTTTAAATCAGTTATCACCCTCTCAATGAATCTGAGTCTATCCTGATCACAGTATTTAAAATTGCCATGTAAAACTCTCATATTCCTGATGCTCTATCATTGCACTTGTTTTTCTCATAGAACTTATCGCTTGTTAACAAACAATATAATGTTGCTTTTATTAAATTTACTTTTGTATTTAATTTGTAATTTGTAATAATAGTTTGTATTATATTTCACAATATATTTATTAGGTTCACTGTTTATTGTCTGTACACTGTGCTGTCATTTAAACGTTATGAGGACAGGAATATTTGCTTGTTTCATTCATAAAAGCAATGCTTGGGGCATAGAGGACATGCCACTTTTGTGTGTGTGTGTGTGAATGGAAGATAAGTGAATTAGGAAAGTTTACTAAGGCAGATGTGCCACTTAGAATTCTATCTTCTCCCAATCCTGTGTTCCTTTAACTATAGTATATATTCTACACAGGATATTACCTTCACTATATACTCTATATATGATAGAGCCTTCACTATATGCTCTATACATAGTGTAACCCTTAACAGCAGAGCAATGTGGCCAGTGGCAGTAGCTATGTCAGACTGAGAGTCCAGATCCCAGCTACCCCACTTATTTGTGATTTGGTAAGTTACTTAACCTCTGACAGACTCATCTTTCTCATCCATATAATGAAGTACCAGTGCTAAGTCTTAGGGTTATCATGCATGCACAAACACATTACACTTAGCACAGAGCCTCAATAAGAGTTATTGCTCTGAAGTGCAGAGACACACTGCAAGTGTGGGAGCCAGAATTCAATTCCATACATATTTCCAGGTTTCTAAAGAGAATGTAACTGTATGTAAACCTGAAGATCACACCACTCCGTTAACATTTGAGCTTTGGAAGTTATTTCTGTGATCAACATTTATCCTCCAAACAGGTTAACGATTTCACATAATCTTATTCTTGGGGATTACCCATTTATTCTTTTCTTAGCCATTGGAATTAGGAGCAGTTGTTTAAAGTCTAAGACAATTCTTCCTATATCCTGAGGCAATCCTGATCCAGATAGAAGAGTTTTAAGGGGATTGTGAGTGGGCTTTGGCCAGCCGCCCAAATGTGGTCTTAGATTGAACACTGAACTCTTAGATACCCACTGTTCTATAACCCTGATACATACCATCCACATGTGAGCTTCCACTGGTCACGCCAGGACTGGGCTCTGCTTTGAGCTAAGGCCAGTGATGGAGGGAGACGTGACACCTGCCTGACTCTTGCAAGTATCCCTTCTGAAAATCTTGCTCCTTTAGAATACTAATTGCTGACTAGATTTTTTTTTTTCCCAAATGAAGAGCCCATAATGAACCCATTGCCACTATGTTTTCCTGAGAGCCTTGTGGCATGTTTTGACATCCAACACCTTGGATATACTTGGATAACCGTGCCATTCTGAGTCGTTGACTGTGACCCTTGACAATATCTAGAGTCTGGTTTGAGTCCCAGACTTTCCTCTTTTACCCTCTTTCCTACTCATATCCAGTAGGCCCACCTGATTGGATTATGGGAAGAAGAGATGGACAACCACTCATTCCAATCTGAAAAGAATATTAAAATATCACTGAAATAAATAGGAATTATGATGCCAATTAACTCAGGTTTCCACAGGGACTTATTGGATAACTAGTGAAGTGTTAATTGGTTTTGCATGCCAGAGTGCCTTCAAAGGTAAATTAAAAATTATAAATTAAATACTTGCATGTTGCACATGCAAATCTAAGATAAATCAGATGATAGTCCTCTGAAATTAGCATTCAAAATCTAAATTCCAAATCAGAATAATGCATGTTATAATCCTGTCCACTGAGCTTTCTTCACAGCACAAAATTGGCTTTAGACAGTAGAAATGAATTATTAGGTAAATCTTCCCTGAGTGTTAATAAAAATATTAATTGCACATGCTTCCAAATAAATATATCACCAAATAAATGCCATAGATTCAATGTTGAATAAATGTTTAAAGAAAATTGATTTAGAGACTCATGAAACACTTTTCCTGTGTGTGTTGCCAATGGTCTGTCCTGTGTTGGTTTCATCATGCCTCACAGTTAAGAAGTGTTTTCCAAGTGGAAGCCCGGCTCTTCTGCTGTACTCGTTAAACAGCAGATGGCCACCCCAATCTAGC
Source organism: Prionailurus bengalensis (assembly GCF_016509475.1). Lineage (NCBI taxonomy): Eukaryota > Metazoa > Chordata > Mammalia > Carnivora > Felidae > Prionailurus > Prionailurus bengalensis. Next base: position 42,263,916 of record NC_057344.1, on the reverse strand, counting down.
TCTATTAAATCAGAAGGAAAAGACGGGTATCTACATTTTACTAAGCCCCCACAAGTAATTCTCATGCATACTCCTGATCTCAAGGGTTGTTATATCAATAATTAAAGGGTTATTAAAGAAGGAGGGAGAAGAATGAATGAATGAAAATGAATGAATGATAGAACCTAATATGCCATTTTTCTTGCTGGTGGAAAGGTTTAAGGAGCATTCTGTCCCTTGGAGGTAACTCACCACCTTCCTCACATCCCCCTGCTATTAGAGTAGACCTCACTTTGGGATATGGTGGTTACTGAGCTAGGAGCAGTGACAATTCCCATCAAGCAGCTAGTGGACTCTCATCTGTCTCTTCTGGTAATTAATTCTAAAATAGCAACATTTAATACAAAGGAGATAAATCCTTCAGGCACAGTTTTACAAGATATTGCAAAGCCTAATTGAAATTCTTTGCCTTATTTTGAAAACAATCTTGCCTAAAAGGGTTTAGAAATATTTAAGAGTAATAAACAGGCAGCTTAGTAACATGAGCTTCTGGTTGTGGAACTTTCCCAAGATGTGTCCATGTCTATAGAAGCATTTTTAATCCCTAGGAATCTTGACACGAACTAAAAGAGCCATGGTAAATTCTGGGTCTAGAGTCACAGGTTTACACAAAATTAGAGCTGGACTAGAAATAGCCAACATTACATGATGTTTGCTCTGGACCAGGCACTATTCTGGGGGCATGGAGGCTCTAAATACTTCGGTAGGAATAGAACTTTAAGTACAAGGAGGTTAACTAACATCCCTCATGGTCATAGAGGCAGTTAAGCCAGGTTGTGGACATGGGTGATTTGCTCCATCCTTACACTAACTCTCCTTCAGCGAGTCATCCCACCCACTTAGTTTCCAAATGGAGAAACCCAACCCACAGAAATGTGGTGTACAAGGTCACATGGCCAGAGAGCAGATGAGCTGTAGTGACATTGGACTTCCCAGTCCTTTTCTCCTACCCTCCAGCTCAGTGCCTATCAACAACCAAAACACAGAACTCCAGGGGTGGAAAGAAAAGCCTAGAGCTCCTTGAATCTTGCCTCTACCTCCAACACAAGGAAGTAGAAAGTCCTCATCTTTAAACTTTTTCTAAATTTTCTTAAGGCATTTGTCAGAACTGACCTTTTGGTTGCTTCTATCTAGCTTTGAAACAATGTTTTCCCTTTAGCTTAGTAGCACTGCTCATGAGATCCTTTTCTGGTTGGGAAATGTCCTCTAAATAAGGAGCTAGAAAGGTCTACAGTTGGGACAACTACTTAACTTTCTCTCAATAAGGGTTTTGCTGTTCCTGCCCTCTTCACAGGTTGGTTAGCTAGTAGGCAGGGCTTTGTTTCCTGCATCTGGGCATGCACACTGAGGAGAGAGGTTTTTTTCACCCCAGCACTATTGGAGGGGGTAGGGGGTGAGGGTAGGGTTAGAGTCCTCATACCCCTGGAAATCTAGCAAACTCAGATGATTTTTCTCTCTACACATGTTTATTCTTTCATTTTGGGTTTGGTAGAATGAGATCCCCATACTTTCTGTTGGATTTGACCTTCGTATTCTTTGAGCTTTTGCTAAGCCTCTCTTATAAGATTGGCAAACTTAATTTGTTACAGCTAAAAGCAAAGACACCAAGTACGAGTTCACCAAAGATTTCTTCATCCCAAGAGAAGCCACTGGCCTATTAACCATAGTTGACTATTTGTGTCATAAAAGGATTCTAAACACTTTTACAATCTATGAAGTATTTATTACTTTAGGTCAAATCTCATTGCTGCTAACTCCAAAATCCTTTCCATACTCTTTAGTGTAAGTGAATTTTGTTGCGAGGGAGAATGTTGTTTTAAAAATAATGAGCTGTCAAATGGAGCTTAGAAATCATTTAGTTTTGTAGAACTGTTCACTGCACCAGCTATCCAAATTCAAGAAACACCTCTTTGATATGCAAATGAATTTAGTTAATTCCAGCCTTATACTTTGGCCTTTTCCAGGGATGAATTCTTATCTTTGTCTGTCCTCTCTCTGCATACTTCCTTGGGTAATCTTGTCCAACAATGACCTCACAATGCACCTGTGTGCTGTATAACTTTCATATGCCAATAACTTCCAAATATATATCTGTCACCCAAACTCTCTCCTTAGCTTCAAACTCATATGTTCAGCTGCCTACTTCATATTTTTACATGGATGTGTCTCATACCCTTCAAAACTGATCTTCTGCCAAAACCTGTTTATCCTATTTCATTTCTTTTCCTGGTAAATCTACCTAATCAGTTTAGTAAATCTGCAAATCATGGTGGCTGATCCCTCCACTTCCCGACATCAAAACAATGACCCAGTTGCATTGAAAAATGTTTGTTGTTTACTACACATGTATATTCCCCTCCCTTTTTCTAGAAAACTCTGATTGTTTTCAGATTTCTAACTACTAGCTTCTCACCCCAGACCCCTTCCCCCTACAAACACACATTCAGCCCACTTGTTTTTGGGGAAATGAATCCCATCAACTTCAGGAATGTTCCTGATTGGCCTAACAGTAATCCTATTTTCCTTGCCACTGATTGATTCAGGGATGGGCACGTGACCCAATCCAGGATAATGAGAATGAAGGAAAAGTTTATTAGGAGCTTCCAGGAAAGTTTGTCCTTATTTGCTGGGCAAGTTTCTGGAAATAAGTCTCTATATGAATGATTTCATACATGGATAATCTACAATTGTTATAACCATCTTGCTACTATCTTGAGAGTAAAATCAACAGAAAATCAAGTGGGTACAGAAAATCAAGTAGACATACAGAGTAAGAATGATGATAAGCATCTCTGAAGTCTAAACTCTTTCTGAACTTAATATGTTATCAGCAAGGGAATTTATTTATAGTTGAGGCTAGTTTGTACTGTTTATTTTCCTATCATTTACTGCAAAAAGCTTCCTAAATGATTTATCAAGTTTTATTAATATCTAATGTCTATCTCCTCATCACCATCTTCAAGATCACTGTCTTAGTTCAGACTTTCATCATTTCTCACTTGGATTAATAGAACAATCTTCCTAACTGGTATTGCTTCCTGTAACCTCAATCTGCAGTAATCCATTCTCTGCAGCTGCCAGAGTGATCATCCTAACATAGAAGAACAAGAAGAGAGAGGAAGGAAGGAAGGAGAAGAAGAAGAAGGAGAAGAAGAAGGAGGAGGAGGAGGAGGAGGAGAAGGAAAAGGAGAAGGAGAAGAAGAAGAAGAAGGTGGAGGGGCAGGAGGAGGAGGACAAGGAGAAGAAGAAGAAGGTAGAGGGGGAGGAGGAGGAGGAGAAAAAGGAGAAGAAATAGGAAGGAGAAGAAATGTTTATTTCAAACTCCAGCCCAAAATTTCTTTAGATTTTTCTCTTTTCTTACTTTTTAACCACCAATTAATGCAAATTGGCTTTATGGTTTACACTTATTTGGAAATCACTAAAAAAGGCTGGGATTAGAGAAAGAGGAAGGGGTCAACTTTGTTCCAGATCAAGAGAGAGGCTGAGACAAGCCCAAAAGAACAGAAGTTATAACAACCCCCTTGGAATGACTCTGGTCCAACTTGGGTAGGTCTTTCAATCAAACTGTGTGGTCAGAGGCTAAGGCATGTGGACCCCACAGTGTCTTTTTCAACATCAAGGTCAAGGCATGGTCCAATTACACTGCAATAGTTTATCTACATCTTGCTGTGCCAACACTGAAGACTTAGGAAGTACTCCACTCCCTCATTCTTCTCCACCAGCTCCCCAAGAGTGGGCCATGCAAATCAAATCCTCCAGAACAAACAAAAGAGTAAAGAAATATATGAGTAGGAGATACAAACTTTGACCAATTAATAAGGTTGTATTGCCTATAGAAAATTGAAAGTCCTTGGCATATCATTCAATGTTATTAATGATGGTACCTTAGACTTTCTCTTTAGTAATGATGGACAACTGTTTGTTTTGTTTTGTTTTTTTCCTAGCATCTCACTACTCACTTACCCCCTTCATGTTCATATAGAACCCTGATGCCCTGCATTCATAGCCTCAGTAAACTGTTTCAGACATGGTCTCTGATTCAAGCAGAGCAGTCAGAGGACTTCCCTGTGAACTTTCAAACTAGAATGAAGAGAGGATGTCAGTCTCTGTTTAAATGTCTAAACTGTATGCTGTAAAACTGCTGGAGGTTGAATTTCCTGCCATATGAACTGAAAAAGCAAGAATGTTGGTAAGGAGAGAGGTGTGTGTGTGTGTGTGTGTGTGAGAGAGAGAGAGAGAGAGAGAGAGAGAGAGAGAATGGGAGAGAGAGAGGTCCAGAGAGAAACAGAGAGGAGAGAGGGGAGAAATCTTTTTCAGGGTCTAAATTTTCTGATAATAGTTGTTTCTAAGACTGGATATATTGCTGTCCTTAGGCTTGCTGAGATACCGCAGTTCTTTATGACAAATAATTCTCTTCCTTCTTCTCCACCTCCTCCTTCTTGCTTAAGTTATTTCTACCTGACATTTATGACAGTTGAAACCAAAATAGCGCTAAATAATATGCCTGTTGTTTCTCTCACCACTTAATTCCAAGCAGCCCATGTTGTGGGCATATGATGCCATGGTTCTGTACATCTCTCCAGCTGGATCCATAGCTCTTCCAAGCTGATGTTCCCTCTCAAGCCCCCATCCAGGACTTTGCCCATGATTCTCTGGGGTTCTTTTCCTGAATTCCATGTCCCCTATTCATCTCTTCAATTCTGAAATCCTTTTTTATACCTCTGACTCAAGTTATGTCCCTCCCCACGTTCTTACAGTGTCCTGTGTGTACCTGTACCATTATTCTTAAAACGCTGTTATAAATGCTGTGCTGTGCCACTAACTTACATGCTGAGGTCTCTTTAGGGCACAGGACTTCACCTGTCTTTCTTTCTCCAGCTTCTAGCAAGCCACTCATTTGATAAATAACTCTTAATCAATCAATCAATCAATCAGTTGATGAAATAAATGCCATATAGCATCCTAAGTGCATTTTAGGGTTTGGCAAATTAGCAAAATTTTTTAAATAAATAACAGACAAGACGGTGAGGTTCTTGAAAAACTGGTAAACACAGATAGTGTGGGTGGTCTTGCAAAATAGTGTATCCCTTTTGGAAATCAATATGATAATGTACAGCAAGTGTTATAAACATGTTCATATCTCTAGTCCAAACATGAAAATGTTTCCTAAGGAAACAATTGTACACAAACAAGAAAATTCATACATATACTTATGGCAGCAATTTATAATAGCGACAAAGTTAAAAGAGAAAAATTATTACATTAAATTATAGTACATTATATCGATAGAATATTAGAGTTATTTAAAACTAATAAGTAAAATCTAGAAATTAGCACAAATGCTCTTTATGTATTAAGTTTTACAAAACAAACTTGAAGAGCAAATTCATGATGGTTTTTAATTTTTCAAGCATAATATTCAAGCCTGGAAAGCAGATGACAGAAATGGAATAGTTGTGTCAAATGATGGGATTACCAGTGTTGTATTCTCTTTCTCAACATTTTATCTAAATTAAAAATATGTAACTGCAATAATATTTATTAAACAGAGGAAAGTTTACTACTGTCCTCCATATTATGAGTTCTTCCTAGTAATTCCTGCAAGACATTCTTCTGGATGAGGTATGGATACACCTGCCTAAAATTTCCTGACACACGGCATTCAGTACATTCAATTGAGAACCATTATATCAACATAGTCACAGTCAGCAAATTTGCATAATAATTTATGGACATTTGCCCTAACAATTGTGTGGAGATATGGAGCAGCTGTTCACCAGCTCAGCTTTGGCTCTGCTAACAAGAGGCAGACAACAGTGGTTAATGAAAAACAATTGCTAATAGATAATTCCAATTTAGCCTTGAATTGCATTTTGGTGTTGCCAGTACATGGAGTGACTTAAATACAGATCTAGAGACTCATACCTGCTTCACCCCCTTCCTCTCTTCAGATTCCATCCTCCTGGGCTGGCCATTGTGGGGAGATAGCTCCAGAGGCAATCTGGGAGCATGTTGCATGGGAGGTGCCTGGATCCTGCTCTGGCTGGCAATAATAAGATATGAACCCTATGACAGAGATAGTGTAGTTTGTAAGGAGCTGGGGATGGAGAACCACGCTCAAATTAGGGCTGTGACAACTCCCTCTCTGATTGTCTCTCCTTCACTGCGCCACTACCCTAAAACTCTAGGACCCTTATTATAGGTTCTCTAGAAAGCGAATGTCACTCCAGAACAGATGTAGAAAGCCAACCAAACCTAGAGAGTGAGTTAAATGCTCAGGATCCATTTCCATCCTTAGCTCTGTTATCTTTGTTGAATGATTCATCCTCTTTAAACCTCAGTTTCCTCATCTATAAGAGGAAGAGTTTGAAAGAACATCTGAGGCCCCTCGGAGCCTTGTGATTCTCTAAGTTAAAGTGGGGATTGGAATTATTTTAGACAGATTGTCTTTAAGTAAGCCCAAATGCATTTGGGATATATTTGTAATTGCTGAAGCCCTCAGTCATTGCTTCTGAGTATAACTTCTGAGTTTTAGTGCAAATTTGGAATGACGATGGGACTCAAATTAGAAATTGGGTAATTGGTGAACTGTGCAGTGGAATATTTTTAATATATTGCAAGTTTCAGTTCATATACCACAACTTAATTGAATTTGCCCTAAAGCCCTTCAATTAAAAAAAGTGCAGAAACTAGCATTTTCAAGATAAGTGCAGGACCTTAACCAAACTCCAAGAAAACAAAATGGTAAGTTTTTGAAAGGTTAATAACATTTTTCTAATCAAAGCAATAATGGAGATGGAGAGACTATTTTCTTTTTTATGGTGTACAAGAGAGATGGATAGTTGTGACCTGATATTCTTAGGAATTCAATTGAGAAACAACATCTTTGTAACAGTCTAGAGTAGGATTGCCTTTGGCAGAGTGTGTGGGTCAGTCTACTACTCTGGTGAGGCGGGTTAGCACAGCTTGCAAGGACCTACATAACCTGGCCCCCTCCTCCTTGCCAGCCCCATCTTCTGCTTCTCTGGGTTTCCTGTCCTTTTTCTATCACAGTGTTCCTGAATTTCCTACCTCTTTTTTTTAATTTAATGTTTATTTATTTTTGAGAAAGAGAGAAAGACAGAGCATGAGCAAGGGAGAGGCAGAGAGAGAGGAGACACAGAATCCAAAGCAGGCTCCAGGCTCTGAGCTGTCAGCACAGAGTCCAACGCGGGGCTCGAACCCACAAACTGCGAGATCATGACCTGAGCTGAAGTTGGATGCCCAACCAACTGAGCCACCCAGACACGCCTGAATTCCCTACCTTTTTATATCCTGTTCCCTTGGCCTGGATTTTGTTCCTTCCTTCCCCAACTTTCCTGCCTGAAAAACTTCCTTCTTCCTAATCCTTTGAGAGCCAGGTCACCTGACTTTGAAGCCAGTTAAATCCAAGTAAACCTCTTGACTCTACTGCATATTATTTGTATAACTTGGATCCAGGCTTTTATGCAAGATTCTATCTAGTGAAAGAAAAGAAAATAGGTCAGCTCTGAGTTGGTTTCTCAAAGGTGTGTAAGAGTTTGCCACTTGGACAGCAAGGTAAATGGCATTCTAAGAAAAGGCAATGGCATGTACAAGACATAGAAGTAGAAAGAATGGAACATTTAAACATAATACAACATAACTGGAATAAGGGATCGAGGAGGAAGAAAGAATTTGGAGATGGGGTGGGAAAGAAGGCAGATAATGAGGGACCTTTTGTGACATACTAAGAAGTTTCAAATATCTTTAAAGAAATGGAAAGACTTTGAAGGATTCCATTCTATGGAATGGATTCCTTGATTTCTTCTACTGGCTCTGTAATAGTCTGACAGGTTTTCAGGATTTCACACTATTAATGTGGCATGGCACGAATTCTGCTGTTTCTCTCTGGGGGCAAATGTTTATGTTGAGGTAACTCTTCATCTTGGCTTGTTTGAAACAATCCTGGTCTCATCTGTTGTCCTGGCTTAATTATTAATAGTGTTGCCCTTTTATTCTCAAAAGTGTCCCAGGTTAGACACTCAATGTTATTCTCATCACCTCAAGAGGTTATGTGTGAAGAAATCCAAAATTATTTCTGAAAGGTTAATGCATTAGTTTTGAAAAGAAAGCCAGAAATCGTTCTTAAGAGGAGTTAGAAGACCTCCAACCACTGAAGATCTCAGAACGGGAGGTAGGTAGCATGAGAGTTCAGGGTGATTGCAGCCAAGCTCACAGTACCCAGGTGCTGGTTCTATGCCTGCTTTCTGTGTGTCCTTAGACTAAGTACCTACCCTCTCTGTGCTCCAGTTTCTCACCTGTAGAATGAGGAAGAATTAATAGTGCCTACCCTTGTGAGATTCAAGGGAGTTAAAATAGGTCAAGGCTTTGCAAAGGTTGACATTGAGCAAGAACTGGATAGATGTCAGTCTTTATTACTGGATTGGTAGTTGAGTGTGACTTACCTGTGGATAAGATCCAATACATTGTGATTCTGCTTATTCTCTCTGAATAGCCCATACTTTTCTGTGCCCTACACAGATCCAGGAGGTCCCATGTTTCAAAAAATATCAGCACCCTCATTACTTATTTACATGAAGTTTTTCAATTGAGCAGATAAACAAAGACAAAGTTCTCTTAAAAAACAAAAAAACTTCATTAGGGATAATGCAGGTATAGCACTTGGTCACACTCCTGAACCTGTTTCTTAATGTAGCCGTTCTCCCCACTAGAAGGAGCTTTCTATGAGCACAAAGGTGTTTGACCCAGTTGCATGTCTTTGCACTTGGCCTTGTACCTGGTTCACAACAAGAACACAGTACTTTTTTTTTTTTTTTAGAAATGTTGGGATAATTTCCCAACCTAAGCAAAGCTATACTCCAAAACACAGCTGTGTGACCATCATTAAATGACTTTATGTTACAAGTTTATGAGATTTCTCCCACTGCAGTCAAGTACACCGTGCCCTCTAAGAGCTGGCATCCTTTAGTTGGGCGATATAGAATAAGCAAGGTTAGCAGTTTATGTAGGAAACTTCCAGCGCCCAGCCTTTAGCAAAGTTAAGGTTCGATTTAAGTTTGTAGAAATGTAGGAAATTGCCGCAATATATTCCGTGGATAAGGAGAAGTTATTTTTATTCTTTTCTAATTTTTGTTTATTTATTTTGAGAGAGAGAAAGAGACAGAGAGCGAGCAGGGTAGGAGCACAGAGATAGGGAAAGAGAGAGAGAGAGAGAGAGAGAGAATCCCTAGTGGGCCCCAAACTGTCAGCATAGAGCTGGACATGGGGCTCGAATCCATGAACCATGAGATCATGGCCTGAGCCAAAATCAAGCCAGACACTTAAACGACTGAGCTACCTGGGTGCCCCAGGAGAAGATATTTTTAAAAATGACATGAACTTTGGGGTACCTGGGTGGCTCAGTCGGTTAAGCATCTGACTTCAGCTCAGGGCATGATCTCACTGTTCATGGTTCAAGCCCCGCTTTGGGTCCTGTGCTGACGGCTCAGAGCCTGGAGCCTGCTTCGGATTCTGAGTCTCCCTCTCTCTGCCCTTCCTTCGCTCATGTTCTGTCTCTCTCTCTCAAAAATAAATAATATATATTTTTTAATTAAAAACAAACCAGAAGTTGGATAGGCCTGGGCCTGAATTTCCACATAACAATAATTAGCTGAAGCAAAATAGTGACTTTCCACTTCGGACATGGAATATTTGTCATAGTCGTCACCATTTTATATTGTCTTATCTGGCTAGTTTCACTCATTCACGTTACTTTTAATTGTAGACATTGCAGTTTTCAATCCTGAACCTAAAGTTTGCTGGACTGGGATGGCCATTTATCATGAAAAATTAGGCTCTTGGACTCCAAAGTTACTTTAAAAATGATCTAGGGGTGCCTGGGTGGCTCAGTCCGTTAAGCATCCAACTTTTGCTCATGTCATGAGCTCACCACTTGTGAGTTCGAGCCCCGCCTCGGGTTCTGTGCTGACAGCTCAGAGCCTGGAGCCTGCTTTGGATTCTGGGTTTCCTTCTCTCTCTCTCTACCCCTCCCCTGCTCATGCTCTGTCTCTCTTTGTCTCTCAGAAATAAATAAACATTAAAAAATTTTTAAAAAATGATCTGATCCAATCCCTGTGGCCCTACCTCTATCCCCCAAACTTGTTCATTCAATACTTGTTTGGTTTGGGTTTTCAAAAGTGGAATAGCTTTCTGATGTTATTAATATTGTCATATATTTTCTTGGTTTTAAAAAAACACACATAGAGAAAGGAATTAAAAAACAAAACACAAACATGTTATCTATCACCTGACATAGAGATGCATTAGAAATTTCGATACATATCTGTGGCCCGTACTGCAGATGGCTCCCTAAGCTCTATTCAAATTCCTGTAGGTAGTTTTACTTCATTTTAGAAGATGGAAATGTAAGTTGCATATTTCTCAGACTCCCTTAAACCTCAGGTTTCCCATGCAATCCACCTGCCCCCAAGCCAAAGCAGAGTGCGAGGTCTGGAAGGTGGAAATGAGATCAAGCTGGAGCTTCTGATGCATCTGCAGTTTCTCCCGACAACAGCATAATTGTTCATTCAGTAAAGGCAATGAATGGCACAGGGCCCGTGTTGCATTCAGTCCATGCGGGGCACAGAGCACCGGTGTTGTAGGCGTGATAGCAGCCGTAGTAGTGGGTTTTGAGCCAGCAAGACCACTGATTGCGACAGCTTCCTGGGGGGCCGGTTCTACAGTGGAGTTTGGAGAGTCATTACTAGAGCTCACAACCCTTTGCAATGACTTTGTAAGTGCTTGTTTCCCTGTGTTAAATTCCTCTGAGCCTAAATGGCTAGAGTGGATTCTATTATGTGCAACTGAACCCTGACTAACAGTGTATTCTTCCAGCTTTCCTTATATGTGTTTTCAAAAAGCAGGCTCCCTTTCATATAGTAAATAATGTAGGCATTCTTTTTAAATTAAACTTCCTTTGTGATCATGTTTGTTTCACATTCACTTGTAATAACTAATACAGAGTGACTCCATGTAACTTTCGCAGGCTTCCCCATGGTAACATCTTGGAAAACTGTAGTACAACATCACAATTAGGTTATTCACATTGATGCAATCTACTGATTTTATCCAGATGTTCACTGTTTTACTTGTGGTCCAGTGTGTGTGTGTGTGTGTGTGTGTGTGTGTGCGTGTGCATGTGCATGTGCGCACGTGTATGTCTAGGTAAACGCAGCGTGTAGCTACATGCACAGCTTCATGTACCCATCACTACAAAGTACAGAACAGCTGCAACACAAGAATCCCTCATGTTGCCTTTTTATAACCACACCCACCTCCCTCACCTCTTCTCCAATCTCTGACTCTGTCAATCTGTAACATGTTCTCCACTTCAGTGGCTTTGTCATTTCAACAATGCTTAATGAATAGAACCACACAGTATATATTCGCTCAACCTAAAACGCTACCAAGTTGTTGCTTATATCAAGTACCTCCTTCCTTTTTAGTGCTAAGTGGTAGTTCATGGTACCAATGTCCACAGTTTGACCATTCACCCACTAAAGACATGGATTTTTCCTGTGTTTGGCTATTATGAATAAAGCTTCTGGAATATTCATGTGCAGATTTTTGTGTAAATAGAAGTTTTAATTTCCCTGGGATAAATGCCTTAGAGTCTAATTACTGGTTCATATGGTAATTGCATATTTAGTTTTGTATGGAACTGCCAAACTGTTTTCCAGAGTAGCTGTAGCATTTTACTTTCCCGCCAGCAGTGTGAGTGATCCAATTTCTCTATACATTTGTCAGCATTTGGTATTATCATTTAAAAAAAATTTAGCCATTCTGGTGCATAGATAGTTATACCTTTTTGTGGAGTAGGCATGATTTTATGTCAATTTATATAGCACCACATTGTAATTTCAGTGGTTGTATATAATTTTTATACCATTGTATTCAGAATTGCTATCCCACAGTATTGCCTTTCATTTCCATAGCATTTTCACATATTTTATCATATTCAATGTTGAATGCTTTATGGCTTCTTATTATCATCATTCCCTTTTATGTGATGAGATGGAAGCCACAAAAATAAATAAATTCTGCAAGGTCAGAGGAATGAAACTCTGTTTATTGAGCAACTATAGTGCACAAAGCACATGGTATCATCTCCTTCAATTATGCCAATATTTCTGCAAGTATACGCTATTATTCCTGTTTGAAAGGGGTAAGGAAACAGGTGCTTGGAGCTACCAATACGTGATTGAGCTCAAATTGTTATGTTTTCTTTGCCAAAAAAGCCCAAATATATATATAGACCTAGAGACAGAGGGTAAAGAAAAGAAATCCACACGTTACCACACGCTAGAGGGAGACCCACTAGAGACATGTGTCTGCCTGTCTGTGGCAGGCCGCGCACAGTGGCTCTCCAATCTCCCTCCAAACTGCATGGCGGTCCCCACTCCACTGTAGCGCTCAGCAGTCGCTGAAGGAACTGTTACCGCACCCCGGGTTTCTGATGTGTGTTTGCCCTGCTTTCCTTTGCAACATAGTCACCTTTCCTTCTTTCTTAAAAATGTTTTTAGGTTGATTTATTTATTTTGAGAGAGAAAGACAGAGTACAAGTGGAGGAGGGACAGAGAGAAGGAGAAACAGAATCCCAAGCAGGCTCAGCCATCAGTGCAGAGCCCGATGCCGGGCTTGAACTCAGGAACTGGGAGATCGTGACCTGGGCCAGGATCAAGAGTCAGGCGTGTAACCCACTGTGCCATTCAGGAGCCCTTCCTTCTAATTTGAGAAGATAAAACAAAACAAAACAAAACAAAACAAAGCAAAACAAAATATGAAATGGAAGTCTTAGGGGATGTTCTAACTTTGTATTTCTACTGAGTAAAATGTTTTCTCCATAATGTGCCACATTTTCCACCTCCCTTTCATGCGTCTGCCCCTGAGATAATATCGTGGGCAAACTCGCTGTCTCCTAGCTCAGCACCTCACACCCGGCTGAGTGTACATCCTGGGGAGGCTTGTGTGATTCCAGAAATCTGTACCTCATCACTTCACACAGTCGTGAGTTCTGGAAGGTGGGCTGGTGGGAGGAGACAGAACAGAACAGATTGCAGAGGATCACGGGTTCAAGAATTAACCAACCTTGGGCAAGTCAGATCACCACATTCTTAAAATGTAGCATTGGGCTGGGCGCCTGGGTGGCTCAGTCTGTTAAGCGTCTGACCTGGGCTCAGGTCATAATCTCATGGTTCATGAGTTGGAGTTCCGCACTGGGGCTTGCACTGGCAATGAGGAGCCTGCTTGGGATTCTCTCTCCCCCTCTCCCCCTCTCCCCCACCCCACTTATACTCTCTCTCTCTAAATAAAAAATAAAGTTAAAAAAAAAGAATTCCATAATTTGGCTATTGTTGATAGCACTGCTATAAACGTTGGGGTGAATGTGCCCCCTTCAAATCAGCATTTTTGTATCCTTTGGATAAATTCCTAGGGTAGTTCTATTTTTAATTTTTTTGTGGAACCTCCATACTGTTTTCCAGAGTGGCTGCCTGCACCAGTTTGCATTCCTACCAACAGTGCAAAAGTGTTCCCCTCTCTCCACATCCTTGCCAGCATCTGTTATTTACTGAGTTATTAGCTTTTGCCCTTATGACAGGTGTGAGGTGGTTTCTCATCGTGGTTTTGATTTGTATTTCCCTGATGATGAGTGATGTTGATCATCTTTTCACATGTTAGCCATCTGGATGTCTTCTTTGTAAAAGTCTCTATTCATGCCTTCTGCTCATTTCTTTACTGGATTATTTTTTTTAGAGCCCAAATGTCCATCAGCTGATGAATGGATAAAGAAGATGTGGTGTATATACACAGTGGAATACTAGTTGGTGATGAAAAAGAATTAAATCTTGACATTGTAACAACATGGATGGAACTCGAGGGTATTATGCTAAGCAAAATAAGTCAATCAGAAGGACAGATATCATATGATTTCACTTGTATGTGGAATTTGAGAAACTCAATAGATGAACACAGGGGAAGGGGAGGGAAAATAAGAAAAAAGAGAGATGGAGGCAAACCATAAAAGACTTAAATACAGAGAACAAATTGCTGGAGGGGAGGTGGATGGAGGGAGGGCTAACTGAGTGATGGGCACTTGCAGAGATGAGCACTGGGTGTCATATGTAAGAGATGAACCACTGGGTTCCACTCCTGAAGCCAAGACTACACTGTATGTTAAGTAACTTGAAAATAAATAAAAAGAAACAAATAAAATAAAATAAATTTAAAAAGAAAAAAAAATTAAAATAAAAAGAAAGCAGTAAAATTGCAAGCCTGAATTTCAATTCTGATTATTGGAAGTGATTTCCCCTGAGATCCCTGGGATGATACTGGCTGCTTGTTCCTATTAGTCACTTACGTGGCCATGAGACATGGCCTGGGTAGGAATACAGGCACAAAACAGTGCCCAGATCTCTGTAATAGATCTGTCTGTCCACCATAATCCTTCCTGGTTTTCCAGTACTTTCTTTCATCAGGATACAGGGGGTCACCGAAGTGTTTAGTCACCAGCCTCCTCTGTGCCATGCTACTACAATGATTAATAAATTATTGTGAGAGCCATGACTACTTCCGCCGATGTGGGATCTTCCAGAGCCAGTTCCTATCCAACTGTTGTCACATGCCTGTAATTAGCCACCAGCATCGCTGAATGGTAACCCTTAATTGAAAGCACATAGTGGAAAAATAAAATCAAGCCCTCTCTGGCCTCCACTCCTCCTACTGCTAAAGCCAGGAGGGACTTGGAGATCATTCATGCTAATACATTCATCTTAGAGACAAGTAAATGGAGGTTCAGAGGCTGATGGCTGGCTGGCAAGAAGGCCAGGCTGGAGCTCAGGTTTCTCAGCTGCACGGTTTTTCAGAACCTCACTGCATTTGATCACGTGGCAGCTGCTAATACCAAGCCTGCTATAAAGAAACAGAGTCTGTTTCAGTTTTGTTTTGTTTTTGGCGGTGTGATGGTGAGAGTTTGAGGGCAATGCACCTGGGTTGGGGGGGGACTACCTATCAACTACTCCTCTGCTCCTGAGGAATCAGATCCTAAATACTGGCAAATTACAGCATAGCAAAACTACACAGATGTCTGTGATTTCCCAAGTTCTAGAAACAATATTTTAAAAATATGGATCAATATAATGATTCTACCACCTTGGGACTGCTTCTATTTGGTGTGGAAGGTCAAGATAAGCATCAGGAAAAAATACACTGGAAAAGTATCATAGGTTGCATATAAGGAAGGCAATTCTGCCAGACACAACACCTCAAGTGGCTTGTAATCTTGTTAAGACTATTGCTTCTAACACATGGGACAAAATAGAAAACAATTTACAACAGGCTAGGGCTGGGTGGTATGATGATGCAGGTAAAACACTAGAAACTCTGCAAAAGTGGAAAATATGATTGTTGCTCACAATTTTATTTATAGTTCCCCTTCCACCCCACCAACTCTTGGCATCTGGTAAGCCCTTGTTAAACACACTATGCCATCTTGTCTAAGGTAGCACTGTTGTAAGGAACACCATTCTATTTTGATAATGTTTTATACTCTTAAGAAACAAAAGCAGTGCCAATTAAATACATCACACCAGTTTTAGAAATGTTAAAATTTAAACAAAAAAATGTATCTTAAAATTAATGAAAGATAGTATTTATGCATGAATAATGAATGACTGACTCAAGTCAGAATCCTGGGGCAGCTACCCACTGTGTGTGGAATTCTGAGCAAATAACTTTAAGTTTCATTATCTTGACATTAGAAAATAATAATAATAATAATAAATCTTACCTCAAAGGTTTTTCATAATGACTAGAATGTATAACTTATGACAAGCACTTTGTAAACTCAGAGTTTTAATAGAAAATATTAATTACCTAAGTTCCCAAATTAACCCATATGCAATATTTGCAATGGTTTGGAAGGAAAGTGTTTTGTGTGACCTACAGTGTCAAGAACTATGCTTACTGGAAAGCACAGAACAGTCACTGTCCCAGGAGGATGGAGACAATTTGGACCAGCAGACCATGTTCCATGGGCTCTGAATTGTTGGGAAGTGTAAGTCTTTGTTGAAAGCAGATAGAGAGAGACTGGCATTAGGCCCAGACGCAGAATCAAGGGCAGAAAGAAAGGCAATTGCCCCAGATGTCTGTCTATAAAAAACAAAACTCAAATAAATGTGGCATCATTTTACTAGTTTCCAGGCAGAACTTCTCATGTAACTGGTCAACCACAAATTGCTTCTAAACCAGTAGAAATAGACAAGTCTGGAGCAGACTACCATTTTTTTTTAAAGTATAGTTGACACAAAATGTTACATTATTTTCAGGTGTACAACATAGTGATTCAACTTCTCTGTACCTTATGTTGTGCTTACCACAAGTGTAGCTGCCATCTGTCACCATGCAAGGCTATTACAGTACCATTACTGTATTCCCTATATTCTACCTTTCATCTCAGTGACTTATTCCATACCTGGAAGCCTGCATCTCCCACACCCCTTCTTCACCTATTCTGCCTATCCCCCTACTCTCCTTCCTTCTGGCACCCATCAGTTTATTCTCTATATTTATAGGTTTCTGATTCTGGTTTTTTTTTTGTTCTTTTATTCATTTGTTTTGTTTTTAAATTCCACATATAAATGAAATCATATGGTATTTGTTTTTCTCTTATCTGGAGCAGACATTTAAAATATTCCTCTGTAGTGCTGCTTGTGTCTGTTGAGATTTTTGTATCTTTCATGTTGGCAATCCTAGTTGACTGAAGTTCTGAATAAAACAATGCAGGATGTAACATGGCTTGCCAAAATTTAATGATTCTTTTAATTATGCACATTGTAAACTATTAATGTGTCCCAGGGAGTTGTCTGCTCCTGAAAATAATGAAAGTAAACTGGAGAATAAAGAATTAAGGGAAAATAGAAAGCACATTACAAAGTTTGCTTCTTGGTTTTTCCATGCATATTGACTCTGCTTTAGCAAATACAAGTAAATTTAATAAGTGGAAGAGTTTCCTTAAAAATTGGATATCAAATTCTGTCAAGATAGCTAGTAACAGAAATCCCTTTGTTCCTCCCTCTACTAAATAGTGAACATATATTTAGGAAATATTAGCTTGAAGATGGTATCGTGTCTAGGATACCCTCTTGTGTTTATCTGTTGTGAACTGAGCCTTAATTTTTCTAATATGATGTTTGGAGGAATGTTCCTTCTGTTCACTCTACACAGGAGAAAGTTTGAATAAGCACCCAAAAATGTAGATTTCTCCCAAGCCACATGTCTTTTTCTAGCAATTATCCCTTCAGGAAGCATTTTGGTTTTGTGTGAAACAGTGATTTTGGCCAAGGATAATTCAGGAAAAAATGGAACCTACCATTTAATGAGTAAGCACTGAGTGCACAAATATGGTGCCACCCGCTTGTACCCACCTGGTATTTGAGACCAGGGGTGCAATAACAACAATCTCTGTCATGGAATTCCCACCAGAAGAATCATGGGAGGTTCATAACCCAGTGAATTCTCCATTCTCAAGGAACAACCCAGAACAGGTTTACTCACTCAATTGGCCACTGAAATTCTCTGCAGCTGCCAATTTCTACTTCCTCTGCCATTGTCTTTGTCCACTGTTGGCCATTTTCTTGGCTTCAGGACAAGCCCGCCCACCACACTGCTGGTGTCCCACATCCAAACATGGTCCTTGAAGCGCACCCCTCCACCATCGTTCTGACCACCTGATACTACTAAGAATTAGAGACCTTTGTGTACCTCTTCATGGGCCTCATCTCTTCTTCCCTCTTTATCACATACGTGTTGCACAAAACATTGGTGACACAAGACTATCTCTTCCCCTTGTTATGAAAGAGTTTCCTGGGCATATAGTTTCCTGGGGCTGCTGTAACAAAGGACCACAAAGTGAGTGGCTTAAAACAACTGCAATTTATTCTCCCTGTTTCGAAGGCAAGAAGTCCAAAATCAAGGTGTGGATAGGACTGTGCTCCTTGCAGAGGCTCCGGAGGAGAATCCTTTCTTACCTCTTTTAGCTTCTTGTGGTTCCAGGTATTCCTTGGCTTGTGGCCACATCACTCCAGTTTCTGCCTGTGTTGTCTTTTCTGTGTTTCTCTTCTAGAGACACTTGACATTGGAGGTGCCTGGGTGGCTTAGTCGGTTAAGCATACGACTTTTGATCTTGGCTCGGGTCATTATCTCATGGTTCCTGGGATCAAGCCTCACATCAGGCTCTGTGCTGACAGGGCAGATCCTGCTTGGGATTTTTCTTTCCCACTCTCTCCGCTCCTCCCACACACATGCACTCTTGGTCACCCATGTTCTCTCTCTCTCAAAATAAATAAATAACCCCCCCCCAAAGAAACTTGCCATTGGATTACAGTCCACCCAGATAGTCCAAGATGATCTCATGTCAAGATCTTCAGCTCAATTATATTTGCAAAGACCCTTTTACCAAATTTACCAAATAAAGTCATATTCATAGGTTCCAGGAAATAGAGCATAGACATATCTTTGTGAGGGCAGTGGGAGGGGGCACAATTCAACCCACTGCAATGAGTGAGAAGGTCTTGTTTTCTTAGTTAATGTCTATATTCCCACTGCAGTAACTCTTACTTATCTCACTTTTTAGTTTCTCACATTCTCTTACGGAGAAAATTCAATTAAGGTTGATCAAGTCCTGAATTATAAGATGGTAAAAGTTAAAACAAATTATGCCCTATTTAAAAATATTTTTTTTCCAAACTTGACCTTGTTTTTCAGAAAGGTACTGTTTGCAGGTAGGACAGAATGTTTTATCAGATATCATTTGATAAGTGACCATGACCTGATGGCCAGGGAATATGTGCACTGCATTGAGAATACTTAGAGTGTGTCTGCTGTCCCTCCCCCTGGAGGAAGAGAAGGAAATTCTGCAGCCATCACCACATCCAGCTTGTCCTACAGGACTGCAGCTGTGTCCTAAGAGGCTGAGGGAGATATTCAGACTTTTGATCTTGGCTATCTTGAGGTTAACTGAAAGATCTCTCTGCTACCTTCATTATTGTCCAAAATATAAGCTTCTCAGGGGATTTACAATTTTTCTTTACATTCATACCCCAAATTTAGCACACCTCCTTTCTCTTGATCCAACTTCCCATTGCTCCCCTGCCTCTAAAACTCATCTCTGCAATCTTCTGGAATGCACGTTCCAAGAAAAGCAGACTAACCTATATCCTTAATTCTGTTTCCAACGTTCTTAGGTAATGGTCCCTAAACCTGTTGGTCATCAGAAATTCCAAAGAATTGTTTAAAATAGATGCCAATTTCCTGTTCTAGGTCTATTGAATTAGAATCTCCTGAGGCCACAGGACAGCTGTGTTTAAAAATTTCTATAAGTCTTGGGGCGCCTGGGTGGCCCAGTCGGTTGAGCGTCCGACTTCAGCCAGGTCACGATCTCGCGGTCCGTGAGTTCGAGCCCCGCGTCAGGCTCTGGGCTGATGGCTCAGAGCCTGGAGCCTGTTTCCGATTCTGTGTCTCCCTCTCTCTCTGCCTCTCCCCCGTTCATGCTCTGTCTCTCTCTGTCCCCCCCCCCAAAAAATAAATAAACGTTGAAAAAAAATTTCCATAAGTCTTAGTGAGTATATGTGTTGATTATGGGACACAGTCAACAGCCACTGGGAATTACCGATACAACGAATGTGAAATAAAAATAAAATAGCTAGAAGGACAAATTTGGACTTGGCAGAATGACAGAAATATGAAATCTAAACTTAAACTTACAATCTTTTAATGGGAGGAACTGCCAGGTCCTATCTGTTTTATATTCTCAGGCATTTTGCTCGAGTGAGAAATTTCTACCCTACTTGCTATTAACTTTTCATGTAAAGAGCAGTTCTGTATTTTTCCAGAGTAGCTTTACAGCAGGTTGTCCCGTTAGGGACTTATCTACAACCATATTTTCTTTCTCTGGTAAAGGTAGGAGCAACAAAAGGAAGGCTCCCACATCAGCAACTATTTAGTACAAGCACTCACTCTCACTCAACTTAAACATCTCTTGTTTACCTTGATCCAACCCATCAAAGGATCGATATTCGCACACAAGTTCTTCCAAGGTTCCAACATTACCTTCTACACGTTGGACTTAGAAATCTGCTAAAAAATCTGATTCATACTTTGCTTGGCATTAAGCTATTTATTTAGAAGATGGTTTCTTTTGTTTTTTAAAGTTTTGCAGACAAGCCAGTTTCATCTCTGTATCTCTCCCCACCCCTCTCCCTCATCTCTCTTTTTCTTTCTTATTTTTGCTCAAGATTCAAAGAATGTTTTTCTTGTATTGCCTTACAGCTAATATACAAAATTATTCCACTTTGGGGATAAAGGGCATATGGGTTAATTTACCACTCATGTCTGGAGCTTTTATAATAAAAACAAGATGTAGATAATATAGATCTCCAGGAAATATTTTATATTCAATTGTTCTTCTGGAAAAAGATAAAACCTACCACTAGTGAAAAACACAAAAAGACAACTTTTTGGTTTTCATTTGTCAATTCACTTTCTCCTTGACTTCAATCTTCTCCAAAGATACTACAAATGAAATCCCAGTCTCCATATCCATTGAATATGTCTTACTGAAGAACTTTTGACTTTCAGAACCTATTCAATACCTGCCTGCTCTGAGAATTGTAATGACTCAGTCATCCCATCGCGGCCACTGAGTTTCCACCCTGGATTATTTATATGTTCACTCTTCATGTTTGCAAAGTTTTTCCACACTCCTAGCAGACAAAGATTATGTATCAGTAAAGATAGTAACAGTGCAGTAGAAAGAACTCTGGATTTTAAGTCAAAAGTCTTGATAAAGGAGTAGAAATTTTGTTGTGAATGTTGCTTTCTATGATATTCAAGATTTTCTTCATCTTTTTTCCATGCCAATCAGATGTTAAAAAAAAGAAAAAAAATAGACAATAAGGGCTTAGTTAAGGTTTTGAGCAGGAAAATGAGCCAATAAATATTTAAATGGAGATTGGAGAACCAAGCTTATCTTCTAACTGGTTCTATCATTAATGAGTTGCATAAATCTTTAACACATGCTTACTTTATGTTTGCATGTGAGACATAGATTTTAGCTTTTTGAAAATTAATGTTGATGCTTTTGGAAGTCCTCCTGAGATGCCCAGTTGGCTTACTTTCTATAGGTAATTAATGTGGTACCCAAGAGGTGCCCCTGAAAGTCAGTGTAAAGCCTAAACAAGTCTTTTCTTGACTTCTAGGATGAATCCTCAGAGGCAATGAAAATTTGCTTTTGCTACCTCTGTTTCTCTCTGTCTCCCTTCTTTCCTTCCTTCCTTTTCTGTGTTTTCTTCTTAACTCTATGGGGTTTGGGTTTTGTTTTGTCTCTGCTTCTGGTTCTTGGCTCAATTAGGTTGTAGTTCTTATTTGCCTATATTGCCTAAGCTATTGCTCACTGGTGGCAAGGATGACTGGGGGGCTGGTTTTATGACTTGACCATTAGGTACTCTCTATCAGATGGCGATAGGGATCTAGTCTAGATAACAGAGAATTTGGTTTCTTAGGTTTTGTTTGTTTGTTTGTTTGTGTGTTGTGCAAGAAATGTCTTGCTTCTTCTGGAAATGAGAACAGATCTTTGACATTGGGATTAGTGCAATTTTGTTTTCTATGTTATTCTGTCCTGTGGCTGCAGTTGTGAAGCATAAACTGCAAGGTTTCTGTGTCTGTAATTGAGAAAAGCCTTTTCCTCTCATTGTGTTGTGTTTGTGTGTATTAATCTGCAAAATATATTAATAAGTTAAGTTATAAATTCCCTTAAAATAAATGAGCTCTGTTTTCATCAGTTTATAAACGTTAATAAACATTTACTTAAACATAATATTCTCATAATTTCCCCAAAACAAAGAAACTGAACTTCTAATGCTTCAGATGTGCTAACTTTTACAGGAAAAAAAAAAAAGACTTCTCATAAAACTGCTAAATCAGAAGCTATGCTTTTATTATGGAAATGAATCCTTGAGCAGATCAGACTGGTGTGATAAATTTGCTTTCAAAATAGTGATATGTATTTCTCTGGCTTTACCAGTGTGGAGTGTAATACCAATACACATTTTATTTTATTTTTTAAAGGAAGATGTAGGTTTGTATTTTGTGTTTTTGTTTTTATTTTTTTAGTGAAGACGTTGGTGAATTTAATCTCCTAAACTTATTATGCTGGTTTATTTACCAAAGAAGCTTATATTACTCCCATAAATGTTTCACATTATGAAAAGCATCAAATGATGTGTTTAGCTTGAAATTATAACTCTGACAAGTGTTTTTATATCAGTAGTTATTATATTTGGCAGTATGTCAATTTAAGCAAAATTGCTAAATTCCATAGTTAATTTTTTAAACCAATATTGAGTTGATTTATAGATATATATACATATATATATGATCTTTGAATACTTGGCACATATATATATATACATATATGTATATATATATATGATCTATGATTTATAGATATATGTATATATATATATGATCTTTGAATACTTGGCTAAACTACCAAGAGAAGATTCTTAGCTTTTTATTT
Organism: Prionailurus bengalensis; assembly: GCF_016509475.1. NCBI lineage: Eukaryota > Metazoa > Chordata > Mammalia > Carnivora > Felidae > Prionailurus > Prionailurus bengalensis. Next base: position 42,241,247 of record NC_057344.1, on the reverse strand, counting down.
GGATGCATTACAGAGGAGCTACTTCCCTGGGCAATGTCAACAAAATTGTTCATTTTTGCCTCTTCGAAAAGATAAAAAGTTGTAAAAAAATACATGTTTGTTGGGGCGCCTGGGTGGCTCAGTCAGTTAAGCGTCCCACTTTGGCTCAGGTCATGATCTCACCGTTGGTGAGTTCAAGCCCCTCATCAGGCTCTGGAGCCTGCTTCAGATTCTGTGTCTCCCTCTCTCTCTGCCTCTCCTCCACTTGCACTCTGTCTCTCTTTCTCTCTCAAAAATAAATAAATATCAAAAAATACATATTGGTGGCTGTAAGAGTCATGTTACACATGTAAATGAGCTTTGCAGGTCTGTTAAAATGATTGATATAACAGTAGTCACCTACCTCCTAGCTATTTCTGTTAAATAGATGTTGTCTTTGTTTACTTAAGTGAAAAAAGAGGAGAGTTTGGTTTACGATAAAATGAATGGTTGTTCCAAAATGTGAAAGGATAGTGAAGAACAAAATCTGAATTCTTTTGCAGAAAGGAATTTTATTTGTCTTGAATTATAGTATATGCAAATAAGTCTGAAAAGAAGTCATAACATGTATTAACATATTGCCAAAGGAGTCTCAGTTTTAATGAGTTTATTCAAAAGATCTTTTTAAAGAGCTGCCATTCCTTTAGTATCAAATATTATACTGATGTAAAACTGGAATTAGGTTTTTGTCTCTGTTACAATGACATAATTGTCTTGGAATATTGGTCAGTTCTTCCTTACCTTCCTTGATAGATGATAAGAAAACTGGGCTAGTACCTGTTCTATGGCTTACAGTCGAGGTTGGCAAACTATGGCCTGTGGTCCAAATCCAACCCACCAACTGTTTTTGTAGATAAAGCTTTTTTGGAATGAAAGCATACCCATTTGTATACCTATTGTCTATGGTGCTTTTGTGCTACAACAGCTGAGTTGAGTAGTTGTAACAGAGACTTTATGACCCTCAAAGGATAAAACATTTACAATGTGAACCATTATAGAAAGTTTTCTGACCCTGGCTCAAACCTTCCTATCTATACAGGTGGTAAGGAAAGGCTGCTCTCTGGCCAGAAACCGTAGTAAAGGAGAGGGGATTTCGCCCATATTTATACATATTGCAGATGAAACTGGTAGAGATGAAGGTCTTGAGTTTGATTCCGTGGCTTCAAATTAGAAGAGAAAATAACAATGAAAAGCATCTGTGAAATACTGCAACAATCCCATTTCTCCAGGCAAAAGTTAATTTTCTGGCCTTACAAGTTGCTTAACACCAGGGACCCTAGATTTGCTGACAGCATTAAAAAGTGTCTTATATATGTAAATTAACACTTTTTACTGCAATTATGTAAATGAATTAGGCACCAACACAATGAGATCAGCTTTTCCATGGTGGAGAATAATCTTTCGAGATTATTTATGATCAAAAGGGAAACTTTTAAGACAATTATGTAAACTATAAAAATAGACCAAAGGATTATTGAATGTTCTTTTTGAATGTTTTCTGTCAGACCCACCTGTGGATTCTGATTCTCCAGATCAGGAGTCTGAAAACTTTGCCTACAGGTCAGACACTGCCATCACCTTCTTTGTAGATAAATAAAATTTGATGGGGACAGCCATGTACATTTACTTACATATTTTCTATGGTTGCTGCCATGGGTTGAGATGAATAGTCTCACCAGAGACCATATGGTCCAAAAAGCCCTAAATATTTGTTATCTTGTTTTTCACAGAAAAATTGGTCCAATGGCTCCTCTTGGAATGTTGTTCTTTGTTTGACTTGTTATTTACTATTGATTAAGGTAGTTTTCAACTCTGTAGGAGAGATGATAACTTATGAAAAATTATAGCAATGAAAATGATATTTGTCAGATGGAAATGCAACGAAAAACCTTTTTTGCAAATTATTTATGTATAAAAGGAGGGATAATTCCCCAAATTGGAGTTTTATTACACCAAAGGATATTAAATGGTTTTGCATGAAATCTGACCACCTCATCCAAGCATAAACCACTACAAATTCTTCCTTCTCGCCAATTCTCTTGAACAGCTTCACTATTTTGTTGGTTTTCTCATTAATCAATCAAATGTATCTGTCAAGTGTTGGCTTTAAAATAAAAGATGATAATGTATATTTTTTACCTTTAGCAGAAACATTGATCAAATCCTTATGATGTAGCTATTATTTCAGCATTATTACTGATCAGAAAAAAATATATGTAAGTTGGAACCACACAAGAGATACAATTTCACAGCCATCATTATTGGCAAACAATAAATTCTGATAATATTGCGTTTGGGAGAAATTATGGAAAAAACTATACTTATTTATGGTTTATGAATTTGTACACTAGTAAAATGAATCTAAAGAACAATTTGTACTTATCTAGCAAATAAAAGATTTCAGATAAATTTGATAGAAAGCTTCTTCTCCTACATAAAAACCCTAAAAAAACCTATGCACATGTGCATGAGGACCCATGTGTAAGAATGTTCTTATCAGAGTTTTTTGTTATATCAAACAGAAAAATCTAGAAATAAGAATGTCTGCTAACAGTAGGAAAAAAACTGTAGTATATGCATATAACATTAAAATAAATGTATTGTAACTACATTCAACAATACCAAGGAATCCAGAATATAATGTCAAGTTTAAAAAGCAAGTCAAAGAAGAATATATATACCATGTTCGGATTTACATAAAGTTAAAAATTATACAAAACCAGAATAAATTATTTAGAGATATAAACATGTGATAAAATTATAAAGAAAAGCAAAGGAATCTAACACAAAATTCAAGATGGTGGCTACTTCTTAAGGTATAGAGAAAGGTATGGAATCCAGGAGAGGCTACAGAGAACTTTATTTATTTATTTATTTATTTATTTAAAATTTTTAAAAATATAATTTATTGTCAATTTGGTTTCTATACAACACCCACTGCTCATCCCAACAAGTGCTCTCCTCCCTGCCCATCACCCACTTTCCCATCTCCCTCACCCCCTATCTACCCTTAGTTTGTTCTTAGTCCTTAAGAGTCTCTTATAGTTTGCCTCCCTCCCTCTATGGAGAACTTTAAACAGTCATGTTTTCTTTCTTAAACTGGGTGGCAAATAATTGAGAGTTTGTATTTGTGACTATTCTTTAAATCTTACAAATATTCTTTTTTATATATTCAACATTTAATACACATAAATCTTGGAAAACATTATTGCGGTGACAACCAAAATGGGCCATAAAAATAAGGAATACGAGGCAGGAAGAACTTCATATATCAGTCAAGATTTTTTTTAACTGCATTATATAACACTGTGTAAGTTTAAGGTGAATAATGGGTTGATTTGATACATTTATATATTATAATATTATTGCCATTTTAATATTAGCTAACACCTCTATCAAGTCACATAATTATCATTTCTTTTTTTGTGGTGGAAATATTTAAGATCTAGTTTTTAGCAAGTTTGATGTTTACAATACAGTATTATTGTCTATGGTCACAATACCATGCATTAGATCTTTAGGATTTATTTATCCATTAGTTGCAAATTTGTACCTTCAATCAGTCGAGATCCCTTAGGTTGCAAATGAACAATAATAACAAACAAAGAAGAGGCTTAAGCAAATAAGGAATTTATTGACTCAAATAAATTAAAAGTCAAGGGCCTCCACTATAGCTTGATGGGGAGGGCAGGAACGAGGACTGTGGTCAAACTATGCCACCAGATTCTGATTTCTCTGAGCTCTGCTTTCTCTATGTTGGATCCATCATCAGGAGATGGCTTTCCCCTTGGGTTAGCAAGATGGTTGAAGCATCACTATTTCTACATTTTCTGGGTTCAGGCCTTGCAGTTCAGTGGAAAGAAAGAATGCCTTTTATCCAATAGTCCTGGCAAATGTTCTTATGGTATGGCATTGGCTCAGTTTGGATCATGTGACCATCCTTGATCAGCCACCAGTCCAGGGTATACAGTGTTCTGACTGGTTGGATCCCAACCACGTGTCCTTGAGCCATACTTGGAAAGAGCTTCAGTAAATCTGCATAACAAGGAGTGGAGAAGAGATGACTGCCAGAAGAAAAGAGAATTTCTTTCTTTTTAAAAAAAGAAAGCAAATCAATTCCAGGTGGCCAAAATTAAATGTCAAGCCTACCATAGAATCTACCTCCTTGGCTCAGTGATCCTGAGCAGAAAGTCCAGTCTAGTGTACTTGAAAGCAAGAAGAAATGGCTGCAGGGGAGTACCTGTCAGTGCTCAGGTTCCCCAAGGAGTGGAGCCTGAAGCAGAGGTGTTCATGCTTTTAACTCACCAGGGAACTTTACACAACAGGACAGATGAGTAAGGACAAGGAGGACGGGAAGGGAAGAGAGACAATCCAAACCACGTTGATGAAAGAGTCATCATTAACATGACTGGTTGCTGTGTCATTGAGAACCATCCACGAAGAAGTGCTATAAATTGCCCCTATCCCTCTCTGGTGAAACTTTTACCCCACAGGTCATACATACCAATTACAAGGCCAAGAAGCCCTGAAATAGGGAGCAAGGCGCACCTGGAACAGGGGTAGAGTGAGATTCTGCTAGGTTGTACTCATGTAAAGGTGTTTGAGACCCATGCAGAGCTGGTTGCTACAAAGCCAGCTGGGGTAAGAAGTGGGTGAGACAGAGCAGATCCAATGCCTTGCCTTGGGTAGGGAGTCTCATGTGTGCAGAATGCATGGCAAGTCCTTGCCTTACTCCAGAGTCTTCTTCATAGTGCTGGCAGCTGAGGGTCACAGTTCCCATCACCTCAGTGATACAACAGGGCTCTCTCCCAGTGAGATTTTCCTCCCTCCTGCCTCAGAGTCTTCAGGTCTCCATCAGTCTGGTTGATGCCCCTCAAAAACATCCAGAGGCAACATTCTTTATCCAGTGTACCAGCAAGGATCAGGTGGAAGGACTCTGTTCTCTGACTTGCTGGAAGACCTGCTAAATTGACTGCCCAACTCCTGGGCTAAGTTTCAACAGATAATCAATACCAGGCCATGGTTCTTGTGAGACCCCTGTCACTTTGCCCTATATCCAACAACCATGAGCAAAAGTGGAGAGCTGGGGGAAATCAGGGCCATATGGTGAGAATAAAAGGATGTAGGGCTCTGGGGTGATTTGACTGAAAGAAGCAGAGAGGGCTTCTAGAATATGTGCTTCACAGACAGTAAGGAGAATGGCATTTGTGTAAGGACACTGTTTTCTTGCTGCATGAACTGTTATAGCTCCTTGAAGGTTAACTTTCCATGTAGCACTCTGCACTGCTCTGATGCATAATTGGTTTTTGGGAGGTCAGCAGTACCTCCTGAAAAAGCCCATTTGAAAAAAAAAATCAATCTGAAACATTAAAGTGGAAATAATTCCATGCTTAGCTACAAAAACTACAGAAACGCATTTCATTGATGAAAAGCTTTTAAAAATAATATAGACTTTCATTTCCTAATCCATAAAATGAGGGGTTGGATCAGGTGCTCTTGGAGGTCATTTGTTTTTCTTTGTCTTGGTTGCTAGGAAGCTTAAGCTTCAGTTGCTGCAGATTTTAAAGAGGAGTTTGGGTTTTGAGTTTGTTTATGTCTCTCTTTTGTTCTGTACCTTTCACCTTTTCACTCTTTAACAGCTTCAGTATATATGGATATCTCTGTTTATGGTGAGCCATTGCAAATCCCTTTGCTAAGCATTTATAACCAAGATCTCTTCCATTTCTAATACTCTATGATTCTAATAAGCCAATACTTGCTTTTCCCATCTGAAAAATATAAGCAATAATTCTGCAGCTCTCTCTCCCCAACTGCTGAGTCTCAGGTACACTGAAGCATCAGATGTAAATAACAGCTGTGAAAGGCTCCATGGTGCCCGGAGCACCTGGTCAGAGCTCTGACCTTGACTGTGACAATCCTGGAATGCCCAAGACAATGGCTCGGTGTCCTGACTTTCATCATTACCAGACTCCTTCCTCAAGCACCTCCAGCTCTGGTATCCTGCTTTGAGGTACAGCCACAGAATTTTCTGAAGTAGTCTTCCAGCACTCAACCTCATCAGTGACACAGAGACATATGGGACACCTCAGGCCTTCTCTGCCAGGGTATTTCCAGACCCTGGGAAGCCTGGCTGACTTGGTAGAAGCTCACTGAATGAAGGACCCTGGGTGGCAGGGCCCCTTCTCTGGGGCTGGGCCGGGGGGGCGGGGCGGGGAGGGAGGAATCCTGCTCCATGTCAGAGCTGATCACCTAAGCAGGAGACTAGCAGGTACAAAGAGGTGTTACTTGGTCCAGCTTTTTCTCTCTTTCTTCCCTGTTGCCCTATCTTTGCCACAGAGCTCATTTATCTGCCTCCACAGACTTGAACTCTTTCTGTAACATTCTGTTTCAGTCACTGCCCTTGGGTTTCCTTTGTTTGCGTTTCGTTTTGATTCCATCTTTTTCTTCTCTCATCAAATGCCTTTTCCCTTTAGGAATAGCTTACATGCTAGTTTATATTCTACAGCCTAGGCCCCCTATTTTTAAACAGAGGGAAACGACTTTCATACATTCTCTTTTGAGCTCACTGTGGCGGTCTGTAAGGAAGGAGGTGAATCTGTAACTTATCACACATGTAAATCCACAGCTCGTGCCTTTCCCGGATGGTTATTGGTCTTTGTGAACGTATAGTTTGAAGGCTCCACATTGATGCACCTTTTCTTCTTGCCACCTCAGGTGAAAAATCCATTCCTGACTGCAACTGTGAACTGAATGCATGGAATCTTCAGCAAAGGCCTGACAGGCAAATCCTCATTGGCCTTGATAAATTGGTGATGGGGGCAGGGGAAATCATCTCCTACACAGGTACCAGATGAGTGCGAGCAGGCTGTGGCAGATAAAGGAAGGGAAATGGCATTTTATGCCTCTAGTAGGTGCTAGATATTTTCCTATGCTCATAATTATCATTTAATTCTGGTGCAACTGACTAAGAAATGATTGTTAAGCCATTAAACAGACAAATAAACTGAGCCTCTAAGACATTATGTCTTTCCCAAAGTCCTACTGCTGGTAGATGGCAGAGCTAGTATCACTACTTAGGTCTGTCTGACTACAAAGCCCAGGATTATTTACCAGGCATCATGAAAAGTGCTTTACATATATTTTCTCAAGTAATCACAATAACAACCCTCTAAGATGGGTATTAGCATCCTTGATTCACAAATAAGGAAACTGAGGCTCAGAAAATTCCATGCTGTGGGGAAATGGCAGGGAGTATGCCAACTCACTCCTGCGCCAGAGTCATCGCTTGTAAGTACGCTCCTGAACAGCCAAAGTATTTAATACCCAGGGAGGGTGGCATGAAACACTCAACAGCTTAAATTCAGAGCAGGCAGGTTTGGGTCCGTGGCAGGTAGGATTTCTGAGACATTCTGTTTGGCTTCCATCAATATGTACTTAAGCCCCAGGGAGCTCCGCAGACAAACAATGCACTGTCTTCTCATGTCAGGCACCATTTGTTCACACGCCCATTTCCCTCAGCCCTGAGCGCAATGCTCTGTGGGGGCAGCTGCACCATTAGCGGCCCATATGGCTGAGCTGCAGCCCACTTATCTGTAAAGGATGCACTGAGAGAGTCTGACAAAAGGCAGCAGCTTAGCTGCCCGCGGATGATCCCATTTGGAAACCAAAGCAGGGGGCCTGGGGTCCTGCAGTCACAGCACCACAGGCCCAGCCAACCCCTGACAGCAGAAGCCAATTGCCAGGGGAGAGATCTGCTCACTTAGGTGCCTAAGAATTGCTAACCAGATTTTCAGTCATTCTCCCCCTCCTTTCAAGCGACACAGCACTACCAGCACCCCTGCTCTGAAGTAGAACATTAACTATGGAGATAGAAGTCAACAGGGAAAAAAAAAAAAAAGAAAAGAAAAGAAAAGAAAGAAACACACACACACACACACACACACACACACCAAAATCAAAACAAATTAGGACTTTTCCATAACAAAATGGCTTACATCCTGAGTTCTAGAATGCCTGTCCTTTCTGGCGCACTAAAATTTCTGTGGTAGGAAGGGATATTTCTTCTTTGCCTCTTCTGCCATGCTCCCATAATTGTTGAACTAGTTCCCAAAGAACCAGGTGGGAAAACTATTAAGTACGTCACTAGGGAGGGAAGAATGTTGAGAACAAGGGCACCGGGCTAAGAGTAGGCTTTGACATGGTGGCCTCTTCAGAGGCCTGGCACTGAGGCAGAATGGCAAGCAACAGATGTACCTTTAATAGCAAAGGAGCCACCAAGAAGAAAAGCTCAGAAATCTCAGTGCAGGTCCAAAAGAAGCCTGCTTATCTGGGGAGTTGGGAAGTACACCACGAAATTTTTTCCAAGATGTCAAAATGGTCTGGATTTTCAGATGAGTTACCCTTAATCCATCCTCTTACGGATTGGGACAATACACTTATCTCTGACCAGAAGGAAGCCACGTGGAGAGGGCACTGTTTACCTCTTGGAAAGGAATGAGCAGTGGTGGTGTTGACAGGGAACAGGTGTGGAGAGTGACAAAGCAAGACCTAAGTGAGGACTGAGGAGCAGGGGCTGGGCCCAGAAACTCCAGGCAATCTCACCTGCTAAATGCCAGTGTTAACTGAGTGAAGGACCCATTCCAAAACATGGTGTCTTTTGGCACAGGGTGAAGCCTTCATTTATGGAAAATATCTTGTTCTCTGGAGCGATGTGTTGTTTCTCTAAGACCCAGAGAAACTTGACTGATAAAAAAGGAGAGAAAAAAGAATGAAATCATGAGAAATGACTGCTTGGGATCATAGGAGTAATATCCTCACAGTCTCTTCTCCACAGGGAGCCCCTGAGATGCATCACAAAAGGTCATGTTTATTACCAGATCAACAATCTTAAAGGTTAGGGATGCCCCTGAAACAAATAGGTATGGTACCTTGACACTGAGAAATGTGTTCTTTTTACTAATGTGTAGTAACAGCACCTGTCCCAAATAGACCAGATAAATAAGAAACCACTCATTCTTCCTGGTTGGGGAACTCCTTCCTCCTTAAGAGGAACACTGGCTAAGGATGCCAGCTGGGCACTCAGAGCTTCTTGAAAGCAGCTCCATGTATGAGTCTGGTCATCTATCTCAGATGTATAGATGCCATACTTTATTAGTACTCAGAAGATCAGACCGATGCAGTTACTGTTGCTTCAACCAGTCATGTTTGGAAGAAATGATTCCATGTGACAAGTTACAGAAGACCAGGCAGCGTCCACATAATTCTCCTGGAGAGGCTCCTTCTCAGGTCTCAGTGACTATTCTGCAAGAAACTTGAGCCACTTAGAGATGCCATGTGCAGGTCTTTCGAGACTTCAAGGACTCCAGCCTAGGGGTTAGAAGCTGGAGGAGGAGGAGCTGTCCTCCACATTGACAAGTCATGTTGAGATGAGAAAATGAAGCAGGCTACTCCATACAGTTCACATGGAGTTTTATTCAGGATAACTTAGCCACAAGGGGATCAGGTGGATGACGATCCAGGCACTGTACGGTTATTCTCCACCAAGTCCAGACCTTTGTCCACAGACTTTAGAGAGCGAGAGGATGTGCAGAAGGGCAATGTAGTGAGATCAAAGAGTTCACACACACCTAATTGACAGAAGACCTTTGATTAGATCTGGTGGCATCCACCTGTGCATCAGAAAAGGGTAATATGGTGTTATCTCTGATAGATTCATGGGAGGCCAAAGCAAGCCTCCCCCCATTCTGGCCTTGGCAGGCATTTCTAATTGAGTCTATATTAATCTTCAAGGGGTCCATAACACCTAGCCTCAAAAGATGTCATCAGTTGAATATGAACAACATAGAGGTCCAAATATGGAGTCAGTATTGTCAGCACTCCTACGCCAGGTACCAGACATGTGAGTGAAGAAGACCCCTGTTGATTCTAGCCCCCAGCTGTTTAAAGCATTCCAGCTAAAGACTATGGCATTATTGTGCAGACACATGACATCCCCACTGTTGTGTCTGAGTTTCTGGTCCTCAGAATCCATGAGCACAGTAAAGTGGTTGCTGGTTTACACCATTAATTTGGGGACAGGAGTGTTATTTACCATTAGTAACTGGAAACACTGACTAAATGGGTGAACAAACTGGTACCAGCGCACTCAGTTTACAATAGTATGTAGCTCTTTATAGAGACCAGTGTTATCTAGTCTAAGGTACTAAGAAAACTAATTAGACATCAGAAACTTGCTTAAAAATCAAGGTAAAGAAGATTGGTTGTCTCAAGGGGTATTTTATTCAGGCCACAGTGATAGGGTCTGATGAAATACTTTGACCTTGATTTCAGGTCAACAGTCCCATTTTGATTTTGAGAAAATACTAGGAGCTGGACACTGTACCAAGGGCTCAGTATATAAAAAGCAAATATAAGGTATTCTGTTTGCTAAATATTCTGGAAGAAAATATAGACTTATACACTAACAATAAATTGAAGTCTGTGAAAGGTGTAGGAACAGGATACAGTAAGAAGGTATCACCTGAGCTGCCTCTTGAGTAACAAAAGCTTTCTTAATGAAGAAAAGCACCAGGCCAGCCATGATACACAGGGGGAACAGATATGCAAGACTTGGAGGAAGACAATCACATAGTGGATTAAAAGAACCTTAAGATCTTTGGTTCTTTGGAGTGTAAAGCATACACACGGAGGAATAGAGGATAAGATCAGAATGAGGAATCTGTGAAGTGCCTGTTCACAGTGGAAGTGACTCAAAGCCAAGAGATATTTAGAATTAGGAAGTGAAATGGTCAAATTGTGCTTTAGATAACTCACTCTGGTAGGTGTATCAATCATGTAACTAAGAGAGCAGGCAGCAGAGCACAGAAACTCGCTGGTGGTTGTTTCAACAGCCCAAGTAAGAAACTATGAAAGACTAAACTTGAAGAGTCGTAGTAGAGTTGCCAAGGAGGGAATGGACTCCCGAATATTTTTCAGGTAAAAATTTTCAGGATTTAATAATCAGTTAAATGCAAGCTGAGGATTGGGACGCCTGGGTGTCTAGTCAGCTAAGCATCTGACTCTCGATTTCAGCTCAGGTCATGATCTCATGGTTCGTGAGTTTGAGACCCACGGTAGGCTCTGTGCTGACAGCATGGAGACTGCTTGGAATTCTCTGTCTTCCTCTCTCTCTCTCTCTCTCTCTCTCTGCTCCTCCCCTGCTTGCTCTCTCTCAAAAACAAATAAATAAACTTTAAAAACAAATAAATTCAGGCTGTAGATTAAGGAGGAATCAAAGATTAAGACTATGGGGTGCTTGGGAGATACCCAAACAGAAATTTCCAGTTGAATTTGAATTATTTGAGTCCAAAAATAGGAAAATTAAAATTTGGGGGTGTATTTAAAAGTTATAAAAGTAGGTAAGATCTCCTAAGAAAAACATGTAAAGACAAAATTTTTATAAATGATAAAATAAGAACTTCGAATGTCATTCAAAGAATGGAAAAATTAATTAAACTATAGTCATGGGATGGAGTATTATACACCAATGAAAACAAATGCTACAGCCACTTAAAACAAATAACTCTTACTAAAAGACTGACAGGAAATATCAGGATGGAAAAATACATGACATAAATTATATAAAGTTGAGGGGCGCCTGGGTGGCGTAGTCGGTTAAGCGTCCGACTTCAGCCAGGTCACGATCTCGCGGTCTGCGAGTTCGAGCCCCGCGTCAGGCTCTGGGCTGATGGCTCAGAGCCTGGAGCCTGTTTCTGATTCTGTGTCTCCCTCTCTCTCTGCCCCTCCCCCGTTCATGCTCTGTCTCTCTCTGTCCCAAAAATAAATAAACGTTGAAAAAAAAAATTAAAAAAAAATTATATAAAGTTGAAAATCTACAAAAAAATCAACAAATCATTAAAGGATATAGAGGGAAGTGAATGAAAAACACAAAAATCAGAATAATGGAACCCCAAAATGGGCAGAAGAGAGAGTCCATTGCAGATAAATGCACAAAGGGCTCCCAGGGTGTTGCTATTTCTTATGATAGGCAGAGGCTTCACAGGTATTAATATTCATAGCTCCTTTGAAAATTGCATATATTATTTTTCAATATTTGAAATACTTCACAATACTTTTTAATGAACCAAGAGGTGACTAGAAGACAAAGAAGTCAAACTTTAAAATTACTCTTTCAAGTAGCTTGACAAAGAAGAATGAGAGAGAGTAGAAGGAGTTTAGGTTAGAAGAAGATATGAGATTGAGGATATTGTCTTTAGAATAATATCTATGGGAAGAGATGTTTAGATCCAAGGGACTGAATACAGAGGAAAGAGAGTAGCTCACATGCAGTGAAGAGACCCCGGGGAGTCCAAGAGGACTATATATACATTTTAACATCACTAATAAAGTAATCATTGGATTGGCCCAGGAAACCTTCTGTTGTTAAACAGTTTAATTTTCAGGCAGAAACCTTATTTTCTGGGAGTGTCCCTAGGGTCTCCCTCTACCACCTCTCAGGAGTCATTTGTGTACGGTACCTTCTGAGCCCCCAGGATAAGACATGCCTGCATGCACAGTATGACAGTGACAGGAATAGGATTATTTCTCTCAAACGCCAGGAAGAAGCAAACACAGACTATCAGTAGGTGACCATATTACAAAATGTACAAAGTTTTTCAGCACTTTGACTCATCCCAGTCATACTGGAATGATGTCATTTTGGTTTCATTTCAATCTCTCCTTTTGCTAAAGAGTTGGGAATAGTCATCTCATTGCAAAGGACTCAGGGTTCTGATCTATGCCTATGTCATTCGCCCCTCACCTGGTTATAGATGGCAGACCCCACTGAACTTACATGGTATCCAGTTATCCAATTACAGGGGCTTTCTTGGTTTCAGTTCTCAAACAGTCACTTTGTACTTTGGGCTGCATCTCTTAAGGTTATTGCTAACTTTCTTCTTTGGGCTTCATTTACTGTTCTCTCTTTGTCTTTTTTTTCAGCTGACTACAGTATGCAGAAATATAGAATGCTTTATAGTGTTCCATGCTCAGTCTTCCTTGTGTTTATTGCCCCAAGCTTACCTATCTATGCTCTCATCTTGAATTATTGCCTCTGTGGCTGGGTTACCCCCCCCCCCAAAAAAAGGAGAAGAAGGAAAGAAAGATCATCTATCTTAACAGCTGACACCCAAATTTGTCTTAAGGATAGGACTATTTTTATTTTGGAAAACACCATCAGTCACTTGAGGGTGGAAGGTAAGACCTTAAAAGGATGGGTAGGAATGATGCAAAAAAATGCTGCGAGGAATAGTTATCTTCTTATCATAACAAATGAAAAAGAATTTTCCTTATGGTGTAAAGGCACATGCCCCTAACAAACTGACCCACCCACAGGTAACAAACAAGAAATATTGAACATTTTACAAAAAATGACCACCTGAAGGCACTGAAAATGAACAAAAGCAGACAGATTTTGAAAGGGAAACCAAAAAGCAGCTATCTGTCTGTCCTGAACAGCAAAAGGGTAGCACAGGAGCTACCCCAGCCACCAAGAGCAAAGAGGGACCTGGGAATGAGAAAAACACAAAAAAGAGCCCCGAATTTCTTACATAAACTTTTCCTGAGTTTCTGGCTGGTCCCTGACAAGTGCAGGTTTCAGCAGATTCAAAACAGCTTTCTGCTAAGGCTAAAAGATGTCATCTGAGCTTTGAGCTGCACCCACTGTAGGTGAGAAAGAGCATATTAAGTCTGAATCTAATCAAATTAGTTATTTTCTAGAAAAAATATTAACAATCTTCAAGAAAAACTAATGGACTACAGAATTACCATAAAATAACATTTATAAGGTCTGGTATACTCTAACATTACTTGATTTAAAAAAAATGAGACTCACTCTCTAGGGAAAAAACATGGAACAGGGGCTCATCCTGAGAAGTCCCACATGTTAGAAATATCAGATAAGGATGTTAAGCCACATTATACATGAATATAACAAGGCAAAGGGGAATGCACGTGTAATAAATACAAAACAGGACTCTTAGCGAAGAGATAGAAAATATAAAAGAGAATAGAATGTAAACTCTAGAACTGAAAAAACTGCATCATTCTACTACATACCCATTTTAGTCCTAAAACAAAACAACAAGCCCCCTGCCCCAAAACCTGACACCTCCAATTATTGGCAAAGATGTAGTAAAACTACATCTTTAATACACTGCTGATGATGTCATAGAACATACACCACTTTGGCAATTTCTTAAGTAAAGCATATGTTAATCATATGACCCAGCCATCCCACATCTAGGCATTTGCCCAAGATAAACAAAACATATGTCCACACAACGGCTTGCACACAAATGTTTCAGCATTTGTGGGACTTGTACTGCATTAGTCCCAAACTAAAAACAACCCAAATGTTCATCAGCTGCTGAATGGATAGACAGAATGTGGTCTATCCATACAATGGGTTACTACTTATATTCTCAGGAGTAAATATGGGTGAATCTTGGAGTGCCTGGGTGCTCATTCAGTTAAGCGTCTGTTGATTTTGGCTCACATCATGACCTCACAGTTTGTAAGGTCAAGCCCCACCTTGGGCTCTGCACTGACAGCACAGAGCCTGTTTGGGATTCTCTCTCTCCCTCTCTCTCCACCCCCCCCCCCACCTTCAAAATAAATAATTAAACATTAACAAACAAACAAACAAAAATCATGGGTGAATCTCAGAATCATTATACTGACTGAAGGGAGCCAGGCACAGAAGAGAAATTCAAAATATTAAAATGTTTTTAGAAAATTCTAGAATATTCTAGAAAATCCAAACCAATCTATATTTCAGGAAGTCACCTGAATGTAGCGATTACAGGAAGCTTCAGGGAGAGAGAGGTTGGACTGTAAAAGGGGGTGAGGAAACTTTTGTGGGTGATGTAAACATTCTTCATCTCGATTGCATCAGTGGTTTTACTATATATACAATTGTCAAAACTCATCCAACTGTGTACTTTAAGTGAGTACAGTTTGGTTTATGAGAAATAAACTAATAAAGTTAATTTTAAAAATGAATGGTAAATCCAGAGTCAGAGCAAGGCAGAGGAGAGAAGAAGACAAGTGACATGGAAGTCTGGTAGAGTCCGGGAATCATCGAAGGCCATCATTTCTTACAATCAGGGATGTTTATTCAGTCAGAGAGTAATTGGTTTATTGCAGCTTGACTCTGTCTCACCTTCTACGAAACATCTATAATTCTGAGAAACACACAACAGTCTGTGAGGGGTTTTCCATGAAAAATAAGGACAGGAACTTAGCTGTACACATGGTTTGATTTGGGATGCAAGTGGGAGGGCATGAGCTGTGGACTGAGTGGTTTCAGCAGAAGTTGAAGCTGAAGGCCAAAGGTCACCAGGCAAAAATCATATCCCTCAAATTGGAAGAACTCTCAGTGAGACAATGGTCTTTCTGTGGGATTTGTACTGAGGATTTGAGACAACTATCCAGATTTTTTTTTATTTAAAAGAATTTTTAAAAAATGTTTATTCATCTTTGAGAGACAGA
Organism: Prionailurus bengalensis; assembly: GCF_016509475.1. Taxonomy (NCBI): domain Eukaryota; kingdom Metazoa; phylum Chordata; class Mammalia; order Carnivora; family Felidae; genus Prionailurus; species Prionailurus bengalensis. The sequence goes on along the minus strand of NC_057344.1, from coordinate 42,225,701 downwards.
GACAGAGCATGAGCAGGGGAGGGGCAGAGAGAGAGGGAGACACAGAATCTGAAGCTGACCCCAGGCTCTTAGCTGTGAGCACATAGCCCGACACAGGGCTCGAACCTATGAACTGTGAGATCATGACCTGAGCCCAAGTCGGATGCTCAACTGACCGAGCCACCCAGGTGGCCCATAACTATCCAGATTTCAAAGGATGGTATGTATCTGGCTAAAAATCTGAGTGATATCTATAAAAGTGCTGAATGCTAAACTTCCCCTCTGGCCACCTGCAACAATGGGATGTGAATGTGGACCCTCTATTTTTTTAAGGCATTGATCCTCAGTTGGGAGAAACATGTAAGAACCTCATGGAGACTTTTTAAAAATTCTAAAACATTTCAACTAAGTCATTATCTCTAGAGTATGACCTAGGCATGTGTAATTGCTCTAAGGAACTCAGCCCTGGCCTCTGGACCACACAGAAATGGCTGGATGGTTCACATGTTTATCCAGATGTGACTTAACCGCTTTAAACAGTTTCCTGACCTCACTGGGACCACAGGTCTCTGTGGTGGGCTGGCCTGAATCTTCCAGGCACACAGTCTGTGTCACTTCCTAATGAAAACTAGTCTTTACCCAGAAATCCAGTGGGCAGAGAAAAGATTTCTTCCAGGATCCACTGGAAAGCTATTCCCTAAGTAACAAAGCTACTCTGTTTCTATAAAGTGCTTCTTGGTGATTCACTTTGAAACTTTCTTTCTTCTGAATTCTAAGCCAAGGACAGAAAGGTCAAGCTTCTAAATGTGCCAGCTGGACTCCTGCTGTCCTGGTAGAAATGCCTTTCCACACCTGTAAACACCCAGCTCCTTTCTGTCCACAAAATGAATCATACAAATACACAGAAGTGATGGATTTATAGAAGGAAAATGAAAGAACAAATCTGAATTAATGTACAATAACTATCTGCATATTTGTTATCTAGAATTTGACAGTTTTTTTTAATGTGCAAAAATTAAAGGGAACTATTATTCATCTTGGCAAATAAGATAGAGGTTTTTTAAAATCTTTTCCAATTTTTTGCATTCTGAATATGATTTTAAAATTATTATGCTAGAATACCTCATTTCTTTGCTACCAGTACTTTGATGCTTCCTGTATACCGTATAGTGTTCTACACTTTACATATTTTAACGAGTTTAATCATCACGATCTCATGAGTTAGCAATTATTTTTTTTAATGTTTATTTATTTTTGAGACAGAGAGCTGAAGCAGGGGAAGGGAGAGAGAGGGAGACAGAAGATCTGAAGCAGGCTCCACACTGACAGCAGAGAGCCAGATGAGGGGCTTGAATTCACCAACCATGACATCATAACCTGAACCAAAGTCAGATGCTCAACTGACTGAGACACCCAGGTATCCCTCTTCTTGCTTTACAAAACAAAACAAAACAAAACAAAACAAAACAAAACAAAACACACACAAAAAAAGGAAACTGAGACATAAAGGGGTTAAGCAACTTTCCAAAGATCTTGTATTAGGTGGTGGAGTGGAGATCTCAACCCTGGCAGTTGGATCCAGACACTGTTCAATGTTTAAATCATTATGCTTTGTGGGTTCTCAGGGCTTAAAACACTTCCTCTGTATCCATCATTCCTGCAGGATCATATGTGCCATATGTGCATTTGAAAACAGTCATGGAAATATCTGGAATTGTTTATTCAATTTTAACCTGCTACAGTATATATTATAGGGGTAATATTGTTGAAAATGCATTTTGCTCCATTCTCCAGTGTACCCTAGATTCAAAAGTAAGTGATCTAAAAATCCATGCAAGAAGTTGTTAGAAACTCAAGACTAAAGGTAATCTTTGTTCAACATAAAAAAAATTGTATATTGTGATTGTTTCCTATGCTCTTTTTTTTTCCTGGAACATGAAGAAACTCTTACACTGTAAAACAATAATTCAAAAACATGGGCCCTTTTGCCAATAGTATTTGCTCATTGGGCTTGCTTTCTCATTTTTTTCTCTATTTTTACTGATGTGACTTTTTATCTTATATATTTCACTGAATTTACCTATCATTTTATGCTACTTTGAAACCTTTGTAATACAAGGGGAGTATGGAGTATAAAAATAGAAACCTTTTTTTATTAGAAATTTGAAAAATCCCAAAGCCTGTCAGATACCATATTTGGATTTAAAAATAAAGAAATATTTTATTTTTCTAAGAAAGACTTTATCTAGAGCCAATTCCTAAATTAAAGAAAATCTCTTAAAGTTTCTTCTCCCATCTCCGTGTCCCTGTCTCTCCCCATTCCCTCAATTCCCTGCTTCCCTCCTTCCTGTCCTCCTTCCTCCCTTTGGTTAAAAATAACACTACAACTATTTTACTATTAGACACTGCTTTGCATACTCATGTGAATATCCCTTCAGAAGAAATTATTACAAATAGAATTAATTGAACTCCCATTTTGTAAAAGATTGCTCTTTCTCTTATCAACTTAAAATAATCATATATCTGTATATATAGAGAAAATTAATATTATATGTATAGAAAATTAATCCTTTATTAATGCATTGTAAATATTTTTCGGGTTGTCACTTCTTTTATGATTTGACTTATATGATAATTTTTTATCTTTACCTTAAAGGCATCAAAGAGATTAATTTTTGGTTACATTTATTTTGAGAGAGAGAGAGAGAGAGAGAGATGTCAGCACAGAGCCTGATATGGGGCTCAATCTCATGAACCATGAGATCATGACCTGAGCCAAAACCCAGAGTCAGTCGCTTAATTGACTGAACCGCCCAAGTGCCCAAAGAGATTAAATTTTTCAATGCTTGCCTGTTTTTTTTTTTGTCATATCTTTCATTTCTCAATTGTGTAAAGAAATCCACATCTGTTTGCATCTTTTCACATTCAAATCATTAATAAATGTGCCACTAATCTCTTTTTCTAAAGAATAACAGGTTGTCTTAATATAATTTCAATGATATATCTTCCCCCCCCCCCCCCCCCCCCCCCCCCCCCCCCGCTATCTTTATCATTCGCAAAATCTGCAGTTACGTTAACGCCTATTTCTTACCATTGTATTACAGTGTTTGGCCTCTACCCATCTATTACTGTGCCAATAAAAACACTTCGAAATTTCAGTATTCAGTAAAGTTTATTTTACTTTGCTATTCATCTTTTTTTTTAAAAAAAGAGGTTATTCCTGCGCATTCAATTTAAAATATCATTATCAATTTTCCAAATTCCCATCTTGTTTTTGACTGCAATTTCAAATTCATATTGATTTAGAGGGCATGTATACAGAATTTTTACATGAGTGAACTTTCTCATTTTGACATCTGCATGTCAATCTAATCAATATTATTTTATGAACTTCAGTAAAATTTAAAGTTTTCTGTATATCAATTTTACTTATTTATAAATTTAATTCCCAAATATTTCTCCTATATTTGAAGTTACTTGAAATGATGTCTTGTTTTTCTATTATACCTTATACCTGATTGCCAGTGGATATATATATATCCTTCCATAAATATATATATATATATATATTTAATGTTTTATTTATTTATTTTTTTAAATTTTTTTTCAACGTTTATTTATTTTTGGGACAGAGAGAGACACAGCATGAACGGGGGAGGGGCAGAGGCAGAGGGAGACACAGAATTGGAAACAGGCAACAGGCTCCGAGCCATCAGCCCAGAGTCTGACGCGGGGCTCGAACTCACGGACCGCGAGATCGTGACCTGGCTGAAGTTGGACGCTTAACTGACTGCGCCACCCAGGCGCCCCTGTTTTATTTATTTTTGAAAGAGAGAGAGAATGGGAGCAGGGAAGGGACAGAGAGAGGCAGAGACACAGAATCTGAAGCAGTCTCCAGGCTCTGAACTGTCAACACAGACCCCAATGCGGGGCTTGAACCCACGAACCATGAGATCATGACCTAAGCTGAAGTCAGATGCTTAACCAACTGAGCCACCCAGGTGCCCCAATATATGTTTTTATATATTAATTTTGTAAGCAGACTTCCTATTAAACTTTGTTATTGCTTCTAATATTTTAATAATTATCTTGGATTTTCCAGGTGTACAGTTACATCACCTGCAAAAGCAACTTTAACATTGGCACTATTTCTCTTTTCTCCATATGTTGGATAATACTTCAGAATATTATTAAAAATGTGTTGATAATAGACATCTTTATCTTGTTTCTGACATTAATGAGAACTCAGTCTGTTCATCAAGTCTAATGCTGGCTTTTGCACATAACATCATGACAAGAGAATATTTAAATGGTTTTAATCATTTTTTATTAATTTTTATTCCACTTTTATTATTTTCTCATTAGTAATGGTATTATATTTTATTAATTTTCTTAATGTTTATTTATTTATTTTGAGACGGAGAGAAAGAGAAGGGGAGAGGCATAGAGAAATGGAGAGAGTCCCAAGCAAGCTCAGCACTGTCAGCACAGAGCCTGATGCAGAGCTTGAACTCATGAACTGAGACATCATGACCTGAGCAGAAACCAAGAGTCAGTCGCTTAACCGGCTGAGCCACCCAGGTGCCCCTAAATACCGTTTTAAGATCTGTTAAAATGATACATTATTACTTCCTTTTGCTTACATAATATAGTTGTTTAGATGACTAATGAATAAAGAAATTGTGGTTTATATACACAATGGAATACTATGTGGCAATGAGAAAGAATGAAATATGGCCTTTTGTAGCAACGTGGATGGAACTGGAGAGTGTTATGTTAAGTGAAATAAGTCATACAGAGAAAGACAGATGCCATATGTTTTCACTCTTATGTGGATCCTGAGAAACTTAACAAGAAGTCCATAGGGGAGGGGAAGAAAAAAAAAGGTTAGAGAGGGAGAGAGCCAAAGCATAAGAGACTCTTAAAAACTGAGAACAAACTGAGGGTTGATGGGGGGTGGGAGGGAGGGGAGGGTGGGTGATGGGTATTGAGGAGGACACCTTTTGGGATGAGCACTGGGTGTTGTATGGAAACCAATTTGACAATAAATTTCGTATTATAAATAAATAAATAAATAAGTAAATGCTATCTTGACCCAGTTTTAAGGCCCTTCCCAGAGGGCCTTTGGCTCCCCTTCTTGAGTGGCTAATTAAGTCTGCATCCCCACCACCTCCTGTATGGGGGCTTTTACACTCTGGGCCATCACATACAGTGAATCGCTCTAGGACCAGGCGCCAGAAACCCGCACACAGTCCAGACGCTGCAAAGCCAGCTGAGGTTATTCAAGCAGCCCACCCCAACTCTGCCTGCCCTGCCCACTCCTTCCTGCAGATCCCACAATAAAGCTGCTTGCCCACGGGTCACTTCTGTGCCTTGTGACCTACCCAGGCCTTCCCCCGAGTGGCCTGATGAGTACGCTATGTTCCCCAGGGAACTGTGAGTTACAAAGCTGTGAAACTCTTGGGGCACCTGGGTGGCTCAATCGGTTGAGCATCTGACTACATTCAGGTCATGATCTCACAGTTCATGAATTTGAGCCCCATGGGGTCTGTGCTGACAGCTCAGAGCCTGAAGCCTGCTTCAGGTTCTGTGTCTTCCTCTCTGTCTGCTTGTTCTCTGTCTCTCTGTCTCTCTGTCTGTCTCGCACGCGCAAAAATAAATAAACATTAAAAGAAAATACACACATACACACACAAAAAAATAAAGCTGTAAAACTCTTTCTCATTTCTCTCCTGATCTTCATTTGGCCTCACCATACCTCACCTAAGATAATATGGTAAAAACAATGTAGTGACATGGGGAACAAAATTGACAGATTTTATAATAGTCAAACCTTGACATTCCTTGATGTAATAAATTAATCTTCTAATATGCTACTTGATTCTATGTACTAGCATTTTATTTTGGAATTTTGGGGTTTTATGATAAATGCATAATCATAAGGTTGATTGGTGTGTATATGTGTGTGTGTGTGTGTGTGTGTGTGTGTGTGTTTTAACCATGTTTTATCAGGTATTATTATCAATACTATGCAGGGTCTATAAAATCAGTTTGGAAGGCTTCGTTTTTCTCCATGTGTTGCAACAGTATGAATAGTACAGGAATCACCTGCTCCTTAAAGGTGTGAAAGAATTGGCCTGTGAAACATTTGGGTCTGAAGGGACTGAGGCTAGCAGCTGGTGTGTAGCTCTGGCAGTTTTCTTTCTTCTGTGGTAATTGTTCTGTCCCGATTTCCTGTGTTTTCTGGGATATATTATTTTTATCATTTCTAACAGGTGCCAAGTGTGTATAGGAAGGTAGAGTGGCTCGGACACAGGCACCATGTTTTACCCAGTTCCCCATGCTTCCTGCCAGCCCCAAACTGCCCTCCGCATGTGAGACCCTTCCTGGGACTGAGGAGTCCATGCTATCCCAGCCAAACTTACTGGGACACTGGGCTGATATTCTCTGATGTGACTCAAAAGCATTGAAAGCATCTGTTCACTGATGGTTGGTTTCACGGTGCTCACCTGAAACCCAAATGGATTATTTTTTTCTTATTTTTCCTGAGTCTGTAATGGTGAGGCCCGAGTGGCATCTTCTGTTGCCAGTATTCTCGTAGCTCAGTGCCACAGGCAGGGCATGAAGGATGTCTGAAGTGAGATAATATTCTTTCCAGAGTCTGAGACTTCTGTGTTGATGGCTGTCATCACCCCTTAAAAGGAAAGTCCTGGAGAGCAGGGGCCCTGGAGGCACTCCCTCTAAGGAATGCTTAGCACCTGGGAGCACAGTAAGTAAACACTTGGCACCAAATGTACCTTGCAAACACTGGATTTGGGGTACCAAAAGAAGGAGAAGGAAGATAGCCTAGAGGAGAATAAGGGAAGGCACTTACTGCACATCAAATGCTTTGGAAAAGGTAGGGGATTCCTCAGTTCTCTGAGTGCAGAAAAATTCAGCTCTGAGCCGAATATTAGCTGATGAGACTGGCTCATTGGAATTTGATTTTAATTAGCCAAGCCATTATTTGAAATGAGGGTAGAATGCATCATATAGTTCATTATTCAGATGTGAAGCTAGACCTAAGACTTGGGTAACCGATCTTCTCTGTAAATGGACCTCTACCCACTGGGAACCCAAATTCTATCCTACACTCTGAATCCAACAACAGCATCATGTTCCCCAGCGCTGACTTTCCCAGTCACCATGATTTTCTAAAAGCATTGGGTAAGTGACTGAGTGAAAACAATGGGAAAGTAATGACTCTGGAAGGGCCATTTCCCTGGTTCAACCTAGTTTGGGGCTCACACAGAAGACAGCCTGTTCCAAGGGGGTAAAGAAGTAGAATATGGACAGGGACAGGGGAAAGGGTTTCTTAATAAAACCTTCCACCCAGAGATAAAAGCTTATTAGTGTCTTACAAGGTGGTAAAATGTAGTTGTTTTCTATGTAATAAGGAAAGCAAATTGCAATCTAAAATAGACCCCAATAAACATTCTCCCATTACAGGTTGTGACTGTTACAATGGCATGTTAAACATGCTAATCATCTGTGATCTCATAAAACAAACACACTTCTGCCAGTAAGGGACTGTTTGGACAAGACACAGGACTGTTGAAGAATCATCCCACATCCCTTCTCATCCTCCTCCACTACTGTCTGGCTTAGGAAAACCCAAATATAGTTCACACATTCCAGGGAAGTCATTTAAAAATATCAAACAGGAGGGTCAACTCAGAGTCAGGAGGCTGGCCAGAAAGTGCCAGCAAAGCACAGTTGGAGCTTGGGACAGAGCTCTTCATGTGAGAAGAAAGTTCCCTTTCTCTTAATTCTTAGTTTCTTGATTTTTTTTTTAATTTTAGAGAGAGAGCATGAGTGGGGGAGAGGGGCAGAGGCAGGGGGTGGGGGAGAAAGAGAGAGAGAGAGAGAGAGAGAGAGAGAGAGAGAGAGAATCCTAAGAAGGCTCCATGCTCAGTGCAGAGCCTGACAGGGATCTTGATCCCATTTCCCTGGGATTATGACCTGTGCCAAAATCATGAGTCAGATGCTCAACCGACTGAACCACCCAGGTGCCCCTTAATTTCTTAATTTCTTAAGAATTTCTATTAATTACCAAGATAAATCCCACCTACAACTTCAGCTCCTAGGAGCATTTCTATCTTCTAAGGTCATGTTTTTTATTCTCCCTTTGGGCTCCACCTATGATCTTAGGGACAGACTTCTCCGTCTTCATAGTGTTTTCTGAGCAATTGATTTTTAGGGTACACACAAAAAAATCCTCATGTGCCTCCTTTGGACAAGCAGCACATGAAAACAGGAAAATTAAAGTCAAAGCACAAGTCAGAAGAACCAAGTTGTGGTTCTAGGTCTGGGAATAGCTAATTGAATGACCTCGGACTTGTCATTTCTCTGCTATAGGCCTATGTTTGCTCACCTATTCAATGAAGGTTTATTCCATTAATTCAAGCAGAAAATGTTTTCTGAGTGTCTTTTATGTGCCAAACACGGTAAAATGGAACACAGGAAAATGAAGCTGAAAGTTCAATCCCGATTTCCAGGCAGCAGCTCATTGTGCATTTTTTCCTACAGTAGGATATATATTATAATCGAAGACAGTGCAATGATTTTCTTTTGGAAGGGCATACAAACATTTGGAATAGATAATCCCCAAAGTCCTTTTATTTAGGTGTAATTTTCAAAATATTGAACAAAGTGTGAGAGATTTCACTGCCAAAAAAACACATCGGCATTACCCACCAGCTGATTATCATCAGCTCTGCCTTCATGCACTGTTATTTGCCTACATTTCTTGTTTGCCAAACATGTTCAGTTTTGTTCAGGTGGCAACGTACCAGGTCTCAGGAGGTGAACTGTGGTTGTTCTTAGTCGAGCATTCAGGACCCCATTCCCTTCATCAGTAGTTGATCTAGGGATAGTATTGACCTGGTTCACGCCAGTGAAATGTAAGGTGATGTCTGCTGGGAAGTTTCTGGATGATTATGTATGAGATGGTCACAAGCAGGACTCTGTCTCAATTGTTCTCTTACTCCTAACTCTCTCTACCTCTTTCTCTGTTGCTAAATGACCTGGCCACCCTCCTAAGTCCTACCCTGGGGCACAGTCATACAAAGAGCTACTATCTGAGGCTGAACTAGCCATTTAGCAACATTACAGGAATGCTAAGGAAATCTTATACATATCCACCAGGTCTAGGTTGGAGCTGCTATATCAACCTAGAAACCAACTGCCTATAGGTTTATTATTAAGTATAAAAAATACATATATGTCATATGATTTGAGCCACTGTTAGTCAAATTTTTGGTTTTATGCTGTTTAATGCATTCCTAATTCATACAATGATGCAATACTTTCTGCTGCTGAACTTCCTATTTATTATCAAGATAATCATATACAAAGTAGAGATTATAACTGTCTTTCAGCCATACCAAGCCCAGAGGTTCCCCTGGAATACTTGGAATTTTTAACTTCTTTAAATAAATCAATACAAGAGAACACCCTTTCCCTTCTAGGAAGAAAATCATTCTGTCCCAGTTTCTAACTCAGGACTCCTCTAGAAACATGATCCCTTTATGTCCTATGAAAATACAGTGTCAAAACATCTCCCTCTTTGTTCATAGGTGGGATTTCCAGGCTCAGGAAGAGACACAGTAATACAATAGAACACAGTTCTCTGTCCCCTTCATTCTCTACATTTCTTTCCCATACTGATCTCATGTAGAAGAGATTAGTAGATTTTCAAAATTATGCTGGCAGATGGTAAATATCCCACAAAGAATTTGTTTTTAGTTTGTGTTACTTCAGAAAGTAGAAGATCCATAAGTAATATTATAAGTCTGGGGAGAGGACCCCAACCCACATCAGACTGAGACCTATCTTATTCAGGGTATTTGTCTGAAAAATGTAGGACAGGCCATGCATATTGTGCTTGAAATATCTGAAACCCATAAAGCTTATGAGTTTGCAATGGGAAGGGGTAGGGTGAGGGGAGATACTGTAGGTCCTAGTGGATAAGGAATTTGAACTATGGTTTAAATATAACAGGGACAGACTCCTGTCAGGTTCAGTCGGTTAAGCATCCAACTCTTTATCTCGATTCAGGTCATGATCTTATGGTCATGAAATTGAGCCCAATCAGGCTCTGTGCTGACAGCATGGAGTCCACTTAGGATTCTCTCTCTCCCTCTCTCTCTCTGCCCCTTCCCCACTCATTCACACTCTCTCTCTTTCAAAAAAAATTATAGATAAAGAGATAGATGGTAGATAGATAGGTAGATAGATGATAAATAGATAGATAGATAAATCAAACATGGATTGGGAAAGGAATAAAATGTCTCTGAGGTTAGGAAATGCAGGGAATTATTGGGAGTTTAGAGGTGGCACATGGAGTAAAAGTCATGAAACTCAAATAGCTGCGTGCTTTGGAGCAACTCTTTGGCAGATTAGAAACTGCTGAGGCAGCATGTGCTGAATTATTGACCACCTGGCAGAAAAAGGATGAAAGGACTCCCAGTTTTTGATGAGGCTAGAATTATTTTTACATATGACATTCAAGAGAAGAGGGGGGATGTCACAAGGTGAGGTTCCATGAGAATTTAAAAAGTTCTGGTGGAAAATCCATAAGTATCAGCTCTGCTGACCAATCTTAACGATTCTGAGAGGTCTGAAGGATTCACCCTGTCATATCAGTTGACTCAAGTGGAAGAGAAGAACGTGACGCTGCCCACGGTCAGAGAAACCAACAGCATGGGTGCCTAGATTGTGAAGAAGTTGTGATGGAGCAAATTTACAAGCTTCTACTTTCATGATTGAAGAGTAAATGTCTAGGCATATTCATGGGCTCTCCTTTGTCAAGGGAGGCCCCATCTTCTACTTCTAGTGAGGGAGAAAGCACTGCTGGCAGATGGCATTGTAGAAAAAGTCAGAAGTTCAAGTGCAGTCAAAGGCCCTGGGGCCACATGTGAGAACAAACCTCAAGGAACTCTTCATTTTATTCTATGTGTCTGCCCCTAATCCCTTCCATAAGAAGGGATGTAAGCCCCTTCTCCATGAGGTTAGTGGTACCTCATGCAAACAGAGGGAGAGGTATGCCAAGTAGTCCTGGACACCAAGTATCAGGTATTTACAAATACCAATCATCTCTGAATGATATCTGTGCCACAGTGAATGATCACATTCAATGGGGCCTCTATGATCTGAGCCTAGAAAACTATGTTATCTGGCTCCCTCCCTACATATACTTTCATACAATATTTCACCTAACAAAATTCTTGCATGTTTAATCCATCTTGACATCTGCTTCTCAGAGGGTCCAGACTACTATCTTCCCTAACTGATACAAGAATTTTCTAGACTATGCATTCTCAATGTGGATAACAACAATCCCAAGAAAATGAAAATTGGTTCATTGATGTACGAGAAAGCTTTGATATTGCAATTGTTTATGGACGTACATAAAGAGATATATTGTATCTGTGGTATTAAAATTTCATGGAGGAGAGACAATTAGGGAAAAAGAAAATCTACAAAAAACTCCCTTATTATTTATTTTAGAAAGACAGAGAGTGAAAGCAGGGGAGAGGGGTGGAGGGGCAGAGAGAGAGAGAGAGAGAGAGAGAGAGAGAGAGAGAATCTTAAGCAGGCTCCACACTAAGCACAGAGCCCAATATAGGGCTCAATCCCATGCCCCTGAGATCCTGACCTGAGCCAAAATCAAGAGTTGGGCACTCTACCAACTGAGCCACCCAGGTACCCCAAAAACTCCTTGTGGAAGCAATAATTTTAAAAAGGTTAAGAAATTTTTCTAGATGAATCATTCTGTCAGAAAGCAATGATTTCAAAGGTCATATCAAAGACCTCTTTGTATTGCATTAGAGCCAAACCTTAGAATCAGTATGCCTCTCCCATTTGTGATGTATGGATTGAAGGACACCAAACAGATGAACTCAGACTGATTCATACACCCTGCCCCAAGTTCAGGAGGCTTTAGATACTCAGTATGAATCCAATGGTTCTCAACATTAGGCCTAAGAAGTAAGAATTTCTTAACATGTTTGTTTCTCTCATTGTGCTCAAACACATCCCACTACTACCCTCTGGAGGTCTCTTCCTTGGTGGAGATCAGCACAACCCCAAGTCTATAACCATCATCATCTGGCTGGCCAGCAGTACCTTGAATAACTGTTGGAAGATGATTCTCTCTGGGTGTCTTGCATCTCTGTCACATCTTGTGATGAAGCATTGACAGCTTATTTCTAAACTATTTTCCAAACTATGTACAGCGAACCTCCTTTTAGCTTAGTAATAGTGTCTTTTTTTCCCAAGGAAGAAAGAATACCTATTTCCTGACCGGCATAATAAAGAAAATATTTCCTCCAGGTTGGGCACCTCTGCTAGAAGCCTCCTTATAAGATTGGAGGTTTACTAAGCTTGAGGTTCCTCAGCTGAGACAAACCTGTTACATGTGCTGCATCCACCTGGGCCCATCAGCACATTACTCACATCTGACCTGGAGTTAAGAGGAAGCAATGTGAATATGAAGCTCATGCTATTTGCTGGGTCACGAGTAATAAAATCCTTAGTCTCTGACCCAGGAGTCTTGTGTCTTTTTCCAATATCTGTAATGTGTTGGCTTTCAAGAAGAGCAAAAGCTCAGATCCTACATGGTCCTTACCAGAAGCATAGCCAGGGTGGAATTTCATCCTTTCCTCGGTGTGAAAGCAGTAATTGGGCAAGAATATGTAGAGAATTGACAACCCCCTTTTTTAAGGGATACTGGTACTCTTTCTTCTATAACACCAGAAAAGAGGAAGCCACTACCCACACACCTGAACCTAGGAGGCTTAGAATGTCTTGCAAACCCCAGATGCTGTGTTTAGGATGAGAACGTGGAGAAGATAGAGCCTTGTCTCTGCTATGTTTCCCATGTGGCTGATCTTGCCTGACATTGAGGATGCTCTGATGTAACAATCCTTCCCACTCAGCTCTGTCTAGTAACTGCTGTGAGGCAGAGTCAAAGTCCATGGTTATAAAGCTCACAAAATTATAGTAGAAGGTTACAGTGGAAAGGTCACCCTTTATACCCTTCATTGCGTTACATCCTTATTTGAGGAAAACTGTTTTTTAGTTTAATAACATATTGAAGTTATTCTAAGAGAAAAATCCATAAACAAAGGAAAATTCTGTCTATCTTGCTGATGTTCCATGCTAAAGAATCCCCTAGAGCTGGGGATTGTGGCAGAATAAACCTGAGTTGATGGAAGGAGGGAGGGAGTAAACCAAAGAGAAAGGGACCAGTGGGGGCACCTGGGCGGCTCAGTTGGTTAAGCATATGATTTCGGCTCAGGTCATGATCTCGCAGTTCATGAGTTTGAGCATCACATCGGGCTCTCTGCTATCAGCACAGAGCCTGCTTCGGATCCTCTGTCCCCCTCACTCTCTGCCCCTCCCCAACTCAAGCTCTTGCTCTCTCTCAAAATTAAATAATTTTTTTTAAAAAAAAATGAAAAAAAGAAATCTTTAAAAAAGGGGGGGGTGGGGACCAGTGGGGTGGACACCTTGGGCACCCATCCAAGTTTTATCCCACTGCATTTACTAGAAATCCAATATATATTAACTCAGTTAATCTCAATAAGAGCTTGAATTCGGACCATTGTTCTTCTCATTTTATAGATAAGAAAATAGAGTCACAAAGGTGATAGATAAGTGACATGCCAAAAGTCATAGAGTTAATTAATTCAAATCCAGGCAGCCTTATTTCAGAGTTTGCACATTTGACAGCTACACTATGCAGTTTCTCTAATATTCTATTTCTCTCTCCCAAATACTCCTAGGCCTCTTGTCATTGTGGATCCCAAAGTAGTACCACCAGAAGAGAAGGTTCTGATAACTTACTAATTCTTAAAGACAATACTGAATCCCCTTGGGGTGTCTGGGTGGTTCAGTCGGTTAGGCGTCCTACTCTTGGTTTCTGCTCAGGTCATGGTCTCGTAGTTTGTGAGTTCAAGCCCCACATCAGGCTTTGTGCTAGCAGTATGGAGCCTGCTTGAGACTCTCTCTCTCTCCCTCTCTTTCTGCCCCTTCTCTCTCTCTCTCATTCTCCCTCTCTGTCTCTGTCTAAATAAATAAATAAACTTAAAAAAAAAGAATGCTGAATCCCCTTAAATTTTCTTTATATTACATAGGCATCATGGTGAATCCCAAATACCCTGATATCATTCACTGAAACTTCACAGACAATTCAGTTGAATGGGGTATTTTGCCAGCAAACCAAGACAGCTGTGCTTGTTGTTCAGTGTCTGCTCATCTGGCAGTTTTTTCTCGCCTTCTTTTTCATTTAGCCGATCAGTATCATTTTTGTTGTTTTGATCCATGTAGCATGGTTACGTGACATGTGAGCATCAGGGGAAGCTGGGCGAAGGGTATATGAGAAGTCTCTGTACTTTATTACTCTTCTGTAAGCCTTGAAGCATTTCAAAATAAGAGGAAAAGGCAGAGACCAAATGTGAATGTGACTGTGACTATGATTCTTGAGTCATTGCTTACGTTTTCCTCATCTTCAATAGGCTCACAGGATAACAATAGTTATATACGGTTATTTTGTGAGGATTAAATGAAGTAATGCAAGTATGGGCTTTAGAAGACTGTCTGGTAAGTTCAAAACTTGTAGCTCCAACTGTCCTTGTTATGACCATAAGGAGAGATCCTTGCCTGAGTCCATGGAAGACTTCAGAAAATCTGTAAAACCCCTAAAGCTGCACATAAAATTTCCCGCATAGACTCCTATGCATTTTTTCTGGATGAAACATCCATGTATTTCATTGGATTCTCAGAGAGAACCGTTGCCAAATGGTTTTAACTCTTGCTCTAAAATAAAAGGTTTGAAGATTCTGAGGCAGGGAGGAGGGGACTTAGCATCAAAATACACTCAGTGTTTTTGTTGTGTGTGCTTTACACGTGGGTGTGTTTTCTCAGATACTGGGCTGCTCGGGTTTTTTCCACGTGTAGATTTTTTTTAACGTTTATTTATATGAGAGAGAGAGAGAGAGAGAGAGAGAGAGAGAGAGAGAATGCGCAGGAGAGGGTCAGAGAGAAAAGGAGACACAGAATGCAAAGGAGGCTCCAGACTCTGAGCTGCCAGTACAGAGACAGACGCAGGGCTCAAACTCATGGACTGTGATCACAACCTGAGCCAAAGTCGGATGCTTAACCGACCGAGCCACCCAGGTACCCCTCCACATGTAGGTTTTGTTTTGTTTTGTTTTGTTTTTTTCCTCACAACAGGTTTTGCCTGAGGAAGTGAGAGAGGGCCCCGGGTTCCTGAAAGTACAGGGATGGGTGCACACGGCCCCTCACAGCCTCTAGGACTCTCTATGACATACGTCCTTCATGGTGTCTATCTCTACTCTCCTTATCTACTAGTGCATTTGTGTACAGTCTGTCCCCCCAGACTGCATGCTAGTAGAAGTACCTTCGTTCACCACGGCCTCCTCAGCTCCTAGAATACGCCCTGGCATGTGATAGGCACTTAGGAAACATGAATTGAGTGAATGAAGTTGACAGAGTGCAGGCTGGAAGGAAGCAAGGCCTTCAGAAAAGTCAGAATGGGAGCACCAAGCTGTCCGTGACCATGTGGGGTTTCTGCAGGAAGCTGAGCCTGCCAAACCTCACTACTCAGACACTGCCCCAGTCACACTGCTGTTGCTTTCACCTGGAGGCCATGAGGCCTCCAGAATTTTCAGAGACCACCTGAGGCCTCCTTGGAATTCTGCCCTTTCTCAGCAGTATTTGTGAGGGAGGCTCAGTCTTCATGGGGCTAAAACCACAGAGGGGTGTTGTTAGATGCCTTCCACCAAATTCATCTGTTGATGTATTAATGCCTAGAACCCTAGAATGTGATTGTATTTGGAAATCTTAAAGAGATAGTTATATTCAAATGTGGCCATATGGGTGGGCCTTAGTCCCCAGTACCACTGCTGACAAAAACAGAGGGAAAACCATGTGAAGACATAGGGCAAAGTGGCCTCTACTAGGCATGGAGGGAGGCCACCAAAGAAACCAGCCAGTTTCCAGAACTGTGAGACAATGAACTTCTGTTGTGTAAGCCACCTGGTCTGTGGTACTCTGTCATGGAAGCTTGAGTAAACAAATCACATATATTAGTATTTAGGATTCAATTCCTCCCTATTGTTGTGTAGACAGTGGTTCTCAAAGTATGGTCCTCAGACCAGCAGAATTGGTATCACCTGTGTGCTTGTTACACTACTAACTCACAGGTCCTATTCCAGATCCACTAAGTCAGAATGTCTGGAAGCCCAGGAAACTGTTTTAAAGAGCTCTCCATGTGACTCTCAGGCCCATGTATGTTTGAGGATCACAAGGGAAGAAGTGGTAGGGTGTGGGTTTCATCACCATGACCTGGGCTCAGCCATTTCCCCTCACATTGCTATAATTCTCTTCATGCATTGCAAGGGGTAAACATAAGAAGAGAGTTGTGATTGGTGTCTTCATTTAAAAATTAGAAATCCAAGGCTGTCTGGTGTTGAGGAAAGACAATGAACTCACCAGGAAGCACAATGACTTTTATATATATGGAAGCAATGGGCCTGAGAAACCACACTGCTGGCAATTCAGTGAAGAGAATAAAAAATAATTAGCCTTTTCCTAAAGGAGATCGATAAAAAATTGAGTTCCATTGCAACAGAATATTCTAAAAATCTCTGGTGCTTCAAGCCTTGTCTAATTGCAGGACTCTCGCTGGGTCTTGTTGCCCAAAGAGAGCTCCAGTTTCCCCTGCCAGGGAACATGCATTCGTGTTTGAGCCTTCTTAGACATTTCCCTTTTTCTGGATGGGCAAATTTAATGAGTGATTATGCTGATAAATTTTATAATTCCTGGAAAGGTGAAAAATCCAGTGCAGCTTTTTGGCAAAACTTTGCAAGTGGCAAAGTTTGAAAATGAAACTTTGGAGTCCCCAACATTACACAGTTACCCCACCCTCAGACATGGATTCTCTTAAGGGACCCAGGACCCAACCCAAAATGGGACCTTGTATCATACTATGTGACATCACTGTGTGCGTACACAAATGGACTGCATGTCCAAAGGAGTTGAATAATTTTGCTTCTACTTCTCAACGACAATAGAAAGGTCTGATTTCTTTTCCAGACCAATAGGCAGAAGTCAGTACCTCCTCCCTCTCTGGTCTCTTGGACAATTCTGACCACTTCATTCCCGTAGTTTGGTTCAACCTTGTATCTTTAGCCCTGAACTTCTTGATCTATTTCGTGAACCAGTTCTGATGATCTCAGTCTGAATATCTTGTAAGCAACTTAAATTCATTATGTCTTAGACTTGCACACAATCAGCAACTGCAACACTTCCATAATTTCAATGCCAAGTGGCTCACTGTCCATTCAGCATTTCCTATTTACTTACTCCCTGCAAGCCTGTCATATTTTTAGTCTCTCTTTACTCTCCTGTCCTCCTTTCCCTACTAACCCAGTTTGAAATAATCCCTCCCTCCATTGACCTTCCACTGCCTTGACCCTTTGTTCCATTGTCGTGATCACGTTGCTTAAAACCTCAACTTTTGTTAAAAAATTCAACTCACCTCCATTCGGCACCTGCACCTGGTCTCACTTTAAATCTATGAGCACAGACATCAATGTGACCCTTAGTGTTGTCTAATCATACTGCATTTTATTCTTCTACTTGCTGAGATGACTATTTCATTCCTTCTCTCTCCTCAAACTTCTAAAACCTCCTACCTCTTCCTGCTGATCAATTGGTTACTATTTGCCATTTCACTGAAGAAAGAGCAGAGAAAACTTCCATAATTTTCTACCTCTCTCTGTGGGTGCCCATATGCCATGCCCTTCTTCCTATTAATGAGGACAAAAAGTGCCTGCTCCTAACTAAGCTTAACTGTCCACTAGTGTCCATGATCCCATTCCTTCTTATCCACTCAAAGACGTGTGTCTAGAAATCACCACTTTCTACTGCATTATCCAATGTTCCTACTCTTCTGGGGTCATTCCCATTTTCCTATACACATGAAATTATTTCCCCATCGTAAGAAAGAAAAAAAATTTCTCCACTTCCTGCTACAGTTATAGTCCCCATTTTTCTTATTTTCTTCAAGAAAATTCCCAGAGAGTTACGTATACTCACCATGGCTCAATCACCCCTTCCTCTTATCTTTTGATCTCATGCCAATCAAGTGTTCATCCCCATTTTCTACCCCACTAAAACCTTAAAGTGTTCTCATCAGGACCACCGTGACTGCTTAAGACAGCTGATCCAGGAGGTAACCAGTCTGTCCTCACTACCTGCCCCTGAAGCATCACTTCTGAGGCACCAAATTCTTCTAGTGTTTCTTTTACCTCCCAGGCTACCGCTTCTCACATTCCTTCACTAGTTCCTCCTCGTCTTCTGACCTCTTCACACTGGAGGGTTCCAAGATTGGTTGGTTGTCTTTTGTTGGTTTGTTCTGAGGTATAATTGACGTATTACATTTACATTTGTTTCAGGTATATAATACAGTGACTCTATATTTGTATATATTGCAAGATGATCACTACAATAAGTCTAGTTAACATCCATCACCACACATAGTTAGTTTTTTTCTTATAGTGAGAGCTTTTAAGATTTACTGTCTTAGCAACTTTCAAAGATGCAATGTAATAGCACATTGTAGCTATCGCTTACAATAGCCATAGTCACCATGCTGCATGTTACATCCAGGATTTATTTATTTTATAGCTGGAAGTTTGTACATTTAGATTCCATTTACTCATTTCACCTACCCCACCCCCACCCACCCCCACCTCTAGCCACCAACAATCTGTTCTCTATATTATTTATGAGTTCATTTTTTATACTACATATAAATGAGATCATATGGTATTTATCTTTCTCTGCCTGATTTATTTCACTTAGCATTATACCCTCAAGGTCTATCCATGTTGTTGAAAATGGCAAGATTTTTTTTATGGCTGAATAATATTCTGTTGTGTGTGTGTGTGTGTGTATATATATATATATATATATATATATATATATATACCACATTTTCTTTATCCATTCACCCATCAACAGACACTTCTGTTGTTTCCATATTGTGACTCTTATAAGTAATGCTGCAATGAATATGGGGTTGCATATATATTTTCAAGTTAGTGTTTTCATTTTCTTTGGATAAATACCCAGAAGTGGAATTGCTGGATAAGATGGTAGTTCTATTTTTAATTTGGGGGTGGAGGGAGACCTCTGCATTGTTTCCACAGTACTGCTCCAATTTACATTCCCACCAACAATGCAAAGGGTCTTCTCTTCTCTATGTCCTTACCAGTACTTGTTATTCCTTGCCTTTTGGATAGTAGCCTTCCTACTAAGTGTGAGGTGATAATCTCACTGCAATTTTGATTTGCATTTCCCTGATGATAAGGGATGTTGAGCACCTTTTCTTGTACCTGTTAGTCATCTGTATGTTTTCTTTGGGGGAAAATATGTCTATTTAGGTTATCTGCTTGTTTTTTTAGATTTTTTTTTTTTTTGCTGCTGGGTTATAGGAGTTCTTCATATATTTTAGAGGTGAACCCCTTATCAGATAATATGGTTTGCAAAGATTTTCTCCCATTCCATAGGCTGTCTTTTCATTTTGTTGATGATTTTACTCAGCTTATCTCCTACGACTCTCCCATTTACTTCACTCTGTCCACTATGTCTTCCTCCTTCTTCCTCTACAGGCCAAGTGCACCTACACACGAAGGTCTTTGCACTTCCTCTTCCTTCTCCTAGAACTTCTTCCTCTCTGGGCCAATCTTTCATCTTCTGGGGGGTATAGGGTCAAAGGTCATTTCTCCATGAGGCCTCTCTTCCTCACCACCTCCACCCCACCCAATATTCCCAATTTATGTTTCTTCAGATCCCTTACAATAACAAATAATCTGCATTTTACTTAGGTTTCTTGTGTAGTGTCTGTCTCCCTCCATTATGGTATAAACTACATGATGGCAGAGTTTTCATCTGTCTTGTTCACTGCTAGATCTTCAACATCTG
The DNA here is from genome assembly GCF_016509475.1 of Prionailurus bengalensis. Classification (NCBI taxonomy): domain Eukaryota; kingdom Metazoa; phylum Chordata; class Mammalia; order Carnivora; family Felidae; genus Prionailurus; species Prionailurus bengalensis. Next base: position 42,205,664 of record NC_057344.1, on the reverse strand, counting down.
AATTAGTGCCTGTCATAGAGTGAACAATTAGTAAATGGGAGTAAAAAATTTAAAATAATAAACAAATTAAAAGGTAAATTAATATTATTTACTATGTTAAAATAATAACACAAAAATACATAATATTTGTTGAAAGAATGAATAGGTGGCAGAACAAACCAGTATTCTTCCAACATGCTCCTTCTGTAGTCCATGCAGAGGTCCAAGTCATCCCAGAATCTAGGAATCCCATGTTGTTCCCCAGCTCCCTAACTCAAAGCTCCCAGGCAGTCACCAAGTCCAAATCAATTCTACTTTTTAATATTATTGGAATACATACCTCCTGCCCATAACCTCAGTCTTAGTTCAGCCTAACAGAATGGTCAACTCATGGCTAAAGCTTAGGAGGCAGTCCGGGGGTAGAGGCAACAGGAGGGGTGGTCAAGCACCTGACCTGGCCAGCTTCCTACTGGCTGGCTGGGTGGGGACTGAGACAATGTCGGGACTACTAGCCAGCTGGACATCCTGCCTTCTTGGAAGCACACACCCTTTTCTTAGTGGAAAGTAAGTATAGTATTTTGAAACCTGGACATTTGGGCTACAGCAACCATCCAGGAAAAGAGATTTGTAGCTTTGGAAAGCTTGAGCCTGCTCTAAGAAGCTGGTTGCCCATTTTCTCTCACTAATTAAAAGCAAAATTCTGAGGCCTTTCTCTGAGTCTCACGTGCAGAGTTGGACACTCATAAGAATAAGAAGCAATGATCATGGAGTTTGCACTTACCCCTCCTTTCCAGAACCCTGATAGGGAAAAATTGATAGTGAGAGTAGCATTTTAGATATCCTGTAAATATTTTAAGAGGGAGAGAGAGAGAGAGAGAGAGAGAGCAATGGTTGGAGCTAGAGTCACAGTCAGTGACTTCACTTGCTAAGGGAACATGAGATACCTTCAGTCAGTGAGTGGTAAGAATTCTGCATGTTGTTTTCCTGAGGGTGCTCTGTGGGATGGGGTGGGGAAACATCTGGCTGACAGCAATATGTCCCTGGAGTCCAGCTTGTATGGTTTTAGGGCTGGAGTGGACAGTTCTCCATCTAATATCACCAAGCAATGTCTACCAATGAAGAGAATAGAGAAGGGCAAGAAGCCAAAATTCAGTTCACCAAAAGAGAATTTCAAAAGTTCTTCAGTGGAGGCAGCCAGAATCAGTTAGCAAAGCAGGAGAATGTGGCCAAGAGCTTCTGTGCCATGGAGCTAAAGAGCAAACAAATCATGGCTACCCTCAGAGGGATCTAGGACAATGACCCGGTACTGAGCGTTGCTGTTGACAATGCCTGGGCATTGTTTGTAGCTCAGTCTACTGATTTTAAAAACCTAGGTAAGGAGAGCCCCTTGACACACAGTGTGGGCACAAAAGTACTACCTCCTGCCTTCTCCACACTATTTCTACTTTTTTTCTTCCTCTTGGAATTGAATGTGGGACATCCAGTGCCACCAAAGCAATAATTTTAAGTATTAAAATTAAGTATTAAAAGTTAAGGTGATATGCAGCAGCAGAAGGCCCTCAGAGACACTGGGAAGGTAGCTGCCCTCCCTGCTGATTCCAGGAGCTGGCCCTACCCAGCAGCTGTTCATAGTTCTCCAGAGCCACCGGGCATTGACTGAACTGCAGAACTCTCCATCAGGAAGCCAAGAGAGCAATAATTCAATTTGATTCCAGTGGATCTTTTTCAGTGATTTTGTGTCTAATGGGGAAATAATTTGACCAGAATGAATGAAGATTTGTCTCCAGATGTCACCAGGAGCTGTAGAGGAAACATACTCACCCAAATCCATTAGTTACTGAATGAAAAGAATCCCATTTCACAAATGAAGATCAATCCCTTGCATCTCTACTATTCAGGCTGCAGCAAAATGAAGAAAGAATGGCTGTCAATATAAAATGGGCCTATGACTTTTAACATTATTGGCCATTGAACACATGGAATTGTGACTAGAGAGTTGTCTTCAACAGCTATTGCATTCCACCCAAGCGCCTAAAATAAAAACGCAGCAACTCATACTCTTTCACAAAGGCCCACTCATGTAACAACCCACTTACTTGGTACTTCATTAGAAGATACACTAAATGACAGATGCAAAGAGTTGGTGCATGTTTTGTTGGGTCTAAATCATTATTACCTGGTGTTAGGTTAGCTGAAAGAAGGTAAGTAAGATTTGAGAGAGCAGTGATACTCTCTGTTTTTAATTCACAGATCCTATTTAGTGACTGAGTTTCAAGCCAAATAAAAGTTATCAAATTAGTCTTGGACACCATATGAAATAGAACATGGAGTTTTTATCTGACTATATTATGCACCCCTCCTGCCAATATTAGCAGTGATTGTCTCTGGAACTTGGAAATTTGGCTGATTTGTATTTCTTTATATATTTTCTGGATAGCCCAAATTTCCAACTAATAAATATACATTATTTTATAATTTAAGAAACTGTTTATTTTTTAATAAAAATGGTGAAGAAGTAAAAGAGGAAATGAGAAATTTCTTCTCAATAAAGAAGAAATTGACAAGACATTGCCACAATTGTTGGACGAAGGCCTAACAGCACAAAAATGACAATGTTTTTTTTTAAGTTTATTTACTTTGAAAGAGAGAGAGAGAGAGAGAGAGCATGAGCTAGCAGGGGAGGGGCAGAGAGAGAGGGAAAGAGTGAATCCCAAACAGATTCCACGCTATCAGAGCAAAGTCTGATTCAGAGCTCGATCCCGCAAACCACAAAATCATGACCTGAGTGGATATCAAGAGTTGTATGCTTAACTGCCTGAGATACCCAGGCACCCAACAGACCAGGTTTAATGACAGCTTCTCACCCATGTCTATGGTCTTGTGATTTGGTCCTACATTTTCTTGCAGGTCTTTGAGGTGCAATAGCTTCTGCTTTCCTTTATTTGCGTTATCAGGAGAAGACAGAAGGCAAGGGGTGATTGACAGAAGAGCAGATTCTGGAGGCTTCTGTTCATCCCCAGGGCCACTTCACAGCAGCCATGCATCCTCATGAATTCCTGCCACAGAAATGACAGGTGTTCATTGATGGGTGTGCCAGTTCCTAAAAGAAAGCTCTTGGCCAGTGGCACTGCATGAATGTCTCCCAACTGCATAGAAAATGATTACATCTAGACCAGTAGATTTGGTGTCTATTAAAGCAAGCTGATGTTTCTTGCTTGAATTTTAACCTCCTCACCCATCAAACTTTTCAGCCTCTAAAACTCTCTCCAGGTCCAAACCATCCTACCATCATGCACAGAACCTTGTACCTGAATAAACAAGAGATCCCCTTTGTAAACACTAACTATAGACAAAACCAAAGCCTTCAGTCTGATTTATATGCCCCTTCACTATTTATCCTCAATTTATGATTTAAGCTCTACCTCTACCTAACTCATCTGACAGTTCAATTTTACCAGGCTAACATCTGCCTAACTTTACCATGTGCTTTCATACTTTTATCTCTGCTTACATGTTTTCGCTCTGCTGATAATATAATACCTTTGTGTTATCATTCATTTGGAAAATTTTTACTCAGCCATCTGTACCAAAAATTCTCAGATGTCTCTCAGACCCAAAGAGCAAACCCCTCCCCACCACCTTGTACCTGTATATGGATTATCACACTTCCATCTAACTGGTGGTTTGTGTGCCTTCTATATGTCTAGACTTCACAGGAGAGAACTATTCATTCATCACTATGTTCCCAATAACCAATCACATAATAGCAGTTCTCTGAATGTTTGATAGATAAATGAATGGTTTCTTCTACCAGGCTTTCAAATGCCATGTGATCATGCATCCAAACAATATGGAATAGTTTTTCGTTTTTATTTCTTTGTTTTAAATGTCTTCCACTGTGACTTGATTATTTTGGTTTTGTGCTTTATTTAAAGGAGTGAATGATTATAAATTTAAGCAAATAAATAAACACCATCCATCAACAAGCACTGAAACCTTATTTGAGGCTAGCTTTCTATTGTGTGCTGAGAAGACACATATCTTAGTAGGTAAGAAAGAGAAGGAGCATATGTGCTAAGTGGGGAGACAAAGCTGAGTACACTTAGACATGTATTTATTTTGGTTAATTGAAATTAATAATGTGAGTCTGATTTACATTATATGGCAGTAGTACCTTTCAATAAGTGCATCAGTTCAGGGTTAAAAGGTAACACTCTGCACAGGAACGCCAGGAGAAAGCTGATGAAGAATGGTGGGCTGTAGCTGTTTCTCAAAGGATTGAGTCTTGCACATGTGCATGTGTGCAGAATCGTGTGTGTGCCTACATTTCAGAAGGAGAGGAAGCCTTTATTTTCTCTGTGACCGGCTGCCTTTTACACATGTGTGACACTTTCTGGTCAGTAAGTTCATTTTCTATGGCAGGGGTTGCCCACCTCAGCACTATTGACATTTTTGGACAGGTTAGCTCTTTGTTGTGGAAGCTGTCCTGTGTCTTTACAATGTTGAGCAGCATCTCTGGTTTTTACCCACTAAATGTCACAGCAACCTACCCTGTCACCTCGATTATGACAATCAAAAGTGTCTCCAAACATTACCAATTCTGCTCTGAGAGACAAAATATCTCAGGGTAGCTACAGTAAATGTGCTTTCAGACTTTATTGGAGCATTCTTACATTTTTGCTAGAGTTCTTTCAGAGAAAGAGAGAGAGAGAAATCATGTGGGTTACCAGGAAGACAACTCCTAAAGATTCAGTGTTTTTGTTTTGTTTTGTAAATAGCTAGTATTAGGAAAATGAGGAAAACACACACTATTCACTGTCTATTTCCTAGTGTTTATTACTCATCCAGGATGAACTGATAATACTCCAGTGATATGAAAATGGTGCCCAAGGTTATTGAATATGACTTTGAATTAAGTTTTGAAAATATTCCTAGCATCATGTTTAATTAACTAGGATACTTGGTTTATATTAAATCCACATAAACTAATATTAAAAACATATATATTGAGGCTTAACAGCTTCAGAAGGGCTCAGGATCTGATTGTGGTATAATTCATTTTCAGTGTACAGGTTCACTGAATCTTTCCAAATTGAGCACTGGGGACTGGAACGTTACCACTGATTTGGTAAGCAAAGTGGGGAAAATTAAATTCTTGTTTGTCAATGTTTATATTTCCAAACAATGGGTAGAATAACCTTTAAAAAGAGGTTGGGAAACCTTTCTTCATCGACTGCAGTATGCTTCCTTGCACCTCAAAATGTCTGGGTCCCACTTCCTTAAACAAATGCAGGACAGCCATAGTGATAAAATTGCTATGGGGAGTGGCCTTCCCTGTTTATAGGAGGAAATCTTGCCCTTCTCTGGTAAAGTGTAGTTCAATATCCATGATCTTCATTAAGGCTACTCTTGGTTTGACCTGAACCTAGAGGGAAAAAAAAATAGACCAGAATCTGGAAGCAATTTGTCCCTGCTTAACTGAGAGGAGATAGGCATTGGACAGGAGGATTGGAGAGGTTACCAGGACAGGGAGGATGGTGGTAGATGCAGAGAAGTGACAAAAGAAGGTTCACTTGATGTTTTACCCAACAAATATGATGGATCTCAGTATAGATAATCTGATCCATAAAATACGGTTTTATAGTTTAAGCCCTCTTACAACAGAATTCTTTAATATTTTGCTTAATATTGTAACTTTAGCTGTCTTATTCACCATATTCATATCTTGTCATCAAATGCTCATTAATAGTTTCTTGTGTTAGCTTTGTCATCTCCAAATTATTAGAGTCCAAAAGACTGACTTAGAGAAGGGAGCAGAATCTTCCTAGAAGGAAATCTCAGCCTGACTCCTGTTTGGGGCTCACTCTCAAGAATCTGTTGACTCTGCATGTTGAGAATGGCCGCAGACCTGCCACAGTCACCAATGTGGGGATCTATAGTGGTTTCTGGGATCTTAGTGCCCATGCTGGTCACTAAGGCCCTGTTTCTTGGCCTGTATCCACTTACATGAACCTGAGAATGTCAGAATACTGTGATATAGCAAAGGGCCAACACCATTCACTACACGTAACCCTGCCAGCACGCTGGTCCCATTCCCTCACCAGGTGCCTCTGAGGGTATTTCCTAGACCTGGGCCACTCTTTAGACTCTGACAAGCTACAATTTTTTTTAAAGATAAGAGTTGTGGGATTGTCCTCCTAATTATAAGAGACAAAGCATTTTTGTGTCAATAAATGACTATGAACCACAAGATCTATCTGCAATTTTTATTACTGAGTAATACTGTCACTTCCCTACTCATCAATCAGCATTTTGACTCAGCAGACTCTGCATGGGATCAATACAACTATGTGTGGGTTTGGTTGCATCACGAAAACAAGCAAGTATCTTCGTGCTTGCCCCCCAGTCAGAAGGGAGGAGCAGAATGGACTTCTATTTCCTTTTTTCCTACCTTTTTAAAAAAGAATTAGCCAATACTTTGGAGTCAGTGTAACTCAGTTGAGCCTGATGGCAGTAAGCAGAGAAGGGTAAAGCAATTGGAAAAAGGTAGAGATACCAAGGGAATTTAACAAGAAAGATTGCCATTGTCATTATCATATCCTAACAAACAAGACAAACGTCCCCAGTGTGGGATTCTAAGAGGTTCCTGTCCACTTTAAGATCTTATCTTGGCTGAGACTCACCTATCTTGTTTATTTCTTTAACTTGATGTTTAAAAAAAAAAAACTTTGGATAAAAATCAGAATAAGCCACCTTATTAGCTGGACTCACATTTGTACCTTTCAGCTCTGGTTTCATGATGCAAACCTCACCCAGGAGTGAGGCTCTCAGTCTTTGTTCTTGAAATTTGCACTTTCCCTGGTTTTAGGGCTGAGCAGTGGACCACTAGGAACACATGGTGCAAAGTGCAGAAGGTGATGTCACTGAGGATAGGACACGATCATAGACAGGGACAGCCCACAGGCATAGCTCAAGGAGCACCTAGCAAGTGTTTTGCTTTCTGTGTCCATCTTTTCTTAATGCTCCAAAAAAATATTACACCTGCATGTGACCTTCAGAAGCCCAAAATTCTAATGAAATAGGAAGCTCTGGGCAACATGTCCTGTTTGCATCCTAACAGGATTTCATATTGCACAGGTAGTCATTTTAACGTTGGCTGCAAGCAATAATCCTGCCTCATGGGTTGTTATAGAAGCAGAGCTCCCAGCTCTGTCCTCCCTCACTGCAAGGAAACTTAAGACTTCACCAAGAAAATTGACATGTATGTGACAGGTACAAATATATTTTTCCTCTCTTTTCCTTTTTCTTAGTTAATTTCAACTCCCAGGCTTATACATTGAGATTACACACAAGCACACAAGCACAGGTAGGTGCACACAAATACAGAGATACAAAGCTACCATCAAAAGGAATGTGTATTTATGTGTGTACCCACTTAACACCCACTCATTAAAACTAGGAGAAGTCAATCAAAAGTTAAATCCCTTTTTATAAAGTGAAAGAATTTGAGCTTGAATTTGGCTGATACAGCACACTGCATGACTCTGTATATACCATGGCACTCCATACTTCTGGTGTTTGTACGTGCTGTTCTATCTGTAATGCTCTCCCACCTTTAACCATCCAGTGAAAGGATAATCATATCTCCCAGCTCACAAAAGCCAAGAGCACAAAGGGAAACATATATTAGTAACTGGGCAGGAATTCACATCTGACCAGGAGCAGAGTTGTATACAGGTCATTTTCTTCTGGTTCTCTGGGAGTCATGGGCCTTCTCCCATGTGTTTGCAATTTTCCTGTCCTAGATGCTATGGTGGTCTCTTCCTGTGTGCCCTGCTGCCATTCTCTGCTGTTCCAGGTGAGGCTGGGGTGAATTCTGCAGTAACACTCTCTTCTGTCCTGATGGAGACATACTCCTCCCTGGGCACTGACAAGTCTTCAGAGCAGAAGTGCCTTGGGCTCTCTGCCTGTAAATCAGATTTTAGTGGTGCCTTGGTGTTGTCAAGGTGCCCTCTCTCTGCTACTGTTCTTCCTCTCACTCTCTTGTCCCTCAGGGTGATTCCTTGCCTTGAAGCTTCTCTCAAACGACTGAGGAGCTCCTCTTAGGAGGCTGCCAACAAAAACCCTTTCAGAACAGCCACATTCCTCCTCTGTTGGGCCACATGGGACTTCATCTCTCCCTCTTCCATAGATCTTATCAAGGCATAGTGTGCCTATATATATACATCTCTCCAAACCATGAGTGTGAGCTTTAGAAAGCCAAGTCTTATTCATTCCTGTGTACAGATTTATGTATCCAACTGACTCTCTCACATTTTCATTCAGATATCTAATAGACCTCTTAATGCAACTTGTGCAAAATTCAACTTCTGATTTTCCCCTTAGACCTATTCCTTCCCAAATTTTGGGCAACTCAGTAAGTGAAAACCCTATTATCCAGCTACTCAGGCCCAAACCTCTGGAGCCACCCCTCACTGCTCTTAATCTTCATAACCTATGTTAGCAGCATACGTTCAGCAGCAGTTCCCTCCAGTTCAACCTTTAAAATGCACACAGAATACTGACAACTTCTCATGGCCTCTACCACAACTGCCTAGTCCAAATCACCACCATCTCTCTCCTGAACTAATAAACAGCTTCTTGAGAAGGGCCCTTGCTTACTTGCCCTCTGAAGTCTATCATCCATGCAGCACGCTGTAGAAGATTGGATGATGTCCCCCAACAGGATATGTCCATATGTCTTAATCTCTAGAACCTATGAATGTGATCTTATTTGGAGAAAGGTCTTTGCATATATAATTAATCTAAGGGATCTAGAGATTCAATCATCCTGGATTATCAGTGGAGCCCTAAACCCAATGAGAAATGTTTTTATAAGAGATATTCAGAGAAGAGACCTTGGGAGGAGAGATGGTGGTGTGGAGACCAGAGCAGAGACTAGAGAGATACAGCCACAAGGAATGCCAACAGCCACTGGGATCCAGAAGAAAGGAAGAAACATCCTCTGTAGTTTTTTGGAGCAAGTACAGCCCTGTCAAAACCTTGATTTCAGACTTCTAGCCTCAAAAAATATGAGAGAATATCTTTCTATTGTGGTCCCAAAGTCTGTGAAAGTTTGTTATGGCATCCCTAGAAAACTTAACACAGACCAAGGAACACTTTAGGGTGTCATGCCCTCTATGTTCTACCAATATCCTCAATCCTAACCTTGAAAGTAATTTTCATCTGGCTTCCTTTTTAAGAAATTGAGAAGAAGCCACTCTTTAAGAGAGCCCAATACTCATCATAATACCAGTGGGAAGTCCTTTCTATCTCCTGATAAAGGCAGCATCTGCAATGTCAGGGGTACCAGTGTCTTGTCAGCTACTCAAAGAGAATCATCAGGCCAACAATGGCAGGTCAGAGAGTGTCAAAACCAACATCAGATGTTTCAGTGGCAATGTTGGTGGAGTAAGGATGGAAAACTGAAGGGCAAAGAACATTAGCTATAGCAGCACCACACCCCTGTCCATGGAGGGAGACAATGATGGCTCCATCCCAGTGATTCTGTGACTGAACACTCATGTTATTGCATGTGCTTCTTGAAGATTCTCCCTCAGGTTTGTGTGGACCAGGGAAGGAGGAGAACTAGGGATTTCACTCTACATCTACAAAGCCCTTTCCTTTGTATTAATTCATTTGAAACTAACAGCTACTGAAGAATGATGATACAAAGGTTTTTTGTTGTTGTTTTTTGTGGAAGTGTTTGTTTGTTTGTTCACCTCAAACTTGTCTCAAATTTATTTCTTCAAGCCCATTTGAGGCTTTATTTTTCAAGTAGAACAAAGTAAGCAAATAGCTTGAGATACTCAGAGTCAATCTACCATTTTGTTGTTGCTCTTGTCCTGGGTCAGTTAAATATTCATACTAAAAATTGAAATGTCCTAATTAAGAACATTTTTGGTATTCCACAAGAAATCCTAAATACTAACCATACTTGTTTTGTTTCTGTTTTTTAAATGTTTATTCATTTTGAGAGACAGAGAGACAGAGCACAACCAGGGGAGGGGCAGAGAGAGAGGGAGAAACAGAATCTGAAGCAGACTCCAGGCATTGAGCTGTCAGCACAGAGCCCAATGCCGGGCTTAAACCCACAAACTGTGAGATCATGACCTCAGCCAAATTTGGATGCTTAACCAACTGAACCACCCAGGCACCCCTAACTATGCTTCTTAAAGACAATACTGATTTTCACGGTCAATGAAGTAGAATACTTAGGTAATGTGGTTGGCCCAGATGGAAAACTTTTCACTATGAATTTGTACAATTTTGCTGGTCAGTCTAGAGGAGAAAAATGCACTTGGAAAGAAAAGGATAAAAAGGAGAAATCAATTGCAAATCATTTTGCAACTTTTCTTAGAAGAGTATACATGATCAAACTGGTTCTAAATTATTTTGCATATTTTTAACCTCTGAGCAGGGAATGAAGGGAGAATGGGCATAGAAGCTAACATTCTTCTATGTTCTAGAATTTTAGTGCTTAGTAGGGCTTTGACTCGTGTAGTTATTTCATTGAATCCTCACCATGATCTACCTGGTTGCATTACTTACTTGTTATATATGAGTTTCTTGTCAGGAGTCCCATTTAAGGTTTCTATGTAGGAAACATTTGTTCACAGATCGTGTGACCAGTCATTATTATCGAGCAAACATCAGCAGCATCTAAATCTTGAGTGGTATCTATGAGACGTAAGACTGTGCCAGCTTTATTAACCCTGTTTGCATCAGGGTTCTTCATTAACCTGCCAATAAAATCAATGATGGAAAGCCCTGTTGTTTTAGAAATGAAACCTATTGGGTTACTTCTTCCTCCAGGCCACTTTCAACATTTGATTTCCTGGGAAGTTTGAATCTGAATTCTCAGACCTCCCTACTGCCATTTGTGCTTTAGAAAGGCCCTGGCCTGGTACTTTCTCAGTTTATCAAATTTTCTCATGTATTAACTCATTCAAACCTTTGACAGTCCCAAAGCATATATGAATCTATTCACTTTTAAGATCAGTAAACCAAGATCCACAAAATGTTAGTAATTTGCACAGAATCATACAAGTAATGAAGACTCAAGACAGGACCTGAACTCATGTTTTTTGACCTTCATTATGGTCCCCTTCACTGTAATTGTCTATCAAATTCCTTGGGCCCCTGAATATTATGGATACTGGAATTTAGGCACAGTATTCTCTGAAGTCCCACACGGGCTTTCTGAGAAGAATATTAGTGGGGCACACATCCTATGGGGTCAAGTTTAGTGCTAGACCTTGCCATTTATTCATTCCCTCAACCTCCTTGAGACTTCCTTTACTCCTAGCCAAATTAAATAACTCTAAAACTATCCCATCCCAATTATTTTCTATAGTTTTTCAACAGAATCCCAGATTGGCTCTGAAAGAGAGAAGTTCAGATGTTTTCTTTTGACTTTTCATCTGAAGGTGCCTGGTTCCCTGGGGAGGTAGAACACTGTCTCATACTCCTCAGATCTGCATATCTATATATCCATACTTCCCAGACTTACAACAGATCTGCTCTTTTAAGTCTTTATCTATTAAACCTATCTTATCAGAAGGAATTAGAATCCTTGGAGAATATGCTAAGGATTTGGTATTCCACCTCTAACACTGAAAAGTAGCTTCCCCATTAAATGGCAAACCCTTCATGTCAGAGGTTGAATAGCTCAGCACTTAAAAAAGACTTCCAGCTGGTTACATTTAAGGGGCTGGAAAAAAGGCCATTCCCAGAATATCTACTGGCTCCAGGCTGTGATGTATTTTTGTTTGATACTAAATTGGAAACATTGCACTTGTTCTCTCTTTCTCCACCATGTGATCTGGTCCCGTGGACGCAGCACATGCGCACGAAAGCAGATGACTGGCTGAGGCGCCCCTGCCGTCACACTTCCACCAGACTCGTGTTCTCTCAGGGCGGTTACTAAGCTGAGAGGGCCTCCTGATGGACCCCTTGTCTGAGAAGAAACATGTAAAACCAAAGGCTGTTTCCCTACATTATTCGGCTATCACAGATTCTTCCCCTGCAAGAATAGGAAAGAGTAGGGGCACCTGGGTGGTTCAGTCAGTGAAATGTCCAATTCTTAATTTCAGCTCAGGTCACGATCTCACAGTCATGGGATCAAGCCCCACCTTGGGCTCTGCACAGGGCATGGAGTCTTCTTGAGACTCTGTCTCTCTCCTTCTCCTTTTGCCCTGCTTACACTATCTCTCAAAAAATAATAAATAAATAAATTTTTAAAAAGAATGAGAAAAAGCACAGCCCCTCTGGGGATTTCTGTCTCCTCAATACCCCTTTGGGATTTGTTACCTCTGACCACCACAGCTTCACCCTCTCTTGTCTCCCTCGTGTGGCCCTGCCATCCTCCCTCTATGACCTTTCTATTCTTTCTCCTACTTCCCCATTGGTAGACTTTCTCACTGTTCAGGCTTTTAATCTCTAGTTATTTTTAAATCTCTTTTTCTCAAAAAAAAAATTGAAGAAGAAATAGTGCTCTGTCTTCTCCCAAATATAGCTGCTTTTTCCTTTTAAAAATAGTGTCTTATTTTTAAAAAGACAATAAGAATTGGAGTGTTTCTGGACACAAAGTTTTGCTGTTAGTGCAACTTGCTGACTCATTTTTCCATGTGTATCTGACCCTTTCTTCAGTAAGGAGCCATAATTATGTGTTTATCTTCACAGATGATTCCAAAATCTGGATTTCTAACTCTGGCCCCCTTGTGTCAGCTTCAATATCTTATGTTGAACTACCTCCCCAACATTTTAAATTGTGAATCACCCCTTTTTCACCAACTGTAACTAGGGGAACAACCTCAGTCAATCATCTTACTAGAGTTCCAAGAAACCAAGCAGTGAGCTTGTTCAGATACCAAAGACAAATAGGGCTAATTATCTCTGAAGAAGAAGGACCAAGGATGCAGCCTCAAACTCATCCCAAGCTGGTGTCTACGGTTAGAGGTCTGGTTCAGGTGAAAACAGGATTGAATGGCAGCAGTTCTCAGAACCAGGGAGACAGCAGAATGTTGAAGTAAGTAAGCCTAGGTGAAGCAGAATGAGGCAGAAGTCAGATGTAACCCTGGGGAAAAGGCAGCAGAACCTTGGCAAAGGGTCACTGAGGTAAACTTAGCCTTAGATATGAGTTCTAGACCCAATGCAGACCTGACATAGGAACATCAAATTCTGATTGTAGGTGATCAGGCCATGCAGAATGGTTGCAAGATGTCGAGGCTGTTGGTAGAGGCCATGAAACTAGCAGACAATGGCAAAGCCTGCTCCCTGGAAAGAAGGGGCTCCAGGGGAGCTTTAAGTCTGGATTCTCTGTGGTGCAGGAATGAGGCAGGACTGAGTTGGCAGGACTTTGTGCTTGTGGCCAAGTAAGAGCAGGGCATAGAGGAACACTGATGAATGGGAACATCTGTTTGAACCCAAACACCCAAATGGGCTTCCTATGGTGATAAACCTATACCACCATTTTCTCAGACATCTGAAACCTTGGTTGGATTTGACTCTTCACTCCTCGCTTCTTCATATCTAAGCTGCCATTAAGTGCTAATAATTGTGCCTCCATTTCATTATAGTACCTTTTCTTTCTCCCCAAAGGCTTTTGCAAACATGCTAGTTAAGCTCCTGTTGTTTCAAAATAATGTATCATCCACTTAAAAGTTTTTCTCGCTCCAGCTTCTGTCCCATCAACCTATCCTGTATGGTACGAGTTTTGTTTTCTTAAAATCTGAAAATCTTTATTGTTCAATCATGTTATTCTCCTTTCCAACAGTCCCCAAGGACTTGGCACTATCTATAGAATTAAGTCCTTTCATTCAGCTTTTGAGCCATTCCGTGATCTCTTCCCCCCACATTTTTCTCTTTCCATGTCTCAGTCTTTCTTTTTAAAGTTTATTTATTTTGAGAGAGAGAGAGAAAGAGAGAGAGAGAGAGAGAGAGAACACACAAGCACAGGGGAGAGGCAGAGAGACAGAATCTCAATGAGGCTTCACACTGTCAGCACAGAGCCCATCTTGGGGCTTGATCTCAAGAACCGTGAGATCCTGACCTGAGACAAATCAAGAGTGAGATGCTCAACCGACTGAGCTACCCAGGTGCCACAAGCTCTAAGTCTTAACAGAACTCTCTGTATTGAGGTTAGTTTGCCCACTATAAATAGTTTCTACTAATTATCATCTTACCACTTCTGCCATGTGGTGCACATCTTTTGGGCAGCATTACCAGCCTGCACTCTTCCTCGTTGCTCCCATTAACATCCTGCTCACATCTTCTCTGAATTTCCATTAACCATCTTCACCCACAAGGAAAATTCTTAGAATTTCCTGCCTATTCCTTTATTTTGGTACACTTAGTTCCACTTCTCTAGTTAACTTTCCATGTTTCTCATACTACATCCTGGTAGCTAAGTATCATTGGAAATCCTACCTTGTGATCATCAATTTCTACCAGAGCACCTACATCCAGAGAAGGTGAGTAATAAATATTTTCTCAATAAATAAGTGTTCTCTTTTTAAATACAGATGTTTACACACTGTGATGTCTGGTATTACATTGAACACCCACAATGTCATGATCAGTTCCATTTTCCCTATACACGAGTCGTATTTTGAGTTACATTCCTTCTGGTGGGAATGGATTTGTGTGGATGCATTTACACACTTTCATGAGGTTCCCCTGTGACCGATAAAGTGGATTTGTGAGATGGCCTCTTAACTTCTCAAAATAGGTTTTTGCTTCTTTAGAACTAACTAAACATAATGGGCTTTGAACCCACAACTTTGACTTCTGTAACAGCATGCTTTAACCTATGTTAAAGGGCCTATGGGCCCTGGTTTATTTCAGTTTGGTTCAGTTATTTTCTGTGTAAATTAGCCTAATTTATATAAATGAATCCACCATGAGTGTGGGCAATCATGCCCACAAATACACTCAATACAGGCAGACAGCTCATTTCTGTTACTCTATTCTGTATTATTATATTGCATATAGCAGTTCAGCCCCTAAACTTCTCTAGCCCCTTGAGGTGTTCCTTTGTGGGGTGCAGGGTTACAAGTAAGCCATGAATACCCATGAATAGTAAAAGTCCGAGGAAGGTCAATAAATAACACTTGTTTTCCCCTGTCTTAGTTCTGAACCAATTAAACAGTTAGGTAAAGGGAAATAGCTGCCAAATATCAACTGTTTAAGAACAGGGTCTAGATGGAGAGCTATGAGTCTCATTTGTGGGCCTGTAGGCTTCCTAAGATTTGAGCTTGAATCAGACAGACTCCCACACGTAGTGATGGCCATGCCAGACGGGGGTGACCCTTGATACACTGAGCTATACCGGCTGCCCTGCTAGGGTAGAGACCAGCCCTGGAAATAAATCATGAATATGGGAGACGATGAAGTGAGCAAGGCAGTTTATTTTTCCCAAAGGTTCTTATCAGGTTAGTCACTCCACCTTCCCTGCAGCAGAGTAAGTGAAGGAGCAGAAAGGATCCAGGAACGTTCTACTCCATAAGGTTCCCCACATGGAAGGAAACGTCAGGTGTAGAAATGAAACACCACATCCATAACAGGGCATGTCCTCATGCCTGCCTGAACTGAAAGTCTGAATCTATCTTGTCCCCGCTGAGGTTCAGGACACTCCTAAGACACTTTTTCTTCATCTCCCCAACAACTTGTTATTCACTGAGTCAAGGTCAAAGCCATATTCAGTTTAGGACTGGAGGCTTGGAGAGAAAATACTTGCTAGATTCCAAAATGGGGACTAGACAAAAACATGAATGATCCAACAATTCCATTCCAAATTCTGGAAAGCAGCTTATACAAACATATGGCAATAACTCAATAAGATCTCTTGGAATTTGAATCCTACACTATAACTACATGCATGTATACAAAACAGTCAGGCTTTGAAAGTGCTAATTTTGAAGTACTGGAACTAGAGCAACTGACTGTGTCACCTCCAGGCTGTGACTTAGTGCTAGGCTAGGGTTTTCAGTTTATCTAAAGGCTAAAGCTTTCTAAATTAGTTTGAAGAAGTAGGAAATAGGATATGTATCACTACTTCTTATCCAATCTGCATGTGTGTGTGTGTGTGTGTGTGTGTGTTTATTCTCAGGTGTCTGTGTGTCTATAGATCCGGACATGAGTGTGGTCCTTCTTATTCTCAGATATCGAGCCCCTCTTAAGTGCCAACCGTTGTTCACTAGAAAACTCTTGAAAAATGAGGACAATTCCCAGCCAAGCATCATTAAAGAATTTCCCCAAATTGGGGGCTCCTCGGTGGCTCAGTCGGTTGGGCATCCGACTTCAGCTCAGGTCATGATCTCATGGATGGTGAGTTTGAGCCCCGTGTCGGGCTCTGTGCTGACAGCTCAGAGCCTGGAGCCTACTTCGGATTCTGTTTCTCCCTTTCTCTGTGCCCCTCTCCCACTCACACTCTGTGTCTCTCTCTCTCTTTCAAAAATAAAGATTAAAAAAGTAATAAAAAAAAAGAATTTCCTCAAAGTCACAGAGCTGATACATGTTAAAGGAAGGATTTAAGTTAATGTCTTACTGATTCCAAACCTGTTTTCTCACCTTGTATGGTCCCAACCCCAAGAACATAAGAGAAAAAGATTGGCCATTGGAGTCCCATCCTGCCATTAATGTAATGAAAGGCTCAGGGCAGATCACTTCTCCACTGAAGTCCTATTTCTTTATGTGTAAAGTCCCTGCCTCACCAGCCTGTTGAGGGGAATAAAGGAGATCATTTATGTGAAAGTGTTATAGGAACTGTAAGGAAGCAGAGGAGTGAAGAGATTAACCAGAATTTTCTTCACTACCTGATCCACACACCTCAGGGGGCTGGTTCTGGATGGCAACTCATCAGTTCCTGTGTGACTCTGTCACCCGACTCCTGTTGGCCCCGGTTCTGGTTCCTTCTAGCTCTGTGTGCCCTGCCTTTCTCTTTCTTGCTATTCCTTCTCTCTGTGTTGGCAAAGCAGGTGGGGGAAGGCTTGGCATTTGACAAGTGTTTGACTTGTAGGGGAAGAGAGTGAAACCGAAGATTCGGTATAAATAAATGATCTTAACTTTTCCATGGAAAACGAGTGATATGGACAGAGGGAGGTCAGAATGGGAAATAACTCAGGGAGATATGACACCCAGGGTAATGAATTCATTGTCCTCATACAAATAAATCAAATATAAAATCCCTCCTGACTTGGGTGTTGGTCAAGTTACTCCCACGTTTGCCTTTGTCTTGGTTTCTGGATGTATTTCCTTGGATTAATTTCCTTTCTAGTTGGGTCTTAAATAACATGTTTCTGATCCTTAAATCCCAGGAGAGAAATAATTCATTTCGAAAGGGAAAAAAAATCACATGTGATAAAAAATATACAGTGCCAGGAAATTCAACAGCACAATGCCTACTGAGTAGCCCTGGGGAAGCCATGTTATTCAGATAAACTGAAGGGTCTCCTGAGGGGAGGCTAAGATATTGAAGGTGACGTGAGAGGGACTGTGAGGCAGATGGTGTGGGACTTCCCCACAAGATGGGCTCAAGCCTTGAAGTAGGAGAACTTCTAAATATCTCAGGTTGAGTTTCCTGTCTTCTTGGTAGGAGGAAGCTGGGAGTCTAAATTAAACAAATTTTGTAATTAAAAAAAATACAGGGTCGCCTATGTGGCTCAGGTGGTTAAGTGTTGGAGTCTTGATTTCAGTTCAGGTCATAATCTTATGGTTCATGAGTTCAAGCCCAGAGTTGGGCTCTCTGTAGACAGAGCAGAGCTGGCTTGGGATTCTCTCTCCCTCTCTCTCTGCCCTTTCCCCACTTGTGCTCACTCTCTCTTAAAATAAATAAATACACTTTAAAAAATACAATATTCTCTGCACACCTGGGTTTGAGAACTGAGATCCATATCCATTCCACACTCAAACAGAAAATCAGAAGAGTCCCACAATTATTTTAAAATGGAAATGAACCTGTATGAAAAGTTATTTATTATATAAATCAAAGGTGGGATAGAGAAAAGTTCCTTTAAAGACTGAAAATTCTCAAGTGCTGTTTGTAAACAAGGTAGGTATTGAGGGGAGATGCTGTTTTTTTGTCTGGGATTTTTAGATTTCTTCATTTGTTTAGTATGATCCGATTTTGCCCGGTTACTGGGCTTCACCTGGTGTTTCTGGCTCTGGTGTTTGGCTGAGTAATGGAGCCAAAAAGCCCCTAGGGGGCAACAAAGAGACCTGGGTGCCATAAGATGTTCTAAAAGAATGGCCATCAACAAGACACAGGGGTGGGGGCGGGGGTGGCGGCGGTGGTGGGGGTGCTTCATTTCCCTCATCAGTAAATGACAGACTTGGGTTCATTCACGTTCATACAACTGCACCTCAAGGCACAGGCCACCCCAGTGGGAGGAATATTTCATCACTGGCATTGTTTAGAATTACTGGTGCCTGGATAATAAAAAGCAGACAGACTGTTATTCCCTTTTTATTGTTTGGAAGTTCTTTCCAGATAATGTACACCCTTATTGCCCAAGAGGCTCATACCACTCCCTTTGTCCCCTCTTGGTCCACCCCTGCTCCAGAGACTTTTTCAGTTCCTAAAGTCTATGCTACTTTCCTTTCCCTCATCAACACGTAAAGGTATCTTCTGTTTCTCCTCTGCCCTCCACCCCCCTCCAGTATTTTCTTGCTGGACTGGGAGAGATAACAAACCAGGACTGTGTGGGTTACCAGCAGACATGATCTTGCAAATTGGCAGGGAAGGAGGCATGCTGTAGCCTGCCAAATGGTGAGTGTTATTGAAAGATGTAAAATACTCCATGACTTTGATAATGTGGAGAAATGGCTTGACATGAACTCTAACTGCCAGCCAAACAGAGGAAGTGACAGCTGATCCATTAGGCCTTCTTAGTTTCCAGGCATGAAGTTTCTTGTTGGTCCCCTGTGGCTTATTCAGAATCTGGCCTGAAGTATTAATTTGCAACCTGCTAAGAGAACAGTGAACTTGGATAAATACAGATAAATACAAGTCAACATGTTTTAAAAAGCTCTTTTCCTTGTTGTGTTGATTTTTTTTCTCCAGTGGGCATAGTATTTCCAAAGAGCTATAAAGTTGTTTCTTGCATTCCTTATGCATGACTTTTACCAGCTCAAAAGCCCCTGAGCGTGTCAGGGTGGTGAGACTGAAGCTTTAGCTGCTGAGGCACCAGAGAATGGGGAGTGAAGTGGCCCAAGAACAGAAACCTCAGAAGTGAATGATCTTGTGTCAATTAGCGCCCACATTCACCTCTTCTCTGGCCCACCCCAGATCCTGGCAATGATTTGCTGAAGGTTCATTGCTTAGAGAAGGGAACAGGAAGAAAAAATGGGGAGGAAAACTCAAAACCCACTCCCCAATACTTAACCTCCCATCTAGCTGTTCTTTCCTGTTTCCTTTTTCATCTTTTGGGCATATTGACATTGTTTGGCTTGGGGGGCTCGTCTCATTTGCCTTCCAGGTCATTCTTAACCCACCTATCTTTTGTCTATCTCTAAGTCCTTACTTTTTTTTTTTTTTTCTCAACCCTCATGGTACCTTTCTCAGTCCCTTAACTATCTCAGTCTCAAAGCCCTGAGACACCTTAGAGCCTATGGCAAATACTTTCATGTTACAGTGGGACATCACTGCTGGGCCTGTGATGCCAGGAGCCCAAGGGAAACCTGGAGGATGTAGGATGAGAGAGGAATAAAGGAAAAAGAAGGAGGAAAGATGGAGGAAACACCTCAGAGGGTAACTCCCCTCTTACCCTAGGAACGAAGCTTGATGTAAGATGGTGGCTGGAACTCCCAGGAATTTCCACAGGCTCATGTGGTTTGGAGAACAAACAGTTCTTTGGGAAAGGTCTTTACAGGCAAAGAATCTTTACACAGGTAACATTCATATTTGGTTCATACTTTTATTGAGCTTCCATGATATGTCAGATACCACACAGGCAGAAGGTTGAACATGATGATCACGGCTCCTACTCTCATGGAGCTCACACTATAGTGCAGAGGACAGACAATTCAACAAGCCATTGACTGCAAGTGTGATACATATTACAAAACAGAAGGTACAAGAGTCTGTTGGAGTATATACATTTGGAAGAACATTTGACCTCGTTAGGAGATTAGGAAAAAGCCCTAGAAAGTCCTTCAAGTGAAAGCGTGGGGTAGAGTAACAAACGATTTAAATCTCACCAAAGCCACACACTCCATGGCTACTAGAGGCCAGGCTTGCCCTAACAACTAGCCCTTGGTTGGGTCAGTCCTATCCAGAGTCTGGAACTACTTCCATGGTACATAAGTTCGGTAACTTCTACCTAGATGCTTCTTCCTGACATCCACGTGTTCCCATTCTCCTGCATCTAATTAAACCCAGACCAGTGCCACCTCTTACAATATTGTCTCAAGGGTAGAGGTTGCAGGCAACCGACTGCCTACAAATTCATTTTAAAAAAGTCAATATAAGTCCTGTTTGCGGCATGACATTGTTTCAAAGTAAGTGTCCCATTAATGATTAATTCCAGCAGATGAATAATGAAAGACAGAACCATAGTACTGCTGCTGACTCTCCCCTTTCACAGAATCACAGAATGCCAAAGCCAAAGGGGTCGTAGGGAGCAATTTAGTCCAGTGGTTCTCGCCTGGGGAGGGGTATTCTTATCTGAATGGCTGGCAAAGCTTTTCACATCCTGCCTATGCCCCACTCCAATTTTGATACATTTGGGTTGGAATGAGGGAAGGAGGCTGGCATTCTATTTAGAACATGATTCCCAGTAGATACCAGCAAGTTTCTGATGGTCCCTTCCCTTTGCCCCCTCCTGCATGGAGAACCACTGATCTAATCCAGCTCCATATATTACAGACTATCAAGGACCAGAGAGGTTAAGTGTCTGTGTTGAACTTTATTTAATAGTAAATCTGGAACTGGAACACAGCTCATAATATTTTTATTGTGTTTCCATGCTTGGGGTTCTAAAAGCAGGAGCAGCTCTGAGACCTGCCATCTCCTGCCCCTGCCAGGCTTGACTGCCAACTGGTATTTCTAGTTACAACAGTGAACATGGGGGATATTCATGGTCTCCTCAGTGGTCTGGGCCCAGGAACAGGAAGGGTATGATCCTCATATCCTGGCTTGTCTTAATACTGCTGAAGCCATGGGTCTTTGTAGCTGGAGTGGAATGACCACAACCCCTAATATTTATTATGTGCCCTTTTACAAAAAAAAAAAGTTAAGTTTGCTGGTCCCTGATATACAGAAAAGATTGAGATATAGATAACAGTCATAATGGGAAGAGGGTTTGTCTTTATTCCCCTGAGGTTGGGGTGTAAAGAAGGGTCTCTCTAGTAGGACCCTCAGGTCTAGTCTGTGTGTCTCCAGTATCAACCTTTGCGCTGCATGCTTTTTCCATCTGACAAGAGGTGGTGACATCGGTTTTTACCACTGAAACAAAAGAGAAAGGAAGGCTGTCTTAATGCTCACTACTACACAAACATTAGGCACTCAGTCTTATTGTCAGGAAACAGCCCTACCTTTGCATGAGAAATCCTCAGTGGGCCAGTGAACCGGAATTTTGAATATATTCTGATTTTCTGTAGAAAACAGGAGGATAAGCATGAGGATGGCCAACTGACTACTTAATTAATCCCACCTTATCTCCAAGCTCTGACCTCCTCACCAATCTTCAAGTCCCTGATCGATCACCCACATATCTTTGTTTAGTGCTGCTGTAATAGGTGATTTCGACTGCATCAGGTGGACCAGAGTGAGCACAGGACTGGGAAAAAGAAGATGTACTTTGATACTATGTGTCCTTGAAAATGAATAACTGCCATTATAATTGGTATTCTTTGTCGAATGACCACTAAACTCGTTACTTCATAAGAATCTGATAAGGCAAGTATCATTAATCTTATTTTAAAGATAAAAAAATGAAGCTGAAAATCATTTAATTTACTATTTAAGATCACCTTTCACTGCCTTCCTAACAAGTGATGGAATCCAGGTTTATTCAGTTCCAAGAACTGTGCTCTTTTTATAAAAAAAAAAAAATACCTTGTTTCCTTTCTGCTCCTCAGTCTCCTTATCTGTGAAATAAGATTATAGCAAATTCCTTTCAAGATTCTGTCAGCAAAATAAATTCTGTTGATCCTAAAACGCCTAAAAGTTCTATTTAGCCACTTAGTAAAGCATGAAGAATTTTCTACAGGCTGAAAGAATCCACCGAGATCCTGGGGAAAGAGCAGTGAGTAAACTGGACAACACTGCCTTCATGAAACTTTGTTTAGTCCACTCTGGGTCCCTCCCTATATGCTATACCGGGGCTTCAGATAATTTTTCCGCCCAATGGAGTAGAAAGAAGTTTTATTTGAAAGCAAATAAAAACACTCATAAAAGAAGAGATGACTCCAAAATTGTACTTTCACTCTTATTAAAAGAATGTGTTTGCTGTTGTATATTTTCTGAGCTTCCAATTAGGTATTATGTCAGAAGAGACGCATATCCTGCAGGAACCTTAGAAAGCTGGAGACAAGGAAGGGACAGAGAAAGAAGAAATGAAAAGAGCAGCACAGGAATTGGCATCCAGGGGCGGGAGAGGGTTGTGGAAAGCCAAGCCTGCATAAGCACCCTCTGGTGAAGACAACCTCCATTCCAATATGTGTTTTACCCTTCCCTACCTTTCCACTGGAACAACCTTTAAAATAAAGAAGTCAAGGGCGCCAAGTCAACACTTGGTCTGTTAAGTGTCCTACTCTTGATTTCAGCTCAGGTCATGATCTCATGGTTCCTGAGTTCAAGACCCCCTTTGGTCTCTCTGCTGAGAGCAAAGAACATGCTTGGGATTCTCTCTCTCTCTCTCCCTCTCTCACTGACCCTCCCCCACACTCTCTCTCAAGAATAAATAAACTTTTAAAAAAAAGTCAAGTTAATTTACAGTCTCTCTGGAGGTAGGAAAATTGGTGATGGTCTTGTACTGAGTAAAACATAGGTAAAGCTTTGAGGTACAGCAATTGACCATGTAGACACTGAGGCAGCTTTCGTTATTCCCGCTGTCTGTCCCTTCTTAAGATGCAAGGGGCCTTTGTCAACCATAAGGCCAACAGCTGTGCCTCTAATATGAAGCAACTATTCTTTAGTGGCCAGGGGCTATGTCACTCTTTCATACCCACCCACCCATAAATGCATTCCCCAACTAGTCTCTCTCTCTTGGAATCAGTCTCTCTTAGCATATTTTTTTCTGGGAATGAAATTCCCAGTAATGGGCAAGTAGATAAATAGGAACATTTCACATCCTGGAATAGTAAGAATATAATAAAAGCCGTGGGGACAGAAAGAACAGTGGGAGTGGCTGTGGAGTGTGCACAGACGAGCCTCACTCTCTAGCACCACTGTCAAATAGAACTTTCTGCAGTGATGGAAATGTTCTGTGTCTGCATTTAGTGCCTATTAAACACTTGAAATGTTTCTAGTACAAATGAACAACTGCATTTTAAAGTTTATTTAATTTTATTTAATTTATAGCTGCATGTGCCCAGTGACTCCCGTATTAAACAGGGAAGGTCTAAAGGACACACATTGGACAAATAAATGCCAGGCACCAGAAATTCAGCTAAGGCTTCTAAACCTCAATATTTCCTTCTGTTTGATATCTAACATGCAAATTCAAACTGGTAAACACAGGGGAACTAAGAAATTCCATTATTTTTGAAGGCAAACAACAGACCCTAATGCCTCTTGCCCTGTTTAAGGATGAATAGCACTAAAAAGAAAATAAACATTAGGTCAAAGAATATATTTTGAGTCATAAAAGCACACATAGTTTTCATCTTGTAGTGCAGGAAACAAAAATATATTTGGAAACTATTGTTTAATGTTGCTTAAATTCTCAATAATGTTCAAGAATAGGAACACTCACTAAAAGGAAAGTTGAAAGATGAGCTGTTGAGACAACAAAATGAGATTAAAAAAATAAGCAGCTGAAAAATAAGGATTGGGAGATAAAAAAAAAAGTCATTAGGTGAAATAAGGAAGGATTATAAACCGTCAAAATGCAGTCATAGAACTACAATCTGCATGAGAAGTCCCAAAAGACATAATCAATATTGTAAAAAATCGAAAGAGCAATCTGGAGGATGTGCTTTCAAAGCTCCACATGAGTGTAGATCCAAAAAAATAAAAAATAAAATGCACAGGGATGCAAGCAACTAAAGTTAAGATGAATAAATGGAACAGAAGCAATAATCAAATACATAATCAGAGGGGAGTTGCGGCAAGATGGCGGCTTAGGAGGACGCTGGGCTCACCATGCGTCCTGCTGATCACTTAGATTCCATCTACACCTGCCTAAATAACCCAGAAAACCACCAGAGGATTAGCAGAACAGAGTCGCCGGAGCCAAACGCAGACGAGAGGCCCACGGAAGAGGGTAGGAAGGGCGGCGAGGCGCTGCACGCTCCACGGACTGGCGGGAGGGAGCCGGGGCGGAGGGGCGGCTCGCCGGCCAAGCAGAGCCCCCGAGTCGGGCTTGCAAAAGCGGAGGGGCCGGGCGGACTGTGTTCCGACAGCAAGCGCGACTTAGCGTCTGGGAGGTCAGAAATTAACAGCTCTGCTCGGAAAGCGGGAAGGCTGGAGGACAAAGGGAGGGAGAGCTGCTGAGCCCCCTGACAACAGAGCTCAGTTTGGTGGGGAACAAAGGCGCTCGCCAGCGCCATTTCCCCCGCCCATCCCCCAGCCGAAATCCCAAAGGGAACCGGTTCCTGCCAGGGAACTTGCTCGCTCCGCGCAAACACCCAACTCTGCGCTTCTGCGGAGCCAAACCTCCGGCAGCGGATCTGACTCCCTCCCGCTGCCACAGGGCCCCTCCTGAAGTGGATCACCTAAGGAGAAGCGATCTAAGCCTGCCCCTCCTGCCCCCGAGCACCTTGCCTACCCACCCCAGCTAATACGCCAGATCCCCAGCATCACAAGCCTGGCAGGGTGCAAGTAGCCCAGACGAGCCACATCACCCCACAGTGAATCCCGCCCCTAGGAGAGGGGAAGAGAAGGCACACACCAGTCTGACTGTGGCCCCAGCGGTGGGCTGGGGGCAGACATCAGGTCTGACTGCGGCCCCGCCCACCAACTCCAGGTATACACCACAGCACAGGGGAAGTGCCCTGCAGGTCCTCACCACGCCAGGGACTATCCAAAATGAGCAAGCGGAAGAACTCCCCTCAGAAGAATCTCCAGGAAATAACAACAGCTAATGAGCTGATCAAAAAGGATTTAAATAATATAACAGAAAGTGAATTTAGAATAATAGTCATAAAATTAATCGCTGGGCTTGAAAACAGTATACAGGACAGCAGAGAATCTCTTGCTACAGAGATCAAGGGACTAAGGAACAGTCACGAGGAGCTGAAAAACGCTTTAAACGAAATGCATAACAAAATGGAAACCACCACAGCTCGGCTTGAAGAGGCAGAGGAGAGAATAGGTGAACTAGAAGATAAAGTTATGGAAAAAGAGGAAGCTGAGAAAAAGAGAGATAAAAAAATCCAGGAGTATGAGGGGAAAATTAGAGAATTAAGTGATACACTAAAAAGAAATAATATACGCATAATTGGTATCCCAGAGGAGGAAGAGAGAGGGAAAGGTGCTGAAGGGGTACTTGAAGAAATCATAGCTGAGAACTTCCCTGAACTGGGGAAGGAAAAAGGCATTGAAATCCAAGAGGCACAGAGAACTCCCTTCAGACGTAACTTGAATCGATCTTCTGCACGACATATCATAGTGAAACTGGCAAAATACAAGGATAAAGAGAAAATTCTGAAAGCAGCAAGGGGTAAACGTGCCCTCACATATAAAGGGAGACCTATAAGACTCGTGACTGATCTCTCTTTTGAAACTTGGCAGGCCAGAAAGAATTGGCAAGAGATTTTCAGGGTGCTAGACAGAAAAAATATGCAGCCAAGAATCCTTTATCCAGCAAGTCTGTCATTTAGAATAGAAGGAGAGATAAAGGTCTACCCAAACAAACAAAAACTGAAGGAATTTGTCACCACTAAACCAGCCCTACAAGAGATCCTAAGGGGGACCCTGTGAGACAAAGTCCCAGAGACATCACTATAAGCATAAAACATACAGACATCACAATGACTCTAAACCCGTATCTTTCTATAATAACACTGAATGTAAATGGATTAAATGCGCCAACCAAAAGACATAGGGTATCAGAATGGATAAAAAAACAAGACCCATCTATTTGCTGTCTACAAGAGACTCATTTTAGACCTGAGGACACCTTTAGATTGAGAGTGAGGGGATGGAGAACTATTTATCATGCGACTGGAAGCCAAAAGAAAGCTGGAGTAGCCACACTTATATCAGACAAACTAGACTTTAAATTAAAGGCTGTAACAAGAGATGAAGAAGGACATTATATAATAGTTACAGGGTCTATCCATCAGGAAGAGCTAACAATTATCAATGTCTATGCACCGAATACCGGAGCCCCCAAATATATAAAACAATTACTCATAAACATAAGCAACCTTATTGATAAGAATGTGGTAATTGCAGGGGACTTTAATACACCACTTACAGAAATGGATAGATCATCTAGACACACGGTCAATAAAGAAACAAGGGCCCTGAATGAGACATTGGATGAGATGGACTTGACAGATATATTTAGAACTCTGCATCCCAAAGCAACAGAATATACTTTCTTCTCGAGTGCACATGGAACATTCTCCAAGATAGATCATATACTGGGTCACAAAACAGCCCTTCATAAGTTTACAAGAATTGAAATTATACCATGCTTACTTTCAGACCACAATGCCATGAAGCTTGAAATCAACCACAGGAAAAAGTCTGGAAAACCTCCAAAAGCATGGAGGTTAAAGAACACCCTACTAACGAATGAGTGGGTCAACCAGGCAATTAGAGAAGAAATTAAAAAATATATGGAGACAAACGAAAATGAAAATACAACAATCCAAACGCTTTGGGACGCAGCAAAGGCAGTCCTGAGAGGAAAATACATTGCAATCCAGGCCTATCTCAAGAAACAAGAAAAATCCCAAATACAAAATCTAACAGCACACCTAAAGGAACTAGAAGCAGAACAGCAAAGGCAGCCTAAGCCCAGCAGAAGAAGAGAAATAATAAAGATCAGAGCAGAAATAAACAATATAGAAACTAAAAAAACTGTAGAGCAGATCAACGAAACCAAGAGTTGGTTTTTTGAAAAAATAAACAAAATTGACAAACCTCTAGCCAGGCTTCTCAAAAAGAAAAGGGAGATGACCCAAATAGATAAAATCATGAATGAAAATGGAATGATTACAACCAATCCCTCAGAGATACAAACAATTATCAGGGAATACTATGAAAACTTATATGCCAACAAATTGGACAACCTGGAAGAAATGGACGAATTCCTGAACACCCACACGCTTCCAAAACTCAATCAGGAGGAAATAGAAAGCTTGAACAGACCCATAACCAGCGAAGAAATTGAATCGGTTATCAAAAATCTCCCAACAAATAAGAGTCCAGGACCAGATGGCTTCCCAGGGGAGTTCTACCAGACGTTTAAAGCAGAGATAATACCTATCCTTCTCAAGCTATTCCAAGAAATAGAAAGGGAAGGAAAACTTCCAGACTCATTCTATGAAGCCAGTATTACTTTGATTCCTAAACCAGACAGAGACCCAGTAAAAAAAGAGAACTACAGGCCAATATCCCTGATGAATATGGATGCAAAAATTCTCAATAAGATACTAGCAAATCGAATTCAACGGCATATAAAAAGAATTATTCACCATGATCAAGTGGGATTCATTCCTGGGATGCAGGGCTGGTTCAACATTCGCAAAACAATCAACGTGATACATCACATTAACAAAAAAAAGAACATCGATCCTGTCAATCGATGCAGAAAAGGCCTTCGACAAAATCCAGCACCCTTTCTTAATAAAAACCCTTGAGAAAGTCGGGATAGAAGGAACATACTTAAAGATCATAAAAGCCATTTATGAAAAGCCCACAGCTAACATCATCCTCAACGGGGAAAAACTGAAAGCTTTTTCCCTGAGATCAGGAACACGACAAGGATGCCCACTCTCACCGCTGCTGTTTAACATAGTGCTGGAAGTTCTAGCATCAGCAATCAGACAACAAAAGGAAATCAAAGGCATCAAAATTGGCAAAGATGAAGTCAAGCTTTCGCTTTTTGCAGATGACATGATATTATACATGGAAAATCCGATAGACTCCACCAAAAGTCTGCTAGAACTGATACAGGAATTCAGCAAAGTTGCAGGATACAAAATCAATGTACAGAAATCAGTTGCATTCTTATACACTAACAATGAAGCAACAGAAAGACAAATAAAGAAACTGATCCCATTCACAATTGCACCAAGAAGCATAAAATACCTAGGAATAAATCTAACCAAAGATGTAAAGGATCTGTATGCTGAAAACTATAGAAAGCTTCTGAAGGAAATTGAAGAAGATTTAAAGAAATGGAAAGACATTCCCTGCTCATGGATTGGAAAAATAAATATTGTCAAAATGTCAATACTACCCAAAGCTATCTACACATTCAATGCAATCCCAATCAAAATTGCACCAGCATTCTTCTCGAAACTAGAACAAGCAATCCTAAAATTCATATGGAACCACAAAAGGCCCCGAATAGCCAAAGGAATTTTGAAGAAGAAGACCAAAGCAGGAGGCATCACAATCCCAGACTTTAGCCTCTACTACAAAGCTGTCATCATCAAGACAGCATGGTATTGGCCCAAAAACAGACACATAGACCAATGGAATAGAATAGAAACCCCAGAACTAGACCCACAAACGTATGGCCAACTCATCTTTGACAAAGCAGGAAAGAACATCCAATGGAAAAAAGACAGCCTCTTTAACAAATGGTGCTGGGAGAACTGGACAGCAACATGCAGAAGGTTGAAACTAGACCACTTTCTCACACCATTCACAAAAATAAACTCAAAATGGATAAAGGACCTGAATGTGAGACAGGAAACCATCAAAACCTTAGAGGAGAAAGCAGGAAAAGACCTCTCTGACCTCAGCCGTAGCAATCTCTTACTCGACACATCCCCAAAGGCAAGGGAATTAAAAGCAAAAGTGAATTACTGGGACCTTATGAAGATAAAAAGCTTCTGCACAGCAAAGGAAACAACCAACAAAACTAAAAGGCAACCAACGGAATGGGAAAAGATATTCGCAAATGACATATCGGACAAAGGGCTAGTATCCAAAATCTATAAAGAGCTCACCAAACTCCACACCCGAAAAACAAATAACCCAGTGAAGAAATGGGCAGAAAACATGAATAGACACTTCTCTAAAGAAGACATCCGGATGGCCAACAGGCACATGAAAAGATGTTCAGCGTCGCTCCTTATCAGGGAAATACAAATCAAAACCACACTCAGGTATCACCTCATGCCAGTCAGAGTGGCCAAAATGAACAAATCAGGAGACTATAGATGCTGGAGAGGATGTGGAGAAACGGGAACTCTCTTGCACTGTTGGTGGGAATGCAAATTGGTGCAGCCGCTCTGGAAAGCAGTGTGGAGTTTCCTCAGAAAATTAAAAATAGACCTACCCTATGACCCAGCAATAGCACTGCTAGGAATTTATCCAAGGGATACAGGAGCACTGATGCATAGGGCCACTTGTACCCCAATGTTCATAGCAGCACTCTCAACAATAGCCAAATTATGGAAAGAGCCTAAATGTCCATCAACTGATGAATGGATAAAGAAATTGTGGTTTATATACACAATGGAATATTACATGGCAATGAGAAAAAATGAAATATGGCCTTTTGTAGCAACGTGGATGGAACTGGAGAGTGTGATGCTAAGTGAAATAAGCCATACAGAGAAAGACAGATACCATATGGTCTCACTCTTATGTGGATCCTGAGAAACTTAACAGGAACCCATGGGGGAGGGGAAGGAAAAAAAAAAAAAAGAGGTTAGAATGGGAGAGAGCCAAAGCATAAGAGACTGTTAAAAACTGAGAACAAACTGAGGGTTGATGGGGGGTGGGAGGGAGGAGAGGGTGGGTGATGGGTATTGAGGAGGGCACCTTTTGGGATGAGCACTGGGTGTTGTATGGAAACCAATTTGTCAATAAATTTCAGAAAAAAATAAAAAATAAAAAAAAAAATAAAAAAAATACATAATCAGAGGAAAACATTCATAAATATAAAGAGAGACCCAAGGCACAGATTGAAAGAGGCCATTGAAAGCTAGCTAAACAAGTGAAAAGAAATGAAGAGCCACACATACATTTCATAAAAGGTTTGTATTTCTTTTTTTTAAAATTTTTTTTTTTCAACTTTTATTTATTTTTGGGACAGAGAGAGACAGAGCATGAACGGGGGAGGGGCAGAGAGAGAGGGAGACACAGAATCGGAAACAGGCTCCAGGCTCTGAGCCATCAGCCCAGAGCCTGACGCGGGGCTCGAACTCACGGACCGCGAGATCGTGACCTGGCTGAAGTCGGACGCTTAACCGACTGCGCCACCCAGGCGCCCCAAAAGGTTTGTATTTCAAGAGTTAGAAACTACGAGAGTGTTCAGACAGGTACGTCTGTGTGGCTCAGATGGTTAAGCCTCCAACTTTGGCTCCGGTCATGATCTCATAGCTCATAGGTTCGGGCCCCACGTCGGGCTCTGTGCTGACAGCTCAGAGCCTGGAGCCTGCTTCAGATTCTGTGTCCCCCGCCTCTCTGCCCCTCCCCTGCTCATGCTCTGTCTCTTGCTCCTTCAAAAATAAACATAAACATTAAAAAAATTTTAAAAAGCATGTTCAAACATATCTCTCTTTCCCCAAACCCAAAAGTGGATGACAAATGAAAGAATGACCCAGTTAATTTTTGTAACGTTCCTTAATATCACCCTTGGTAGTCAATTGCATATATGTATTCTAGCTACAGAGCTTTCACTTACCCTCAGTCTTTTGCTCAATATATAGAACAGAATCATTCTTAAAATAATAAAAATATTTTTAAATGTTTATTGATTGATTTTGAGAGAGACAGAGAGAGAGAGAGAGCACAAGCAGCAGGGGAGGGGCAGAGAGAGAGCGAGAAGAGAGAGAATCCCAAGCAGACTCTACAGAGCCTGATGCAGGGCTCGATCTTACTAACCCTGAGATCCAACCTGAGCTGAAATCTAGTTGGATGCCTAACCGACTGAGCCACCCAGGTGCCCCAATAAAAATACTTTTAAAGTGATAATTTAATAAGGTAATTAAAATGTTAATATACTTGAAAGGATATTAATTTTTTCTCAGTAGTCAGTATTTCGTCAATATTGTTGGGTTTTTTTTCCTTGTTCAGATATGGACAGTATCGTATCTTCAGTATTTATCTCGCAGACTATTCAAGGCAATTACATTTTGAACCCTCATAAAACTACATTTTTACCAATATTCAGAAATTGGTCCAAAAGAGGCTATAATTTTTCATAGTTAATGCCTTTTATGACTGTTAAAACTGTTACACTTTTATGTATCATGATAAAACCAGATCAGAAGATGCTTAAGGTGAAACCATCCATGGTAATCTTGCTCAGAGTATACACGCGCTTTACATGTGCTTTGCGCGTAGTAGGAACTTCATAATAATTTTAACATGCCCTTATCATCTGCATTTTCAAAGTAACAATGCACAGCAATACACTGAATTGTGTTTATTTTCAAATATCTCTTTCCCTGAAATTCTTCTGAATTTAAGTTCAAATGCTGTGCCTCCCTGACAGTGGTAACCATCTCTCAGCACTGCTTTAAGCTGTCTCCACGATTTGCCCATTCTCCTTCATCCCACAGACTTTCCCTTCTGAACATCAGATCATAGGAGTGAGCAGAGCCAGGCCTCACCAGTCCCCCAGAGACTGTTTATAAAAACATTACATAAAGTGGGGAAGGAGAAATTCTGTGGGGGCTAACAGCCAACTTCCCGCTTCTTCCCCAAAAACAGACCTATGGCCTATGTGCAGCTCCTCCCATTTCACCTGCCCCCCCACCCCCAACACACACACAATGTTACCTCTACCTTGGGACTTTTTCTCAGTCCTGGAGCCCAGGAAGTTCAGCTGATTTAAATTAGAATTCCACCACTTGCCACTAAAAGAGACCTGAGAAATCACTACATAAATAAATACAACTGAAAAAAAAAAAACAAACCTGTACATAAATTTAGATTTTTAAGCTTTTATTGGTTAGAAAGAGGTACTATTGTTACAGTTTAATTTACTATCTATTCTGCTAGGCAGCTAACACTGCACTTCCATACTATTTTATAATTATCTGTTTATATGTGTATCTCTCTTGGTAATCCATTTCTGTGTAGCAAATTATTCTCATATCCAGTGGCTTCAAATCATTTTAACTCACAATATAATGAGCCAGGAATTCAGGTAAGGCTTGCTGAGTGAATCCGTGGCTCCATGTGGCATCCACAGGGTCACTTGGTAGTATTCAGCTTACAGCTGGTCCAGTCCGGCAGGTGCAAACACTTTCACACACAGGTCCACTCTTGGTGGGGATGACGAGGCTCAGCCAGGTTCCTGTTCCTCCCTGAACAGATTCATGGTCTCCCATCGACCACTCAGATCAGACTTCCTCCATAATGGGCCATGCTGCAAGGAAAATGACCTGGAAAGTGGCATTCTGTAGGGCCTGGACCCCAAACTGGCACCTCATGGCACCTGCCATATTACAGTGGTCAAAGCCAGCCCAGATCCAAAAAGGGGGACAGTGTCAAAGAATTTGTGGCCTCTTTTATCCTCTGTACCCAGTACTCTCTGAGCGCCCTGAGAACAAGGTATGTGCTTTATGGATCTTTGTATCCCTAGATAAAAAATTAGGCCAGAGGGGCGCCTGGGTGGCGCAGTCGGTTGAGCGTCCGACTTCAGCCAGGTCACGATCTTGCAGTCCGTGAGTTGGAGCCCCGCGTCGGGCTCTGGGCTGATGGCTCAGAGCCTGGAGCCAGCTTCCAATTCTGTGTCTCCCTCTCTCTCTGCCCCTCCCCCGTTCATGCTCTGTCTCTCTCTGTCCCAAAAATAAATAAACGTTGAAAAAAAAAAATTAGGCCAGAGACACAAGTAGGAAAGCTAGAGAAGTACAGTCAAAATCTAGACCCTTGAAAACATGAGTAAGTAGCTGCACTAGCCCTGGACTGCCCCCCCCCCCACTTCCTGATCCATGAACAAACAAACAAGAAAACCATGTGTTCAAACTATTGTTAATAAAAGATCAGACTGGACTTAATCTTCCTCATCTATATTAGATCTCAGAATACAAGTATACTGCTTAACAATGTTCGCAGTAGGGCTTTCTTGGAGGGGGCAAAAAGGATCAAACTTACCTAAACCATGCTGATTTCTTAATTTCATGTTAGGTAAAATTGATTTTTTAACATCAAAGATTAAGGAAATATACTTTTGAGTATAGGATTAGAAAAAATTAAAATGTATCATTGCAAAATTTAAATTTTATTTAAATTAAAAATAACTAGAGAAAAAGAAAGGAAATAC
Organism: Prionailurus bengalensis; assembly: GCF_016509475.1. Taxonomy (NCBI): domain Eukaryota; kingdom Metazoa; phylum Chordata; class Mammalia; order Carnivora; family Felidae; genus Prionailurus; species Prionailurus bengalensis. The sequence continues at coordinate 42,172,074 of NC_057344.1, read as the reverse complement.
AGCACATGCAACTCAGGGAATACAAAGGAAACACACAAAACACAAAACAAAATGATCTCAAGTTAAATGCTCTGGGACCGCCAAAATATATAATGGTTTAATTCTTCTGGTAAAAGACAAAGTAAATAAAAAAAAAGAGAGAGAGAGAGAACTGAATCCCATAGTAATACACTTTTTATAAGAGACACAACTAAATAAGTAGTGGGGTGGGGTGGGGTGAGCAAAAATAATCAGATAAATTAAAATTAAAAGAAAGAAAAGTGGGACGATTTTCATAATAGAAAACAAAGCCTGACATATTAACCAAGATAAAGAAGATTAGTTCATAATGTTAGCAATGTTAGAAATATGATATGGTAAAATATAACATAACATAATATCCATGACACTTCTATGCCAAATCATTTTGAAATGCTTTTGGTAAGAATAGAATGCTAAGCACATTTACAAGTACTGTCTTACTGAATCTTCACAACTGTTCTTTAAAATAGGTATCATTATACCTAAGTTCCAGATGTAGAAATCAGCGATCCTGGTCTTAGATGACAATATGGAGGTCAAACTTTGGAAATGCAAATGCTAGATGAAAAAGCACACACAAACCTGGGCAGAGCTGTGGTCATGTTTTGAATGCTGTCCCAAAGGAACCTGCAGGAATAAAGCCAGGTGCCAGCTTTCATTTCCATGGCTGTTAGGGAGGGTGAAACCTTGTTTGAAATGGAATACGGAAGCCCTGAAGGGGGCACTCTCATGCAGGTACTCCTCGGTGCAGCAATGTACCCAACGAGAGGAAGGAAGGTAGAGTGATTTGGACAAGGGAAGACATTTTTCACATAGGAATTTTATGTACTGCTTTTAAGAAAAAGAAGGAAGATTCCTCTCTACCCCAGCAACAGCACAGTAACCATCACTTGCAGCCAACCTTGAACTTGTGTTCTTCCCTGGTGAACTTTCGTTCAAATCAATCCTCCTGTTTCCTGCTAAAACCTAATAAAAGCTGACCTTCCCTTTGTCTTTTTGGTCTTGCGCACAGTTTGCCATAGTTTGCCTGTCTCAAATTTTGCAATTCCCCTGCTCTTCCGAAATCAATTCATTTTGTTTGTAAAAGAACTGGAGAGTTTATTTTTAAGGTTGACAGGAGCATTCCCTTTCTTCCTGCACACTCCATGGTGGGGAGGATAACAAAAGATTCCCAGGCTGCTCCAGAGGCCCAAGAGCTAGGGCATAGGTGGCTGGGTGGGAAGTGGGCAGTGCCACATGCCCACAAGAGGAGTGCTTAGCTGGAGAACGGGTGGGTAGACTGCTGTTCTGACCTACTACTCTATTGCTTGTTGCAGGACAGGGTCCCTCTCTGCTCATGAAGAAAATCTCCCAGGTGCTTAGGCTGAGGACCAAAAGCATTAAGATTACATTCTAGTACCAGCTGCTGTGCTGGTATCCTGGCCCCAGATAGTACAGTTTGAAACAGCTTTGCTTATTCTTTAAACAGTTAAAAAATAGCTTAAAGCCTTTTTTTTTTTTGCTTCTTACATCTCAGCTACTAAAGCTTTTCTGCTTACAAACCATCAAATAACACTCAGAGGAGCAAGTGGGGTTACACACTAGAGCAAAAAACCATCAATTATGGTTACCACCAAAAGGTGCAGTCTTGTGCTCATACAGCCCATTGTCTTTGGTTGGTTGGTTCAGTTGTGTCTGGACTTTTTATTGAAGTGTTTGACAAACATCATTAAGCTCAACAGGTGCAAAAAGTAACCAGACGTGTTGAAAGCACCAATAGGAAGAGACATTCCCCATTTGATTCAGATGGGGAAGAAAGTAAAGATAATGCAGGAAAAAATGAAAAGTGAATTTCTAAAAACAGCAAATACCACATATGATTTTGCTTGTGGAAATGAGCCATTGACTGGGCTGTTGCAACGATTCTGCACGACAGAACAAATCGTGCAACCAGCAAGCATATCTTACACAGCAATAACCAGGAAAAGTGGAAAAAAGTGACTGGCCACATGGTGCATTCCTTTGGTCAGTTTGGATGAGTAGGAGTTGTGGGGGGGAGGTGCTCAGTATAAATGTGGGAAGTGCTACAGAAGCATCACTTGTGTGAGCCCCGGCAGCCTGGAGGTTTAAGGTGAACCTTAAACGTTGGGGATCATCAACTCATTGCCAGTGTGCATAAAACTGCCATTTTCTAGGAAAAGGTGCTGGATATGATGTGTACATAAGGAAGGGAGGGAAGTCCCCACTGATGTCAAATCTTTAAAGGGTGGTTTCTCTTTCCTTTTTGTTGGAAAGGTGCCCTGGGCTACCAGTTAAATCCTCTCATCATTGCTTAGGGATTACAAACATTTTGGAGCTTGGCATATTCTTCCAGGTTTCTCTTTGGGGCTTGTTTACCACATTCTCAATCCTCAGGGGGAGCATGAAGCATTCTCAGTGCCCGAGTTGTCACAGAGGCTGAGGCGACAGCCTGAACCGTTTGCTGCCCTTGCCCGAGCTCTGGTTTGGGAAGCACCAAGCACCGTAGTTCACAGAGTGAGCACAACACTGAGGTTCTGGCTCTAATTCTGCCACTAGTCAGCTGGGGCTTTGGACGAGTCCTCTCTCCTCTCTTTGCCTTATTTTACTTAGCTCAAGAGTTCCAGCTGTATACACTCCAAGAAGTCTACAGTTGGAAGGGGACAGGAATGCCACAAGGAACTGGTCCTAGAGAAGGATGCTACAGCCTGCAGGTGAGGACATGTCTGCGAACACATCTCCGTTTCTCTCTGATTCGTTTTTAAGAGACTCTGAGCAAGTTCAGTGGACACATGTTAGTTATGGTCTTGTTAATTGCTTCTCCCCATCTATCATCTGTTGTCCATGTCTGATGGCCATCATGTTTCCAAGATGACAATTACTCCACCAAGTAATGGATGAAAATAACTGGTTTCCTGCCTTCAGCCTCTCATAGAAGTCATTTTGCTTACTTTTCGAACAGGATTAATGAGGTCTATCTAATTTTCTTTTGCCAAAGTTACTATATTTAACAGACTTTCCTCATTGAAAGAGCACATGGATGATCTATAGCTTTCTGTAAATGTGTGAAGAAATAACTAATTGGTCTACTCCACCTATTTGGTTTCATCTATTTCCCCAAATTTGGGGGAAAGTTTTTCACAAGGAGAAATGGTAAATAACCCAAAACAATGGTTAAAGTTTTAAGATACTTAGGGTATTGCCTGATTCCTTTTGATGTCTTAAATTGGCCTTGGATCTTTCATAAATCTGTCACTACCAGAGAAAATTAACATGACAAGTTATTTTTTGTGAACACCAGAACACATTGGTCTTTAATCAAATAGAAAGCATTTCACTAATGTGTTCGAGAGCTTCACATTAGCACAGATCTGTTGGTCTCTCGGTACAATAAACAGTTATAATCTCTGTGTATATAAATTCAAATACCAATTATGTGATTAGCAATTGTATTTCTAATTAGAACTTTAAGTTTGTGACCATAAAACCCAGCTTTCTATTTAACCTGTGAGAATGTTTCTATATTGTATTTTTAGCCTCTGAAGTACATTGATAGAAGAATTACAATAGCACAGAATGTTACCCACAAAAAGGCCAATCTTTAGGTAGTCATTTGAGAGTCAACAAAAGAGCCTCAGCACCTATAGGCAGCTGTTATCCACCTGTACCTTCAGATGCCCTAATTCATCAAGGTTGTCCCTGGCAGGGCACTGATTATCAGCAGCTTTGCTTCCATGGAGGCGGACCTTGCCTTGTCTGTGTGTCTTGCCCTCTGAGCACCTTGGCCAACCTGATCACCCCACCAATGGACTGGAAAATAAATCTACCATCTACTCACCACACACAGAGGCAGAGACCCACTAAGTCCTGGGGCAAATTCCCTCAGAAATATAAAGAGAAATCTGAAATAAAGTTGGAGGCATATCTAACTACTTGGTAGAATTTTTTAGATGTTTTGGGGAACTGGTTCCACTCTTGGGGCTCCTGCTCTGGATGCAGCTCACTTGGTCTCTTTGGTGCTGCCTCTTGGTGCCCTCCCCCCACCCATTAAGTTCTGTGCCTATTCTGTTTCCTGTCTTCTGACTCTGCATTGTCTCCACATCTGTGTGCTCTCTCCGCTCTCACCCTGGCTTGGCTGCTCTGTCTGGGGCTGCAGACTGTAGCCACCTAGTCCCTGCTGCCAGCACCAGATTCACCCAACTTGGGTTTCCCTCTTTGGAGCCCTCCCTCAAGCACCAGCTGAGGAGTGATGACTGACCTCAACACCTGTTACCCAGTTTGTTGTTTGTTTTTCTTTGTTTTGTTTTGTTTTTGTTTTTCACTTGGAAAGCTGAATCTCAAATCCTCTCTTTCTAGCCCCTCTCTGGTCACTTTGGATCTGCTCCTTGGTCTTTGCCACACATACATGCTCAGACTGTGCCCTCTGGATAGGAACACTTTTCCCAATGACGCCTGCGTTTTGCAAGGTTGTCTGGAAATTTCATAATGGCCTTTCAAGCAATTGTGACTGTGGCAAGCCTTTGTCATCTAGTCATTCTCCTCAGTCTCTGCACAGACTCCACTGAGACGTGATGCCAAGGTCCCTGATGCCTCATGTGAGAGGGCACCCAAGATGTGATAACCCCACATGGCCAAGGCAAGGCTGCACTGAGACAGGTTTCCACTGCAGACCAGCAACAGTCGGCAACCAGAGGCTCCCTCAGCCTCTCCTTTTCTAAAAGGCCTAGGTCTGACAAACTTTGGTCACATGGGATAGAAAGTTAGGCTCAAGCAGAGTGAGCTGTCCCTTGCTTTGTTTTGCAGAGAAGGTGGGGATCCATTTGATGGTTTCTTGGTGCATCCAGAGAACAGTAAGAAGCATGGGCTGGTGTGAACTGACCAGAACCAACACCTACCAGGATCATCTCCTAGCAAGCCTACATTGTACGGGCAAGAACAGTGAGGCTTCGAGAAGGCCTTTGCGAGTCTCAGAGTTGGCAGCTAGACCGGAACTAGAATGCTGGTGTCTGAGTCATTTATAGACCTTAGGGGTGGGGAGGGGGGGCAGCTCAGAAGATGACCCATAGGCCCTGCGCGAACTCTTGGCTTGTCCCATTTTAGGTGACACTGGGGAAGGTGAGTTTTCACCTTGTCCTCTTTAGCAACAAATTGCTAAAGAAATTTCTGAAAACTCACATTTTTCTCCTTTCCTGGAGCCCTGATTTTACATGAATTCTATTTTCCTGCCCTTCTTTTCCTTCCCTGTCCCCCCAAAATCTAGAACCTTTATGTAGCTACAGTGATTCTGCAGAAGCCAGCCCTCCCTCCTGCCTGGGAAGTAGAAACCAATATAGTGCCTTAATATTCCTAGGCAACATTATTATCATTTGATATGCCAATGTGATAATGGGCAGTTTGCCAGTCTTGTCATTTTAGAAGCAAATTGGCTTAAGTAATCACCTAAAACATCCTCTTCCAAGGGACTTCCCCCTCCCCCCCACATAGTAAATAGCACCTGTCACTTCCAACTGTGAGGCACAGAGAAAATATTTCCTCTCTTAAGTAATACAAGGGATTTGAAGCTTTTGCAGGCCTTCCATTTAAATAAAGCTCTTTTTTAAAAAATAAAAATTCAATGCACGCTCACAGGATTTCAGTGTTGTCAAATATTCAATTTAAACTCTCCCTCTTATTTACATTCTCCGTCTGAACAACTGGTATTTCACAGGAGAGTTTTTTTTCCCTGCAGAGAGCATTCATGCAACGTAGTGCTGGTGTTATTACCCAAGTGATTCCTGCCTCCTGTATGCTGTGTTCCAAAGCCTTATCTCTATTCCCTTTGTCCCTCCAGGGCTGAGTGGGCGTTCTCCACGACAGCAGACAGCAATTTTCCATCTCTCAATAGCCTGATTCAAATGGGATCGATCGGAGGAAGCCACAGCCAGAGAACCATTGCAGCTGTGCTGTGCCCAAGGGTGTGAAAGGTCCCTGCTCCCCGGCCCTGCTCTCACTGAGGCTTCCGATGTGGCAAGTGGCCTGCCTCTTCCCTTTCTCAGGCATTTCCTCACGTGCCTGTCACCAGGCCAAAGAATTCTGCCTCATTTCTTCACAAAGCACTTTGGTGTGTGCTGTTTCTTTCTGACTTGGGGGCCTGGGAGCAGTAACAGAGTATTCTGTTTGGGCTGCGACAGGCAGCCGGTAACGGGATGGCTCTTGGAAATGATTGATAGCAGCTACACATCTGTGGTTTTGATGACACCTAGGCTGCAGAACAGTCTAACCGTCACTGCGGCTGGGATGAGACTTTTCCTCCTGCTGCCCTTGAGCTGCCCATTGATTGGATCTTGGATTCAAGGCTCTTTAGTTGTTTTCGTTGCTAGAATTTTTGACATATTTGGTTATAAAACTAAGGTAGTTCTTTCTCTGTAAGCTGAAGCCAGGGACATATTGGACCATTGCACAGTCAGGAAAATGAAGAATAAATGAGTTAGAGCCATATCATGTGAGAAGTAATCAGAGACACCCCCACCGCCTCCCAGGCCACCAACCTGTCACTGCTAAGGGCACAAAGTAAAATGCCAGAAATGCTGTGGACATCCCTGGGAGTTTATGATAGTATAATATGCTGGGCAAAGCAATTGCAAACCCCATTTAATGATACAGGTGACATCCGTTTTAGCTTCATGGGATCTGGTCATCTGAATTTTTCCAAGTTGCTTTATTCACACACCTGAAAACTGAAACAATCTTGAAGCAGGAGACATCACTTCATTATGTGTACAAACAGTAAAAATGCAGAGTCATGTTCTTTAGTATTCCATTGACTTCCCCAAGTTATATGGTAATGGGTGCCATCTAGCCCATGCCCATCCCTCCCAAGAAAGCTGGGCCTAGGGAGAGGAAAGTAGCTTCTTTATGAAAGCCTATATTTTTCTCCTGGCAGAATATGGCCAAACCTCCTGCCTCCTAAATTTCAACTCCCATCTTGCTACTGCACATTGGTACCTCCTAATTCATAAAGTTTCAAATTAAATTCACGATTATTTCTAAAAGTTACCTTCTTTAGATAATCAAACCAATGAAACACTATATATAACACCACGTAAATGCATGACTTCTTTCTCCCGTTCACTTGTCAGGACTATCAAGGTCCCATCCAGTGACGATGAGGCTAACAGGAAGAGGGTTGTAAGCTAGGAATGACTCAGCCAACCAGGACAGCAGGACCCAACTCTTCAAGGGAGGAGTCAGTAATATGAGTCATCAGGACTGAAAGGGCTGGTTAAATAAAAACCACTTCTATGTGGGGAATGGGCTTCAGGAATGAGGACAAAGGAGCGGATTCTGGACAGAGCAGTCAGTAGCTAGACACACGAGGACCGCACAGAGAGACACAGCCTGATATTGTTGGAATGTCCAGTCTGGACAGCTCAGGTCCACCAGGCCCCAGGTAGAAAATAATGGTATATTCCCAAGCCTCACTCGCTGCTATGCAGGGCTCTCATTGGCTTGGAGACTGGGTCATGTGGGACTCCTAACCCCATCACGTCCCCAACAGGACTGGGAAAAAACAAAGTGGCTCCCAACCATACAGGATTCCACTCCTCCACTCCCAGGGATGGGTGTTTTGGCTGTGCATTAACACCTGCCTGTGTCTCTAACATCCATGATATGGAGGACTTGAATCATAGGGCAGATTTCGGTATAGGGAATTCTAATCCATTAACAATGAAGAAGAATTTAGGGCACCAAAGGGCAGACATGATCAGAGAGCTGGGAGATCTTTGAACTTCATGTCCACTGTAGTAAGCTAACTTTTGGAGTGGGGGGGCTCATGTCTAGTAAGCTGATTTATGTAGTGGGTTAAGCTCAAACTCACAAAGTTTATGACTCAGCAATGTCTGTCTGACATTTATTACCACTCGACAGACTGGCAGTCATAAATCTAGCTTCATTTTTACAGCTAAATAGCTCCTATCATGAGACAAAGGAACAAAGGGAAATAATCCACAGCTGTGCTATTCATCCTGCATCTTATCAAAAAATAGGAAAAAGTATAGAAATGTATAGGTCATGTTGTAATAGTCATATTTATATGCACACATGCAAGTACACTGTGTACAAATACTATATAAATATATGTGCTAAATTACACCTGATGCTGACGCCCTGCCTATGGAAACATGGTGAGGAGACGCATGTCTCATTTCTCTGTGTTAGAGCAAAGCCAGTCATGGGCTCTCCTTGCTAGCTGCAAGTGTCAGGGTCCATGTGCTGAGTCAAAGCCCAACAGAGGGACAGAGCTCAAGCCTGGGGTGGAGGTGAGGGCATGCACAGGAAGTGAGACAGAAAAAGGTGCCCCATGGGAATTCACATAGACAGCTTCTGGGACACTCTGAGCTCTGCTCTGCTGGGAAGCTGTTCTTGGAGTTACACCAGCAGCAACCCTCTCCCACATAAGGTTCTAGTTCACGTATTTTGGTTTTCTTTTTTTGTTCTCTTTTTTCTACAGCACATAATTTTTAATGCTATACAAATAATACATATAAGTGTATATATAAATACGTACTGTATCATACATATTCTCATATTCTTTTTTTAAAAATTTTTTAATGTTTATTTTTGAGAGAGACAGAGACAGAATGCGAGTGGATTAGGGGCAGAGAGACAGGGAGACACAGAATCCGAAGCAAGCTCCAGGCTCTGAGCTCAGTACAGACTCCAACAAGGGGCTCGAACTCACGAGCTGTGAAATCATGACCTGACCTGAAGTCGGATGCTTAACCGACTGAGCCACCCAGGCACCCCACATATTCTTTTTTTTAATGTTTCAAGTCCTTATTTAAATTCTAGTTAGTTAACATATAGTGTAATATTAGTTTCAGGGGTAGAATTTAGTGATTCATCACTTCCACATAACACCCAGTGCACATCACACCCCGTGCCCTCTTTAATGCCCATCATCCATTTAGCGGATCCCCCTGCCCACCTCACCTCTAGTGTGTTCTCTAGAGTTAAAAGTCTGTTTTATGATTGCCTTCCCTCTGTCTCTCTCTCCCTCCCTCTCTCTCTCTCACACACCTTCTCTATTTTTGAAATGAGAATGAGTGAAATGAGAGATACAGGCAAGACAATTTTACAGGTGTCTTCCAGCTCTCACACTGAATGGCTTTATTTTACACTGAACAATTATTAGCTAATTGGATGGTGGAAAAGAGAGGATGAAACGAAGCTGTAATTTGTTTAATTTTTACAAAACTATAAGAAAAGTATCATTAGTCCCATTTTAAACATTGAGAAACTAAAGCTCAGAAAACTTACATTACTTGTCCCAGATCATAGAGTAAATAAATGGCAGAACCATATTCTAAATACAGGTTTGTTTTAAATCAGATGTCGTTTCCACAATAGCATACTTTTTGTCTGAAATTTTGCATTCAATAAATAACTACTAATTTAATGTATGCATATATGATAAACTTAACACATACAATTCCTCAGCACTTGTTATAAACTGGATTACTAGAGTTTGCAGAAAAAGATAAATCGGTTTTGGTTTTGGTTTTTCCCTCTCAGGGGTGCCTATCACTTCTCTCAAAAGAACTTTGGCTAAAGAAGGTCACTGCAGGGGCACCTGGGTGGCTCAGTTGGTTAAGCAACTGACTTCGGCTCAGGTCATGATCTCATGGTTCTTGGGTTTGATCCCTGCATCAGTCTCTGTGCTGACAGCTCAGAGCCTGGAGCGTGTTTCAGATTCTGTGTCTCTTTCTCTCTTTCTGTTCCTCCCCTGCTCGTTCTCTCTCAAAAATAAATAAACATTAAAAAATTTTAAAAAAAGAAGATCACTGCAAAGGAGAAATGATTTGTTTTCTTCAAATCCCAGCAGTACTTCAGAGAATATCCAAAATTGATGAAAAGTAGGAACCAGACTACCTTGTACTCAATATCTATAGAGATAAGGCTCTATGGTGGCTGAGAGACACGATTACTATGCAAAAAGGGATAAGGATTGAGTTTAAGTCCTCCCAGAATGGCTTACCATTCATCTGGAAAGTTGGACAGTTTCTGAACCAGTGAGTGCCTTGGGGGGGGGCGGGGAGTGCCTTGGTTCATTTACACCTCAAAACTATCAAAGAAGAAAATGGCTGATGCAGTCGCCCAGGTGGAATGCTCTGCTTATTACATACCCCCACGGGTAGCTTGTAAAGGGTAGTTATTAGCTTGCATCACAATTAAACTCTCTACACCTAAAGGACACTGAGAGATGGTACCTTTATATAAAGAGGTAGGAGATGGGCTTCTAACTGGCCTTAAATTAAGTGGTAAAGAAGAGGATAATAAAGACAGAATCTTTAAAAAAGATACCTTGTCAAAAGTAGAAACTTGCTGAAATGGCAAATAGTCTCCATATACTGACTGTATTTTCCCGTTACTAATCACTTTTTAAAAATAGCAGCACATTCTAGGTAAGCAAAAGGGTGGTGGAGAAAAGCACAAACCATTCCAAAGTTCTGAATATGTACTCCTCAGAGCTAATCAACATGAAAGCCACACAGCAAATCTGACAAGTGACAAGAAGAATTAATTCAGAAGAAGAAAGGGAAAACTTGAACCGTTCATTAATGCTCCTAAAGCCAACTGTGGACACCTACAGGGCAGGGGTGGTCTCTCTAATGTTCTGATAGTTCTGTCTAGAATCAGAGTTCTGTAGATTGTCTTCCTTCCTTGATGACTTTCGTTCCATTGTTTTCAAGCTCAAGATTATGTTTTTGACAAACCAGAGGAACATCCCTACTACTTTGTTTATGCATATGCAACATTAATAATTTCCTTGGAACTAACACCAGGGAGGCTAGTCACTTCCTCCCATCCTGAGCTTCTTGGAGCCAGAGTAGTGGACTGATGGGACATGGGGTTGCCCCAACATGGCAACTCTTTGGACTCTCAGGAATAAAATTATGAACACTAATGTTGTTATGCATGTACGCTGATTAACTCTCCACTTAGCTGTGAAGACGACTTCAAGAGATATGAAAATATACATGAAAAACTTTGATTTTAAAGAACATGTGGTCACTGAGTTGACCAACACAAGGAAATCTTACCTTACAATCATTGGTTGTCTTACAGTCAGACTTTTAATCATTTGAAGAGTGACAATTCAAGTAGAAAATGTGCTAAGAAAATAGCAAGGATGCAAAACAGGAATTCATTATCGTGTATATCAGTTTCACTTTTATTTCTTTAATTAAAAAAATGAATAAGTTTAGCAGCCAAATGTCCTACATTTGTACATTATTTAAACATTCTGAAGGAGAAACAGTCTCTGCGGATCCTAGTGCCCACCTGTGCAATGAGGAAATTTGAGCGGGACTTCAAATAACCACAGATGATGTCAAAGTTTGGCGCGTAACAATAGTTAGACTGTTCTTCAGAAACAATGTAAAGTGTTAGTGATAGCTGGAGGTGGGGTGGGGGTGGGGACAGGTAAAATAGGATTTTTTTCCCTTACTCATATAATTTGAAGATTATAGAATGTGGTTTTTAAAGGTCAAAATGAATTGCTAATTAAGTTGAGGCATTTGAAATTAGCAAATAAAACTGCTACGCAGAATAGTGACTAAGGAGTAATTAATCATACAGGAAAAAACTGGCACCAACGTAGAGCCAGCAGTAAAATTAGCTCTTAAATAGTTGCCATAGACCCTTCAGACAATGTTACTAAGAAACTGTGAGATATTCATTTCTTTCCTTTCTGTTTAGGCTACACCCTTTCAAAAAGACTGTTCAACATTTTTCTAGAAAGATACAAATCAAAACAGATGTCTAGCCACACAACCTTTTTTGTAGGTATTCAGAAATATCTGAACTAGTTTTGACTCTTCCCTCTATGTTTCACTCAACATGTGAAGTAATGAAGGGTTATGTGATCGTAAGCATTACCTTAAACCCACTCTAGTTTTTAAATATAAATCACTGACAATTTTTGGCATTTTAACGATTATGATACAAAATTACTTAATACACTCTTAAAAACCAGTGTTGACCACCCCCACCCCCAACCTTTGAGAACGCCTGCTTTAAAATCTGCTTAAGAAAAACATTTTGGTTTTGCTTGTAGGTGCTTTTTGTTTCCTTAGGTGCTACATTTGCCAGACTTGAGTTTGAGTCCATGCTGGGACTCTCAGTTTCATTTTACATCAAGATGTTCGTATATTAAGTTTAAAGCCAAATTTACCAACATGAATATTACAATGAAATACCTAGTTAGTTTGACATGCAAATCTTAAACTAGAAAGCAAACTAAGGCAGCATTTATATAGAGATTTATATTTTTAAGCACTTGACATTTATTTATTAGCTAGTCCACACCACAAACCTATGAGGTAGTTTAGCATGACTTTAGTATGAATAAAGTAGGTAAGAAGACAAAAAAAGAAAACAAAATCTGTTCCCACAGTAATATGTTGATCAAACCCTCCTCATTCTGGTCATAAAAGGGCAACAATCAATTCTTTGTACAAGCTGGTCAAACAAACAATGAATATTCAGCCTGGATGGAATGTAGAGAGGGCGGTTATTTCATTTCCTGACAGTTTAGAAAGTTTAGTTTGTTATTGGAGTTCTAGTATTCTGTGCTCACAGTGACTCATCCATAACACCTCCCTCAAAGATCAGCTTTGGAAGAGGTGTGGCCACGGCCCCTTCCCAGGGCTCAAATTTGCCTCTGGAAGTATTAGCATTTATCATCTATCCCTATTCTTCCTCTCTTGGTCTGAATGGTCTAATAAACTCACTTCAGGAGGAAGGTATAAAGACTCTTGCAGTTCCAATTTATGTTTCTATGTTATCTAAGAGACAAATGAAAAACAAACCTACACTGCTCTTTGTGGTCAAGCAATTGTAGATGAGAGATTTATTACGATTTTTATCAGCAAAAGGGATCACTGAGGTCCTCTGTACTTAGCAGATGGTTTTATGATAATACATATTAGTGCACCGGGCTGTGGAGGTTATATATAATGAAAACTCGTTAATTTGGGTTTCACTACCATGGCATTTGTGGCAACTGGCACAGGTGCTAGCCAGAAGCTGACCTCTGTACTTAAAGAAGAAAAACCCTCCGCCAAGTTAAGTGAATTGCATGACCGGGTCTGTAGGAGTATTTTGTCTCTATAAGAAGACATAGACAATTTCAACCACCTAGCAAGTATCCATTTAAATAAAAAGGAAAAAAAAAAACCCTCTAATATAAGGATGCCATTAGGCTTGTGTGTTATTTTAGTTTTGCATTATTTTTGCCTCATTGGAGCAAAATTTTAATGTCAGTACTTCAGTTGACATTACTCCAAGTACTCAGGAACAGTGAAAGTACTTTATGTACCGATAATTTGGATAGTCTCTTTCAAACAGATAGGGTTCTCCCCTAGGTCCCTTGAATTGAAGTTTTACAGAAAACCCCTGGACTCGTTCTTTTCTCTCCAGGAATCTCTGCTGTCATAGGGTGACTCTGTCAGCGCAGCTCCACAATGGCCAGGTCCCCCTGGGTGTCTTCCTCTCTGCCAGAATTAATTTGGCTATTTGAAAACATTTACCTTGCATCTCACTCCCATCTGTTCATGATGAATTGGAACGTAAGACATGACCTAATAAAACAAATATAGCCGTTCTACTACTACCACTATTGCTACGAATGATAAATCAGAACAGAAAGAACAATAAACAGCTAGCTTTCCAAGGAAGGTTTTTTCCGTCTAAGACTTCCCAAAATATAGATAACATTCATGGGCTCTTCCTGTTTAAAACTTAATATGTCAACTCCATGGTACATTGGAACAATAATTTCCCTTATTTATGCAAAAATAAATAAATAAATTTGAAAACAAACAAGCAAACTCTCTGGCAGGATATTCACTTTCACTTGACAGGTTGCCAAGGAGAAATAGAACTTGGATGAGGAATTCTGAAGTAATCCGATTATTATATCCAGAAGCTGATCTGTAAAGGGTTTGGCATAGCTCCTTTGTATATCAAGAGATCTATGTTCATGGGCTCATCTATATTAGGTTATTAAAAAAAAAAAACAACGCTTGAGAGTATGAGCTCACTCACTACACACAGACAGAAACAAAGTTTTTTTGTTTTTTTTTTTTTTAACTTGGCCAGTGCTTATTTTACAGCAGAATAGACAAAAAAAAAAAAAAAAAAAAGAAAGCACTATTTCACACATTCGCAGACAAGTCACCATTAGAGGTTTGTAGCTCTGTTGTGTGCTTTCCAAAATAGATTGCTTCCCATCGGACCCTCCTTCCTTTCCGTGGGACAGCACGTGGCTGGTGGAGCCGCTGGTCTCTGTAGGCACGGAAGCTGGCAACCAGGGTCCCTCCTGAGTGGGCCCTCTCAAGGGAATGAGACCAAATTTCAAACACCTCAATAACAACACTGTGCGTTTCTAAGTCATTTCATTTATTGCTCACTGAGTCGTAACCACCTCAGCTCTCTGTGGAAAAACAATGGATGTCCAGAAAATCCTGACACCAGGAGACCCATTGCCTGCATGGTCACAATGTACAAAGGGCAACCCCAGCCAGATCACTGAGAAGCATCATGAATAAGAAGGTAAATGTCTGGCTTTGTGGCCATCCTACAGGACACCAGATCTGGTCACGACAGAGAAGAATGAAACCCAGAGAAGGCTTTCTAATTTACACTCAGAGGCGTTCCCCATCAGAGAATAACAGTTTTCCAGTCTGCCAGTGGTGTTCTTTCTGAAGTGATTGAACCTTGGCTCGGCAAGAGGACTCCAGTGAGAAACAGGAATAGGGAGACTCGCCATACCCAAGGCTGTCAATTCTTCAGAGTTTACTCAGTTCTTCTCAAATTGCCAACACCCCACGTCAAAACCCACAATTCAGGCCAACTTCATAAGAAATGTTCGTTTATTTCCCTCTCATTCTAGGGTTTGTAATTCTTCTCTTGGATGCCTTTGGGAAAACATTTCATCAAGGTCAGCTGCTATTCAGACATTTTTGCCTAAGAGGATCATCATGCAGGCAAACGGATTCTCTTCCTAAGCTATTATTTTGGCAGCTTGCAAAAAGAACTTGGCTTAACCTTGAGAAACTGTTCTTTGAATGATCAGAAAAAAAGGATGGGGATTCTTCCTTTATCCACCCTCTTTATTCTCGTTCAGATGGCAAACCCGGCTCGCAGTTTTGAAGGTGAAATGAAGGAGGAGAATTTATGTCCGTTATGTATCTTCTAACAGTGACTCATTCTGGTTCTGTGCATGTTGCTGCCAATCATGTTCAGCATGATGAACAAATAATGTTTCTTTCTTGATGGAGGTGCTCTACATCTCAGTCATCAAAGATTTCATGGAATATTTATGTGTTGAAGAAATCTAGAATAAATTGGACATTTAGATTTTCCCACTGTCTTCAAGTTTGAATGATGTTCCCACTGTTTGCTATAGGATTATAATTTAGAACATGTACTAAATAGATTATCAGGAAAGAATTTAAAAATCCATCCAGATATCATAATTTACCACAAAATTAAAAGAAAGAAAGACAAAGAAAGAAAGAAAGAAAGAAAGAAAGAAAGAAAGAAAGAAAGCTCATTCACTTCCAAAACCAAGATTAGTCATATGTTAATTTGCGAATCCTCATAAGAAATGTTCATTGTTCAAGAGAGAATCCTCCACTGGTAGTTGATAAGCAATTCTCCACGGCAGAGAAATCCTGACATTTTTTTCTCATCTCTTGATTGATGTTTTCACTACTTATTCTTCAGGCTATAAGACAGAAAGGAACACAGTCTTACCTTCTTTCATAATTATGTATTCCAACCTCCCTCTCTCCTTCCTCCCCCCCCTTTCTCTGTCTCAATCTCTCCCCCACATCACTTTAGCCATCAAATTAAAGTAAAGCTGGATTTGTATGATGAATCTTTTATATTCTAAATAACCTGTAAATATAATAACTCAATTACCAATGTCATCTCCATGTAGGTACAAGAAAATATATGCCTCAGTCTTGTCAATCCAGATACTACATTCATTCTGTAAGTTCTAAAGATGAAATTAACCAATTGGTTTATATTTGTAATGGATTGCATATACCCATCTTTAAGTTTCAGATAGAACGACCTGTAGAACTCTCTTCTTGGGAGGGAGAACAACACTATAGAATTTGGATTTCAAATTACTATTATAAACCTCATTCTCAATTCATTCAGAATTTTCCCTGATATTGATAAATAGGAGAAATGTTTTCTGGTTTTAGTCTCAAAAAGTACTGATTTAAATTAGGCTACTAATTCTTAAAGGTTTTGGGTTTTGTTTTTCTTTATAAGAAGATACTACCATTTATTTATGCCTACTGTGTGTCAAGAATTTCACACTTATTTTACTTCTAATTTAATCCCCACCTTTAATTTGGATGTCATTTCTTCCCATTTTAACGATGATAACACTGAGGCTTCAATTGGCTAAGTGAATCGCACACGTTCATACAGCTGCTTGCGGGGGGGGGGGGGGGGGGGGAGGGGTGTTGAACCCCAGGAAAGATCAGAATCAAAAGGCAAAAGGCTTGTTGCCATCCTGTGCAGGGAATTTCTCTCACAGCATTGAACATGTCCTCTGGCTGCAACGAGGCTGCCAAAACAGTCTCGGCCTGTAGTTTACAATTATCCCTAAAGCTGTTTCTTAGAGGAGATGGTGTCAGAAACGCTGGAGCAGGTTAGAATCCTTGCATAGATTTTCCTATCCCTCTTTATTAAGAGCTAAATATGGTAGTGGAAATCTGGTAAATGAAGATTCACAAGCTACAAAGGAAAATTCTATCACTCACACGGCATATCGTGAAATTTTATTTCAAAAAAAAATGCTGTCATAGAATATTCTTAGGATCCTAATAAGTGTTTGAATGTTGTTGTAGAAGACAGACCAAAAGAAAATGGAAACTACATGTATTTCTGGGTAAAAAAAGATAGCTTTGGAATTTTGCCTTGGAATGACCCTGGTAAGCACAGCCACTTTTATTTTTTTTTATTTATTTTTTTTTTTGCATTTTATTTTTTTTATTATTTTTTTATATATGAAATTTATTGTCAAATTGGTTTCCATACAACACCCAGAAGCACAGACACTTTTAAATGGTAGTTATAAAAAGAAAAATCTTGTTTTGAAATCTCATATTCGATATCTGCGCCATCTGGTCATGACCTGAGGAAATTCTACAATCCTTGTCGTTTTCATGTATTAATGTGACATAAGGTTGAAAGTTTTCACTAAGCAAACAAGTATAATCTCATTTTTATAAACTGCAAAGATGAACACTTTTCAGAATAAAATGAGTTTGAAGTGCAGCACTGTCGTGTAATAGTGCAAAGACCAAACACATACGCAGCTGAGCGGCCGTAGTTATGATTACATCATTAGAGGAGACTAGAAGAGACATGGGTGTTTTTTTTTTTAAACTTATAGTAAAAGTGGTATATTAAGAACTTAATCCCATAAGGAGCAAAAATATCCCCTCTTCCTTTTTATAGTCAGAATAATTATTCAGACCCTCTCTGAACACAGAAGTAATGACAAATTAAAATGTCTTTCAATTCCATATAGCTTTTATAATTATTCATCCGTTACTCTTATTATTGCTGAAAAGCCTCCTTCATATTTTAGTCAGCATCCCATTTGATACAAAAGAACACGGACAATTTTACTGCTATTAATAAATAGGCAGCCATCCAATCCAAGATGAAAATTCTTTTTCATCTGAGAGATAAGCTGCATAATTCATGTATTTTCAGAAATTTCTTTAAATAGAAATTGAAGAAAGGCATAGGGAAAAAGAATTCATTATATAGTTGCCATTTGTGGTGAGGGACAGTGTCTGTTCTCACAGAGTCTGAGAGTTAATTCAATTTGAAGAGAATTTCAATTGCCCTGTATATGTACCAACATACTCATAGAGCCGACTTTAGTTTTGACATCTATCATCATAAAAATGATATAACATAGCTGCCACTTGACTTAAAAAAATGTAACAGAAGGTTACTAGGTACTTTTCTTCAGGTCTTGGAATGCAGTTAGAAAAACTTCACAGCAATTTGGAATGGGTGCCTCGCTTTCCAAAAAGAGAACTGTCCATGTCAGTGAAGCATGGGGCTCCATCTGACTTCTGTGAGTTCCAACCCCTGTAGGAAGGAGTTCCTGACACATGGAGATGGCCTTGCAGGGTAGGCCAGCATTCCCAAGACCCCACGCCAAATGAGAAGCACTCTTGCAGGACCAGTTAAGTAAAAAAAGCTTCTGTTTGTACTAGTTGCCTTTTTGCCCATTCAGACCTGGAAGGTTCAGAGGGGGTGGTGTTCCAGACTGGGCCTGAGTGTAGCCTTATGTACACTGGTAAGGATTTCTTTCATTCTTTTGTTTTCACGTGAAGTATAGTTGACCCACAATGTTACACTAGTTTCAGGTGTACAACTTAGCCATTCAAACCGCTCTACACATTATGCTACGCTCCCCAGCTCCCCACAGTGCAGCTACCATCTGTCACTGTACAACGCTATTACAATACCATTTACTATATTCACCATGCTCTACCTTTCAGCCCCATGATTTATTTAGTCCATACCTGGACGCCTGTATCTCCCACTTGCTTCCTCCCATCTTGCCCCTTTTCCTTCTACTTTCCCCTCTGGCAACCACCAGTTTGTTCTCTGAGTTTACGGTTCTGCTTCTGCTTTTTAAAATATTTCTTTGGGGCACCTGGGTGGCTCAGTTGGTTAAGCGTCCAACTTCAGCTCAGGTCATGATCTCACAGTTCATGAGTTCGAGCCCCACATCAGGCTCTCTTCTGTCAGCACAGAGCCCTCTGTCTCCCTCTCCCTTTGCCTCTCCCCCACCCATGCACACACACACACACACACACACACTCTCTCTCTCTCTCTCTCTCTCTCTCAAAATAAATAAACATTAAAAAATATTTCTTTGTTCATTTGTGTTTTAGATTCCACATATAAGTGAAATCACATGGGGGTATTTGTCTTTTCTGTCAGAATTATTTCAATAAGCAATACCTCTAGGTTCAACTATATTGTCACAAATGGCAAGATCTCCTTCTTTTTACCTAGAGAAGAATTTTTAATACCAAAATTGAACTGTTCTCACTATGGAAGATGACCAGAAACATGTGCAGTCTTTCTGAGATGTTATCAAGGTCAGGGAAAGGGGTGTGGAATGTATTCTGAGCAGTGTGTATGGAGATGGTTACTGGAGAAAAATTGATGTGACTACCTCACACTAAATGTAAACTATTCAGTAAACCAATTAAAAAACTAAGCAGAGTATCCTTAGTCATAATGAAGCCTGGTTTCTAACACTAGACAGCAAGTTTACAGGGACATAAGAAATGAAATCATGAAATCATGGACCACAGCTTCTACAAAATGATGGGGCCAGAATGAGTTAGGTTTGTTGGATGAGGAGGAGCTATGTTCCAGACATTTTCCACACACATGTTGTTGAACAATCATGACTTTGATATGCTGCCTGAGATGTTCAATCTGCTGCCTGAGATGTGCCATGAATGACATCTGAGCACTGTCAACTTTGCTCAGTTTATCACCATAGGGCAAAGATAAACCAAATTAAACTAGATTTCCCAAATCAAGCCTCCCTCAATTTTGATTCTTTCCTTTCTTGCATTCCCTAACTTGGCGAACAAGAACTCAAGGCAGAAATTCAGTGTCTCCCTGGCCCATTTCTTTTTCTCCCCCACCCCATAACAAATCAACCACAAGTCTTACTGGCCTCCTATTTTACTCTGAAATACGGCATGTCCTCTGCACCTCCCACCCATGGCCTCTTCTGGGCCCTTGACATTACACTCTGCTTCTATCTGGCACCTTTGCAACCAGCTCTGCTGTGTCATCATACTGGTGTTACAGTGTTTCACTAGGTTCCTACTGGAGAAAAACGTAATAAACAAAGGTCATTTTGTGATATGGCCAGGGCTTCTCCTCCAGCTCGATCTTTTCATCAATGACCCCGTAATCATTCTAAAATCCCATCACGGACGTTTCTGAACCTGCCACACTCCCATGTGCTTTTACAGTTTGTATAAGTGCTTCCTTCTGCCTGGGAACTCATCCTTCACTCCTAGACTTGCCCAGATTTCCCCATTCCTTTTAGTGGAAGCATGCTTCCTTTAAATATCCTTCCTCTAACTTACCCTGCCCCAACCAAATGCATTTGGAATATTTTGAGCCGCCACTAGGGAGTAGAGAACAAAACCTCAAGAAAATGCCCAAGCCACAGCAAGTGGTCAGTAAACTGCTGTGACAAAGGATGCAGCGTGTCCTGCTTCTGAGAGTCGTGAATGGCAGGGAATGAGGTGGGTTGGAGAAGAAAGAGGAGAAGAGAAAAAATGTGGGAGAAAAGATGAAGCATGGAGAGAACGGAACAAGGAAAATGGACTTCTGGGCATGGTGCTACCTCTGTGTGATGCCCAAATCTTTGAAATTTGTCTAAACAAATAAAATACTTGCAAAATGTTAGTTGTTAGTGGGAGTTTATGTAGTCTGAGTGATAGGGGTGGGGGTGGAGGGGAGAAGCACTCAAAGTTACAGGGACAGAAAGATGTAGAAAGACCATAAGACACCAGGAGTTAAAAACACTGGCAGGATGAATTTCTCCAAATCCTTCTTGGAAAAATAAATCCTGTGTATTTATAACCCACTGAATAAATAAATCATTCAAGATTCAAGAATCAGGCTAATTCAGAGAAAAGTCAGCTATTACGAACATTCAAGAAACTGTGAATATTCAGAAGTATAGGATATTTAAAATGAATGCAGGTCTATTACTTCCTAATACACATAGACTAGCAAAACTGACAAGAATGATTTGTAATTAACTTACCAAAACACCTAAGAAAACAAGCCTCCTCTGTTTATATAGAATTTGCATTGTTTATATGCAAATGAATGCTCCTGAAGTACTTGAGAACAATTTATTCCCTTAAGAAGGCAAATATTCTCTCCATAATCTTGTTTACACTATTCATTTGCTTTGCAAAACATTTTTTATGAAATCACAAAATAATGAAATGTGAGAGTTTGAAGGACCCCAGGGATCATATAGGAAAGTCCAAAGTACTCATTTTATAGATGAAAAATTCAACAGAACCCCTGACACACTCATTTACCCCTAGCATTTCTGAGGCCTGCATGCTCACATCCCAATCCCCCTAATTTGGGGGACTCCATTCTTTCTACGATGGGGTGCTAGCCACAACTGAGGCAGATGCAAACAGAACAAGGAAGTTACAAAGTGTTAGTTAGGCTTTGGGGCATCGCCAGGACCCATCAGCCTCCTAGATCGAGGTGAGAGTCCAGTACCCCTTTTCCATTCACTTATAGATCGGGAGGCCTGGTTAGCCTCAGTTTGCTTCTAAGCCTCACTAAGTTCCTACTCTGTCTCCTGCAAGAAATCTTTCCTGACTCCCGCTTCCCTACCCATCCTAGTTAGGACCCATCCCAAGTGCTTTCTTCTATTGTTTCTGTAACCACATCATATTGCCATCTTGTGTTTACTATCTGTCCTCCCTCCAAAGAAGCCTGGGACTTCTGTATTTTCAATGCTCTCAATAAGTGCTGACAGAGTCAAAGCTTATCCTTCTCCAAAGAAACACATGAGACCAGAGAAGGAATCAATTGGTACATTGGGAAAAAGCCTAACTCCCAGCTACTACATTCCTCAGTTCCTGCTCTGTCTTGGGCATATCCATTTCCAGCCTTCATTCACAGATAAGAAAAACAATTAAGAATTCAAAGCATCTCTATTATCTCTGTCTTCTAGTCTTACAGGTTCGAAGGGCTTGTGATTTAAAGTCAGAAAACTTGATTTTAAACTCCAACACTATTGCTAGTTGGATATTTATGTACTGTATATTTATGTTATTAGTTTCATTTTATCCATCAATAAAACAAAGACATCCATAATATCTTTCCTATAGGAGTGTCATGAGAACTAAATGAGATAATACATATGAATATGTCCAGTAACTACAAAAAATTTAGAGATTTTTCTCTTTACCCTTGCTCCTAATCACTTGAAAATAAATTTCTGATGTAGCTGCTATATCTACTATATAATAAGAAATTGTTTTTTTTTTTTGTCCCAGGTTCTTGGGGTGGAGATTCAAAGCCCTTGGAATTTCCCACTTATTAGGAGTACCTTTGTTTTTTGGTTTTTGGTTTTGGTTTTGGTTTTTAACATTTACAAAGTGACATTTGGCTTTTTTCCCTGTGTTTATTTATTTTTAATTGAAGTATAATTGATGTACAATGTTATATTAGTTTCAGGTGTAAAGCATAGTGATTTCAGCAGTATATACATCACGAAATACTCACCATGATAAAAACAGTTACCTTCTGTCACCACACAAAGTATAGTCAACTAATGTATGACAAAGGAGGCAATAGCATTACCGTGGGGAAGAACAAAGCTGGAGGTATCACAATTTCAGATTTCAAGATATATTACAAAGCTGTAGTAAACAAAATAGTATGTTACTGGCACAAAATATAGACACACAGAGCAATGGAACAGAATAGAGAGTCCAGAAATAAACCCACACTTATGGTCAGTTAATCCATGGCAAAGGCAACAGGACATATAGTGGGAAAAAGTCTTTTCAACAAATGGTGTTGGGAAAACTGGACAGCTATATGCAAAAGAATGAAACTGGACCACTTTCTTATACCATACACAAAAATAAACTCAAAATAGATTAAAGACCTAAATGTGACACCAGAAACCATAAAACTCCCAGAAAAAAAAAAAAAAGGCAGCAACCATGTTGACATCAGCCATAGAAACATTTTTCTGGATCTGTTTCCTCAGGCAAGGGAAACAAAAGCAAAAATAAAACAATTGGGACTACATCAAACTAAAAAGCTTTTGCACAGGAAGAAAGCCATCAATGAAATGATAGGAGTGCCTTTGTTATTCTTGGTGGGCTCTGACAGCTCATGCTAATGAGGTGACTCATGGTGAGTCCCTACATAATTTCAAGATGAAGGCTGGCCATGCCGGAAAGATCCACCATGTGATCAGAAGGGTTGAGGCTTTGAGCCAAATGATATTATCATGACCTCTGCAGAGGGGAGGAGGACTGTAGAGTTCAGTGATGTGGCCAATGATTTAATCAATCGTGTCTAAGTAACAAATCCACAATAGAAATTCTGGACACTGAAGTTGTCAGAGAGTGAGCTCTCTACCATCAAATGACAGACCTCAAATCCAAGATCTAGCACTTAGTAGCTCTATGGTCTTTATTTCAGTTTCCTGATCCATTAGATGGGGATGATATAATAATAGCAGAGATTTCACAGGCTGCTATGGAGATGAAATGAGTTAGTACATATTATATACT
Source organism: Prionailurus bengalensis (assembly GCF_016509475.1). NCBI lineage: Eukaryota > Metazoa > Chordata > Mammalia > Carnivora > Felidae > Prionailurus > Prionailurus bengalensis. Next base: position 42,148,630 of record NC_057344.1, on the reverse strand, counting down.
CGTCCATATGGAACAACAAATCAGTGTTGTCTCTTACTATAATTATTAGTACTAGTATCACTTGGCTACATGGGCCTCTGCATTAGGCTAAGTAGATTTCTGTGTCTTCTGTAATTGGCAGAAAGAAAGGATGTTGAAGTGAGATATGCTTTCTCACTACCTACCCAAGGGCAGCTTTAGTTCTACATGTTTCCAGTTGAAGAATCATGGAAAACAATGGCATATAGCACAAAGATAGTGGGGGTGGGATGAGTGCTAATATTTGATGGGTGCACAATGTTCCCTCCTGCCAAAAAAAAAAAAGGCTAAGATTGTGCAGGCTATACTGTCCACTATCATACCCAGTCTACAGGTGACTATTTAAATATAAAATAATTAAAACTGCATACAATTAAAAATTCAGTTCCTCAGTCACACTGGCCACATTTCAAGTACTCCATAGCTACACGTAGCTAGTAGCTACTGCACTGTATAGAATAGATACAAATCATTTCCATCATCACAGGGGATTCTACCAGACAGTGCTGGTCTAGAACCACCAAAAGTATTTGAAATCAGATATGTTTTGAAATACAAACCATATTTCTTTTATATGTTCTTTTATGTATATTTATATATAGATACATATATACACAATTATGTTATATATATTTTATATAATTGAATTATAATTAATATACAGTAGTATATTAGTTTCAGGTATGCAATACAATTCTATACATACTCGGTGCTCATGATAAGTGTACTCTTAATCCCCTTCACCTATCCATCCATCTTCTTACCCACATCCCTCTGGCAACCACCAGTTTATAATCTATATTTAAAAGTCTTATTTTTTTTGTCTGTGTTTTCCATTGTTCATTTGTTTTGTTTCTTAAGTTCCACATACACATGAAAGCACATGGTATTTGTCTTTCTCTGACTGACTTATTTCACTTATGTAGCATTATACCCTCCAGATGCACCTGTATTGTTGCAAATGACAAGATTTCATTCTTTTCCATGGTTTCGCATCTTCCTTATCCATTCATCTATGGCATTTTTTATTTTTTATCTTTTTAGGAACCTCCACACTGTTTTCCACAGTGGCTACACCAGTTTACATTCCCACTAACAATGCCTGAGGGTTCCTTTTCCTCCATAGCCTCACTGACACTTGTTGCTATTGTTATTGTTCCTGTGTTTTTCATTTTAGTCACTGTGACAGGTGTGAGGTGATATTTCATTGTTGTTTTTATTTAATGCTTATTTATTTTTGAGCGAGTGGGGTAGGGGCAAAGAGAGAGAGGACAGAGGATCCAAAGTGGGCTCTCTGCTGACAGCCGACAGCCTGATGTGGGGCTCAAACTCACAAACAGTGAGATTATAACCTGAGCTGAAGTCATATGCTCAACCAACTGAGCCACCCAGGCACCCCATTCATTGTGTTTTGATTTGCATCCCTGATGATTTAGTGATGTTGAGCATCTTTTTACATATCTTTGGTCATCTGCATGTCTTTTTGGGAAAAATGTCTATTCATGTCCTTGCCTATTTTTAATTGGATCGTTTGTGGGATTTTTGGTGTTAATGTAGAAGTTCTTTGTATGTTTTAGATATTAACCCCTTATCAGATATGTCATTTGTAAATATCTTCTCCTATTCAGTAGATTGCCCTTTTGTTTTGTTGATGGTTTCCTTCACTAGGCAAAAGCTTTTTATTTTGGTATAGTCCAAATAGTTTAACTTTGCTTTTGTTTCCCTTGCCAAAGGAGACATATCTAAAAAAAATGTTTCTATGGCTAGTGTAAAAGTGGTTACTGCCTATGTTTTCTTCTGGGAATTTTATAGTTTTGGGTCTCACATTTAGGTCTTTAATCTATTTTGAGTGTGTGTGTGTGTGTGTGTGTGTGTGTGTGTGTGTGTATGTGTGTGGTATAAGAAAGTTGTCTCATTCTTTTGCAGGTAGCTGTCCGGTTTTCCCAACACCATTTGTTGAAGAGAACTTTTCCCATTGTATATTCTTGGCTCCTTTGTTGTAGATTAATGGATCATAAAGGTGTGGGCTTATTTCTTGGCTCTCTAATCCATTCTGTTGATCTATGTGTCTATTTTTTGTGATAGTATCATACTGTTTTGATTACTACAACTCTGTAGTGTATCTTTAAATCTGGGATTGTGATACCTCCAGTTTTGTTCTTTTTCAGTATTGCTTTGGCTTTTTGAGGTCTTTTGTGGTTCCACACAAATTTCAGGATTATTTAGGTGTGCCTGGGTGGCTCAGTCAGTTAAGCTCCGACTTTGGCTCAGGTCATGATCTCACAGTTCATGGGTTTGAGCCCCATGTCAGGTTCTGTGCTGACAGCTCAGAGCCTGGAGCCTGCTTCAGATTCTCTGTCTCCCTCTCCTTCTGCCCCTCATCCACTCATGCTCTGTCTCTCTCAAAAATAAACAAACATTAAAAAAAGTTTTTTTAATTTAAAATTCAAATTTCATGATTATTAGTTCTACATCTGTGAAAACTATTGTTTGCATTTTTATAGAGATTGATTGCATTAAATCTATAGATTGCTTTAGGTAGTATGGATATTTTAACAATATTGGTTCTCCCAATCCATGAGCATGGAATATTTTTTCCATTTGTTTATATCATCCTCAATTTCTTTCATCAGAGTTTTATAGTTTTTGGAATACAGGTCTTTCACCTCCTTCGTTCAGTTTACTCCTACATATGTTATTCCTTGGTGGTTCAATTGTAAATGAGATTATTTTTAAATTTCTGTTACTTCATTATTAGTATATAGTAATGTAACAGATTTTTGTATGTTGATTTTGTATCCTGTGACTTCACTGAATTCATTAATCAGTTCTAGCAATATTTTGGTAGAGTCTTTAGGGTTTTCTATATACAGTATCATGATATCCACAGATACTGAAAGTTTTACTTCTTCCTTATCAATTTAGATGCCTTTTATTTCTTTTTCCTGTCTGATTGTTGTGGCTAGGACTTCCAGTACTATGTTGAATAAAAGTGGTGAGAATGGACATCCTTGTCTTATTCCTCATCTTAGAGGAAAAGTTTTCAGTTTTTCACCATTGAGTATGATGTTAGCTATGGGTTTCTCATATATGGCTTTCATTAAATTGAGGTATGTTGCCTCTAATCCTACTTTGTTGAGAGAGTTTATCATGAATGTATCTTGTACTTTGTCAAATGCTCTTTCTGCATCTAGTGAGATATTCATATGGTTTTATATCCTTTATGTTGTTAATGTGATACATCACATTGGTTGATTTGCAAATATTGAACCACCTTGCATCCTTGGAATAAATCCCACTTAATTGTGGTGAATGATTTTTTAAATGTATTATTGGATTCGGTTTGCTAATATTTTGTTGAAGATTTTTGCATCTATGTTCACCAGAGATATTGGCCTTGTAGTTTTCTTTTTTGTAGTGTCTTTATCTGGTTTTGGTATCAGGGTAATGCTGGCCTCATGGAATTATTTTGGAAATTTTCCTTCCTCTTCTAAATTTTGGAATAGTTTGAGCAGAAAAGGTATTAACTCTTTAAATGTTTGGTTGAATTCACCTGCAAAGTCATCTATTTCTGGACTTTCATTTGTTGAGAGTTTTTGATTACTGATTCCATTTTATTGTCAGTAATCAGTCTGTTCAAATTTTCTATTTCTTCCTGATTCAGTTTTGGAAGGTTAAAGGTTCCAGGAATTTATTCATTTCTTCTAGGTTGTCCAAACATTGACATATAATTTTTCATGTATAATGCATAATCCTTTGTATTATATATAATCCTTGGTATTGCTGTTCTGTTGGTTGTTATTTCCCCTCATTTCTGATTTTACTTACTTGAGTCTTTTCTCTCTCTCTCTTTTTCAGGAGTCTGACTAATGGTTAATCAATGTTATTTATCCTTTCAAAGAACTATGTCCTGGTTTCATTGATCTATTCTACTGTTGTTTAGACTCTTTTTCACTTATTTCTGTTCTAATATGATTTTAATCTTTTCTGATTTTGTTGAGACTTGTTTTGTAATCTACCATGTGATTTATTCTGGAGAAGATTCCATGTACATTTGAAAAGATGATGTATTCTGCTGTTTTGGATGGAATGTTCTGAATATATCTGTTAGATCCATCTAAACCAAAGTGTCATTCAAAGCTATTGTTTCTTTGTTGATTTTCTGTCTAATGATCCATCCACTGATGTTAAGTGGAGTGTTAAAGCCCCCTACTAAAAGTATATTACTATCAATTTGTTCTTTTATATCTGTAAATGGTTGTATTTGGGTGTTCCCATGTTGGGTGTGATTGTTATATCTTCTTGTTAAATCGTTCCCTTTATTATTGTGCAGTATCCTTCTTTATCTCATGTTACAGTCTGTTTTAAAATTCATTTGCCTGATATAAGTATTGCTAGACTTATACCTGGGTTTCTCTTTGCTTCTCTTTGTATGGTAAATGTTTTTCTATCTCTTTACTTTCAATACGCAAGTGACTTCAGGTCTGAAGTGAGTCTCTTGTATGCAGCAGAGATGAGTCCTGCTTTTTTATCTATTCAGTCACCTCTGTCTTTTGAGTAAAGCATTTAGTTCATTTACATTCAATGTAATTATTGATAGGTATGTACTTACTGTCATTTTGTTACTTGCTTTATGGTTGTTTTTGTGGTTCCTCTGTTCCCTTCTTCTCTTACTCTCTTCCCTTGTGGTTTGATGGCTTTCTTTAGTAATATGCTTGGATTAGTTTCTCTTTATTTTTCACATATCTGTTATAGGTTTCCAGCTTTTCATCTGTGGTTACCATTAGGTTGACATATAACATCCCATGCATATAGCAGTCTATATTAAGTTGATGGTTGCTTAGGTTTAAACCCATTCTAAAGCCCTACATTTTTACTCTCTCCTCATGTTTTACATATATGGTGTCATAATTTCTATCCTTTTATTTTGTGAGTCCCTTGATTGACTTTTATACATATAATTGATTTTATTCCTTTTGTGCTTTAATCTCCATACTGTTTTTAAATATTTTTTAATGTTTATTCACTTTTGAGAGACAAGAATGCAAGCAGGGGTGGGGCAGAGAGAGAGGGAGACACAGAATCCGAAGCATCCTCCAGGCTCTGAGCTGTCAGCACTGAGCCTGATGCAGGGCTCAAACTCATGAACCACAAGATCATGACCTGAGACGAAGTCGGGCACTTAACCAACTGAGCCACCCAGGCACTCCTCCATAGTGTTTTTATAAATCATTAATCTACAACTTTTATTAAGTTTGTATTTACCTGTGAAAAATTTTTTCCTTTAATAATTTTCTCTTTTTTTAAGTGTATTTATTTATTTTGAGAGAGAGAGAGAGAGTGTGTGTGTGTGTGTGTGTGTGTGAGCAGCCAAGGGGCAGAGAGAGAGGGAGAGAGAGAGAGAATCCCAAGCAGGCTCCACACTGCCAGCACAGAGTCCAATGTGGCCTTGAACTCACAAACTGTGAGATCATGACCTGAGCTGAAACCAAGAGTCAGACACTTAACTGACTGAGCCACCCAGGTGTCCCCCTTTCATAATTTTCTCACTATTTTTCTTTACACTCAAAGACTTCCCTTTAACATTTCTTGAAAGGCTAGATCTATTTTTCTATTCTGAACAAGAGCCTTATTGGGTGAAATATTTTTTGCTGCAAGTTTCCTCCTTTCATCACTTTTAATATATTATGTCATTCATTTTTGGCCTGCAAAGTTTCTGCTGAAAAATCAGCTGATAGTCTTATAGGGTTTCTCTTGTATAAAATTATTTTCTTTTCACCCATTGCCTTTAAAATTCTTTTTCATTACTTTTGTCATTTTAATTTCTATGTGTCTTGGGTGAACCTTCTTGGGTAGGTTTTGTTGGGGCTCTCTGTGCTTCCTGGATCTGGATTTCTGTTTCTCTCCCCAGGTTAGGAAAGTTTTCAGCTATTATTTCTTCAAATAAGTTTTCTGCCCCCTTTCCCCTCTATTCTCCTTCTGGGATCCCTATAATGCAAATGTTATTATACTTGATGTTGTAGCTGAGTTCCCTTAATCTATTCTTGTTTTATTAATCTTTATTCTTTTTGTTATTCAGCTTGGTTGCTTTCCATTACTCTGCCTTCCAGGTTGCTGATCTGTCCTGCTTTCTCTAGTCTACTAGTTATTCCCTCTTGTGTATTCTTAATTTCAGCTATTGAGTTCTTCATCTCTGATTGGTTCTTTTTTATATTTTCTATCTCTTTGTTGAAGGTCTCACTGAGGTCCTCCACTCTTTCCTCAAGTCCAGTAAGTATCTTTATGACCATTACCTTGAACTCTCTATCAGGTAGATTGCTTATTTCCATTTCATTTAGCCCTTTGGTGTGATTTTGTCACACTCTTTCATTGGGGACATATTCCTCTGTATTTTCATTTTTTCTAATTCTCTGTGTTTGTTTCTATGTATTAGGAAAGTCATCCATGTCCCCGATCTTGGAAGTAGTGGTCTTATGAAGAAGAGGTCCTGTAGTGCCCTGCAGTGCAGTGTCCCCTGTCCACCAGAACCAGGTGACTCAGGGGTGTCTCATATATTTTGTGCACCATTATGTTGTGATTGAAATGCTTTTGCCTTCAATCCAGTCATCTGCAATGGCCCCCTTTGCCTGTTGCAGACCGGGTTTGGTCCTTGTGCCTTAAGAGACCAGTCTGGGTCTGCCTTGGTCTTGTAGTTGGGTCAGATCAGATGTCTTCCCTCAGTCTGTCTGTTGGGGTTGCAGTGACTCCAAACTACAGGGTTCTCTTATTTCCCTGTCCCCTGTGAGGTTTTTGTTGGTGGGAAATGCCAAAAGTGAGATCAGATGTCTGCCACTAACTCATTGCTAGGGGTACAGTCAAACTGATGTGTGTGGTTACCTTCCCCTTTTCCTAGGACAAGAATCATGTTGGAGTAGTGCTGGCCACTATTGGGGCTGCTTGTAGAATTTCAGGTGCCATCTTGGAGGGACTCCCACCAAGTGGGGCAGGTTGGATGGGACAGATCTACAGGAGAACACACAGGCAGGGTAAGCTGTTAGCAAGCTATGTGTGAGTGTTTGCACACTGGTTCTGGCAGGTTTCCAGATATCTAGGCTGAAGGTTGGGGGGTGAGGAGAAATGGCACCCGCTAGCTCTTTTGTTCTTGGAGAAGTTTCATAAAGATCCTCCGCATCCAGTGCATGTTCTGAGATCAGTAAATAAATATCTTTCCAGTATACCCCAAGTGTTTTCAGCTGCTGCTTCTATGCTGTATCTTCACAGGATTGTTTGTTATGCTGGCTGTTTAAGTGCAGGGACTCAGTTTCCTACTGCTCTGTGGCTCTCACAGAGCTAAGCCTGCTGAAATTTAAAGTACTCAGAGTTAAGCCTCACTCATTGTAAAAACTCACATAGTTAAGCCCCTCTGGTTTTTGATGCCAAATATTATAGGGACTCATCTTTTCAGTAGAGGTCTCTCCTGTCTGGGGTACAGGCGTGTGGTCTGCTCCTCACCCTTCTCTGTGCTCTTGGTGTCCCTCCTGTCTGTGGTTGGTCTCACAGGGAGTTTGGCTCCTGAATGTGTCTCTGTTCCTCCTACCATTTTCGATGTGGTCTCCTCTCTATGATTAACTGCAGAGAGTCTGTTCTGATAGTCTTTCGGTTATTTTCTGGGTTAGTTACACTGCTGTGGCTGTGATCTAGGTGTACCTATGGGATAAGGTAAGCTTAGGATTCTCCTACTCTGCTATCTTCCCAGCCTCCCTGCCAAATTCATTTTTTTTTAAAGTCCTACAATCATGTAAATTCCATTAATTTTTCTCAAAATGCAAGATAAAATGAAAAATAATGGAGAGAATGCCTGCTATTATGCTCAAATAATGTGTAGCTTCTCTCAAACATTTTAGTGACTGTAAGTTTAGGAATTAGGAGAGAGGAAACGCCCAAACCCTTGAGATGCTGTCCTCCTTTCCTTCCACTCATATGCAAATGTCCTGGGGTATGTGTCTTTTGAGAACCTGGAGGCCAACAATTCCAAATGACTCTTAGTATGCCCAGGTCAGCAACTGTAGAGGTGGAAAGCCACTCCTCAAGCTGGCCCTTGGGCAGATAGGAATTGAAGTCCGTGAAGCAGAGTAGTAGAAACAAAGGAATGAGCTGGCAGAAGCATGTGTTGGTGGGGTATGTAGGGAGCTCATGGGAAAGGGAAGGACAGGGGACTGAAATGATAAAAACAGAAAAGAAATACTGTATGAGGCTGATTGCTAGGAAGGAGACTGGGAAGTGTGGTGGGATGAGATGTAGCCAGTTTTCAGGGAGAGATGCCAGGCTGGGATGGAGAGAAAGAGGTCTAGAAGAGAGGAGGCATGGGGTCTGTACCAATGCAAGAGTCACTGAGGGGTCAGGGAGGACTCAGGTACCCTGACTGGCCTGCTGGTGGTAAAAATAATACTACAATGATAATGCAATTTTCATACTAGTTATTTGACAATTATTATATTATTATCAAAACCCCAAAACAAGTGAACTCAGAAAGAGCCTTCAATTTAAAATCTAGGCCTGGAATTACCACTAAATGGCTATGTTGAAAGTGTAGCTTCATCTGGGAAACCTCAACTTCTTCAGCTATTCAATGGAGAAATGGGCAAAGCCATTCTCCAGGATCTCTCACCTCCAACATGCTGAAATCCTGGGGCCAGGCCAACGTCGCTGCCATGGAGACAGACTCAATCCTTTAAGACATTCAATTCCAAGTTCAGCAGTTTTCTGTCAGCTCATCTAAATTATAGCAAACTCCAAAATGACAAATCCACAGATAAAGAGGATTCTGTACTAATTTTCTTTTCCTTTCTCCCCCCCCCCCCGCCCCCTTCAGGCTCAGAGTTTATTTGTTAACCAGCACCAACTATGAACAGTCAACCGTTTCAGAAGATGCTCAAATCCACTATTGAAAGTTGTCAGTACATTTTGTAAACAGAGCAAAACTCTGTCTTATACATAGGCCAAAGAAGGGGATCAAGAAAGTCAGCATGTGCTCACAGAAAGTCTCTGGGAAGCCGTGGACTGATGCAGCATCCTCCAGAGCACCTGGGTTTGTTCTGGACCAAAACAACAAATCACAGACTACAAAAGTCCTTGCAGTGTCTATAATAGGCAAAGTCAATGATGTAGAGAGAATTGAGGCACATGTAGAAATCCTCCTAGTGAAAGGATCCTCCCATCATGATCCCCACTCTAAATAACTATATCCTCTATATTGTCCCTGCAGGACTTCTATGATGCAGAGTGGGGTACACTGGGGTAGTCTGGAGTCCTGGTGCCATGAGACACCATCTAAATCATGCAACAGATGTAAAATGACTCATCTTCCTTGAGCCCCAGGTCTCTATTCTCTAAACTGAGGTTAAGACAACTCCTGCATAGGACTTTGGTGACAAATAAATGGATTAATGAAAGCCCTTTGTAAATGGTAAAATTAGTGGAAAAACTATTCAAATGTAAATCATTAGAGTTATAACTTTATATAACCATATGACTTTAATACTCTTTAAAGTCTATGGTGTATTTTTTAATTGAGATAATGTAGTGGGAATAGCATATTAGCTAACTATAGCATTGTCAATGGTTTGCTTGTAAGATGAATCTATCACTACACACCTCTAAGTGTCCAAGGACTTGAATCTAATACTTGAACTATTGGAAACAAGATATTTATCAGACTGGGGGTTCTAAAAACATAGGAACTACAAAGGGCAATGAAGTCAGAGGGGGTGGAGAGTGGGGGGTGGGGAGAAGAGCAGGGAGATGCCACAGGGAGCATATGTATTTATTCCCAGGGTTTGGGGAGAGGGACAGCTGTTAAAGTACATATTCCACCTGACAATTTTGTCTTGACCAGCACTAATGAACTTGGTGATCTTGCCCAGGAGTTTTTCAAGCTGTGTTGCAGCCTCTCCTTACTGCTTACAGTAAACTGCAAGAGTGACAGATTGATGGAAGAACTGTTACACAAAAAGGAGCCAAGATTTGATGATTTTGAAAATTCTCAGCTTCTCTAGATAGCAAAAGATGCTAAAATTAAGAAATGGCTTCCAGGTTGCCAGGAAAATGTGGTCTAGAAATAAAGCTGAATGAGACAGCATTGCCCTTGGTTAGGACTTCAAAAAGATCGAAGGATCAGACCATTAGTGGATCCCACACAAGGGGCTGCTGAAGAGAGTGAGGGCACTACATACAAGTTGTCTCGGGAACAATAGGACCCCTGGGAAGTATGAGGACTTTTGTTTCAGCCTTCTCAACAAAATCCAAACTAGAGAAAAGTTTTCTCTAAGAGATTTCAGGATGTGACTTTTTTTTTCTAGTACAGCAAACCCCAATAAGATTCACAGAAATCTCTCAGAGTTTTTGAGAAAATTAGATCAGCAGAAACAGTGGTATTTTGGATTTAAAGGAGTAGAGACAATAAAAAATGAGGTCGGCCGACCCTAGAAAGTCTACTGGCAAGAAGCAAGCCCACCAAACTAGCTGGATACAAACGTGCACAGGCTTTCATGAAAAAGGATGGCCCAGAGGGCAGACCAAGGTAAGCAGCATCTGATGGGTGCTTTCCAAAGATCCTTGCATCCTGGTATCCTTGTCCTGTTGAGATCCCCTCCCTTTGAGTGTGGACTGGATCCAGTGACTTGCTTCTAACAAATGGAATATGGACAGTATTATTGCTAGATCAGGTTATAAAACACTGTGATTTCCATCTTGTTACCTCCCACACTGTCTGTTGCCGTGTTGCTTGTTCAGATTGTTATGAGCTGTCCATGCACAGAAATGCCTCTGGCCAGTATGTCATAAGGAATGGAGACCCTCATTCCAACCACTCACCAGGAACCAGATCCTGCCAACAATCACCTGAGTGAGACTGTAGACAGATTCACCCCTAGGGCAGGCTTGACTAAAGCTTTAGAAGAAACCCAGAGCTAGAGAACCTAGGTAAACCATGCCTAGATTCTTGTCCCACGGTCATTGTGAGATAGTAAATATTTAGGGCACCACGTTTAGGGATAATTTGTTAAGCAACAACAGATAAAAATGGTCAGTGTTATGGACTGAATTATGTGATTCCCATTCATATGTTAGAGATCTAATTCCCAGTATTCAGAATGTGACGTTATTTAGAAAGAGAGTCATTGCAGATGTAACTAGTTAAGATGAGCTAATACTGCAGTAGAGTTAATCTAATCCAACCTGACCAGTGTTCTTCCAGAAAAGGGAAATTTGGACACAGTTATGTCTATCAAGAAAACACCATGTGAAGATTGGCTTTAGGCTACCACAAGCCAAGGAACTATCAGAAGCTGGGGGAGAGGCCTCAAACATCCTTTCCCAGTACCTTCAGATGGAGCAGGGTCCTACTGACACATTGAGTTGGATTTCTAGCCTACAGAACGGTGACAGAATAAACTTCTGTTTTATAAGCCACTCAGTCTGTGGTGGTTACCGCAACCTTAGCAAACTAATACAATCAGTAAATGGGAGAAGAAGTGTTGTGGAGTGCCAAGTAGAAAAGAAATCAAAGAATGCTTTGTTCTGATTCCAGTAGTCCTCTGTGAAACACTGACATCCCCTCACTACATCCTGGCAAACAGACAAACAACAATCAATGTGTGCCTATTCAAATGCCATCACCATAGTCTTTTCCCCTCGGAGAAGTTATGGGGATGCAATGAGTCACACTCATGTGAACATACCCCTGACATCACAACCTCCTTCACCCACCTCAGAAATGTAAACAGGGTAGAGTAACTAGTGGAAAACAAACCAGAGCAAAGCCCTGAGGCACACAGTAAGAAAGAAAGGTCAATATAAGGAGAATCCACCTGTATCTCACCTCTGATATAGATTTGTTCCTTTAAAAAATAAATAAATAATGAGAGAGGATTCGACTCTCTTTTGTGTAAATTAATTTACAGCACAAGTTAACCCATTTAAAGAACCACACAGTGAATCACTTCAACAAGAAAAAATCATCTTCTAATGTACCTCTTACATAAGTTTGGGCTCTATGGAGAAGCACACGCCAGCCGGGTTCTGAATGTGAATGAGTAGTCTCCTAGGGTCAATATCCAGCAATTCTAAAACCCTATACATATTGGCTTTCAATTAATAAACAAAAAGCGATTGATTATGGAAAATTCAGGGCTGAAAAATAGACATTGTGATTAAAATTCATGCTGACTGCTCTCAATCAGGGCTGGCAAGTCCTGATGGGGAAAAAAATCTTTTTTTTTTTTTTTGTTGACTTTGTTAATACCTGAGAAGAAAGACATGAGAAATGAATTACATTCCAAGGGTCCTAAGAGGGAAACACTGATTCCTGAGGCAGCATAATTATCTGCTTCCAGCACCTGACCTTTACTCCCTGATGACTGACAGAGAGGGAAGGGAGAAGGGAGCAGGGTTCTCCGGGGCTCTGTGTGAGCTAGAAATGCCAGGAATTGCTCTGCTTCTAACCGATTGCTATAGAAATGTAGGTTATGTGCAGCACATAAAGCTGCATTGAAATATGGTTCAATACCGTTTCTGCCAGATCCTCCAAACAAACTCAGATGCATCCTGCCACCAGGGGCTGGTGTGAGTAGTGTATAATTTCTAAAAGCATTTCATACACGCACCAAACATGGAAAAAATATGGAAATGCAATCATGATAAGGAGTGACATTTCTCAAGGTGCGCCATTTGCAATATTTTGATTAACTCCCATTTCTGAATGGCAAAGCAGCTTCTGTTAATAAACAGCAAGCTTCAATTAGACATCTGTGAATGCAATCTACGTGGAACTCTTGGCTGGCACGTGTGTGTCACCAGTTTTCCCACAGCCTGTGTGCCTATGATCCAGACTGGGGGTGGGGAAGTGTGTTTCCAGCGATCTCATGAAGTGCTGGGCATTTCACTCCTGTGAGCATGGAGAACCCCTACGCTAGTGTTGATGTCATTTCTTTCCTTTCTTGGCCTTTCTCACAGTCTGACTCCCTGACCAAGAATTCAGAGTCTAGAGAATGGCCATTCTCTGAATGGAAGCCGTCCCCTGATACTAGGAAAGTATTTAATTAGCAATTTGGAAAGGAAAGAAGCCACAATGTGGAGAAAAGAATGTGGATCCTGGGGCCAAACCAATCTGTGTTTGAATTTAAGGCTTCACTGTGTAGTGATCATGTGACCTGGGAAAATGATCTCAGTGTTCTCAGCTAAGTCACCCCATCTATGAATGGGGATCATGAAGAATTGGCCCTTTAGAGCCAGGCACTGTTGCAATGTGATGATGACACCGTGGGAAATCAAAGCGGCAAAACTCCATGCCTTACAGTTTAGTATGAAGACATTGGCAACACATGAAAATAACGAAATTGCACAGTGCATGGGAAGGTGATAAGGACTATAAAGAAAAATAAAACAGGGCAGAGGATGTGGATGATGTGGGAACAAGAGCTGCAATTTTGAATGGAGTGGTCAGGGAAATTGCCATTTGTGTGTGCTAGGAACTTGCCAGGTGACAGGTGGTTGGGAGGAAGAGGGATCAGTAAGCACAAACACTCTGAGGGCAGAGCACTGCTGAGGGCTCCAAGAGCATCAAGGAGGCCAGTGTGGCTGCAGCTGAGGGAAGGAGGAGGAGAAGCTGGAGGAAGCAAAGAAATAACTGGAGGTAGGAGGGTTCGGTGTGGGGGGGCCTTGTAGGCCAATGTGCAGGCTTGGGTTTTTATGATGAACAAGAGGGAGAGCCATTAGTGTGTTTTGAACTAAGAAGTGGGCTGATCATTAAGGATTCTGTGAATTAAAAGAAGATGAAGATAGGGGCATGTGGGTGGCTCAGTCAGTTAGGCATCCAACTCTTGATTTTGGCTCAGGTTGTGATCTCACGGTTTGATGAGTTTGAGCCCCATATTGGGCTCTGTGCACTGACCACTCAGCCTATTTGAGATTCTTTCTCTCCCTCTCTCTCTGCCCCTCCCCTGATCATGCTCTCTTTGTCTCTCTCAAAATAAATAAATAAACTTAAAAAAAAGAGAAGCTGAGTGGCACCTGGGTGGCTCAGTCGGTTGAGTGTCTGACCCTTGACTTTGGCTCAGGTCATGATCTCACAGTTTGTAGGCTCAAGCCCTGCACTGGGCTCCGTGCTCACAGTGCAGAACCTGCTTGGGATTCTCTCTCTCTTCCTCCCCCTCAAAATAAGTAAATAAAGTTTAAATTTACTTTAAAAAAAAGAAGATGAGATAAAGATGAAGAAGAGGAGAAGAGGAGAAGGGGAGGGGGAGGAGGAAGAAAAAGAGGAGGAGAAAAGGGGAAGGAAAAAATGCTATGAAGTACTTTGCACATCTCCCAGGGCAGGTAGTTTTAAAAATGAGATCTTAAGCCCTTTTCACATCCCCCAGAGAATCACACTGATCTTTCTTTCTCTTCTCCCTTGCCCCAAGATTGTGTGATTTATGCATACAATTTTGGTTGGCAATTTTTATGTTGCCTGAATTAATGGCATGAAACTTAAGTAATCAGAAGGAGGTCTGGAAGCAAAGCACATTGTTTTATCAGAGATTCTGGCTATTTCTGTTGGTGATTTCTGCCCTGCTGGGACAAGGAAGTCAGATACGTTTGGCCATCCATCCACCAGCAGCTGTCCAGAGATAGGGGAGCTCTTGACCAGTGTCTGCAGATTCACTCCACATATCTGTTTGGAGAGTGCAAGGCTGTGTTCTCCCAAAACAAAGAAAGACAAAGACAAGGATGGGGCTGATGGAGTACCTGTCCATTTGGGAGAAATTAATTCTGCAATTTCATGATCTCATAGTTGTTACATTAATCTGTAGCTGTTTTTCTCTTTACTAACTTCTGCTCAGCAGACAGAGGTCAAAAGGGAGACATAGATGAAGAGAAGCAAGCTCACTAACACCCTCTCCTTACAAGATTTGAGGCAGTCGGCCAACTGTGCTGTGTCATTAAAATGTCTCCTGAGAAAGAAAGGCTCACAACTCCCCAGCATGCATCTCAAGCCTTGAGTTCTCATCTCAGCGCTGGGTAAGACAGTGCTGAGAGACCTCAAATGCCACACTGTCCAAGACATTTTAGCTTCTCAACCAGTGTCTCTTTACACAGTCCTTAGCTGAGGGAATGGCTCCTCTGTCTAGAAATCTGGGAATCAAAGACTCCTCACACATACTTGGTAATTGAGTGATCTTCATTCTACTTGTCAAGCAACTCCCTGAGCTAGTATTTCTGATGTGGCTATGATAGTTTGGAATATAAGTTGTTTCACCTCCTCTCCCTGTTTCTTATCATATCTTCTAACCCATCCACTGATTTATTAAAACCTGATTAGGTCCCTTCCCTACTTAAAATTCTCCAATGTCTCCTCATTGCCCAAATCCCTTAGGTTTACACACTAGACTCTGTAATTTGGCTACTGACCCTCTCCAGTATTATTTCTCAATACCTGCTCTTCTTGCTTCCTCATTTCCCCAACCAAAATGCACCTTACTCTCCAGCCATTTTGAGTTTGTTGTTCTCCTATAGTGTACTAAGCTGCTTTAAGCAAATCCTTTGTTTAATCTGTCCTCTTGCCTGGAGTTCTGGCCTCACGGTGACAAGGTGCCTCCCAGACCTGCAGCTACAGGGAACAGTATCAACCAAGAGAGACAGAGATGCAAGTTCTGACACTGAGCTCTGATTACTTCTGGGCTCCTCCCAGACCATGCCTGAGGGCAGCAGAGATGTTAAGGCAGATCTTTTCTGGAAGGCGGGGAGTTCTTCTGAGGCCAACTTTGGCTCCTTTTTCCAAGGACCATACAATGGTCTAGGATACTTCCACCTGACTTTCCCCTCCCTCTTTCCCTTACTCAGGGCCAGACTTGTGGTCTAACAGCTTTCCCAGTTTCTTCTGCATCACATTGCACTTTCTCTTTCACTTCTTTCCCCTAATGATGTACTTACACATTTAATCCTCTCTTGGCAGCTACATCTCAGGGGATCCAGTCCCAGACTAATGCAATGACTGTCTGGTGAAAGCCTACTTTTTTTTTTTTTAATTTATTTTTGAGAAAGAGAGAGACAGAGACAGAGCATGAGCAGGGGAGGGGCAGAGAGAGATGGAAACACAGAATCTGAAGCAGGCTCCAGGCTCTGAACTGTCAGCACAGAGCCCAACATGGGGCTCCAACTCATGAACTGCGACATCATGACCTGAGCCGAAGTTGGCCGCTTAACCAACTGAGCCACCCAGGTTCCCCAAGCCTACTTTTTATCTGACATGGTTCTCCTCCATCTTATGACCCCTAGGCAAAATGATATATCATATGTAATAATAGTATATTATATACTGTAGCTAATAATGGCACTATTAATATTAGAGATGTAAATATTCATACATCTCCACTGTATCCTACCTGAAATGCCATCACATCTCCTGTTATACTGCATTTTTCCATTAGAGTGGTGGTGTCTTACACAACATCTCTGCACCCACAGAGCCAAGCACAGTGGTTGGCTCACAACCCACAATGGTTCATCAGTGACTAGAAAAGTGCTTAGCACATAGCAGATGTTCAATAAATGCATGTTGAAAAAGTGAATGCATTTTACTGGCTAAATGAAGGAAGGCCTGGTTGAATGGCACACAGGCCTGGAGGGCAAGGGTAGAAACCAAAAGTCTTAGAGAGACAGGAGGGAGAAAGAGCAAATGTTTTTGGTTTTTTTTTTTCCCTGAAGGAATAATGGTGAATGAGCAAATTCTTACAGATAAGGTTTATGAAAAAGATATCAAATTGCTCTACTGACATTTTAATTAAAAGTGTAATTATAAATCAAGTATTTGAAATTTTGTAATTTTAGGTTTCCCTGTTTGAGTACTTAGGCTGTCATTAGTTGTTACGTAGTGGAAGATGCATTGGGATTGGGTACAGCCTGAATGTTCAATAAAGGTGGGCAGTTTGCTGTGGGAAACACACAGCCTCATCTCTGAATGAGAAAGATATAAATGTGCGGAAGAGATCTGAAAGTCATCACCCTCATTTTGAACTGTGTTGTCAAGAGCAAGGTACTCTTCATGGAACAAGGCAGATACCAGTCTTTTAGTTAGGGAGATACCACGTTTTAAGAAATATTTTTTAATCCCTGATATGTCTGCATTTGCAATTTCTCATTTAAGAAATGAAAGCTAATGAAGTTTAAACAACTTGGATTCAAATCCCAGTTTTTCCCTTTGCTACCTGTGTGACTTTGAACAAGGAACTTAACCTTCCAGAGAACTAATCTCCTATAAAAGGAGAATAATAATTAAACTTCCCATACATTGTTTTGGAGGATTGAATGAACTGATAAATGTGTATGCCACAAGAACAGCATCTGACACACAATTGCTGCTCAGTAAATGCTGGCTGAATTGACAGCCAGGGCTGTGGTGGCATCTAATGCATTTTAAATGTCTGAAATGAATTTACAGCTTGGTATTTCTCCAAAGTTGAAATCTACTTGGAAAGGTTTCTCATAATAACCCTCGCTTACTCTTGTGAACCCACTCACTCTTTCCAGCTGTATTCCCAGCTCCGGTTCTGAGGAGAGAGCTCTTCTTTTGCAGGGTCTGAGGAACGTTTCCAGTATCGTTACTACTTTTTTAGGTCATCTGTCCACCAATCGAGCTGCTGCTGCTACTGCCACTTTTCAAAGAGTTTAGTCCTCCTCAGGCCTCATAGCCCAGCCCTCCATAAACACATGTAGTTGTAAAGCTGTGCTTTTAGGGGCTAATTCTCTGTCCTTCTCCCACTTGGCCGCTCCCCCATCCCTGTACTTACTCTCCAAATCCTCCCTAGTCTACTTAGTAAAACCCATCTCCTGGAAAGGATCAAATAAGCCATTTACATTAGAGATCTTTCAATAAATTGAACTAATATTTGTATTAGAATAAGTCTCCTCATGCTAAATGTATCACTGACCAGTAAGGCAGCCACACACTCCGCTGATGCCCAAGGGGACTCCACATGATCACTCCTTGACTCTGATGATGAAAAAGTGTGGTGGCTTTAAAACACGTCCACAGATTCTTTCACATTCCTCCTTTCAAGGGAAGGAGACTAGTCTCTACCCCAACTCCCCCATTACTGTGCCTGGACTTAACTCGCTTCTTGAAAAAAAAATACAGTTAATGGTGTGTGATTTTAGACACTTGGTTGCACAAGGTACTGTGTCCCCTTCCTTGTTCTTCTTGGATTTCTCACTCTGGATGAGGAAAGAGCCCTGTGGGAGGAACAGAGGCCTCTCGCCAATAGCCATGTGGGTACACCCTCTTGAAAGCACACTCTTCAGCCCCATTCAAGCCTGAAGATGTCTTCAACCCCAGGCTATGTCTTGGTATTCCTGATTCACAGAAACTATGCGATAGCAAATATTTGTTGCATAAGCTACTTGATTTTGGGAAAATTTCTTATACAATAGCATATAGTTAATACAGAGGAAATCTGGATGTTCTGATGTTTTGCAGTTATAATAGGTGATACACTGCGTTTCAAGATAGCTGCTGAGTTTCTTGTGCCATCACAGAAAAATGGGGCCTGAAAATGCTAAAACAAATTCCAAAGCCATGATGTACTCTCATCCTAAGATAAGAATGCCTTTCAGGTGGTTTTAAGGACCAAACTAATGGCACCTTACATTCGGGTAGCATTTCATGTCTGATCTCATTTGATCCTCACAATAATCCCATTGGGAAAGTAGGAAAATTACTATTATACATTTGGTAGATGACTTAAAGTGAACTGCTTAAAGTTTCATAGAAAATGAGTAATATGGATGGCATGAGAATTCAGGACCCCTCAATTTCAATCTAACATCATTTCTTCTATATTATACTCTCTGCATGAATCCATTCCCACACCAGTGACTGTGTTAGCTAATATGGGAGAGAAAAGAAATACTTCCTGATTATTCATTCTGTGCCAACGTGTACACCAGGTATTTCCCACACTTCATTTCATATAATCATCATATCCAATTGCACAGCACTTGTTAACATCAGTTTTCATAGGAGGACACTTGAAAGTGAGGGAAATTAACGAAAGCATTGCCGATGGCCACTTCTGCCACTCAGGGGTATAGGAATTACAGGTGTTACATATATCAAAGTCACTACTATCCCATCTTAGTATTTCATTCCCTAAATTTCCTTATAGTTATATAACCTGACATGAGAAAAGGTGGGATCATTCCTAAGTAATTTTGTCACTTAAAGGCTTTCATAATTGGGTAAAAGGCAAGGATAGAGCAGGCTTCCATTAGAACTGCAATCAAACTACCAACTTCTGCTTCTGCATTCAACAATTATAAACCCATCACTGTCTTTTAAAACAAACAGAAATTAACTAAACAAATGAATTGAGATTTTGGAAATACATCAATGAGAACATTAGACATAAACTTCTGCCTCCACAGAGCTCACTTGAAAATGTTAAACAATCATAAATACACTAAAATCTTTGGGGGAAATGTTACTCTGCCTCATGCCACTTCCTCATCCATCCCAGCTGGGTTACCAATAACATTTGCCTATCTTTTTATTTGTTCTTCATCAGCTACCTCTCAAATCCTTCTTAGTCACCACCTCAGATATCCCCTGCAGCCTTCATGATCAACAGTGACAACAATAGCAGCAGCTAACATATACTGAGAGCTTGCCTAGATGGAGCACTGTGCTTAGCTTTAGGGTAATGATCTTATTTGATTCTCATAACCCAAGATCAGCACTGGTATCCCCATTCTACAGATAAAGAAACTGAATCTTAGGGAGGTTAAGCTACTTTCCAGACATCACACAACTAGTGAGTTATGTGACAACTACTAAGTGTCAGAGTATGTGTTCTTTAGAATGAAATATACAGCCACTCCTCCTAATCAGTCCTTCCTCACTGATTAGATGGAACTCATGCAGCTGAAACTCCCCCTGCCTCCTTCCCTCCAATAAATAATGTACCTATGATCCCTCTGTTCTTCCTCTAGTCTCAGAGTGTGGGGCCCTCCTTCTACTGGAGGACAGGATCTTCTCTTTCAAGCCTGGAGCTCTCTGGTCCTAACTTCTCTAGATTTTCTCACACTCTTTGAAAAGTTAAGTCACCCAGTGAATACTCTATTCCCTCATCTTCCCTTTCTCACCTCTCACTCACCCTTCAACACGCCAGTCAATCTTCTCTCCTGACCACTCCACACATTGCGTTCCCTAAGGTTATCAAAACAGCACGCTCCAGACTATTCAGACAACACTTAGACTGTATCTTACCAGATTTCTCTCCCTGCATTTGACTCTGCCTATCACTCCCTCCTTCTTAAAATCTGGCCAGTGTTCTGAGATACTAGCCACATGACTCCCCTACCTCTATAACTATCTCTTTCTGATCTCCTTCACATAATTTCTCCCACCCATACTTAAAATTTTGCTATTTTCTTGGGGCGCCTGGGTGGCTCAGTCGGTTGAGCGTCCGACTTCAGCTCAGGTCACGATCTCACGGTCCGTGAGTTCGAGCCCCGCGTCGGGCTCTGGGCTGATGGCTCAGAGCCTGGAGCCTGCTTCCATTCTGTGTCTCCCCCTCTCTCTGCCCCTCCCCCGTTCATGCTCTGTCTCTCTCTGTCTCAAAAATAAATAAAACGTTAAAAAAAATTAAAAAAAAATTTTGCTATTTTCCAAGGTTTCATCCTTGTTTGCCTTTTATTCTATATGTCCTTTTATTCAATAGTGCTTTCACTCATCGTTTGAATGAATACCTCCAAGAGGATTCCTAAATCTGTATTTCCACTCCTAATTTTATAACCCTCCTGTCCCAACTCATACATCCAATTTTTATTGGAAAATCTTTCTCAATGCTACACAGACATCTCAAACTTACCATGGATAAAACTGAATTCATGATTTTCCTCTTTCTCTCAAATCGACTTTTCCTCTTTTATTCAAGTGATGCCACTAGTCTATACCGCTCAAGTCTGAAGTCCAGGCCATTGCAGAGTCCACCTGCAGGTGTCCTTCCTTCACTGCATGGCACCATTAATGTCTTAGATGACCCCCCCTAGTCCTTCTTCCACCCAGTGCTCCAAACACCCTTCTACCTCAGGAGCTTGGCACCTCTTGCCTGGACTACCTTACTAATCTCTTAATTGTTCTCTCTGTTTCTAGGCTTTTGCAATCTGCTGTCAGAGTAATATTTTTAAAATCTTTCAATGTGAGGGCACCTGGGTGGCTCAGTTGGTTAAGAGATTGACTTTTGGTGCAGGTCATGATCTCACAGTTTGTGTGCTTGAGCCCGCTTTGGGCTCTATGCTGACAACTCATAGCCTGGAGCCTGCTTCAGATTCTGTCTCCCTCTCTCTCTGCCCCTCCCCCATTCACACTCTGTCTCTCTGTCTCTGTCAAAGACAAATAAACATTTAAAAAATTAAAAAAATAAATAAATCCTTCAATGTGATTCCACTACCTATAAGTATTGTCTGTCTGTCTGTCTCTCTCTCTGCCTCTCTCCCCCTCATTCTCATTAATGACATTTAGGACCACTTACTCGAGCTCTTGTCTCCTGCTAATGGCTCAGGCCTATTTCTCTCTCTCTCCACCAGGCTCTTTTCTAAAGATCCAAATCAGCCTTTACATTAGTAAAGTGGTGGTGTCACTTCTTAGACCAACATCCTTACCTTTCTTGTACACCTACTCATTAAAAACTCAAGTCAAATACCACCTCTTCCAGGAAGTCTTCTCACAGGCTGGGTTGGCTGCCCCTCTTGTGCTTCTATAGCACTCTCTGCCTTCCCCTAACATGGCATTTCCCATATTATAATAAATTTATCTGTCTCTGTCTTTAACACTAGAATGCAGTTCAGGTTTTCTGTGTGATGGTTCCTTCTAGACACTGGAGATACAGCAAGGAACAAGATCCAGAAAAATCTCTGCTCTTCTGTAACTTTTATCCTATTTATGAAAGCATATGTGGATAGGTGGATGGATGAATATATATAGAGAGAGATGATAGATATAGATACATAGATTGATAAATAGAAAGAAAGAAAGAAAGAAAGAAAGAAAGAAAGAAAGAAAGAAAGAAAGAGGAAAGGAAGGAAGGAAGGAAGGAAAGAAGGAAGGAGGGAAAGAAGGAAGGAGGGAAAGAAGGAAGGAAGGAAGGAAGGAAAGAAGGGAGGAAGGAATAGCAGAGGGGAATAAGTGCTAGGTAGAGAGTTAAAATAGAATTATGTGACAAAGAACACCTAGGAGACATTTAAGCTTAGAGTTGGTTGACAAGAAGGAGTTAGTCACATGGTGGTTGATGGAAAACACATCAGGAAGATTCCAGCTAGTAAACACAAAGTTAAGGCAGAAAAACATTTGGCTGTTTGAAAATCAGAACAAAGGCTGGTCAGCATTCCTAGAGCACAGTGGGCAGGAGGAGGTTGGGGTGAGCTAGCACAGAGAGGTGGGTAAACATGAGATTGCACTCAGCTGTGTGAGCCAGCAAGAGGAGTTTGGATGCACTTCTGAGTTCAATGGGCAACCTTCAGTGGATTTTCAGTGGAGAGGAATAAAATCTAGATTGCATTTGTGAGAGCTGACTTTGGCTCCTGTGGAGGAATGGCACAGAGAAAGGAAAATGGGCCCACAGGCAGCAAGTTAGGAGGCTGATGCAGGGAGGCCAGAAAAGATAGAGACCAGAGGCTCAGACGTGGAGGTGGAGGGATGAGATACAGAGGCAGTGTCACAGGACTGGCTGATAGATCTAACATGTAAATGGAGGGAAGGAAAAGGATCAAGGTTAGTTTGCAGACTTCTGCCTTGAGCAACTGGATAAATCGTAGTGCTGTTTAGAGATGTGGGGAGCCTAGAGAAGATAGAGGTATAAGGTCATGGAGGGAAATCGAGTGTTCTCTTTTTAATCATGTTACGTTTGAGATGCCCGACTAGAGAGTCTGGAGTCAAGGCTGGATTTGACGGTATGTATCAAACGGGTTATATCTTTTCTGTAAAGTGTGATGACAGAAAAGAATACAGCACCAAGAAATGGTCCCTACAAGCTCCTCTGTGACCAAACCCTTTGGTCATCTTTCCTAGTCATGACTCGTAGAGGTGCTGGGCTGGGTGACGACTCCATATCTGTTGTAAGGTTTATACATTTTAATTCCCTTATGTTTGTCCAACTCTCCAATTAACTCTTGTCCTGGTGTTGGCCTCAGTAAGTGGCCTCCTGCCACTGACAACGTAAGTGCCACCTGATGCATCTCCAGCCCCACCTATTACAAAGTGGTGAAGCTATTTTCTTCAGAATGATCTTTCACAACCCTGTCAAACTTCACACACATATATAGAAAGTAAAATAGACAATTTCACCAAGGAAATTGGATATTTTATCATAACTTGTTGTCTTGAACACATTATATAAATAATAATGTGTCCAACCACAGATGGTCCATTTCCCATGAAAGCTCTGCAATAAATCCCTAAGCCATAGCACTAGCAGAATTTTCTTTCTGCTCATCAATGAGAAAGCAAATCATGGTATCTCTCCCTTCAAATTAATCTCAGTATGCTGATAAAATCATGTATTCTCCAGGTGATATTTTAATTTTTTAGTATGCTGGGTATAATTCATTCCTACGTGGATATCAATTTTCTGACACATGTGAGTCTAGAATATTTTCATTAAAGGCACATGGTTCAGTTAAAAAATAAAAAGAAATGGTCTTCTCATTTATAATTTTTATACGTAGCTAAAGCAAAGAGATTCAGAATGGCACTCATTAATAAAACAAGCTTATCTTCCTGAGAAAACTGGAAGCCTTTGAAGTCACTCTAGTTTTGGTTTAATTTTTTTCAAAGAGAGACAAAATGACTTGGCACTTAATGTTTTGGCCTCTCATTTGGCATTTGACTATTGTGTCTTTTATTGTTATGTAGCAGTTTTCTTAGTGTGCCGTGGTGGTTTTGTAGCATGGCTA
The DNA here is from genome assembly GCF_016509475.1 of Prionailurus bengalensis. Lineage (NCBI taxonomy): Eukaryota > Metazoa > Chordata > Mammalia > Carnivora > Felidae > Prionailurus > Prionailurus bengalensis. Next base: position 42,124,648 of record NC_057344.1, on the reverse strand, counting down.
CAAAACACGTGTGCTGCAGAGCATGGCTAAGCTGAACGGCGTTTCCTGGGATTCCCTTCCCTGTCCATTTCTAGTTTTGTCTCTTTACACTCGGAAGGTCAGTGCTTCTGTAGCTCACACACGTAAGTGTCACATCCTCCTGCAGAACATTTGCTCCACTGAGGTCGAAGGTGGTGAGCATTAACATGGTTTCTGTCCCCCCATACAGTTCCAGCTCCTGCTTGGGAATTCAAGTTTGGCCTCGCTCTTCCCCACTTTATATCCATTGCCCTAACAGCCTGTCCTGCATACTTCAGGCTCCAGCAGCAGAGGTAAAGGCAACAGTTTTAGATAGTGCTTAACCAGCTCCCACAATTGTCTAAGGTCAAATCCCTGTGTGTGTGTGTGTGTGTGTGTGTGTGTGTGTGAGTGTGAGCGTGTATGTGCCAGAGTATGAGTCTGTGTGTGTGTCTCTCTATGTGTTTGTGAGACTGTGTGTGTATGTGTCTATGTGTGAGTGTGTCTGTGTGTGTGTGAGAGTGTGTATCTGTGTGTGAGTGTATGTGTGTGTATGACAGAGGAGGGCAAGGGCAGAGGGAGGCACCTCCTAGTGGTTTTGCTTCTCCGATTGAATCCTGGCTAATACAATGTCCATGGTGCTGCTTTTTCTTTCTGCCCTTTCTCTACTTTGGAGGATACACCTATTCTCCAGGCTTAAATTTCACCTATCTAGCGGACTTCAAAATCTCCATTTTTAAGCCCTGACTTGTATCTGCATACCAAGCTTGCTTCAAGACCACCCTACTTGGATAAAGTACCATTACTTCAAAAGCAATGTGTCTAAAGCTTAACTCACTAAGGCTCTTCCAGTCTATCAGAATCATGTCCATACCCCAGGCTGGAGACCCTTTCCTCTGTTGTCCTGTCAACAATGTTATTAAATTGTTCTTCAGACCTCCAGAGAACAGTAGGGCCCAGGGGAAAAGTTTAGTGGGTGGTAGTTTTGACCCTACATGTCCACTTCTAATAGAGCTCTGTTTTTATGAAATTCCACATATTATTTATTTTAAAAGAGGGTTCTTCTATTTAATTTTGAGTTCTCATGCAAATCCTTCCCCCTCTGCCCTTCTCATTGGGTCATCTCTGAAGCTGCAGGGCCTTTTCCCTCACCCAGTGAGAACATTGGTAAGGAAATCCCTTACTTTGTTCTTACCCCAGCCATTGTGGTCATCATAGTGTCAAAACTTCAGCAAGACTCCCTGGCAAAAATCAACCACTACCTCCTGATTGGCAAAGTCTCTGGATTCTTTCAGTCCTCTTCCTACTTGACTCATCCGTATTTAGTTAATCTGAACAACACCACCCTCATTCTTGAAATGTTTTTCCTCCTTGGCTTCTGAAGCACTAATCTGTCCTGTTTTCCTACTTAGAAATATTATTATTTCTAATATTATTGGGTATATTATTAATATATTTATATTAAATTATGTTAAATATTACTAATATTCAATATAAAATATATTAATGTTTAATATAAAATAATGTGGATATACTAAATATTATATAAATTAAATTATATTAAATATTATTAAATAACATTAGAAATATTAAATGTGTCATGAGAAAAAGTACTGACTTCTCTTCCTTTGTCACCCTGTATGTGCATGTGCATGTGCACACGTATGCATGAATGTGTGTTTATCCTTCTTCTCTACACACACTCCTTGAATGATCTCATCTATTACCATCTCATCTACTTCATTATCCTGCTATGAGCTAATGACTCCCAAACTGTTTCTCCAGCCATCATTCATTTTCAGAACTCCAGACCCATAAGCCTAAGTACCCGCTGGCATCTCCATTTAGATGCTCCTAAACTCAGCCCATCCCAGACTGATCATCCTTGTTCCTCAGCCCAGGCTCATCTCATCCAAGCACATTTCTCTTGTTATTCATGTCTGCACTCACCTCTCCCTTCTCTTGATTCTTTGCATGATGTTACGTAAAATCACAATCACATATGAGCATTTTGATGCTCTTTTTTTATGTTTGTTAATTAGTTTTCTTAGTTAAATTCTATGCTTCTTGAAGGCAGAGATCACACTACTGGCTGGTCTTATATCCACATGATATCAGACACTGAGCTCAACATCAAGCAAATATATGGAACAGAACTGAATCATTTTCAAGTACCATGGCTCTAGAAAAGGACATGCCAGAAAATCATGACAACATCTGTTGTCTAAATCCAAAGGTAATGGATGCAATTTACTGTATTTGAACACTACTAGAGGAGAAATAATTTTAAAGTAAAAAAAAGGAAAGGAAATATTCTAAACTAGATTATAAAATTTGACTTAGAACTATGCTTTAAAAATTTTTTGGTCTGCATAATTCTGCATGACATCATAATATATCTCTCTCCACCTCCAAGTCTCTGATTGGATCCATACCTATGAGGAGAGATGATATTAACATGATTTTTTAGTCTATAGTGGCTCTGTTCCTTTGACTCTGAAAACCAGGAAGAGACTGGGTTATGGGGAGGATGCTCAGAAGCAGAAGTGGGGTTTCATAGCCCCTTCAAGCTCCTTCCATGGTCAGACTATCCACAGGGAAGCCATTGGCCTTACACTCAATGGCTGACAGAGGAGTTCCCCACTCTCTCATACCAGGCTACTCCGACTCTCTCACATATCTGCTATCTAGCCACCTCTCTCTGACTAAAAATGATAAAGGAGCTACTTATTCCCTCTCTTTCAAAGGGATAAAAATAGGTGAGTCGTGAGGTCAGTACATCTGTGTTTTTTCCAAAATAGTTGAAATCTTTGCTTTACGAGCACTAAGCTAGAGAAACCAAAGAAATCATAACAGACAAAAGTATGATGGTAAGGGAATCTAGAAACATGTTTGCATAGAAAAAATATTTAACTCATTCAGTGTTATATTTCCCACTTGTCTTTCTATAAGTCAAGAGTATAAGGAGCAAATATTATCTCTTCAAGCTTGCCTGACCCTGGACCAAATAGGCCAAGTTTGTTCTTGCCAGTCTCATCTCCTCCCTCTGCCTTCTCTACCCGACTCAATGATGCCCTTTATATTTCTATCTCAGTCCCCTCCCATCTAAACTTCTCACAGGTAAGATTCTGACATTTGTTATTTATACATCCCTTTGTGCCATTACCCCTGGGACTTTTATAGGAAAGGAGACAAAATAACTTTTTTCCTGTGGAAAAATATAATTTGGCCATTAGCTAGCATGTGTGTATGGGGGAAAGGGTATCACTGTGAGAGAAGAAAACAACTCCCTGAAATCACATCAGAAGGCAGGCCCAGTGTTACAGCCTGTCACATTCTCCCCTGCGACTGAAGAAATTACTCATAATTAGCAGAGAATATTGTGGAATGATATTCATGATATTCATTGACTTTAGTCATTCAAATCCTATGCTGGCCTCAACTCTAATTAAACGGTTGAGAAGAGAAAGACTATTAATTATTGTACATCCATTGTGGGCCCAGGATGAGATAATTTAATCAAAATATCCAGGAATAATCCTACTTCTAGGTTAAAAGAAAAATTACCCACGTGAAGAGTAAAAAAAAAAAATCTGCCTTCAAACAATGAAGCAGTTCTTGTTATGAAAATCCGACTCAGTCTTACTCTTTTATCTGTGCACTATCTTATAGGAGCTAATCATTTGCTATCATTTCCTAGAACCATACACTAGAGAAAGTGTTATGAGCATGAAGGGAGAAAGAATAATTAGAGTGGTTTCTAACAGAAGTTGGACAGATAAATGTCTCTAATCATCATTCTTTGATCACAGATGTCATTTATTCTTAACTTAATTTTCATTCCTGGTTTCTTCCCTCACTTAATAGCATTGAAAATATCCTATTAGGTGTTACAAGATTTAATTCACCATAAATAAGTAATGACGGCTCTTCAAAAAAAAAAGAACCCATAAAATGTGAAGTTTTGAGAGAAGAAAGTAGTTTGGGGGTAAGGCCTTACAACAAGTCCATACAACAAAACAACAAGCACTTCTTGGTAACTCATCCTGTTTATACCTGACATCCCTCATGTCTCCTGCACCTGCCTTCTTTCTTCCCTTCATAACTCAGGCTTCCAGGCTACCTTGGGCACTAAAACCTGCACTTAAAACCTACATTGTTCTGGGAGGCATGGTCCATGTTGTGCCCAGTCACCCAGCTCCCTTCACTGCCAGCTGTTTGGAGAGCTCCCCAATGTTCATCATGGAGTGGAGGCACCAGTGTCCTCTCCTGCAATTTCAATGGACTCAAGAGTCAAGGGATCTCTCTAGAATCACAGAGCTTTGGGGTTTAGGCATTTATTTATTTTGAGAAAGACAGAGACAGTGCAAGGTGGGGAGGGGCAAAGAGAGAGAGCCAGAGAGAGAGAGAGAGAGAGAGAGAGAGAGAGAGAATATCTCAAGTAGGCTCTGTGTTGCCAGCACAGTTTGAAGTCACAAACCTGAGCCACAACCAAGAGTCAGTCATTTACCGACTGAGTCACTTGAACATTTAAAAAATTACATTATCACTTTAAAGACAGGAAATGTAAGTTATTAATTTGTTATTTTGTACTATGTGACTTAGAATCCATCACATAGTAGGTCACTTATTTGTTAAACCCTTGACCCAGTCAGTGAATGTTCTGGTGTTCTTTCACCAACGTGTCATAATACTGAAAATCTCCAGATCATGAGTGAACCAATTCAATCCACAGAAATGAACTCTTTAGATTCACTATAGAAATAACACTTGCATGTTCTAGAAGGTTGACTAATTAGGTACCTGCTACTGGGTTTCTTGAGAGTTAAATTTTAAATGAAAGATGCCTCTTCAATGTATACATACACTGCAAAGCACGGACATATCTTTTCCTTGTACTGATGTTTTCCTGACATACTGGTGTGAGAGAGCCTGACCTCTTTCCTGTCACTTTTTTAAAGGGGAACAATAGATATTGGCTACTAAATTTCCTGGCTATAGTGAGCATCTCTGATTACATTTTACCTGGTCTATCCTTTCCATGGGAGGCATACTTTTATCTTCAGGCCCTTAGTTAATATGGAATAACACAATTATGACATCTGTTCCAAGATGAAGAAATTGAAACCTGTATAGTTGACTTCCAAACCTTCCAAGTATGGAGGCTGCTGAGAAATCTGAAGAACCTCCAACTCACAGCTGCCCCGAGTAAGAATTATGTTGGTCCAAAGTTGGATTTAAAATGAGCCATGTTAAAGCTAACCCCATCTATGGCAGACACTTAAGGTGTCCTTTTCTGATATAGACACTCAGGGACATAGATTCTAATTTAGTAAGTTGTCTGACCATGAAAATCTTACTTATTAGTAAGTTTATCTTACTTAGTGCCGAAAAGATGTTAGAAAACGAAATCCATTATTTCAACTTTATCCATTGTCAGGGAAACAAAATTAGAGGTCTGAAACTCATCTACTTAAAGGTTATTATATGATCTTTTTGTTAGAACAGAAATAAGTTCGGTGGTTATGGTTTTAGAATTCAAAAAGAGTAAAGTGCACATGTTAGCCTATTAGGTGTCTTTAGAAGAAAGGGCACTTAAATAAGGAAGAGAAAAGACATATATCTCTGGAGACGATAATAGCACCAGAGGCTGTGGGTAGAGCTTTGAACTACTTGTGTCCTGAGCTTGAAATATCACCAACATTTCTGAAAGCTAGCTTTAGAGATTTTGATTTGTATTTGACTACTCAGCATGAAATGGACTAAGATTTTTCTGTGACCCTAAAAGCTATAGAAAACCATGCATTTTCTATTTGTTGTTAAAGACTATTAAGAGTGGCAGATATATATGACTCTAATGATGGTTATGTAAATTTATATTCTGACTGAGGTCCAGATTCTGGCTATATCTGGCTATTCTTAGCACAATATAGAATGGTCCGGATAATATTAACTCAAAGAAAAGAAACAAAATATCTTCAAAATGTTTATCATTAAGTTATAACTTAAATAATAGTGGCCAACACTTAAAAAGATGTCACCCTTATACACAGAGTTCATTTGTTTTTTTGAGAAAACCCTTCCAATTTTGGAAGATTTAGGCATTTATCAAACACCGTGACTCAAAGCTGGATTTAATCAGTTAATGTTGAGATTAGCCAGATTCTAGTATGAGCTGTAGGTGTTTGAGAAAAAAGAATACAAATACTCTTTTTAAATGGCAAAATAAAAAATGCAAATGGGAAAAAAAAATAAACCCCTCTAATCAAAATGGTAAAGATACTCTATCCAGAGAGTCTCAAAGAATATTAGGACAACGATTTTAGGAAATTCAGCCAGGAGGATCGTTCAATTTATTTTATTTATTTTCAATGTTTATAATCCATGGTCTTTGGAGAAAAATGTGTTAATAACAGATGTTTGACAAAATGCAACTGGTTATCAGAGAGCTGGATAAAGCAGAAAGCCTGAGTAGGAGCTGGGGTTTAGAGACCACATGTAACTGGAAATGTGCAGAAAATGTTCTTTCTGGTGTTGGAAGATTGAATATCAAGCTTGAAATGTTGTATAAAATGAGGACTTGGAGCAGGTAGAAAGCAAATGACTGCAAGAAACTCAAAATGAGGACATTCTTTGAAGGCCTCTCTCAGATCATTTTTTTAATCTAATTGTCTGATTAAGGTCAGTTGGGTTCTAAACACTGAGTAGACCTGAGCTTGTGTGTGAGTCCAGAAGCCCCAACTTTGGGCAAGAAACTAGAGTTTGCTGTTAAGAATTCTGGGACAGTCTTGCAGAAGAAGTACCTGGAACAGAAGTATTAAATGTTACCTCAACATCCAGCTACCTCATCTTCGAGGTATATTTCAAATGCAATTTCATTACTATAAAATGATAATTAACACCTATTGAGAAAAAACTTCATGCCAAGTACTGTCTACACACTTGAGTATTTTTTGCTATTATTGTTTTTGTTGTTCTTAAAACTTAATTCCCACTCTAATCAGTTTTAAGTTTTGTAAATAACCTGCTATATTTTCCTAATGTGGAAACGAAGTCACAGAGAGGCCTTTAAGTAACATGCTCAAGGTCATACAGTTAGTAGATGGTAGAGTAAGGATTAAACCAGACATTTTCATTCCCAAACCATTTTACTGCACTCACTTTACAATAGTCTTTTCCAATGATCCCCAACCAGATGCAATTATTTCTTCCTCTGAATTTCAGCAACATTTTGTACTTCTTTTTTTTTTTAATGTTTATTTATTTTTGAGAGAGACAGAAACAGAATGTGAGTTGGTTGGGGCAGAGAGAGAGGGAGACACAAAATCTGAAGCAGGCTCCAGGCTCTGAGCTGTCAGCACAGACCCTGACGCGGGGCTCAAACTCACGAGCTATAAGGTCATCACCTGAGCCGAAATAGATGCTCAACTGACTGAGCCACCCAGGTGCCCCAGTATTTTGTACTTCTTGAACTTACCATATACTATGTTGATCTTAATTGTAATTACTTGACTACTTTTTGCATCTTCTCTACATTATAAACGTGTAGAGAGGTATAATTATCTCTGCATCTCCTTCTGTTATCCTTAAGGCCTGTTTAATGCCCTACACGTAGTAGATGTTTGATAGATTTTGGTCATGGGATTGAATTAAATGTGGTGAGGGGCTGATTGTCCAATCATTCACCACTACCCCATCCACACTATGGAAAACAGAGCCAAATGGACCCTACTCAATCTTCTCTTCCACCCTTCAGAGAGGTGATAGAGAACTTGAACTCAGTAAGGAGACCACAGGCAGATTTCCATTTCCATCTCATCTCCTCTCCCCATTTCCCCAACAAAACTGACCTAAATGAAGTGAGATCTTTCATTCGTTTAATTCAATTCCCTGGCATTTCATGTTCCAGAATAACCTTTAAGAGATTAGACAAATGTTGGCAAAGCTCAATATTCTACTCAAGTCTGATTGGACTAAAAGTCAATGGCAGCTAAAAATAGTTTACAAATGGACATACCCTCATTTTTAATGAACTCTGGTGAAATGTGAGAGAAGTGCTTATGGTAACTTACAGAAAACCCAGAAAGAGTGCAAGTCCAGAGGCCTGACCTGCTCAGGTGAGGGGCCAAAGTCTACCTTAAAACCCTCCCAATTCCCTCCTACCTATTCCTGTGTGCTTAAGAAGGCACCAACATTAGGTTCTGTATTCATAGCTTGGAATAAAGTTAAAAATAAACTTCTTTACCTTTTACACAACCAACTCTACTCCTTTTGCCCCAAATCATAAGCACTTGAAAAGCCCCTTTGCCTTTTGTTTAAGGACAGGCCTCTAGGATACCTCTCCTCTCACAGGACTAATGCTTAAAGGACTGGTCAGCTTCTGGGCCACCTAGCAGCAGAGAAGTAAACACTAAGGAAGAATTATGTTTACAGTCAATCTTTATCCAGCTGAAAAATATTAAAGAGTTAAAGAAGGTAAGCCTCAAAGTCATAAAATTAGAGAATGTTAGAAATAACACAGACTTTGACTACCCCATTTTCTAGCCCCCTCATGTTTTGATGAAGACGCTGAATGAAGCTCAGTGAGGGGACACAATTAGTTGGAAACCACATGGAGAAAGAAAGAACTACTGACGCATGGAATAAAGTGAATGAATCTCCAAACCATCATATTGAGCTGAGGCAAAGAAACAAGACCGAAAAGGATACCTATAATATTATCCCATTAAGTTCCAGGACAGTCAAACTAAGCTATGGGGACAGAAATCAGTGTTTGGCTGGAGGTGCGGGGGTTGGGGTATGAGCTGAAAAGGGGGTCCAAGAGAACTTTTGGTGGTTATGAAAATGTTCTGTACGTTGATTGAGCTGCTAGTGACATGGTGGACACCATCCCACTGTACTGCTAAAAGTGACCTATCTTGTTGTGTGTAAGTTGAGTCTTAACAGACTGGTTTAAAAAATTATTTTTTGCTCTGAAAAGCTGCACAGGGTGTGAGAAGTGGTGCTGACATGTGCCTCCTATGCCAAACCTGTGGGCATCCACAACCCTCCTGCCATTTCTTTTCCTTGATGCAGATGCACTCTTCAGAACCAAGCCTTGGTAACTGGTCCTGGGTGACTAGCATAACAAAGAACATGAAAGGTGTTCAATGTGGTCCACAGTTAAATCTGAGACATTAAATCATCAGCTCACAACTACTCTGGAGACAGCCATGACTCATGCAAATTTCAAGCAAGACAAAATAATGATTACCAGCACCCCCCCAAAAAGGGGGGGTAGTAAATGAGTGAGCTAAAGAATATTAGGTGCCATTGGTAATTCTGGAAGTAATATGAAAGAATGAAAGTGCTCCCCATTTAGTTCTTCTCAAGCCTGCAAAGGCCTAATCTAGTCACATACTATGATTATAATGTATCCCTAGGTATGGCATATTTAGCAAAAGCATGCAAGTGAGACTTGGAAAAATAGAGCTGTTAGGATTGCCTGTGCATTGGTGCTATATATAGAGAGATGTATAGCTTTGCTCTGGCTTCTCTGGAATTCTCTCTACAGGCTGTTTTTCCTTTGAGAAGTTGAACTCTGCTTCATCAGCGGCCTTTCTCAAAGAAGCGGGGGCTCTTGACAGTAGTGGACTTGAATGTTTGCCTATTAAAAACAGAGCTAAATAGAGAACGCCCTCTGACCTACAGGCCCTGCCACATCCTTGTGTCTCATGCCTACAGCAGGCACCCTATTTACAGCACCTAGGATTCCCCTTGGCTAGAAAGACTTGGCGACAGTCTGTAAGCCTACTTCTAGAAAAGCCATTTTGCACAGCCAGAGTCAAAATGCTGTTGCCTGGGGTTCTAGATTTCACCCTTTATTTCAAGACTTTCTGAGCAATTTACAAAGTATCAGCTGAAGAGAAATAACCTAATGCTCTTCAAGAAAGGCAGCTCTATTTTAAAGCCTATCTTATGCCCTGCTTATCTCAGAATGTCACTGATGATATATATATTCTGTTTTTCAGAAAACAAAACAAACCAAAAAACCTTTTCTGTTGAAAAAATATTGCACAATACCAAAGTCCCAACTCTTTTGATTCTTGAAGTTCTTGGATATGCCAGTAAACCATATTGAAAATTCCACCAAAAATATCTAGATCTTTAGACTTTGAAGACGTCCATGCATTGATTTCTTCCTCGTTGGTTTGTTTGCTTCCAAATATTTCTTGGGGCTTTAAACTACTTTTATTTTATTAAAAGTACAGATGGTTCTTTTAAAAAAATTTTTTAATGTTTCTTTATTTTTTAAGAGAGAGAGAGAAAGAGAGAGCAAGCCAGGGAGGGCAGAGAGAGAGGGAGACAGATTCCAAGCCGGCTCCTCGCTGTCAGCACACAGCCTGATGTGGGGTTTGAACTCACGAACTGTGAGATTATGACTTGAGCCAAAACCAGGAGTCAGAGGCTTAACTGCTGAGCCACCCAGGCACCCCTAAAAGTACAGACAGTTATTGATGGTTGGTTTCTTTGCAAAACTATCTTATTTATTATTGTATACTCCTCAGATAACTAACTGCTACCCTAAACGTAAGAACTGAATTCCAAGGTATCTAAAATAAATGAATACATTCCAGCTCTGAAAATTAGGCTAAATATCCATTCAATCATTTAAGAAATAAATGAATATAGGGGCGCCTGGGTGGCACAGTCGGTTAAGCGTCCGACTTCAGCCAGGTCACAATCTTGCGGTCCGGGAGTTTGAGCCCCGCATCAGGCTCTGGGCTGATGGCTCGGAGCCTGGAGCCTGTTTCCGATTCTGTGTCTCCTTCTCTCTCTGCCCCTCCCCCGTTCATGCTCTGTCTTTCTTTGTCTCAAAAATAAATAAAAAACGTTGAAAAAAAATTTAAAAAAAGAAATAAATGAATATAATGGAAAAATGAATGATATGAAGACTTTGGAGGATTCACACTAGTTGGGAAAAACTGTACAAAAAGCAATGGATATCACCATTTAAAGTTTCTTCTCAAAGGAAGAAGTACATTTAGAAATTACTACTCACTTTTGGTCAGTCTGATTTATTCTCGTAGACACTTGTGTCTCATTTTCAACAAACTGAAGTATCGAAGTAAGTAATGACAACTTTTATATCCATTATTTCTAGGTAATGTAATGTCCTTAGCATTGAAGTGTTCCCTACACTCAAATTTAAGTACATTATGGGGGAAACGTTCATTAGTCTATGGTATGTACCCATGTGCCTTTAAATTTCATTCTACTCATTGGTACTAATTGACAGACTATATCCCCTGGAAAGCCTGAAAAATTTACTAACAGGCAATTGCTTTATATGTCAATGTGATCATTTGCATTTCTAAACCTTTAATCTCATTAGATACTTAATATTTCTCTTGTTATTTAATAATGGAGCAAAATTTGACTGCCATTTTGCTGTTTATGACATTTGCCAAAAAAACAAAAAGGCTCTTTACTACTAGGAAAGAGCAATATGTTAATAATGGTATTATTTAAGTATTATTATAGCAGTGATAGTAATGATGGCCAATACCCTGACTTCTGCCTTTGGGTCTGACAACCAATTATTTTTGGGGCCTTGGACAAGTCACTTCTCAGACTCTTAATTTTCTAACCTATAAAATGGAGATGTGAACATCTGGTCAATTACAGGGATGCTGTGCATATTATATATAATAACACTTTCAAAGTGTTTTAATTTGTTGTTATACTCCAATTATGCAGAAGTTTCCTCCAGTTAACAGTGGTGGCATCCTCACCATGTACATCATCATCATTGCTGTTAGTACTGGCATAGACATAAGAAGGAGATGCCTAGAAAACAACTAAAAGGATACTTGTGGAACAAGGCAAGTACGTTTCACAATGCATTCATTTCCTGGGGCTCCCCTAAAAAAAGTACCACAAACTGGGTGGCTTCAAACAATGGAAATATATCCTCAGCTCTAGAGAATATATGCCTGAAATCAAGGTGTCAGCGGCCTCTTCCAAAAGCTCTAGAGGAGAATCCCTCCTTGCCTCTTCCACACCCTGCTGGCTCTGGATTTTCTTGGCTGGTAGAAACAATCCTAATCTCTACATCTGTCTTCATGTGGTCTTTTACTCTGTGTGCCCCAATATCCCTTTCTTCCTCTCATAAAGACACCAGAATGATTTCATCTTGAGATTCTTAACTGTTTACATCTGCAAAGACCCTATTTACCAAAAAGTTCACATTCTGAACTTCTGGGTGGACATAATTTTGGAAGACATTGCTAGCTCCAGTAAAATAGTAGAGGCTGACTGGGGAGAGAATGTTAAGGCTGAATTCAGTAGCAGCAGGAAAGAATACCAGGATCATGAGCAAGGTATGGGAAGTGGACATGTACTTTTCCTGTTCTTGTCATCACTAATCACTTATCTATGAGGTAACGGAGGCCTAAAGGACATTTGTTACTGCCCCTGGTCACTCAGTGGTGAAGTGGCACTTGAAATAAAATCCCCTGACTCAAAATTCAGTGTTCTTTCCACTACACAACCCATCTGAACACCTCTCTAGAAGTTATTACTGAAAGTATAAATAAAAGTCCTTGAAAATTACTGACACCTTAATATTTATGGTGATTTAATCAGTCAGATTAGAGTCGTTAAGAACCATTTGGCTGACTTCCAATTTCAGTTCTGAGAGAGTAATTGGTATCATACTAACCTTCCACCTGAGAACAAAACAAAAGCTAGCTAAAATTTAAAGGAAAAACTTTGGAAGCTCTGAAGAATTGGGGTAGCTGATGTCAATGTACTCTAATAACAGTGTTACTAGTCAAAGGACATTTCATGATGACAAAAGGGCCAATTCCATAAATATTTTTAGAAATTCTTAAATTTGTAAGCATCTAATAATATATCTTTAAACATATAAAGCAAAGAAGTAGAATTAAAAGGACACATAGACAAATCCATATTTTTAGTCAGAAGTTTTTTAAGTACCTCTATTTCTCATGGATATAAAAACAGACAAAAAATCAGTAACACAGAAGATTAAAAAAATTGATTAAAAAACAAGATTAATAAACTTGACCTAATTGATATACAGAACCACTTACTCAATTACTGGAAAAGACACATTCTTTTCAAGGGAACATGGAGTTTTATCAAAATTGAACATTTTCCTGGGGCACAGAGCAAGTCTATCCAAATTTCAGGAGACTGAAATCATTTGGAGTATGTCCTCTGACCCCAGTGAAATCCAGTACAAATTAATCCTCCAAAATATAAATAGAAAAATTCCCCACATGTTAGATTTTAAGCAAAGCACTTAAATATAACCATAACTAAAAGAAGAAATCACAGTAAAAGTCAGACAATAAGTTGAAATACATAATAATTAAAATACATATAAAACCTCTAGGATACAAAAAAAAATAACTTGTGGAATATAGCTATAACAGTTTATTGAGGAATATTGAGAACCTTAAATGCATATTTTAGGAGAAAAGGAAATACTTGAAAATGGATGATCTACACTTTCCTATGAAGAATCTGATGGAGGAAAATGAAAATTAAATACATAGGGCCTAGAAAGAAAAACACTTTTTTTTAATGGCAGAAAAGAGCTGTACTCAGAAAAAAAGTCAACAAATCCCAACATTCATCCCTCAAAAAGACTCAAAGATGGATAAACTTTTAACAAAACTATAAAAAAATTTAAAAGAGAAGAGACAAATAAACAATATTAGGAATGAAAAATATCCCACAGACATTAAAAATAAAATCAGGAGATACCATGAACAACTTTATACCAATACATTTAAAAATGTAGATAATAAGGGCAAAGCCATTGAAAAATAACTTATTAAAACTGATACAAGAAGAAATAGAAAATATGAACAGGGCTTCATTGAAGAAATTAAATTTTCAATAAAAACATTCTCACAGTATAATCTCCAGGTCCAGATGGCTTCCCTAATGAATTCTTCCTAATATTTAAGTAAGAAGTGACAACAGTTCACTACAAACTCATTCAGAGATTAGCAACAGAGGGCAGACCTCTCACCTTGTTTAGTGAGGTCAGCATCAACTTGATACCAAACCTGACAAGGGGATTGATTACAAAAGACTCATGGAACAATCTGTCTTGTAAACACACATGCGCGCGCACACACACACATGCACACACGCAATATCCAAATTAGGTAAAAGGACAGATGAAACAGTCACATAGGACAGGGCTTTTGCAATTATTCCCCTCATGTTTCCCTCATTTCACTCTTTAGAAGAACAACCTTGTACTTCTGAGGTAGAGACAAATGTCTTTTTTACTGGAAAGAAATCATGGTAGGAGATGTACACTTCTGAAGTCACATTTATTTATTAAAGCCACTGGGAAAGGAATGCTCTCTTTTTCAAAGTTCATCCTGGTACTCTCTATTGGCAGTCCTCACTGTGGTAGTTCAGTGAGCCTGAGTCAGACACTACTAGGTTCAGTCCTGGTTCTGTCATTTGTTGGCAAGGTGATGCTTTGGTCCCTCTGAGTCTTAACTTTCTTGTGTAAAATAATGGGTTAATGACATTTATCTGAAGGTAGTTAAGGGGATTAAATGAGATGATGGGTGTGGAAATGCCTAGCACACTTTCTGGCACATGAAGTTGTATAGGTACACATAGAGATATTCCTGGAGCTGGAGATACTATTTGCATTATTTATTTACCTAATTTGTGCCACTTAAAGTCACTATTGTCTACCATTTTCTTTTTATTTGTTAAGAGCAATAAATTCATGCCTCTAAAAGATGATCATTTATTGTTGCAGCTGCTTGTAATGTGTCTTTGTGTCCATCAGATGTCATGTTGGTAAGACTGCATTCAGTGCCTGTCACAAAATACTAGTTAGAGACACACTGAGTAAACTGTTAGGGGAAGGGGTGGGAGGTGTCCAGTAATCAATACAAGTGTCCTAGGTACTCCATCACGAATCAGAGACAGTCTTTTTGAAGAATTACCTCAACAAAACCCTCTGGGGTAGATCAGAGTAAAGCAAGTCATGAAAGGAGATTTGACTCAGGAGACAGCGCCAATTGAGGGAATACTGAGAGTCCTAACTAACTCCAGGCTTAAATTTCCTCACCAACACCAGACCCCTGTGACCTACATCTTTATGATACCTTTGCAAACAATAAAATAATAATAATAATAATAATAATAATAATAATAATAATAATGTCCTTGACTGTAATGCACTTTCCTCATGCCCCAGCCTGGAAAGTTGTCACTCATCTTTTAAAATCACACATCCATTCGATCAAAATGTTTATGAAGCCCTTCATATGTGTCAAGTGCTGTGCTGGGCAGTGAGGTTATTATGATGGTGAGTAAAATCAGACCACAACCTCATTTATGTGCCCAGGCTCTTCGCCAATGTCCCTGTCAAACTTGGCCTGGTTGTTCCCTCTTGGGTACCCAAAGCTCTGGGTGTACACATCCTGGTATTAGAGAATAATCCCTGTGTTCACATGGCTGTTTCCTCTGCCTGGCAGGGAGCTCCACAAGAGGAAGGCCTATTTTGATTCAACTTTTCTTCCCCGGGGCACACTTTGAAATCTGACACATAGTGGGCGCTCAATAAATGTTTGTTGAATGAATCATTCATTAATCACAAGGCCTTGATATAGTTAAATTTGTTAAACAATTCTACTAATGAATAGGAGTGAAATTAAAACAATTACACTCAGGAAAATTGCATATTTTTGAGATATTCTTTGCTTTTTCCCCTATTTTATTAGATTTTATTAGCAGTCCTGGCAGCTACTTTAAAAATGCCTACAAAGCTAATGTCACTGTTTTTTAAAAGATGCACAGTATATTTGTACTGGGAAATATGTAGGTGAAATTATGCCCAATAGCCTTTTCTGGCTATCTGAAATTTGGGAGAAAAATGAAATGAGCTTCCATTTAATTGGAAAATAGCTATGCATGGGAATAACTTAATATAGCAGGGGATTTGTTGGGTTTCTATACTAATCAACAATATTCATCTAGAAATGTTAAGTGGTAGAAGAAAATCATAGAATTTGACTTCACAACACTGAAGTCTGCCACATCCTCCAAACACAGATAAAATTGTTTATTTAGAAACACTTAGTATATCTCTAAAAGTTTCCTGAAGCTTGTGAAAATATGCTGACCTGCTCTTAAAAAAATTAAAGAATGAAAATAAGCAAACAAAAAAGCCTGTCATTACTTGTGCCAAAAAAGAAGAAGCCATTCTTTAAGTTGTGCTAGGTAGACTCTGGAGGCTTCAACATAAATATCAAGGGAAATTTGAAGATAAAGAGATCCTGTTTCTATTGACTTATTTTGAAATAAGTAAAATGTTAGCCTTTTTTCACCATACTATAAATTATACACAAAAGGCCCGAAGAGTGAGAGCATGAAAGTACCTACTTGGTCTGGTGTTTAGATCCTTTCAGATGGGCATGATACTGTTCTATGGAGTTTAGAGAGACACTGCAGATGGTACATCTGTAATTGCGCCTCAGACCTGTGGACAACAGACAGACTTGATTAGCTGTGTCCTTGCCATCAGCTACCTGAATGCATCCCAGAATCTTTAAAAGTTCAGGACAGAGTATTAGAGGCCATCTGGTCTACCACACCAACCTTTCAATTCTCCTTCCAGAGCCCAGCCAACACGTCCCTTAGCAGAAGTTAGAAGCAGGCTGCTCTATTTCTGGATAACTAAAATTATTAGAACATGCTTCCTTGAGATACAAGGTTTCTGGACATATTTTGACACAAACAAAGGACGCATTCTTTTTCCTTAAGGCATGGAGACAGGGTAACCTGTTCTCTCTGCAATGAAATTTGAGACTCCAGAGAAAAACTCTGTCTCACTTACTCTTTCAACCCTATTCCAATGGTAGAATCAGAAATTCAGCTTTAGACCTCATTCATTTGAGTTCTTCCAGGGTCATCTTATAAAATGTAAATACCCAAGAGAATGCTGATAATCTAATTCACATAAAAGTTTACATTCCACTCAAGAGTTTAAAAGAAAGGTATTCATTAATTTGCTTATTAGTTTAATTCATTCAATTCATTCATTAATAAAGTATCAACTTTGAACTGGGCTGTAGGGATTCTAAGATGAATAAGATGCTCTTTGCTTTCAAGGATGTTAGCAAAAACTTTGACTTCTTTATAATATTGATTTATCTAGAGTCAAACATGTTAGAATGTAGCTTTAACCAAAAAACTTTAAACATTTGCCACAGTTCAGAGACCCACATTAAAGATATTCCTTCTGCTATAATGTCCCATCAGAGTAGAGAGAAAAGCAAACTTGAAGGCAGGATCTAAAATTTTGGGTTTAAATCCTGGCTCCAATTATTCCTGGTTGTATGATCTAGAGGAAGTCACATAATGTCTTTCTGGCCTCAACATGGAGATAAAGCCATTCATATCACAAAGATGTTCTAAGAATTAGGTGAATAAAATATATTAAAATGATTACCAAGTGACAGTTACTAATTTTCTCCAAAATTCTACGTCTTACTATCAAAAGAGCCAGAATTATAAACAGCTGTAGCAATTTTTTTTTCTGATGAATGCATACCATTTTCTTTCTAAGAGACAAAATCATTCCCATTTTTCTATAAGGAAAATAATGCACAATGTCAGCAGAATTTTGTAACCTGCAATCTGGTGAGTTTACATGAATTATTTGACTTCTCTGGATTTCTGTTTCCTTAAAGGATTTTGGGAAAGACAGAGTGAGATAAAGCATGTATGAAAGAGTGTCTGGTACATAAGAAGTGATCAATATAAATTAGCTATTATTATGATTTCAAAGAGATGTTAAAATGGAACGCTTTTTTTTGCCAATGTCCCAGATGAAGCCCTAAGTTGAAGCCCTACACCCATATTACTAAAGTGAAGTATGAGAACCCCATTTCAAAACATCCAAAGAAAAGAGTCAAGAACCAGTTTCTAATCCCCAGCTGACCACCCACCACCAGTCTAAAAAAGAGGTGGAGAAGAAAGAAAGAGATAGGTGGAGGATTTCCTAAAGGAGACATATTGAACTGTAAGTTTTACTTACCCTCGTCCATGTGAATTGGGGGTGTCCTTCTCTCTCACCTCAAACCTATGGGAAAAGAATTCAATGGAACTAACTCCCTAGAGAACTTGAGAAGTGCCTCCTTGCACTCAAGAAGCCATGTACTAGACTCTATACCACCTGCAAGATCCAAAATGCTACAGTCTGTGGCTGGTTAGCCAGCCACCTTGATAGCAAAGCAAGAAAGGTGGCAAGATTGGGCATGGCCTGTATTTTCACAGCTTGTCAGAGTAAAAGGTATGTGTCAGTTTCCCACAGACCATGTGTGTACTGGGTATTAGTGGGGCTAGTTTGGTGATGTCTTGGATATTGGAGTTGGGGGCAATAAGACCTCATCAGAAAGAGGTTAAGAGTGTTCAGCTGGCTAACCTGGAGCTTAAAGTGTCCCCAGAGGAGATACTTAGCCCATATCGAGTAATGCTGAGTTCCTGAGAAAGCCAAGAAATTGCTCCATGAAATGAAGAGTCTGTTTGCAGCCCCCGCCGGATCTGGCAGGATCTATACCAGCTTTGTATGCATATCTATCAAATCAACTCTTATCCCTTTCCCCTTCTTTAATTTTTTTTTTAACTTTTATTCAGTTTTTGAAAGACAGGGGGAGACAGAGCATGAACGGGGGAAGGGCAGAGAGAGAGGGAGACACCGAATCTGAGGCGGGTTCCAGGCTCTGAGCTGTCAGCTCAGAGCCCAACGTGGGGCTCTAACCCACAAACGGTGAGATCATGACCTGAGCAGAAGCTGGACACTTAATCAACTGAGTCACCCAGGCACCTCAATCCCTTTCCCCTTCTAACCTGACACCCTGCCTCCCTCTGCTCTGGAGGAACCTGAGGCAGCCTTCTGAGCTAAAGGGATAAAAGCAAAAGCCCTAGAAGACAAGCAAAGGCCCTGAGCAGAGAAAAAGAAAGGACCCTACTGAACTTTTTTTCACAGCAAATAGGCAGCCCAAGCAAAATCTGATCTGAGAGAGGGGGGAGAAAGTAACTTTTAATAAAGTTTGGAGATATTTATTTATTTATTTATTTATTTTAAAGTTTATTTATTCTGAGAGTGAGAGTGAACACGAGTAACAGAGGGGCAGAGAATGAGAGACACAGAGAATCCAAAGCAGGCTCTGCACTATCAGCATGGAGCCCAATGTAGGGCCCAAACTCACGAACCGTGAGATCATGACCTGAGCTGAAACCAAGAGCCAGATACTTAACTGACTGAGCCACCCAGGTACCTGAACATTTGGAGATATTTAAAAATTATTTTTCTAGGGGTAGCTGGGTGGCTCAGTCCATTAAGCATCTGACTTCAGCTCAGGTCATGATCTCATGGTTCACGAGTTCAAGCCCTGCATTGGGATCTGTGCTGACATCTTCAGAGCCTGGAGCCTGCTTCAGATTCTGTGTCTCCCTGTCTCTCTGCCCCTGCCACTCACATTCTGTTTCTCTATCACACAAATAAATAAATCAATATTAAAAATTTTTAATTATTTTTTATCCTGGATATATCAATTAATGGCATAGAATTTTTATGTATCTAGGAATGAGAGTAAATAACTCTTTCCAGCTTAAAAGTGTATAAAAAATTCATGAAGCTTATTCTACTTTTTATCCAAGGAGTAGGGAAGCATTAATCCCACAGAGATGGTTTGAAAAGGCAGCAGAGGGCAAGAATAAGGTTGGTCTCTGATAACATCCCTTGAATCCTGCTGACAGAATATTGCAATATCATTAGTAACGTGAAAAACAGCAGAAATTCCTGGAGACTTTCAAATTCTTAGGGTCCCCATGCATGTTTCTGGGAAACCTATCTGTCATGTCATATGATAAGCCAGACTGGCCAACGTAAGGACTAAATTGTTTTTGTTTCAGTTTAATTACATAACTGGACACTGATTTACCTAATTGTGATTCAGGTAAGAGTCAATTCAGTTATGGGAAAAAAAACAGTAAAACCACAGATCTCTAGGATCTTCCTGGGAAGCACTCTAAGGGACTAAAAGCTTTCCAGGCACAGGCTGACAGTTCAGAGGCAATAGACAACTGCGGACTCTATTACCTCAAGCAATGACTCCCAAACTTCTGAGTCTGTATGCATCCTCCAGCTGTTGTGCTCAAAAGCAGATTCCCAGGCACAGATTCCAGAGATTCTGACTCTATAATCTTTGGATTGGGCCTGGGAA
Source organism: Prionailurus bengalensis (assembly GCF_016509475.1). Classification (NCBI taxonomy): domain Eukaryota; kingdom Metazoa; phylum Chordata; class Mammalia; order Carnivora; family Felidae; genus Prionailurus; species Prionailurus bengalensis. Next base: position 42,104,369 of record NC_057344.1, on the reverse strand, counting down.
TCTATAAGAAGTCAGAGCTGTAACCCAACTCCCACCACACACACACACACACACACACACACACACACACACTTTAAAAAGTACTGGCCCATTATACTCATACTCCCCTTGGTCACTTAAATTTGTTAGAACAATACTGGGTCTTAAAATAATAATAATAATAACGATAAAGCTTCCATAAAGAAGAGCTGTACTTACATCCCCTTTCCATTTCACAGGTGTGCATGACTCAGAAAGATGACCGCAGTCCCTAAACCCAGAGACTGTAAGTTATGACAACCAGCATGTGAGCTGGTTGAATGCTTACCCAGGGCTGATCCATTCTTTCTTTTATGTATGGAATCAGAATATGAAAACCAGCATCAGGCTCTCCTCTTTCCTGAGTTTTCCACCAATGCTGTCATAATAAATGGTAACTACTATTTGCATGGGTCCTCTTCAGACTACAGACTAATCAAAGTTCTCCTCATAACAAATTGAGGTTCAGCTTGGCAACAGGCATAAATATTTATGTTTAAAATGGGCATTTTAAAGATCACCAACAAATCCGAAAAATATTCTGATCTGTGCTTTCCATTACAATTCTCATGCTCTGTCTTCCGACAGAGGTGTGGGCAGGAAATAGCTGGTACTTTATTATGATGTAAAACTACAGGAAGCATAAACTAGAGAGGCACTGGGTATAAACAAGAACAAAGGCAGAGAAGGGGCAGAGGAGTCCTCCCCCACACATTACACAGTGTCCTTGGTGGGAACTTAGGGCTTTATTAATGCTCAGTTGAAATCCTAATTACTTTGGAATTATACAGCTTCTTTTTCCTCAGAAAACTAGAGAATTTTATTAAACAAAAATGCTAACTTTCTTATTCAATTCATTTTCACTACAATACCATATTAAGAGTATCCTGAAACCTTTGCATACCTGAAAGTTATTTCCATAGGATTGCCAATATGTATTGGAAACTATAGTCACTGCTGCAAGGAGCTGACAGTCCAGTTGGAGAGAGAAGATATGTATACAAATAGCAATAGTGCAAGGTAAATCATAAAAAGTACCACAGTCAGGATGAGTGGAATGGATGGGAATAGAGGAGGAGATGGTTTCTAACTCAGAGGGTCTGGAAAAGCTTCTTGAAGATGCATCGCTTTTGTATTTATATTCCTAGCACAGTGTGTAAAACAGATGGTCCTGGAGTGTTTAGCAGTATGGGAATACTCAATGTGTCTTTTCAAGTCTAGCAAAGCCAGACTTTAGATGCCCTGCAACTTCAGTTGTATCCATTTTATATTAGAGAAACATCATTGCACCTTTATTACAATGCCAAGCAATTTTGCTGAATACCAAGATTGTAGGAGAGAATAAAAGAGATAAAATAATTTTTTGATGGAGCTAGTCAGGTTAAAAGACAAGAAACAAGTAAGTGAATAAAACACAATTAAAGATTGTGAAGGTGTCACACAGGATGTAAACAGGATAATGAGAGGGAAACAGGGAAGAAGAGTGATTTTGGACAGAATGGTCAACAGAGTTTTCTGAGAAGTGTGAAATGAAACCAGAGAGATGAGATTTAGGCTGTGATGTGAAAAACTGATTAAATATTTAATCAAGGAGGAGAATGAATAGCAAGAAGAGAGGACTAGGAATGGAGCCATCATGTTGTATTGTGAATTGTGGTGTTTATTCATCTAAATTTATTTGAAGACAGAAAACAATTAAAAAAAACATAATGTTGTATTGCGAATTGTGGTGTTTATAATGTATATATGTGTATAATATATGAAACCAGTAGCACAAGAATGTATAGGGGCAGAATATTATTGTTAAAAGATCATATTTTACACAGAATGGTAAATATTAGTTCTAAATAGACAGTGGTCATTTAAAGATGCATATTATAATCCCCTAGAAACAAATAAAAAGATATAAAGCTAAATACCCTATAGAAAAAATTAAATAGGAAAATAAAAAAAATTTTTGATTAACTCAGAAGGCAGGAAAGGTGTAGGAAAATAGAAAACAGATGGAAAAAATTGAAAATAGCAAATGGTATAGTGAAATTCAATTATATCAATAATTATATTATATGTAAATGGACCAAACATTCAAAAGGCAGAAATTGTCAGTGTAGATAAAAACCAAGATCTAAATATATACTATCTTCTAGAGGTATACTTCAAATACTTATATGTTGAAAGTAAAAAGATAGAAAAAGACACACCATGCAAGCAATAAGCATAGGAAGTGGAGGTGCACATGTTAATATTAGGCAAAATAGATTTCAAGACAAGAAATATTACTAGATATAAAAAGGATGTTTTATAACGACAAAGGGAGAAATCCACTGGGAGAATCTAACAATTCTACATGCAGTTGAGATAATGATAAAGCTTATGGATACGTGAGACAAGAACTGGTATAACTACAGGAAGAAATAGACAAGTCTATAATAATAGATTTTAACACTCCTTTCTCAGTAGTTGATAAAGCAATAAAAAAAAGAAATCAGTAAAGTTAATTAAAAGATCTAAATAAAACTATCAGTGATTTTGTACTAATTGGTATGTATAGAACACTACACTCAACAATTGCAGAATACACAATTTTTTCAAGTGTATCTAGAAAGTAAACTAAGATAGGGAATATGCTGAGCCTTTAAAAAATTGTACTAAATTTCAAATAATTATATTTTGTAGAGTGTTTTTTATTATAATTGAAACAAATAAGTAATAGTAATATTTATAAAAAATAACTAAAATACTTATAAATAACCCGTGACCAAAGAATAAATCCAAATGGAAATTAGGAAATATTTTGAATTGAATGATAACTGATTGAATCAGTCAATCAGTTTTTAGAGGGAGATGTATAGCTTTATATCAGAAAGGAAGAAAGGCCCAAAATCAATGGTCAAAGTTGAAATCCTACGAAACCAGAAAAATACAAGAAAATTAAACCAAAACCAAGTAGAAAAAAAAAGAAATAATATAGAGAAGAAATCAAGAAAATAGAAACAAATTATAAAAAAAAAAAGAAACCCCAAATCTGCTTTTTAGGAAGGATTAATGCACAAATTAGCTTGTAACAAACCTGATGGAGGTCATTAAAACAAGAAACTTAAATTATAAAAATAAAATAATTGTTATTAATACAGATTCTATAGGCATTTTATAAGGATAATAAAAGAATATCATGAACAATTTTATGCCAAAAAATCTGACAAAGCATATGAAATAGACAAATGTCTTTAAAAATTCAACTTAGCAAAACTAACACACAGTGAAATAGAATATCAAGATAGCCATTTATCTATTAATGAGATTGAATTTCTTGTCCAAAATTTTCCTACAAAGAAAGATTTAGACCCAGAAAGTTCCTTGGATAATTCTATCAAACATTAAATGATTGCATAACATCAAATTACACAAACTATTTTAGTTAACAGGGAGGAGGAAATACTTCCATACTTGGTTTGAACCAACATAACATTAATAAAAAAGTTTGCATACTCTAAAAGACAATAAAATGGCAAACCAATATTTGTTATGAATATGACCCAAAAATCTGTTAAAAATTAGCAAATCAGAAACACATTATAGATATAGAAGTGTGTGTATATATATGTGCATATATACATATATCAGTTCCATCATAACCAAGTTTGTTTATTCCAGAAATAAGAGTAGTTTAACATTTAAAAATCAAACAATATAATTCAGTATATTCACAAATAAAATGAGAAAATAATATAGTCTTAATAGATACAGAAATAAGCACTTAACAATTTTAATATCCATCAGTGATCAAAATTCTTGGCACAGTAGAAAATAACTTTCTTAATTTAATAAAGAGCATCTATCAAAAACTTATAGCTAATTATATTAAATGGTGAACTATTGAACAGTTTCCTAAAATCAGAAAAAAACACAAGAATGTTGCTCTTGTCATTTGTATATAACCTTGCACCAGAGATTCTAGGCAGTGTGGTTAAAAAAAAAAAAAAAAAAAAAAAAAGAAAGAAAGAAAAATGAAAGGCTTACAGATTGGAAATGAAGAAGTAGAATTGTCCTTATTCATAGAAGATATGATTGTTTATATAGAAGATCTTAAGGAACTGACAAAATAACTCTAGAATAAGTGACTTTAGAAAGGTCACAATACACAAAGCCAGTTGAAAATAAAAATTAAAAGTACCATTATAATAGTATCAAAAATATTTTTAAAAAATTGTTTTAAAGTTTGTTTTTGAGAGGGAGATAGAGACAGAGTGTAAGCAGGGGAGGGGCAGAGAGAGAGGGAGACAAAGAATCTGAGGCAGGCTCCAGGCTCTGAACTGTCAGCACAGAGCCTGATGTAGGGCTCAAACTCACAAGCTGTGAGATCATGACCTGAATCAAAGTCGGACACTTAACCAACTGAGCCACCCAAGCGTTCCAGTATCAAACATATTTTAAAACACTTAGGAAGGTATTTAACAAAAGCTGTACAAGACTGAGAACTACAAAACATTATTGAGAGAAATTAAGAACTACCTAAATAGTGACAGAATACACCATATTCATGAACTAAAAGAATCATTACTGTTAAGATATGAGTTCTCCCATAGATTCAATGCAAACTTGATCAGAATTCCAACAGACTTTTTACAGAAATAGACAAGTGGGTTCTAAAATCTGTGTGGATATATAGCACAATCCAGCATTTTTCACAGTTAGAACAAACAATCATAATACCACCAGCATTTTTCACAGTTAGAACAAACAATCCTAAAATTTGTATGGAACCACAAAAGACTCCAAATAGCCAAAGCAATCTTGAAAAAGAAAAGCAAAATTGGAGGCATCAAGTTTCCAGATTTCAAGCTATATTATCCAATGGAAAAAGACAGTCTTCTTCAACAGATGTTGTTGAGAAAACTGGACAGCAACATGCAGAATGAAACCGGACCACTTTCTTACACCGTACACAAAAGTAAATTCAAAATGGACAATAGACCTAAGTGTGAGAAGGAAACCATCAAAATCCTAGAGGAGAATGCAGGCAGCAACCCCTTTGACTTCAGCCATAGCCACTTCTTACTAGACAGTCTCTGGAGGCAAGGGAAACAAAAGCAAAAATGAACTAGTGGGATTTCATCAAGATAAAAAGCTTCCGCACAGGGAGGAAAACAACAAACAAAACAACAAACAAAAAAATTTTAGTATCCAAAATCTATAAAGAACTTATCAAACTCAACACCCAAAAAAGAACACAAATAATCCAGTAAAGAAATGGGCAAAATACATGAACAGACACTTTTCCAAAGAAGACATCCAGATGGCTAAAAGACATGAAAAGATGCTCAACATCACTCATCATCAGGGAAATACAAATCAAAACCACGATGAGATACCACCTCACATCTGTCAGAGTGGCTAAAATGAACAACACAAGAAACAACAGGTGTTGGCAAGGATGCAGAGAAAAGGGAACCCTCTTGCACTACTGGTAGGAATGCAAACTGGTGCAGTCATTCTGGAGAAAACTATGGAGGTTCTTTAAAAAGTTAAAAATAGTACTACCCCATGACCCAGCAATTGTACTACCAGGTATTTACACAAAGGATACAAAAATATAGATTCGAAGGGGTACATGCTCCCTGATGATTATAGCAGCATTATCAACAATAGCCAAACTATAGAAAGAGCCCAACTGCCCATCAACTAATTAATGGATTAAGAAGATGCAGTATTTACATATACAATGGGATATTACTCAGCCATCAAAAAGAATGAAATCTTCCCATTTGCAATGATATGAATGGAGCTAGAGTGAATTATGCTATGCAAAATAAGTCAATCAGAAAAAGACAAATATATGATTTCACTCATATGTGTAATTTAACAAGTAAAACAGATGAACACATGGGAAGGGATGGGGGAAGAGAAGAGAGGGAAACAAACCATAAGAGACTCTTAGTGATAAAGAACAAACTGAGGGTTGATGGAGTGAGGTGTGGGGGATGGGTTTAGATGGGTGATGGGTATTAAGGAGGGCACTTGTGATAGGCACTGGGTATCATATATAAGTGATGAAGCACTGAATCCTACTCCTGACACAAACATTGCACTATATGTATGTTAACTAGAATTTAAGTAAAAAAAAATCCATGTAAAAAAATAAAATTTGGTGGAAATTTAAGTAACTAAATGGCCAAAATAACTTGAAAAAAGAAAATTTTCAGGACTCTCACTTAAGGATTTTAAGATTTACTACAAAAGTTGATGTAATCATAACAGTGTTCCATTAGCATATGCATGGAAAAAGTGTATGAGAGGAACACAATAGAGACTCCAGAATTGGATATACACACATAGGGTCAATTGATTTTTTCCAGTTTTATTGAAATATAATTGACATACAGCACTACATAAGTTTAAGATATACCCCATTATGAACTGACATACATATATTGTGAAATGATTACCACAGTAAGTTTAGTTAACATCCTTCATCTCATATAGATTAAAAAAATTTTTTAAGAAAATAATATTTTCCTTATTGTGAGAATTTTTAGGATCTACCCATTTAGCCACTTTCAAATATACCATATGGCAGTGTTAACTACAGTCATCATGTTGTACATTACATCCCCAGTACTTATTTATTTTATAACTGGGAGTTTGTACCTTTTGACCACTTTCATTGATTTTCAATAAAGGTGTCAAGGCAATTCAAAGGGGGAAAGAAAGCTTTTTCAACAAATGGTGCTAGAACAACTGGATAAATGTCTGAAACAAAAAATGAACATCAACCTATGCCTCAGAGCACACATTAAAATCAAGATTAATTATAAATTTAAATGTAAAAGCTAAAACTATAAAGCTTCTAGGAAACTATAGGAGAATATCTTCATGAACTTGGCATAGGTACAGATTTCTTAGGGAACAAAACACATTCAACATAAAAAAAATGATAAATTGGATTTTATAAAAAATAAAGCCTCTGTCTATAAAAAGACACTATTAAGAAAATAAAAGGTAAGCCACATCCTAAGAAAAAAATATTTGTAATATTTATATCTGATACAACAGTTTTGTCCAGAAGATGTAATTAATTCCTACGTACATGTCAATAATAAAAAGATAACCCAATTTTTCAAAGGAAAAATAATTGATCAGATTAGTCATAAAAAATGATATAAAAATGATCAATAAGCCCATGAAAAGGTGCTCAACATCATTTGTCACCAGGGAAATAAAAATCAAAAGAACAACTAAAAATTCTTTCATGCCCACTACAAATGCTAACATGAAAAAAACAACAATACCAAATGTAAATGACCATGTAGAATAACTGGAATTCTCATACATTCTGGAGGAGATTGCAAAAAAGATAAAACCACTTGGGAAAACTGTGAGTTTCTTCCAAGTTAATCAGGTATTTACCCTAAGTCTCAGACATTCTACTCCTACACACTTATCTCAGAGACACAAAAACTTAGTATAAAAAAAAGAAAAAAAACTTACAAGAATGCTTATAGCAGCTTTATCCCTAATAGCCAAAACCTCAAAACAATCTAAATGTTCATTAACACAAGAATTGATAAGCAAATTATGATATATTTACACAATGAAACAATACCTAGAAACCAAAAAACAAAATAAAAAGAAAACCTGATTTATGCAACAACATTAATGAATCTGAAAACGATAACATGTTGGTAAAGAAGTCAGACACGAAGGAGCATATACTGCATGATTTCACTCATATAAAGTTCAACAAGAGCAAAGCTATTATTGTCTAATAACAGAATTCAGAAAGGTGTTGTCTTTGGGGAGTGGGGGTTGACTGGAAAGGGACACAAGAAAATTTTCCAGAGCAAAGTACTTGTTCTATATCTTGATTGGGATGGTAGGTAAGGGTATATTCATTTACCAAAATTCATCAGATTGTATACCTAAGATATGCATATTTCACTCTGTTAAGAAAAGTTAATGGATGTGATTCTATATGAAAACTTCAGCAAGACTTGAGTTTTGCCAGTTTCTGTTCCTCCTCATTTATACCCTACACGTTCCACTGTTTTACATTACTAGAAAGTACACTTCATTTTCATATTTATGCTTTGATAACCTTGCAACAGGCAAAGAAATATTTCCATATGTTCTATACTAAAGCTAGGGCCATTCTGAAAGATTATTAATAATATAAAAGTAAAAACAATAAGACACTTGGTTTTGAATTATTTCTTTCTCCTCCACTTCTTACACATGCATTAATCAAACAGTCCTCTAAACGGATTTGTCATTTTCCAGTATAAAAAATAGTAGCTAATACTTACATTACATATGCCATATATAAGCACTGTGTGTGCTCACTTTACCCACTTACTCATTAACTCTTTGCAACACCCTATGCGCAGACACTATTGTTATCCTGATTTAACAGATGAGGAAATTGAGGTACAGAGACTTACTTACACAAAATAAGAGCTGGCTGGAGACACAGCTGGATTTTGAACCCATGCATTCTGTTCAAGATTCACACGTAACCACTATGCATACTGCCTCCCATGACAGGTGACTAGGAATGGAATCACAGAAATACAAAAGGCTCTTTAGGGCTCATCTAGTCCAGTGGTCCTCACATTGGCCACTGGAGAATCAACTGCAATTTGTTAACAAAAATCCCAGGTTACTGAATCCCAGATTCAGTAAATCTAGAGTGCAACCTACAAATCTACATTTTTTAAAGCTCCCCAAGGTGAAAGTTTTGGAGAAACCACTGGTATGGTCCAAAACCTCATGGAGGACACATGAAGTTTTTACAAGTAGAATTGTTTTTAAAGGCTTGCACTTTTCTAAATATGGCTGAATTCGACCACTGGCCTCAGTTCTGCTTTGTGCACAAGTTTATTAGCATCTCTCCAAATACATCACATTCTTGAGGAAAGTTATCACGTCCCCTAAGGTTCTATTTACCAGGCTGAAAGTCATTGGCACTTTGACAATGTTCTTCATTATAACATAGGTTCAAGTCTCCTGTATCAGCTCTATCATTACCTTCTGAGTGGCATTTCCTGTTTGTTGATAACGTTCTTAAGATATGACCCTGAAACTGAAGGCCAGTTCTGTAGTGTGGTTACATGAGTATACAAGGCATAGCAGGGGGCGCCTGGGTGGCTCAGTCAGTTAAGCATCTGACTTCGGCTCAGGTCATGATCTCACGGTCTGTGAGTTTGAGCCCCACATTGGGCTCTGTGCTGACAGCTCGGAGCCTGGAGCCTGCTTCGGACTCTGTGTCTCCCTCTCTCTGACCCTCCCCCATTCGTGCTCTGTCTTTATCTGTCTCAAAATTAAATAAAAATTAAAAAAAAAATTTACAAGGCATAGCAGGACTGTCACAGCCCTTGTGCACCATTAATTCTAACAATACATTTAAAGCTTTGAGAAAGAGAGAGAGAAAGAGAGAAAGAGATAGAGTGTATCTAGAAACGCTGACCCCCTGAAATCTGCACTTACATTGAACCCACTATCAATCAATTTTAAGTCTTTTCCACACAGGTTTCTGCTAAGCCACATATTCATTTCCTCTAATTTTATATTTGATAACTCAGATATTACTGTTTATCTCCATTAAGCTCCATCTCAATGAATTCTACCTACTCTTCTAGGGATAGCAAATATAATGCAGTTCATCTATCAATTCCGATTGGTTGGTAGAGTGCTGTGGCTGCCAGAGTGCCAGATGATGAGCCCTCCATCCAGGTGATAGAGAAAGACTGCCATCATCTGTTAGTCATGTCTATCATTGGTGAGGGGTAGAGTGGTAGTGGCATGCTTTCTATGTCTGTGTCATTCCAGCTCCAGCACACTAACATAAATCATAGAAAAGTCAGGGCAAGGAATATTCTGGTAATTCAGAAAGTCATTGAATGTAAGTGGTAGTTAAAGCTGTAGAAATGGTTAGATCATCTATGGAGATGGTGTAGGTAAAGGGAAGAGAGAAGAGAAGTTAGTACTTCCTGATGTCAGAGCATTAATGATCTGTTATCTCACCCTGATGCACTGGGTAGAAGCCAGGTCCATGACATATCCTGCTCTCTGGATCTCCACCTTTGGTACTGCTGAATCCTGGGCCAGATGTGAGTGTGGGAAGTTGGTTCAAGGTCACCCATATCCCTGAAGCTGGGGCACCAACACTTAGACACAGTCTTCAGTTCCAATTTTGCCTCCCAAGTAGTTTGTCTTCACTCTTCCTTGCCTCACAACCATTTTTTCTTCCTGACTGTCGGCCCTGATAACTTCAGGCCCAACACTAGGTACAGAAGAAATGGCAATACCTAGACTGCCTTACTAGTTCCCATAAATGCCTAAGGTCAGATCCTTATAATAAGTTCCTTATTCTATATTAGTCATGGTGGTTGTATTCCTCTGATCAGACCCTAACTGGTAGAGGTGGTATTGAGGAAGCAGAGAGAGCAAAGCTTTTTTAGAAGAATGAAGGAATCACTACTATCATATTTAATCCTTATGGACATTATTAACCCATTTACATGTGATAAAACCATGGTTTAAAGACATCGAAACCACAGTAGTAGCAAGGCACCTGGGTAGCTCAGTCAGTTAAGTGTCCAACTCTTGATTTCGGCTCAGGTCATTATCCCAGGGTTGTGGGATGGAGCCCCATGTCAGGCTCTGCACTGAGTGTGGAGCTTGCTTCAGATTCTCTTTTTCTCTCTCTCTCCCTCTGCCTCTCTCCCCACCTGCTCGCTCTCTCTCTCTCTCTCTCTCTCTCTCTCTCTCTCTCTCAAAAACAAAACAAAACAAAACCCTACAGAATTAGCAAGTGGAAAAGCTAGATCTAAATCTATTTCTGATTTCAAAGCTAATTATCCTAATAACTACATTAGGACTTTTAATAGAAAAATGGGAGTGAGGGAAGGAAAGTAGAAGAAATCTGTTTCCAAAAAAAAAACCTTAATTTGAGACTAATATGTGAAATAGACAAGGCATAACTGCTCTCATTGAAATGGGGGTTAGAGGATTCAAACATCACTCAGTTTCCCATCACACTTCAAGCATAGCACTTAGGCTACCCCCAGTAAGGGATTGTGGGCTCTGCAGAGCAGAGTTTCAAAACCACTGAATTTTGTCACGCTACCCCTCCCAAAGATAACATGAGAAATGCTTATATGTCAAGTATTAGACTTGCACTATGGAATATCTCTTCCCTGTGAGTTTAAGTCAAGGTGACCCCACTAAGACCAGGGTTTGTTGTAGTCCCAGTTAAAGAAGAGACTGTATTCCTCAATCCTAGAGTCTTGACAATGTGCACGATGCTTAAATGCTTAGCCTTCTGAATTCATCCCACTGCCTATGGGCATAGACTGCGGGGTACCAAACAGTCAATTAACAAAGAACACACATTATCTAAAACAATTCTTTCTCTACTTAAATAGTATATATGTGCAGCCTTGAAAATGGAATCATGAGGCAAATAGCTTTGCATCTTCAAAAGCTATTTCCAAACAAACAAAACCTAAAGCTATGGAATAAATTTATTCTCAGTAATTAAAAGACCATTTCAGCCATGTTGGATGCCTGACCCAAGAAAGGACTGGAAAATTGTCACCCTACTGAGAAGACTCAGAAGGGACAGAGTAATTTATTCTTAATATTTAAAAAGCTGCTTCACTGGAAGAAGGCTTAGACGTATTCTACATGGCGGAGAACAGATGACACATTTTCATGCTTTGAGCAAATCAGCCCCATACAACCTTGATTTTAGCCTTAGAGGTTATCAGTACTATTATGGTAATATCCAAAAGATTGAAATTATTTTTCTTTTATTTTTATGAGTTGAATTAAATGTTAAGAAAACAGAAAAGAAATTACCCTGAAATAATCCATTATTTGAATTGTACACAAGTGATTTTTAAAAATATAGTAAATAACCACTTACAACCAAAATGCCTTCATCCTGGTCTGGATATTGATGTGGTACAAATGGAAATTCACAGAACATGAAACGTGCTCTTTCCTTTGAGTCCTAGAGCAGCGCCATCGATCTCTATGGATATAAACAACTAATAACATAGCAGGGGATTTCTTTTATGTAAAGTGTTTTAAAAAAAATATTTTTTTCTACAACACAATTGCTGATTACAGATTCCATTATGCCTAAACTAGACTACACTCCTAACATGAAGTTGTGGGCTGTGGCATCAAGTTAAACAATGGGTTAAATTAAGGCTCAGATAGTTGTTTGTTACCCAATAGGTGTGTAGGAAAGCATAGATGCATTTCTCTGTCTTGCCGTGCTACGTCTTCAGACCATCTCTCGTGTCTTCCCAAGGGCTAGGGATCACAAGCTGCTGTGATTTCCTTCAAGAACTGTCAGTAGTGCTATTAGGGCCACAGCTGTCAAAGAATTGTGGTATTGACCTTTAAGCTGCATCAGCTGAGGACACAGTAATTGTCACCTCTTTTAGACATCTGCTGAAAGTCCAAATGCATCTTTAGCAACCTTTGCTATGGAGCTGTACCAGCTACCTGGTCAATCAAAAAGTCCCAGGAAGCAGGAGAAGCAGGAGAAGCATTAGTGGTAATTTTTAAGTCTAGCCCAAGAAAGATTCAAAAGTGAAATACAAACAGCAAAAATGTCCTAATTGTCACTATCGCCTTTTAATCACTTTATAAATGAGACTGTGCTCTTTCCCTCTCTCTATCATTCACACACAAACCAACTGTTAGGTACATGAATATAACCTTGGGTGTCCTTCTGGTTCTTTTGTTAGTCCTTCTGGACTGCCTGTAGACATCTATCTACTATGGCCAGGTCCTTACCTTACTTTGAGCAGATAACCTGGCAAACTCTGTGTTAAATCGTGGCTATAGACTGCTTTCCTCCAGGACTGGCCTTTTAATATGGATGTTTGAAATTAAAAAGTCTTCAACACTCAAAGAAAATAACTTTAAAGGTGGAGTTTCAGGGGCAGCTGGGTGGCTCAGTCAGTTGAGCGTCTGACTTCTGCTCAGGTCATGATCTCACGGTTTGTGAGTTCAAGCCCTGTGTCGGGCTCTGCGCTGACAGCTCAGAGCCTGCTTCGGATTCTGTGTCTCCCTCTTTCTCTGCCCCTCCCCCACTCACACTCTGTCTCTCTGAAAAATAAATAATAAACATTAAAAAATATATAAAATAAAAGTGGAGTTTCAGGTTTGGCCAGATGGGTGGGAGAGAGCTTTATGAAGTCAGTGGTGTTCAAATCACTGCAGCCACATAGTGGCCTGTTCTGCCTTTCCCTGGGAGACACCCTGACACACATGGCCCCCCTGCAATTTGAAGAAGTGACTTTTCTTTAGGACACGTGGCAGGAGATTTCCCTATTTAATACCATTATCCCAGCAACCATACCTATTTATAGAAACATGCCTGATCTTGTTTGATTTACAAGGTAACAGAATAGCAAAATGTACAATTTACAGATAGAAGGAATGTGATTCTAGGAAAAGAAAACATTATAAAAAATCTAGAAAAGATGGACTCAATAATTCTCAAATATACTGGAGTCTGAGAATATGGGAAACAACTGATATGGAAGAATCAAGTACTCCTTGATCATATTCAAGGGGAGGAACCTGTATTTTTCCCCTCTTTCAATCTATACTTGTTTTTTAAACCTCCACTCCCTAATCTGTAGATTGAAAATAATAATTTTACCTATTTTTGAGTTATTAGGAAAAATCAAAGAGTTAATATAGTTGAAGAACAACCAAACAGCTCAATAAAGGTAAACTACAATTGTTATTGTTAATAATGATGTTACTTTGCTTTGGACAAAAATGCAGACTGAACTTATAAATGGGAGAGTCAAAATAATTTAATATTCCAGAATAAATTCTCTTTTTTAGCATTCTGAGGCATATTCAAATTATTCTGGCAAGCTGCCTTCTCTACAGATGCTATTTATACACATCTTTTTTGACAGGTCAAATGCTTCCTTATATACTAATCATCCTATATATTTGCTTGGCATAAAGTTGAATTGAAAATTATCTCTATTCTTCATTAAATTTTTTTTTGAAAACATGGAAGATATGACATTACATGAACTGCTTCTAAGAAAGCTGTTGACACAGTGGATCTCAATATATTTTGTCTGCTTTGTTCTTAAATTGAGTGATTGAGGCTATTGAATAGGTAATTAGCTAAGTTCATAAATTAGATAAAAAGGAAAATGCAGAAGGGTATATTGGAAGTCATCTAATTGCATCTTCTTTATTCTTAAGGAGCACACTCAAGGATCCATCTGAAGACTTGGTTTTTGTCTTCCATTAGCAGTCTCTGTTAACAATGCCATTTATTCTCTAGAGTCCTTGTAAACACTGAGCAGGCAGCAGCTCTGGTGAGAGTGGCAATTCCTATCCAATTGCTCAAACTGACTTCCCAGTAGACTTTGATGTATCTAAATATCTATCTATCTGTCTATCTATCTATCTATCTATCCATCCATCCACCCTCTATTATCCATATATCTTTATAATGATATATAATACGACATGATATATGATATTGTTCATGGATTCATATTTACAAAATTATCTACTTGCTAAAATGTATTTTTAATTCCTGAATCAATACTCATGATGCTTTGTGATCATTCCCAGATATGTACAGAGCAGCCCACATGCATGTTTCTGCCTTCTTGTTTCAGCTTTCAAACAGAGATGACCAGAGGATGGAGATGGGAGGGACTAGCCAGTGTAGTCCAACAAATTCCAGCATTGGGGCTGTTGATGATATTTGAATCCCAACTCTGGCACCTATTAGTGGGGTGGCTTCAGGAAAGTCACTTAATGCTTCTGAACCTCATTCTCTTTTTCGTAATATAAAGAAAACTATATGTATGAGTGGTTTGTATGTATGACTCTATATGTATGACTCTATATGTATGAGTGGTTTGTTGAAAAGATTATAATCTTTTTTTTGAGGGAACGGGGGTGCAGAGAGAGGGAGAGAAAGAATCTTAAGCAGACTCTATGCCTAGTGTGGAGCCCGACAACAGGCTCGATCTCATGACCATGAGATCATGACCTGAGCTGAAATTAAGAGACACATGCCCAACTAACTAAGACACCCAGGTACCCTAAGAAGATTATAATCTACATGAGATGTGTATACAGACAACTGTATATATTTCCTCTAAGAACAGTGGTTCAGTAGCAGCTCAGTCATAAAGAGGGATTTATAGAATAACTAGCGTAAATAGAGAATCCACTGCATATATTTGCAGTGGGAGGTTGAGGCAGTGTGAGGATCTGAGGGCCATAAGTCATAAAATGCCAAAAATAAAGTTAGGATATTACCTTCTCCTCCTAAAAGAAGAAAGGCAAGAGAGATTTAACTGAAATGTCTGCATTCATAAAACCAAGCTTTTTGCTTTCCATTTGGAATCATCCCTCCACAGTGCTCTGCTCTCCAGGCTACCCAGACCCCAATGTTAGAGCCAACCTCCAATCCTCTTTCCACCCTATCCAGCTCAGTTGGCTCCATTTTCAAAATACATCCAGAATCTATTCTTACATTTAAAAATGCAAATTGTTTTGATCATGGTAAATACAAGTAACATAAATTTGCCAACTTGACCGTTTTGAGGTGTACAGTTCAGTGGCATGAAGCACATCCACACTGCTTCACTGCCCTTGATGCCCTCCACCCATGGGACCCTTCTCATGTCACAGAACTAAACTCTGCACCCATTGAATGGTAATGTCCCCTTCCCTTCTACCCCCAGCCCTTGGCAACTTCCATTTTACTTTCTGTCTCTGTGAATGACTGTTCATATGACTGGATTCACACAGTATTTGTCCTCTTGTGGCTGGTTTATTTCCTCTATAGTCATGTCCTCAGGTTCATCCATGTCAGAGCATGTGTCAGAATCTCCTTCTCTTTTTATGGCTGAATACTATATTCCATTTGTGCATATTGCCACATTTTGTTTTCCCATTCACCCATTGACAGAAACAAGTTGCTTCCCCCTTCTGCCCATTATGGATAATGCTGCCATGAGCGTGGTGTGCACTTCTTTGCTTCAGTACTTGCTTTCAGTTCTTTTGGGTATATACACAGAAGTGGGATATTTGGATAAAATCAATCCAAAATCCATTCTTGACACCTCTGCTGCTACCACCCTAGCCTAAGCCCTGCTTGTTTCCCATCTGAATGATCTCAGTTGGAGTCTACATCCATCTCCCTGCTGCTGTTCTTTCCCTCCCTACTTAGTTCTCAACACAGCAGTCAGAATGACCCAGTGAACAGGTCAGTCCAATGGCTTCCCATCACACTCTGATTACAAGCCAGAGTCATCACAATGGCCTCACACCATCATACTGGTCTGACGTCCCCCCTTGTCTCTCAGCCTCCACATCCTCCACCCTCACCCCATGCTTACCCCTCTGTTCATTGTCAGATCTGTGCATAGCTTGTCCTCAGCAACTTCAGATTGTCATTCAAAAGTCACTTTCTCTGGGAGGTCTTCGTTAACTGTTCTGGTGACACTGCAAACCCCCTCACCTCACTCCCCTCTTTTTTCCCTTCATCTTTCTTCTAGCACTTAGCAGAATCTAACATATTATATATTTTACTTTTTAAAACAACTTTCTGGGGCACCTGGTTGGCTCAGTTGGGTAGGCGTCTGACTTGATTTCAGCTCAGGTCATGATCTCACAGTTTGTGAGATCAAACCGCATGTCGGGCTCTATGCTGACAGCTTGGAGCCTCCTTGGGATTCTCTCTCTCTCTCTCTCTCTCTCTCTCTCCCCCCACCCTCCACTCATACCCTCTCTCTCTCAGAAGAAATAAATAAATAAGCTTAATTTTTTTTTTCTAGAATGCTGCATTACAATCTGTGTACCAAGCTCTGGGGAGCATCTGATACAAAGAGGCACTCAATAAATATTTGAATGGATAGATGTATGGATGAACAAATGAAATGAATAACCATTTAAAGGTAATATTGATAAAAGATAAATTGAACACTGAAGAAATAATTAATCTTTAGAGAAATATCCAAATGGTCCTTTCCTTTTTGGTTACTTGGATGGGAATATTCATTTAACTATTATTTGAATTTCATGGCTATTTAAAAGCAATGTTTGTGGATGGGGGAGGGGGTGTCAAAAATAACTACAGTGTGGGGCACCTGGGTGTCTCAGTCGGTTAAGACTCTTGATTTCTGCTCAGGTCATGATCTCATAGTTCATGGATTCAAGCTCCACGTCAGGCTCTGCTCTGAGAGTGTGGAACCTGCTTGGGATTCTCTCTATCCCTCTCTCTCTCTGCCCCTTCCCCACTCGCTCTCCCTTTATCTCTCAAAATAAATAAAAACTTAAAAAGATAAGTTTTCCTCCCACCAAGATTCCAATGTGCCTTTCCAAAAGGAAGTATTTGAAGAGACAAAGAGATGTGTATTTTTAAAAACTCCCTGGATTTTGTGATATAAGATTAAACTACAGATTGGGAAAAAAAAAGAACACACAATTAATTTTTTTTCATATGCCATTATGTGATATGCTTATTTTGAACATCAAAGTAAATCACAATGTATGTTATTAAACGGTATAATGAATTTATTGTGGAATTTTTTGTGAACATGTATAGAAAAATAAAATATTAGGCCTGCAATCCCATGAGATAAAATCCCAATAGCTGCAAAATACTTTTGTGATGCTCCAACTGATTGTTTCTAGGTATAAGTATTACCACGTATGTGGAATACCACAGGATTTTTCCTGATCAGACAATACAAATAATTGATCTTTAATCAATAGATACAATGTGGTGGGGAAATCGGACTAGAAAATGTTTAATTCAATAAGTAGACATAGTCAAATCAATCAAAACTTCTTAACAGAAATTTTCTCTCATCTTTTTCCCTCCTCTTTTTTCCATTGCATTTTAATTATCTAATGCTCTGACTTCTTGTCCTACTTGGTTATAAGTCCCTGGAGAACAGAGACTCTCTGATATATTTATGTATATCTAACATAAGGCTCTACACACAGTAGGTGTTCAATTTAGGTCTATAATTAAGGCTAATCAGGAGGGCTTTAATTGTCAAATATACACACAAATATATACAAACACACACATAAATACATACACATACATACACACATAGACATACACATATAGACTTAAATGTTTTCTACACCAACTTTAAGGAAGTTGAGGAGCTAAATTTCCAAGATAAAGCTGAAGGGCTTCACCAAAGGAACCCTCCCCTAGTATAAGGGTCTTCTCCACTAAAAGCCAAAATTGTCTTTCTTTCAGTAAAAACTAGGTTAACACCTCACACACAATGATATGCCTTCTTACAGAACCAGCCACTTGCTCTGAATCTAAGAATTGGAGTATGGTGAGGGCTCATAAGTGTGTGGCTGTGTGGTAGTCCAAGTAAGGCTTCCTCTCTCAGGACTGTGCCTAGAGGCAGGTTGGGGATGGGGTTGGAGACATCTGGAGGAGGGACATATGAGGATGGTGATTGCTTAAGCATATGCTATATAAAGGAGAAGTGTGGGAAGGGAGAGAGGATCCCTATCATTCAGTCCAACTGAGCCTTCAGTTCTGGGGCCAGTCCTTTCTGCCTGTCCTTCTTCATGGTACACAGTGCCCAGGTCATCCTCTGGATCCTTGGACAGTGATTGTCTCTACTAATCATGCAAAGTTTGCAACTTATCTTGGTCCTCCTGAACTATTCGAAGTAGTACAATTTAATCTTTCCTATGTTTGAATATCCCTATTAAAACTAAAAGCTGCTTCAAAACAACAATGGCATTTCGATACAGTCATCTTTTTGCTCACCCCCAACACCTGCCATGAGTCCTGCTCATAGAGCTGCTCACTAAATGGCTGTTTAGTTGGATGGTTGCGGAGAGGGCGGGTGGAGAGGGAATGCAGGTGATGGAGAAAGTTCTCTCTCTCTCTCTCTCTTTTTTTTTTTTTTTTGCCTTATTTCCATGAATCAGAGTATCTGTCATTCCTCCTAGGGCAAAAGCAAGAGATAAGGAAGGTAAAGTTTCCCCTGTCAGATTTTCTCTGTTATTCCGACCTAAGCCTAAGCCATGTTAATTTTCATCTCCAAGTTCTACCAAGATAAATCTGGACTGACTAAAGCATTCCTACACAACTCAATATGAATTGTGTAGAAAGTATAGGAAATTGGCAGAGTCCTGCTTGGGTCCCAGCCCACATATATGATTTCTTCCTTCACAGGTGGCCCAACTGCCCTTAACCACAGGCAAATACACACACATACCTGTAACACCCAACCTCCCCTCTTGTAGTCCCTAGATAGAGCCCCTCTCAACCTCAGGCAGGAGGAAGTGAGCAAGTTCTAGTCCCACACCTCAGGACTGAGCAGCTGGTCACACTCATTGTAATCTGAACTTGCTATGGTGCCCCACACAGTGAGGCTTCTGATGGGGCTCCCAAAGTCTAGACTGATACATCTCCCATCATGCCAAGTCTAGAGACCAGATTCTTGCCTTGGCCGTGATGTCTGAAAAGTGCTTACGTCCTCATGACAGTCCCCACTGCTGCTCCAGTGCCATTCCAACTGTCCACAAAGAGACCCACAAGGTGCTCTACCCTTCTCCTCAATTACAGTACTCCAACACAACAGAAAAGAAGTCACATGTGTCCCTCTGGTCAGGTGAGTTTGGAAATCTACTATTCAGTCTATACCTGAGCACTTAAATTTCAAGTGTATAACATAGACTGGCAGCAGTATAAAACTCACCTGCATCCCTCAGCTTAAAAATGGCTGTCATTTTTAGCACCCCTTAGTGCTTAAATATATTCAATTGTTGAAGGAAACCATTTAAGGAATGCAAATAGAACTAAAAGGCTTTGTTCAGCTGATGTGCTATCAGGGAGCACTGAAGACCAGTGACATCCAGCTGAAACAGGGTCAGAATTTATAGGGCAGGGGAAAGTTGAGTGTGTATCCTTGTAGTTTTCACTTAGGTGGCCACTTCTCAATGTTATCCGAAACCTGCAGTCTGGGTACCCACAACCATCAGCGCAGTATTTTCCAAGAAGTGCTTCAGTAAGCCTTGTGATTTATCAGGTCTTTAAAGTTCCCAAGGAGGGGAGGTAGACAGCAGAAAGAAAGAAAGAAAGAAAGAAAGAAAGAAAGAAAGAAAGAAAGAAAGAAAGAAAGAAAGAAAATCTAGAAGGCAAGGAAGAAACTGAGACCTGCTGAGGTCTGTTTTATTTCTCTTACATTGTCAGTGCTTCTCCAAATATCTGTGGTAAAGGACCAGATTTTTTCATTTTTATTGACTTTTAATTTTCAATATGTTGCAGACCACACTTGCGTAAAATCCAATAAAAATTAAATTAGTGGCAAAATAAAATAAAAAACAAAGACATGGAAGATGCAAGCCCCAAGTTTTATTATCAGATCTAACAGACTTAAAATTACTCTATAAAAGTTACAGTAAAAGTTTCTAAATGTTTACTCTCAATTTCTATACTTGCCTCATTACAGACCCGAAAAAATCAGTTTTTTTGGATCAGCACCATGAACTATGTTTTGAGTAGCACCGCTTTAACTGAATGAAGTGTGCACATTTCCTCTAGATCTCGAGGCCACACTGCTCCTGCCCACTGCAACACTCCCCCACTTCACATTGGCCGTCCCTGTGGCTGACTGTGTGTTTTACTGCCAGCAACATGCTGTCCACTGCCCCAGGGTTGTTTACCAGCCTGTTGGTTACCTGATCACTGCCTGAGGTTTGGTTATTTGCTTTTAAGCAAGAACTTCATCCCCAAAACCACAGTTTAGGCTCTGATACTGGCCAATCTGACTTACTATCTGCCTTTTGAACTTGGCCAAACCAACATTCAGTATGACAAAAGAGCACTCAGATTTTCTTTTTTCTGGATACTTCTCAATATTCTTCTCACATACCCTCACTTTTTTTGATTCTTTGATGGGTAATCGATTTAAGGTCCTTTGGTCTGTCACCCCTCCAAATTTTTCCCATAGCGTTGAACCTTAGCTTCCCTCAAGTTTTCAAGCCCTTTCAGTTTATTTTTGAGACTCTCCATGTTCCAGCTGAGCCCACAGACTACTAACTCAGAGAAAATACAGGTCACATAATTTGCTGTGTCAATGGTCAAATGTAGGCCTTAGTCCCTTCTTTATTCTAACCTGATGTAGTTTACCAGTTCCAAGGTAAGACAGCATCTTTAACTATTATAGTTGTTACAAGATTAATCAGTGCACTGCAATTTTAACAGATTCCAATTGGTGAACTGGACAGAGTTTGTTTAAAGAATAAAAACAAAAGTATCTCCCAATAATACCAAGCATTGAAAGCAAAAGTACAAAGAGTCCACAAATAAATCCCCATTGATTATTGAATCCGGGGCTTGGGAAGCTTCCATTTTATACAGTATGTCCAGGAAACTGAGAAAGCATTCACAGAAACACACATAAATAAATTTAAAGAATACCACTGCACAAAAAACAGTGTATTTTTACTTATCCTAGATCAAACAGGCAAAACTTTGTAAGCATGTTATGCCTTAGGTAGACACACTATTACAAAGCAAAAATGGGTTGGATGAAGAGCTATGTAGGGTCAGAATTCATCCCATGAGAGGATATCCAAAGAAAATCACACAAAAAAATATCCTAATCAAGTGGATGATCCATCAAATTATATACATTTTTTTTTTATTGCATCTGTCTGGAAAGCTTGATTGCCAGTTGAATGACTTAAAGGAAAATGAGTCGTCTGCTTTATTTAGATGAAAAGCAGGAACAATTTTTTCACAAATGGCATGAATACAATTTAATTCTGTTATCTTTTTTGCTTGGGAAAAGTGCCTGGATTTCACACAGAAATAAAAATTTGATGTTTGTATGTTTGCCATGTTTTCCTTGAGACTGTAAATAAGAAAGAGATGGTGCGTCATGCACTTTGGAATCTTTGGATATGTCTTTGATTCAAATCTGCAGGCTCCATAAACAACAAAAAGGTGGGCAAGAGAGAAATCAAGCTGTGGGTAAAACCACAGTAGTTCTAGACTAACTTTCTCCTATTCTCAAACTAAGTAATCAGATTTACTCTCTTACATCACTTGGCTTGTCTTGGCTCGTGTGTATGATGGCTGTTATGGAGATCTCTCTTCATCATCACATAGCAAATATAGAATTATCATTTTCAGAAAGACCTAGAATGGCACCCGCAATCTCCTTTGAGTTCTGAGAACAGTGGTCTGTGCTTAATTGAAAAGTTCCTTTTGCAAATGCAAAATTTGTGGAATCTTGTGCTATGGAGAGTCACTTAAAAGTAGTTTTAATGGACCATGTTATAGCTTATTTCACTATGCTCTTTTATTTTAGCATAAAAGCATAAATATTCCATTCAAATGTTGGAAATCTATTCAAGGAAAAAATACAGGCCCAGCATGTCCACTACAGCATTATGTCGGTAGTGGTCCACTTAGACTACCTCTGTGTTTCATCATTAATTGTGTCTGCCTGGAATGTTTACATATTATCTGTGGAATATATCTAATCTCTAAAATTCACACTTCAACGTATTGTCTGGTGCATGTAATCACATTTAAAAAAACATTATTCTCTCCTATACCATATCATTGTAGGATTTCCTTCTGGAGAAAACGTTTTGTGTGATGTTCATTATTCTGAGCACTAGTGAGGGGGATCAGTAAAGATGAAAAGTAAAAGTTTCAAATGTTCAAATGGTTTCTCAAGAGAGGTTAAAAATAAAATTTTACTATCATCTATTTTAGTTTTACAGACAAGCAGCTTAAGTGCGGCACTAAACTGGAAGTAGGGTCTGGAACTCTCTCTGCAATCCAGAGCTGCTTTTTCAGCAAGATTTTTATGGCCAGATGCCCATTGTCATGGGTGAAAGGCAAAGGTAATCCAGTGTAAGGAAAGTACATGGACTTTGAGTTCAAACAAACTGGAGGCTCCAATGTCAGCACTATTACTAATGTCAGGCCCTGAGGCCAAGTTTCCTGCCTTGTAAGAATGATAATAATGACCCACTCACTTCATAGGATTATTGTGAAGGAATGAAAGTGGCACCATATATCAAGTGCCCAACATGGTTCATGATCTATTGTAGACACTCAATGCATTCTCATTTATATTCTCTCTTGCTTTTTCTCTCTCTCATGAGTATGTGCATGCTAACTGAAAGCTTAGGGTGATATTTACAGACCCAAAGATACATTTCTGTGTCCACACAAAGAGTGGGAGTGCAGGTTCCATGCCAAATAAGTTACTAGTGACACCCACAGGAAATTTCTAATTCCATATCTCTGACAATTCTTTCTAAGTGTCCCTTATTGCCAACTCTTCCCATGCATACACAATATCCATTCCTCACATGTGATATTCCTCAAGTTCTTGTGCTTGGCTCACTTTCTTCCTTGCTTTTATCACTAATTTTATTCATTCAAGGATGTCAGTATCCCCTCCATGCTGATGATCTGAAGTCCATGTGGTTAGTCCGGGCTTCACCCCTAAGCTCCACTCACATATCCAATCCTGCAGGCACCTCAACCCTAACATGTCCAAAAGTGTCCTTGCTACTTCAACAAACTCAATCCTCTTACCTCCCAATAAAGGGGTTTCACTTATTTTCTATATTCTTGTTAATTGTATTTCTACCCAATCATTTAAGCTAGGAATTCTTCACTTACTAATTTAAAATGGTTAAATAAGCTTTGCCCTCTTCCCAGCATTCTTACATTCACTACTCTATTAGCTATGGAGTTTTATTCCCTCCTGACTTTTTTCCACCCTATGCCTTTAACATGTTCCCTACTTCCTTATCTATTTGCATGTCAAATGCACATCTCATCTGTCATCTTGAATTTCTTCAGCTGACCAGTTTGCTGGACTTGATGCTACCACTAGGGGCCAATAAGTCACTGGGCCTTAGAGCTGTGGGCCAGGCACATGAACTGAGTTACTGGCTCCTTCAACAACTTCCAAACTTGAATGAAACATCACACTGCAGAGTATGGGATCTGGCATCCCAAAGCAGCCTCCGAAAGGCTTAGAAAACCTACTCTGGAAGTATGAAGGAGTTAGCTTTCCATGGGGCCAATTTTGCCCCAAGGAAAATCAGAAATGGAATGAATCTAGACAAAAGACTTCCCCCTTTGTTCCTCCCTCTAATGGGCTTATCTAAGGTAAGTCTCCCCCTACAGAGAGTCCAGAAGGATCCACATATTGAGTGAGAGCCCTGCTGGGTCACCTCTGTGTCTCTTCACAGCTCATCATGAAGCAGCCGCCCACACAGTGATGTATCACAATTTATTGCCTCATCTCGTTCTTTGCATTCCCTCCATTTTTTCCTCACTTCTGCTGCCCTGGGTTGCACCTAGCAAACAAAGCATCAACATTTAATCCTTGCCTCAAGCTCTGTTTTCGAGGGAATTCAGGACTGAGAAAACTTCTAAAAAGGATTTTATGCAACTTTACATAGAAGCCTTTTTTCAATAAGATAAGAACCTTTGGCTCATTTTCCTTTTTTAAATCAACCCTTAAAGGAAAGGAAAAATGAATATTTATAGTTTAAAAGCCTATTGGAGAAAAGCGACAGTAATGTCATAAAATTTTGGTTCAGTTTTTCTAGCAGCCAGAATGAAGAAAGAAAAATAATTGGTTTCATAAGTGAATAATAACTGGAAGTAAACTTATCAAGAAAAAAAATCTGAACTATTACTAGACCCTGAGCTTTGGGAGATATTTCTCATGATGTCACAATGATCTGTACACTAGGATCATAAAGTAATGTAGTGAATCATATCCTTTATATTATATAATTTTTTACAAAAAAAAAATTAAAAACACAGAGTGTTCCTCATGGTTTTTGTTTTGTTTTGTTTTGTTTTTTAATACTAGGATTTAGAGAAAAGCAATAGCAAGATTTTAGGGGAATGGTTGTAAAACATTGATATACACAAGAAGCTTCTTAAAAATACATATATCAGGGGTGCCTGGGTGGCTCAGTCGGGTTGGGTGTCCGACTTCAGTTCAGTTCATGATCTCATAGTCCTTGAGTTCGAGTCCCACGTCTGGCTTTGTGCTGACAACTTAGAGCCTGGAGCCTGCTTCAGATTCTATCTCCCTCTCTCTCTGCCCCTCCCCTGCTCTCACTCTGTCTCTCTCTCAAAAATAAAATAAAAACATAAAAAAAAAATTTAAATACATATTTCAGGGCCCTATTTCAGACTCATGAACCAGAATTTCCAGAGCTAAGATCTAGGCATCTGTATTTTGGACAAGATGAATCTAATGTTCACCAAAGGTTGAACATTGCTAATTTCCAACTGTTCAACCTAAATGTTATCTAAAACATTGTTAGCATTTTGTAGCAGAGGCAGCTTCTGAGAATATATTCTAAACGATATCATAAAATGGAAGATCACCACATAAATAGACACCATCTTTTGGATTTTTGGAATTTCAGAATGTGAATTAAATTAAAAAGAAATGGAAAATTATGGAGCAGGAACATTATGAATATTCTTTCAGCAAATATCTGTAAAACATCCCCTGTGGTTACAATGCCTTAGTTAAGTAAAATAGCATGATGTGGAATGTGGGATACTTAAGAATAGAAGCAGGGTCCCCACCATCAATAAACTTATAGCATAATTCTGAAGAAAAGCCACACAACTAAATATTGTTATATTTAAATATATTGTTAAATATCACTGAGGACCCAATGATATACTGTGAGCTATGTCTACAGATAAAAACTGTTTACTGAATATGCAGTCCACTGAGGAAGCCTAAGATCAGTCAAATGTTTTCCCTTTTCTAAAAGGAAGTTTCTCTCTCATAGGTAGTTTGGCTGTGGACCATTGGTATGAGATTAAAAATAAAGCAAATAAGGCACATGGCACAGATTGGACCACTAGAATTTTCTCTCAAATTCCACCCCACTCTCCACCTTTAGAAGGTACAATTGAGATTCCTGGATGGTGGCTGTTGAATCACGACTGTTTTTTCACACTAACCTGTAGGCACTAGGTTTCCAGTCTGTGTGTGTTTTAACAAGCTTCACAACCTTTAGAAACCAATACCATCTTAATCTGACTTTTCACATTTGGTATTTAGAAATTTTTAAAAATATAGTCCAATTAGAACAAAAAGGAAAAAAAAAAATATTTTCCTGGGATATCCAGGACAAAGGCAATATGAGGCAGTGTTTTTCTTTGTAACAGAGAGTCCCGCAGGAGCCATTGGTAGTTATCTCCTATATCACTGCTCTAAGAGGCTAAACGCTTACAAACAATTCTGTCAGAGGGTTCTGGGAAAAAAAGCAGGCATAAATAATACTTCCTGACATCAAGTATATTTCATAGTGTCTAACCGATGCTCCTGATTTAAAAAATGAAACCATGGTTTAAATATCTTTTAAGAGGATGCAGTTTGTGTTGACAGAAAATCAGAAACTGCTCAGTACAAGGTTTTTAATTGTCCTATAATACTTTTAAATCCAAGCTACTCACTCATTTGTTTAATATAAAAATTGAAATTACGTGGTCATTATTATTGAGCATATTACATTATCCTCCTAGTAAAAGAAAAAAAAATACAGGTTTTAGAAGTCAGATCCACACAAAAGATGGAAAAGGGAAGAGAAGCAAAGGGCTGGCTCATTCGTTAGTATGAAAAATAGCTTCCTAAGTCATGTCCTTACTTGGTATTGTTTAAACAGCTTCTTAGTTTACATCTCTTTAGAAGTGACTGGTTCAAGGAATTGCGTGCAAGAAGTCTATTCTGGAGGCAATTCCGAGAAACCCTAATGAGGGAGTGGGGAAATAGGCAGGTAAGGAAAACAGCTAATGAGGGGTTTGTTTTCTAGTAGGTGAGCTCTAAGAACACAAGTGACTCCCACTGGGGACTCGGGAGCCAGTACAAAGTAGACTGTTGCAGGGCAATGTCAGCTCAGGGGTGAAGGTCTTATATACCAACACTCGGTCATTGAGATAGGCTGCTGCGGGGAGGGGCAGGGGATATTAATTATCTGATGCTTTCAGCCTACCACAGGGACAGGAAAGTGAATTCTGGGGACCAGAGAAAGCCCTCAGACAAAGAGATGCTGGGGGTAACAGTGTTAAGTGAAGTTGATGTTCACTGAGAGGCATGGGGGTGGGTGGTAATATGGGCAGAGCATCAATGGGATTGTCCCCACAAGGGTTCACAAATGGACAAATGCCCATTAAAACTCTCTGGAGTTATCCTAGTTCAGGAAGATGTCTCGGGGCATGGAGAAGGCAGTAAAAGAAAAAAGGCAAATAAAATAATAAAATAAAATAAAAATAAAATAAAATAAAAGCACAAATAATTCGGATTTCTCTACATGGGTGGAGCACACTTAGCACCTTCCATGCTTAGGCTGTGCTGGGTGGGATTCAGGCTGCTGTCAAGCAGCTCACAGAGGTGCTCCTAAGGCAGACACTGACGGGAAAGCTATGAGTCCAGAAGGACACAGTCAGAAGGGACAAACAGGGAAAGAGACTGCAGCAGAGCCTTTTTCTTGGTCATGGGGTAGCACAAGGGGGATATGGAGTAGCCAGAAGAAACAAGGTCCAAGTTGGCAGGTACCAGAGATAAGCAGGGACCTGGAGACAGTCAGCAACATCTAGAAAAGAGTACTTGCCAGTAGCTATTTTATCTCACCCATTTCTTAGCACCAGCTATCCACTGCTTATATTTCAATAACAGGCATTAAAATGGGATTCGGCCATTTTCTGCACTCCCCTGAGTGAAGAATCACGTCCTGCAGAAAGTGGGGAGGGGTCCCTGTAGACCACATCCACCACACACAGCCCAATGCACGCTCTCTAACTGTGGATTAATGTGTCCTCCCTCCTTGAAGCACAGCTCATGACCAGTGACCAGAGATACCTCATTCTCGTTGCACTGAGCGAATCGCTAACTTGCAAGAAGAAAGCCCACTAGAAATATTCGGTTCCACAACTTTTAGGCCACCAGACAAACAAAATCCCAGTGTATGGAGGGTGTTTGACACGAATTTTCTCTCTAGCTGTACAGAGTTCACAGAGATCTCAAGATATGAGAGTGTCTCAGCTTATTTAGGAACGCAGCAGGCTAAGAATTTCTAGAGGGTGTGAGTACTGACCCAGCTTGTGATAATTTCACCTCTGCCACTCTTCATCCTGAAAGGACAATGGCAGAGGCTAACTTTAAAGCAAAAAATAAAAGTCTGGACAAGTTAAAGCAATAAGAGAGTCGATGTTGGAGCAAAGGTTGATGTGGGAAACATGTCAGAGAGCTCCCTCCTGTACCATTCCCCAGAGCATGGTGGGACTGATGGCCACAGGCCACAGAACCAGGACAAAATGAGGTCTTCCCTGCTCAGGGCTAGGAGATCCGTTATGTAATAAACATCACCTTCACTCCTCTGTTAAAGAACGTTTTGGGGCTCAAGATCTTTCTATAAGATCCAGAAAACCCATTTAATAGCAAGGCAAGGATTTTGTTCAAAGGGAGATAGATTCGTTTCTGATTTTGAGATGCTCCCAATGTCAAATCTATCAGACATTATTATAACATAAATTTTCTAAACCAACAATTCTTCACTCCCAATTGCTCGTTTCACAGATTTTATCATTAAGGTCTTGATCTAGCCACTTGGCTTCCTATTGCTTCTATTTGAGTCATCCCATAATAAATGTCCCTGCTAGGTTATAATTCTGCAATTATGGTGTCTAATACAATCTGTACGTGAACTGGCACAAAAGTGTTGAGGAAGATCTGTTTGTATTTAGTGGGACTTTCAGACAAGCCTTTTTGTTGCTCCTGCTCTTTTTAAGCCCGCGCTATACATTTATTTTTCAATAGAGGCATTTGATTACATATCCCCTGCTGCTTACTCATTTACAATGCATCTTAGGCCATTTGGAATACTAGTAATGTCTTTACAGAATTATTTATATCCTAATATTATCAATGTTCTATTTCAAAAAAATGGGACCTATGTATGTCATTTTACTAGAGAAGTGACAGCCATGTTTTCTAGTGTCTCTAGCTTAATATGAGTGGGTAATGTATTACAGAGGACAGTGGACTGGATGGAAGGAGAGACACTGTGATTCTAGTCTCAGCCTTACTAGGGAGGGATTTGGGGCACTTTGGGAAAGTTACTCAGTGCCAGACAGAGCTTGTTCTCGTGAGATAGGCCAGCACACACAAGGACCACTTGTCTGGGAAAACCCACCAGGCAGAGGGATGGGAGGATGTTGGAATATTCAGGCCAAGCCAGATCTTGCTTCACTGAAGAATGAATACAGATGCAAGCGACTGAAGACAGTCCCAAACCAGTACTCGAATCTGGAGGGAATGGCTGGAAGCAGGAAATAATTCCACTTGCCCTGAAGTGAGTCTAAGTCGCAGCAGCTGGTAATCTGCAAAGATTCAGGCGTTCATGAGTTGGAACAAATAATAAGGACAGGAAGAAAGATTCACCCTGGTGGTACCAGGCAGGGCCAGGAATTTAAAGTCTCAAGATTAGAGGTGAAAGAAGCAACAATACTGATGCATGTGACATCATCATTAAGTTAGTGGCATTAAGTCCTTGAACCTTGACCTTGGGCATGCTTCCTACTACATATAGAAGCCATCTAGAGGCCTCAGCTTTCGAGGTCACTGGAAAATGCGATGGGGAAATCAGGAAAACATTGCATGTCTCCTCTTTGGATTTTCCCCTCTGTAAAATGAATGACTTGGACCAGATGTCTAAGCATCATGCAGGGTCTAAAACCTAATTATTTTAGTGATTCTTTCATACCATCTATGAATTGTTCAAGGCAGGTCAAATCATATTTTTAAAGCTTACCCATTGCTTACCTATTCACTTGTGTTAGAGCTAGTACGTCATTTACAGGGTCATGGAATTTATTTAAAGGCACTATACATATTGAAGCTTTCACTTAATTTTAGTAAAAATAGAAACTCCACTCTCATATACTAGAATAAGTTATCATAAGCTTAGTAGAAAGAGTTTGTGCAAAGGAGGGGCAGCTGGGTGGCTCAGTCAGTTAAGTGTCCAGCTTTGGCTTGGTTCATGATCTCACGGCTTGTGAGTTTGAGCCCCGTGTTGGGCTCTGTGCTGAGAGCTCAGAGCCTGGAGCCTGCTTCAGATTCTGTGTCTCCCTCTCTCTCTGCCTCTTTCCCGCTCATACTCTGTCTTTGTCTCTGTCTCTCTCTTTCTCTCTCTCGAGCATAAATATTTTTTTAAAAATTAAAAAAAAAAAGAGTTTGTACAAAGGAATTAATAACATGTGCATACTGTACATCAGCAATAAGTAAAACTACAAGGGAAAGTTCAGTTGATAAATGACCTGGAAGTTCTTTTTACTAACCGATTACTATGCTTATCATTTAAGTGTATGAAACATAAAGGAAACAAAATAATTTCAAATATCCAGAGTTTATACTTGTATCTGCTAAAGGAAACAGTGAAGAGAGTGAATATATGTGTATGGTCCACAATTGAAGGAGCCTGGGAAGGACCTTTTCTCCAAATACCCAACTCCTTAAACACATAAGAGGAGGCCCTTCTGAGGACCTGGTGTGGCTGACAGAGGGTTATAGACAGGAAGGAACATGGACTGAGAATCTGTTCTCTTCTAAACAATGGCATTCAGGGGGCACCTGGGTGGCTCAGTCGGTTAAGTGTCCAACTTAGGCCCAGGTCATGATCTCACGGTTTGTGGGTTCAAGCCCCGCATCGGGCTCTGTGCTGACAGTCCAGAGCCTGGAGCCTGTTTCAGATTCTGTGTCTCCCTCTCTCTCTGCCCCTCCCCCACTCACACTCTGTCTCCCCCTGTCTCAAAAATATATAAACATTAAAAAAAATTCAAAAAAAAAAACCAAAAAACAATGGCACTCAGGGTGACCTTACACAAATCCTTCTATTCTCTGAGTTCTATGCCTTATTTGCTAAAGAGGGTATTTAAGGCCACCTCAAATGTTATGATTCTAAGAGATGATATGGCATTGACACTTTATTTGACAAACACTTATTGCCTCCCAACTATGTGTCAGACTCTGTTAAGGGCTGAAACACCAAGACAGATAAAACACCATCTGAGGTCTCTGAGAAACTTCCAGCTAGCTGGGAAACTAACAAGGACACTGCTAACCACTGAGCAGAATGAAGACTGGAGAAGGCAGCACAGGTTGCTACCAAGACAGAGAAAAGGTCACTTGATTAGTGCCTGGTCATCCCAGTGCTTGGCTTCATGGCAGCTGCAGGGGGACAGCATGTGACACTAAGACAATATGGCACAGAGGAAAGAGTGCTGACTTGGAGTTTGCTTCAGGCAAATGCTGTCCCTACTCTAAACATTCTTCCATGAATGTGAGAAACAAGATTAAATACTATTTTTCTCACCGGCTAAGATAATGCATAAGAAAATACTAGTAGGTGCCTAGTATGATTATTTTACCTATTTTCACTTTTACCAATAGGCAACTTACTCAAAAGAGGTGCCCAGAAATCAAAAAGACACACTTGGAAATTTTGCCTTAGCTTGGCCTTGCTTAATCTGGCTGGACGAAGTAATCATCGCTGAGCCTGTAGATTCCCAGTTCTATCTTACCTCTGATTTGGGGGAAATATCATGGGCATAAAGGACTGCATTAAACATTCTAGCAACAACCAGAAAACAATAATTCTCTCAGTTGTTGGAAATCCATCATACTGGGGCATGAGCCATGTAGAGGTCTAGAAACCACAGGGACCCCTGACAGGTCACATCAATCCTAAAATGAAATACAAGACCCCTTCTTCCTCCAAGTTTTAGCCCTGCAGTAATAAACACAGAAATAACAAAGTCTCTGCCTGCCCCATCCAAACAACACAGTGCTGATGTGTGGATTCCAGACACTTTTGGTGACTGAAGGCCCTTTGTCCCCTGTGTCCTACAGACACTTGAGACTTATGAGGAACATTAGTTCACCAGGCTCTCATCACTGGCCCATGCCGACTCCTTTTGGGAAGCATCTGGACCAGCTAACCCCTGTTCACACTGCCTTTTCTTGCTTGTGCTTCATAGCATCCCATATTTCCCTCTGCTGGTGCCCTGCAAGGACCTGGGTATGTGTTTGCTATGGAATGAGTTGATGTCCCCCCACATTCATATGTTGGAGCCCTAAACCCAGTGTAGCAATATTTGGAGATGGGGTCTTGAGGAAGAAATTAAAGTTAAATGAGGTCACAAAAATAGTGTCCTAATCCAATAGAATTGGTGGTCTTACAAGAGGAAGAGAAAGAGAAATCTCTCTCTCCCCTTTGCACACTCACTGAGGAAAGGCCATGTGAGGAAACAGCAAGATGGTAGCCATCGGCAAGCCAGGAAGAAGGCTCACACAAGAACCTGACCATCTAGCACCCTGATCTTGGACCTCCAGACCCCAGAACTATGGGAAAATGAATTTTTGCTGTTCAAGTCACCTCATCTTTGGTATCTTGTTATGGAAGTTTGAGTTGACTAAGACAGTGTCCATTTTCTTTATCAAACGATAAACTCCTTAAGGGTACAGATCATGATTTACCCGCTTTTGTTGCCTAGCTCCTATTGCCCAACACGCCTCTGATCCCTAAGAAATGTTTGTTGAGGGGCGCCTTGGGTGGTTCAGTCAGTTAAATGTCTGACTTCAGCTCAGGTCATGATCTCGCGGTTCATGAGTTCGAGCCCTGTGTCAGCCTCTGTGCTGACAGCTCTGTACCTGGAAACTGCTTCAGATCCTATGTCTCCCCATCTCTCTACTCATGCTCAGTCTCTCTCTCTCTCAATCTCTCAAAAGTAAACATTAAATTTTTTTAATTAAAAAAGAAATGTTTGATGAATAATATTTGATTAAAAATGAATAGCTGTAAATTTATTTCAAATTTCTTCTCAGATCGCAATACACATTCTCTTCCTACTTGACTCAGGGACTGAACTAAAGGGACTGGATGACAGAAATGAGATTCTCACCTATGAAGGGAACTTCCATTTTTTCATCTAGTTGCTGAAGATGCAAAGCAGTAAGAGCTGGTCGAACCTAGTGGTTAATCAGTCAATCAACAAATAGTGACTGCGTATATCCTCAGGCCAGGCACTGACCCAGTCACTGAGGATGTGGCCATGAAGATATGGACAGAGTCGTTGGCACAAAGAGCTCATACTCTGGTAGACAGAAACAGATAGTGAACATGTGGGAAAAAATAAGATAATTTCAGATACTGCCAAGTACTCTGAAGAAGTTGAAATACAGTAACGCAGCAGAGAATAGAGCAGGAGCTGCCTTTCCCAGAGTATTGAGAAACATCTCTGAAAATAATGACATTTGAGTTCAGTGTGCATAATGAGAAGGGGGCAACCATGAAGAGATCTGGGGAACAGAATTCCAAGCAGTTAGGAACAACAAATACAAAGCTCTGAGAATGAAACAAGCTTGATGTATCCAGTGTACAAAAAATCAGCAGCTGGAGAATAGTGAACAAGGGAGAGAGTTGAGGCAGGGGAAGGCAGGTTCCTGATCATATGGGCCTTATAGGATTTTATCCAGTTACAATGGAAAGTCATTGGAGATGTTTTAGCAGGGGTGCTTAATAATTTATGCTTTAGAAATACAACTCTGTCCTGCAGGATAGGAAGAACATGGGGGTTGTGGCTGTGGTCAGGGAGAGTTAAAATAGCTTAAACTAGGGTGGTCGTGGCTTATAGCCAGACTAGGGGCACCTGGGTGGCTCAGTCAGTTAAGCATCTGACTCTTGGTTTCACCTCAGGTCATGGTCTCACGGCTCGTGAGATCGAGCCCCACATCTGACCCTGCACTGACAGCACAGAGCCTGCTTGAGATTTTCTCTCTCCCCTTCTCTCTCTCTGCAACCCCTGCAACTCATGCTCTCTATCAAAATAAATAAACATTAAAAATTTTAAGAAAAAACATGGCCAGATTATGGGTATATACTTTGGAATAGAGAATCCTGGACTTATGGAAGGATGAAATGTGGGATTTGGGGAAAAAGAAAAGAATCAGCAATTACTTTTATCAAGGTTTTTAGCATGAGTAACTGCATGGATATGGTACCACTGACAGCGACAAAGTGGGAATCAGGACAGGCAGTGCCGCAGTAGGGAGGTGATTGGTTTGTCTGAGACATGTTAAGTTTAAATACTTATCAGACACCAAATGCAGATATAGTACAGGCAGGTGGATACATCAGGGAAGAGGTTAGAGTAAGATAAATGAATCTGTCAATCATCATTGTAAAGACAATATTTGAAGCCATGGGACTAGGTAAGAGCATTGAGGGAGAACATACAGATAGAGAAAAGAAAATGGTGAGGATAAGGGCCTGGGGTACTTCAATTTCTAGAATTGGATATGCAAGAAGAAGACAGTCAGGGAGCCTTAGAAGGCACATCTATTGAGGAGGAAAATCAGGTAAGTGTGGTATTTCAGAAACCAATAGGAAATAAAAATGTTCCCAGTTGAATAAGATGAAGATTCTGACAAAGTTGGAATCTGTGTAGCTACTTTCTAGGAATAGCAGCATTAGAAGACATTTCAGTTCTTAAATAAGGAAACTGAAAAAAAAAATCTCCAGGGATATACAAGTCAACTGTGTGTAGGGCCGAGACTAGCCTGCCAAGATGAAGTTTACCTGCTAACTGGCAATCCTGCCTCCTCTACATGCCCCACCTGTCCCATCAGATGTCACTCTGCCCACCACCGTGTCATCAGCAGGAAATACGCAGGGCTTGTGAGGAATGGTAAGCTGGTTGTTTAAAGATCTATTTGTGACTGAGCTCTGCACCTAGCACATTGTCTGAGAGGACAGATCTTCATCCTGCTGGTGTCAAGGCAGGCAGGCGTCAGACTGAGAAAAAAAAAAAGTGTGTGTCTTTCAAATGAAGAGGGTGCAAAGTTGCAGGTGCTAATGAGAGGTGTTGGATGGACAGGCAGTGAGCAGCACAACGGAGGGGATGAAAGAGCACAGAGAAGTGGTAGGCTGTAGCGAGCCATTTACTGCTGGCCATTTACTCAAGCCCTCCACAGGAGAAGCCACAATGCACTGGCTTTGGCATTTCGGTAAAAGAAGAATAGAATGAGGAACTATGGAATTACTCAGTTGATGAACTAGATTTCCAAACCAGAGTTTAGGTCATATGACCTTGTGACAATTTCCTGATAACCCCGTCTGAATTGTTTGTTCCCTTTGCAGTTTTCCTGAGTAATTCTGTTTATAAAATTGTATCACTCTTATCTACATTTGCACCCACCTTCCCTGTTGAACGGTGCCTGGTCTAGCAGACAGTCAATAAGTGATTGTTAAGCCAATCAACAATCAAAGAACTAATGGGTCAGGATATCTGAAACTTGGTTTGTCCTGGAAAATCTGAAACACATATTCCTCTTAAGAATATCGCTGTGAAATATTCTATCAGAGAGACAGATTTTCAAGGGTATTAAGCACACAAAGAATGTTATCACCGCAATATGTAACTAGAACATTTCAGAATCAGATATATGCTAACAGCATAGTCAAGCATTAGAATCTAATGCTTAGATAAACAAAGGACAAACAAGAACATATATGCATACATATACACACTCACATATATATATATAAACAAAGTGTATGCATACATGTGTGTGTATATATAGACAGAATATTCATTGTTTTACTGTATCCATGGACCAGAAAGACATATACACTCCTAAAATTAATATTCATTAACATGTATTAACAATGCTGTAATTCAATTTATCATTTGTATTATATTTCTTCTACCATTTAAAAATTTTCAACTATGTATGAGCAAGGAATATAATTAAAACATCTTATACTTGTGAGATTTAAATACTTTCTAACCTAATTTTTCATATTTGAATTATTTCAGCTTACTTATTCAGACTTTAAATCCAGTGAGAGAAGCATCTTTTTTTTTTTATTTTTACATAGCAATAAGCACTCTCTGTGTTCAACAAATACGTTTGTTAATAAGGCTTTGTAATTGATATAGCTCTATTTCTGAACGAATCCTTTGAGAGGATGGGGGAAGGAGGTAAAAGTAAGTCTGTAGACACAGAGGCAGGAGGCCATGGGATTTACCGCTTGAAGTTCTCAATTTTGTCTCTGTAGGACTGGGGCAGCCCCCTGCTGAGGGAGAACTTGGTAGAGGCTAAAGACTTCAAACAAGTTGTCAGCCTTGAATTGTCTGTTCACAAGGAATGAGAAAAAATATGATGTAAGTATACACAAAAGAACTGAGGTCTGACCTAAGAGCTAAGGAAGGACTGTGTTAATTTGTCATGGCCCAAGTTTTAGGTGATTTTTCCCATTGGAGCCTCAACATCCTGATCATAGCAGAGGAGGTGAAGGCCACTGGATGGCTCCAGGTTACAGCCTGTCTGAGGAGGAATAAATACAAAAGGGCAAGGGACCCCAGGGTATAATTAGAGATGTACTAAACACTAGCAGATATGTCCACATCTAGGCTAAATAAGAAAGGAAATGAAGACAGGAAAGACTTGTTAAGATGGTAGTATATGGATTAAAGGACAAAGGTCATAACACTGAATAGCACAATTTTTGGAAGGTTTATTATGCACCAACTATGATGCTAAGGATTTCATACACATCATTTTATTTCATAATAACTATTAAGTATGCACTATGCTTATTGCTGTTATGAGCTCAGAGAAGTTAAGCAAATCATCCAAGATCATATGACTAATAAATGGTGGAGCTAGGACCCAGCCCTCTCATCTGTGACGTG
This sequence comes from Prionailurus bengalensis, assembly GCF_016509475.1. Classification (NCBI taxonomy): domain Eukaryota; kingdom Metazoa; phylum Chordata; class Mammalia; order Carnivora; family Felidae; genus Prionailurus; species Prionailurus bengalensis. Next base: position 42,067,513 of record NC_057344.1, on the reverse strand, counting down.
ACAAGACCACATGCAGAACAGTTATAGGAGAATTAAAGTTTAGAAAGCTATGGTTCGGGCATGAAATTTTGGATGGAAAGGGGATTGCTGGAGGAGGTGACAAGAAAGTCTAGAAGTTGGTAGCTAAATGACATGAGACTCAAAGGAACTTGATTACTAATTTGGAGCAGAGAGGTGGGAATTTGGAAATGACATTAATAAACTAGGATGTCCATATTGTTCCTGGGTTCTTTGGGATTTAGAAAGGATAAAACTAAGAAGTAGCCATGAGAGAAAATGCCAACACAAATCTATGCTATACAGAATCACTACTACTTAGAGTCTAAATATGGTTGTAAGGAAACACCATACAATGGAAATAAAAGGATTACATTTCTATGAAAGATCATGTGTAAATATGTTTATAATGTCTACTTGAGAAAGTCTTACTCTCAGTCTTCCATTCCAATGTAATTCTCTGTACTTCCTCTCAGAAATCTTATTTTCAACACCCACTTGATGACTGACTGTTCCATAGGGAAAGTTTCATGTCACTCGTGTCGGTTCCTCCATTTGGAATATCCAACCCTCACCTGCATTTAGGTAAATTTTCTCTTGCCTGGACCAAATCCCACACTGTACACAAAGCTTTTCTTCATTTTTCAAATGGAAGAATATGCTGCTTATTCTAAAAAATTCCTAGGGCACCTGGGTGGCTGAATCAGTTAAGCGTCCATCTCTTGATTTTGGCTCAGGTCATGATTCACAGTTCGTGAGTTTGAGCCCCATATGGGGCTCTCTGCTATCAGCACAGAGACTGCTTCAAATCCTCTGTCCCTCTCTCTCTTTCTGCCACTGCTCCACTCTCAAAAATAAAAAAAGAAACATTTAAAAAATAAAAATAAATTAAAATTCCCAGCATTTTAATTTGTACTTCAAATGCCTATCCTGCCTACGGGATTATGGGATATATATGTGATATATACACATATGTATGTGATATATATACATATGTGTATATATCACAGTTATATCCAAAATTAAAAAACAGTAGCTCACATTCATGGAGATTTCCTGCCAGGCTTAGAACTGACCCCTTTTAATGAATTATCTTCTCTAAACCTCATACATAGTCTATGTAGGAGATGACTGGTACCAGTTCCATTTTATAGATGAAGAAACTAAGGTTCAAAGAGCTTAAGTTACTTGCCTAAGTTCACACAACCAAACAGTAGGAGACCTAGTATTAAAACAAAGGCATTGTGATACTTACTATTTATCTTGTGCTCACTCCTGTCATAAACTATACCATATGTACAGATTGACATTCTATAAATCTTACATATTCCCTAAAGAATAAGTACAGGTTGGGGTGCCTGTGTGGCTCAGTCAGTTGGGCATCCAACTTTGGCTCAGGTCACAGTCTCACTGCTCATGAATTCAAATCCCACATTGGGCTCTGTGCTGACAATTCAAAACCTGGAGCTTGCTTCCGATTCTGTGTCTACCTCTTTCTCTGCTCCTCTCCTGCTCACACCCTTTCTCTCATTTTTTAACAAATGTTAAAAAAAATAATAAGTACAGGTTAAGATGTGAGTCTAATTTATCTTTGCATTTCCATGAGTGCCTATGACAGTGCTTTGCCTATAGTGGGCTGTACAAAGCTACTGAATGAGATGATAAATTAATCTTATGATATTTAATAATGAAAACTTTTTTTCTGAGAATGTAAGTAATTGTAGGATAGTATAAATTGTCAGCAGAACATAGGTTTAGGAGTGAGGAATAATTGGTGATGGGAGAATAGAGAGGAAACGGGGCTGTCGGTGGTATATATATCACAGATGCTACGAGGAACTGAGTCAGAGCAGGGCAGCAATACCATCACTGCCCCTCAGTCACTGTGAATGTATGCATGTCATATGAATGTATCTGTGGATATGTTCATGAGGTCATTTTATTACCCTTAAGCATTTTGGGGGCACCTGGGTAGCTCAGTCTGTTGAGCATCTGACTCTGGATTTCAGCTCAGGTCATGATCCCAGTGTTGTGAGATCAAGCCCTGTGTTGAGCTCCATACTGAACATGGAACCTGCTCAAGATTCTCTCTCTCTCCCAGGGCACCTAGGTGGCTAGTTGGTTGGGTGTCCGACTTTGGCTTAGGTCATGATCTTGTGGTTTGTGAGTTCGAGCCCCACGTCAGGCTCTGGACTGACAGCTTGGAGCCTGGAGCCTCCTTCAGAGTCTGTGTATCCCCCTCTCTCTGCCCCTCCCCTGCTCACGCCTGTGTCTCTCTGTCTGTCAGTAATAAATGCCAAAAAAAAAAAAAAGATTCTCTCTCTCTCCTTCTGCCCCTCTCCCCCACTCATGCTCTCTATAAAATAAAATGAAATAAAATAAAATGAAATTCAAAATAAAATGAAATTCAAAATAAAATAAAATAAATAAGAGTTTGATATTTTTTCATTTTAATTTTTTTCTTTTCTCATTTCCTTAATACCTTAACAATAACCTGTCAGTGGCATGTATTATTTTTTTCCAAAAGTAAGTAATGTTTAAAAAGGTAATCTATATAAATACATAACTTGTATTAGGTCAAAGCCTTTATTTTTCTAAATTGAGTGTTTATAACCAACTGGTAGTGGTACTAGATCGCCTGATAGCCAAGAAAGGGGATAAAACATGCTTTTACAGTAACATTGTTTATTCGTTTGTTTATTTTAGAGAGAAAGAGAGCTTGATTTGGGGAGAGGGCCAGAGAAAGAGACAGAGAATGTCAAGCAGGGTCTGCACTCAGTGTCGACCCCGACACAGGGCTTGATGCCATGACCTTGGGATAAAGACCTGAGCTGAAATCAAGATTTGGATGCTCAACCCACTCAGCCACCCAGGCACTCCAACAGTAACATTGTTTTTTAAAAGATGCCTTGTGTATATGTATATGTGCAGGTAGTTATATGCATACACATGCAAATTACAAGCACAGGCAGCACATGATCACTGTATGTAACTCTGAACATATAGACCTTCATCTCAAAACTGTTTTGCATAGATCTAGAACAGCACTATACAACAGAAATTATATTGTGCTCCACATATGTAATTTAAATATTCTAGAAGCCACAGTAAAAATATACAGCAAAATAGGTGAAATTAATTTTAATAATAAATGTTATTTTATCTCATATATCCAAAAACTATCATTTCAACATATAATTAATATAAAAACATTAATGAAAAATCTATATTACTTTCATATGTATATTACTTTCTCTACATGTGGCCAGTGGCTATCACATTAGACAGTATCAAAAGTGGAAAGTTAGAGCTAGAAAGGCACATAGGGATTAAGAATTTGAATTCCAATGCCATTATTTTATAGATTAGACACTATGGAACATAAAGGTTGAGTGATTTGTTTAATTCTGCTTAGTTATAATGCAATATAATTTCAATTTCCCTTTCTGGCCTATTCTGTCAGTGTTTCATATTTGAATGGAGGCATAAGGAAGATAGGTTGTGACAGTCAAATCATAGTCATTTAAACTTCCAGATATAAAAGGAGCATAATGGTACCATGTAGTCCAAATCTCTTATTTCACAAATGAGAAAGAGGAATGGAGTCACTTTTTTTTAAGTTTATTTATTTATTTAGAAAGAGAGAGAGAGAGAGAGTGAGTGGAGAGAGAGGGAGAGAAAGAATCCCAAGCAGGTTCTGCACTGTCAGCACAAAACCTGATGCAGGGTTCAAACTCATGAACCGTGAGATCATGACCTGAGCCAAACTCAAGAGATGGATGCTTAACTGACTGAGCCACCCAGGCATCCCTGGAGTCACATTTCAAGAGAGTTTCATGTTGCAAGATTTGGGGAAACAAATCTGAGGCTCTGAATGGGGAGATACCCCTTAGAAGTTTCCTGAACCTAAGTCTAAGCTGGCACCCTAACCTTGAGATGATGATGATTAATTCCTCAGGTCAACAGGAATGCTCCTTCTTCAAATTCAAAGACTGAACCTCTTAAGTCAATACTGCCCTGAAGACATTTTGTGCCTATAAGTAACAGGACTCAATTTCCATTCACATCTTCTTTCCAAGTTAAATGGCCACGGGGAAATCTCTTCTGCCTGTCCAGCTAGTTAAGTAGAACCAAGAATTACCGTGATTCTATTGATAGGGTTTAGTGGTTGAACAGACAGGGCTGCAAATTCCTGGGGTGGAATATTTGATCCTTGATGTCTTTCAATACCAGCTTTACAGAGCTCATTTTTAGATGCAAGAATTGATGTAAAAAAAGATGGCCAGGCACACAGAATTTCTTGAGGAGAGGCAGGGAAAAGTTTAAGAAAAGGGAAATTATCTAAATAACAGAGTTTTGTTGATTTTTTGAAATCCATGCTATCCATGCTAATTGATGGTGGTTTGAATAGTAAGTAGCCCTCAAAAGATATATCTACCTAGAATTCCAGAATGTGAGCTTGTTTGGAATAAGGGTCTTTGCAGATGTGGTTAAGGTAGGGATATCAAGATGAGATCTTAAATGTTCTTGTTGTTTTTTTACTTCTCAGTCATCCTGCCTTCCTAACTACCCCTTCAAGGTAGCATTTGGGTGTATGTAGAGAGTTTTGGTTCATGTAAACTCATAGTCAAGAGGAGGTCCCTGGGCTCAGGGTCCTTTAGCAATGCTGACCTTCAAGGTGATGTCTTTCAGCCATTTGGTTATTTCCCTGATGGCATTTGCAGTGGTAGCAGGAGTAACTCATGATCTAGCTGTTTTCTGAGCATGGACAGATCATAGTAGCACTCCTGGCTTACTTGGACTCACTTCAGCAACCCCAGATACTGGAGACATCTTGAGACTCTGACAATGACAACCACTTACTCCTGCCTGGGTGAGCTGTTTGGAAGCTCTTCCTATAGAGCATCCTGCCCCTATTTTGGCAATCCCTTCTGGAAGCTCAGGCTTGCCAATATTTCTGGGATCTGCATATACCACTAGTGAAGGAAGGGAAGCTTGGAGAAGTGAAAGCTTCAGGGCCTCTTAGCTTGCTTACACTATACCTAAGTCACTTTGATGTTACTGCACCAGGCTTATATGGAGATGGCCCATGGGGTGGTAATGAAGTAGAGAAAACCCTTTTCTGCATTAAGTACCACTCTCACTTAATATACTTCTGCCCAGTGGTTGACTAGTTCTTTTCCCTACACTGTATTCTCTCTTTGTCAGCACACATCATGCTTCACTGACAAAGGTCTCACTATTGGGACAGAAGGGATATTGTACCCTGCTAGAACTCTGAATTGAGTTGCCCAGGCTTGGCCTTTTATATACTCAGTAGGGTAGATTTGGGCGTGGACTTGTGGGCAATGATAGAGAAAAAAATGGAAGGATTTTAGACATTAGCCTAGCTTTCATGGCCATTGGATTACTGGACATATTTTGAATGTCAAAGGGTAATGTTAATTATCTTTCTTTGCATTTCTTCTGCAACAGATTGTAATCTGTTCCCCATTATAACACAACTCTCCCAACCCGGGTAAGATTCTTAGGACTAAATGGTTGAAAACCATACCCAACAAAAAAAGGGAAGCCCCATGATAGCAAGTGCCCACTCTGTTTGGCACACTGAGTATGCTCAATAAGTAATAGCTGTCCTTCCCTTTTTACTGGAACCTATACCATAACACTACTGTGTCAAATATGTGTGCACATGACAATTACAGAATGGAGACAAACATTTGATGGGTTATGGGTTATAGTGGTGAAGTCATTTCTGGCTGTATTCATTTCCTAAGGTTGCTATAACAAATACTACAAACTGCATGGCTTAAAACAACAGAAATTTTTCTCTTGCAGTTTGGGGGCTATAAGTCAGAAATCAAAGTGTCGACAGAGCCCCATTCCCTGTGAGGCTCTAAGAGAAAACCTTTCATTGCCTTTTCCAACTTCTAGTGGCTCCTGGTGGCTCCTGGCATTCTTTGTTTTGTGGAATACATAATTTCAATCTCTGTCTTATCTCTTATCTTCAAATGGCTTTCTTCTATGTGTTTCTGGGTTGTTTTCTTCTGTCTCTTACAAGACTTTCATTACTGGATTTAGTGCCCATTAATCTCACTTTGAGATTATACTGTAAACTACATCTGCAAAGACCCTTATTCCAAATAAGGTCAAAGGTCTGAGGTTATAGGTGGACATGTCTTTGGGGACTATTCAACCCACCATAGTGATATATTGTTCTCTTTTATTATCTTCTTATTTCTATGTTAGTACTCTTTTTACATTATCAATTGGTAATAAGCCAGAGAGAAAATAACATGGCTTTTGAAAAAAAAATCTATAAAATTATTTGACTAGAATGATTTTCTGCTGTAGACAGGGGTAAAAGGAGGGGTTGGAACAAATACCCTATAAGTGGAGTGTTATCTAAAGGCTGTTCAAATATCAGGTACAACTATGCTTTAAATGCCATTGGACTGAATAAAGTTAATTTCTTTTTGGCCAACAATAATTAGAAGTACATGGAAAAGACCTGATAGGTTTAGACAAACAAAAGAGCTTCCTTCCTCTATGCAGCTAAGAACTGTGTGAATAAACTTGCATTTACCCCAGGTTTACCCCTTTAAAGAGCTGGGGAGAAATATCTTCTATTTTCTGTCACCTCTAAGAAATTATCTTTCACAGCCCAGAAACACTCTTAATAACACCAATCCTAGAGAAAGATTATTTCCACATCCTTAATTTCACCCAGAAATTTAAAAGTAAGCCAAAGCAATAACGTTATGCATCAAGCAGTCAGTCTATATGTAATTAAGAAGCTCTAGAAGTTCTCATTCTGTATGCAAGGAGTAGGGCAGGAAAAGTGCACTGTTTGCAGGTAAAGGTTTCCTTTCCAGGGGAATCATTCAGCACAGTGATCTTAAGCTCAATTGCCTTCTTTGCATTCCTAATACCTTCTGATAACTTTACAAAAAACAACTCAAACATCAATAATCTCACATGATTAACTTATGCGTAAAAGCTCCTAAGGAATGGAGCCATCCACACAGTTATGGGAAAATACTAATGCATGATTTATTTTGCAATCTAACTTCTTACAGATTCTGAGGAGTCCATTCCCCACATCCCTTCGGCGCCTTGCGCATCATTTGCAGTATATTAATCTGCATACATTTATAGAGGGTTTCTAGTGATATTTTTAGAGTCCAGTCATATGTTTTGATTCTGTCTCCCCATCTAGATGGTGGATGATCTTCTCAAAGGCAAGGGCAGCGACTTCCCAGCGGTCCATGTGTAAACTGCTCAGCCACTCATACAACTCAATTCTCCAACATCACACGAACAACAGATAGTGTTCCTAGGTTTTCTCTCCCAAATGGAAATGCTGTACAAAGCATTTGCATTTGTATGAATCCTGAGAGGCCCCCTTCACCAAGGAACCAACTTGGCTTGGGAAGTGATTTTCTATAAAGCTTGATCATTACTTTCTCTGGGGACCTAAACACAAATGGTAAGAATGACTAGGTAAAATTTGTTACCGCTTCCTTCCATCTTATTCTCTGCCCCTCTCTTCCCCTAACCCCTGCTGCCTCCTCTGCTCTCTGTGACCTTTCTCTTTAAAGAACACCTCTACCCTACCACACATACTTCAGCCTAGCACCCAGGCTGACTTATGTCCCAACATATCCTGTCCTCTGACCAAGCAACCAAAATCCCATTCCCTGGTAGTAGAGGTTCACTAAATATTTATTTAAAGGAATTTCCCTTGAAACAGTGGCTGCAATATTCCCGAAAAAGCACCAGAATTCAAGTTGAAAGTCCTGGGTTTGCATCCTTGTATAATTTACTAATGTTGTGGCCTTGAAAAATCACTCTGAATCTTCAGTGACCTCCTCATTAACTTCGGTGTCATGGCCATGAAAAGATGCCTGAAAATATTTACTACTGTAGACCAAGTGACTCATGGCCTAGCCTTTATGCATATGTTCTGAAAAGCAATGTTTTCAAAGGCGAGCTTCTTATGAAGTCAAATAAACTGTAATTTAATTAACAAAAAGTTTGAGGAGGAAAGACTATATTCTGAAACATTTTGGGGACCCCATCATCATTGCCTTCCAGAAAAATGTCAGTGGTTCAGGCCCTTTTCTAAAGGTTACAGACATTTGAGTAATCTTCTCGGCTGACTGCTGTAAGATGTGTCATGCAGAATTGACAAATTCCGCAATAAAAATTGGGGAAACTTCCAAAAGAGCCTATGATTATTATTTTTTTAATGTGTATTTATTTTTGAGAGAGAGAGAGAATGAGTGGAGGAGGGCAGAGAGAAAGGGACACACAGAATCCAAAGCAGGCTCCAGGCTCCAGGCTCCGAGCTGTCAGCACAGAACCCAATGCAGGGCTTAAACCCACGAACTGTGAGATCATGACCCGAGCAGAAGTCACCCAGGTGCCAAGAACCTATGATTATTCACACTTCTCAATATACCATTGCGTTTTGATTTAATGAACATAAAATTCATTAGTAGAAATTCAAGTGTGGAAACATGCACACACCTTCTGTGCACCTTTTCTTCTCGAGAAATATGTTTGCACTCACAGAACTGATTACACTTGAAACACCAACCCCACCAAGTAGCAGGGGCACAAAAGCTTTCAGTTTGGGAAAAACCAGCATCTCTGACACAAAGTCAAACAGTTGCCTTGAGTCCCGCACATATCCTTCATTTTTTTTATTTTAAGCCACTGCTCAACTTATTCTGACAAACACCATCAAAATTGCCTTCCAGTAGCTGTTCATTTAGGGGTTTTTTTGGTGTTCGGAAGGTCAGCTTTAAATGCCTTCATATTTCTTTGGCTGCCTTCTATTATTCTTTCAGGAAAATAAACAGCACCTTAGAAAAGGAGGATAATTTGCTGTGCCTGCTAAAGCTTCTTGGGCTGTAAGAGAAGAACAGAGGGCGATTGCAAGTGGCACAGCCCAAAGGAGCTCATAATTAAATCGTGGAGCTTACGGTACCAATGAGGAACCACTGACAATGGATCAATGGGCAGGGAAGAGTCTGTGTCTCAGACAATCAAGTAGCAGCCTAACGGGTACATTTGGGGCACTGAGGAATCTTTTTATGAGGGACTGGGGCCCCGAGATCAATTTTAATTTCACCGAATTCATAAGCTGCAATTGCCAAGTTTTTTAATGAAAACCTTTCATCTTTTTAACAAACACCTCCCTCCAGAGGGAGTCACAGTACCTTTTTGTGATCTGAGAGCTGCCAAACTCAGAGCTACGTATCCTTAAAAAGTAATTGCTTCTGTAGCTGCAGCTTCAATGTGTAGTTCCTGAAAAAATAACCTCCTTCAAAGGTTCCAAAAAGAGGAAGACAGTCTGAGTCTCAAATATAAAAAATAATGAAATAGATTTAAAAACAAAAAAGACAACAACTCTGCAATCCCCATGAGGGTGTACAGAACTCGTGAAATGCCTTCTCTGTCTTGAAACTACATTTCTCAGCCAAATTGCAAGTATCAGAGAAGGGCTGGGAGAGAGCGCCACAGTAATATCACCAAAATAAAATAACATGAAATTAGTTTCAGATGATTCTCAGAATGGAACCAATTTTAGAGAGACAATAAAAGTCAACAGTTATCATGGGAATTGCTGAGTGCCAAATCAGAATTAATGACAATGAGGCTGACAGTACCAGTAAACATGTGACTTCTACATAGAAGTCTCCATATCACCCAAGGTCTGGATAAAAAAAACTTTAAAAAGGTGTTAACATGCAATTCCTGAAGGTTATGCACCCACCACTCCCTGTCTCCCCAAAAAGAGAGAGACTCAATCAGAGAATTATTAAAATAAAATTTTAATAAATCCCCTAATTGCCACATTAAAATAATTGTTAGATGGGTCACTTGCTGCAGTAGAAGCTGTATACAGAAATAGCCGCCAAGACAGTCCAGGCCATGACAGCATCGTGGGCAAATGGCTCCTTGTGAGAATGCCTGAGCTACTCACATCGCCATCCTATTGGGGGGGGGGGGGGTCCTTTCTTTCCAGCCCCACCATGACACTGTGTACCAGTCCCTGGGAGGTCTGTGTGTGGGGTAGTTTGGGGATGCCACAGTTTAGGGGGTGCTGGGAAGATGTTCACATCAACGACAGCAACAACAACAAAAACCACAAATCTTTGATTTGTCTTTATACTCATTGAATGGGAGATAGTCTTAAATTTTTTTTAAGTTTATTTATTTATTTGAGAGAGACAGAGACAGTATGAGTAGGGAAGGGGCAGAGAGACAGACAGAGAGAGAGAGAGAAAGAGAGAGAATCCCAAGCACTGTTAGCCACAGACCCCGATGTGGGGCTTGAACTCATGAAACCATGAGATCATGACCTGAGCCAAAACTGAGTTGGGCACTTAACTGACTGAGCCACCCAGGTGCCCCTTCTTTTTATAGATTTTTAAGTTTATTTATTTCTTTGAGAGAGACAGTGTGAGTGACGGAGGGACAGAGAGAGAAGGAGAGAGAGAGAATAGGAGATAGCCTTTCATTGTACAGCTGAAGTAAGGGCAAAAAAGCACCTCTCATAGGAGGAAATCCACTGAGAGTCTGTTTGGCAGTACAACTTATTGCCTACCGACAAGAGAATACATGTGTTATCAGGAACAATGTGGGGAGAGTTAGAAGTATGGGGAGCAGAAAGAGAGGTACTGTAGGAGAGGTTCTGCGAGGGCAGAGAAAGCATCAGAGAATCAAATCAGAGCATTAAAGTCAAACTTCACCCACTTCTAATTTCTGCATTTCTCAGGCTGTGCCTGGATGTCAAGGCCTCCAAAAAAGCTTCTGGTGCTTTGGAGAAAATTTGCATTAACAAGAGGATCCGCAATGAATATATACACTGTTTGGATTTCTATTAAACAGGGAAGCACTGAGTAAATGTAGAAGGTTCATATTTGGAGGAATACAAATGATAATAAATAGAAGGCACATTATAAAGATTAAATGCAAAAGAAAACCTTTTAAGGGTTCAGTCTATTACATAGTTGTGACAAGCCTAATACATAACTGTTAAGTCATTATATAATAATGGAATTACTGCCAGTGGCAGTAAGTTCCCTCTCCTCCTCTGGCATGCTGTGTTGGCAGACAACAGGGCAACCCCTACTGCCATCCAGCATCCAGCACTATGATGGTGGGGCCTGGGTTTCCTGCTTCTTAAGCTGAGCAAAGCCTGAAGGTTGTAGTGATTCATGCCATGGACAAGAGCATGGAGAAACACTGGCACCCATCACTCTTTAAAGGAGATTCCTGCATTCACCTTTCCTAATCTCTTTAACTTTATTTCTGGTCTCTGACTGCTTAGATATACATGGAAAAATTAGGGATATAAAACTTGTACCCTGGTAAAGTTTCCTATGGGGTTTTGAATGAGAATGGATATAGTTTGTGAGATGGCCAAACATAGTTGGGGCAAATGCACCCAGGCTGGCTCTGAGCCCTCAAACCTACATAAGGTTATCAAACCAATTCAGGGATACAGCTCGGACAGTGATTCTTGAGCTTCAGAGTTTCTACCTCTCTTGGTCACAGGGATTTTTCTAATGACCCTCTACAGAGGTGGAATAGAAAGACAGAAAGATTCAACCAAGGTAAAGTTGGATTTTCCCAAAAAACTTTTCCTACAAAAATAAAGAGGGGGAGGGAAAGAGTGAGAGAAGACAGACACACACACACATGCATTGATGAAATTACCTGTATCTGCATCCCTGGGTCTAACCCTCACAGCTTTCAGGGTGAGTGCTTATCTCAAACTAACAAAGGATTTTATTATATTCACACATATTTTTACATAACATAAGGATCAAGGAGAGGACTCAAGTGAGAAGAAGTTTTAAAAACAAAGAAGAAAAAATGACAAGTTAACACAAGTCATTCCCTTACTCTGATCTCTGTTTTTTTCCTTATACTCATCTTTTTTAAAAGTTTATTTATTTATTTTGAGAGAAAGAGAGAGAGAGAGAGAGAGAGAGAGAGAGAGAGAGAGAGAGAGAGAGAGATTGTGTGCACACATGCGTGTGAGTGGGGGAGGGCAGAGAGCAAGGAAGAGAGAGAATCCCAAGTAGGCTCTGTGCTGCCAGTGTGAAGCCCAACATAGGGCTCCATCCCACGAACCATGAGATCATGACCTGAGCTGAAATCAAGAGCTGGACGCTTAACCAACTGAGCCACCCAAGTGCCCCTCCCTCATATGCATCTTAATGTTGGTGGAAAACTTTATAGAGCCTATGAAGGCTAGGAGGGTGGCTCAGCAGAATTCAATTTGTGCACATATTAAGTGATACTTGAAGAGGCACAGTTATGAAGTTTTCCAACAATCACTCTACCTTGATTGCATGGAGGAAGCATCTTTATTCTAAGAGCTGCTTCTTGTTTGTATGGATCTTATCACAAAGATGGAACAGTCCGTGCCTGCTAATAAACAACTCACAAAAAGCATTTTTTCTTTTTATATCTAGGCTTGGTTTGTTGCCAAGTAATTTTAAAGATATATCAGAGGCTTTTCTTGGTACTTCTGCAGAGTTCTTATTTGGAAAAAAAAACAAGCTTTTATTAACTTAATTCACTTTTTTAAAAAGACAGCATATATTGCAGCAGCAAAAACAAAGCAGAATACACATGACTTGCTTAAGAATTCATAAACTTTTCAAATCAAACTTTTTAAATATTTAAGAGAATGGCTAACGTTAGCTCAGTCCCAATAAGAATCACTCTGTAAATGTGTTAAATATTTCCAATATCTCTGGAGCTCTGTGTTTAGATGGCAGATAAAATAATCTATCTGAAAAAAAGCAAAGGTTAGTAACGGTCAAAATTGACATTGACACCCTTCAAAAGAAAAGAGGAGATGGCCAAGGCTTTGATGTCACAATTTAATGAAAAGAAGTAAATTTGATGTGGAAAAACATTTACATTTATTTTGCTTAGGTCATTTTTCAAATCTTGTTAGAGGAATAGGAATGTAGTAAAAGCTCAGAAATGTTTATATACTTTAAACCCCCTAATAATTTGCACAGAAATGAATTATTTAAAAGAACAGTGTTGGTAACTTTACTTTTTTCTTCAAAATGACTTTGCAAATTTTGAGATCCCAAGAAGCCAAAACTGTTGTTGTAGAATTGCAGTGAATCCATTTTCCTCTTCTAAAATAGTCCTTTATTCTTTGATTGAAATTCAAACTTTCAAAGATATTTTGGCCTGAAGGATTAGGCATAACATTAAGCTAGTAAAAAAGCAGGATGCTTGGTTAAATTTGAATTCTGGATAAACAAAATATAATTTTTTAGTATAAAAATGTCCCAGATATTACATACTTGCATATTTATATTAAAAATATTCGGTTATATGAAATTCAGATTTAACCGACCATCCTATATTTTTTCTGTCAACCCTAGTGACTAAAAAAAAAAGTCATACCTGCACCACATGGTCCACTGTTTCTAATGGATGAACGTTAAATAATATACAGTACTGACAAAATAATTTTCCTAGGTTCTCAAAGATAAAGAGTAGAAGAAAAAAATTAAACTGTCATCTTAATCAGCATGGCCAAGAGGGACAGTACAGATACACAATCAACCTGGCTTCTAGGAGACTAAAGAAACCAAATACTTTAGTGTATTCACCTGTTCTGTCTTCCTCAATTGACCATACAGAGTAGTCCCTTTAAGACAAGTACATCTAGTTAACTCCACTTAAAACCAAGGTGAAAGACTTTCCTTCCAAATGTGATGCACAGTATGATCTCCTTCATGAGAAAAGCTTGGCAAAGTTTGGCAGGTATAGGCTTTCTGCTGGAAAAACTATCTGTTAGTGGAGGGCTATTAATATTCTCTCCATTTTGCCATTGAAGGGAGATCTAAGTTAAGAGAAGAGGGTTGAAAGGAACACCTGTAATATACTATCAGATTTAGAGGAAGAGCATTGCTGTGCATATGTTCAGAAGGAGTAGAGATCCTTTCCATTTGAGTAGCTCTGGAAAGCTCACATTCAAGCCATATTTTATGAGAGCAAAACGATTGTCCTAGTTTCCTAAGGAAACATATTTAAAAGATACCAAAGTTTTCTGTGGGCAGAGCAATGGCAAACTGTATCTGTTTGTTCTTTTGTTAGAGTCTTTGTGAGTGTGTACCTGTCAGGGTGAAAGTGGAGAATTTTCGGAACTTATCTGAAAATATCTTTGAGACCATGTTCTATTCTAAGCCATGAGGTGCAGGTATAAATTTCTTGGCAGCTTTAGAATTCCTGTTCATTTCTCCATGGCTGGTTTCCCAGTCTGTTTAACCAAGCACATGCCCACACACTAGATTAGAACTGATCTCAAGCAGCCCAGAAGCTGCACTCTGCCTTCTGTTTGTATTTGGAAATGAATAACAAAGGAAGCCAGAAATTCTGCCTTATTATGAGTAACAATAGACTGGTTGCATTAACTGTTCACATCTTTCCATTATGGAGGAGATGTCTCACATACTAAGGGATACCCTGCCTACAAAAATTCATATACACCTAACACTTGACCAACCATAATCCTTTGGAAATACATCAGCGACTTCTATATCCTTGAGAGCAGCACGAGGGGAAATACCTCATGAGTCACTTATTGATTCACTAAACAAATGCTTCTTTAGTGTATATCAAGTGATAGACATTTGGTTGTGTTAATAATACAGTGATGAAACAAATGTACAAACTCCCTACCATTACATAACTTTCTGTCTGGAGAGAAGAGACACGTGAAAAGGTGACTGTCAAAAACTGTGATGAAGCTGCAGCAAGAAACCCAGGTATTGGTTCTCCCTGTGGGAGAAAGCAGTTAGGGAGCCCAGCCTGGATGCATTTTAGAAAAAGCTTCCTAGAAGACAATCATCTAAGGAGAGATCTGAAAGTTGAGGAAGAATCAAGAATCTAAACAAGGAAGTGTGTGTGTGTGTGTGTGTGTGTGTGTCTATTTTGGCAAAAAGAGATGAGTAAGGGCAGTGTTCCAGGAATAAAACTGTGCAAGGCTTATAAGTAACTAAAATTATTTTAGTATTGTTTCAGTATAAACTGAGGTTGAGAGTTTTTAGAGGTGAAGTTGGAGAGGAAAACAGCAACCAGATCCCAAAATTCTTTCCAACAATGTTAAGTTTAAACTTTCTCCTGAGGGCACTGCTGAGCTTATGAAGGTTTTTAAGTAGGGTAATGTCATAATGAGATTTGTATTTTATAAAAGTCTCTCTGGCTGCCAAATGAGAACTAGATTGAAGAGAGAGACCATGTAGAGGAATGATGCACTAAAGGGCATAGGTGGAATTTAGAAAAAAGAAAAAAAGAAAGAAAGAAAAACATTTGGAGAGAAAAAAATTGATTAGATAGAATAAAAGGGAAAAATCAAAGTAAACAAGAAACCTAGCACCAGATCTTAGGATCTTGGTTTCAAACATCATTCTCCTAAAACAAAGAAAGAAACAAACAAACAAACACCCCCCAAATCAGAACACCTTCCAGAAAACACTAACACTGATACTAGGACCAAGGTAGGAAATTTAAAAGATAAGCCTCAAGCATCTTGTTATGTCAGCAAGTAAGAAGGTGTAAACAAAACAAAATAAACAAATAAACAACAACAACAAAATAAATAGAATGCAATAAAACTCCCAGCAACATATAAGTATGTGAAAGAGACACAGGCGCTAACTAAAAGAGCCCTTAAGATGATGAAATCTAGAACAATTTGAGCAACAAAATAGTTGGATTATAGTCAAAAGTAAAATAAATATATCCACCAGTTTATAAATAAATAATATGAATAAATGTTTGGATAAACAAGGAAAAAGAGACAAATCTTTCCTGCAGAAGAATTCCAATTTATTTGCATAGATATTCCATTCATGAGTCCTTGGAGGAGAATTCTCCACTCCTCCAGTGTGGGCTCTGCATAATGACTTCCTTCCAAAGAGTGCAATATTAGCAGCAGCATCATTAGCAGGTATCAAGATTAACATTAACAACTGTAAATCATATTTATATTATGTGCACTTAATATGATGTGATAAAGAATGGCACTTTATTATCATGGTATTTGCCTCAAAAACCTATAACCCCAGTTGAATTATGATGATAACACCAATCAAGAGGTATTCTCCAAAAATCTGACCAATTTCCTCAAAACTGCCAAGATCATGAAAAATAAACAAGTAGTAAGAAACTGTCCCAGCTGAAAGGAGCCTAAGGAGACATGATTAATAATTATAATGGAAAACAGGATTCCGGAACAGAAAAAGTATACTCAGTAAAAATGAAAGAAATGTGAATAAATTGTGGACTTTTGTTAATAATAATGTATCAATATTGATTCACAAACTGTGACAAATGTATTATACAAAATAAGATGTTGATAATAGGAAAAAATGGGTGTGGTGTATACGAAAACTTTCTCTACTAGGTTCACAATTCTTCTGTAAATCTAAAACAATTCTAAAATTAAAAAATAAATAAACAAAAATGGAGATAGGAATAAAAATCATGAGTTACTGAGTTGAAAAAGAACCTAACTTTACTCAGCAACTAGCATTTGAAGCTACACATAAGGTTTTAGGGAGAGCTCTGACATAATAAATCTTTTGCTTTGACAAAACTAGGGGCACACAGATGGCTTAGTTGGTTAAGCATCCAACTCTTGATTTCAGCTCAGGTCATGATCTCACAGTCGTGGGGTCAAGCCCCCCATCAGGTTCTGTGCTGGGCATGCAGCCTGCTTGAAATTCTCTCTCTCTCACTCTCTGCCCCTCCCTCACTTGTTCTCTCTCTCTCTCAAAAAAAAGTTAAAGTAAATTAGATGGATTAGGGAGAATATAGAGAATCAAATAGAACAGATGGGAAATGTAGGTCCATTGTAGTAAAGGTCTTTATTTGGTTAAATGTCTTTACAAATGGAGGAAAAAAATATCAATAGGAAAGAATAGGTATATGTCTACCTATGTTCTTGCTTGGGGAAAAGAATTCTCTTTAGGCCAGTGGATGGGCTATGGAGAGCCTTAAGATAAAGATACTAGAGAAAATGCCTGCTTACGATATGATTGAAATGTTTCAAGTGTGGCAGTAAGATTTCTAGCACTGGATAGATGTTCATACAAGAAAGGTGAACTAAGTACAGTTCAATGACAACTCAGGAAAGACACAGTTTCCATATGAAACAAAATACATTAAAATAAAAGTTGCCTTTGAACACCCTTAAATCATTCATAAAGTATACTCTGCACGGCTGTATGATATATAGAGCTATATGGAGTAATATGTATATAGTAATGTAACAGAAATGCAATAGGGTAATTTTGCAGTAATATATGTATTTTACTAGTAGAATTATAATCTTCTTACTGTGAGTTATTCACACTATGGTAGATAAACATCCTCTCTGGAATAAATTTACACAAAGTGTCTCCATTTTAAGCTAATAATATTTAGGTCTTCACTGGTTTAGTTGAAAACATCCATCTTTTGATCCATTCCGAAAATATCCATCTTTTGATCCATTTACATTTAATGTAACTAATAAGATAGTCAGATTTGGGGTCCATTTTTACTATTTGTTTTCTGTTCATCTCATCTATTTTTTCCCACCTAATTTTTGTTTCCCTATTTCTTCTTTCATGTCTCTTCTGATTTAATTGATTTTTTTAGAAGATCATTTTAATTTATCCATTATCTTTTAGTTCTACCGTTTGTATTTTTGGTGGTTTCTCTAAAGATTATTGTACACATACTTTAATTTTTTATTATATTTATAATTAGAATTGTATCAGTTCATGTAAAGTATTAGAAATTTACATTTCCATTCTTTATGCTGTAGTTTTCAATTGTATTTAGTCTAAATATAGTATAGAAACAAAAAGGGACATTTTATAGTGATAACATAGTTAAACTATCAGTATGATATAACAATTATATATGCACCTAGCAATAGGGCCTCAAAAGTACATGAAGCAAAAACTGACAGAATTTTAGAAAGAATACACAACTCAACTTTAATAATTGGAGGTATCAATATCTCATTTTCAGTATGTATAGAACAACAAGGCAAAAGGTCAAGAAGGAAATTGAACATTTGAACAACACTATAAACTAAGTAGACTTAAGAGACATTTAGACATTTAGAGAACACTTAGCTCATCCACAGCAGAATACCTATTCTTTAAGTGCACACAGACCATTCTCTAGAACAGACCATATGTTGGCCCACAAACATATCCCAATAAATTTAAAAGGACTGAAATCATGCTAAGTATATCCTCTACCCATCATGGAATAAAATTAGAAATTGGTAACAGAAAGAAACTTGAAAAATTCATAAATATATGAAAATTAAATCACACGTTCAAATAACCAATGGTTTAAAGAAGAAATCAAAATGGACAACAGAATATACATTGAGATTAAATGGAATGAAACCAAGATACCAAAACTTATGGGATGAAGCAAAAGCAATATTCAGAAATTTATAGCTATCAATACAGGCTTTAAAAAAACATAATAAAGATCTTAAACCCATAATCTAACTTCCCACACTAAGAAACTAGAAAAAGAATAAAACAAACCAAAAAGAACAGAGGGAGAAAGTAATAAACATTAGAGTGGAAATACATGACACAGAGTATGGAAAAACATTAAAGAAAATCAATAAAACCAGAAGTTGTTTCTTTGAAAAGATCAACAAAATTAATAAACCTTTAGCTAGATTGACCAAAAGAGAGAGAGAGACAGAGAGAGACAGAGAGAGACAGAACTCACAAATTACTAAAATCAGGAATGAAAGGGAGGATACCACGAATAATTTCATGGAAATAAGAAGGATTGTAAGTGAATATTATGGACAATTGTGTGACAACAAATAAGACAACCTAGTGAAATTAAATAAACTCTTAGAAAACTACAAAAACTGGTTCAAGAAAAAAACAGAATATATGAAATATACCTATATCAAGTAAAGATCAAATTAATAATCAAACTTTCCACACAAAGAAACGTTCAGGACTAGATAGCTTCAATGGTAAATTCCACTAACCATTTTAAGAATTAGCACCAATCCTTCACAAATTCTTCCTAAAAACAGAAGTGGAAAAAAAACACTTCCTAACTCACTTTATCAGATCATATTATATAAATGAGCCAAAGATAGCTCCTATATATTAGCCCTATATTAATGTATTAGCTCAAAGCCCACCAAAACTAATATTGAATTTTTACACATCTAATGATCTTAAACAGAGCTCAAATAAACAGATTTTAGGCACTTAGGATCTGTCTGTTTTGCACATCCCATGAAACTATACCCCAAATCTGCTAGACACAGACAAAATAAATCTTGCAGCTATAAAAGACCTAATATTAGCCATGCTGCCTTCAGAGCTCTTTGATCCAGGGACACCCTGCCAAACTACCTAGAGATATCACTTATACCATAAGTCCCTTCTCCAAATTGTTTTTCCCCTACTAGCTCCCCTCACCTTCTCTTTTTCTGGGTAGTAGTCCCTGTGCTATAACCTCTGGATGGTCTTATACTATGAGGGACTTTCCCAGCATGCAAACCTGACAAAGCATCACCCAAATAAATCTCCCATGTGCTACTGTCACCTAGTGGTCATATCTTTTTCCCTGATCAGTCCCCAGATTCCTCAATCTCAATGTCACTACAGGCCCATACAGTACTCTCTCACACACACACACACACACACACACACACACACACACACACAGACAAAATCATAACAAGAAAGCTACAACCAGTATCTCTTATAATAAAAGTCCTCAATAAAATACTTGCAGCTGAATTTAGAAAAAATAAAAAGGATTATTCACCATGACCAACTTAAAATTATACCAGGAATGCAAGGTTGGCTCAACATATAAAAATTTATGAATATAATTTATCATATAAATGGAATAAAAGGCACAAATCACATTATCATCTCAGTGCATGAATAAAAATCATTTGATAGGGCACCTGGGTGGCTCAGTTAAGCATACAATTTCAGTTCAGGTCATGTTCTTGCTGTTCGCAGGTACAAGCCCCACATTGGACTCTCTGCTGACAGCTCAGAGCCTGAAGGCTGCTTCAGATTCTGTGTCTCCCTCTCTCTCTACCCCTCCCCACTCACTCTGTTTCTCTGGCTCTCTGGCTCTCTGGCTCTCTTTCTCAAAAATAAATAAACATTAAATTTTTTTAAAAAGCATTTGATAATTCCAAACAGTCTTTCATGACAAAAACATTCAACAAACTAGGAATAGAAAGGAAATTCCTCAACCTGATAAAGAGCATCCATGAAAAGACCACAACTACCATCATACTCACTAGTGAACAACTAAAATCTTTCTTCCTATGATCAGGAACAAGACAAGTATGCCCACTCTCACCACTTCTATCAACAATGCCCTGGAGGTTCTGGCCAGGGCTGTTAGTAAAGAAAATGAAATAAAAATCATCCATATTGGAAAAGAAGAGAGAACACTCTCTTTTTGCAGATGACTTGATTTTGTATATAGAAAGTCCTACGGAATACACACACACACTCACAAACTACTAGTGTTAATAAATAAGTTTTACAAAGGTGTAGGATACAAGATCAATATAAAAAATTCACACAATTGTATTTCTATGCATTTGCAATGAATAATCCAAAAACAAAATTAAGAAAACAATTCCACTTATACTTGTATTAAAGATAATACAATAATAGGAATAAGCTTAACAAAATACATGCAAGACTTGTACATTGAATACTATAAATTATTATTGAAAAAAAATGTTTAAAAGACCTAAATAAATGGAGAGTCATCCTGTGCTCATCGAAGACTTAATATTGTTAATATGGCAATATTACCCAAATTAATCTACAGATTCAAGACAAGCACTATCAAGTTTTAGCTGTTATTTTCAAAGAAATTAACAAAGTGACCCTAAAATTCATATGGAAATGGAAGGGACTCAGAATAGCCAAAATAAATTTTGAAAAAGAAAAATAAATTTGAAGCACTGACACTTCTTGATCTCAAAGCTTACTACAATAATCAAGATTGTGTGGTACTGGAATATAGATAGACCTATTGACCAATAGAATAGAATTGGTAGCCCAGGAATAAACTCATAAATTTATGGCCAATTGATTTTCAGCAAGGATGCCAAGACAATTCAATAAGGAAATAGTCTTTTCAACAAATGCTGCTGGTAAAATTGGATATTCATATGCAAAAGAATGAAGTTGGAATCCTACCTCAAACCATATATAAAAATTAACTCAAACTGGACCAAAGTCCTGAATGTAAAAGATAGAAGAAAATTTGGTGTAAATCTTTGTGACAATTAAACAGTAGTCCTTTAGAAAGGAACAAAAATATAAACAACAACAAAAAATACATACAAATTAAACTTATTCAAAATTAAAAATATTTGTACTTCAAAGGATACTACTAAGAAACTGAAAAGATAATCCAAAAATGGAAGAAAAAAATGCATATCATATATCTGCTAAAAGTCTAGTATCCAAACCATAAAAATCTGAAGACAAAAAGACAACTCAATTAAAAACTTGACAAAGGGGGCACCTGGGTGGCTCAGTCAGTTAAGCGTCCAACTTCAGCTTAGGTCATGATCTTGCAGTCCGTGAGTTCAAGCCCCGCATTGGGCTCTGTGCTGACAGCTCAGAGCCTGGAGCCTGTTTCGGATTCTGTTTCTCCCTCTCTCTCTGACCCTCCCCCATTCATGCTCTGTCTCTCTCTGTCTCAAAAATAAATAAATGTTAAAAAAATAAAAAAAATAATAAAAACTTGACAAAGGATATGCATAGAAATACACAAACATGTATGAACATTCACAAATGTCCAATAAACACACGATAAGACACTCATGTCATTAGCCACTAGGATAGTTGGGAATTAAGAAGACAGATAATGATTAGGGTTGGCAAGTAGGTAAAGAGATTGGAATACCTGTATATTGCTGATGGGAATATAAAATAGTACAACATTTGAAAGCAGGTTTATAGTTTCTTAAAATGTTAAACATAAGAGTCATCATATACCCCAGCAATTCTAATCCAAGGGAACTGAAAACACATCTACACATCATCTTTTACATGAATGTTCAAAGTAGTATTATTCATAATAGTCAAAATGTGGAAACAACCCAAATGCCCATTAATTGATTAATGGATACACAAAGGGTGATCCACAGAATGGAATATAATTCAGCAATAAAAATGAGTGATGCGCTGGTAGAGTACATGTTACAACATGAATTAACCTTAAAAACAATATGGTAAGTGATATAAGAAGGCGCATATTGTAGGATTCCATTTACATGAAATGTTGAGAACAGACAAGTTTAAAGACTTGTCTACTCATGGTTGCCAGGGTCTGTGGCAGTGGAGAATGGGGAATAACCACTGATGGTACAGGGCCTTATGGGAGTGATGAAACCTTCTAAAATTGATTGTGTTCATGGTTGCACAAGTTTGTGAATATACTAAAAACCACTGAACTGTATACTTTGAAATGGTGAATTATGTCTGTTTTGAATTACATCTCATTTTTTTACAAAAGAGGCATAGGAAAGGATCATATGTATTTCAAAGAAATTAAGAGAAAAGAAAGCCTGCTATGCTAATCTACATATTTATCATGCCTGGTGATTTTCCTTCCTTCATGAAGATCTGATTTTCCATCTGGTATTTCTGGATAGCCTGAAGAACTCTTTAGCACTTCTTGTTGTGCAGATCTGCTGGCAAAAATTCTTCAGTTTTTGTTCACTTGAAAATGTCTTTATTACACCTTTATTCTTGGAGAATATTTTCACCGGTCTACAGGTTTGTTTGTTTTTGTTTCAGTACTTTGAAGAGTTTCACTGACTTCTGAATTTGATTTTTTTGTTTGAATGAGAAATCAGCTGTAATTCATATTGTTGATGCTTTCTTTGTAGTGTGTAATTTTTCTCTGGCTGCTTTCAAGATTTTCTCGTTATATTTTGTTTTCAGCAGTTTGACTATGATGGCATGATGATTCTAGTGTGGTTTTCTTTACATTTATCCCACCTAGGGTTCATGAGCTTCTTAAATATGTAAGTTTTTGTCTTTCACATATGTTCTACTTTTTGACATTGTCACACACTGTTATGATGGTTTTTAAAATATTTTTTCTTTTATTTATTTAGATCAGGTAATTTCTATTGATCTAACTTTAAGTTCATTGACTCATTAATCCAATTAGTTATAAACACATCCAGTGATTTTTTTTTTAATTTTGACTATTTTATTTTTCAGATCTAAAATTTTCACTCGGTTCTTTTTGTTTCTATTACTGATTAGATTTTCTGTTTCCTAACTCACTGTGAGTATATTTTATTTTATATCTTCAAGCATATCCATATCATCACAGTATTATCTCCATTGATTGCATTTTCTTTTGAGTATGGTTTACATTTTCCTATTTTTTAATATGCATATATATTAATACTATATCTGGACATTATGAAATGATTCATTGTGTAAACTCTAGATTTTGTTACATTTCTTCAAAGAGTCTTATTTTTAAAGCAGGCAGTGAACTTAGCTGAACTCATACTCCTAACTCTGTCTCCTTAGTAATGTGTGTGTTGGGAGGGTACAGCAGCTAAATTTTCTTCTCAGTACTTTTAGCCTTAGCTAGGCTGTTTGTAGTCGGCATCCTGGATGTGTTGCTTAGGTATCAGATACAAGTTTAGGAAGCGTATATACTTAACTTTGAGCCATACCCTCTGTAGCTTCCTCTTTTCTTGAATTTTCCCTCAACTTCCCAGTTCTATGGCCACTTGGCACTCTTTCCTCTGTTCTTAAAGCCAGCAAGCCTATGGGTTTTTATCTGAGTTTTAGCTAAATAGCTTGGTGCTGTCATGGGTCAGCCCTGAGTTTAAAAGCTATAAAAATTGGGAAAACCATTCAATGTTGTTTACTTCTTCCAAGAATTCACTTTCCTCAAGTTTCTGCTTATTTTTGAATATTACTCATTGCCTTAAAGCAAACAATTTTAATGTTTTGACCAGAGTTTATAATGTTCAGTAGGGGTTAATCTGATAAGAGTTACTCCATTATTATCATAGTGGATTCCATGACTGGGTAGCAACAATGGTGAATTCCATTCACATGACAACCACACTTGGTGAAAGTGAGAGACAATTATAAACAATATATATGATTAGCAATCATGTTTATACGTGTGGGTACATGTGTGTATGTGTGTATGTATGTTGCAGAGGTCAATGACCACTGATTCCACTGAAGAACTTTTATGTCTGAGAACTAAAATAGGGAACTTACAGATTTGCACTTGAAATTAAGAGAGGGCTATAGAAGAGAGACCAGATAAAGGGATGGCTAAAAAGATAAAGTTGGCATTGTCTTTGAGGATTAACAGTAAGTCTCAGGTATGAGGAGAATAACTTGAAGTGTCTCCTCTGTTTGTTTGCTTAGGACTACAAGTCAATATTCAGTTTGTTCAGACTCAAGCTAAACAGAAATCAAAAGCTTTTTGGTATGACCACATACCTGAATCAATTCTTACATTGTCCCTGGACTGTGGAAATCCATAGGTGGTCAAAGGAATAGAAAGGGGACAAAATAAAACTCTTTCTTATGGTCCCAAGGTAGGATCATTTCATCATTAAAACTGGGCTTGGGCCATCTGATATAGCAAATCCTATCCTGGAGGTGAAACTATCTATACCCCTAGTATGCAGACTCACAGGGAAGGGCTCCTCTGTGGTTCACACTGACCCAGATGGAAACTAAATAGGAGACAATGTGAGAAGAAACACTGTGGATAACCCAACCCAACACCTTCATTTTATAGAGAGGAATGTGAGGGCCAGAGAGGTAAAGTGACTCATCAAGATCTATCTCACAGCTACTTGGTAACAGGACTTGGGACTCACCTCCAGGGTGTCTGACTCTGAGTCCACTGTACTGAACCTTAATGATTCACCAGGATTTTGTGAAACCATGGCTACCCCCAAAAGGGTTCATATTGAGCAATAGATGCCTCTCTTTCACATGTAAAGGCAAAGGAAATCAAGACTTATTTACAAAACAGCAGTGCTTGATAACTCATTTCAAATCATTTAACAGATTTCCAGCTGGTATCTGTGAAAAGCTATGCTACCACTTCACTGGTCCATTAGCTATTTCAGTAAATGTATCATTATTTGTCATACTTTATAAAAATAGACTCCAAATTCAAATTATTGCATATTTTTGTTCATTATTCAGGTCTAAGAACCCACTTAACTAATGTAGGCATCATACACACCTTCCAAATAAAAGATCTGTTTTGGTAAATAACGTTTTTATGGCAGCACACCACCAGCTTCTATATTTCCAAAGAAATCTTTAGTTTTATTGCTGTATATTTTTTAGTTAAAGACGTTTTTCCAAGATTTTAGAGGAAAATTTTCCATTTCTTTCAGTAAAGACATGTAAATCATTTGGGGATTTTAAACACAATCTTTAAGTAATATTAAAATGCTTGCATTTCCTACTAGCATAAAAGTTTCCTGAAGGCAAGGACTATGCTTTCGTCAATATTGCATCTCCAGCATTGAACATGATGTCTATAACATAATAATCACCTAGTAAGTATTTGTTGAATGATTAATGGGTGAATAAAGAAAGAGATCTTTCTTACAGGTGACTCCATTATAAAAAAACATCTACAGGATTGAATTTCTCCATTTTATGTAGCAGCTCTGGTCCTGGGCATACAGCCATACAAAGGTTCCAAACACAATTTATCAAGATGCCTGCTGATGCCTTCCTTACTTCA
Organism: Prionailurus bengalensis; assembly: GCF_016509475.1. Taxonomy (NCBI): domain Eukaryota; kingdom Metazoa; phylum Chordata; class Mammalia; order Carnivora; family Felidae; genus Prionailurus; species Prionailurus bengalensis. Next base: position 42,041,653 of record NC_057344.1, on the reverse strand, counting down.
ACCTCAAATATAAAATCTCCATTTTCTTGGGGAAATAGTCACAGGATATGATAATTGTCAATGGCAGAATCTCTTTGAAAAATAGATTGAAAGTATAGAATGGACTACACTTTTATCTGTTTCTTTCTTTTTCATGTATCTATTAATTTACATACAGAAGATACACCAAAACCCTTCAAATAGAAAGCTTTTTGCAATATTTCACTGGCCACAGCATTTGCCATGTTGTAGACTTCTTGAAGACAGAATAATGTCTTCTTTCACATTCCAGGACAATGTCACCTTTATATTCCAGTGTTTATCAAAATGTCTATCACATGATAAGTGCTCCTTAAAAATTAGTCAAAATAAGATAGTGAACAAAAACACCAATAGGTAGGTTCTACTTTGAGTAAACCTGACATTTATTTCATTTGTTTTAATATCAACTTATAACCAACTTTATAGAATCCCATCTACTGCAGAAAAATTCAGTCTATCTGTAGCACCTTTAAAATAGAAGACTTAGGACCACTTTTTTGCATGGAGTCAAAGCTATGATTTTAGAAACAAACAAAATAGTTTCCTGTTTGTTGAAGGACAGGTTTCTCCTGATTTTGCATCTTTTCACAAACATCCCTCCTTTTGTCAAATGAATGCATGCTACTAACAAAGCCCACAGCTATTAAGAGCCAGGGTAACAGATACACATCCCTAGAACCTTAGGAAAACATTGTGCTGAGCCCTCACAAAATACTACCCTAGTTTTTGAGCTTAAACTAAATAGTAGAGACCTTCAATCAATACTGAAAAAGGACCTTAAGTTACTGAGAAAGAAAAATAACTTCACATAATACTCTCAGCTTCCTCAATGTAGCCCAAATTGGCACCTATGGATCAGTTAAGTGACTTGGATTTTGGTGGGTGTGTTTTGATGTTGCTTTTGTCCTTTTCTCGTTCAACATCTCACAGCCAAGGACACTGGTTCCATGCATCAAATCTGAGGCTGTTTCTAATGTATTAGCCAACTCTGATATTAGAAATCCAAGTTGGTACATAGTTTTCTATTTAATGAGTGTGCCCACAATGCATAAATGGAGGCGGAATGATTCCATTTTAAAAGCCAAGCTCATCTTTTTTGAAACCTGTGATGATAGTCAGTGATGATAAAGAGTTAACCAAGCTTCTTTAGACAGTGTTCCATTTATTAGTTTCATTAATAACAGTGATGGGTAAGAGTCTGTCTCAGCTGAAGAAAGAATTGCCCTACAGGATGTAAATAGACTACTGTGAATGTTCGACCACATTCCTTGTTGGATTTGAGATTGAGCACAAATTTAAGTTATTACTCATATTACTCATTAAATTTATATTTTTTCCTATTAGTGTTCCCAAGGCCTTGCCAAGGTGTCTTTCAGAATTCTAATGCTCCTGCTGTCTTGAATTTTGTTGAGGGGAAGAACATGCTGACTGCTACAGAGAGAAATATATCTTTTACTGCTCCCCTTCCCCCCCGCCCTCCAGTCCTCTCCAGGCCTTCACACAGGCCTCTGCATTAGTCCATCTGGTTTCCTGGCCTCTTGAATCTCCCCACTCCAGTCCATCACACAGTAACCCCCCCTAAAGCACACATGAAACCAGCCATTTCCCTACTTAAAAAAAAAAAAAAGTTTGTGACTATCAAAAAAAGTTCAGGTTTGCCTGACATGCAAGGGAAGGCTATTTATAATTTGGTTTTGATCTGTCTTCCCAGCTTTATCTCACTTACACTTTATACTCACTGAACTTGATTGCTAATTTTGCTCACATTTTCCCCATCTCTCCGTGCCTTTGGTCATGTTGATCTCTTGGCTATAAAGAATCTGGTCACCGATTTCCACATGCCTGATGCGAACTCCAAGTTGGAAATCATTTCTGCTTGATTTTCAAATCCCTAAGCATTGGGATGAGGTAACTCCTAAGCTCTCGTTTCTTTTTCACATTTTGTGTTATATTTACTTCCATAAAGGTATTAGCTTGCTCTCCTCCCCTTCTTCAGACTCTAAACCCTTGAGATTTAGAAGATGAGTCAGACATTTCAATATTCTGGATAATTTCAGGCACAAAGCCAGCACATTATAGACATTTAGTAACTGTAAATGAATGAATGAATGAATGAATGAATGAATGAAAATGATCTCTTCTATATCACACTATTTTCCCACTTCAATAACATGACAGGAACATGAGCCATTTAAGCAGTTTAATTATCTAACCCAAAATGTGGGCTCTGAAGATCAAAATGAATCTATATGCAACAGCTGAAGTGTCAAAACACATTAAAAATAATAATGCAAAAATAACCAGGTGTAATCTAAGCTGAGTATTTTCTTCTGGCACCTCTTCCCCTACCATTCAATTTAGAATTGTGTTCTATAATTATCATATCTGCTTAAAGGTCCTATTTTCTGCTGATTCTTAACTAGGTAAAATACATACAGTTTTCAGAGACTGAAAATATTAGTACAAGGAATGAACTAATGTTTTTGTTTGAACTTATTAAATGCAATAAAAATGCACCTCACTTAACATGGTAATTTTTTTTTTATCAAATACTCAGCACTGTGAAATGTTCAACCATCAATTTGAGACCCATAATTCTCATTGTACTTAGAAATTGGAAAATATGGAACACATTCTTTAACTTGGTTAACCAGGTAAGACCATTCAAATCCCTGGATATTCATGCAGGACCTTCTATCAACAATATATTGTTTTAGATTCTGTCAGTGAGGCAAAGAATAAGACATGGACCTCCCTGCCCTCAAGAAATTTTGACAAGACCAAAACTGGGTTAAAATTATCAGGACTGATAACACCCAGTGCTCAGTGCTTGGATTCACACTTCAGAAGAAGGCTCTCACAGTATCTAGCATGTGGCATGGCAAGTTTAAGAGTAAATCACGGACAGGTCCTGTGTCTATGCCAAAGGGGCAGCTGTCAGGGGCTGTGAAGGACCAACTGTCCACCAAATTCCGCTGAACTCACATCCATTTTTTTTTTCTCATTTTGTTTTGTTATGCTCACTGCTAGTATTTTCTTTAATTCAAGTTAGCATAATTTCTCACAGGAGTAATTAATAGCCTTCCAATATATCTCCCTATCTTCTGTCTAGTTCCCTTCTATTCCACCCTCCACACTGCTGTCTATAGAGACTCCTTTCAGAAATACAAATGTCCTGCCAAAAATCTTGAAATCACTCCCACAGCCTTCAGGGTTAGGTGAAAGCATTCAACTCCTACCATGATCTGACTCTCTTTCTCTAGCTACTTGTCTCATTATTCCCAAACCTGGCCTGAAGTTCCAGCCACACCATACCTCTCCTCAAAGGGACCCTGCAACCTTTGCTGCCATGCTTTTTCATAGGCTCTGTCCTCAGCCTGTGACTTCGTCCCCTTCAGCCGCCCAAACTGAATATCTTTTAGTTGTCTTTTAAGACCCACCTTACTCTACTGATCTCAAATTCTAGTGGCTCCACTGCTCCATTCCCACTGTCACCTTCACTTCTCCTTACTTGAGCAGTCTGGCTCTTCTACTTGCCCAATTAGACAAGGCTTAATCAGTGACCAGAATCCTCTGCTCTAAAATGAAGACATCAGTGGATATTTGTTAGGTCCATTTTCTCATGAATAAACTGCCCCTCACATGGTCAAAGGCACCTAACGCATTCCCATTTAACACCCCAGCTACCCTGCAGTGGCCACAATGCTGCTCCTGAGCTTAGTTTCCTCCTCAACTCAATGACCGTTAAGACACTTCTCTTCTCCAAAGCACTCACTCACCCACAGCCATGAAAAAAACCATGAAGGGAACCCACATCAGTTCTTCTTACCTATGAACATTAAAGGGACTCCAGGGTTGTGTTTTGTTTTTGAACCCTGAAAACCATGAATGAATGATGCATCTCTTACCAGAAAGTTTGCCACCCTAAAACTCTGCTAGTAGCATGAGAAATGCCTCCTTGAACAAAGGAAATATGTAAAGGGTGTATTTGCAGGAATGACAGGAGCAACACCAGCAGGTCTTAGAGGGAAGAGAGGTGACCTAGAGTGGAAATGAACCAAGCCCTTCAGGAGAGAAAAAGTAGAGCATGTGGCTTCACAAGCAAGAGGAGCTGCAACCCCCTCTGTGCATTTAGAATAAATCAAAGCCTCTCAACGACCTATTAAGATCTGCACAGTGTGACTCTAGCTAAATCCAATCTCACTGTTTACCCTTCTTAGTAGCTTCAGGCACTCTGCCTGCCATCAGTCCTCAGATGTGCCACACCCTTTCCCCCTACACAGGGCCCTTTGCACTTGCTAGTACCTCTGCAAAGAATGAGCAGGTGTTTCATGTATGGATCCTCCCCCTCAGTCAGGTCACAGTTCAATATGTCAGCTTCTCTGAAAGGCTGTCACTAACCATCCCATTAAATAACCTATTTCCTATTTCATTATTTATTATATCGCCCCACTTTTTTTCCCTTTAGCATTTGCCATAGGCTAAAAATGTTTTGCTTCTTTACTTTCTGTCTTCTTCCCAAGAAAAGGACCTTTTTCTTTCATTCACTGTAGTATCTCCAACACTCTGTGCCTGGTATTAGGTAGGAGTTCAATATTAGTAGATAAATCGAAAAATGAATAAATAAATGAGTGAATGAGTCAGAGAGGAAACCAAGTAATAACATATAACAAGCTTTTTGTTCCTAAAAACTTGACCTCATCATCTGATTGGAACTTCTGTTTCTATGAACTCATGTGGGGATTGGGAGCCTACAATCAAGTTGTTAACTCCAATTAATTTGGTCCCCAAATATTTGGAATCCCTTAGGCATATTGGATTGGCCAAGCACAAAGGGATTATGGTTGTTGGATGAAAAAAGGATTGTTTAAAACTAATATGGATATTCTCAAGCAAACCTCAGATATCTGGCCATCAGATATGACACCCATCAGGCCAGACCCAGACCTTGGGCAGAGGATCACAGACAGACTATTTGCTGTTGGTTTGGTTCTCATGAGGATAGGCAGAAATCTCTGTTAGATTTTAGTTTTTTAAAAAAATGACAGAATGTCATAACAGAATGTGTTGCAGGTGATGCTATGTGACCCTCAAGCATTCCACCTGATCCGTTTCAGGAAGGGCTCACTCTGTGGGAAGCCAGCCACCATAACAGAAGTATGTTAAACACTGGGAAAGGACCACAAGGAGAAAAACTGAGGCCTCCTGCAAACATATGAGTGAGTCACCTTTTCTTTCTTCTTTCATTCAACTTTTTACATTTTCTGGAATCACCCAGCCAAGCCACTCCTAAAGTCCCCCCACAGAAACAGAGAGATAGAATAAAAATCTATTGCTGATTTAGGACTTTATACTTTGAGATAATTTTTACAATGGCAATAGTTGTACTGGTTGCCTTTGAAAACTATTTATTTATTTATTTATTTATTTATTTATTTATTTATTTATTTATTTACCTAGCATGCCTTTCTTTCCACTGGAACAGACTTTGGAGCAGACCCAGTACCCAAGTCCCCCTGCACAGGTATCTTAGGTAACTGAAGGTAGAGGAGTGCCACTGAATGAGGTGACTAGGCTATCTATTATCTGAGCTATGAGCAAAAGCCAAAGGAAGATTAAGTGGGACAAAATCTGAGACAGACAACCCATTATCACCCAAAAGACCACAGCAGAAGTAACTCAAAGAGTAAAAGTCTCTCACTCCAGTGGTCTGCTTATTTTGAGGTAGGTCTGCTCTTTCGGATTCACATACTACTTTAATGCTTTGAAGTCATATATAAGCTTCTTGTATCCCTTGGAAATTAATCTCCATTCCCACTAATAAAGGCAGAAGCTGCATTATAGAGAGAGTAATAAATTCTAGTGACCTCTCTGGGAGTATGTTTTCTCTTCACAGAACTTTTCTTTCCAATACCAGGCCCCTGTGAATAGTAAATATGATTTCTTTGCCTTTCTATATTCACTCCAGCTGAGATAGTGTTCTGAATGTGGGGAAAACCCCTTTATTAAAGCTGTATAAGGAATTTTGTAAGTGATTCATTCCCAGAAAACTGAGAGTTGACAGTGCCCATTCTGTACTTGAGTTCTAAGCAAGTTTCATGCATTTAAAAATAGATAAGCCCCCAAACTCAACTTTTTTTTAAGTTAATTATTAAGAGTTCTAGTTAGTCAATGATGAGTCACTAGAAATTGGTGTGCACAGAATCGGGAGTTGTGGGTCTAGCCATAACTTAGAAGGGAAACAGTCAAGTCACTTCTCTGAACGCTGCTCTATTAAAACAATACACACACAAAAGAGTATAATTTGATGATGTTTGATGTCCTTCCCAATACTATCTGCTCATAATGCTCAGAAACATTATTAAATTTTCAAATGAGTTCCTTTGCTCTGTGTCTTCGGAGGAGAATCACACCAGATTTCTAGTTTCCTCTGAGACACTGAAATAACTGCGTTTTTCCATTCTACAACTTTTAAAAGAATGAATGATAGAGATCTGCAAAATGTATATTCTATGTCCACCTAATTACTGTCCACTATTTCCAAATAAGAAACTACCTAATATCTGTGTTTTATGCTAGCAAGAAGAATTTAAACTATAAAATCCTCTGAAGTGTTTTGTGATCTTTGAATTTTATAATTTCATAACTCAGTGACTTCTTTTGTTTTTTACATTGGACTCCATATTCAGAAAAAGATGACTATTGTTCTTAAGTTAAAACTTGGAAGTAGAGACATCTGTTTTCTGAAACAAATAACCTTAAAGTTGAGTTAGTAACCGGGTTATGCATACTAATAACCATTTAGGCCAATTCCGTTTAAAATTCTTTCTTAATGTATGAGAATAATTTTATTTTTTAAAATTTGATTTCCTACCTGAAGCAAAGGAAGGCAAGAATTCTAACACACTTCTATAGTTTTTAATGGCTAAATAGTGTGAATACCCAAAATTACAAAAGGTGTAATTTTCTGTGCTATTAAATTATATACAAATAATGGGTGGAAAGTTACGTGTAGGTTACAGGAATCAAGATCAATGTAGAAAAATCAACTACATTTTCTATATCAGTAATCAACACATAAAAATAAAATTTCAAAAAATAATTTATATTAAGTGTTAACAGAAAATACTTGAGGAAAAATTTTAAAATAATGTGCTAACCCTTTAACACTGAAAACTATAGACTGTTGCTGACAGAACTTGAAACAATCATAAATAAATAGGTATAGATGTTCATGGATTGGAAGACTCAATATTGTGAAGAAATTAAACAAATATCCCCAAATTGATCTATAGATTAAATTCAGTCCCATTCAATATTCCAATAAGCTTTCTGTGTAGAAATTGAAAAGCTGATTTTGAAATTTATGTAGCGAAGCAAATGATTTAGAACAGCCAAGCAATATTGAGAAAGACAAACAAAGTTGGAAAGCTTGAATTACCTGATTTCAAGACTTTCATAATGCTAAAAGAATCAATACAATGTGATACTGGCATAAAGAAAAACAAATCAATGGAACACAATAGCTCAGATACAAAGAGACTCACATACAATCAATAGATTTTCAATAATGGTGCCAAGATCATTTTGTGAGGAAAAGAAGATATAGTATATACCTGCATTCCACAGTATATTTTATATAAATACTGTGTATATATAAAATATACTGTGAAATTTTTAAAAATTAGAAGAAAAAAATCACAAATAATTTCTTGTAAAATTTATTCAGTCAGGATCCTTTTAGAAGTAAAAGTGATTATTGGGGTGTCTGGGTGGCTCAGTTGGTTAAGATCTGACTCTTGATTTAGGTTCAGGTCACAACCTTGCAGTTCTTGAGTTCAAGCCCCGCATTGGGCTCTGTGCTGACAGTGTGGAGACTGCTTGTGATTCTCACTCTATCTATCTATCTATCTATCTATCTATCTATCTATCTATCTATCTTTTTTTCTCTCTCTCTCCACCCCTCCCCTGCTCTTTTGCATTCTCTTTCTCAAAATAAATTAAAAACCCATTTTAAAAAAGAAGTAAAAATGATTAAGAATGTAGGCTTTTAGGTGATTTTTTAAGTTTTTGCTACCTCTATTTATTCAGCAATGATTGCGAACCTACTAAGTGTCTGTCATCATTCCAGGCATTTTGAACACATCACTGAGCAAAACAGACATAAATGCCTGCTTTCAAGTTGCTAACAATCTATAGGAGTAGGGAGGAATACAGAAAATCAGGAAAACCCTGATAAATAAGTCAATGTTGTAGTGTTTTAAAAACTGAGAAGTTCTATGAAAGAGAGAAAGCTTGAAACACTGCCATATTGTGCGCTAGCTGTATCACACCACTTTTAAAAAAGCTATGGGTATACCTATATTTACTAATTAGTAGCTTTGTCCTTAGTAATTGATTGATAGTGCATTGGCAGTATTCCAGAAATAGGGGTTTGGAGTGTGTGCATGTGTGCATGCATGTGTTTAAAAGTGATGGTTTATCATCAATGCTTTATTCTTCAAGCTTTTGCAATATTTAACGTCTGAATAAACATATATCAAGATGTCACCTGGGGTGGGTGGAAAGGTTCGTTTCAAGGACACTATTCAAAGCTAATCTCCTCTCATGTGCTACTGAGTCATAGTCACAGTGAGTTATCAAGTCAAAGAGCAGCCCTTTTTGTCTTCTGTATAAAAGACAAGCTGCTCAAATGTTACAGAATTCAGACGCCCAAGTCATTAAGATGTGGTTGTACATAAAAGATGCAGCACTGATAATTCAAAATAGACAAGAAGAATGTGCTCTAGAAATAATTCTTCTACAAGTCATAATATCTGGCACAAAACATAAATAAAGCCCTATTTTTCTCCTTCAGTGCCCTGCTGTGAAGGAGTCACTGAGCCAACTTGTTATCTGCCAGTAACAGTGAGTTTCGGGAAGGCCTTCAGCTATGAAGAGACTCTTTCTGTATTTTTTAACAAGACATAGACTGAGGATACAAGAAATCCCCCCCAAAAAGGCAATAGCACACCAACAATTCAAAAGCCTCTGAGATGAAATTATCCAACATTCTGAAACACGAAGCCCCATGTTGTTTTTCTATAGCTAAAAACACACCCCACATAAAGTGTTTTTCATGTTTGTTCTTGTTTGTCGTTCTTAATTACATATCTTGGAAAAATCCATCTCTAATCAAGCTCTATAGATGTACTAATGGACCTCCAATCCTAAATCTATATACCATTAGAGGATCCTTCCATGATGACGTGTTTATTTGCCAGCTACAGCTTACGTTTTCCTGTCTCTTTGCCTATACATATAGGTATCTGCTCACATGGAAAGCCTGCTGCAATTCTACCCACATTTCCACTTCCCACTCAAATCCCTTTCCTGGGTGAAGTCTTCCTCAACCAACAAAATCAGAAGTGACCCACCCTCAGCCCTCTTTATGCTCACACAGCATGATCTTCAGGCCCACTACTTATCTGCTCTGGAATTGTACCAGGGCATTTCCTGACTACAGTGATCTCTCTTGGAGGCTCATAGCCCAGTTAGGGAGAGAACTGTAGGCTCCACACAAAGAACCCAGATTAAACGCAGATTGCATTCTCAAAATTCTCAAAATTGAACTGCAAATTTTGTTTTTAGAGCTATTAGGAACAATGATTCTTGGCCAGCCTATCAATGTTCACCTAACCCATATAGCACTTGGAGTACAGTATTAATAGCACCCTTTGCAAAATTATTTTTCTGAGAAAATGTATTGTCTCAGAAAAAAGTATTGTATGTGATTCTGTCCTACCTCTACACTGCCAACATCAATTGATCAAAAATGTTTAGGTGATCAAAAATGCTTAAATAGTTGTTGACGATATGTATTAAGTGCCATGAATTGGTAACTGTCTTCCTAAAGAACCCACAGGAATGATCCACATCCTGTGGTTCCCAAGTCTCCACTCAGCAGCTTCTGTGAAACCCTATGTGAATTTCAAATGTTGCATATTTTCTATCACTTGAGAAAACATCTGCCAAAGTGCAGTGGGGAAGCTGGGTATTGGCCATATGGTGGCACGTAGAACTGTCTTACCTCAGCTTCCTAGATATTTCTATTAAAGGAACTTGGGCTTATTTTAAGCTATGAAATAGAGTCAACAGGTTGCTTTGTTTGGGTTGGATTCATAAAACACAATAGTTAATAAGATAATGTTATTTGGTCTTTTTAGCATCTTCTCTCACATGGCTCATCTACAAAAGCAGTCATTAGCCAAGAGAGTTAAAGATAAACCAGAAGAAGAAAATCTGGTTTATATATGGTTGGCTTCAATCTGAAAAACAGTCAATAAAAATATGGAAATAACAAAGACTTTGAAACGAAAGAGATTACAAAAGTTAAGCTAGTTTTCTACTCATTTTCTTTGCCTTCTATTCCTTTTAGATGAGCCTAGATTTTTCCTTAGAAATCAATGCAATTTGTGAAAACACAATCTTTCTCTGAAAGCCCAGTTCTGTGGCAGAAATTGAAGGAGTTTCTCTTACCTCTTAGTTCCCCCATATCCAGAGTTGTCCCAAGCTGTTCTAATAGAGCAACTCTTGCTGCATTCTTTTTGTGTTTCTTGCCATCATAATGTTGCTGGGCCATCAGAGGATTGTTAAACCAGGCTGCACAGAGCCCACAGTATCTGTCTGAATCTCTTCTTTGATAAGGAGATGTGACCACTGGAGCAGTGTCCACCCTCGGAGGCTTCAGTGAGTTCAGGGGTGTTGCTGTGAAGGAAAACAACCAGAGGGACACACAGGCTAGGTTAGTCCATTACTGAGTATGAGTACCCATGTCTTCAATATCTGAAGGGGGAAGGGTCTCATGTTCATTCTAGAGCTCGAAATCCAGAGTTTACTGAAAGCAGGAAAATGATCTTTGCTAGCCTCCATTTTTGAAGCTGGGATACAACCAAAAATTCCTATTTTATTGAGATCAGATTTCTCACGTTATTATGCTTAAATCTGACCGTTTAGAAGACCATCCCTTATGAAGAAAGAAAGATGTTCAAAAATAAACTCTTGGAGGTAAGGGAGGGATCCATTAAATCGAAGCCAAAACTTGGAGGAAACGTTGAACAGTTACGGCTTCAAAGATTTTGAATGAATGAATTCGACATGTGTGTGCTATAACTAGAAACAACCAATACATAAAGGACTTGCCCAAGTGATAGAAGTAGATCTTTTCAGTTACAAGGACTATACCAATTGACAAAATCGTGCTCATTTTATTGTCAGTTTCTTCTGTTTACTGTGATGGGTTATTTTCAATCCATACCTGCTAAAATTGATGTTGAAAGTATAATATTGTTTTAAAAGACCAAAAGACAAACAGTATAGAGCAGATGTTGCTTTATCTAAACTGAAAAGACATAATATCACTTGAGATTGCACAGCCCTAGCTATTAACTTAACACATTCCATTGTGAGCCTTCAGTTATTTTTGGTCCAGAAATAAAAAAAAGAACCTAACTTGAAGGAGTTTACCAACAGAAAGTAAAAATAACTTTCTTCTGTATTACAACATACAATGTGCTTTCATCCTCCCAATAGCTATGACTTGAATTACTATCCCATTTCTCACCTGATGGACCTCGCACAAGCCACATGATTTACTGACAGTAACATTTCTAGTTATGGGGAAGGTAAGACTCCAAATCAAATCCTTAATTTCCAAGTCCAATGTTCCTCACAATACCTCTAAAGACTCTTTTTATACTTCTTAATAAGCAATTTTATAATAAGCAAATTTAGATACTTTTCTAGACCTCAGTCATCTTTGTTTTACATAGGATTTAATTTAAATTTGGAAAAAGGTTCTAATCCAAATATTTTACAGAAGAAAAAGAAATTTAAATTCTCATATGCCCCACTAGTCATAATGCAATATAGCAGTACCTTCTGTTCATTCTTTGCCCCTGTAATGTAGAGTAGACTTGGAAAAACCAAGAACATTAGGGCCATTCCAAAGAAAAGCTAAAATCTGGAACCTCAATAGTAAGTAATACTTAATCAGCTCCCCAACCTTTCAAATCAGTTTCGTGTGGGCTTTTTTTTTCAGATTAAATAACAAACATGCAAGTAAATACTTGCTAAATAACATTTTGATTCAAGGAGTGACTGTATTGTGGCAATATCTTGAAAAAGTCTTTTCTTCTCAACCCAGAGATTTCACCAGATGGGGAAGTTTTAGCTAGCTTGGATGAAACTTAATGGTATTATTTCTATAGGGACTTAGAGAAATAGTATGTCTCTTAAAGGCCTCATTACCAGATCAGTCATATATCAATCACCATGTGAAAATAAAGCTGAAAAGTGGGCCATACCACACCAGCTGTTACCCAGTATCATTCTGTTGTGACTTAGAAATGCTAATAAAAGCTACAAATACTCAGTTGACCTGTATGTAAAAGGACTTCTACACACTTTTCAGAAGGAAATTGGATCTCGCTTCCAAAGTTTCCCACAGCCCTATCAATTTCTGAGGATTTATATCTATCTGGTTTGTTTTTTTTTTATGGCAAGGAAAACATATCAAATGCTTGCGATCAGAATGAACATTGATTCTTGAAGCATAACTCACTTTTCTCTAAACTGGGCCCTAAAAAAATATCTGAGCCAATTTTATCTATTGATACCTCTTATACCACTTTCCAGCAGGAGTGATGCACAACAGAATATCCATCAAATAAGATAATCTTATCTCTCACACAAGAAAGTAGGTTAACGCTGCATCTGTATTATAGCTTCTCCTCCTTAATAATTCCACTACCTGGTGTACCGCTGCAAAGTTTAATTTTTCTTATGCTCCTATTACCAACTGTCCTCACCAATCCCAACCCAGTTTATATTTCCTGTAAAGGCAAGAAAAGGCAGCAGCGTGAGAGAGTGGAAACCGTGTGGGATCAAAGTCAGAAATCAAGGTTGGATTGGATTCCATCACCCCCTGAGCTGTGTCACCTTTGGCAAATCTCTGATGTCTCTGGTTTCCACAAGGTTAAAATTCAGGGTCACTATCTCTTTAAAGCCCATAGTGTGGGGATGGAACAAAATTGTACAAGCTTGCTCTTTCTCTTTTATGGCTTTGACTGAATGCCAAATAGCGAGGTTATATGGGAAGAGAGCAGTTTCCAGATCATAATGCTAAATCTATGTGTGAGCATGGACCATAACACCCATAGTTCTTTGGCAAAAGTATGTTATTCTAATAAAATGAATACAAAATAGGGTAAAGATTATGGTTTGGCTTGAAAACATGTTTATAACAAAACACTTTAGTTGATGTATAGTTCATTTTTATTTAAATTTCATGCTTTATGTTTTTATTCTAATTGCAAAAATATGTAGCTAAATACTGACTTCACCTCCTCTATGTACAACTTAAAACCAACAGTTCATTCATCAAAACCAGTAGTTTTCAACCTTGGGCGAGTATTAGACTCAGCAGGAGCTTTAAAAATCTCTGTGTCCGGACTGTTCCCCAGACCAATTCTGTTCAATTATATCTGAATCTCTGGGTAGGAGCCAGGAAGCAGGAGGCTTTAATGCCCCCTTCCCACACCACCTCGATCCATGCTTCCAAAGTACAGCCAATGTTGAGAATCACTAACACAAATATTGCCAGATTTTGTTTGAAAGTGACTACACAATAGTCTTCCTAGATCTTCACATAAAAGAAAGTCACATACTACATCCCACAGCAATAAAGCCAATTATTTTCTAGGCAGTAACTGAAATGCCACATCTTTATCTATGAGGCAGAAGGAAATAATAATTACTTGGCATTTTTTAAACCCCTAATCAATTTCTCCATTTCGCCAAGATATAAAAGTTTCTCCAAAATAGCAGCTAATGTTATACATTTATATTACAAAAATTAAATAACAATTCCGATCCCTTGTCCCAAGCAGAAACTCATATATACATTGAGCTGCTGAGACACAGCACCACCTAACTTTGGCAGTCCCCCCAGCCTGGGCCACCATTCCTCTCCTCCTGGCTAACCACTGCCTTGCAGGGTGCTGTTCAGTTCCCTCTGCTCTGTGAGGCCTTGGAAACCCAAGTAAGTGGCTCTCCCTTCTCTAAACTCAAAGCACTTACTAACCACGCAATTCATTGGACATTTCTTAAACAGCGCCTTATAGTCTTAGTTGTGCGTGCACGCTCGTGTGTGTGCATGGCTAAGGGAAATTAGATCATAACACTTATACATCAATAATGGACACTTTGGTGTGTGCCGTATTCTCCAATACAGGTCTGTAGTCCCTTGTTTCTACTCAGAAAAAATAAAAAACCTCTAAAGTTCAAATTTTTCTCCATGATTCATTTTTTATTAAAACATGACAAGAATTCAGAAGAGGTTATTTGTCATCTTTATATAAATATATATTTTCATATAAATGTATATATTTATATACATAATATAAATGTAAATTTATAAATATACACGATATATTATATATATATATATATATATAATCACTTATATAAACATACATACATGTTGCAATAGAATGATTAATGTCTCTAAGTATAGAGTGCTTAGATCTGCTAAAACATAATATATAGTATATGGACCTAATTACATAGTTAAAGTCTTACTCTCATAACACATTCAGCCCCCAGTATTTTGAACAGAAGATCAGGATCTGTAGCCAGTTCAGAGTAACTAAAATAAACTCAACTTGTTCTAATGCTTGAGACAATTGAAACAACTCAGTCTCCAAAACTTGATTTCTAAGAATCACCAGACATGAAAGCCATTTTCAATACCCCCTTTATGTCTTGTATAATGTTTGTCAAAGAGCAAGTTCTCAGTAGCTATTTGCAGACTGTTGGCTAAGTTGTCCTGAGTAATAGTTTGGAATACTATCTCTCTCCTATGTTTGCTTTTATCCTGGTAGAATAACCACAGTTGATCTAAGGACAAAAGTATTTTCAAAGCACCATGTGTGCACCTCTCTCAGCACACCTCCTCACTCTGTAACGTAACATTGTATACGACCAGACTCTCCATAAGTCTGCACCTTGCCTGGTGGCACTCGCACAATGTATATCCCATGCCTTTTGCTAAATAAATGAATGGATGGATGGATCCTCTTTGTATTAGAAGTGAATAAAGTACTGGTGACCAAGAGTTTTCTTATCTCTTCTAAATTGTATCATTTAGGGCTTGAGTGCTGTACCAGTCAATATAAATATAAGTATTAGAGAATCACTGGCAAGATTCTGAGTGGGGGTGGGGAGGCGAAGCCTAAATTATAGAAAGGCAACCTGTCAAAGTGGAGACACACAGCCCAGTCTTCCTCTGTCTTTTGGTTTCAATTGGATATAAAGGAAGTTAGTATTGTAACCAACTTCTGTCTGTTTGCCAAGGTGGCCTATTTCTGTACATTTTAGAGAGTTCAAATTATGCACATCATCCTGGAAATTTTACTTTTAAACAGGAAGCCATTTACTTGGATTCATTTAACATGGCATCTAAACCCTCACTCCAAGTTTCTGGCATGGTACCAACCATCCCAGTTTGCCAGGAACTGAGAAGGTTCCCAGGACGTGGGACTCCCAGTGCTAAAACAGGGACGATTCCAGGCAAACAGGAATGAGTTCGTCATTCTAGCTTCTGGGGTCACGCCTGATTTCACATCATACAGGAGAAAGCAATTAGTAAAAATTTTGGAAATAACTGCTTGGGAGATTAGAGCAGGTGCTTTCTCAACCAACCAAACAGAATTTATCAATAGATCTCAAAGCTTTACTTGTCAGATCACCATGTGGGTATCCTTAGCCAGAAAAGGGGATAACACAGTCAGCAGGCAATGGTATTCTTACCTACCTGTCTGCCTTCTGGGTCACGGCACAGGGTGCTCTTCAACCCCCAAATGTGCAGCTTTCATTGGCATCCCCTTCTCTCTCTCCTCCATTACTCTCCTCTTCCTTCCTCCCCTGTCATTTCCTTTCTACCTCTTTCATTCATTCCTGATGCTTTCTAGGCTTTAGGACTAACAAAACTTAGTCCATCCTCACAAAGGACTTGGAGGCTATTGAAATATTTTCTAGAATTTACTTCTTCCAAAGTATGTGGCTTTCTCACCTAAGGTGTTCTTATCCATAATACTAATTCTTCAGGTTTGTTTGACATTATGCAGTTTATTCCATTCTGTCTGTTCCATGTATTTTCTTCTTTAAGCTGCCCCCAAATCCTGTTTGACCAATGAGGTAGCTTTAAGTTCAGGGAGATAAGTCAGCTATCACAGGGTCCTCTAATTAATAAGTGGCAAAGACAAAGGCAAAGGCCAGATCTTTTGAGTCAAAGACCAGCACCATAGTTTAATGCCAACTAGTTTCCAATGATGCTGAGGTAGCAATAGGCCAAATAAACAGTCAGAACACTTTTCCTGGGCTTCAACATCTGTTCTCAGAAGGGATTATTTGGAAATATGCATTTTACCTAAAACAATTTTTTCCAATTCCCAGTGCCTATGATCATCTGCCTTTCCTTTTTCTCTTTTTGTCCCACCCTAAATCAAATTAATAACAGTAGGAATCCTCCAGCAAGTATCACTGTTTGAGGGCGGGGGGTGGGGGGGGGAGAGTGTTTTGTTTTTGCAAATGCTATTGACAGTTAAATGTGCCTAGGCCTTTCAGCAGCCTGGCTGAGGAGACAACTGTCAGTGTGGATGGACAACTCAGTCTTCCAGTCTCTTCTGCAGGTAAATGCTTCAATTCCTGCAAACCAGGCAAAGGCAAGGCTCAAAGCGTATCTCTCTATGCATCTCTCCCAGAGGACAGGGCCTCTTGTCTAGATGGTACATGCTCAACCAACATGATCAATAAAAGAAGAAAAGGACTAGTTAATTTCAGGCACAATCACCTGGGTGGATTTTCACTTTTTCCTAGATGACTCATGATAGGTAATTTTAAATATTGAATGATTTTGTTAAACTTTACAGGGTTAAAAACAAGTGAGATGTTCGTATTTGGGGAGAGATTACATAAATTGTGGGCATCTACATTCTGAAATACAATGCAGCAATCAAAAACACATTTTAGAAAAAAAAATTAATATTTAGTGACCTGGAGAAATGCTTAGGATATAATGTAAATCAAAGATGTGTTTATATGTAGGGTGTAAACCAAATTACTTATTAAATTATACACACCCACATATTTAAAACTATATAAAGACTAGAAGGCTATAAATCAAGATCTTAGGAATGGTTATTTGTCAGTTGCAGATTACGGTGATTTGTTTTATACTAGTGGATATACACTCCTTGATGCAGAGGGAAAGCATTTTTATTTTACAACTTACATATAGGCCACATTTCATGCTAACTTGTTTTAGTGCAAAGTGGAGAAAACACTGCTTAGGGGACGTGTGGCACCATAACCAGTTCTTAAATTGCAGAAGATTTTATTTGTGGTGATTTATTTATTAATTTATCATTGATTTGGAGGAAAACAGGTTGGGAGAAAGCTGGCTCAGTCAGAATATGATGTAAAGGCCCCAGCTTCTCGTATTTCTCCAAAAGATACAGGGAAAAGCCGTTTTCCCACTGTATAGCCGATCCCCAAAATCACTCTCATTACTTAGATAAAATGAAGCAACTCTCTTCCTTTTCATATATGTTTGGAAGTGAGCTCCTCTATCCAAAGCTGCAAGATAGGAAAAGCCATGTGCCATTTCTTGTATGCCATGGATGAAATTAAAGAACACTATAAAACATTTCATGTTCCAAAATATGTGCCAATAAACATTTCCTGAGAAGAAATAAAGGCGAGGATGGCTTATCACAACCATTATTCCAATTCAATTTTATATCAAAACTCTAATTATAATCAGCCTATTAACAGGAACTGCTTCCTCATCCACACTACATTCATATGTCATGAGTCTTCATTATTACAGTATTCATAGATCATTGATTTTCATTAATATAGAATAATTCCCTCTAGTTGTAGTCACTGATTGGGTTCTAAATATCTTAAGTATGCCTGTTTCCTACAGAAACCTAATCTTTGAAAATAAGCCATTAAACAGAACTTTAGAGGAGATGAAAGTCCTTTTATAATTTTCTCATGTTGTTTGACAAAAGAATCCTAAGTCTGCGATACACCACATTCTTCTGTGTGTTGAAAACAGGGGGATAGACTGTAGGCTCCATGAGGGCAGGATCTTTATCTGTTTTGTCTGCCACTGTACCCCAGGTACCCAGAAACAGGTAGGGCACATAGTATGTGTTAAATAAACCCTTGTTGAATAAGGGCAGCAGTTTATTCCCATAAAGCTACCTGTGTGAGAAAAGGAATTTTACTTTAGGAAATTCTGCTAGTAGGAAGGCATCCTTCCAGTCCAGACTGATCTTAAAAACACCTGTCGCATTGTAGGTATAATGCATTCACAGCATTTAGACTTAGACACCATTCAGTAAAGGTGCTTTGCTTTTTCTGAGTTCAGTGTCAAAATCTTTGGTTATGGCCACAGTTCCCAAACTCTGTGCAGAGGTGCCCTTGGATGATGCAGTCAACATATAGGAAAACCATAGGATTATTTAAAATTCTAAGAAAAGCATAGAGATATCCATTAGACACCATGGCAACCACTCTCCTGAGGAAGTTCACAGTCTCAACATTGGATGCTACCACCCTTTGAATGAGTTCATATTCCTGTGAACCTGGATTTTTGGAGACTGCTGTCCACCTCCAATCTATCTAGCCAACCTGTGAGGAGCAAAAAACAAAGGTTAACAATGTCCAATCTAATCTAAAGGTTTGAGAAGCTATGCTGTGTCCAACAGGCAAATGCACTCATTACTGAATGTGATTATTTAAGGATGAAATGCAAATATTAAATTTTCCTTCAATACATGCTGGCAGAGTTATTACGACACAAATACTTATTGTTTGGATACTAGGAGTTATGACATCACCCTACTACCTACTTTGCTTATTGCTTACAAGAATCAATGACCTGCTAAGTGGGCACTGCTGAAAATGTCTTTCCTCATGAACCTGAGACAAGAGGCAGAGTCCCAGAGGGCACAGTGGGTTTCCTTGATGGGGACTCATTGACCCACTGGCACCCCTATGCCTGTGCCAGCAGATGCCATCTTAGAGCGGGGAGCTGGAGGCCATCACCCAGATCCCAGGCAGTGTTGCCAGAGGCTGGAGACTGGTGAGCTGAACCCTGAGGACGGGTCCTAGCTCCTATTCTTTCATTCCACTGCCACCATCCCCGGCTTCCCTTAATCCATACCCTGTGCTCACGGATGGGAATGATTTACTTATCCACCAGCATCAGCTATGCAACTAGAGAGCCAGCTTCCTGGATCATTTCTTATGTCCTATGAATATTTATGGAGGATTCAAAGATGAGAAAAGCGACTGGTGCCAGAAGCACAGCACAGAATAAAGTACAGGCTAAGTTCAGAGGTAGACACAGAGAGAGGATAGCCTTTGGTGTGGGCTGAAGGAAGCTGAACCCTTAGGAATAATTTCAGAGAAGTCAGTACTGATATTGTTCCCTGAAGAGAATGCATGTATCTATTTTTCACCCCCAACCAGCATGCTTCCCCCAATCAGGTTTCTCCACTTCACCTCTGTGCTGAGCGACCTTAAGCATATATCCCTAAAAGTCGAATTGTCCTTAAAAATCCACAGTTTGCAAGTTAAGAAAATTGCCTCTACTTCATATTTAAAACTAACTGAATATGAATATTAGCTATGCATATATTTTGCATGTATTTCTTTGGATTTAATCTAGAAATAAAGTACTTTTATTGGAAAACTGGAAACTGCTACATCTGAAGGTTTGATGCTATTCTAAGTCAGCTCTATCAGACTTTGAAGCAACCCTAGAACTTCTTGAGGTCTTCTGAGACAGATGGAGACACTCTCCTCTCTCAATGTTAGGTATTCCCAACACTTGGATCAAGAGAATCCAGAGCATCAAATGCTAAAGCAAGAAGGTCCTCCAATCCCTATAAGTTTAAAGACCATTGCCTTATACCACTGCTTCAGATATTGAGCAATGAAGTTGGTGGGCAGGGGATGATTGCAAATAAAGAAGAGGTTTTAGGCTAGATAAGACATTGCAAATCAATGTTAGAAATCATTAGCTTAATTTAGTCCCTGGGGGAATAGAGGCCAAGCTAGAGCCCGAATTATTTAGATGTATCATCCATAATCATTCATTTAACTATGGCTTGACCACAAATTGCATACTTCATTGTTGCCATGCAGACACAGTTAAAAGGGAGTGCATGAGAGAGAATGTAAATGATTTCTATTGAAGAATTTTTAGAAAAAGGGTGCCATTAACAGCTAATGAAGGTGATGCTGCTTAAAATTTGCAACCCCAAGAGTGCTCCACAGACCAAGATCATCAACATCACCTGGCAGCTTATTGGAGATGCAAATCTCAAGTCCCACCCTGGACCACTAGATGAGAATCCACATTTAGGAGAGCTTAAGATGACTGATAAGCAAACTAAATTTGGAAAGCCCTGGGTTAGGATCAGTGTTTCTCAGTCTGGTAAGGGTTAGAACCACCTGTAAGACATTGAACGCTTATGGACTCTAGGCCCCACCCCAGTCCAATTATATTATAATCCCTGAGGGTGGGGCTAGCAACAGCTGGTTTTAAAGCTTTGCAGGTGCTTCTAGTGCGTAGACAGGGTTGGGAAGCATCAGTCTGGAGGGACAGCATCTGGCATGGGCCTCACTTTCACTTCAATCTTACAAGGCATCTGTATTTTCATGTTTCATTCATCCTACTCTGCATTGGCATCAGGTTCCACATTAATATACAACACCACCCCAGCCCTCATGCAACTTGAAATCTGGAATAGAAATACTTTTAATTAACTCACAGAACAAGTATATTAAGTTGCACTCATTCAGAAGCCTATTTATTCAAAAAAAAATCATAAGGGGCAACAGATATAAAGAGAATAAAAGTTTTGAAATAAAATTAAACTAGATTCACATGGCAACTCAGGATGGAGTTGCTTTAACTATAGTGAGAATATTTCCTAAAATAAGATGGGGTAACGGTTCAAACTCATGTCTTTTTTGTGCCTGCTTAAAAAAGTTAGTTCCTAGACATCCTGGCCATAGAGAAAACAAAGACTGTAAGCCAGATCTCCTAATTCCTACTCCATGTTTTCCCATGTCCCACACTGACATCAGTTCTACCAGGCAGACACAGAGGCTGCCCTCACAGAGACTGGGAATGTGGTGAACATGAGACAAGGGAGTGTTTGGAAAGAGGAAATCAGAAATCTCACTTACTGGTCATGAGAGGTTCATGTATCTGGTCATAAGTTTGTGGCTACCACAGCAATCTAATATCCTTTCAAAGCCATATGGGATGGATTGTAGATTGCCAGGAAGTGTAGGAAAGATCCAGAGAGGTGGCTTAAAGAATAGGGGTGTATGAGTAATGGTTAAAGGATGTAAGATTACTTAGCCAGAAGACGAGAAGCTGAAGCATTACTTAATAACACATGAGACACATAGAGGATTGTGGAATTTAGACTGATGGCCAGCTGTTCTTCCAAAGATGCTAAAAAGAAAAAACAGACTGAGCCTGAACAGTAGGCCTTTAGAAGACAAGGAGCTTAAGAGAACATGATGCATGATGTTAAGACACATTTACTGCCCATAGGGTGGGTAGCTGAGGAATGTTTATAGAACGAGAGCATTATTAATACCCAGTGGTGAAAGGGAGAGCATTTAAACCATGCCAGATGATGGGACTTAAGACTTAAAGGGAATCTTGCTGGAAACAGAGATGAATACGATGGTAACTCGGGATTCTATGAATTTCTAGGTATAATTCACTCTCCATCCTAGGCACTGGATGAGATAACATTTTTTAAGGCAAAACTCTTGAATATTAAATCATCAGGGTTAAGCAGACTTATGGACATCTTTCTTAATCATTTTCACTAAAAATGATCTCCCCTTTGTGTTAAGAAAGAGCAAGTAAAATGTTCCCATTTTTGCCAGAGTTAGTTCTTGCTTCCCCTGTCCAGCAGCATTCTTGATATATGAGTTTTACTAACTGAAAATGAAAGGTCCAGGTATTAATATTTCATCAGCTCTGTTGACTGAAAAGCAAAATGAAGATGATAATCATTAGCAGTTTACACTAATCAAAATATAATTACAGTGGGAATTCATGAGTGCACCTTCAATCCCAGTCTTCTGCTTCTTGGTTGTGAAACCTCAATAGGTGGTGTAGACAACAACCATGCATAGGTTGTTGACTGACTGAAGACTCTCAGTTTAGATGATTACACTCAAAACTCCCAGACTATGTCTTTAGCCAGTATCACCCACAATAAGAATGGCTGCAATTCATGATACCTCAAAGTGGTCAAAGTCCTCTTGAAAACCTAGATGGATTCATAATTAAAGCTATAGACTCAACAATGTGTGTGCTCAGCAGACAATTACTAGAAAACCCACACAGGAGAAGCCGGCTCTCTGAAGGCTGAGAGTAAAGTAAGAAAACACAAAATGTCATATGTCTAAGCTTTCAAGTAAGTAAACTGGCTTGGTGTCAGTGTCACATAACAAGTTAGATAACAGAATAACCTATTGAGAAATTAATTAATTGCCTTATATTCCTATGGACTCACTTCATAAAAATGAAAGGTATTTTCCACTTCATTCCAAAATGAGGCCTAAGCCTTGAAGTCTGGTTTTTTTCCATGCCAAGCATGGAATGAACAAAGGCACATCAGGCTATCTGAATAACGAGGGGGTCTGTGTGTCAAAGAAGTGTGTGCCTAACTAATATCAGGAAAGGAACTGGCATGTTAGGAGCAAGGGAAAAGAGGGTTGCAGGTATGGCTAAAGACCTGGGCATATTAAAAGCAGTGTGTCTCAGGTGGCAGGACATCCCCCAGAAATGTTCATAATGGAGTTTTGGCCTTCCTTTCCATAGCATCACTTGGCACAAAGGAGATGAAACCATCAGTGGAAGTCACCGACCTGAAGGAAGACAGGAGAGGGAGACAGGCCTGAGAGGGAGACAGGAAAGTGAGATCCACTTCTGAGGAAGCCCTGGGACTTCACCTACAGCCTGTGGCCCAGAACACAACAGCATCCTGGATGACCATAAAGTAGCCAGAGTCCACAGGCTGAGATCTCTTTGAGGATGTCCACATGCCTCTAGGCCTTTGTGTGGCCCTAAAGAGCACCCCAAAGAATGACCAAGATGGGTCTTCTAACCTGCCTTTAGGGCTAGAGGATAGAAGTAATTTACACTGATTTTTAAAAGGTAAAGAAATATGGGGTGCCTGCGTGGCTCAGTCAGTTAAGTGTCTGACTTTGGCTCAGGTCATGATCTCATGGTTTGTAGGTTCCAGCCCTGCATCAGACTCTGTGCTGACAGCTCAGAGCCAGGAGCCTACTTTGGTCTGTGTCTCCCTCTCTCTCTCTCTGCTCCTCCCATATTCAATGTCTGTGTCTCTCTGTCTCTCAAAAATAAATAAACATTAATAAATAAATAGATAAATAAATAAATAAATAAATAAATAAATAGTAAAGAAATATGATATTTGTTATACTCAAGGGAAATCCATTAATTCATACGTATTAAATCTGATTATTCAACCAACCTGAACGTTACACAAGACTTTTGACACTGACGTTTAAATAATACAGATATTACAAAGGATGAGAATACAGTCTGGGACACTTACTACCAATTATTTTAGGTAAGAGACTTACTTTACAAGTGCCTTCTCAATTTCATAGACTAGACAGTTTTAGGGTTCTTTTTTTTTTAATGTTTATTTATTTTTGAGACAGAGAGAGACAGAGCATGAATGGGGGAGGGTCAGAGAGAAAGGGAGACACAGACTCTGAAACAGGCTCCAGGCTCTGAGCGGTCAGCACAGAGCCCGACGCGGGGCTTGAACTCACGGACCGCGAGATCGTGACCTGAGCCGAAGTCGGCCGCTTAACGGACTGAGCCACCCAGGCGTCCCAGTTTTAGGGTTCCTTAATAGTTGATTTAAGAGTAGTTGAAAGAAAATCTCTCACTCAGAGTTTTTTCTGAATAGTATTGCATTCTGTGTATGGATTCCAAGCCCTGACCACATCTTCTATTGACAGTTTTCAGCTTAAGCACAGGAAACTGACAATTTTATTGTTCTACTCTATTCCTTCATAAAAATGTGTTAAAGAACACTTTCTGGAACAAAGGTATAACCACATCATAAAAGCTGCTGAAATCATCAACTGTCTTATACCACTATTTGATCATCCAAAAAAGAAAAGTGAGTTTATGCTATTTAAAAGGATTTGTGAAAATCACCTAGGCAGTAGTCTCATTGTTAAAATCTTTAAATCCATCCAGTCTTTGATCTTTTGTTTCTCTGGTCATCAAATATAAAATCAAAAGACAGCAGCCTTGATCGAATCATTGCTCCAAGCCGCTTGTGATCCAGTGTACAAAAGTCATGGCCAAAAGAATTTAGCTAGCCTCACACTGCTTATGCATTTAAACCCTATTCGCTGTACTACAGTCAGCGGCCAGATTGGTATGTTTTCTCTTGACAGCTGACATCATGGAAGATTACTGCAAAACAAAAGAAAGCTCTTTGCCATCAACCTGGTATATCACCCTGGGCAAATGGCTTTACCTCTCTAGGCCTGTTTCCTCATCGGGAAAATGACATGGTTGGGAAATAACGATGGGTAAGCACCTTCCAGGTCTGCAATTTTATGAATCTATTACTTGTTGCATTTGTAAGAATTAGAAAAGCCAAAGACATCATCAGAACAAATGCATCGATCTAGAGATGACATCTTAGAACATGCTAGCTTTTCCAATTTAAAAGAAAATGCACTGCTATGAAGATCCTCTGGTTTGACAAAATATTGTTTGCATCTATTAAAACAAGTATCTAGACAGGCTATGTTGGCAAACCGAATAACCTGATTCAGATGATAGAACTGCTGCAGTATATAAAATCTTATATGCAAATCTGAGGTGCTGATTGAACCTGGAGTGCATATATTATTTAAAATTTGAATTTATGTAACTTACAAACAGATCCAGAACACCCTGATCTTTATTCATTCAACAGAGAACTCAAATAAGCAACTCCGTGTCTGGCATAGAAATTTATGGAAAAGTTCTGAAGCTCTGTCTCACTCATTTTCCATAGAAAGTAAGGAAGGAAAGGAGAGAACCAACAAGATTGCAGAAGAGGAATATATGATAAACACACTTACACACAAACAAGCAGAGTGGACGAGATCATTGCTTATCTGTTCTTTTCCCCACATTGCTCACTGTTCCTACAAATGAGAAATGCTTGATTTAAAGTTTATACACATATCTTTGTGGCTTTGCTGCTTCCAATCATCTTAGTGAGAGCCTTAGAGTGTGAACTCTGCTGTTCTTTAGGGGAGCAAAAATCTGGAGATCATTTTATGAAGCATTATTTATCACTACCTGGAGATGAAGGTCCTGAAACACGGAATCAGAGGCCCTGAGTTCAAGCTCCCGTTACATTATTTCACTACATAACATTAGGCATGTCACTCTGCCTTCAGTCTTACTTCCCTCTTTGGTAAAATGGAGATAATTATACTTTAGACCTCATGGTTTTTATGAAGAGTAAGTAAAACAATGAATGTGATGTTTCTGATAGAATGTCTTTAACACTATCAGTTATGATCTTTTTATGTATTTTTTACAGAGAGAGTGTGAGGATGCAAGCAGAGGAGGGGGGCAGAGAGAGAGGGAGAAAGAGAATCCCAAGCAGGTCCCATGCTCAGCACAGAGCCCAACATGGGGCTCGATCCCATGACCATGAGACCGTGACGCGAGCTGAAATCAAGAGTCAGACATTTAACCAACTGAGCCACCCAGGCGCCCCTGTGATCATCTATTATTAGTTTAGATTCTGCCCTCTGAACTATAGTTTTACTACACACTAGGATCTTTAAAATATTATATCTTTTTATTCAGTTTTGCATGATGAACAGACTTCTTGAAAAATTTTATATAAATGTAATGGACATAACTTTTGATATAGTCAATTCTTGTTATTCATAGTTAGTTATGTTCTTCATAAAGTCTCCAAGAACACTGAATTAGCAAAGACCAAACCATTGCTCCTTAGGATGAATTCAGGGTTAGGTTACTTGAGTATATGGTTACATTTTGACCCACTGATCAATATAGATCCTTGCTTTATGTGTGCTTCTGTTTAAAGATACCTTATTTAATATACATTCTTGATTCATTAACATGTAACTCAAAGTCAACAATATACAACTCATGCCTAAACTAAGCTAAGTTAAATGTATGTATTCTTGCCATAAGTCACATCCCAGCCTTCTTGCATTTAGAAACACTAGACAGTACTCCAGCACTACCTTTGGGGGGCATTTTAAATAATAAAGTCACCAACAAAACCCACAAAAATGTGTAAAACCTGGCACTAAATAGATTGCAAAAAAAGACATTTATTTGCAGTATGCAATTTGAAACAAAAGGCCAAGGATTGCCTTATTCATCCTCAGCTAAGAAAATGCCCATGAGGCAACTCAAATTTTTCACCATTTTACACATGTCTACAAACAAACATTAATGTGCTGTGAGTGTTGATTTTGTTGTTACGAATAAATCTTAGTGAGTAGGTGAATTCACAAATACAGAAGTTGCAAATAATGAATATCGACTGTGTGTATGTGTGTCCTTACCTACATATATTTACATACAATAATGTACTCATTCAACACTTACTGGTGTGGCAGGCGCTATATTAAGTATTACATATACCGTCTCCTTTATTATAATAATTCTGGTATCTAATTATTACCATCATCTTTCCAATATGAAATGGAGGGCTGGAGAAATAAAATAACTTGCAAAAGTTCACACAGGTATACCGATTGTAAAACTGAGTCTGACTTCAGAGCCTTCATTTATATGCTATTTAAAAGGATTTGTGACAATCACCTAGGCAGTAGTCTCATTGTTAAAATACATTACTCTGTATTTCACCTATTTTTACCAGGAGAAAAAAAAATTCTTTCAACGAAGCAAGTGGACACTCAAGACACTTCCTATAAAGTTAGAAAACCACTGCTTTTAATCATTATATTTAACTGAAATTTAAATAACCATGGTAACTTACTTTGAAAACAAAGCTAGGGGCGCCTGGGTGGCACAGTCGGTTAAGCGTCCGACTTCAGCCAGGTCACGATCTCACGGTCCGTGAGTTCGAGCCCCGCGTCAGGCTCTGGGCTGATGGCTCAGAGCCTGGAGCCTGTTTCCGATTCTGTGTCTCCCTCTCTCTCTGCCCCTCCCCCGTTCATGCTCTGTCTCTCTCTGTCCCAAAAATAAATTAAAAAAAAAAAAAAAAAAAGAAAACAAAGCTATAGAATTTAAATGCCTATCATTATTCTCATGTATGCTTCCAATTTCCACTCATCTAACAAATATTTATTAAATGCCTACTATGTGCCAGGAAGTGGTCTACATGCACTCATCATCAGAGCCATTATGCTGTAATGCCTCTGGAACACACTTCAAAACTATTCTCTCAATCTTCTACTGTTAAGACATACACACATCACAAGAACTTCAAACTCTTAAGGGTCAAAAATGAAAAAGTTTACTGCTGAGTCTAATGCCATTTCCTGTCAAACCAATGATGTCTGAGAATTACATAAAAGAGAGTGCTCAATATCCATTTTTGCTAAGAATGATAGATGTATTCATAAAAGTTTATATGTGAAACAGTAACTTTAAGGGACAATGAATCAACCAGGATAGATTAGGCTCTTCTGCAATAACAAACAACCTCAAAGTATCACAATAAAGGCATCTTTCTTGTTCTTGAAAAGTCTAATGTAGGTTGAATGGCCCTCCTCCGTCTTGTAGCCTGGTCTTAAATTAATGCACATTACATCTACACACGATTAACTCAAAGTCTGGGGAATGCAGGAAGCAAATGGATTTTGGATGACTAACGTGTCTACCACAAACGCAAATTAATTTTCTTGTTAATCCTAAATATGATACCTAACTATTGAGATTACGGATAATCTTAAAATTTCACTTTGATTAATGGTAGATAGTGGGGGAATACTTGTGGTTTAAAACTTTTTTTTTTCCTATGCTTCGGATTTCTACTACACAATTCATATTCTTTTGGAAACAAAATTTTAAGAACAGCTAAATGATGTCTTCTTTAGAATTTTGAGTAAGAACAAAGTCCCATTCTTATTTCAATTATCTTGTTTGTATGGGTTTATCATGAGAAAAAGGGGAAAAACACTAGCTAGCAAGCATAATATTAGGGCCTGTGACCTGTGTCATGTACCATCACTTAAAAGAAGTTGGCTTGGGTAAGGTGTTAAATAGTGCCCCCCCTCACATTTCAAATTCATGTCCACACAGAATTTCAGAATGTGAACTTATTTGGAAACCAGGTCTTTGCAGATGTAATTGGCTATGCTGAGAGGAGGTCATAGTGAATGAGGGTGGGCCTTACTGGTGTCTTTAAAGTAAGAGGAAGGACACAGAGATATACAGAGAGGATGGGCATATGAGATTGGAGCCACAAAGTTAGAATGCCAAGGGAAGCCAGCAGCCACCAGAAGGTAGGAGGAGGCAAGGAAGGAGGTTTCCCTAGAGCTTTCAGACAGAGCACAGCCCTGCCCACATCTTGATCGTGGACTTTCAACATCCAGAACTATAACAGAACAATTTCTGTTATTTTAAGCCCCCCAACTTATGATAACTTGTTGCATAAGCCCTAGGAAACTAATATAGTTTGGATGATAGATTTCAAATAAGTACTAAAACTCAGGAATTACAACTATATTAGGATGTTGGCAAAATCTGGGTAATATTTATCTGTTTAGTTTTCACAAATATCTTAGAATTTTAGAACTATTGGAGACATTAGCTGTCACTCAAGTCTTATAGCTTCTCTGGAGACCTTTCTTGCTCTCAACAAGGGGAAGACCCTGGGTTTTCTTCATTCTCAGCTCTCGGAGTACCTCCCCAATGTAGAGGTCTCAAACATTTCTCTGCCCTCAGTCACATCAATCCATTGATCCCTGTTCCAGTGCTTCCCCTGCTCCTCACAGGTGTACAGCCCAGGAAAATGCTGGCATTTTGTGTATAAACCCACACCAGCACCATTTTCTCTGTGCTGCCTCTTCCTTGAGATCATTCGCTGTCAGGATCAACAAACCTTTTGTGGAAAAGACCACATAGCAAATATTTTAGGCTTTGTGGACCATATGTATCCTGTCACAACTATTCAGCTCTGCCAGTGTAGCCCCCAAATGGTCTTGACTGAAGGTAAGTGAATGTGTATGGTAGTGTCCCAATAAAACTTTATCTATGGACACTGAAATATGAATTTTATATACTTTCCCTGTGTCACGAAATATTTGATTTTTTTTAAACCATTTACAAACAAACACTTTTGGCTGTCAGATCAGACAGTAGGCAGCAGGTCAGATTTGGTCCTCAGGCCAAAGTTTCCTAATCCCTGATTTAGATCAGTGGTTCCTGACTAGAGTCAGATTTGCCCACTAGGAAGCACTTGGCAATGTCTAGAGACATTTTTTTTTATTGTTACAACTAGTGGGGCTCTTCTGGAATCTATTGGGTAGAGGTCAGGGATGCTGCTAAACAGAACAGCCCCTCCCCCAACTGAGAATGTCATACTGCTGAGTGAGAAACCCCGGTCTAGAAAAAGGATTCCTTTGAGGAATTGAGACCTTTCCCTAACAATCCCTACTGGTTAGATGGTTATTAAGGCCTTACTTAAGGTCTCTCCTCATAAATTCTTTTCAGACATCTCCAACCACAATTAGTTTGACCTCTCTTCAATATCCTATTGTATTTGTAGACATTCACACTGTGTCATATATTGTTTTCCAGTGCCTGTGTTCTCTCCTACTACATGGGGAGCCTCTGGAGCGCAAGGAGTGTCTTATTCACTTTCTTATTCTCAGGACACAAGATGTTTGTTAAGGGGAACTAAGCTAAGAAAATAATGAAATGAAACCTCCATATTATGGGGCATCTGAATGGCTCAGTTGGTTAAGCATCCAACTCTTGATTTCAGCTCAGGTGATGATCTCGCATTTCATGGGTTCGAACCCTGTGTCAGGCTCTGCACTGACAGTGTGGAGCCTGCTTGGAATTCTCTGTACCTCTCTCTCTGCCACTCCTTGCATGCTCTCTCTTCCTCTCTCTCAAAATAAATAAACTTAAAAAGAAACCCTCCATGCTATGAATTCCCTTATAGCAGATACCCAAAGAGGGAATTTCAACTTTGACAGAGAAATTACTTCTATCCCTTAGGGTGGACATTTTCTGTTTGAGAATTCCAGCTTTGTTGGGTGAGTCAATCACCAGCAGAAGGACCCATGCTCCACATAATATGAACTACCTTTGGCCAGAAAGCCTAGAAGGACTGGAGCTGTCTGAACCTCTACTCAATGAGAAGCTCCACTGTGAGCCAGCCAAGACTTCCCACAGCCACCTCTTGAAGCATCAGTGACAAACCTACAAGCATCTGTTGAGCTCATGCACTGCCTTACATGAGGCTAGGGCAATTGAGGCCACAGACAATGATGGATTTTGCAGAGTCACCCAGCCCTGAGTTTGTTCTTCCTGCTTGTCAGACCTGACATGTCTGATGCCCCTTGGATTCCCAACTCAACTTTCCTCCCCACCTCCTGATCTTCCCTCATCCTTACCTTGAGATCTTCAGGGCTCACAGCTCATATCTGCCCCCACCCCCAGCCTGTGCACTGGCTGTGCTTCTTCCTAATACCACTGCTATCAGCTAGTCCACAACCTGGAGAGCCAGGACAGCACCTTTATTAGCTCCCTCCTAACACACATCCAAAGCCCCCAGCATACAATCCAAAGCCTCAGTGGCCAGCCTTTTGGGCATTCAGACTATTTCTCCCATCCTCCAATTTAACCTCTGTTCAAATATGGTCTCCTGCTTACTTCTATTAGCTCTACCCTTCCTCCTGTCTGTCCAATCACCCTGGATTAATGTTTCATTTGGCAGATTTCTGTGGCTGTTTTGATTCCTCTCTTCCCCCAGGTTTCTGTGACCTCATACCCTAGCCCATACTTGTACGCTTGTACTTGTCCTCAAGCATGGACTGAACACCAGGTTACATTTTTCTGTCACTCTCTGTCATGGGGAAGAACATGGCAGGCAAGCTTGTGTACGGGAATGTGGCAGAATTCAGAATAACTGTGGAGATGTGGTTCCTCTGTGAAGAGTGCTTATAGACCAATGGGTGAAGAAAACTCACCCAAGGGACACGGCCTTGGACAATGGACAGTAAGATATTTTAAGTGCAAAATTATATGGCACAGAGTTCAGGGGAGAATAAATAAAAATAGCTCCATTTCCTCAGTGGACAGAACTAAGATTGGTTGAGCTCCTTGTGATAAGCATTTTATATCTATTAATCAGCTTGTGTAATTATCACGGAAAACCTTTGACATAAGTAATAGCATTATACCCACTGTACAGATTGGGAAAAGGAGGCTGAGGCAAGTGAAGTCCTCTGCTAACAAAGGATGGGACCCAGATATGTCCAACTTCAAAGCCCATGCCATACTAGTATTGCCAGCAGCCGTGATAGATTTCAGAGATGGCATGAGACCTGAATTGAGCCTTGGAAGATGAATGTATTGAGATCTACAACAGGTAGAGGGAAAAGGGCATCTTGGATATAGGACGGTAGGAGGGAAGACACAGAGGGCTGATGATGCAGGAGACCTGTTTGGCCTGTGTGTAGAGAAGATAGAAGAAATGAGGTTGGAGGTATAGAAAAGTTAACTTGTACAGGCTCCTGCACGCTAGGAAAAGAAATTCACCTTGGGGCCCCTGGGTGGCTCAGTCAGTTAAATGTCTGACTTTGGCTCAGGTCATGATCTCTTGGTTCCTGAGTTCGAGCCCTGCATCAGGCTTTGTGCTGACCACTTAGAGCCTGGAGTCCGCTTTGGATTCTGTCTCCCTCTCTCTCCACCCCTCCTCAGCTCATGCTCTGTCTATCTTTCTCTCACAAATAATAAACACTAAAAAAAATTATTTAAATAAAATAAATTCACCTTGACATCATAGGAAATAGACCAGAAGTTTTATACAGTATAGTATTAAATTGTGTTTCGGGAATAGACTCTGACACAAAGACAGACCTTTTGCCCCTCAGGCAATCCCCTGACAAGAGTTATGTGAGCGCTGTCTACATTGCACTTGAGGTTCCCCAAGGTGGATATGTGAGAGGTACATATGGAAGTGCCTTCTTTGGCCAAGGGCTTACTTAGGTCAGTGTCTATCCTGTGGCTGCAGTTAACAAACTACCATAATTTTAGTGGCTTACAACAACCTTATTACATTATCATTCTAGATGTCAGAAATCTTAATGCCATAGGGAATCTTAATTTCTCCTTGCTGTGTAACGCATATTCATAGGTTCTGGGGACTGGGACATAGACATCTTTAGAAACCACTGTTTGGTCTCCCACAGTCAGTGATCTTGCCCTGGGGGCTCGATCACTGGCAGATCTGCAGTCATCGAACATACCCTTGTAGGCCACCCAGGCAGCCACGTGGGAAAAAGTACAGCGAAGTGCACAGGACCCCAGAATGAAGCTATCAGGCAGTGCATGGCTCTGTCTGGTTACTTGTCCTCCTCATTCTGTTGGAAGTGCTCACTTTCACCCACAGACTCAGCTCCCTGTGAGGGGCTTCCAGGGCCAGATCCCAGCCTTACAGATGCAGAACTAAAACAGATGCAACCTGACCTCTAAGGTTTGGCATCAGCCTCTGGCCCTTTATCATTCTGCGTTTCGCTTTGCTAACAGAGCTTCTTCCACATCTCTGAGATCTATGCCCTCTCAGGGCTCTCAGTGGGGTGTCTGGTTCCTCCTTTTATCCTCCAGAGATCTTGAGTTCTCATCCTAAAAATGATTTACTATTGCATCTACTTGCCACTTACCAGTTCCAGATCCAGGGTCCTGCCCCCAGCTTAGTGATGGGGTCTCTCTCCTCCCGATAGCTCCCCTTCCCGCCCAGCAGTCTCCTCAGCTCCATGGCCAGCCCTTCCCCCCATGCCCACCAGCGCTGCTTCACTCCAGTGGGCAGCTCCTGTGCCAGGCCCTGCTTCGGTTCATGGAACTCATCCCGGAAAGACTTGCCTCCAAGGAGACACACACAATGTCCCTGTGTGCTGTTCCCGAGGTAGTATTTGAACAACCCCACATTAACCAGGAAGTCAGTCTTTGGTAGAAGAAAGGAGTTGGGCTGCACCCCCATCAACTTATTTACCACATGTTCACCTTCTACTTTCCAAAGCTCTTTAAATCTATTGTTTGCTCTGCAAAAGGGCCTGTGAGGTAAACACATCCAGTGTTAGATTTAAATGACAGATGAGAAAACTGAGGTTGGAAAGGAGAACGAACCTAGCAGAGATCACACGGCACCTTAGGCCAAGCTGGGGCCTGGGCTCCTATCTCCCAACTCCCAGGCCAACATTCTTTCTGCCTATCGGCTCAGTGGGTCAAGCCTTCAG
Organism: Prionailurus bengalensis; assembly: GCF_016509475.1. Lineage (NCBI taxonomy): Eukaryota > Metazoa > Chordata > Mammalia > Carnivora > Felidae > Prionailurus > Prionailurus bengalensis. The sequence continues at coordinate 42,008,005 of NC_057344.1, read as the reverse complement.
GTAGTATCAGGCTGAGAATCCAGTTGGAAGGATTTTAAATGTCATCTAGGCCAATGTCCTGGGCTGGAACCCCTGAGGAAATGCCCTGTGGAGTATCAGCCAGCTTCTGCTTCAACACCCCTCCCCAACCCCCTGTCACCCATCACGCCCCAGTCCTATGTCAGCTCTAGGACCTGTTACTCTGGGAGGGGCAGCTTACACAGAGTACCTGAGCAGGCATTGCCATCTCCGCCATCCTGACTCAGTTGGTTGGGTTTCCTTTTGGTTTCATTACAGAAATCTAGTATCTCTGAATCTTAATAATCTTTTTCTTATCTTGAGCTCAGATCTGACTCTTTAATGTTCTACCTACTCATTGGGTACATTTGTTGCATCCAAGCTCACACACACACTCCCTCACTCACACACACAGTCACATTCATGCACACACACACATACACAAACACATACTCTCACATATTCTCACAAATTCTCTCACACTCATGCACACATGCAAACACACACTCTCATATGCTCACAGTCTCACACTCACACATGCACAGACACTCTCACATAGTCTCACACACATTCACACACACACATATCCTCACACATTCCCTCACACACACATTCACATATTCTCACACTCATACATATACACTTTCTCATATTCTCACAAATGCTCTCTATACTCCCACATGCACACACATATACACACTCTCAATCACACACACATATTCTCACACACTCACACTCATGCACACACTCATATTCTCATACATAGTCACATGTTTTCACACATTCTCTCTCTCTTTCTCTCTCTCTCTCTCTCTCACACACACACACACACACACACACACACACACACACACCAGAAATCTCTTTTTTCCCATGATGACTTTCCAAAGATTTGCCCCTGAGCAATCTGTTTTCCATGGTAAACCACCCCTGTTTCCTTTATTCTCTCCCTAAAGAGAGGATTTTCATGACCTTCACTGTTCTGGCCTCTGACCTACACCTCCTCTAAATCCTTCTCACAGTGTGGCAAATGACCTGACTACAGCAGGTAGTCAGCCTCTGATTTGGCCAAGACCTCCATGCTGAGGTCCACTGACCCTATGAGAACAGGGTGGGCCTAGAATTCTCCTCAAGCTTTCATCTTGGAGCAGGACCTAGAAAAGCATGAACAGGAAAAGAGATTCTGAAACGCACTAAGCAACAAGAATGGGAACTGGTATTTGTCCCAGCAGGTCTGTCAAGCTTTTCAGAAATTCTAGTAAACATGCTCCCATCTGGAGAAGACAACTCAAACTGCAATAATTCTGCAGGATATCGAGTTGATGCTTGATCAAAGCACATCTTGCGTAGGTGGAAAGGTAATGATTCACAGATACCGATTGCTCACCCTCATCAGACGGAGTAGCTAGGGGAAGCAGTGACTTGTGTTTCAATTATCCCTACCCAGAAATCGCTCTGGTTCAAGAGCCTGTTATTCTTGGAGAGGTAACTTACACAGCATCCCCGAGCAGGGGATTCGCTTCTCTCTAGCAACTTAATCCAGTTGGTTGGGTTTTATGTGTTCTTTTTTTTCCTTTGGTTTTCATTACAGAAATAATTTCAAGCCAATCTGATGGAGTATGCAGAGAAGTTCTTAGATGTGCATCGGGCAGCCACAGCTTCGAGGGTGATATCCTTCAAGAATGGCCACTGGGCTTGGCCTCCGGCAGCAAGAAAAAACGTCAGGCAATCCTGACTCTATTCACAAACTGGAGGGATTGAGCTTAGTAGCTCAGGAAGCCCATGACTGGGTATTCTTTTCTGGTGCCTCTAGGTCCTTATCCTTACTTCGCAGTAACTGAATTTGTGTGTAAGACCAAGCCTCAACCTATATATCCTTGGTCTGGAAACCAGGTTCCTGATTTGTTCCTTATACTTGACTTCCAGCTCAGTACTCTTGTCTTAAATAATGGTGTCCTGTCACTCTCTCAACAGCCTTTACTTTCACCAGCCTGCAGCCAGGGCCCTGCTACCACCTGCCAGACTTTCCCGATGCTGGTACCCAGCTTGAGTCTCTGCAGGATCTCTGTATCCAGATTCTCTGTTGCTAGGTTCCACTCTCCTATTAAGCCCTCAAATCCTTATCCCGTGCCACACCTCCCAATGCCTACTCTCTGCTTATACTTGTACCTAATGACTCATCTGGCTCTAGAAGGATACACTGCTTCCTCTGCTCCCTGCCAGCAGCTGGGTCGACACTAACCCAAGCCCAGGGACCAATTTAGCCTCCCAGACCCTCTAATTCTGTTTGGTGTTGCCATCTTCCAAGACCCTTTCTGCTGTAAGCAGCTTCCGAGAGAATGGGTGAGAGCCTGAGCTACAGAAGGGGATGTGCAGCCCGAGAACCATGAGCTAGTTGAGAGAGGGAGATGCAGGCATAAGGCAACTGAAATCTGTTTCCTCAGCCCCAAGCCACAAGTGGATCAAGCTACTTACCCCCCACCCTCCCTCCCTCCCCTTCTTCCCTAACTGGCAATGTGATTTTGCTCATACTGAGGATTGGGCCAGCTCTGTGGACACCAAGACAAAGTCATTGAGTAAAGGGTGCAGTTTAAGTGCTCCTGATTTTTCCTTGGGAATATACTGTTGGGAACTAACAAATTACCCCCAAGTTATATTTACCAGCTCGGAGGGTATTTGAATTCAGAAAAACAAACTGGTACTTGCTTATCTGGAGGATGTATTTAAATTCACAAAGAACCATTTGTGCCATGTGGTGTTTTTTTTCCTTACAGAAAGAATAACTCTCCCCTTTGCTAATTGACATGATAAACAAAGATCCAGCTTCTCCTCTCCCATCACTACCTCCAAAATTAAATTTAAGAGCAATTCTCTGCTTAGGCAGAAAGAACAAATGGGCTAGTTACTCATTCGTGGAAAACAGGTAGAAATTTTCCAGTGACGGTTTCTTTGAGGTGTCTATTTTAAGAAATTTGTTGGGGAGTAGGTTACAAGGTGAATATCCAACCTTTTAGAGAGCAAGAATAAGGAGTTTCAACTGAGTGGCTGCTTATAAAATGCTAACACACAGAGTGTGCCCAGGAACAAGCTGAGCTCGGCTCCAGATTTCAGGTGTTTCGCAACCCCGTCCTGTATCTGAATGTCATAGCCACCTTCACAAAAACAATATCCTTCAGTTAAACTAAGTAGAGAAATATAGTGAAAAGATTCCTTGCTATTCTCTAGGTGAAAGAAGATATTTTTCTTAAGGAAAACACTGGCGAGAATAAAAGCCAAGTATTGTTTTAGGCTCTCTCCAATCTCCAAAATACCATTTAAAAAATAATTACTCCCACGATTTATGCATGATTCATTAGACAAAAAGATAAAATGCACTGCTAAATTTTAATTGCATTGGAAGAGTAGACATCATGAAATATATCCCCAGCTTCTTGGGATTATAACCCAGGCTAGTAACATCCTCGCCATAATTTAAACCTTGTCCAAATAGTCTAACTTGATTCAACATCAACAGTAGTTTAGTTTCATAATTTGATACACTTACGAAGAATTATTTTAGTTAAGCAATTACAGGGTCAAATGATCTTTTATCAATAATTAAGCTTCTTCTTGTCGAAGTTAATAGGCTGGAATCATAGACAAAAGATATGTCACCTCGGTGGGGGGATACCTTAGTTGTCTGCAAAGAAGCATTTTAAAGACCACAGCTTTCCTCCTCCACACCCTCACCAAGATAAGAGCAGGATGATATCCTGCATCATACTGAGACAGACAGTGAATATACCCACTCTACACAATACACTACCCATTCCATACGGATTACACACTGAAGCTAAGAAGAATAGCATTCCTTACGTAATAGGTATAGTATCTTATATAATATATGATAAATATGATAGACAACATCTTGCAGGATGTAAACAGCCTTGCAAAAGATGCCAGCTGCTGAATTATTAATCTGAAGGAGCCAGGGTGAGAGAATGAGAATGTGCAATTATATATAACCCTCTGATGACAGCAAAGTCTGCTGTCCCATTCCTTTAGGTTTTGAAGGCTATCTACCATTAGGTTCTATTCAGGCAGCCTCTTCTGAAGAAGAAGCACAATTAATGGGATAGGCATGGTTCCTGGACTTCAGTATCTCCCATGATCATTTTCATACACATACCTGTTGTCTTTAATGGGGTTTTCTCTCCTAGCAACAGTTTTAACCTTTTGGCATGGATTTTGCCTTGATAATGTGAGTCAGCCACCACTGCCGAAGTAAAGGACATGTTACAGAGTGTACAGCACTTATTCTTATCCACCATATCAGCATCACTTCCCTGCAAAGAAGAGAGAGAGAGAAAAAACATTAGCGAGAACCCGAAGTCCTAAAATTTCTTTTTTTCCCCATTCCATTCTGTTGCAAATGAGATGTACCAAAAACTTTCTTATTGAATTGTCTAGTTTTTGCTCTGCAACATTTTTTTATTCATGATAATCATTATCAAACATTTTCAGTTACTGACTTCAACCTACATTTATTTGGTGGCTACTCTTGCCAGACACAGGGAATATAAGACACATGCGCAGATATGAGTTGTCCAAAGAAAAACAGGGCCCACAATTAGGTGAGAGCACACTGTGTCTGGCACCATGAGGGAAATGGTCTCTAATTGCACCCATTATGCTCATTAAAGTAAGTAAAATATCAGAGTTCAGATGACCTGAATTATTTAGCAGAAATTATCATTTGGCATTCAGCTCTGTCTTTCACCAATTTTAGCCTCACCAGGATACATGGCCACATGTTCAAGATTTTCTTTTTTAAGATTTCTTTAGGAAGTTGAACATTTTTCATAATTAACTTGAGTGTATATCATAAAGCTATGATGACCATGCTGGCTGAATTTTCTAGGAGAGTGTGTGTAATTTCCTTTTCTTTGGGAAAGGTGATTAGTTAAATATGGCACAGAATACTTAAATCCAGCTTGATTTTTATTCTTTTGTAAGACAATGGAAATGAATCATGATTCAGAAAAAAATAAATCCTTTGTCAGATCATGTGACCTGGCTATTGTGCACAAAGATCACCAATTGCCTATATTATACAAGGGGAAAATGAAAATTTGGGCTCTCCTCCTGCCTAGAGACTGAGAGAAAGGCAGACTCAGATAAGGAGTTAATCTAATCCTCAGTGGAATAGTCATAGCAAAGCATCTTTTTGTTAAAGAGCAGCCTTGGATGAGGATCTGGCCCCACAATAGCCCTTTCTCTTATTCCAAGCAGGCTCAAAGAATGCAATGTAAAATAGCATGAGGAGAGGATGAAGGTGGGGCTAGGATGGGAAAAGGGAATTATATATTTTCTGCAGAACAGTAAGATGTCCAGACTGCTAGAGAGATGTTGCCTTGCAAATTAAGTGGCAGTCGGAAAACTAACTCCTTCCTCCTTATGGCATTCATCGGTAATAGCTCTCATAATTAATGTTCGTCTTTGGGAGAAGTGTAGTGAGGGGTGTGGGGGCACCTACTGCCATTTATTCTCTTGACCTCAGATTATTAAATCTTAGTGTGTCTCCCCAACCCTTTTATCAGAGTTAATGGGTGAGATTTAAGAAATGTTCCGTTTGGAGGTGGGGGGCCATTGAGGAAATAGATCCTGTATACAGACGAGGAGCTCCCCTAAAGGTCCTTTCCTGGACAGAGAAAACACTTAGGGCAAGAAACCTGGGTAAGGCATGAGGCTGTGTCCACTGAGTGATCCTTGCTGATGATTTAAAGCTTTGAGTTACTTTGAGTTTTCCCCTTACACTCAGTTAAAATTAAAAAAATCACCAACACTTTTACACCTTTGTGGTATATACTGTGGAAACTAACTGGACTAAGCAGTACAGAAAGAGTTGGTTTTTCGTCACCTACTTCTGCAACCAGGCCTAGGAGACGCCACAGCACCCATGCAGGGGGTAAAGCCCAGGAATATCAGGAAATTACAAATCAGGAAATTACTGAAGGGTTTGAGCCCAGTAAATAAGGAGTGGATACCTCATGAGGGCTGAAAGACCCAACTGGTACTTTACCCTATATGTTAGAGGATATTGGCCTTGCATATAAAAAAGAAGAAAGAAAGAAAGAAAGAAAGAAAGAAAGAAAGAAAGAAAGAAAGAAAGAAAGAAAGGTTGTCAAAGTGAAAGTGGATACTTAAATTACTCATTTTTCACCTTCTTATACATAAGTCAAAGCACATCATTTTTCTTAAAATTAGGAACAAGATCATAAGCCAAAACCTAACCTACACTTTACACCTATTTACAATCTGTGCATCCCTTCTGCGTTTCTATCAAAAGTGCCAGCCAAGCCTAGCCTTTCTCCCTGTAGTTCTAAGATGTAGACATTTCCACAGAAATGCTAGAAACCCAACAAAGTGGCTGGTGTCAGTATATGAAGTGTACTCAGAAATAGTTTCTAGGGCAAAGAGCTGAATTTAAATTGGATAATGATCAATCGATTTATGATATTCCTTCATTCAACACATTTTTAAGGACCTGCCATATATGTAAGATGCTGTGCTATATGAATATGACTCTCTTCTCTCTTCTTAAGGAGGTTGAGACCAGGAGAATTGGAGAAGGTACTCAGAAAATAAAAAGGAAAATAGTATACTCAAGAAAATACAGTCTCCTATTAGACTCACACTCTCCCAATTGTAAAGTAAAACAAAACGAAACAAAACAAAACAAAACAAAAAATAAAACAAACAAACAAACAAAAGCACTAACATAAATTAAGGCTATTTGTGTAGATTTTCATCAACAAGCCTTTCTCATGCCTGGAATGCTTTTTCTCATCACTTCTTGTCTAATCCAGTCTTTCTAGAATCTGCTTCATGGCTCAGTTTAATCATCACTTCCTTGAGATGAAGCTTTTTCTGCCTCCCTCTGTTGTCCTGCAAAATTGAGCACTGACCTTAGAGTCCTCTATGTGTCCTGTACGTACTTCTTTTATAATAGAACACTGAAGTATTACATGTGTCTTTTTTCATATTTGATCTCCTTACAAGCCTACAAAACTTCTTTAAGATCAAGGAAATCATCTCTGAAGGTACTGAAGCCCCAGCACCTGACACAATGCTTGACACCCAGGGGGACTTACAGATGTTTACTGAATAAGCAGGACTGAGTGTTGGTTTGTAGGATTAATAATTTGCATGATGTGAAGATCAGAAGAGGAGACAGATAATGCAAGGATGTCACGTTGTGAGCCAGAAACTTTCAGACTGTCAGGAAGATGGCCATAAAAAGAACCAGAGGAATCAGCAATTTATAAACTAACTTGTGGGTTCAAGTAGGGGAACACTGGGTCCTAAAATTTGTTAGTTTCATCATAGTTTTAATATATATTCCTAGTTTTCTGCTCTCCTGGGAAATCTAATTCACATAATCATATAGAAGAATCAAATAAGAATAATAGAAGAATAATAGAAGAGAAGAACCAATGGTTAGGCAAGAAAATATCAGGAAATGTAGCTATGTCATAGTTGTAGAAGAAGGACCAAGAAAGGGTAAGTGTCTGACAATAGAGAAACTGTAATAGTGCCCTGAGAAGTTAAGCAGCCTTTGAGGCCAGCAGGACATGTTTATTGGATATTTACTGAAGGATCCAATATACCTCACATAAAGCAACCATAAAGACCACCAACTCTGACTATTCTAATGACTCTGGTGGAGACACAACTACCCAGAAAGAATCTCAGTACTAACCAAATAAATGTCTGCAAAGTGCTAGAATTTAATTGTGTATTCTTGGCTATCTAAATCCCAAATTAATGGCTTCTTACAGGAACAGATCATATCATCTTTACTGGAGTCTCCCATTGCACTCTGAGCAATATGGATATATGACTCAGGGCAGAAATTCCATAAAGTTTGATGAACTGACCTCAATGAATACATTTAGAGTTTCTGGCTTAAAGAATTAAAGAATTAGCCCCAAGCTATCAAATAAGTGAAGGGGAATCTAATATTGTCCTAAATTATGGGTTTCAAACTGGAGGCAAATTTCAGACTTTTTCAATGTAATGTCTATATTGCTGAAAGAAAAAAAAAAAGTTTGTGGAGTATCCTAAGCCTGCATAGTCAAAGCATTTTGCAAAGGTTAGAAGTTTTCAGGAGGATTCAATCAAGGTGGAAAACCCTGGCTGCCTGTGGCCAAAACTCAAGTCTTGAAAGTCCTTTTTATGTTTTATAAGTTTTTTTTTTTTTACTTAATTCAGATAACTGTCTTCATTCTCCTTCAGGTGCATGCAAAATCTTAACAGAAGGACTTTCACCTCCAGAATGTCAGAGTGAGAAATTCTGTACAATTACTCTCAGGAAAACAACCATAAATGCTAAAGATTATTTTAAAAAATAAAAATAAAAATATTGTTGAAGTCTCTGGAAATTATACCAAGAGCAAACAGAAAATTAAGAAATATTTATTCAAAAAATATGTAAGAATAGCAAGAGTCTATGGCACTTTAGAAATAACCCTCTCCCTCCCTACCAACCATCAGGTAAGCATGATAGAAGCTCCATTCTGACTGGCTGTGGTCAAGAAAATAGGGCTCCCTCTCCTATCAGCTTCCAGTTAGGGCATATCAGGAAGGCAGAACACCAACATTAATACCCTTTAGTTCCAAGATGCAGAAGACAAATTCTTGGCAATGTAGCCAAGAGATAAGATATTTTCTTCCCCCTACCCACCCTCATTCCTAGGACAGAAGTTCTCTACTAGGCATAGCAGACCAAGAATTTTGGGACCCTGACTGCAATTGCTTCAACTTGCTTGTAGGACAGGGGTTCAATGTCAGGAGAGACAAACTGATAAGACTAGACCCTGCCATTTCTGCCTAGCTAATAAAGCAAGGTTGTCATTCTGGTACAAATAAGCCACTGTCCCTGGTCCCTACTCTGCAGCAAAGGCTCAGAAATTTTTCCATAAGAACAGAAAGTTCCTAAACCCTCTCCAAAGGAACTGACTTTGTTTGAAATAGAGTATTGAAAGGTTTAAACCTAAGGTTCCTCTCAAAAATAATGGAGACTTTGGTGGTAAGCAATTAAGAGAAAGCTGATAGCTCCATTAGAGCAACAAGCTAAACCATAGGCTCGCTAACTTACCAGAGAGAATGAGGGAGATAGCTCAGGGGAGGCTTTCTGGAGTCAGAACAAACTTCAAAGACGTGACTCAAAAACTAGCCTCACAAAAAATACAATATTTAATTAGATCACAGTGTGCAGCATTTACACTCCAGGGCATTGACAAAAACAATAGAGCAATCATCGAGCAATTAGCACAGCCTAAAAGATGGAGTATGATTCCAGTAGTGGCAGGCAGCTTAATAGAGATCAGAGAAAGAAACAGTCAAAGAGAGTCCTATACAAATCCCTGCCATCCCACAGTGACTGTCTCATTCCTAAGGCTGAGCCTCTGAGCAGTGACAGTAATGGCTGCATATCATGGGAAAGTATACACTATTAAAATAGCCTAGCCAAGACATCGGACAAATAAATAAGCAAACAACAACAAAAACAAACCCTGGAACAGGAATGAATCAGTATCCAGCATCACTACAAATATATAAACTAAAATATTCAGTTCCTGACAATAGCAACGATTATAAAAAATGCAAGAAACCTACACACATGAAAACAACAGTAAGGGCTCAGATGTTAAATTTAACTGACAGAGACTTCAAAGATTTGAACAATTACAAATGTGTTCAAAAAATTACAGGAAATCATGCTTAAGGAAGTAATGGAAAGTGTGATGACGATGTGTCATCAAATAAAGAATATCAACGAATGGGGCACCTGGGTGGTTTAGTTGATTAAGTGTCCAACTTTGGCTCAGGTCATGATTTCACAGTTCGTGAGTTTGAGCCCCATATCAGGCTCTGTGCTGACAGCTTGGAGCCTGGATCCTGCTTCAGATTCTGTGTCTCCCTCTCTCTGCCCCCTCCCTAGCATGCGCTCTATCTCTCTCTCTCTCTGTCAAAAATAAATAAACATTTTAAAAATTTTAGTAAAAGAATATCAATGAAGAAACAGAAATTACATCAAAGAATCAGATAGAAATTCTAGAGTTAAAAAGTACAGTAAATAAAATGAAAAATTCACTACAGGGGTTTTGTAATAGATGTGAACTTACAGAAGAAAGAATTGGTGAACTTGAAGATATATCAATAGAGATTATGCAATCCAAGAGGAGAGAGAAAAAAAATAAAGAAAATTGAATACATCTTCAGAGAAATGTGCAACACTATTAAGTATACCAACATGCGCATAAAATAGTAATACCAGAAGAAGAGAAAGAGAAAATAACAGAAAAAAAAATTCATAGAAATAACGACTGAAACCCTCCAAAATTTGAAGAAAAACATCCATATACACGTCGAAGAAATGCAACAAAATTCAAGCAGAATAAGTACAAAATTATCTATACCCAAAAACATCACAGTAAAAATGCTGAAAGCCAAAACTAAGGGGAAAGTCTGAAGTAGCAGAGTAAGAGAACTCATCACATAGAAGGGAACCACAATAAGAATAGCAGCTAATTTCATATCAGAAACACTAGAGGCCAGAAGTCAGAAGGGTAGCATATTCATAGCACTGAAAGAAAAAGAAATCCATCAAACAAATAAAAAAAAACTTTCAAAAACTTAGGTGAAATAAAGACATTTAGAGATTTTTTTTTTAACTAAGAGAATTTGTTATTAACAGATCCACTTTATGGGAAATACTAAATCAAATTCTTCAGGCTAAAAGCAAGTGACATCAGAAAACAATTTAAATTCTTATGAAAAGAAAAGAAAGGCAAATATGTAGTTATAAATAAAAACAGTATAAATGCAAATCTCTTCTTTCTTTTATTAACTAATTGAAGAGTATATATGCAAAATATTTATTTTTTATATTTGGGACAATAACATATACAAATATAATGTATTGATAATAGCAACACTAAAGAGAGTAGGTGGAAGCAAAGCTGTGCCAGAGCAAGGCAATGACACCATACTGAAATTGTCAAATCCACAGGAACAAATGACGAGAATCAGAAAGGGTAAATAAGAAGGTTAATATAACAAACGCTGAAATATAGCTTGCTCATGTTGTTTTTCTCAGCTTCTTTGAAACATATAAAATTGCATAGATTAACAATTATTACAATATAATGCTGGGTTTATAATAGAAATAGATCCAATTTGCATAATAATAATAGCACAAAAAGGGGGAACAGAAAAAACAGCAATACAGGAGTAACATTTCTATATCTGGGTACAATTAAGCTAGGATAAATTTCCGATAAGTCAAGATGTATAGGGTAAGCCTTAAAGCAACCACTAAAGAAAAAGTCCAAAATAATATATGGAATAGTCACTAAAACAGTTAAAATGTGGCAGTACAAAATATTTTCTTCAGGCAAAAGAAAGTAGTAAAGAAGAAATAAGAGAACAAAAAAGACACGATTACTACATAAAAATGAAAAGTAAAATGGTAGACATAAATCCAACTGCAGCAAAAATAACACTATATTTGAAAATAATATAAATTTAATCAAAATATAGTAATGATAAGATTGGATAAAAAGGAAAATATGACTAATCTATATGTTTTCTAGGGGAGATAACACTTTAACTTCAATGATACAGATAGATAAAAGTTAAAAGATTTAAAAGCTATATCAGGCAATCAGCATCCACAAGAAAGTTGTAGCAGCTATACTATCAAACAAAGTATAACTTTAAAACAAAATTTATACTAGCGATAAAGAGGGACATTGTGTAATGATTAGAGTGCTGAGCCATCAGGAAGATGCAATAATTATATATATGCATGCATATAACAACACAGAAAATTCAGGAAGCAAAAACTGACAGAAACAAAGGGAGAGCTAGACAATTCTATACATGTTTGTTAGGTCAAGTTGTTTTATGTCTTTTCAGTCCTTCTATTCCCTTATTAATTTTCTGCCTAGTCATTCTGCCCATTATTGAAAGTGTGGTACTGGTCTCCTTACTTTATTTGAAAATAATACAAATTTAAAAGTTTGCAAAGGATCTGAATAGACATTTCTACAAAGATATACAAAGGACCAGTACAACATAACAATATGCTTGACATCATTCACCATCAGGAAAATGCAAATCTAACCACAAGGAGACATCACTTCACAACCACCAGGATGGTGAGAATGAAAAAGGCAGGTAATAAAAAGCATTAGCACGGACGTGGAGAATTAGGAGCCCTCACACAGCTGGCAAGAATGTAAAATTCAGCAGCCCACACTGGAAAACCATCTTCAAAAGTTGAGACATAGAGTTACCATATGACCCAACAACTCCATTTCTAGGTATAGTCAACCTTTGTCATTCACACAAAGGCATTTGTTAATTTACCTACTTGCAAATACTTACGTGTGGTTACACAAATCAATACTTATGGCTTTTTTGTCATCATTCACGGGCATGTGTGGAGAGACCAAAAGTTTGAGTCACCTGACATACATGATCCCAGCTGAGGTTGAACAAGGCGATGTTCTGCCTTCTTATCTTTTATATTATAAACAAGTGTTATCTTCATGGTCTATTTAGTGCCACATTTTTTGCATTTTTGTGCTTTTTGTTGGTGATTTTACTGCCTAAAATGATCCCCAAGAGTAATGCTGAAGTGCTGTCTAGTGTTCGGAAGCACAGGAAGATCATGGTGTGCTTTACAGAGTAAACACATGTGTTAAATAAGTTTCATTCAGGCATGAGCAATGGTGATGCTGGCTGTGAGTTCCACATTAATTGATAATACTGTACATCCAGAATAAGGAAGAGGAAATTTGATGTGAATGTAAAATCACTCCAGAAAGTTCTATGACAAAGCTATGGGAAAGATGGAAAAGTGGCTAAATTTGTGGATTCATGAACTAATAATGGATAGTGAAAGCATAATTGACAGCATTGTTATAAAGCTAAAAGCCAGTGGGATTTACCATCTTACTCAGAGTCAGGAAAGTTTAAGAGTCTTCTCAGCTAGGGTTTTATTGCAAAGAAATAGTACACATAATCAATCATTTGTAAGGAATATATTAAATAAGGCATCTTTAAATAGAAACACACATAAAACAAGTTTATGTATTGATCCGTGGACAGAAGTCTTGTAACCAGCAACTTGCAGGCACTTAACCCTGTATTCCCTCTAGAAGCAATGGCTCAGTATTTACTCATTCTGAGTTGGTGACTTTATACAGCATAGCTACCATGAAAAATGAGAAATGAATGTATATTCCATTCAAGAGAAATAAAAATACATGTCTACCTAAAAATTTGTACATAAATATTCATAGCAGTATACTTTATAATAGCCCAGAAGTGGAAACAGCCCATGTGGCCATCAACTGAAGAACAGGTAAATAAAATGTGCTGTATCCATACAATGGCATATTAACAGGAAAAAAAAATTGTTGAGTGCTGACACATGCCCGCAACACACATGAACCTTGAAAACAGTATGCTAAGTGAAAAAAGCCAATCACAAAAGATCATATATTGTATGATTCCCTTTATGTGAAATTTTCAGAATAGAAAGATCTAGAATTCAGAAAGTAGATTAGTGACTGTCAAGGAGTAGGAGAGCAGGGAGGGAGATGTTAGGGAAGATTGGGAACAAACACTAAGGGGGTTTCTTTCTAGTGATGATGATGCTCAACTTTATTTGGTGATAGTTATACTACTGAATATACAAAAACCCTTGAATTGCACACTTTAAATAGGTGAATTCTATGATATATGAGTTATACCTCAATAAAGCTGTTATAGAAAAAAAAACCCTAAGAGATGTCATTTAAATGATTTCAAAAGCCTAAAGAAATGACACTAGAAGCCTAACTTTCCTTTTTTTTTTTTTTCTGGGCATTTTCTGCTTGGAGGAAGATCCATTGAGAAAGGAAAAAATAATGTGAATCATTTTGTTCATGTGGCTCCTTTGTAATACTTGGAATTCCTCTGAGTACTAGCTGGCTACCCTTGGAATGCTGGTCATTGATGTCTATTTTGGCTAAAGGCATTTTAAGGCTATCATGGAACTCTACCTGCAGCTGCTACAAAGCTACACCTTCAGGCAAGAGCCATCCAAAAGCCCCTGCTAGAGGCAGAAGTAACTGAACTTCTCAGTGCATGCCCTGTAGTATGATGAAATGTCTAACACATGAAAATATTTCCAGTGTGATGCATGTTGTTGCATATACTCTGATATTTAACTTTGAAAAGAGGCAGGAATAGGAAGAATGTCTCTTTCCCTTTTTTCCTCCTTTATAGGGACCTAAAGACCCAGCAGTCATGCTTCTTGCCTGACTGCGGGGTCTTGAGCAATCTTGTCTTCCCCTGTCTCTCCCATGTGTCCTGTTCCACTCCATTTAGGTCATGCTGTTCTCTCTCCTCCCAGTCTATTTCAATCACATCCAGACGTCAAGGTCCATTTTATCCAGGAGCCCTTTCAAGATCTCTGTGAACTTCGCCTACTTCTTCACTGTTGACATCTCCCCATCCTTAGTATCTGTGCTGTAAATTTTGATTAGATCTTGGTCTTTGTTTTTTGAGTATTTTTTTCTTTTTTTTGATGTTTATTTATTTTTGAGAGAGAGGGAGAGAAAAAGAGAGTATGGGTGGGGGAGGGGCAGAGAGAGAAGGAGACAGAGGATTTGAAGTGGGCTCTGTGCTGAGAGCTGAAAGTCCGATGCAGGGCTCAAACTCACAAACCATGAGATCATGACCTGAGCCATGCTCCAATGCTTACCTGACTAAGCCACCCAGGTGTGCCCCTTATTAGTGTTTTTTAGAATCATCTCTCCAAAAACATCTTGAAGACAAGATTAATTTAGGAATTATACTTCCCTCCATCTCCATTGTCTGCCATGGGTCTGGATACATACAGGAGACTTGATAAACAAGACATTCTCAAGTTGCTGAAGGAATGACTTGAAGTGACCATCCATTAACCAATTCTACCTCAGTCATGCAAATCTGTATCCCACATAAAATAACCTCCCCTTTGCTCTTTTATCAACATTATTGCTTTGTCTCAGGAAAAGACAAATGTCACTGGGCATAAAGTTCATACCCAATACTGATATGTATATAGTGGAAATAACATGTTATAGTGTGACTTTGCCCACATAAGGATGTGTTCTGCTGGCTAAAAGTAAGTGGTGTCGGGATAGCCTATGGAAAAGGTGCAATGTCTACATCTGCAGAGTCCACTTTAAAGCCAGCATGAGTGTTGTTTTCCACCATCCACCATTAACTAGAAAGATACATACCCTGTCACTTGGATAGAAACCACACACTCAGTGGATAAAAATCCTCCATTTCCATGGTACTGGTGGGAAATGGTCATTTTGACAATAAAAGAAAGAGAGAAGGAAGATTTTCTACTCAGGAGGGATATAGAATTCGCTGTGTGCATTTGGTATTTGGAAGGCATTGGTTTGTTTTTCAGTCACTGAAGAAATATTTAAACAGATGGTAACAGTACTTATAAGACCCCAAAAGGGAGAAATTAGCCAGGGCTCCTGAGAGAGGATAAATACATAAGTTAGATAAGCCCCACTAACAAAGAGAAGTAGCTAACAAAATTGTTACCAATAAACAGATGTGCCAGAGAGAACAAAGATGGCTTGAGAGGCAGTTGGGAAGACGAGAAGACAAATGTCTAAAAACACTGGACATATCAAAATCTACCAAATGAAAAGTTTTATTGCCTGTTTGGGACATCACTTTAAGATTTAGATGGTGATGAAGCAACCTTAAAATTGTAATCGAATCCATGCCAGAGAGATCTCCTTCATGGCGGCACTATTCACCATCATCATGAACACCCTCAGACTCCAAACATCAGCACAGCTGCCATTTTCTGAGAGTCATATGTTCCAAGCATTATATTGGGTGCCTTATAAACTGTGTCACATGTAGCTTTCATAATCATCCCCAGATAAGTTTAAGATTTATTCCTCTTTCCTTTTCCCTCATCTCCTAAACATAATGTATCCCCAAATCTGGTAACCTTGTCCTCCAAATTACATCCCCAAACTGTCTCTCAACACACTTTTATGTTCTTTTCCCCTTTTTTTCTGTTCAAGCCTGAGTGCCTCTCCACTGCATGCCCCTCTTTTACACTCTTCACAACACCTATTTTGCATTCTAAGATTATATGGTTTTGATATTTAAAATCTCTCATTTATTATCTGTCTCCTACCACTAAATTATTCAATACTATATGCCCAGTATCTAGAACAGCACTGTCATAGAGTATATAGCTTAAGCCATAAATATGGTCACATTTAAATTTTCTAATAGCCATATTAAAAAAAAATTTAAAAACTACTGAAATTATTTTTTAAATATATTTTTTATTTAGTCCAATATATCCAAATTCTTTTTCTTTCAACATGTATTCAACATAAACATTTTTTTATTTGGGGTGCCTGGGTGGCTCAGTCAGTTGAGCATCTGACTATGGCTCACGTCATGATCTCACAGTTGATGTGTTCGAGCCCCGCGTCAGGCTCTGTGCTGACAGCTCAGAGCCTGGAGCCTGCTTCAGATTCTGTGTCTCCCTCTTTCTCTGCCCCTCCCCCACTCATGCTCTGTCCCTCTCTGTCTCAAAAATAAATAAATATTGATTTTTTTAATTTATTATTTTATTTGTTTATTTGTTTTTAAATATAATTTATTTTAAAGTTAGCTAACATATAGTGTATACAGTGTTCTCTTGGTTTCAGGGGTAGATTCCTGTGATTCATCACTTATACACAATACCCAGTGCTCATCCCAACAAGTGTCCTACTCACTGCCCATCACCTATTTTCCCCTCCCCTGTTCCTCACCCTCATCAACCCTCAGTTTCTTCTCTGTTTTTGAGAGTCACTTATGGTTTGTCTCCCTTTTTGTTTGAAACTATTTCTCTCCTTCCCTTCTCCTGTGGTTTTCTGTTAAGTTTCTCAAATTTCATGTATGAGTGAAAACATATGACATCTGTCTTTCTCTGACTGACTTATTACACTTAGCATAATCCAGTTCTATCCATGGTGCTGCAAATGACAGGATTTCATTCTTTCTCATTGTCAAGTAGTAGTCCATTGTTTATATAAACCACATCTTCTTTATCCATTCATCAGTTGATGAACATGTGGGTTCTTTCCATAATTTGGTTACTGTTGAAAGTGCTGCTATAAACATTAGGGTACATGTGCCCCTATGAATCAGCACTCCTGTATACTTTGGATAAATTCCTAGTAGTACTATTGCTGGGTCATAGACTAGTTCTATTTTAAAGTTTTTGAGGAATCTCCACACTGTTTTCTAGAATGGCTGCACCAGTTTGTATGCCTGCCAACAGTCCAGGTGGGTTCCTGTTTCTCCACATCCTTGCCAGCATCTTTTGTTTCCTGAGTTGTTAATTTTAGCCATTCTGACTGGTGTGAGGTGGTATCTCAATGTAGTTTTGATTTGTATTTCGCTGATGATGAGTGATGTTGAGCATGTTTTTCATGTATCTGTTGGCCATCTGGATGTCTTCTTGGGAAAAGTTTCTTTTCATGTCTTCTGCCCATTTCTTCACTGGATTATTTGTTTTTCAGGTGTTGAGTTTGGTAGTTCTTTATAGATTTTGGATATTAACCCTTGATCCAATATGTCATTTGCAAATATCTTCTCCCATTCCGTTGGTTGCCTTTTAGTTTTGTTGATTGTTTCCTTTGCAGTGCAGAAGCTTTTTATTTTTATGAGGTCCCAATAGTTGATTTTTGCTTTTATTTCCCTTGCCTTTGGAGACATGTTGACTAAGAAGTTGCTGTGGCTGAGGTCAAAGACGTTGTTGCCTGTTTTCTCCTCTAGGGTTTTGATGGTTTCCTGTCTCACATTTAGGTCTTTCATCCATTTTGAGTTTATTTTTGTGTATGATGTGAGAAAGTGATCCAGTTTCATTCTTCTACATGTTGATGTCCAGTTCTCCCAGCACCATTTGCTACAGAGACTGTCTTTTTCTATGGATACTCTTTCCTGCTTTGTCAAAGATTAGTTGGCCATACATTTGTGGGTCCAATTCTGGGTTCTGTATTCTATACCATTGGTCTATGTGTCTGTTTCTGTGCCAGTACCAAACTGCCTTTATGATTACAGTTTTGTGGTGGAGGCTAAAGTCCAGGATTGTGACGCCTCCTGCTTTGGTTTTGTTTTTCAGCATTACTTTGGCTATTTGGAGTCTTTTGTGGTTCCATAAAAATTTTAGGATTGTTTGTTCTAGCTCTGAGAAGAATGCTGGTGCAATTTTGATTGGAATTACACTGAATGTGTAGATTTCTTTGGGTGGTATTGACATTTTAACAATATTTGTTCTTCCAATCCATGAGCATGGAATGCTTTTCCATTTCTTTGTGTCTTCAATTTCTCATAACCTTTCTATAGTTTTCACCATATATATCTTTTACATATTTGGTTAGGTTTATTCCTAGGTATTTTATGGTTCCTGGTGAAATTATAAAAGGAATAGATTTCTTGATTTCTCTTTCTGTTGCTTCATTATTGGTGTAGAGAAATGTAACCGATTTTTGTACATTGATTTTGTATCCTGTGACTTTGCTGAATTTATATATCAGTTCTAGCAGCTTTTTGGTGGAGTCTTTTGGGTTTTCATTCAACATTAAAATTATTAATGAGGTATTTCATATTCTTTTTCTCATACTAAGATTTTAAAATCTGGCATATATTTTATACTTATAGCACATATCAATTCAAATTATTAACATTTCAAATGTCCATTGGCTTCATGGGATAGGAGCTACTAGATTGGACAGAGTAGCTCTAGAATATAGTAATTATTAAATATTATTTAAATTTAAAAATGAATGAATACACGAAGTAAAGGGTTAGTGAATAAATAAATGAATAAATTCCCATTTTTACAGATCAGGAAAATGAAATTTGCCAATCTGTGATACTTTTAGAATGTGGTAGAGCTGACTTTTGAATTCTTGCCTGGTTAAATTCAAAGTGGTACTATTTCCATCATACTGCACTGGTATCTTGGGTCTGTCTTCTCATCAAAAACTTTCAAGAGCTCTTTACTAAAGAAAAATAAATTCCTTATCATGACATTTAAAGCGCACTACCAAATAACTCTCAATACACTTTTCTAGTCTTTCTCCCCAGCACTGCTTTTCACACATAATATGCGCCAAGAAAACTAATTTCTTCAAGGTCAGGAACACAAAGGACCTTGCCAGGAGGGCAGCTCAAAATCTCAGCTTTAAATTTCTCTGCTCCTCAGCTCATAGCTGCTTGCCCATGTTGTGCACTGCAAGTGAGTGAAGATTTGATCCATCAGGTCTCATTTTTGTATCAGGTTAAAGAGCAATACTCTTGCTCACTAGACTAAGCTCCTTTCTTATCTCTCCTTATTATCTCTCCCCCAGCACAGCACCTGGCACTTAGTAGCTACCAAAATTGTTGAATAAGTATATGATGGAAAAAATAAACCAATAAATGAACTCTAGTTATCCTCCAATTATATTGAGTACATCCCTATGTGTCCTTGTTCATACGGCTCATCCCACCCAGAAATCCCCCACTTTCTCCATAGGTAAATGTTATTCAAACACCATCTCCTTCATAAAGGCTTCACCAGTACTCCCCACCACAGAAAGGGAGACCTCATTCTTCCTCCATGCCTGCAGAATTTCATTTAACCCTCTCCCCACACACTAATACCATTAGTATACATCTTATTATCTCTTATGGAATTTTAATTCCTTTGACTAAAAATGTCTCATCCCAAGCCTCCAGCACAGTGTTTTGTGGCATGTGGTATGAAATACATAAAATATTAAATTGGAGAGGAGCAGATGGTTTCAAAAGACACCAGATTAGGGGCACCTGGGTGGCTCAGTCGGTTAAGAGGCCAACTTCAGCTCAGGTCATGATCTCATGGTTCTTGAATTTAAGCCCCGCATGGAGCTCTGTGCTGACAGCTCAGAGCCTGGAGCCTTCTTTGGGTTCTGTGTCTCCCTCTCTCTGTCCCTCCTGCATTCATGTTCTCTCTCTCTCTCTCTCTCAAAATTAAATAAACATTTTTAAAAAGATACCAGTTGAAGCCCTGTCTTTAAATGTACTGCATGTCACTTACAATTACTGAGTCTGAAATGTCTCCCTGTTATATGGGAAATAAAATCTACCCTATCTGTGAGGTAAAAGTCATAATAAAAGAATGCAATATATGAAAACATGCTTTGTGGTTTAGAAAGTTCTATTCTAATGATATACACACACACATATACATATATATATACACACACATATATATATACATATGTATATAGTCTAGTGATATAACATATACATATATATGTATTGAAATGGACTAAAAATTGAGTACATATTACCTTTTTGTATCTTCTTGATGGAGCTTAATTATACCTGACAATTTTCTCACTTTTTTACTGGTGAACATGTGTAATGCCTATCTTTATTCATTATAATATATGCTTCTTGAGGGCAGGAATTTTGTTTTCTTCAGAGGTATATCCTCAGGGTCTGTAAAAGGACCTGTCATAGGTCATTTAATAAATATCTGATGATTGATGAAAATATATATGCAAACAAAATAAAATGAGGATTTTGAGATGTTGGCAGTTTTTTTTAATTTCTCTAAATCCCCCAATAAAAACAGAACTGGATAGACAAAGAAGAATCCCACAAAAATATTCATTACAAAACTAGGTGACAAGATATTTCTATAAACCTCAAAATGTAAGGGTAAAATAGAAACCAACAAAAGTTATAAAGACACTGTAGGATACCGGCCTGTGTGCAAGAACATAAAGTGAAGCAATGGGGCACCTGATGGACCTCAGAGCACTAAAACCTCTAATAGCCAGTAAGTGCTCATGACGAAGTCACCTTCCATTGCTTCTATTTCAAAGAAAATTAGGAAACTTCCAGAAAACAATATGAGAGATGAAAGAGATGAATGAGAAAATTCATAAGGGCAGTATAATAACCACAAAAACAATTGGAAATAAAAGAATAAATGATTTGAGAAGTAAAGACTAAACAAGAAGAAACAGAATATGAATACACATAATGAATAATTCTCTAAGAGAAATAGAAGGCAAAATGGAGGAAAATATTTAAAATTTTTAAAGAGGAGATACAATGAGATTCTATAGTAAATCACAAATTAAAGAAAGACAAACATCATTCAATATATCAATAATAAAAATCCTTGAAAAAGAAAGCCAAAGAAAAGGGAGAAAGCAAGTACAATGGTATTTCCTAAAATTAAAATTAAGAAAAGTATACATTAAAAGAGCATACCTGAAGGTTGATTCAGAATGACTATTGAATTTTAGAGTAACATTTTTAAAGTTTAGTTGAGCCTCAGAGAAAATTACTTATTCATAGAAAAATAAAATTCAGTCACCCTCAGACTTTTCAACTGCAATGTTTTATTCCAAAAACAAATGGGGTAATATATTTTACATTCTCAAGAAAAGAAATGTGAGCCTAAGTTTTTATATCCAGCAAAACTGACATTTAAATTTAAAACGCCAAAGTGAAAACAGACAAGAACTCAGATAACATTGTTTTAATGAGCCTTTCTTGTTGTTGTGCCCATTGGAATATGATTCAAATAACCAAAATGACTAGAGGGACATCAATATAAGAATTAATGATAGGGTGATAGATATATAATGACTGAAAGAATCAAGATGAATGGAGGTTCGTATATATAATTTTGTTTAATTATTTGTTTATTTTGAGAGAGAGAGGGAGAGTGCAAGCAGGATAGAGGCAGACAGAGATGGAGAGAGTGAATTCCAAGCAGAGTCCTCACCATCAGCTCAGAGCCCAATGTGGGCCTTGACCTCAGGAACCTGAGCCAAGATCTGAGCCAAGATCAAGAGTCAGATGCCCAACAGACTGAGCCACCCAGGCATCTCTGGAGGTTCATATATATAAATGGACGTTGGTATATAGTATGTAATCCCTGTATGCTCAGATAATGTAGATATAGTTTTATAATTTACAAAAAGGGAGAGCGTGTGCTGTGAAAATAGATTTGTCAGTTAGTATTAATATGGTTATTTTGTAGGATGTTATATGTGTAATATTAGATAGAGTAAGTGAGTACTTTTGGGATATTCCAATTTTGTCATTTCCTGAGTCTTTAACAATCAAGATGCTCAACGTGGAAAAAGAGTAAACAGAAGAATATGGGAGAGTAAGCACAAAAGTGTAATCATGATTGAATTGGAAAAATCAGTATTTACTCATGAGGTAGTGTCTAAATATATATATATAGTTCTCAGTTCTACCCATCAAAAAGACTAAAAATGATTACAAACTCAATACAACACCCCTAGCATGCAGAAATCCTAGCAATCCTGAAATACCATCACACTAAAAGAGATTCTGTCTTTTGGGGAGAAATAGGTGATTCCAGGAAGTATGTCAAATGAGCCTGGGGTATCCTAGCTAACAAGGAAGCTATCAAAGATCACTACTACAGTTGTGACACAAAGTCTGGGGGCAACTTGAAGAGGCTCCCCCTGGCAAAACATGAGACAATTTGAACTTGAAACTAGGTAGTAATTGCAATTGATCAAAACCTATCAAATATGTTAAATCTCCACATTCATAACAGTATTTCTTAAAAGCCTATTTGGTCACCTTTGCAGAAAGACAGGAAATCAATCCCTTAATTGGAAAATTGGTAAATAAAAGGACAGACTAAAGCAATTTTTCTGCCTTTTCTAAAAGAACTATAGCACAGAGTATCAAACAGTAAATGAGAAAAACTGCTTGTTTAAAATTACTTCAATGAATCAATGAAAAAGAAATGATAAAAGAAAACAATTTTGCAACCTTCAGTGAATTAATGGATCTAGACATTGAGTATCAACAGCTGCTATCATCACAGAGAGAGAGAAATTAAGATACTATGCACCTTTTGATGAGAGAACTCCACACCATTTAAACTCTTGCCAAATGCATCTATCCTAAACCCTATCAAGTCTCTGGATCCACCTGCCAATTTGTAAGGAATAGAAAGAATAAAGTGTTAAATGAAACCACAAATACACAATCAGCACAACCTGCACTTTAGATTTTTTTATGTTTATTTGTTTTTGAGAGAGAGAAAGACAGAGCATGAGCAGGACAGGGGCAGAGAGAGAAAGAAAGAGGGATACAGAATCTGAAGCAGGCCCCTGGCTCTAATTGTCAGCACAGAGCCTGACATGGGGCTTGAACCCACGAATCCTGATATCATGACCTGAGCCAAAGTCAGATGCTTAACCAACTAAGCCACACAGGCACCCCAAAACCTGCACTTTAGAAAAGTCTATGGGTCAAATGACTTTGTGTTCTCTTAGGGGTAATTTACAAGGAAAAAAGCAAATGTAGAAAAAACCTATAAACTCAGATAAGTGAAAAAAATACATCAAACTTTTAAAAATTGGGCAAGATAAACTTTGGTAATTAGGAAGGCACAATTTGCAATCTAACTATACAAAAACCTGTGAAAATGGTTCTGGAAAAGTCAGGATAGCAGTTACTTTTTGTGGGACAAAGAGATTCAAGATAGGGATGAGACAAACAGAGAAGCTGTGGGAAGACAGGCTAACATCTATTTCTTGACTTGGTAGTGGTACAAGGGTGTTTGCCTTAGAATTTATTAAGTAATACATCCTTCTTTCATAGAATTTGGTATCTCTGCTTTATTTTTAATACAAAAAAATATGAATCCCAGTTTAAAATGCACCTAGCTGGCAGCCCTAAGTGTTTCCCTAAGTACAATTCTAAAATATTAATGAAGGCTGAGAAAGATGGAACACACACTAAAAATTAATTTGATAGACCACCTGATGCCAGGATTTAAAGTGAATTTCTGCCTTCTGTAAGGCATAGGGAGTTCAATTGAGATAAGCTATAAAACTAGAATAATAATAAGATTTCCCTCATAAGGTACTAGTGAGGATTAAATGAATTTATATGTGGAAAGTACTTAGAATGGTGCCTGACCTAGAGCAAAAGCTATATTTAGAAATAAGCTATTTTTTATTATAAACCTATCCAGAGTTGCATCTCATAAGAAAGAAACCCCTAAAAAAAGACACTGTCTGCACCCCACTGTCCTCCAAAACTCAGATCTGTACCAACAAAAAAGTCATTGAACAGCTATCCTTTATCATGTGGTTTCTTGAACTGATAAACCATTTACTGGTTGTCGTCCTTCTGCATCTATTCGGTGGCATTCATTCCTAGCTACCAGCTGGGGAGGAAATGCAAACTCACACATATACACTGGTGGACACAGGTTCCCACCTCACCAGCACAAAGATGGGCTACAGAGGCAGCCCCAGGGAGGCCACAGTGACTCAGCATCTTGGGAACCACAGCTGTGATGTGAGGCATTGACTTCTAATGTTGGAAAACCAGGCAGCTAGGGTAGGAAAAGGTGCTGCTCAGACAGACAGAGAGTTACTGTGAACTTGAAGAATCTGCAGAAACTACGAATTGCACATTGAGTCACATTTAATAATGTCTCAAAAAAATATGGTTTAGATAGTTAGCTAACTGGACACGAAAAGAAGTCATTTCTTCTCAAATTTATCTACAAATTCAATATAAGAATTTGAAAAATGAAAAAAATGAAAAAAAAAATGGCAAAATAATCCTGAATTTCTTCTGCAAGCCAAAAAAAAGAAGAAAAAAAACAGTAAAAAGTTGATATAATTTTAAAAATTAAAAGTAATTTAGCCTCAGATATCAAAAACATATTATAAAACTAATAAACTTTAAGGTGGGTTTCTGCTACATAAAGGTGCAGGTTTATAAAACAAAATAAAAGCAGGAACAACCAAAGAATACATTCAAATTACTATGTAATATAGGGAAATTTCCAGTCAGCAAGGGAAATGACATTATCAAATAAATGGAAATGGAAGATTTACAACAATTTAGGGAATGTTAAAGCCATAAAACAACTAGAAGAAATAGAAATATTCAGATAATCTCAGGATGAGTTAAGCATTTTAAACATAAAATAAAAAATAGTTTGAAACAAAGATATACATATCCCATTCCATGAACATTAAAATGTTTTGCACATCAAAAAGTACCATGAAGACATTTAAAGAGGCAAACCAAAAGAGATTCTTAAATACTGTGAACAAACTGAGGGTTTCTGGAGGGGAGGAGAATGGGGTATGGGCTAAATGGGTGATGGGCATTAAGGAGGGCACTTTTGGGATGAGTCCTGGGTGATATAGGTAAGTGATGAATCACTGGGTTCTACTCCTAAAACCACTACTACACTGTATGTTAACTAACTTAAATTTAAATAAATGAATAAAAAGAAAATGGTAAACAATATTAACCATATGCATTTTAAAAATGCTTATTTATATAAAGAGCACCAGCAAAGCTGTAAAAGAAAGCTCACCTACCTCAATTTAAGCAGAGAACACAAACTGAAAATGTATAAAGGAAATGTACATGTCCAACAAAAATATGAAAAAAAAGATCAATTATACTGGTAATGAAAGAAATATAAATTTTTTAATGTTACTATTTTACTAATAAAGTTGGGAATTTTTTTTAATATCTAGTATTATCAAAGGTGAGGAGAAATGAGCTTTGTAAATCACTGCTTTGAGAAGATACAGCCTTTGTGGAGAGTGAATTGAGAATGTGCATTTAAAAACTTAAAGACACTTTCTTCTTGACCAGAAATTTATTTTCTGGAAATTTATCCTAAGGAAATTATTAAAGATTTGAGTAAATATATACAAAGTTGTTTGGTAAAGCCCTGATTATTGCAGCCAAATAAGTAAAAATTTATATACTGAATTGAGGATAATATTAAAATGATGGTATATTAGTTATTCAACTGATGTTTAATAAACTTAGTATATTATATATTGGTGTAATGGAAAGAAAAGTTATTAAATGAAAACAAGGGTATTCAAATCATAATAGAAGATATTAATGGACATGGAACATGATTCCCAAAGCATTGCTAAATTCCTTCCTTCCACATGTTAAAACAAGTATTCACGGAGTGTGAATCCTGGACTGGGGACAGTGCAGGGAACAATGGAGATGACAGTTCCTGTCATGGAGCTTATATTCTCGTTGGGGAAGCTGATAACAATTAAGATAAACAAGTAAAATACATAGTATGTTAGTCACAATTGCTCAGGAGGAGAAAAAAATAAGGGGAAAATGAGCTTTGTGGAAGAAGTATGTGATAGTTTTTAAAAATGTTTATTTATTTATCTTGAGAGAGAGAGAACGCACCAGCAGGGGAGGGGCAGAGAGAGAAGGAGAGAGAGAATCTCAAGCAGGCTCTGTGCTGATGGATGCCACTCAACACAAGGCTCAAACCCACGTACCGTGAGATCATGACCTGAGCCCAAATCAAGAGTTGTATGCTTAACCAACTGAGACACCCAGGCGCCCTGGAAGAAATGGGCCAAGAAGACCTCACTGTTGAGGGGACTCTTGATTAACAACCTGAAAGACATGAGGAACTGGTCATGCAGGTATCTGGAGGAATAGTGCTAGGAGCAAAGGGGAACAGCATGGAGAAAAGCACTGAGCATGAGGGGAGCCCATGTGTCTCCTGCCAGCCCCGTGTAGCTGAGCAGAGTTACAGGAGAGGCAATGAGCTCAGGGAGTGGGGGACAGGTGGGAGTGGGCCTAGTGCAAATCACACGTCGGAGTAAAGACATTCATTGGCCTCCAAGCTGAATGAGATGCGCAGTCATCTAGAGGCAACAATCGGCACTGTCCACATGCTACCACAAAACAAAAAGTGGCATTTGTATATGTATGCTTAGATTTTATTTATATTATGTACATAAGATGGAGAAAAAAGCAAAAATAAAAAACTATAAAGATGTGCCTTTAAATATTGAAAAGATTATACCTATATGATTACATTAAATATGTTTTTTTCTTTGTCCTTTATAAATTATCTAGACATTCCCTATCAACCACGTGCTCCTTTTTTATCTTGAAAAGAAACAAATTTTTAAAAAAAAAATTTTAAAAGAAAGAGTGAGCAAATCTTGATTCCCACCATCCTGGAAGTTCATAAATGGAAAGATCACACATGTTTAGATGACATTCTCTTTCAGCTCTTTGGGAGGAAATCGAACACTGGATGGAGCAGATCTTCAGGGATGTCTCTGCTGTCATCCACAGTATGACACACCCTAATACCTGGGTCCCCTACCCATGGCCCCTTGTCCAACAGGTTCCCATGTGGGTCAAATGACTCACCCATGCAGACTTCTGAACACACTGTAGGGTCTGCAGCACCTTCACCCTACAAGCCCTGAGGGAAAATGCCAAGGCAGCAAGATGTGGGGTGCCCAAATCTAAAATACCCATGGTTTGTAATCTTTATGTCCCTAAATGCCACTTCCCATCTTCAGTATCTCTAGAGAGGACAATCAGAAACAGACACATGGACTCCAATTCCTGTTGCTATCTTTATTGCTACAGCACTGGGGGAAAGAAGTAAAAGGATCCTAAAGAAAAGAAAAAAATATATAATGGAGGGTTTTAAAACAAAAATAAATAAATATATCCACTGGATTCACTATGAATACTCAGAAAGAAAGTCTACATTTTCAAATTGTGGTAGCCAGATCTACAGCATCAACATCGCTGGAGAACGGGCTGGAATTATAAATTCCCAGGGTCTCACCCCAGACCTGCTGCATCAATAATTCTGCCAGTGGGACCAAGCTCGGGTGATTCTGTTCTATCTACAGAATGCTCTGAGTCCTCGGCAGGAATTGTTTTCTCAGACTCTCCTGCCCTTTACTGAAGGGAAAGACAGTTTGAATGGGGGTTCAGAATGTCTAGTTTTCCATTAGGAGCTCTTCATTACTGCTTTTTGCTCTGTGGGGATTTCTTTTTTTTCTTTTTAATTTTTTAAGTTTATTTATTTTGAGAGAGAGAGAGAGAGAGAGAATGAGAGTGGTAGGAGTAGAGAGAGAAGAGAGAGAATCCCCAGCAGGCTCCATGCTGTCAGCACAGAGCTTGATGCAAGGGCTCGAACTCACGAACCATGAGACCATGAGACTGTGACCTGAGACCAAGTCAAGAGGTGGACACTTAACCGACTGAGCCACCCAGGCACCCCCTCTATGAAGGTTTCTAAAAGCAGGATCTCCTCAAGATATCAACACCTACCAAGGCCCATTTACTTTCTTAGCTAGTTTGACTGGGCTGGAGTTGAGTCATCAACACCTTCTCTAATGCAGCATGCAGAGACCACATGCAGCTCTACTTTTTTCCCTTCCCTCAACTGCTAGCATATCTATCGTTGAATTTGTTTCACTGGTAAGTTAATCTCTCTGGATAATACACACTGTCCTCTTACAAAACGTTCTAGGCACTTTCTTTTAATAAGGAGACTCGCTGAAACATTCTGTATCTCTTTTATAATCCTGTAATTTTATCTTTGATTGCTCAGTAATACCTTCTTTTCCCAGCAGGGTGGGATCATCTCTTTGCTATTAAACCTTGCACACGCTGAAGGTCCTTAAGGCCCCATGTGAAGGGGCCAGGTGGAAGGTATTCTGAGATTCTCATTTACCATTTAATATATACTTGGTCTCTGATGCAGACCGTACAAAAAGGTCAGAACAAATCACATACTCCTTTCCGTGTCAGTTCAACTAAGCAAGCCATCCAAAGGAAATACCTTTCTAACAGGAAATATCCAAAAGAAAACATTCAGTAAAAATGTGTATTCCTTGAAAAAACTTATGTAAATTATGTAGTCATCATTTCGGAGAATCTTTCACCACCAGCCAGAGACCGAGTTTAGCAAAGTAAGGTTACTGTGAGCTTGGGTGGTATGTGCCTTTTTGTTTTATTTTTAAAGAAACTTTTTTATTTTGGAATAGTTTTAAATCCACAGAAAAGTTGAGATGAGATAGTACAGCAAGTTCCTATATACCCTTCACTCAGCTTCCCCTTATGTTAATATCTTATATAACCATGATACATTTTTCAAAATGAGGAAATTAGCACTGGTACATTACTATGACCTCAACTCTAGACTTAATTCGGCATTCACCAGTTTTTCCTCTCATGTTCTTTTTCTGTTGCAGGATTCAATCCAGGATACCACATTGCACTTAGCATGTTGCTTTTTAGTTCTCTTTTACTTCTTCCTGCCAGCTCCTGGATTGGAACTTCATATAGAATAGCCACTTATAAATAGCTGTTAATTACTAACACAGCACCCCGTGTTTCATAACTGGTAGCAATTCTGCCCTACACATGAGACGACCCATCGCGCAGCATCACGAGCCTGCCTCCGAGGTTCAGCTGGCCTTACCCAGACTTTGGCACCCTCCTAGCTATGCCTGGGATTGGAGCAAGAAATCTATTTTGGGCCCACATAAACTGGACAATGTAACCAACCCCTACTGATTCCTATCCTTGAAGACAAAAGTAAGCCAGTTTATTGGGAGGGCAATTCTTTGTAACAATACTCTCAGAATGAGTACAATGACAAATGGTTTAGGAGACGATAGTGCTTTTTTTTTAGTAATTCCCAGTTTATTCAAAGTCTACAGTATGACAAAGACCTGGGTCAAGGTGGGGAAAAAATCACCCATGATGCCTTAGATAGGACCCTCTTGACAACAGTTACTGTGAAGTTACCTCCTCACTGGCCTCCTACACCATTTCCTCAGTGGATTCACCTCTACAACAAGGAGGGAATAAGAGACACATGCAGAGAAAAACAAACAAGAGTTTAGTCAAAAGTGAAGTTAGCAGACCCACACCACGGTCCTTAAGGCAGCTCTAAAGACATGGTTTCTGGGGGTCTAAGATAACAGCTTCCTGAGCAGAAGCATTAGTCTCCACATTCCTGTTAATTCAAGTTCTAATTTCTAATGATATTCTTCCTTTAAGTCTCTGACATACACACACTTCCTAAGGTTCAACTGTGGCATTTAAGCAGAAGCTCTGGGACCCTTAGAAATGGAGGGGAAAAACCCCACAAATACTCAGGTCTAATTCTTGGAGGCACTCAGTACTGACCACCCAGGTGAGAAATGGGGTGGGGGACAGAAATAAACCTTGAGGGCCCTTCTTAAATGCATTATTCCAAAGTGATGTTTTTCATTTTTTCTTTTTTAAATGAATAAGTTGGCACAAGAATTCAATGAAAACACATTAGAGAAAGCAATGAAAAAAATGCAATTGAACACATAGCAAGATACTCAGAGCCTTCTTATGTTCTGTTTTTCCATGACCCAAGGATCACAAACCCCCACACTCCTCAGCAGCTGTATCCTTCCTCAAGGCTAGTTCTGGCCAGGTGTCAAACCTTGGAGACAGTTCCGGTATGTCTTCCAATAGCAAGACCAAGCACCATCTCTGTAATCCTCTGCCTCTCATGAGTTTAGGTCAACAATGGATTTGCCTTTCCATAATTCCAAAGTAAGGAGGAATGTCTGCATCTGAACATACTTATCAGCTTCTTGGCCATATTATTTAGCTTCAAAAAGTTGTTTGAAAACAGCACTACCATTAATGGTCCAAATGAAAGCAATCTCATTTGGGTGATTGTTGTTATTATGGATGGTGTCAATCAGCATTGTTGAGTATGAATGGCACTAGGATTAGTGCATCATTTGGGGAAAGTGTCCCCAAACTTTCCCTAATATATATTTTTTAATTTTCTAGAAAGTGCTATGATTGTTTTGTATGAATACAAACATTCGTCTGAGGTCAGAAGCACTTGCATCATCTCCCACCCCTGCTGCCATCATCTATTTGAGTTACAGGAAAAGGATGACAGGGAGTGTGACATCAATGGCCAGCTAGGTCACGGGCCAGATAAAATTTCAGAATCATTGGGTAGACTCTTTTAGAAGTCCCTGTCTCCTGACAGCACAATCTGAATGAGGGGAAGGGGGTGGAGAGACAGACTTAGAGGCAGAATAGCAAATGTCATGAGAAAGCTATTTTTAAGCCTTAAGGTGACATTGAGGGTAGAGGTTTCCTGAACTATAGAGCTTTATCTTAAAGCCAAACCATGTGTCTGCATTTTAGAACTATTAGCCAGAAGCATTTTAGGGGGTAGGAAATTTGTGTTTATAACCCGGTAAGTACACAGTCAGATGACAAATATTTTAATGCCACTTCCCCATCTCTCTTCATATGCTTGGAATGTTTTGGTAGCACTCTCTGCTTTTCTTTATAAAAAGCCCTAAATGAGTCCATAAGTAAAATGTCATCAGATATAATAAAGTCATATGCAGATTATTCTCAAAAATTTAATAATAATTATTTTATTTTCTGTGGTACCCCAAAATAAAACTATGTGATGAAACCCCAAGAGGAAAAGCCAGACTTGGAACACCAACAAACAGCCCTCCCTGGCCAAGAGTGGGCTGAGAAAACTAAGGAGAAATGTCATAGACTGAAGGAAGTACCAATGGAATTATGGGAATCTGCATGTAGAAACAAACTGGCAAATGGAGGCAAACACTGTTTCCACCCAGCTCTACCTGTGAGCCCATGCATATACACAGACACATGCACACACACTTGCACATTCATATACTCATAAGCTAGTCCTCCTAGCCCTCAACATACACACTCTCAACACAAGAATGGCCCACATAGAAGAACAGGTTTTCCAGAGTTGGAGTCCCCACTCCACCACTGGGACAAGGCCATTTCTTCCCCCACCTGACTGACCCTGCAAGTTCATTTTCACTGTGGGAGAAGATAGAGATGGAGAAGGGTCTCCTCTGAATGCAATAGCACAAGTGTGTCTTGTCAAATCATGGGAAACCATTTGATGTTCCAGACCATGGCCCACAGAGCATTTCCTGTGAATACCAAGGGCCTAGAAGCCTCTGCGTCAGGAAAGAAGAGGAGGGGAGAATGAGCCTCCCTCTGTGAGGCCCTAGCTGTGCTTTCTCATGGAAATCATACTGTAGAGATCGGTTAGGTATAGTTGGAAAGGTTCTATTGATTCTCTGCCTCAAGTATATCATGGATTAGTGAACCAGGTGGAAATCTAACCAGCTTTTAGAGTATTATTTCTATGGAGAAAAGTTTCCAAACTCCAGACAACAGATTCACAAAGGAATTGTTGAAGCACAATACATTTGTGCTTTGGCGACTACTGAGGAGGGGCAGGGCAGGGGCTAGATTTCTCCCCTTTGTCTTGAAGAAAGGCACTACTGGTGGAGAAGGGGGGGTGTGCTCTATGTGGGCAGTGAAACATCCTAAAATGCCATGTGATAAATGCCTCTCACCCTCCCACATGCAGAGAAACTTCCTAAAGCCCCTATGGTAGGTGCCCCTTCACCTTGCACCCAGCTAAGATTGTTTCCCAAAGGCTAGGCTAGCTACCCTGCTTAGTTTATATTTCAGTTTTCTCTGTTCTGCGCTTCAACTTCTGAATACAAAAACCACTTCCTCTCCATCTCAGTTCTCTGCCCAATTGAATCACCCTGGGATAAAGAACCACATGAAAACAAGTAGAGTGACCACACTCTGGGATTTCCCTTGGTGATGTAATCCAATTAGGATAGGAGGAGAACAGATGACAAAGCCAGGTGCCATATCTATGGTGGGTCTAAGTCTCACAGGAAGTCAGGATGTAAAATTACTTCCTTGGCTTTGAGTAGGATTTAAAGCTTATTATCTTGCACACAGGTGATGTACTCTGTCAGCCTTCTAGGAAAAAGAAAAATAAAAAAAGTTTGATTTTGTCCTAACCTGTTTTGTAGATCATTGGACAAAGTTTTAAGATGGCATCTAACTTTTCAGTTGTCTGACATATTTGCAGCTATTTATTAATTTTCTACTATTGCTAGGCATCAAAGATGAATAAGATATAGGCTCTGACCTTCAGAAAACTGACAGGAAAGGAGAGAGAATGACACATAACTGGATCAGTTGATTTCAATATGCGATATGTTCTATCATAGGCAAGGGGAGGCATGGCAGACAGAATAACTCTGCTTAAGAGAGCTGGGGCTTTCCTAGAGGAAGAAATATTTAAAATGCATTTTGGTTGGGTGTCTGAAATAAAAATAAGAATAAAAATAAATTTTAATATAAAATAAAATAATAAAATAAAATGCATTTTGGAGAATGGATAAGACTTTGCCAAACATGCGAAATGTGGAGATAAGAAAGGAGATGGCACCATCTGGAAAAGAGAAGAAATGCAGAGTCGGGTGCTCAAGGGAGAAAATGAGGTGGACAGGTAGACAGGAGCCAGGACAAAGAGAGGCTCAAGACCTAGGATGAGAAGATGGTACTCACAGCCCTCCATGCTCATCTGTAAAATAGCTGTTCTCACTGAAGGATCACAAGTCAAGACTGTACTTCTTGTTTAATCCATCCATATTCCCACTAATAAAGCTGGCATAACAACTGTTTTCCCATCTTCACCTGACTTGCAAGTGAGCCACTTTGCAAGAGACTGGCTGCCTAGCTAGGAGCCAGGCTGCGGGGAGCACACTCAAGAGGGAAGTCATTTCAGAATCACGAGGCATTAGAGTTGCACTTCCTGAGACACCTGTACGTGTATTTATTCCTGCTTAGTCACCTGGCAGCAACTTAAAAGCACAGGTTTTTCAATTAATTGTAAAGTGGCAACCAGGCTGTAGGGAGAGTGATATGGAAGAGTTAGAGGGATTCATGTCTTGTAGGGGCTGTGTTCACTCAATCCCCAAAGAGGCAAAGAGGACCTAATTAGAAACAAAGCTAACTTAACACCTTTCCTGAGGTGCTTCTCACGGGGCAGTTTCTTTTGTTGTTTTCTTCTTGTGTGTGTTTGTATTCATCAGGATCCACTAAGGGGCTAGATATGAATAACTCATGGTAGCATGTATTAGTGACACAACATACACTGCTCTTCTAAATGGGGCGCAAGGAGCCATTGCTTGAAAGCACAATGCTTATTTAGAAATGTTCAGACTTCGCTGACCCTGAGTGGCAATCACAGGGAAGGACCCATCCAACCATTCATTGGGAGGCTCTTGCTCTGGGGCTGTGTACACTAAGGAACTCCTTTAAAATCATGATTTCATTTCTACCTACTGTCAGAGACAGGTCTGCATTTAAAGAAACAGGGAGAATGAGAGATAAGAGAAGGACTTTATAAAATCAATGAACATTCTTCTGAACATACAATTATATAATCATAATTTTTTAAATGTTTCTCTCAAAATAGAGAGCAAGCGGCAGAGAGAGACAAAAGAGAGAGAATCTCAAGTTGTCTCCGTATTGTCAGCATGGAGCCTGATGTGGGGCACGAATCAATGAACCATGAGATCATGACCTGAGGCAAAATCAAGAGTCTAATGCTCAACCAACTGAGCCACTCAGGTGCCCTTATAATCATATAATTTTGATAATGTTTATCATTATGCCATGAAAGAATATCCATTCTTCTTTGTCTTTTTTTTCAACAGATACCCATCTTGGAACTGTCTTAGATAAACCTTTTATCTGATTTCCACTACCCCATATTGCTTTTGACAGAGTTCATTATTACCTCAAGTAGTATGCTGGCTAAATGTGACAGACAAGTACTTTCAGAAATAAAATCTTTCCTATTTCCCTAATTAGAACAACATTCTTGCAGACTACCCAGATGCACCTGCCCTTGTGCAAACTCTGAAGGCTAATCATGTTCCCTTTATTTGGTCAAAGAGGTTGTGTGTTAAAGGTGATGGACTGGAGCAAAGCTGTTCCAGATGTATTTTTTTCATTCATTCAGTGCCATCAAGTTCATGGGCTTTTCTAGGCAAATGGCTTCAAAAAATGTAGCCAACCATCAATTATTCAGTAACTGATTAAATAGACTGTCAATTATATGAATCTCTTATTTCTCAGTTTTCTCTCTCTTGACTTTTAGCCTTTCCACCATCTTACTGTAGATGGCTCTTTCCCAGAGAACAGATAATGCAAGTGAACAAAGAGAAGATGGGACTCAGGCAGGCGGTCTCATAGCTGCTCAGGGCCGCATCAGCTCTGATCCTCCGTGGCCAGTTGAGAATGTACATTAGATCAGAGACTGACAGACTATGGCCCTCAGCCCAAATCTGGCCCACTGCCTACTTTTGTAAGCAAAGTTTAATTGGAGCACGACCACACTCATTTGCTTGTGTTGTCTACGGCTGGGTTTTGGACTACAACAGCAATGCTGAGTAACTGCAACAGAAGTCATATGGCTCTCAAAGCTTCAAACACTTGGCCCTTTATAGAAGCAGTTTGCTAACCTTGTCTTAGCTGCTTGGACTGGTGAGTTCAATTTCTTAGAGCATGATGTGATTAAAGTAAAGCCTTCCATTCTCTAGTCCATTTTCTGGATTTCACACTGGCCCCTGATAGGAATATTATAAATGTTAAGGCCCAACAGAAATGTGAAAAGAAAGGGATACCTGGGTGGCTCAGTTGGTTAAGCATCCAACTCTTGATTTCAGCTCAGGCCATGATCTCACAGTTCATGAGATCGAGCCCCGCATTAGGCTCTATGCTGACAGTAAGGAGCCTGCTTGGGGTTCTCTCTCTCCCTCTCTGTCTCTGCCCCTCTCCTGCATTCTCTCTCTCTCTTTCTTCCTCTTTCTCTCTCTCTCTCTCAAAATAAATACATAAACATTAAAAGAAAAAATAATGTGGAAAAAGATATTTTGGAAGGATATTTTTAACTGCAAGTAAAAGAAAACACTAAATCAAGGAATTTTTTTATTCTAAGGGATTTTTTTTCTCATATAATAAGTCAAGCACGTGGGTTTGTTTTGTTAGTGGCTTAGCAGCTCAACAAGTACCCCGTTTATTTTGATCTTTCTGACTTTCCATGCTTAGTCTGTCTGATTTTTGCTTCAGGGTACCTCTTCTTAAAGGCCCTAAGGTGGCTGCCAGAGTTCCAGTCATCTCATGCTGACACAGCAATGTCCAGCAGCTATAAAACAATCTTCTTGAGGCTATTTTTAAGAGTGAAACTATTCTCATAACTGCCATCCCTACCCTCTAGCTTTCTTGCCTTGTATCTCAGTAGCCAGCACAATATCACAGGCTACCATATTAAACTGATGACTGACAAGAACACAGGTCACTGCTTACTCCAATCAAGATTTAGCCCTTGGAGGTGAGATGGATATCTCTCTCCCCTGAAGCTGATGGCTTAGCGAGAACGGTGGGCATGTGAAAAACATTAGGGCTCCGCCAGAAGGAAAAAGAAAAGGGAAGATGGATGTTGGGTAGGCAACCAACAGTGTCAGCTATAGAACGGCATGAGCCCTTTTCCACCACTAGAAGAATAACTCACACAGTATTTCCAATTAGTGACAAACAAGTTGTGTGCCAAGTATAAAGTACAGAACTATATATATACAGTAGAGAATATTTTCTATCTTAAAGATAAAAACTGTTCCATGAACTATCACCATGAACTTGAGTACATCATTTTATCTCTCTGGATCTTAAGAGGTTAAGACAAGATGAAAATCTCTTCAAGGTCTAGGCTACAAAAACCATTATTAATTCAAAACCTTGAATAAAGGAACACTGCGTATTTGAATAAATATTTTATTTATATGTTTTTTGTATTTATAAACTGTATTTTTACACAAAGAGTAGGAGCTAACCTTAAAAAACCTAAATACCACAAGGGAAAATAACTAGTCTTGGGACTTGGTGCTGGCAGAAAATAAGGAAAGGAAAACATTAAAGACAGAGGTAAGGAGAGCATGCAGAAAATGCAAACCATATGTTCCTGGAGAGTTGCTGGAAAAGTCACCTAAAAATTGAGTTCTAAGTTCTCTATAATTTAAAATAAGAAGGGAAACACAGTGAGTTATAAAACTGACAACATCCACAAAATAAAATCACAATAATAGTTTAGAGGCAGCTCAGATTTTCTTGATATTAAGACTTCAGACAAATTTCATTCATATTCATAATAAAGAGGATATTGCAATAAATATTGTTCTTAGTATCAACATTTCAAAGTATGATATATTAAAGTAATGCTACCCACTGAAACCAACAAACTCTAGTATTTCAATACCTTAACACAGTAAAAAATTATTTCTTGCTCATTTAACATTCAGTGCTAGTGTTTCAGGCTGGTGGGTAGCCACTGCTTTCCATATTATCCATTCATCCTTCTCTAGGGACTCAGAGCCATCTGCACTTAGCTAAAGCAGAGTTGCTCAATTTTGGCACTATTGGCATTTTAGAACAACGTTCTGTTGTGGAGGGCTGTCCTATGCATTGGAGAGTGTTTAGAAGCATCTTGGGCTACTACCAACTAGATACCATGAGCATGACAATCAAAAATGCCTGCTAATACTGTCAAATGTCCTCTGGGGCACTGGCTGGGGACTTCTGACTTAGAGTTTGGATAAAGAAAGAGTAGAGAGTCAACCGACACATGAAAAAATGCTCAACATCACTCATCATCAGAGAAATACAAATCAAAACCACAATGAGATATTACCTCACACCAGTCAGAATGGCTAGCACTAAAAATTCAGGCAACAACAGATGTTGGCGAGGATGCGGAGAAAGAGGATCCCTTTGCACTGCTGGTGGGAATGCAAACTGGTGCAGCCATTCTGCAAAACAGTATGGAGGTTCTTCAAACCATTAAAAATAGAACTACCCTAGGACCCAGTAATTGCACTACTAGATGTTTATCCAAGGGATACAAGTGTGCTGTTTCAAAGGCGCACATGCACCCCAATGTTTATAGCAGCACTATCAACAATAGTCAAAGTATGGAAAGAGCCCAAATGTCCATCGATGGATGAGTGGATAAAGAAGATGTGGTATATATATATATATATATATATACACACACATACATACACATACACAATATACACAATGGAGTATTACTCAGCAATCGAAAAGAATGAAATCTTGCCATTTGCAACTATATGGATAGAACTAGAGGATATTATGCTAAGTGAAATTAGTCAGTCAGAGAAAGATATATCATATGACTTCACTCATATGAGGACATTAAGGTACAAAATAGATGAACATAAGGGAAGGGAAGCAAAAATAATATAAAAATAGGGAAGGGGACAAAGCATAAGAGACTCTTAAATATGGAGAACAAACAGAGGGTTACTGGAGGGATTGTGGGAGGGGGGATGGGCTAAATTGGTAAGAGGCATTAAGGAATCTACTTGTGAAATCATTGTTGCACTATATGATAACTAACTTGAATGTAAATTTAAAAAATAAAAATAAAAAATTTGAATAAAAAAAGAGTAGGGAAAACATATCTCCTTTTTATTGATGTATTAATTATACACACACACATGATCAGATCTTAAGTGTTCAGTTCAACGAGTTTTGACAATTGTTACATCTTTATAATAATCACCAGCCAAAACAAGATGTCAATCATTTCCCATACCCAGAAAATTCCATCATCCTCTCTCAGGCAACTACTTTCTGATTTCAATCACCATAGATTAGTTTTGTTTATTCTCGGCCATAATATAAATAGAATTACAAAATATGTATTCTTTTGTGTTTGGATTCTTTTGCTCAAAACAGTATTCTGAAACTCACGCATGTTATTGCATGAATCAAGAGTTCTTTCCTTCATACTGCTAAGTAGTCTTCTACTGTATGGCAATGCCACAAATGTGTTTAATCTCTTAACTGCTGCACACTTTCTTTTTTAAACAATTTTTTCCTAAAAGTGATGTGTGTCACTTCTGTTCACAATTCATTGGTGAGAAATAGTATTATAACCTATCTGAATGTAACAAAGCCTGGGAAGCGACGTCTTTACTGGGCAGACACTTGTCAGTGACAATTCTGTCCTCTGAAAGCTGGAACATAAATCTTGTAGGACAGTTAATTATCTCTGTCATATCTAGCATCCAAATGGGAGATCTGCGTATGGCTTTCTGGCCTTTAGGCTAGAAGAGGTAAAACCTACTAGAAGTTCTAGCATGACATAGATAGTAAGTTTTGAAATACACTCTAAAAAACTGTCGACTCTGGAAACATTTTACTAGTCAACCATGCTAAGTAACAAGATAAACTCATATTGTAGTTAATTATTCACAAGTTCTAACCAAATACTAAATAACCAATCAATATCCAAAGCAACAGAGAACTTTCAGCTAATGCATATGAATGCTTTCTTGTACTTTTTTTTCTTGAAGGCTCAATATTTTAAAAATAAATTGTTCTTGAATAGAACATGATGGACAAAGTATAAATAGTATATTTGAATAACCGTATTATGTTTAAAATCTACAGACCTGTGATACACAGAAGCCTCAACTTGAATTTCATATATTTGTTTTAAATTAAAAGAAAAAAGATGTCCATAATAATAGAAATGTAAATTGAATATTTATCATAGTTAACTATGAATGGAAGCACATATTCATGAATTCATAAATATTTTCAGAACAAACTCTTTCCCAGACCAAAAGGGCTGGGACCCTAAAAACAGTGAGAAAACACAGTAGTCTTTTCTACTTGAGGAATGCTGAAAAGTAAAACAGACCAGCATTCTCTGCTTTATTTTTACTAATGAATAACATACACAAAAAATAAAAGTACATAAAACTGTGATTAAAGATGACTCAATATAAATATATCCCTCATTTCAAAAGATGAGCATATCTATCGCATCATATAAAAATAGACATTTTTTTTACATATTTGCATGAATATGCCATCATATGGTGATCACTTTTGAGTTACCTACCCTAACCTATTCACAACATTTCATCCTTTATTGACTTTCAGATAGTTGTACACATTGTATATTTCCATGTAAGTGATTTTTTTAAATGTCTCCAACCTGTGTGCCATAAAATAGTTCAGACCTAAGAATGTACATAGAGGATCCGATGGGCGTAGGCCTGGCAAGAGTCTCATAAGGATCTAGGAAGTCCTGGGGAAATAGCGCCCGCTGAAGGAAGGGTCTGGCTCAAAGACAAAGAGTCCTGATAAGTGTGTCTGAAGGAGGAAGGTCAGCCAGCAGCAGGCACTGGGAGGCAGGAAGGCCCAGCACACTAGGGAGAGCAGGCTTAGGCATCAGTCGGCTTTAGGGAGCTGCAGCACACACAACAAAGATACGGGGGGATGCAGCACTCAGAGGCCTGGGTGGAAGAGAGGCACCTGCCATTAAGACGGTAGATCAGTGGAAGCAAGGTCCAAGCCATTGGGCTGGATTTGTGTCCAGAAATCCTTTTGCCCAGGAGGCATGGATACTGACAGGAATGGGTTCCTGCCTCAGAATAGCAGCTAAGCCACCAAGACAGGACTCAAGTAAAGGAGGAAGGACAACGTGACATCTGTCTAAAGTATCCAAATGGCCCATGAGATCAGGATAAGTCTTGGAGCAGGCATGACTGATGCTGATTTCAAGAGTCATGGGACAGACATTCATCATCCCTTCCCCAAAAGGGTTCTGAGGCTTGCATGCCTCACTCAGTCACCCCAGCTGTGGGAAGGAAAGGAATGCAGAATTTGGGAACCAGGGACACCCAGAAGCCACAAGCTGGGCGTGACCTTTTATTTTAAAAAAGAAAAATCATGGGCACCTGGGTGGCTCAGTCGGTTAAGCATCTGACTTCAGCTCAGGTCATGGTCTCCCAGTTTGTGAGTTCAAGCCCTGCGTTGGGCTCTATGCTGATAGCTCAGAGC
Source organism: Prionailurus bengalensis (assembly GCF_016509475.1). Classification (NCBI taxonomy): domain Eukaryota; kingdom Metazoa; phylum Chordata; class Mammalia; order Carnivora; family Felidae; genus Prionailurus; species Prionailurus bengalensis. Next base: position 41,967,235 of record NC_057344.1, on the reverse strand, counting down.
CTGGAGCCTGCTTTGGATTCTGTGTCTTCCTCTCTCTCTGCCCCTCCCCAATGCGCATGCTCTCTCTCTCTCAAAAATAATTAAAGATTAAAAAAAAAAAAAAAAAAAAAGAAAAATCTTGGGGCACGTTTGTGGCTCAGTCGGTTAAGTGCCGGACTTTGGCTCAGGTCATGATCTCCCCATTCGTGAGTTCAAGCACTGCATCAGGCTCTATACTAATAGCTTAGAGCTTGGAGCCTGCTTCAGATTCTGTGTCTCCCTCTCTCTCTCTGCCCCTCCTCCCACTCTCACTCTGTCTCTCTCTCTCTCTGTCTCTCTCTCTCTCTCTCTCTCTCTCTCTCAAAAATAAACATTAAAAAATGTTTTAAAAAATCTTAACACAGTTGAAAGAAATTGACATTCTTTCATAGGAGCCTGAGTCTACCTTTGCAGGAAGAAAGTTATCACAGGAGTTCAGTAGGCAGAATAGACTCCATCCTTGGACCTCCATTAGCGCTGCTAATGTCTTTCCAAACATCAGAAGCTCTGGTATATTTCAGTTCCAAAATGCCTTGGAACTCTCTTATGTTCTACATTTTCAAAAGTCTTTTCCAGAAAGATGGTAACTGTGTCTAATTTGTAATGCATGCCTAGTCATAATGTTAATTCGCAGGACTAGTATTAATAATATTATACACTTCAAAGTGAATCCTGTATATTCTACAGCATTAACTGGAGTGGTTCAGGCGCCTGTTAACAAGTTACTGAAATTCAGAAGCTTATGGGTTTGTTGGGAAGTCACAGCCTATTACAAGTTGTGTCAAGGCAACTCCAGGGGCAGGCAAAAAAGAATTGCTACTCTCTGCAAAGCCTTAGGCACTGCTTTTGAATTTCATTAAGAAGGACATATCCATGGATTCCAGATAACTATTATAGGTGGGCTTCATCTTAAGAAATATTAGTTATGAAAGGCAGCCTTATAAAATGTCTAAATTAGCAAGAAGTTATTTGCTTCAATAAAGGAGTTTCTATTTAATCAGCAAAAATCATCCATCCATTCGTTCGTTCATCTAATAAATGCAGAGCCTTCCCGTGAGTGACTACGCTATGAGTAAGACACGATCCCTGCCCTGAAGGAGCTCTCACCCCTGAAGGCAGATATTAACAATTACCTACATCCAGGAGGTACCAGGTATAAACAAGATGGTCTGAACATTAAAATAAGAGAGGCCAAGGGCGCCTGGGTGGCTCAGTCGGTTAAGCGGCCGACTTCGGCTCAGGTCATGATCTCGTGGTCCGTGGGTTCGAGCCCTGCATCGGGCTCTGTGCTGACAGCTCAGAGCCTGGAGCCTGTTTGGGATTCTGTGTCTCCCTCTCTCTGACCATCCCTCATTCATGCTCTGTCTCTGTCTCAAAAATAAATAAACGTTAAAAAAAATTTTAAAATAAGAGAGGCCATTTCCAGCAGGAAATTCAAGGAAGGCTTTGCAAAGAAGATGGGAGAGACTCAAAGATAGCAGGATATTAACTGTTAGTGATTGCAGGTAGAAAAGATGAACAAGTTAAACATGCATAAAGGAGTGAGCAAAGAATGAGAACCGGAAGCTATAAGGCATGTGTGAAGCATGGCAAAGAGATCTATTTGAGCGTGGATTTTGTCCAAGAGTGGGAATTAGAATTGTAAAGGAAAGTTAAAGCTGAATCAAGAAGAGCCATAAATGCCAGGGAAAGGAATGTGTGATGGATTCTGTTCAGCACTCAAAAGCCGCTAAACTTTTTGTGAAGAGAAAGAAAAGAATTAATGCTTTTTTAATGAGAACAACATTTGCTTCTGAGATCCTGTGCATCCTCTATAGGGACAGAAGATTGAGAGCAGCAATATCAGATAAAAATATGTCACGAGAGTTTGGTAGAGAAGTGACAGTGGCCCGAGCTTTCATAGTGTTATCCACCGAGTGTGTTTAAGCAGTAATGTCACATGAACTGTTGCCTGGAGGATGTTCCATTGTGCTACACAAGACATGTCACAGAGCTGACAAAATTGAGTACTGAGTACAGATTTTTAGTTGAGACTTCAAAGAGAAGAAGGCTCTTCCTGCCAGAAGAGCTTTTCAGTGGCCCCATCATCAACTACCCTTGAGAAGATGCTGTGCGTGTGCACACACATACACACATACACTCACACACCAGGTTAGAGAGATAGAACTGTAGTGCAGATGCACAGGACCAAACCATGACCAACTTATTGATGAGGGTCTGAAGCAAGTACTGAACATTCCAGAGCAGACCAGACTCTTTGGGGCAAGAGCAGTGGGAGCCTCAGAGAAGATCAGCTTGGAAACGATTTCCTTGGAGTTGCCAGTGAAGGTTACTCATCAGTTCTTTAGGAAGGAGGAACTGCAGACTGGTCTGAAAATCCACTGTCTACTCTTATGCTTTGTTGCATGTAAAGCTATCCAGAAAACCAAATATTACTCCTCTTGGGTGTACAGATGGCACCCTCTTGTCAGGGCTGCAGAGTACCAAGAGGAATGACCACACTAGGACCCTTCTCAAATTTAAAGCCAGGATTCCTGTGTCAGAGAACATATGTCTGGAGGTGAGAACAAGAAGTTATGGCTTGAGGCTTAGATACATGAGGGAGAGGAGTGAGTATGACTGGAGTTTGAGCTTGGGTGACTGGGAGAACAGTGATACTCTGTCAGATGACAGGCAAGAAGGGGAAATTATTTGGTTAAGATGATTGTTTCAGTTGAGAACATGCTGAGTTGGGGTGGGTAATCCAGAGCAAGATGCAGGCACTGGGAAGACAGGATGAAAGACCAGCAGAAAGTTTAGGACACAAGATCAAACATTTCTCAAAATAAATTACAAACCAATAAAAAGATACTCTTGGAGCAAATTATTCACATGTATAACTTTCTAGAACTTTCTCAAAAGTTTAAAATGAGACACACCTAGGGGCGCCTGGGTGGCTCAGTCGGTTGAGCGTCCGACTTCAGCCAGGTCACGATCTCGCAGTCCGTGAGTTCGAGCCCCGCGTCGGGCTCTGGGCTGATGGCTCAGAGCCTGGAGCCTGCTTCCATTCTGTGTCTCCCCCTCTCTCTGCCCCTCCCCCATTCATGCTCTGTCTCTCTCTGTCTCAAAAATAAATAAAACGTTAAAAAAATTTTTTTTTAAATGAGACACACCTTTAATTACCTTAATAGTATATTTGATATTAAATTTAAATTCCTTTTATACATCTTAGAGTAGTAAGTAACCAACTATTTTTAAGGAATTGTATTGTTCTTGTATGTTCCTCACTCTTGGATTAGTCAATACTTTTCTTGAGATAATACTATCATTATGACACAAATTTTTGGATGCAACAATTGCTAGCAACTTAATCTTTAATAGAGGTGGGATGTTTTAAGACATTCTAAGCTTCAGGTGTGCTTTTGATCACAAATTAAGAATCCATAATTTGTGAAACATTGTTGGTGTTTATGATATTTGAAAACACAGAACTAAATTCTAATTCTAAGGATTAAGACATGTTTTGTTTTTCTGTCTTATGGATTTTTCACCCCCATTGTCCCCTAGATGTGCTGACCATTGGAGTTAATGACGTTAAGTCCCTCTAGAAACAATTTATAAAGTGCTTCATACTTCAAGGCAGCCCACCCATGTCCCTTGAACTTAAGGCCATCTGTGCAATTGTTTTTCACCTCTGCATTCAAAAATAAAATAAAACACACCTAAACAAACTCTTGAAACCAAGGGAACACCAGGCCACTAGATTACTAAATTACTCCATTTCACAAGGACAGAGACTTTATTTATTGTATCCTCAATGGCTACAACACTGTCTGGCATACAGTAGGTGTTCAGTAAATATTTGCTGAATCAATCAATCAATAAATATCAAAGTTAAATTTTTATTTCTTAGCAGACACATTTCTGTCATCTTAGATGGGATTGTTCTCACCTGCGAATAGTGCGTCGCACATCGCAAGACAGAGGATCACTGGCCATCTCCCTTTCAATGCCATTAGACTCCACTGTGACAACCCAAAACACCCTCCCACATTTTCAACTGACTCTTGCTAGGAGGTACTGGTTCCAATTTAAGATCCAGTATGTGAAATGTGTAATTAATGACTGGCATCTGTCTATGAACCACAACCAATTTCATGAGACTCTGAAAAATTAAAGGAAACAAAATATGGAACATTTGGGAGTTGACTTTGATGATTTCCATATGAAAGAAAAATACCTCCTGCTAAGAAAGCACCCAGCATCCCAGATTCTGAATTAGAAAGGTACTACCAAGTGGAGATACGAAAAAGCAGGAGTGACCTGCTAGCATGATAGCATGTCTTACATTCAGGAAGACCCTGGCAAGCACACTATCTCAGAAGAAAATATTCATTCGTCTACTCCTCACTATCTATGGAAAAGCATTTTGAGGTTTATAATTAAAGTCAAAGGGGAAGTAGGATTCACTTTACATCATTCAGCAACTTTTCCAGAACACAATTCCATAGGGCTACAGATAGCTACTCCAGAGGCCAACCTTGAAAGTCCCCTATCAAAAGGAATCTAAATTGTCCAAAATTTAAAACATTAATGTCTCTAAAGACATTAACACAGAAATTATGTTTTTGCAATAATGCCTTCTTATTTGAATTTTGCAACAAATATTTTTGGCTTTAGAATTAAATAAATGTACAAGGATTTGAAAAATACCCTGGGGTGCCTGGGTGGCTCACTTGGCTAAGTGCTGGACTCTTGATGTCAGCTCAGATCATGATCTCATAGTTCAGGAGTTTGAGCCCCACATCAGGCTCTGGGCTGACAGCACAGATCCTGCTTGGGATTCTCTCTCACTCTCTCTTTCTCTGTCCCTCCCCTGCTCGCTCACTCTCTCTCTCTCTCAAAATAAATAAATAATATAAAAACATTTTAAAACTTTTTTAAAAAGGAAAAATACCCTAAATGTATCATATGGGCTCTATATCACTTTTTATTGCAAATAATACCATAAAATCAGTATCTATGTTGAGCTAATAATTACAGGGCTGGTTGAGTTTGGGTTTTTAACAACATAAACTATTTCTAGCTCTTTCTAGGGAGAACGCCCATGACTAGATGCCTGAAAAGACTGGTCTGAGGCACGGCTGACTCCACTTTTAACTGATGGAGCATGTGACAATCTGAACTGCTCGCCAAATTGGATGTTCTAGGCAGAAACTCTACCTTATCATTACTCAAAACTCCAGATTTCATATATCACAGCACAATAGTCAAGATGTATAAGTGGAGCCATAATAGCAAGGAACCCCTGGTGGCGATAAATCTGTGCATGAAGATACTAAATCCCTGACACTTAGCACTGTGCTTGGCACATATTTGGAGTTCAATAAATATTTGCCAAATAAGGGAATGAAAGAGATGACCTTAGTCACACAGGAAATTTAAGTTCTAATCAACATTTTCTGTTTATAGAGGATAAGATAATATTCCATACATTTTATAAGGATTTCCACCAACATGGTTAAATATTTCTAGTGCTCACAAGGATAATACTTAATTATCTGAAAATGATTTTCATCTAGCATAGTCCATTTCTAGACAGTGCCAGATTTTTTAAAGATTCTATTTAAATCCCAGTTAGTGAATATACAGTGTAATATTTCAGGTGTACAATCCAGTGATGTGTATGCAACACTTACATACAACACCCAGTGCTCATCATAACAACTGCACTCCTTAATCCCCTTCATCTATTTCCCCCATTCCCCCCGACCACCACCCCTCTGATAACTATCAATTTATTCTCTACACTTAAGAGTCTGTTTCTTAGGTGCCCCTGGGTGGCTCAGTCAGTTAAGCATCTGATTTCAGCTCAGGTCCTGATCTCACAGATCTTGGGTTCAAGCCTCGCGTCGGGCTCTGTGCTGACAGCTCAGAGCATGGACCTGTTTCACATTCTGTCTCCCTCTCTCTCTGCCCCTCCCCCACTCACACTCTGTCTCTCTGTCTCTCTCAAAAATAAACATTAAAAAAGTCTGTTTCTTAGTATGTCTCTCTTTTTTTCCCTTTGCTCATTTGTTTTGTTTCTTAAATTCCAGTTAAATGAGTGAAATCATATGGTATTCGTCTTTCTCTGACTTATTTTGGTTACCATAATGCACTCTAGCTCCATCCATGCCATTGAAAATGGCAAGATTTCATTCTTTTTGATGGTTGAGTATTATTCCATTGTATGTGTATACCACTTCTTTTCCATTCATCAGTCAATGGACACTTGGGCTGTTTCCATGATTTAGCTATAGTGGATAATGCTGCTATAAACATCAGGGTGTATGTACCCTTTTGAATCTGTATTTTTGTATCCTTTGCATAAATACCTAGTAGTGCAATTGCTGGGTCATAGGGTAGTTCTCTTTTTGACTTTTTGAGGAACCTCCATACTGTTTCCCAGAGTGACTGCACCAGTGTGTATTCTCACCAACAGTGCATGAGGGTTACCCTTTCTCCACATCCTTGCCAACACCTGTTGTTTCATGTTTGTTGATTTTGCCATTCTGACAGGTGTGAGGTGGTATCTCATTGCAGTTTTTGCTTTTCATTTCTCTGATGATGAGTGATGTTGAGCATCTTTTCATATGTCTGTTGGTCATCCATATGCCTTCCTTGGAAAAATGTCTATTCATGTCTTCTGCCTATTTTTAATTAGTTTCTTCATTTTTGGGGTGTTAAGTTTTATAAGTTTTTTTTTCTAAATTTTGGATACTAGACCTTTATCAGCTATATCATTTGCAAATATCTTCTCCCCTTCTGAAGGTTGTCTTTTAGTTTTGTTGACTGTTTCCTTTGCTGTACAGAAGTTTTTACTTTGATGCAATCCCAATAGTTTATTTTTGTTTTTGTTTCCCTTGCCTCAGGAGACATATTTAGACAGAAGTGCCTACAGGACAGTGTCGGATTTTTTTTTAATTACTAAAATACAGGATATGAGTTAGAAACTTGATAAAAATGTTTAGAACTGGTTTTAAGGAGTTAACTCACTCTAAAGCCTGAGGAAATATATTTTTATTTCAGCCACTTTTCCAACTCTCCTCACAGAGAATGGACATTTGAGAAGCCAGCTACCATCACTGGCAAAGTGTGATGCTCAGTGCAGGCAACAGTGCTCTTAAAGCAGTGAGCTAAGCATCTCTCTGGTAAGACACTGCAAACAAAGGCATATGGGCGTTTAACTACAGGAACCAGCAAAGTATCTAAAATCCCAGAACAGTGTGCCAGGATACAAGCTTGGAAGGCATCTTTCTTTTACAGAAAAAGAAACAGGCACAGAGAGTCTGAGGGACTTGTTCCAGGCCACATAGTAAGTTGGTAGCCGAGATGAGACTAGGAGTCAGCTCTTCGTAATAGCTAAGAATCCCAGATGAATTACAGAGAACAAAAAAGAGAAAGTTGATAAAAACATCACCTCTCAATGCAGAGCAGGAGAAACCGACAAGCTGTGCACCTTCTGACTGTTCAAACCTACAGCCCACCAGGTGGAATGAGGAAGAGCCTGACTCATCGATCTGTGTGCTAGGGCTGCACAATGGTCTCAGTAATATGGGGGAAGAATGCCATCAGAGGAGTTCATTTGTGGGCTGCGGGCCTGAGTCTAAGAACACATACATATAAAGCCTACTCGTAAAAATGATGATGGCTCCTCTAACCTTTTCTGGTCTATTGCAAGGGGCCCACAGTGAAAATGCATAGAGGGAGGGACCCTCTGGACCATGTTATACCAATAACAAGGAGCCAACATCAGTCAGAAAATGGCAGGCACTTTCCCTCAAATTTGGATATTACCCAGAAGGCTTTGCTTTCCTGGCATTGCAATGTTTATATCTTCCAGCACTAAGTGTTAGCTAACAATCTCAAAGTAGCATCCTGTGATACTCATTCAGTAAATATTTATTGAGCACCAACTATGAGAGAAGTAGAGTACAAGTACTGGGGATACAGAGCAAAAAGGCATAGCGGCTGCTTAGGAGGAATGTAGTCAAAACTAGAGAAAAACAGTAAGAACAAAGAGCCACCAAAGTGCTCGAAATATTTTGTAAGTACATGACAAGCTATTGAAGAGGAAAAGGAAGCAGTCCCCAAGGAGGAGAACAGGGTAAGACTGGAGGAAATAGTAGGACAAAGGAAAAGGTCATGAAGGAATGGGTTTTGAATTTGGAAAGGTCCTCTACCAGCTATGAGAAAGGTGAGTAGGGGTGAAGCAAGGAGGGATGCGGAAACCAGAATTACAGCGATTGGAAGAAACAGGTCAGAGAGGCTTACGGGGTACACAGATGGGACTTACTTATGCACTGAAAGCAGCAGATGAAAACAATGACCCCAGGTTATCAAGCTTGGAGCCTCATTTACCAAGACTAGAAATGCAGGGAATGGGTTTATTTCTGACTGAACATAAGCCATGCCTCTGGGACTTCCAGATGTCCCATATGGAGAAATCCATGAAGCGTGTGGATATAGAGATCTGGAAGTAGGAGGGAGGGCTGAACATGAGTAGGCAGGGTGGTGACTGAATTCATAGAAACAAGTGAAAGAACACAGATAGAATGTTCAGAAAGAGAAGACATGGGAGCCGAGGCTGGGACCTCTAAGTATATCAGAATTCAACAACTTCATGAAAGGCAAGTCATCAGAGAATGAAAAAAAAAAAAAGAAAGAAAGAAAGAAAGAAAGAAAGAAAAGAAATAGGAAATGAAAGAAAAGTCACAGAATCTGGGAACAAGTTTGTTTTAGTAATATTAGAAGTCATTGCTGTCATATGCTCAAATCAGGTGAGAAAAGAACTAAGAAGTCCCACTGGCAGTGGCCATTAACAGGCCACTGGTAACCTTGGCCAACATTGCCTGTTGTCCACGCATGGGTGGGAGGTAAATGAGGTGAGAAGCCATTGTAAACTTGCTCTAGAGAAGGAAGTGAAGTCGAAGGGAGATCTGATTGTTATGTATATATTTATAAGCATAGCTATGGATACGCATAGATTTCTCTAGAAACCTCTATCTAGATACAGATTATGGACAATGACAAAATGTCAACTCTTTAACTTTTTATTTCATCTATTTTATCCTCAGGTTAACTTTTTTTAATGGACAGAATAATAGTACCCACTTCAAAAAGTCACAAGAAAGAATGCATGTAAAACATTCAGTTGAGAGTCTGGCACCCTGGCTGCACTCGGTAAAGCTGGTCACAATGTCACTACCACTGTCACTACTGTAGCTAGGACACTGCAGGTCTGGGAGAACACTGAAAAAAACAAAGCTAAGGGTAAGTGCTGGATGGGTTGGAAAGGAAAAGAGCGAAGGGGCTGGAAATCTGGGTGAGGTAAAGAGAAGGTAAGAGAAGGTGACTCCGCAGTTAGGAGCTGGAGAGTGAGAGGAATGGGAACTTGTGACTAGAAGTTCCCATGTTGCATTTTTAACACTTCAGAAGAGGTTCTGTTCTGGATAATAACAAAGGAGTGGTGAGGAAGGCAATGGGGGGCTGAACTGGAATGGAGACAAAGATCATTCATTGAGAAGACCTTACAGGATGGCTAAAGGAGAGCTAGAGGCTGATGGTGTGTGATTGGAAAGAACTTGAAGGAGGAAGGGGTTTTGCAGGATAAACGGAAGAAGTTAGGTGCTAGGAATGGGCTGAACTGCTTGTAGGCCCCCCAGATGGGGGAACCAGCAGCATCTGCTCCTTCGGACAGTGGCCAGAAAGTGCCTTCCACATGGAGAGGGAGTTTTCAGTTGAGCGAAGGCAGCGGAGGAAGTGTTCTCTGCAAAGGCTGAGTGTAAAGGCTGAAGGCTCGCTTGGGGAGCACAGGACCCAACTGGCTGTACAGGCGGGCCTCAGGGCCTAGGTCCTTCCACCACCTACAAAACAGACTTGAAAAAATCAGCTCTGAAATAGGAAAACAAAAGGGCAAAACTGATATTACTAAATGTTTAATTAAATGTACATAAAACGTATCATTATGTCAACTTCATTAATTGTTAAATTTAGTGCTCATAAAAATTTCATTGCGTGTAGAAAACAATTTGTATGTTGGATTTTCCTGCTTTGCAAGAACCCCTGAGTAAGCACAATGGCTGTCAAGAAATCGCAGTCAGTTGTAAATTAAATTAGCTTCTTATAATCAAGTAATTTAAAAAGTAAAATTACTATAATTCTTTCGAATGTTTATAACAAAAATGAATTTAATGTGGAATATGGGTGGATGCTAATATATTTGACAGAACATTTGAAAAGCTTCCAGGGGGCCACAACAGGTACCCCGGAGAGAGAGGAAGGATGCCAGAAAGCAGGAGTCAGGAACCCTAAATTCTCATCAAGGAATAAGTTAGAATTTTCTAGTAACTTTACCACTCTCTCCAGCTCAGAGATTCTTAAACTATATGTGCCTTGGATGCCTTCAATAGTCTGATGAAGCCTAGAGACCCCTTCTCAAAATTATGTTTTTAAGTGTATAAAACAAAACACACAGGATTACAAAGGAAACCAACTGCAGTAAAATGCAACTAGCAAAATATTTAATGTGTTTGTGATTAAAAAAAGAGTAATATATATGCTTTTTTTATAAAATAACAAGACTGGTTTCATTTCATAATAGTGATCTGCATAAACGATATTGCAGGATCTCTTTAATAATAGCATGTGATTTTATTTTATTTTTTTAATATGAAATGTATTGTCAAATTGGTTTCCATACAACACCCAGTGCTCATCCCAACAGGTGCCCTCCTCAATGCCCATCACCCACTTTCCCCTCCCTCCCACATTCAATAATAGCATGTGATTTTAAAGTAGTGGTGGTTTTTACTGCTGTCAGCTGTCAGGAACTGCTAAAATTACTACGGTTTGTTGCTCACATTTATAGTTGAAAGAAATACTAAATTTCAAGACATCACTGCACATAAAGTCATAATTTTTTCTATCTAACTTTACAAATCTCTATAATTCCACCTGTAAATCCCTTGGAAGTTGATGGAACCCAGGTTAAAAACTTTAGCCCTTGGGGCACCTGGGTGGCTCAGTCGGTTAAGTGTCTGACTTCAGCTCAGGTCATGATCTCACGGTTTGTGGGTTCAGCCCTGTGTCAGGCTCTGTGCTGTCAGCTCAGAGCCTCTGATTCTATGTTTCCCTCTCTCTCTCCCCCTCCCCTGCTCATGTTCTGTCTCTGTCTCTCTCTCTCAAAAATAAACATTAAAAAATTAAAACAAAAAAAAAACAAAAAACAAAAAACAAAAAAACTTTAGCCCTTCTGTAAATCAAATGAACAGGGCAAATGAGGAGCAGGAGCAGAAACATGCCAGCTGACTCACAGGGACCTCAAATTCAAAGGCACTCCCTGAAACTTCCATTTCCTCTTTCTCATCTACTTCGTACATTCTGGCAAAGTCTGTTTCAGTTGGTTTTGGTTTCATCTATTTTAGCAAAGCCTCATCCAAACTGTACTGGCCTTTGACAAATACACATACACATGCACACACACACACACCCCTCAAAGTTAGAAGATAATTTCCTAAATGGTGGGGAGGGAGGGAGACAAAGAACAAAAGTAAGTCAGTAATTAAGGATAAATGATATAATATAAAAATTGGAAAAGGTGATGAATATTTAGAAAAGATAAACATGCACAGCACATGATAATCAACCTTGCTACTATTTAAAGCTGGATCCACAAAATAATGAAATCTTATTAATTAATACCTACCAAATTAGCAAAGATTAAAAAGATTAATATCTAGGAGTGCCTGGGTGACTCAGTCAGTTCAGCATCCAACTCTTGATTTCAGTTCAGGTCATGATCCCAGGGTCCTGGGACTGAGCCCTGTGCTGACAGTGCAGAGCCTGCCTGGGATTCTCTTTCTGAAGCTCTCTCTGCCCCTCCCCCCTTCACGTGTACTTACGTGTGCATGCTCTCTCTCTCTGTCTCTGTCTCTCAAAATAAATCCATAAACATTTTTTAAAACTTTAAAAAATAAATGTTAATAATATCTAGTATTTGTGAGGATGAGTTAAAATGGACATTTTCATACACTGATAGTGAGATATCAGTACAATCTTTTTGGTGGGCAATATGATTTTATTATATCATATTTATTTATTTATTATTTATTTTTTTTTCCAACGTTTTTTTATTTATTTTTGGGACAGAGAGAGACAGAGCATGAACGGGGGAGGGGCAGAGAGAGAGGGAGACCCAGAATCAGAAACAGTCTCCAGGCTCTGAGCCATCAGCCCAGAGCCCGACGCGGGGCTCGAACTCACAGACCGCGAGATCGTGACCTGGCTGAAGTCGGACGCTTAACCGACTGCGCCACCCAGGCGCCCCTATCATATTTATTATATTATTTATATATATTATTATTTATATATATTATAATTTGTATATATTATATTATTTATTATATATATTTATTATATTATATGATTTACATATATATATCACAAGGCAATGATTATATATATATCAAAGGCAATATGATTATATATATATATATCAAAAGGCAAAATGCTCATACACTTTAACATAACAATACCACCAGTAAGACTTTATTCTAAATAAATACCTGTACAAGTGGATGAAAACATAATTAAAAAGTTCGCATAACATGGGGCGCCTGGGTGGCGCAGTCGGTTAAGCGTCCGACTTCAGCCAGGTCACGATCTCGCGGTCTGTGAGTTCGAGCCCCGCGTCAGGCTCTGGGCTGATGGCTCAGAGCCTGGAGCCTGTTTCTGATTCTGTGTCTCCCTCTCTCTCTGCCCCACCCCCGTTCATGCTCTGTCTCTCTCTGTCCCAAAAATAAATAAATGTTGAAAAAAAAAAAAAAAAAAAAAAAAAGTTCGCATAACATACATAACTATTAATAAGAGATTGGTCAAGTAAGTTGCAGAATATTCATTCAATATGGTATTAAAAAGATAAAGGATTAAAAATGATAAGATGTACATACTAAGTGTTGGTATAGAACTTGACTAAACTGTTTTATTACACAGAACATTATTACGGTGTGATCCCATTTCCGCCAATACGTATATATGTATATATATAGTTAATATATAAATATTATATAACTTATATCTAAATGTTATATATGTATACATACGTATAGAAACATAATGATAAAAATGTTATATATATGCAACATATACATATATATGCAGGTATGATCCAAGTAAAAAAAAAAAGAAAGGATCTCTACCACACTGTTAACAATTGATATCTCTCAAGAAAGAGATTTTCATTTTTAACCAAAATAAAACAATATAGGAAATAATAATCACTGTATATCATTTTGTAATCAGAAATGGAAATAACTAAATAGTTCTGTTTGACGAAATGGTAACCTGGTTTCTGTGTCTGCAAAAGGGAGACTTCTTTGAAAGGAGCCTTTGAATAATTGAGCTTTTTCTCTATTCCACAAGAATTCAGGGCTTTAAAACACTTGCTTAATTGGGTCATTTCAGTTAACACCTGAAAGCAGTAACCCAAGATGACAGCTGAGCAGGGAGCTTTCATCCTGATTATTTCCTAACAGTCCCACGATGTCACACAGGAACCCCAGACAGCTGATTTGAGGTTGCCCGCTAAGCATTTCCTAAGAACCAAAAAGTCCACTTTAAAAGTATTGACATTCTACACCGACAGATGTCTGGCTGCAACTCAAGGGCCATTCTGTCGTTCATAGATTCACCCACCCTGCATGCACTAAGTACCTCCACGAAAAAGGACTAATACAATCCTTGCCCTCTGGATCTTATCATGGAGAGAGGGGAGCCCTTGGTATACAGGAAGCACACATACATACATAATGCAAAACAGAATGCTGAGAAGGGGTCATAGGTCATGGTGGTCTTCATGATGCAGGTGCTATTTAAGCTGGACCATGAATGAGAGGTGGGCTTCTCAAGGTATAGAAAGGGGAGAACAGGCATTCATCCTGGGAGGGTGAAGAGCTTTAACAAAATGAAACAAGGTTAATGGTGAATCTTTCCAGGGATGGGGAGTATCTGATTTGACATGATCTTAGGGCCCATCTGAGTAAATGCCAGGAATGAAGTCCACAAGGTTCACTGGATGGAATAATGAAGGCCTATAAAGGGAGTCTTTGGAGAAAATCACATACCTGGGACCGAAGGTTCCCTGGCACTGCATATTAGATGTCTCTTGAGGGAAGTCAAAGGGATTGATTCACAGATTGTGTCTATCGTCCTGGGTTCCTTGCCCAGATACTCCAAGAACTCTGGGCCCCTGGCCAGCAGACATAGAAGACAGCCCTGCCCAAGTGTGGGAACTGGGTAGTGGGGTAGGGACATAGAGCAAAGGCCATGGGGCATGACCTATCTGTAGCTCCCAGCTGGTTGGATCATAATGCTTGATTTCTTTTATGTTTCTATAAAACACAGGGACACCCTGCTCATCAGTGTCCCAAGGGAGGTAAAATAAATGTGATCAGATATATCCAAGGGTCTGTCATTTCTGTCCTAAGTAAAAGAATACATGGGTTCTCTGCCACTTCCAGCACCCTCTGTTGTGTAGTCACCTAGAACTGCTTCATTCTAACTCACAAGTGTCCCTCAAATTGAGTTACTGAGCAACACCAGCCCTGGATATAGGTCCCCTGCACAGTTCCAGAACTGCATCTTCAGACAGACACATAAAACTATGGACACCACACGCGGCTGGGAAATCCTTTGGCCAGTCTTTGCCCTCGGTATCCTGCAATTCCTATCTAATTTAAGAAAAAATAACAAGTAAGGCAAGCCCTCAGAAGAGGCCATGGGCGCTCTGTCATGAAGCTTGGGTTTTATCTTATAAGAAAGTGCATCATCAAAGCTGTATAAAGAGGATGGGGACAAGATCAGATCTAGATACAAGAAAGGTAATTCCGGTGACAAAACTTCTAGGCTAGATAGAAGACAAGAGAGATTTAGAACAAGGGTCAGGAGGCAGAGGCCTCAAGCCAAGTGGGACTTGATGAAGGCTTGATCTACTTCTGAAATAGCAAGAAGGGACAAAGATGAGGTGAACAGGGTCAGACAGGGCAGAATCCCAGGATCAGGATGTAGCAGGTGAGCAGAGCCAAATGTAATTCAATAGTTTTCAGCCTGAGGAAATGGAGGAAGTTTGGTATTATGAAATCTTAAAAGGACATATAAGAAGGGAAACAGGTTTTTGTGGGGATAAAAGATAAGTCCACTGAAGTGTGGTTATTCTGGATTGAAAACACCTAAAAGTCCACAATTCTGGGTCCATAGGCTCTATTTTCAATATATAAAAGCAAACTGCAGAGTAGTAGTCCAACTAAGTGGCATATGAAAACATCCTCCCTACACTCATATAATTGTATTTTCCACCCTCTCTCTCTCCCTCTCTCTGCCCATCCCCTGCTTGTGCTCTATCAAAATAAATACACTTAAAAACAATTGCATTTTCCAGAACAGAGAGATTTCTCATTTAAGATTTAATGTTTAAGATTTCTTGCTTAAGATTAAGATGCACACACACACACACACACACACACACACACACTCAGAGGAATATTACTTTGCCATAAAAAGAATAAATTTTGCTGTTAGTGACAACATGGGTGAACGTTGAAGGCATTATGCTAAGTGAAACAAATTAAAGAAGGACAAACACTATAGGATCTCACTTGTGAATCTAAAAAACAAAAACATAACAAAACATGATTGTAGATACACAGAACAGATTGGTGGTTTCCAGAGGTGGAGGGAGTAGGGGAGACAGATGAAATGGGTAAAGGTTGTGAAGAAGTACAAACTTCCAGTTATAAAATAAAATCATGGGGATACAAGGTACAGTGTGGTGATCATAGTTAATAATACTGTATTGTATATTTAAAAGTTGCTAAGACAATAAATCTTTAAAGTTGTTACCACAAGAGGAAAAAAAATTGTAACCATGTGTGCAGTGACAGATGTTAACCAGATTTATTATAGTGGTTATTTTGTAATATGTATAAATTTTGAATTATCATTATATATCTGAAACTAATACAATATTCTATGTCTATTATGCCTCAATTTTTAAAAAGTACAAAAAAATATTTAGTGTTCTGAGCAAAACAAGACTTAGGCTTATCAGTCATTCACACCTTAGTATGAATTAGCTTATAAGGTCCTTTCCCAAACAAAGGCTTTGGGGGAGAGGCGAAGAGAGTGTCTAAGAGTCAAACACAGTGGTCCTGAGAGGAAATAAAGGTACTGAAAAAAGACTTCTGACTTTCCAACTGAGCCCAGAGCATGAGCTGCTAGACAACATTGCCCCACTTCCAGCTAGAGAATTGGGCTTATCCTATGCTGTCTCTAAGGTCACCTCAACCCCATGTGTCAGAAAGTAAGAAAGCCAAGGGACATTTGATATTTTTTAGTTCTCATCACTCAACTCCCCTCTTGGGAAACAAAAATAGACCATTCATTACTGTGGTATTGAACATAATGTAGTAAAATGTGCAAAATTTTGTTTTATAGCTAGTTTTATCCTCATTCACTACTTTGATAATAATCAACTAAGCTTCCCTTACACACTCCTGTTTCATGTCATCTCCTAACTGTCCTAATCGCTTCTCCAAGTCAACATGTCTAAACTAAACAGGCTCTCTTCCACAGTCTCCTCTCAATGAACAGCTCTTGTATCTACTGCTATGTAACAAACCACGCCAAAACTTAATGGTCTAAAACCACAACTGTTTGTTTAACTCCATGACTCAGCAGGTCAGCAAGGCAGGCAGGGCTCAGCTGAGTGGTTCTCCAGGTCCCAGCCAGGCTCACCTGCTCTCCACGTTTGCAGTCAGCTGTTCACTTGGCTGAGGCTGGCTAGGTTTCAAGATTTATGATGCTTACTCTCTCCACATGTTCTCTCAGCTAGCCCAGACTGGTTGCAAGAGTCCAAGTGTATCAAGAGCCTAAGTGCAAGGCCCACATGTTTTTCAAAGCTCTGCTTGTGATGGATTTGCTGCTAGCCCACCAGTGAAAGCAAAGTGCCTGGCTAAGCCCTGAGTCAGGCTAGGAGGATAATACTAAAGGGCCTGGACACAGAGGTGGAAACAGGGGCACCTGGGTGGCTCAGTTGGTCAAGCATCCGACTTCAGCTCAGGTCATGATCTCGTGGTCCTTGGGTTCAAGCCCTGCATCGGGCTCTGTGCGGACAGCTCGGAGCCTGGAGGCTACTTCAGACTCTGTGTCTCTGTCTCTCTTTCTCTGCCCCTCCCCCACTCATGCTCGTTCTCTCTCTCTCTCTCTCAAAAATGAATAAACGTTAAAAAAAAATTAAACACAAAAGAGGTGGAAACAGATTAGGGCCTGTAGTGCAATCAGTTCTCCATTGATGATGTTAACTTTAAATTCTCTCATGTCTGCTCCCTTCTGATCTCTGCTAACTTCTTATTCCCCTAAATCTCTACAACAGACACCTAACAGGTCCACCCACTCCATTCTGGGGCTTCCTTTAGACTTTTCTATACATAGCAACAGAGTACTTTTTATTTTCATATTTATTTTCATTGAAGAAAAACTGACATATAATTTAATATGAGTTTCAGGTGTACAGAACAGTGATTCAACATTTGCATATACTACAAACTGATCACCACAGTAAGTCTAGTGACCATCTGTCACCATACAAAGTTAATACAATATTATTGACTGTATTCCCCATGCTGTACTTACAGCTGCATGACTTATTTATTTCTAAACTGTGGAAGTCCGTACCTCTTGATCACTTTCAATCATTTTGCCCACTCCCACCCCTCCCTTCTGGTAATCGCCAGTTTATTCTCTGTATCTATCAGTCAGGGTTTTGCTTTGTTTTTTTTTTTTTGTTTAGATTTCACATAGAAGTGAAATCATGCAATATTTGTCTTTTCTGTCTGGCCTCAAGGTCCATCTGTATTATCAAAAATGATAAGATTTTATTCTTTTTTATGGTTGTGTGCGTGTGTGTGTGTGTGTGTGTGTGAGAGAGAGAGAGAGAGAGAGAGAGAGAGAGAGAGAGAGAGAGACATCTTTATCCTTTCATCCACCTTTGATGGACACTTAGATTGCGTCCATATTTTGGCTACTGTAAATAATAAGTAAGAACATAGGGGTCAGAATAATTATTGAAAGCCAAATCTGATTATTTTAGTCTCCTGGCCTAAAACCTTTCAATAGACTTTGGTTGCACTTAAAATAAAAACCCAAACTTCTTAAAATGGCTTGTAAATAATCCTCCACCCTACATATTGAGTTCACCTGTTGTTCAGTTTCATTACTGTGAAAGTGCCCTTTCACTGTTACGTCCCGATTTGGATGATAAATTACATTGTCACCCTCCCCCTAAAAAGGGGTCTGCCCCTTACTTCAGGACCCTTCTAGCCTCTTCTACCATCACACTTGCTGTGTTCTGCACGAGTCCTGCTCACCTTCTGTCTATCCCCAAAGGCTGTTCCCTCTCTCTGGAATAGTCTTCCCTTACCTCTTTGTCCAGTTAATGTCTGTGCACCCTTCAGATGCTACTTAGGAATCACTGCCCAGAGAAATCCTCCCTCAATTCCCATACAAGTCACCTCTTCTGAACAATCTCTCTCAGCTCCATGCCCACTTGGCCATGGCATTTATCAGAACTGCCATTTCAACTGAAGGCAAGGACTCTGGGTCTGGCTTTGCTCACCACTTACTCTATGTCTGGAATATACACAAAGCAATTATTAATGGATTACATGCCTAAAATATTACTACATTAGAAAATAAAAGAAATATTTGAAATTATAAACAATCCACTCATCTCATTTATGAATCATAAATATCAGTTCCCAGAAAATATTTAAATCACAGTTAATTAAAATTGGAAAGCAGCAAGTGATCACTTAGTCCAGAGGAGGACTAACTTTCTTGGATTTCACTTTCTTGAAGTCCAAGTAAAATGCAGACAGGACTAACAGTTTTCTGTTTTATTTCTAGGTGACAAGACTTGCATTGAGAAGACTTAAAATCCCTTCCAAGCTCAGATATTCTTTGGTTACAATTTACTTTTGCCTTGATAGCCCTTTTTTTCTTCTTTTTCTCTTCCCTTTCCTTCTCCTTCTCTCCTTTTTGCATAATTAGCTATGAAAGCAGAGAACTGCTGCCCAGGACACTATGTCACAATGCAAAAAATATATAAAAATGAAAAATCTGTATGGAGAAAGGGATGGGTAGGAAAAATACACTAAAGACCCTAATTTCTTAGTCTCCAGAAAATTTCAGGTCATAAATCCATCTTGAATGTTTCCATCTCCCATTACAACAATGGCTACAATGGATAATGAGAAATCAAACAAACTAATTTGTCAATTCTAGGACATGACATCATGACCATTCATTTCTGGGGTTGCTAATGCCAACCAGTGACCTTCTGGGGTTATGTACAGCTGAAATGTGAAGAGGAAATTTAATTAAAAAAGGTCAACCATCACTCAGTACACCAATAAAACAAGATTTTTTTCCTTTACAATAAAATCTCAAAAATTAAAAAAGAAAACCAACATCGTATCTTATGATATACATTCAGTGCTTATAGCCCAAACTATAATGACTATATGGATGATAACATTTGCTGAGCTCTTGAGTATCTAAAGTCATAGACATTCCTTTAAAGGTCAGCTGTAAAACCGAGTTAATAACTCTGAAGAAAAATGCCTTTTTCCCACCAGGAATTCACAATAAAAATCATCTCCTTCTCTACACCATTTTAACTACGCTTGGCAAAAAGACAAAACTAATAGACAAATTAGACATGATTACAAGACTATTTGGCTATTCAATGTCACAGATCAAGAGGAACGGTTCCTGTTGCAAGCAAGTAATGGCCCTGGTCCACAGTCACTCACATATGCTCCATAGAGAGTTTCGATAGGGTTTAGAGAATGACACGCTCAAACAGCCACATTTTTAATATCTATTAAAGTCACTGTGCCATGACTGCATGATGCCACCTGTGAGCAGGAGGGAGGGGAATATGAGCAACAGCACCGTGCATGTGGCCGAGGGGAGTACGTTCTATCACCCAGAGCTGCTCCAAATATCTGACTCTCTTCCAGCCAGACTGAAATATTGGCATTGGACAACAGCCAAGTAATGACAAGACGTACGCGTTCCTCCAAGCAACACTCCAATGTGCTAATGCCAACACCATATTTTTCCCTCTTTGTATTAGTTTAGGTTCTTTAAAACAAGAATGTTATTGAACACTGTAATATTTTCACAGTTTCTCTGGTTCCTTGGCAATTACTTAGGGCTTCTACTGAAAACATCTCTTTCAGCAGCATTTATTTAGTCCTAGAATACAGACCTATGAATTTCCCCCGCCAGCTCACTCTAACCAGCTTGTTGTGTTTTCTCCCAGTTAAATATAGTATCAGAAGGAAATACAACCCTTACCCAGTGCATTAGAAAGGAGGAAGGAGTGTAGGGTGCCTGGGTGGCTCAATTAAGTGTCCGATTTTGACTCAGGTCATGATCTCACGGTTTGTGAGTTCAAGCCCCGCATAAGGCTCTGTGCTGACAGGTCAAAGTCTGGAGCCTGCTTCAGATTCTATGTCTCCCTCTCTCTCTGTCTCTCTCTCTCTCTCTCTCTCTCTCAAAAATAAACATAAAAAAAGGAAAGGAGGAACAAGTGACAGTTGTTAGACACCCACCTCCCAGGCCCTGTGCTCCCTGCTTTGCATTTACATGATCATTTTCATCCTTCACAGTAGTCATGGATAAATGGGCTATTGCCACCATTTTTCAGATGACAAAACTAAGTCTTAGAAAAATCAAGGAACTTGACAAAGCCTACCCCACTAGCAGGAATTGGAGGCCATATTCAATCCCAGGGCAGTCCCCAACGCCTGCACTATTCCTTTACATGACACTGAATTGAGTGGCACCATAGTAACCACCTCTCAGATTTTCAATATGTCTGTAAGGCCATCAGCCCTCAGTAGGAACCTGAGAAGAAATTAACAGGATTAGGATGGCCCAGTGAATATTGTCCTAGCTCACTGGAGCCCTGAGTAGAAGAATTCATTGAGCCACTCCCATAAAGAGTGTCCTATAGGAACCTAGAACTACTAATGTCACTGATATGTGAAATGGCTGAGCCAGAAGTGAAATGAAATGCACCAAAGGCAGCCACAGAGATGTGGCTGGGTGGACAAGGCCCTAGAGTTAGATGACCTCTAGTTTTGTATGCTTCTATTCCTCTCTGAACCTTCTTTATCTCATTTACAAAGTGGGCATTGGTAATGCTCACACAATAAAATTCTCTGAGAATTACCTAAGACCACATAGGCAGAGCTCCCAATATCGTCTGTGATCGGGGGCAGGTACATGAGAAAGATTTGCCGGATCCAAGTCCAAAAAGACATTTTACTTCAAATTAGTAGAACTCAGGGCATCATCCCTATTTTTCAAATGTATTTTCTCTAGGCTTTCTGGTGTGTATCAGGGGACATTCATCATTGTCTCAGCATTACCTGCACCAAATCCAGGTCACATGAAGTTATAAATGTAACTTGTATTCTAACGGCACAACCCTTGGCTGCTTCTAGGGCAAGAAGAAAAAATATATATTTCTAAAAGAACATATCAACCCAAACAAAGCCAAACAGTCACAAACCAGAATGTAGTGAAGGAAACAGACTTCTTTGTTCTGCAAGAATAATATTCTGAGCATGAGGAATGCTCATAGGTGACTAAGGAGAAACAGAGAGGGCACGTGGGGTCGCCTAATGGGAAGACAGCAGGCATGATTTATGACATAGCCTTAGAGAGTAAAGATTCACTGTGCTGTGTAGGACAAAGGAAAGAAGGGAGGGAACACCCTCTCACACCCCTCCCTGTAGCCAGGGAAGAGATGGAGATAAATGGACCCCATTTTAAAATGATTAAAAGTGGGTGGTAAAAATTTTCAGGAAAGAGTTGGGATTTCAGAGAAGAACAAACTTAGGTTTTGTGAGACTCTAGGATGTGAATCAAGGAAATCTACGTATCAGGGGAAAATACTGACACAGGAAAGATAGCTTGAGAGGCAGACACCTGAAAAGAGGAAACACAGCAGACAGGGCAAAGAGCCCAAGAACCCAGCTGCCACATGTTCGTGAGCCATCAAGCTGCATTAAGCTGGGTAGAGGCTTCTGGAAACCCCTGCTGGCCCTCTGAAAGGAAACCCAACATATAGGCTGACATCTCAGAGCTGACATTAGAGAGGTCTGTCATCCCCAGAATTCCTTTATTAACTACCCTAAACAAAAACATACTTTGATTTGTGTTCAAGAGCCCATTTGGTGTGCAAAGTGAAAGACACATGTTAAGGCATTTGACCTCTACTCTTCCATGTTTCGCATCATCCAGTAAGTATGATCCACCTGTTTACTCTGGAGGCAACACCAAAATATCCTACAGAGAAGAACTTTCTATAAGTTTCCTTTTTTCTTATGGCTGAAATTGGGTGGGGATCCAGGAAGGACATTTACCTCCATTAGCTACGCCTCAACTTCTGGACAAACAGCCTTGATATGTGGCAAAATAGGGTCAAGCCTCAAGGGCAGACAAGAAAAGACAGACAACAGCTCATCTCAGAGCAGCCAGTGAGAAGGAAGCTAAATAAGTGAGCAGGTCTGTCAGGGCAGGGTGGTTACAGACTGGCCAGATGGAGCCTGAACATGTGGGTCCCCACCAGAACCACCTGCTGGGGAGACCAGCCTGTGCTATGACAGCATGATCTCCCAAATCCTCCCCCTTTCCTTACGTGTTTCCTGTTTGAAGATCACCCACATGAGACCAAGAACCTGGAGAAGATTCTCATTGAAACAGTGTCCATAGTTCTCAGATTTTCTTAAACCCAATTTCACAAAATCTTCTTTTAAGAAAGGCACTTTTATAGGGATATAACCAAAATATAATTTCATGGTAATACTCTGTATGATTTTCCATACAAATGATAGTTTTTTTAATTAAAACTATTTTTTAATCATAATTAATTTAAAGAAAAAAAATAAGATAATATCTTATCATGAAAATATGAACAGTAATTTATGAAATGCCCCTGTGGGAAGGGGTATAAAGATTAATAAGTTAAGGCCCTTGCCCTCATGAAGTCTAAAACTGTGGGTCTTACCATCTCTGCCTTTCCAACTAAGGAGGAATAGGATGGACCCACTGGGAGTCACTGGATCTAGGTCTTAAGACCACATCTGAGGGGCGCCTGGGTGGCGCAGTCAGTTAAGCGTCCGACTTCAGCCAGGTCACGATCTCGCGGTCCGTGAGTTCGAGCCCCGCGTCAGGCTCTGGGCTGATGGCTCAGAGCCTGGAGCCTGTTTCCGATTCTGTGTCTCCCTCTCTCTCTGCCCCTCCCCCGTTCATGCTCTGTCTCTCTCTGTCCCAAAAATAAATAAACGTTGAAAAAAAAAAAAAAAGACCACATCTGAGCTGTTCCATCTCCTTAAATAGCCCCGGTCTTCCTACTGGATGCACATGGTTTAACCACCGACAACTTCGGCATCTCTCTCTAGAAGTCCTCCAGGGTATTGATACTATCCTCTCCCCAGCCCTGGCACTTGGTGACAGCCTTGAATTCATTCAGCACACTGTCCTGACACTGGACAACACCTGTAGAGAACCACCTGTAGAGAACCTCTAGCCTGTGCCTCTGTGGGATCCAACTCCTGGCCTGGCCACTGGCATGGCTTCACCCTCCCCATTAGAAATGTAGAAAACCTTCACTGGGAAGAAACTCTGAAGACAAAAGTCCACCAGTCACTGGCTGTCCTCTACCCCTGCACTGGAGGCAAATTTACCTCTATGCAACTTCAGTTCCGCTCAGCCTGGATTAATATGGAACAACCTCGAGAAAGGGTTTTCCTCACATCTTTTCCCCATGCTCAGATCTCCCTGCTCTCTGGCCCTTAAGGAGGAAGAAGACTACTGTGGCTGCAGGAGAGGCGACAGCCACCCAGTGCAAGTTCTGAACTGGAAGCCATTTGGAAACCTTCTTCTGCTTCACATCTATTATCCAATTGATCCATTTTTACTGACTTAATTATCCCTCGAATTTATGTATTTCTCATTGTTTGCTGTTGTCATTAGCCTCATCCACAGCCATCCTCTCAGTGGCCTATTGAAAGCCTGACGCTCAACCATTCACCTCTGCTCCTTTTTCCATTAATCCATTCTCTGCATCTGACATCACTGCCAGCTTCCATCTCTGAACACCAGCAACGCTGGCTTTCATTTTCTTCCTTAAGTGTGCCGTGATTTCTTTGACTGCAGGGCCTTTGACCATGCCGTCCCCTCTGCCTGGCATTCTTCGGCCTTCCCTTGCCTCTTTGACTAGTTAAACCATCCTCACCTTTCAGACACAGCTGAAGCATCATTTGTTCAGGGAGGGTTTCTCTGATCCCAAAGACCTATGATCTCCCCATTTTGTGCTTTTCCATTACTTTCTCTCATTTGTGTATTTGTATGATTTAAAAAAAAAAATGGCCGTTTCCCCCACTACCCTATAAACTCTGTCAATACCAACTGCACGTGTTTCCTTCACCATTAAATTCTCGCAATCAACAAAGTACCTGACTCTCAGTAGGAAGTCAATTAACATTTCTTTTAAAAAGGGAATAAATGGGGCGCCTGGGTGGCACAGTCGGTTAAGCATCCGACTTCAGCCAGGTCATGATCTCGTGGTCCGTGAGTTTGAGCCCCGCGTCAGGCTCTGGGCTGATGGCTCAGAGCCTGGAGCCTGTTTCCGATTCTGTGTCTCCCTCTCTCTCTGCCCCTCCCCCGTTCATGCTCTGTCTCTCTCTGTCCCAAAAATAAATAAACGTTGAAAAAAAAAATTAAAAAAATAAATAAAAAGGGAATAAATGAAGAATACATAGTAATATGGAGTTCTAGAGCCAAACTGTATTGTGTTTGAACCTTGGCTGTATCATTCACAACAAGGTCTGTGAGTTTACATAAGATATTTGACCTAAGCTTCAGGCGTCATCCCTTTTAAAATAGAGGCAGTAAAGATTCCTACTTGCATTTGTAAAGTTCAAATAAAATATCTTTCAAGTATTTAGTATCGGGCTTGACACATAAAGAGGGCTTCATTCGTGGCCAGCTAACAAGAGAATATATCCAATGATGTGTTAGCAGTAAAATCAAAGACCGACTACACTACCTCTGTTGTGGGGGAAAAGTTATTTTCATAGCTGCCTTTGGGGGAATCCTTTTTTTCCTCCCCTCTGGATCAGATTTTAGATAGAAGTAGTAACTATGCTATATATTTTAGCATAAATGAGTTTCAGAACCACAGTGCCAAGCTAGAGACCTAGTATGGGGCCCAGAGAGTCATGTAGAGCCAAGTGCCATACTGCACATTCGCATTAATGAGCAGTTCTGGGTTGTTGTTTTTTTCCTTTAAATTATTATCTGTGTATTTGGAATCTCGATTCCACTTTTGGGTACAGTTTGGAGAGGAATTATTGGACTTTCCAGGACATACCACTGATTTGTAGTGACAAGAACAAGTATTCTAAATCAGGGTTATCTCAAAAAAAGTCCAGAGTCTTGGGTTACCATAAACTGGTGCTGCTGTGCCGATGGCATAAAAAACCTGGTGTCCTCATTGTGTCCACAGTGTTGCAGACTTCAAACAAATTCTTATAACGTAACCCCTTCCTAAATTTCAAGCAATCTGCACTGAAAAAAACCAAAGCAGAACAGCAAGAGTGTTGATTCTCGCTCAGGAGTTTGGAATGATACTTCCTACTGGCCAAAACCTTCAACTTTCTGGCCCCTAATAAACCAAAACTCAAAAGGAACAGAGGGCAAGGCAGCTTGAAGAGTCTGGAATGACTTAGGTCATTCTGAGCCTAGGTGGCTCAGTCAGTTGACCATCTGTGTTCAGCTCAGGTCATGATCTTGCAGTTTGTGGGTCTGAGCCCCTCATCGTGTTCTGTGCTCACAGCTCGGAGCCTGAAGCCTGCTTCAGATTCTGTGTCTCCCTCTCTCTCTGCCCACCCCCACCCCCGCTGCCCTCTCTCTGAAAAATAAATAAACATTTTAAAAAATTATTAAAAAAAAAGAGTAAGGAATGACCCAAATGTGTCATCCCTGTGAGTAGACAGATGCGCAAAAAGAGGAGTGATAACGCCCCCCTTCCTTCACCAAATCTGTCCACTTCACATGGGGGCCAGCAAACACTTTCTGTGAAGGGACACAGGGGAAACAGTTTAGGCTTGTGGGACATACAGTTTATCGCAACTGCCCAGCTCTGCCGCTGCCCTGTGCATAAAGCTGTAAAGGACTGAGCGTGGCCATGTTCCTAAGATTATGTCTATGGACATTAAAAGGTGAAGTTCATGTATTTTTCACTTGACAGTACATTCTTCTTTTGGTTTTTCCCCCAAACATTTAAGAATGTAAAAACCGTTCTTAGTTCGCAAACTTTACAAGAATAGGCCATGGCTACATTTGGCCAGCAGCTATTTTCTGACCCTTGTTTTAAGACACATCAATAAACACCACCTCACACTTATTGGTGCCCTAATCTTTCCTCAGGTGTTCTCCATGAACACAGCAGGCCTGCCCCTAACTGGACTAGAGAAGTTGTATATCGCACAAGAGACTAACGATCAGAACCAATAGACAAAAAATGTAAAACTCTATTAATGAACGCTACGCGCGCGCGCACACACACACACTCACACACACACACACACACACACACACACACACACACACTTTACCGTTTATCATGCAGATCCACAAACAGGAAGCTTTTATTTGAGTCCCTGAACAACTCTGAGAGGTAGGCATGGCAGCATTTATAGGCCCTGATTATAACCATGGCAATTAAGGTTTAGAAAGTCCAAAACAAAGTTGTAAAACTAATATATGTAGCTGAGCCAGGGACAAAATCCCCACTTGTAGCTCTAAACACACAGCTGGAGGCCAAAGCACACAGCTTTGATGGGTAAATGTACCTATCTTTGCTAACTGCTCATGAATTTAGCTGCAGACCACTTGACAAAGCAGAAAACGTTGACAAAGTAAACATTAATATTGTACGCAGCAGACGTGCGGGCCTTTCCCCACCACCCCACGCTTCACTTTGGTCTCCACTGCTCTACTGAGTGCATTCTGTGTCCCCCAAATTCATGTCGTCCACCTCCAACAGGAGACATTTGAAAATAGGGTCTTTGCAGATTAATTACAATGAGGTCACACTGGATTATTATAGCAGCTGTCACTCGGATGACTGTCGTTCTTATAAGAAGAGAAGAGAACACATGAAGATACATGCAAGAAGGAGACCAGGTGATGACAAAAGTGGGCAGGCATGATGCAGCTCGAGCCAAGGAACACCGAAGGCTGCCAGCAACCACGAGCAGCGAGGTGAGAAGCACAGAACCGATTTTCAATCAGACCCTCCAGAGAGAGGCCCTGCCTACACCTTGATTCAGACTTGGAGCCTCAAGGACTGTGAGAAAATAAATTTCTGTTGTTTTTAGCCACCCAGTTTGTGGTAATTTGTTACAGCCATCCTGGGAAAGTAACACAGCCTCCCACCAGCATTTTATACTCTAGAAATACCTTTGAATTTTGCTTCGCTGAAGACATTACTCATTTTGGCTCCACACTCAGAAGAGCACTTTGCCCCCCCATTCACTGGGCTCACCCACGTGTATCCCTCAAGAATCAGTTCAGCGTCACTTTTTCCAGGCAACTCTGTCCTGCCCCATCCCACCAGGAAAGGTTGGGGACCCCTCCAGTGTGCTAGATGACACCCTGGGATATGTCTTGTGGGAGCACCCGTATCCATGGGAGCACCTGCACAGCCACCACACTGTCTTAAAAAACGTGACCACACATTGGATCACCCCCAACCTGAACTAGATCCTGATCTCTCCTGGGGAAGGGCCCATGTCCTTACTAGCTGATTACCACCTATCTCAGGAAGTGGCATGGTGAGCTAGTTTGCAGAACCAGAGGAATTTTGTTTCATTTTGTTTTGTCTTTCCCCAGCCTTGTCTTTGCCACTTGCCAGCGGTATGACCAGAGTCAAGTGACTTAATTTCTCTATTTCAGTTTACTTTTCTGTAAAGTGGGGATAATGATAGTTTCCACCCTATACAGGAGTGAGGATTAAATGTGTTAATGTATGTAAAGCATTTAGAATATAAGTAGGAGGTACCTGCTAAGCACCAGCTATTATTACTTTGCCCCAGAACAGCAGTGCTCTCTGGCTCTGGACCCAGCAATGGCTTCAATGTCTAAATATAAGACAGAATTTCAAGATATGTGGGAGAAGCCTAGGAATAGAACTTAGGGAAGCAGGGAGGGTCTCAGCCTCAGGCCTGACCAATTTGGGCAAGTCATGGTACTTCTTTGGACCTTTTTTTCACCTTCATCACAGAACAGTCGGATTAGATAGTCCTCCTGACCTGGAACCCAGGATTTTAGGGACCCATGAAACTGATCCTGGAGGTGCTCCAGCTCTGCTGAATATTCCATACCTATAGGAAATCATGTAAGTGTTTAAAAGTGAGAAGCTTGATTACACCAACCAAATGTCAAGTTTTTCCACTTAGGAGGAATTCTATTAACTCGATGTAAAAACACTATGTACTTAATACTGACTGGTGGTTTTTGTTGGCAGTTACTTATCCTTACAGAATAAAATTAAAGGTAAAATTAAATCATCCTTTTACTTAAAAATGTTGTTTCTTAAGTAGACATTTTTTTTCCAAAGCAAGTGAGAAGATACTAAAAAGTATCTTGAAAACCTGAGACTCTCAATGAACTAGATGTGCTCTACGTTCCTTTTTGGCTCTAATGCTCACAAGATTACAGAAAATTTCTCTAAGGCAATCAACTATAACAATTTATTTCGCATTTAATTTTACTCTGTGGCCTCAGGAGGAAAATGTCTTGCTCTAAGATTTCAGGGAAAAAAAAAACATAGAAGATCCAAATGAGCATTTGAAGCACATGAAGGGGGAATTTAAAAAGCTGGAAATACCAGGTTAGGAGGCAGAAATGAATTTTAAGTTTTTGAAAAGCAACAACAAAGTCAAACAACCTGGAGTAGAAATGACAATTGACCCTGGGAATAATCATAGGCACTTGTGTTCATGTGTATGTAGACTTGGAGTTACTGCATATTCTCAGAGGGCTAAGAAGTAGGGAGGGAGGGATGGCTGCCATTACTTATCAGCCCTATCAGTTTTAGGGATCACTGTGGGGCCAAGGTTCAGGTGCATTCAGGGATTGGAGACTCAGAAACAAGTTTTCTCTGTTTTTGGAAGTCACTCACTTTGTTGGGTAGTCAGCGTGGCCATGAAACTATTTCCAGCCAAGACTGGGCTACAAACCTGTCACAGCCCCAGGAAGCAGGGCAGTGGGGAGGATGTGCAAGGATGGAGAGGCAGGTGGAACAGAGTGTTACATTCTTCTAAGACACAGGGTATTTGTGGAGAGGGAATCAATAATAATAATGCAGGTAGAAAGAGCTTTGAAAATAAAGTGCTAAATAAATAAGTTATCTTATTTGGACCTTATGCTAAACCTGTATACTGATGTTATTTTTATCCCCATTTTATAGCCCTGTGGAAATAAACAAGACCAACCAAATGAGAAAAAGAAAGGCTATTTATTTAGAGCTTACTAGAGCAAGAATGTCAGTCACCATCACTGGCCTTGGAGAAGACTCCAAGGCAAATGGATAAGTGGGAAAGCTTTGTAATGGAATAAAGGGGAGGACTCAGGTATGCCCTGATTGGAGACTGCTTGTGTGCGGAAGCTGTAGGTAGGCGAACTAGAGGTGGACATCCTATGTGATTGTTTAGGAGTGCCTATTTGGCTTTCTCTGGCTGGTTCCAAACAGGGAGCAGGGACAAAAATTAGGAAAGCTATCAAGTATTAATCAAGTCCAGACCATTTGGGGCCTATTGTTACAGGAGTTATGGTTTGGCTGCCTGGATTGTTACTAGAGATAACGGTCTGACTTCCTACAAGTTTAACTTAGGCAGGCTTCTGGGGCTGTTTTCTATATACTAATGGGTTGGACTCCCAGGATGGTTGCTATAGGTTATGGGTCAAAGTTCTATTTTTATTTATTTATTTATTTATTTATTTATTTACTTACTTACTTACTTACTTATTTATTTATTTATTTATTTATTTATTTATTTTAGTTAAAGTGTAGTTGAAACCCAATGTTATATTAGCTTCAGGTGTATCAAAGTTTTATTTCCATATGGCTGGCCATTGTTTATTTGCATATTAAGCCTTTCAACCCTAAGGTATGAGTCTGTACAAAAGAAAATTGGCCAAATAATTACCAGTTTCAACTTTCACAGCCCCAGTGAGGGACTGGGGTGGCTTCCATGCTATATCCAGCATGTCAAAATGCCTAAGGTAAATGATGTATTTACCTATGAAATGATGCACAAACAAACCCTCATAAAATCATCAACAATCTCTTTCAAAAAGTAGAGTCATTATGTTGCTTTTCCTGCTTACTGATTTGGTCTTATACTATGATTACAGAAAGCTATAGAATATGATTTAATAAATAAATCGTTGGCAGGAATGTCTGGGTGGCTCAGTTGATGAAGTGTCTGACTCTTGATTTCAGCTCAGGTCATGATCTCATGGTTTGTGAGTTAGAGCTCCATGTTGGGCTCTGCACTGACAGCACAGAGCCTGCTTGAGATTCTTTCTCTCCTTCTCTCTCTTCCCCTCCCCTGCTTACACACGCACATATGCTCTCTCTGCCTCTCCTGTCCACTCTTGCAAAATAAATAAATAAACATTAAAAAAAAACAGACCATTAGTAGATCCAAGTTTTCAAAACTCAGGATACACCAGAGGAAAAAGTTCTCAAAGGGGTCTTTGGTAAAGAATCTTTGCAAATACTTCCTGCTCTAAAAATCCAAACATCTTCCCCTCCATAAATCATTCCCAGTGCTACTGGCAGAACCAGGGCGTGAGTGGGTAAATCATGGGTCTGACCAGAATGGCAGAGACCATGTCCTCAAGTAACACCAGTTGAGTCCCAGTGTCCCCCTTCTGTCTGCCCAGTCAAGCCCTCCCTAGGAGCTCAGACATAAGTAAGTACAACATTCATGATTAGAACTTGAGCAGATAGAAAATAATCTGTGTTCCAAGAGCTAATTGTCAAATGTATATGAACCCTATTGTTTTTGACTATTATGATAAGACATGAAAAAGCTACTGAATGAAGTGACATGGGCATCATTGCTGGATAATTTCAGAGAAAAGGAACTAATTCTGTCCTCTCCACTAATGGAAAGATGGAAAGCAGGACTCTGCTGTAGCTACAAGATTCTTATACTACATGAAAGCTGGCTCAGGTCAACACTCCTGAGGTTTAATAAGTTATTTTGATAGGAATACACCCAAGAATGCACCTGTCTCCTCCCCTACCCCCCACCTCCTCCAACTGGTACCATCCATTCAAGCCCAAGGACCCCACCTCAAATGCCAACTCTCAGTAACACCATCCCCGAGCAACTCTTCCTGGCATGGATAACTTGCCCTTTGTCTCCATGGGATTTTGTGTAGAATCTTAAACACCTACACTGTGCAATTACAGTAATTTTTTTTATACAATGTTGATCTCCCTCACTCCACTCTGAGTTTCTTTAAGGCAAATCTGGGCCTTATTCATCTCTCTTTCCTCAGTACTTTGCATATAACAGTACACCTCACAGAAGCCCAGTGAGGAAAGGGTGATTATTATAGTCTCATTGAGGAAACAGGTTGAGAGAGATCAATTATTTGCCCAAGGTCATAAGGCTAAGAGCTGACAGAACCAGTCTCTGTCCCACTTCTTAGCAGCTTGAAAAGTTTTTGTGACATCTTTTCCCTCTAATAAGCTCTAAATGCTGCTTCACCAAGGCAGTAAAGACAACTCCACAGTGTTCCAGATTAGCCTGCGCATGAATAGCTCGTGTGCGATGTAAGAGGCGTGCTTGGAATTCGTTAACACCAGCCCTGATGCTCACTACTCATGGTCATCCACAGTTCTCTTGTTCTCTCTTTTTCTCTTGTGAAGAACACACAAGTGTGGTTCTTGTCAAGTGTCTTCAATGATCATATATTAATTTTTAATAAGGATAGAAGACTGCCATCTATAAGGCAGCAGAAGGAGAAAGGAATCACAAGCATAAGCAAGAGTGTAGGGCATAAATTCTATGCCTGCAGCCTCCTCAGTGCTCAAAGGACAAGCGATTTCTGTTTCATCTGCAGTGTTTATCACAGAGGACCTCTGCAATGGATGGATATGAATATTCCACTCATTAGGAAAAGTAAGCCCTACTGGGAGGAAGGAATATTTATTTATCAGTCCCTGCTTTGGCCTGGCTGAAGTAAACCCTTTGCTCTGACCTTACATCCTCAAAGCAACTTCCTAATTGTCATTTTATTCCCAAGTAAATGTTCCCTCAGGGAGAGGGGCACTGATCAAAACCCTCAGTATTTTTATTTGCAAGATGTGCACAGTATTTACAAAGGAACGAATTGGCATTCAGTTTTAGACACCAAAGGAAAAATAAAATATGTTAATAGCAAAGTATCTGATATTTCTGGCAGGTTTTCTCCTTAGGCCATCCTTCCTACTTTTGTTTATCTTCTGATGGCTCCTGCCTTCCCTCAGCCAGCTGCTCTCTGTTCCTTCTGTACATTCTTTCTCGGCTCTGCCCTAGTGTGGAATCATCACAAAGTTCTCCAACACCATACTGGCAAGTTTGGGCGGGAAAAAGGGAAAAGACTTGCTTACATGTAACATTTTCTGTAGTATTTAATGAGAATAATTTCTACTCACTTAGCTTTTCTGCTAAGGTGGACATGACTATACTTCCTAGACTTGCAAAGTTCTTAGCAAATGGAACAAATCATCTAAGGTTATCGGACGGTGCCAGATACTCACATTTTCTGACCGGAGCCTCTTGGCAGGACACCCGCCATCCCTGGGGTGAAGCATGTAATACAGTCGGACTTTGCTTGCATGTTTTCGACTCTGGGAAGGAAAAGCAGAAGCAAATACTATGAAAGAGAAAGCATTTTAAACCCTTGGAAACTTAGCCAGTGACCGTTAAGTGCAAAGTAGTACTTTCATTAAAAACAGTTCCCCACACTCCTGAGGATTACGTGGGGTGAAGTTTCACATAGGTTTAGTGACTTGCCCAAAGTTATAAAGCCAACATAATTTCAGGATTAGAAAACACAGTTAAAGAAGAAAGTTAAAGTTAAAACACTGGGATCTTGAAGCATAGGGTGCGTAATATATTTAATTGTCCTCAAAATAAGAATGGGTCAGCAGAGAGAACAATACAAGGATCAACTGTGATGGAAAGCTTAGATCCCCTGCCTTGTCTCACCCTCCCACTTCCCTGCCATGAGGATCTTGGGACAGTGCCCCCCCTCCCCCTCCTGGGAGTTGGCACTCATAGTATCTCCAACAGAAGGCTTTATCTCTGGTTCTCCCATGCTAGATAGAGCCTCCTTAATAAGCTATCACAAGAGATCTTCCCAAGTCAGATATCATAAGCAAACAAAAGATATCATATGCAAGCCCAAGGACTGATCAGAGCCCAAGTTGCATGCAAGCAGGCAAAGCAGTTGAACAAATAAAGCTCCACATCCTGTAGGATCAGCAGGACTATGGGTTTCTGCCTGTATTGAATGGTCCACACCCAGCATGGAGAATTGACCTCGTCTTAGTTCTATCTTTCTTCTATTACTTTGCTCAACAGGGAGCCCACCTGAACTTCCCACACCTTTAAAGAACCCTACAGTTTTAACTCCCAAGTTGCTACCTGTGGCAGGATGGTAGAGTGAAAAGAGCACCACCAGTGACAAGTTCAGATCCCAAGTGCAGCTCCACCACCATCTGGCTGTGTGATATTGAGCAAGTCAGTCTAATTTGTTTGTAGCTAAAATGAGTCTCTTTTTCTCGGTGTACAAAATGAACGTGATATTTATTAGGGTTGCTGTGAGAATCAAATGAGGCAGCACCTATGAAAAACTGCAGTCCATATAATGCTTAACGTGTCTCACCAGCAAGTGCACCAATCCTGAACTCTGAATCTGCACTGCTCTGATGTGCATTCTCCTTGAATCCATCACTATCTAATTCCCATCGCCTATCCCTTTCCTTTGCTCAGGGCTGATTTCTTTCTTCTCCAGGCATTGGTTCTGCTTTGCCTTTACTTACAGTTGGGGCCCAGCCAAGCTCCTGCAATGATGGTTTGCCTTCATGGATTAGCCACAAAGGCAAAATGATTTTCGGAGAACGCAAGGCAAATTGCAACTTGTTTACAGGATATGATATAAATCCCTCTGTCTCATTTTCCTTCTTTATCACATTTTTCATCCCCTTATTGTGCCCAAAGCAAGAAAACCATGCTTCTAAAACAGTCCTTGAACACTTTCAAGGCCTTTAAATGGGTTTAAAATTGTTAATGGAACATGAATGATATTACAGACATATAAAGGTACTGGAGTGTGATTTTGAAATACATTTGTAGCCATTTCCAGGTTGTATTATAAGTTTTAATCACGGGTTACCTGGAGTCTTGTTTGCCTGGGAGATTGGTAGGACAGTGAAATAGAGACCTATGTGGACCTGTGCCAGATGATTTCAACAGCATTGTTCAGCTGCTGCACGGTTCTGAGAATGATGGAGTGCAGACTGGTACAGTTTTTTGCAGATAAATATGTTGATTACTAAAATCTGTATACAGTTTCCAGTTTTGTTAGTTTTTTGGAGGTAAGGAGTAGTGGTAAAGTTAAGAATACTGCTACAGTCAAAAAGAGAAAAAAGAACCATTAAACACCTGCAGGATGCTGAATGTGGCCACAGAGCCTGGGCTGGAGAAAAGCACAACAGACAGGTAATTAGTGAAAAGACAAAGCAGTACCAGTGTGAGCTCAAAGCCAGCGGAAGTGGGCTTTCAAAGTTTCATTTGTTCCCTTAGAAGAATGTATCACATTACCTACCACCATCAATCTACTCAAAGCCCTGGATTCCTAGACAACAAAATCACATCCAAATTGGAAATCTCATAATGTGGCCTGTTTCATGGTTGGAGTTCTTCTCTTTGCTAAAATACTACATTTCTTTCCAAAAGATTCTTCCCAGCAAAGGCAGAGCTCACTGGATTATTTAATTGCAGCTTGACAAAACTAGTAAGAACCCATTAGCTAAAAAGAAAAGGGAAGCAAATGATAAGTCTGCTGTAAAGCCATTAGTGATGAGAGATATTGGGATTTGAGTCTTATTAGCAATTTTCTTCATTAAAGGCCAGTTTTTCTCCTCAGCGCTGCCAGCCTCTAATTTTGACAGAAGGACTGACTGCCCTCCAGGTACTGTCTTTGTCCTTGTGTATGGGTGAAGAAAAACAGTGCTTTGGAGAATCCCACCTCATTCAGGAATGATGGCAGAGACATCCTAGTTCATCATTTCTCTGTTTCTCTATTGCCTGGTCTTCCTTATTGCCTCTGCCCTCCTGCAGCTTTTCCTGGGCTGCCTGAACGGGGTCCAATGCCTTTCCCACCCACAAGCCAACCCTAGCTTCAGGCAGACAGTAAAAGCTCCAAAGGCAGTCCACTTCTCAGTGAGAAGAGTGTGGAGCCACCCTTCCAGTTAGACTGATTCAAACCCAACACCACTTCCAAATGATGTTGGTTGAGAAAGAGAAAGAGGCAGCTACCAGAATGCTCTCAGGCCCCCTATAATTCCTCTGCCTCAGCTCAGGATCCAGCCCTGCTAGTGAGTCCTCTCCTTTTTTCCTGGCATACTCACCTCTACCTCAAGGTGGGGCATACTGAGTAACCCACAGCGTCTTCCCCCACTTGGCTCCTCTCAACCCCTTACCCACAGAAATTGGTTGAAAGTTGACATCGTAACCTCACTCCTTCCAATTTATTCTAAAACCAAGCAAACAAAAATATTTCCACAAAATGTTAAACTTAGATTTGAGCAAAGATGTTCATTGCAGCATTGAGCTAGAAACAACAACTCAGGGAGGTAGCTACATGTTGGACAAGAGGCTGGTTAAAGAAGCCACGGGATGCCCTTATGTTCAGTTGGAGATTGAAAAAGTGCTTCCTACATACTGAATGTTGAACGGAAAATGCTAAACTGAAAATTGTTTATGTACTGTGATTAAGATTATGTAAATATTTGTAAGTATATAAGTAAGAGGTGGAAAATCAAGCATGGGTAGAGAAAGTATGGATGGTTTTCATTTTTTTATTTTTACAACCAATTTTCCCTTAACATAAAAGTAATAACTTCACAATGCTCAAGCCATTGTAATTTCTCAATAAGTATACTTTCTACTCACAATGATTGTAATTAGTAAAAAGCACACTGATCTGAAATGCTTTTATACTCATATATTCATATACTGGCATAATTGACCACATTTCCAGCTACCCATTAACATCTTATCAACATTCAAATGCATGATTTTTTTCACTGCAATACTTGCTGATTAGATGAGACTACTTAGCCCAAGAGCAATACACATTACTTTAAATATTAAAACTTTCTTTGGGAACATACAAATGTTATGGTAAATACGTGTCCTTTTCACAATGCGATCATTTCCACTTCCTGTGTACAAATGGAGTCTCTACGGAGACAGTGCGCAAATGCCATCCAGACAACCAACCTGGAAGGAAAACAACTTCTGAAACAGATTTATGTCATCCAAGTAATATGAACAACAAAAGCAAATCCTTATGACTTTTTCAAATTTATTAATACCTCACACATGCACTGCTTTTAAGAGTTTAAAAAGACAAATTGCCAACTGCAAGGAAATCCAAGGAGACAAAAGGAACTTACATGTTAAATGTACATATGACAGAGTGTCAGGGAAGAAAAGGGCCATTTCTTTAAGGGAAAAGACATGAAAACGAAATTACAATCTCTTTTGCTTGCACCAAAAGTCAGTCCCTGGTTCTCGCATTAATATTTGCATTTTAAGTAAAAGTCATTACTTTCATTCAAACCACATCAACTTTAAGCTTCCCAGAGAGGTCAGAAATTACCAACTCTTCCATTTTAATTAAAGCCTTTGCCCCTGATGCTGGGCATTGTGCAGGGGGCAGACCTATCTGCAGATTAGTTTCTTTGGCTGAAACAATCTCTTGGCACTCAAAGAAATCATCTAAAGTGGAAATTCAGGCCAGCCTTCTCTTTGGGGGGATAAAGAACAAGACAAACCTCTATTTCCGATGTATTGTGTGAAAGAAGGGGGTGGACCACATGGAAATAGAATGGCTTTGTGCTTCACCTAAATAGCCATCTCCCATTATCACATACCCTTAAAAAATTCACAACTCAAATTTGCTTCCAGCAAGGCTACTGATTTCTGGTCTCATAAAATGTGAAGATAACAAAGCAACTTAGTATTTGCATAATGCTCCAAACAGCCTTCAAAGCCCTTTGACATTTACCATTTCATTTTATCCTCAAATCACAGTTGTGAGGCTGGCAGGAGAGGTGTTATTTCAAATAAGCTTTAAGATCCATTCCTGATTCCCTAGTTAAGTCTTCACCATTTTATTTCATCATAGGTATCTAATTATACCTCTTCCAAAAACCAGCTAAAATAAGCCTTTTCCTAAAAGAAAAAGGGAAAACCTGGAACATACTGATAATTACAGAGGAGTGATACTCACATGCCAACCAATTTTGAGCTGTTTCTACTCATTCTAGGGTGAAGAAGAGCCACTTAAGGGAAGGACGACAAATACCAAGGGTCTAACTCCCCAGCTACCCAAGAATGACTGGCTGATGTGAGATGGGCTCCATCTCTCAGGAAAAAGGAGAAGGCACCCTGGCAGAACCCCACTTAACATGCCCAGGGTTGAGGGCCCCAGGGCTGAGCCCTGGAAAAGCTGGAGCACAACTTCACTGGGAAGTCAAGGTTCAGTACAGAGAAAACCACAAGTGTGCAAGATTCCCTCTGATGACTGTGACTCTTTCCTAAAGTGATGCATCTTTCCTTATTATCACAGAAAGGAGGCTGGATACAGAAACTCCCTGTACCTAGAGTGAACCAACTAAAATTCTCAGAAGAAATAAATAAGAAATAAATGTTCTCTGCTGGAAATGCCCAAGGACCCGGGTTTCAGACCTCCTACACAGGCCACTGAAATGGTCCTACAAACGGAATCAGATCAGAAGATCCTGAAAGCTTTCAGACATACCATGAAAGGATCAAAGGCCAATCCTCACACACTAGAGACAAGTGACAGGCCCTCATAACCTCTGTTCACCAAGGATCAGTAGCACCTAGGAAATAATTCTGTATTGGAAAAAGAAGACTTTGGAAAAACTTCCAAGGAAAAAACATCAAGAAATTATTTGCAAAACATTTCCCACAATAAATAGAAGTACATTTTAAATGGCACAGTCTTTGTGCTGTTTAATGCTGAGGGTAAAAGCTAAAAGATGAGATAAGACAGCTGATTGAAATAAAGATGTACTGCCTGCGTTAATAAAGAAAGAACATTAAAAATATCATGGCTTGATTTTGAAAGTCTTTTCACAGCAACAGGAGCAGAATCAACACTGCAGATCGGTGTGTTATTCAATATAGAGACACTTCTTAGAATGCAGAGGGATAGAATAAAGGAGTGGAAAATAGCGATACTGGAGATCTTACATATGAAAGATCAGAACAAATAGAATAAAAAGTCCAAGAATAGAACCAATAATTTGGAACAAAAAGAAAACTAGAAATATATATATATACATATATACACACATATATGTATATATATATACATATATGTGTGTATATGTACATGTGTATACGTGTGTGTGTATATATATATATATATATATATATATATATATAAACTTTGTAATTGGAAAGTTTTGTGAACAATGAAGAAAAAGAAGGACTGATGGAGCATAAAAAATAGGTGTTTTAATCTGAAATACATGTAAGAGGCAAACCATAAAGTAGGAAAAATATTTGCAAAAGTAAAATAAAATGGTTTAGTACCTAAGATAGAGCACTCTAACAAATTTATAAGAAAAATAGCTTAAAATAGGCAAAAGATAGGAATTGCAGAAAAGCAAACAGCTAAAAAAGACTTATAAAAAGTTCACCCAAATTCTACCTTATAACTTTTAAACTAAAAAATATATCTTTTTCACCATTAAATTGACAAATATTTACAAAACAAACATATCTATATTTATGAAGCTACAGAAAAATGAAACTTCTTGTACAGAGTTATTAGGCATGTAAACTAATATAAGATTCCAGGATGGAAATTTTGCAATATGTATTCATAAGGGAAAAAAATTGTTCAACAATTCTACTTCTATGAATTTATTTTAAGAAAGCAGAGTTATGTTTTGCCATTTATTTATAAGTGAAAGCGGGAAAATAAATTACGTATCCTAAGTGAGAGGGATAAACATTTTATCTGTGTGACAGATTACCAAACTGCCATCAAGAAATTATTGTAATATCGATGACATTTTTAAAAAATCTATGAAATCATACTAAGAAAAAAGGTCCCTCTGAAACCAGAATATAAATGATGCCAAGTTTTTTAACAATAGAATCTATCTACATACATATTGAGATAGATAAATAGATAGATAGATAGATAGATAGATAGATAGATAGATGTGTGTGTGTGTGTGTGTGTGTGTATTTAGCATAGACATAGGAAAAGTCTAGGGAGAAACATACCAAAGGGTTAACATTGTTTATCATGGATCACAGGTGATTTCAATTGTTCTTATACACACTTTTTATTTTTTTTTCCTTTTACCATAAAACACTATTACAATACAATTGACTATATTCTCTATGCTATGCCTTATCTGCATGACTTATTTATCCCATACCTGGAAGCCTGTATCTCCCACTCCTCTTCACCCATCTTGCCCATCACACTGTCCCCTTCCACTCTGGAAACCACCAATTTCCTCTCTGTATTTATGTCTGTTTCTGCTTTTTTGTTTGTTCATTTGTTTTTCTAGATCCCACATATAAAGAAATCATATGATATTTGTTTTTCTCTTATTTCACTTAGTATTTTATCCTCTACTTCCATCCATGTGGTTGAAATGACAAGCTTCTCATTCTTTTTTTTTTTTGGCTGAGTAATATTCTATTACACACACACACACATGCACACACACACACACACACCCCACATTTTCCATTTTTTAATTCGCATATAATTAACATAGAAAATTATATTAGTTTCAGATGCACAATAATTCAAAAGTTGTATACATTTCTCAGTGCTCACCAAAATAAGTGCACTCCTAATCCTCTTTATCTTTTTTATTATGTGTGTGTGTGTGTGTGTGTATAAATGCCACACCTCCTTTATCTATTCATCTATCAGTGGACACTTGGGTTGCTCCCCTATCTTGACTATTGTAAAAAGTACTGCAATAAACAGGGGTGCTTGTAATTGTTCAAATTAGCGTTTGCTAACATTTTGTTGAGGATTTTTGCACTGATGTTCAACAGGATATTGGCCTATAGTTTTCCTTTTGTGTAGTGTCTTTATCTGGTTTTGTTATCAGTAATGCTGGACTCATAAACCATCTTTCCTCTTCTTTTTTTGGAATAATCTGAGAAGAATAGGTATTAACTCTTCTTTAAATGTTTGGTAGAATTCACCTGTGAAGCCATCTGGTCCTGGACTTTTTGAGTATTTAATTACTGATTCAATTTCATTGCTAGTAATTGGTCTGTTCAACTGTCCTATTTCTTCTCAATTCAGTTTTGTAAAGTTATATGTTTTTAGGAATTTAGTCCATTTCTTCTAGGTTGTCTAATTTGTACGCATATCATTTTCATTATATTCTCATAATCATTTTTATCTGTGTGGTGTCAGTTGTTATTTCTCCTCCTTCATTTCTGATTTTATTTACTTGCATTTTCTCTCTTATTCTTTTGATGAGTCTAGCTAAAAGTTTATCAATTTCACTGATCTTTTCAAAGAATAAGCCTGGTTTCATTGATCTGTTCTATTGTTTCTTAATTTCTATTTCATTTATTTCTGTCTTAATCCTTATTATTTCCTTTCTTCTCTTGCTCTTGTTTGTTCTTTTTCTAGCTCCTTTATGTGTAAGTTTAGGTTGTTTGACTTTTTTCTTGCTTCTTGAGGTAGTCCTGTGTTACTACAATCTTCATTCTTACAACAGCTTTTTCTGCATCCCAAAGATTTTGGATCCTTGTGTTTTCATTTCCATTTGTCTGCATGTATTATTTAATTTTCTCTTTAATTTCTTGGTCGACCCATTCATTGTTTAGTAGCATGTTATTTAACCTCCGTGTAGTTGTATTCTTTCCAGACTTTTTCTTGTGATTGATTTCTAGTTTCATACCATCATGGTCAGAAAAGATGCATGAAATTATGTCAATCTTTTTAAATTTATTGAGACTTGATTTTCAGCCAAACATATGATCTGTTCTGGAGAATGTTCCATGTGTACTTGAAAATAATGTGTATTCTGCTGTTTGGGGATTAAATATTTTGAATATATCTATTAAGTCTATCTGATCCAATGTGTTATTTAAAGCCATTGTTTCCTTTTTTTATTTTCTGTCTGTATGATCTATCCATTGATATAAGTGAGGTGTTGACTTTAACAATATTACTGAATTGCTTCCTTACCTCTGTTAATCATTGTTTTATATACTTAGGTGTTGCTTTGTTGGGTGCAAAAATACTTACAATTGTTGTTTTGTCTCTTTTGGATTGTTCTCCTTATCATAAAGTAGTAGGCCTTGTTTTCTTATCCATTTAGTCACCCTATGTCTTGATTGGAGCATTTAGGCCCCTTATATGTAAAGTATTTATTGATAGGTAAGTACTTATTGCCATTTTGTTACTTGTTTTATGGTTGTTTTTGTAGTTCTTCTCTGTTCGTTTCCTCTCTTGCTCTCTTCCCTTGTAGCTTGATGGCTTTCTTTAAGGATATATGTGGATTCCTTTCTGTTTATTTTTTGCCTATCTGTTATAGTATACCACATTTTCTTTACCTATTTATCTATCGATAGACAATTGTGTTGCTTCCATATGTTGGCTGTTATAAATGATGCTGCAATAAACATAGGGGGCATACATCTTTTTGAATTAGTGATTTCATTTTCTTTGGATAAATACCCAGTAGTGGAATTACTGGATCGTATGATACTTCCATTTTTAATTTTTTGAGGAAACTCTATACTGTTTTCCACAGTGACTACATCAACTTACATTCCCGAGACATCTTTATCAAGTCTTGTTATTTCTTGTCTTTTTTTATCCCATTCTGACAGGTGTAAAATGATACCTCATTGTGACTTTAATTTGCATTTCCCTGATGATAAGTGATGTTGAGCCATCTTTTTGTGTGTCTGCTATCTGTACATCTTCTTTGTAATAATGTCATAAATATGTCTTCTGCCCATTTTTTAATTGGATTATTTGTGGGGTTTTGTGTGTGTTGACTTGTAGAACTTCTTTATATATTTTGGATATTAATCCCTTATTGGGCATATCATTTGCAAATATCTTCTCCCATTCAGTAGGTAGCCTTTTAATTTTGTTAATTTTTTAATATGTGTTTTTTTTTTAATTTTCCAAATTCTTTAAGGAACCTAATCATTCCAGTAATTAGAGGGAGGGGGGAATCACAGTTTTAAAGATTCAGTCGAGCATTGATGATTTATCATTCTAATAGTCTTACCTTAAGATAAGTATAATAAGTCTCAAAAGATCAAGGGACTTGCTCAAGATCCCACAACTTATAAATTCTCAGAGAATAGGGATTATAT
The DNA here is from genome assembly GCF_016509475.1 of Prionailurus bengalensis. Lineage (NCBI taxonomy): Eukaryota > Metazoa > Chordata > Mammalia > Carnivora > Felidae > Prionailurus > Prionailurus bengalensis. The sequence continues at coordinate 41,924,339 of NC_057344.1, read as the reverse complement.
GTGTTTTGTTCATTGTTGTATTCTTATCAACCATCACACATAGTCAGTGCTCAGAAAAGGTTTGTCAGCTGAGTGACTAAAGGCATGAATGAAAAAATGAGACAATCCCAGAACAAGAGCCAAAGACCCTTGATTAATCAAAACAATAGTTTGAAAGTGGTGTGTACATCATTGTTATAGATTCCCTCTATTCTAAAATGAAATCAAACCCATTACTCATCTATTTCCATCTCTGTACCCCACTGCTGCAGTGTAGGTCAGAAAGAAGCAGGGAGCCTGCAGACCAGAAAGCATTCTAAGTAACAATTCCTGCAGGCATTTTGCAGAGTGTGTACATTGGAGGAAAAACTCTCAGCAGGTGAATTGATGAAGATTGTGCATGAAGCATAAATGCTAAAGCAACTGAGGAATTGCTACAACTGGTCAAAAAGTCAAGATTCAGAGTAAGTCATATTGCCAACAACACCATGGCACATATAGATCCAGCTTGTTCAGGTAGAGGAGGTTTGGGACAGGACACAGTCAATTCCTCCACTATTTCTAAGAATTTCCCACTCTCCAGATGCTGCCTTGGTAAAGTCTCCTTTAACCTGTGGTCAGATAATATTTCTCTTAATTTTTAATTATAGAATCTTGGGCATTTATGCTGTATACACTGAACTGTGTCTCTCCCGAAATTCATATTGAAGGTCGAATCCTCAATGTTACTCTATGTTGGAGATAGACTCCTTACAGAGTTAATTAAGATTGAACAGGTTCAGAAAAGGTGGGGCCCTAAGTCAATAGAACTGGTATCCTTTTAAGATGAGGAAGAGACATCAGAGATCTCTTCTTCTTTCCATATGCACAGAGTAAAGGCCATGTGAGGACACACCAAGAGGGCAGCCTTTCTGCAGACTAAGAAGAGACACCACCAAAAAATAACCCTGCTGGCACCTCACTCTCAAACTTCTAGTCTCGAGAACTGTGAGAAAAAAAACACCTGTTGTTTAAGCCACCATTCTGTGGGATTTTGTTATAGTAACCTGAGGTAAGACATGTGTCTCCCTTTCAACTAGATGATCTCTTGGAGTCTTTCTTCTTGTATACAGTAATCAGTCCATTTTTCAAAAGCAAAGTTTCTAGAATTAGGTAATTTCAATTTTTCTGAAATTTTTTTGAAAAGCATTTGAAATGAGAATACTTATCTTAAACCAGTATTAGGAAAAATTAATTTTTGTTGGAGAAAAATGTATATAGTCAGATGTGCAATATGAATGACTGTAAAAACATGTTTGCATTAAATCTGTACTTTTATCTGCCTACACAAGTGACTACATCAATGCATTACAATTTTAAATCAAAGTCTTGCAACTCAAAAAATTATATTACCACCAAAGTGCACAGGAACCATTTTTCTGTAGTGTGAGGATAGAGCTAAATATGTCTCCATTATGTCTGCGCATTTTAAGCAGAATCGCATGAAAAGTAAGAAAACACTGGAGGATAAATAATACGGCATACCTTATCTAGACCTCTTTTTTTGCTGTTTGGGGAAAAAATGATATTTACCCACAAGCCCTTTTTAAAGAAATTAAAGTTAGAGATAAGGAGAAAAATAAAGCCAGTGTGATCAGTAATTAAAGTCAAGGAAGACTGGGTGATTTGCAGCAACAAAGCTATAAAATCCTTGTGAAATGTGAAAGCTTAAGCAACATGAGCCGATCTTGGACTATCATTTCCCAAGGTCTTTTGGTTTCTCATATAAAATTCATGTCTGGAATAAGAAAAAATTTAGCACTTTATATAAACATCACTGTGAAAAGTCTTCCAAGATTAACCCTACCACTACCATGGACATACACTAGTGTAGTCCCCACCTATTTATTTGGAGTGAGGTTTAGCCTTAACTTAACCAAGTTAAGTTAGAGTCCCTGCCCTCATGAAAGGGATGACTAGCTGAGCAAGGCAGGACAATCACCCAGACAACCACAATAAGGACAGCAGCAGGAAGGCTCACATCTGGCCTCTTTACTCAAACATTTTCACATTAGATTCTCTTTTTACCCTATTATTTTATACTCCTAGGCATGTACCATATAATTATTCTCAAATAGAACTCTGTTTTTATGACTGAATCCTTAATTTCTTGTTATTTTTATAGCTCTGATCCATCCCCACAATGCACCTTTAAAAATCCTGCACAGAAGAGTTCCTCTACAAATGCTCATTAACTATTTACATAGTCAGGTAAAGAGAAGCTTTTTTGTTCTGTAGTCTCACTTGCTTATTTTTGCTTTTGTTGCCTTTCCTTTTGTTGTCCAAAATAAAATCATTGCCAAGACCAGTATCAAGGAGCTTTTTGCCTATGTTTTCTTCTAGGAGTTCTATGGTATCATGTCTTGTGTTCAAATCTTTACTCCATTTTGAGTTGATTTTTGTGTATGGTGTAAGATAGAGATCCAGTTTCATTCTCTTGCATGTGGCTGTCCAGTTTACCCAACATCATTTATTAAAGGGATTATCCTGTCTTCACTGTATATTCTTCACTTCTTTGTCATAAATTAAATAATCATACAGTTGTGTGTTTATTTCTGGGCTCTCTATTCTGTTCTATTGATTTATGGGTCTATTTTCATACCTGTATCACACTGTTTTGATTACTACAGCTTTGTAGTATAGTTTTGAATTAGGAAGTGTGATGCCTCCATATTTGTTTTTCTTTCTCAAGACTGCTTCAGCTATTCAGGGTCTTTTGTAGTTCCATATAAACGTTAGGACTGTTCTTTTTCTGTGAAAAATACCATTGGAATTTTGATAGCATTCACATTGAATCTGTAGATTGCTTTGTGTAGCATGGACATTTCAGCAATATTAGTTTTTCCAATCCACAAGCCCAGAATACCTTTCTAATTTTTTTTTTTTGGTGTCTTCTTTGATTTCTTTCATCAATGTCTTGTAGTTTTCAGTATGCAGATCTTTCACATGTTGGTTAAATTTATCCTTAGGTATTTTGTTTTTTTCAATGCAATTGTAAATATTTTTTTTACTTCTTTTTGATATTTTGTAATTAATGTATAGAAATTCAACAGATTTCTGTATATTGATTTTTGCATCCTGCAACTTTGAATACCTTTATTAGTTCTACCAGTTTTTTTGGTAGTGTCTTTAGGGCTTTCTACATATATCATGTCATCTGCAAATTAAGGCAATTTTACTTCTTCTTTTCCAATTTGGATGTATTTTATTTATTTTTCTTGTCTGATTGCTGTGGCTAGGACTTCCAGTACTATGTTGAATAAAAGTGTTGAGACTGAGCATCTTTGTCTTATTCCTGATCTTAAAAGAAAAACTTCAGTTTCTTACCATTGAAGCTATGGGCTTGTCATATATGGCCTTTATTATGTTTAAATACATTTCCTCAATACTCAGTTTGTTGAGATGTTTTATCATACATGAATGTTGAATTTGTCTAATGCTTTTTCTATATTTATTGAGATAATCATGATTTTTATCATTCATTCTGTTAACATGGTATCACATTGATTGATTTTTAGATGTTAAACCATCCATACATCCCTGGAATAATTTCCACTTGATCATGATATGTAATCTCTATAATGTACTGTTAAGTTAGGTTTGCTAATATTTTGTTGAGGATATTTGCACCTGTGTTCATGAAGGATATTAGACTGTAATTTTCTTTTAGTGTCCTTGTGTGGTTTCAATATTAGGGAAATGCTGGCCTCATAAAACAGGTTTGGAATTGTTTCCTTCTCTTTTATTTTTTAGAAGAACTTGAGAAGAATTGGTATTAACTCTTCTCTAAACATTTGGTAGAATTCACCAGTGAAGCTATCTGGCCCTGAGTTGTTCCTTGTTGGGAGGTTTTTGATTAGTGATATAATCTCCTTATTCACAATAGCCAAAATACTGAAACAACTTAAATGTCCATCAATGAAGGAATGGATAAAGTAGGTGTGGTATATGTACATAATGGAATATTATTCAGCCATGAAAATGAAGGAAATTCTGCAATTTGTGACACATTAATGGGCCTTGAGGGCATTATGCTAAGTGAGAAAAGCTACACAGAGGAAAATAAATATTGTATGGTATCACTTATATGTGGAATCTAAAATAAATACATAATAATAAAAACCCAAACTCATAGAAACAGAAAGAAGAGTGGTTTCTTGGGCCTGGGTAGGTGGGGGGGCTAGTAGGGAAAATTGTGAGAGGTTGGAGAAAGGGTAAAAACTCTCAGCTATAAGATGAATACGGTCTAAGAATCTATCTAAACTAAAGCACTGTGACTAAAGTTTATAAGAATGTATGGTATAACTGAAATTTGATAATGGAGTAGAATTTAAATGTTTTCATATATATTATATGTATATTCACATAATATACATTTGTATATTATATTTATATATAATGCATTATTAATTATATATATATATAATATGTAAGGTGTTAGATTATTAACTAGATGGGGAAAATCATTTCACAATGTATATCAAATCACCATGATATACACTTTAAATATCTTATAAATTTGTCAATTTTACCTCAAGCTGAAATAAATAGGTGACTCAGACTATATAACGTGAACAAAATTAGGCCTCAATGTAAACACAGTAAAATAAATAAACAAATAACAAAACAGTAAAATATCTGCCTAAGAGATCCCTTAACTTACAAAAGTTTTATATTTTAAAGTCAGGGGGTGGGGAGGTGCCTGGGTGGCTCAGTCAGTTAAACTTCTCTTTATTTCAGCTCAGATCATGATCTCATGGTTCCTGAGATGGAACTCCGTATTGGGTTCTGCACTTACAGTGAGGAACCTGCTTGGGATTTTCTCTCTCCCTCTCTCTGCCTCTCTCTCGCTTTCTTTCTCTCTCTCAAAATAAATAAATTAAATCAATAAACAAAGTCAGGTTCCTCTGGTACACTTGAAATATGACTTTATATAATGTCAAAAAAAGTAATCAGCAAATTTATTAGGAACATTTCTCAGAGTAACATAATATTCACAAAATAGCATATCCACTTCTCCCCACCCTAGTGTTTCCCACCATGTTTGGCTAAAGTTTTGCACATGAAATTAGCCCACTGAAGTGGGGGAGGGGTGGAAATCCTCACTACTGCTGAATTTGGAAGGGTCCAGCTGTGCAGCTAGTGGCTGGTAGCTTTGTTTCACCTAATGACCAGGAAACAGAAGTTGTGTTAGAATCCACAAACAGAGTCAAGTACCAGAAGCATATTTCATTTTTCCAGCAACAGTTGTTTTGTGTAATACCACTCTGCAGACCCTAAGGGGAAACATGCACATGTCTACCAGCTGCAACTCTGCTCTCACCTGCTGCTCCACCACCACCTGATTTCAATTTGCTTATTCTAAATCCCTGATTTTAGTCTATTTTCTGGTTGTTTTGAACTGATAGCATGATTAAAGAAAAATTGGAAATTTCTCAGATAATCCATCCTCTCTAGGTGGGTGGTTCAGAGAGATACATGTGTTCAGTTGAAGATCATTTTATTCAATAAATACTCCTCAGATGTTTCCAGAGTCTTATTGTCACTCCTTGCCCTCAGCTAGAGGGGCAAGAGAGGCACACAGCAGTGGTTTACATTTCCAGACATTCTGGAATGCAGAGTGCCCCCTCTTGGGGATAACAAAGAGGGGAGTGCAGGAATTTCTAGGTCCCACCTCATTGCCTAACCATCTGCATAGGGAGTAAACCTGAAGTAGTCATTTCCCTTCCAATCTTTCTCAAAATTTGGTCTTTGGGTCACCTGATTCAGAATTGTAGAGAGTTTGTTTTCGGTTTTGTTTTTGAAGAAAGTTTCAGACCTTATAAGAATTTGCTAGGGGTGGGAACCTGAAATTAGGGTTTTCATCTGCTCCCCAGATGCTTAGAAAGCAAGTGGATTTTTGAAACCCACATCTTCACTTTCCATATTTCTCATCTTCTCTTCTCCCCTCCCCTTCTATGGCTGCTAAACCCACCTTGAAAGAAAAAGAAAACAGACTGAAAAAGCTATCTCCAGCTTCAGCTGGATTTCACTTCTATGGGTGACAAACTCAAGAAGAACCAGTCTCAAGGCCAATCTTCTTTCAAGAGCTGGAAAGAAGGCTGTTTGGGGCAGATGCAATGCTCTGACATCTCTCAGCTCTCAGATTCTGACTGCCAATTTTCATTTCTCATAATCTCCTCATTCCTTCTCTCCCAACATCCACTGTCTTCCTAACTGCGTTCAGAATGTTCTCCTTAGCTATATTATTATCCTACTCAAACTCAATACTTCCCAAGAGAAGTCATCAACTTTTCTCCTGGGTCTAGTTCCCTTTTCAAGTTCCAATCTTTGTCTGGAACACCAGCACTCTTGCAGGCAGACACAAAACAAAGTGAAGAAAAAATATTGGAATACACAAACCAAAAATTTTAAATAAGAATGATAAATATTTTTAAGGAGTTGAGAAGATATTACCAATATGAGACAAAAACACAAAATCATAAAAAATGAAAAGCAGAACTGTGAGATAGGAGGATTATATACCATGACCATGTGAGGTATGTTGGTGTAACAAATGAAGATCCATCAAAGTAATATACCTTGTTCTAAGGTATATTAGGTATATCTAAGGTATATCTAAACACTAAGCCATGTGAAACTGATGTTCTTGTAAGTAAAAAAAAAAAAAAAATGACCAGGGGTACCTGGGTGGCTGAGTCAGTTGAGCGACTGATTCTTGATTTCAGCTCAGGTCATTATCCCAGGGTCAGGGGATCAAGACCTGCATTGGGTTCCTCACTGGGAGTAGAGCCTGCTTGGGATTTCCTTCTCTTTCTCTCTTTCTTTCTCTCTCTCTCTCTCCGACCCCCTTCTGTCCCTCTCCCCCACTCACTCTAGCTTTAAAATAAATAAAATGAAAAAAATCTTAATGACCAAATATTGGTGGTTTCATATGGATCAACTTTTTTTTCCTTTGTTAATCAGAAAAAAAAATTTGAAAACTTATGTCCACATGAAAATCTGCATATAGATGTTTATAGAAGCTTTATTCATAATTGTCAAAATTTGGAAGCAAGTTTTGAGATGTCCTTTAGTAGATAAATGGATAAATTGTTGTACATCCAGACAATGGTATATTATTTAGTTCTAGAAAGAAATGGGCTGTCAAGCCATGAAGACAGGGAGGAGGCTTAAATGCATTTTACTAAATGAAAGAAGCCAATCTGAAAAGGCTACACACTGTATGATTCCAACTATATGACATTCTGGGGAAGGAAAAACCATGGAGAAACTAAAAAAGATCAGCACTTGCCAGAGGCTAGGGAGAGAGAGAGGAATGAATAGGCAAGGCACAAAGGATTTTTAGGACAGTGAAAAAACTCTATGATATTATAATAATGGATATATGTCATTATACATTTGTCCAAACCCGTGGAATATAACACCAATGGTGATACACTAAGGTAAACTATGCTTTTTGGGTGATTATGGTGTATCAGTGTAGATTTATCAATTGCAACAGATGCACCAATATTGTGGGGGATGTTGATAATGAGGGAGGCTATGCTTGTTTGAGACAGGGTACATATTGGGAATTCTGGACGTCCCTCTCAGTTTTGCTGTGAGCCTAAAACTCCAAAAAGACAAAGTCTATTAAACCCTTAGGTAAAATTAATGAACTGAGTACAACACTGTGTTTTTTAAAAGGTAATGTGTCATGATCAATCATGGATTATCTAAGAAATGCAAGCATGGCACAACATTTTAAAAAATCAATGTTATTTACCACATTAATAGACTGAAGGAAGAAAAAATCATACCTCAACCAATGCAGAAAAATCATGTAATAAAATCCAACACCCAGTTATACTTTTTAAAAAGCTTACTGGGGCACCTGGGTGGCTCAGCCAGTTAAGCATCTGACTTCAGCTCAGGTCATGATCTCACAGTCTGTGAGTTCAAGCCCCGCGTCAGGCTCTGTGCTCACAGCTCAGACCCTGGAGCCTGCTTTGGATTCTGTGTCTCCCTCTCTCTCTACCCCCTACCCCCGCTCACGTTCTGTCTCTGTCTCAAAAATAAATAAAAACATTAAATTTTTTTTAAATAAATAACAAAAATAAAAATAAAAAGTTTACTAAACTGGGGAAAGATAGGAATATTCTTTTCTCCAATAGGTTATATGAAGAATCTACAAAAGCCATTATACTTAATAAAAAAAAATCCTGATTATATTCCTTTAAAGACTAGTAACAACAAAAAATATGATCACTGTCACTGTTGCTGATGAACATAGCACTGGAGGTCCTTACTAATACCACTGGGGAAAAAAAGGAAAGAAAGAAATAAAAATAGATCTAAGAATATGAAGGAAAGAGCTAAAATTCATTGTTTGCAAATATTAATAAAAACATTTATTTAAAAAATGTGAAGCAATCAATTAGAGCATTAGAACTCACAGGAGAGCTTAGTCATGTTGATGGACATGGAGATGCCACTCAGGTCACCTTCAACGGAGAATTTGTTGCTCCTGCTACTGGGAGTGCTGTCAGCACACAGCCCTCAGCTGTCAATCCTTTTGGGGATCATGTCAGCAACAGAGAACTGCCTTGCTGAAGGTTAAGTCCTTCCCAGTGTATGGGCATAAAAGTACATAAATAAGTGAAAAAAAAAAAAGGAGAGGCATCTTGCATAGACCAATTTTGAGAATGCATTATGAATGTTAAATGTGATTGATTCACTTATCCCTCCGTGCGTGATGCTAAATTAAATTTAGCTAGTACAAGGTTGCACACAACTAGTGGGTAGTGCACATTCATTGATTCATTGGAGAGCAGGGATTTGAGACTAGGTTTTGTGATTCCAGAGACTAAGTCTTAACTACAATGCCATACCACCCAGGATAATTTCCCCTTACTATTTATTGTAAGACCACAAAATGTACATTCCTGTTTCTGTGTTTGTTTGTTGATTGTCTTCCCAATTCCTGGGATACACAATACCTCCCACTGCACACTCACATGTAACAACACTTTTATACCTGTCCCAAGACTGATCCCTCTATGAACTCCTTCCCAGTTGCTCCAGACACTAATTGCATCCTATTCTAACCCCTCACAGCTCTCATTGTCTTTATCATATATTTTAGCTTCTTTATTATTTTCATTTAAGCAATTCATAAAATACTCCCCAGCATATCTGATGCCTATCTAATAACTCGCACATAGTTCATGTGGCCCCAAACCACAACCACCTGCAAAGGGCAATATATGAATCTTCTAGATTCTCACAAGGCAGGATATACAGTCCAATGTTTCTTGATTTGAATTGATTAATACAGTGTATTAATTAGTCTTGCAGGTTTAAGGCTGAAATTAAAGCAAACAGAACTGTCAAATTCAGTTCTGCTTGTCTTCCTCAAACAGATACTAGTATATAATTTCTGCCTTGCCCTCATCATTCTTGACAATCCAATTTGATCCAGAATCTCTTGTCAAAAGTCAACCCATAGATAAATATGCATATATAAAGCTAGACCAAGACTACTGAGAAGTGTGTTACCAGTGTAATCATGCATTCAGGCTGGACATTTTCTCATCCAAGGAAAATAACAGTGTCTTCATTGTAACGTTATTGGGTACCACACGATTATGCAGCACCATCATAGCCCCTTCCCTCCTGCCCTCTGCTCTTAACTAGATTTCAAGTAAGCCTGCCCCACTTCTTTCCACCTGCTAACTGAATTGCTTTTTCATATAAATGTACCAAAATTTTGAGAACTTATGAATAAGGATATATTTTTATGACTATTATTTTTTAAAAGGTGGGGGTAGAGGGTTCAGCTGTCTTCAGCTCCTCAGCAGCCCAATGCAGTTGTTTCTGGTTTATATGACAAAGCACAGCAGCCAAGGCGAGGCTGTGACTACTGGTTCCTTTCTTGTTTGCTGAATTAGGAATACAGCAGAAATTAATGCCTTAAACACAACCATCTCTTCTCCTCCATGTAGTCCTTTCTTCTGGACTTCAACAAGGGGTGATATGTTGATTCTAAGTCATGTTTAAATTCAATTCCTGGTATTTCAAATATTATTCCTCTCAGCTTAGAGTGCATTTATGAAATTGGGCCAACAGGAGAGAGGAAATTAACTAATGTTGGTACCCTATTCACTTTCTAGTTTTCTTTTGCTAGATTAAATCAACTCTACACACACATACATACACACACACTCACTCACATACACAAAATCCTGTGGCACTTCGGCTACGAGAGGAGTTAAATGGCCATGGACTGAGACAGGCAAATAGTGTGTACAATTACATGAAAACCATCCATTCATTTATTTATTCTCCAAAACCTTGATGCATATTATATTCAGACAAGGGTCAAAAGTCAGCATAAGTCTTCTGGCATCTGGATTATTTTTGGTTGAGTTATTGCTACCAAATGAAAGAACAGCCAGCACTCACCATCTAGTTATTCTCTTGTGAAATCTCAACATCACCTTCCGTGAACATCCATTTATTTATCCTCCCCATTCAGTCCTTGTGCCTCTCAACCTATTGGCCAGAATTCACTCAGCCACTCTTCTTCAGCCTGATACTTTTTCTCCTTGTTTTGGCTTTAGTATGTCTAATGGCACTCCCCTTCCTCGAGGGTCTAGGCCCCAGCAGGGATGTATACAAACACAGGTCATGCTAACAGAAGAAAATTGGAGTTGCATTTTAGCAAACGCTACTCCAGGTCCAAGAATGAGTAGGTAGAATGTACTTTTAAAGTCTTTTATAAATATTAAAACAGAATACAAATTTAAAGTTTGTTCCTGAGCATAAAGATAGGTTAACATTCCAAAACTGGTTTCACAAGAGAATGTTTTTGAATTGTTTAAACACTAATGGAGCAACACACATTAACTTTGAGATGATGGTTAATTTATGATTCCTTAACTATAAAATGCAAAGGTAGAACATGACCATTTTTAATATCCCAATCAACGCTAACACTGTGATTCATGATATAGAGAATTTGAAAATGCCATTGTAACTTTAGAGCACTAAATGCTTATATTAAAAAAGAAGAAGAAGAAGAAAGGTCTCAAATCAAGGACTTCAACTTCAACTTCTACTTTAAAAAACTAGAAAAGAGTAAATTAATCCTAATGAAAGTAGAACACAGGAAAAGGTAACTATCAAAATGGAAATCAAGAAAGTAAAAAACACAAACAAAAGAGAGAAAAATAAATAAAAGCAAAGGCTGTTTTTTTGAGGTGACCAGTAAAATTGATAAGCCTCTAGTCAGACTGATCAGCCAAAAAAGAGATAAAAGACACAAATCACCAATATCAAGAATGAGAGAGGTAACATCATTACAGAGTCTACAGATAACTAAAATAAAAGAATATTAGAATGTTATGCCAATTAATTCTACAACTTACATAAAACAAAAAAAAATCCTTGAGAAATACAAACAGCCAAAGCTCACTCAAGAAGAAATAACCCAAATATTATATCTATTAAAGACATTGAATTTGTAGTTAAAAACCTTCCCACAAAGGCAACATCACACGCAGATGGTTGTAGTAGTAAATTCTACCAAACATTTAAGAAAAAATCACAACTGTACACAAACATATCCAGAATATTGAAGAGGAGAGAATATTTTTCAACTCATCCTGTGAGGCCAGAATTATTCTGACACCAAAACCAAAAATATTATAAGGAAAGAAAACTCAACTAGTATTTCTCATAAACATAGATATAAGAATTCTTAACAATTTTTTAGCAAATCAAATCCAACAATGTATGAAATGGGTAATACATCATGACCAGGAATGCAAAGTAGGTTTCACATGTGAAAATTAGTCAATGGAATCACCACACCTTAAAAAAAATCAATAAGTAAAAAAGAGAGAGAAAAAGAAGAAAACTCATATGAACATCACAAGAGAAGCAGAAAAAGCATTTGAGAAAATCTGACATCAATTCCTGATAAAAACTTTTAGCAAACTAGGAATAGAAGGGAACTTCTTCAATTTGATTAAAAAAAAAAAAAGCATCTATAAAAAAAAATCCCTAATGCTACCATTATACTTAATGTGAAAAACTGAATGGTTTCCCCAAGATGGATTAGGCAAGGATGTCCACTCTCACCTATTCTATGCAATATTGTACTAGAGGTGAGAAAAAGTACAAAGTGAGGGAAAAAAAAAAAATGAATCCAGATTATAAAGTGAAAGACTAAATCTACAAATGGACAATGGCCAGACTGGATGTTAAGTATAGATCTCTAATACACAAGAGTAGCAACCAGTTCTGAAAGTCAACCTACTACCCACCATTACTGGGCCACAAAGTCAAAATTCTATTTGTAGCAACCAGTATAAGAAGCCAAACAGCAATTCCTGTAGCAATAGCCCCAAACTGTCAGAACATGATTAATAATTGAAGCTTCCCTAATAGTTTCCCTTGTTTACAGCTTAAGATCAACTGGAGAAAGACAAATACGTGTCCCAAACCAATCACATAGAATAGAATGTCCAATTCTGGTTAACCCACCTATAGCTTCCCATTGCCAAGAGCCTCCAATTAGGGCATACCTGAATCCCTACCATTTTTCAACTATTAAGCTGTCCCACTCTTCTGCCTGCCTTTGAGTCTCTGCCAAATGCAAGTGATGGTGGCTGACTCCTTAATTATAGCAAGCTATGAATAAATAGCCTTTGCTTGTTCTTATTTGAGTGGTCTTCATTTATTTCTGCATAATGAATAAATAAAACTGTTTTTATTCACACAAAAAAACATGATTGTATGTGTAGAAAAAACTATAGAATCTTTTTAAAAAGCTCTTAGAACCAAGTTAGGAATGTTTCAGGATAGAATACTGATATTTAAAAGTCACTTGTATATATACTACAACTAAGAAATCAAGAATTGATTTTTTTTCATTCACTATAACAGATCAAAAGCATGAAATACCTGGGACAAATCTGACAAAATATGTGTAGGACCCATACACTAAAAATTATAACACACTGAGAAATTAAAGAAGACAAATAAATCAAGAGATGTACTGTGTGCATAGGTTATAAAACTCAACATTGTTAAGATGTCAGTCCTCCTGTAAGTGATCTGTACATTCAGTGCAATTCCAGCCAAATTCTGTGCAGTCTTTTTATTTATAAATACTGTTGAACTGATTATAATGCATATGATTTGCAATGTACTTAGAATAGTCAAAAACAATTTTGAAAACAAAGGGCAGAGTTAGAGGACTTACACTATCCTATCAAGACTTATCATAAAGCTACAGTAATCAAGAGAGTGTGGCATTGGTAGCAATATAAAAAAATAGTTCAATGGGACAGAATAGAGTGGTAGAAAGAAATAAACCCACATACACATGGGCAATTGATTTTTGACAAAGATGCAAAAACAATCAATAGAAAAAGGATATCTTTTCAACAAAAGGTACTGGAAAAATTGGATATCCATAGGTGAAGGAAGGAAGGAACAAGAAAGAAACAAAGAGAACTTTGATCCATACTTAACACCATATTAAAAACATTAACTCAAAACGGACCATAGATCTAACTGTGAAACCTAAAACAATAAAATTTCTGGGGAAAACAAGGAGAAAATTTTGAAACCATGGATGAGGCAAAGATTTTATACATATGACACAAAAAGTATAATCCATAGGATGTGAACAAATGGACTTAGTTAATTGACTAATTAATTAAAGTTGGACTTAATTAGAATTAAGAAGTACTGCTTTCAAAAGATGTAGTTAAGAAATTTAAAAGTGCAGTCATCAGCTGAGAAAAAAAAAATATCTGCAAATCACATATCTGATAAAAGACTTGTATACAAATATGCAAAGAATTTTCAAAACTCAATAAGAAAACAATCTGATTTTTCAAACGAAGCCAAGGATTTGAACAGACATTTCTCCAGATGTCAAAAAAAGGCATGAAAAGATGCTCAGTTGACACCATAAGGAAAACGTCAACTTAAACCATGACAAGACACCACTACACATACCTAATAGAATGCTAAAATTATAGTGATTGACCACACCAGTGTTCACAAGGATGTACAGCAACTGGAACTTTCCTACACTGCTGATGGGAATGTAAAATGGTACAACAACTTGGGAAAAGAGTTTGGGAATTTCTTAAAAAGTTAAACATGTACCACTGTGCTACTTCATCAAGGCTGCCATAACCAGTATTCCAGACTGGATGACTTAAATGCCATACATTTATTTCCCCACAATTCCAGAGGCTAGAACTCTAAGACTGGCACGTTGGCAGCTTTGGTTCTTCTGAGGCCTCTCTCCTTGGCTTGTAGAAGGCTGCCTTCTCCCCATGTCCCAGATGGTCATCCCTCTGTCTATACTGTGTCTTAATCTCCTATTCTTATAAGGACACCAGTTTGGGCACCTGGGTGGCTCAGTTGGTTGAGCATCTGACTCTCGATTTTGGCTCAGGTCTTGTTCCCAGGGTCGTGGAATCGAGCCTTGTGTCAGTCTCCATACTGAGCATGGAACTTGCTTAAGAGTCCCTCTGCCCTTCTCCCCCACTCGTGCATGCTCTCTCTTAAAAAAAAAAAAAAAGACACCAGTCATATTAGATAAAGGCCCACTCTAATGAAACCACTCTAACTTAATGATCTCTTAAAGGCTCTATCTACAAATACATTCTACGACACAAGGGGCTAAGACTTCAATCTGTAAATTTAGGAAGACACAATTTAGTCCTTAACACCTGCCATATAATCAAACTATTCCACTCCTAGGTATTTACCCAACAGTATTGGAGCATATGTCCATACAAAGACTTATACATGAAGTTCATAGCAGCTTTATGTGTAATAACTAGAAGCTAGAAACAAACCAAATGTCCACCAGCAAGTAAATGGGTAAACAGATTGTAATACATTCACAAAATAGAATACTATTCCGAAATAAAAAAGACTGAACTTTTGATATTCATAACAATACATAAGATTCTAAAGTAAAAGACACAAGAGGAGAAAGATTATATATTATTTGATTCCATTTATATAAAATTTCCAACAATGTAAACAAGTGCATTATGACAGAGCAGATCAATTATTTCCTGATGCAGCTGAGGGTAGTGATAGTTGGGAAGAAGGAATTCTAAAGAGACACAGCAAACTTTTGGGACAGATAGATATGTGCCTCTACCTTAATTGTGCTGATAGTTTCACAAGTGTATACATATGCCCAAGCTTATCAAAATATACATGTTAAAAATATACACTTTACAGTATGTCAGTTATACGTCAATAAAACTGTTGAAAAAAAAAATTTCCATGTCAGGCAAGAAATGACACACCTTTATCAGAATTGTCCCCAAGTGATTACTAGTAAAAATTCTATAAGAAACATGTAGACCCTTTATTCATTTATTAAACCAATGTCAATCCATGCTACCTCATGGAAAGATGAGGCATGTGCTGGACATACTTTACCCACCAAATCCACTTTCCCCTCACCCCCACCATTCTGTGGGCCCCAAGATGCTGATCTGTGTAAATTTCTCCTGAAAATTACTTCTTACCCTCCGGCCTTTGGTCAGGTTCAGCCTCTGGGAAGCATGCAGGCAGTCCAGCTTCCTGGGTATGTGTTCTAAATATAGCCTATTAGTAGAAGATGTGAGTATAGTAAGGCCAACAGATCAGGAGACAACTACTTTTGAAAGATAGTCTATTATTCACAGTTTCCAGGAGGAGAGGGCACAGTATACCAAAGGGGTATTTAGGGTTTTGGGTTTGTTTGGGGTTTTTTTGCAGATTGGGGAGCAATGTCTTAACTTATTATAGCTTGAGGTCCAACCACATCTACACCCTCATGCTCTCTCAGTGCCCTCCTGAGTCCTTCTGGGTAGAAATGTAGGGAAGCCTGTAGGCCTTGAAGCCCAGGGTTTTGTGCCCTCTCCTGCCAGCAGCTCTTAGACCAGGAAACCTTCAGGAACCACACAAGGAATCCCCTGGGCAGTCATGATGTAGAGGGAGGGCAACTGGGGGCTAGAGACTTGATTGTGGTTTCCACAGGAAGGAATGGGTGAGGAAGAGTAAGCAAATTTAGAGTTGGCTTGTTTGACTAATTTCAGTATGCTCTGGGGCACAGAAGCTACCCCTAGTTGTCTAGTACCTGGCCCTGGGATAATTAGGAAAGGTGTATACTAGTCCGGGGTAGAGCCCAATACAGGAGGTGTCAGGTATGTGGACTCCAAATTGGATGGTTTGTATTTTAAAAGTGTGCCCCAGGAAGAGGAGCCCTCCTGAGGTCAGGGGAGGAGAGGAGGGAGGCGGGGGGCCAAGACAAGGTGACTCAGGCATATTCTTAGGTTGTCCAGAGCAAGGCATGTCCAGCCTATACATGCAGGGCAGATGTTTAAGCATGAAGTCTGTAGAAACTAGAAACATAGTTAACACAGTGCAGCCCACACAGTCACAAAGGCCATGGCACTTAGAAAGGCCTTTCACTTGGTTTAATACTCTGCTGTCACCATCTTGAAATTCTTAATAATTTTTTAATAATGTCTCATACATTGTATTGTGTAGCTGGTCCTACACGGAAGAGCAGGAGAGAAAGAATTCAGGGTATCTATTCCTCACTACCCACTATCTTCCTACTAGGTCATGCTTTTCCAGGGCATTCCTTTGTTCTGCCATTAAAGGCCACAGCTCCTGCCACCTGGCCCTCTCCAGCTCTAGATCCCCCAGGTTCCAAGGACCACACAGTTCCTCTGTCTCCTGGTGTGGTAAATTGAAGTTGTAAACCCCAGGGAGGTTCACTGCTCCTTGCTGGTTTTCCTAAACTCTTACCTAGCCTTTGTGAATCATCTTTTCAGCCAAACCTTCTGGGTTCCCTGTCTGCAGCCTGGCTGGACCCTGCCAGAACCCTGTGAGTAAATGGATGCACAAGAAGGGGAGAGGAAGAATACAGGATGATATCCAGAGGGCATGGAAGAAGTACAGATTTGATAGGTTCTAAAACCATATAACGGAATTAAAGGTAGCATGGAAGCTAAAAGGCTTTAGGAGTTCCTATGGGCCTTGGCCTAGGAAAGCCCAGCCTTTCCAAAGCAGAAGACAGAGTTTAAAAGCCTATAACCACAGAAATGACCCGGAGAGAACAATGCATAATTTACAGAGTAATTCCAAATACACTAGCCCATCTCCTCTGATCCTCTAAGAACACTGAGGCTCAGAGAGGCTGAGTAGCCTGCCAAGGTCACATAGGCCCCTCATAGTGGCTTGGGCTGAATCAGGACACCTGCTCCCCTCTCCCCTCTCCTACATCCAGGCCTCCTCAGAGTAAGCTCCTAGAGGGTAAGAGTTAGTCAGAGCCATTCATTGACTCTCTAGAACTCAAAACAACACCTGGCACATAAAGGCTTTTAATATTTGTTGACCAATGATTGACTCTGAGGCCAGTGTACCTTTCATGACACTGAGCAGTATGTCCCACAAGGTTTTGTCTCGGCCTGAGTAGTCTATGCCCTGCTTCATATGCTATATTACAGAGAAGCTGTAGAAGGCCAGGCCTGTGTCTTAGTGCCTCCTGGCCATCTCACCTATGAGATCACCGTGAACATCAGCAGACTTAGCGGGAGGGTCATGGCACAGCAGAGGGATGACCTCTCAATGTGGAGGAAGTGGCTTCAAAACACAGTAGTGTTGCTGCCCAGCCAAGATGTTCAGTGAGTTCACCTCTTCTGGGATTAGAGAGCAGGTTCAGGCTTGAATGAGGTTTCTCTGTGTGAGACAAGTCTAGATGGACCCTGGGACATAATACACTCTTTCTGTAATTTTATATCCCTTCCCCTATAATAAAAATCCTGTTCTACTTTCAATTGTCTACACTTCCATATTTGAGCTATATCCTATGAGCATATATTATGTGAAACCATGTTAAACTGCCATCTCTGTAAGTGAGAAAGGTCAAATACTGGCAATTTCATATGGTTCAATTTTATATTTATTTGATGATCAGGAAAAAAATCTTGATTTAAAAAAAAAACTGAAAACGTATGTCCACACAAAAATCTGTACACAGATGTTTAAAGCAGCTTTATTCATAATTATCAAAATCTGGAGGCAACCAAGATGTCCTTCAGTAGGTGAGTGGATAAATAGCCCATGATACAACCAGACAATGGAGTATTAGTGCTAAAAGTAAATAAATTATCTAGGTATGCAAAAACAGGATATGCAGGAAACTTAAATACATATTACTGAGTGAGAAAAGTCAATGAGAAAAGACTACATACTGTATGATCCCACCAAGATGACATATCATCATTCTGGAAAAGACATAATGGAGACAATAAAAAATTCAGTGGTGGCCAGGGGTGGAGGTGGAGGAAGGGATGAATGAGCAGAGCACACAGGATATTTAGGGCAGTGAATGTACTCTGTATAGGATGCTAATGATGGATATATGTCCTTATACATTTGTCCCAAGCCGTGGAATGTGTAAAACCATGAGAGGTAAAACTAGGTTTACTAACATGAACTATGGACTTTAAGTGGTTCTGATGTGTCAATGTAGGTTCATCCTGGCATTGAAAACAAAACGTACCATTCTGGTGAATGATGTTGATAATGGGGGAGGTATGCACGTGTAGAGAGCAAAGTGGTAGGTGGGAAATCTCTGTACCTTCCTCTCAATTTTATTGTAAATCTAAAACTATTCTTCAAAATGGTCTTTAAAAACAGCAGACTGTTGGAGCGCCTGGGTGGCTCAGTTGGTTAAGTGACTGACTTCGGGCTCAGGTCATGATCTCGTGGTCTGTGAGTTTGAGCCCCGCGTCAGCCTCTGTGCTGATAGCTCAGAACCTGGAACCTGCTTCAGATTCTGTGTCTCCCTCTCTCTCTGCCCCTTCCCTACTCATTCTCTGTCTCTGTCTCTCTCAAAAATAAACATTAAAAAAAATTAAAAACAGCAGACTGCAACATTTATATTTTTCCTGAATTCATCACTTTCTCCTATCAGTTTTAGCCATTCTAATATAATCTAAGGATTGAAAACCTCACCATCAACCACCAAGATACACTTCCATAGGTGAACAGATAAACAGACTGTGGTACATCCAGACAACAGAACATTATTCAGAGAAACCAAGAAATGAGCTACCAAGCCATGAAAATACAGGGAGGAAACTTAAATGCATATTGCTAAGAGAAAGAAGCCAATCTGAAATGGCCAAATACTCTACAATTCCAACTATCTGATATTCTGGAAAAAGACACAGTGAAAAGACCAGTGGATACCCAGGGCTTAAGTGGAGGGAGGGATAAACAGGTGGAGCACAAGAGGTGTTCAGGGCAGTGAAATCATTCTGTGTAGTTCTATAGCGGTGGATACATGGCTCTAAGCATTTGTGAAAACCCATAGAATGTACAACACAAACAGGAAACTATGGGCTTCTGGTGATAATGATGTGTCAATGCATGTTCATCGATTGTAACAAGTGTACCATACCAATGCAAGATGATAATAGGAGAAGCCGGGAGGTAAGGGAGTATATAGGAATAGTCTGTACTCTCTGTTCAATGTACATGTTTATCAGTGTCCGCAGAAGGGGCCCTCGAGGAGCTCACGCAAGTCCTAAAGACACGCTCCATCAATTTTCCAATCTGCCTAAGGCTGACCTTTCTTTCCTAATAAGAGGACTTAACAACCCCCTTAAAATCCTTTTGCGAATTTGCTGGTTCCTTTGGAGCATTACAAATTTTCCATTTGGGGGTGTTTCTAAAGCCCTGGCGATGTTTCATCTTATCTCCAAGTCATGCTTCAAAGTCCAACACTTGCAACCATTTCCAAGTAAAATGAATAGCTCGTGACAAGCGGAGTCTCAATGTTTTTAAACCTGCAAGTCTTGCAGGGACGGAAGCTGCTCATTTTTATCTACCTCATTATTCTGGCCCCGAGGTTTTTCAAGGTTGAGGGGTCCCCCGAGATGTGACATCTGTAATTACAATCCATCTAGATTCCTCTCGTTACTTTCTTTAGGAAAAGGGTGACAGATTTGCCCCTCCTCTTTGCTATCTTGGTAGAAGCACATATTTGTGTATGTTCTGCCCCGGATCTGCAAGGACATCTGCAAACTTCCATCCATGGAAAACAAAACATGTTGATTTCTCCCCATTCTCCTGTGTTCTCATTGAGTTAAACAGTATGTCCACTTTCACTGAAAAAAGAATTTCCCTTGGAATTCGTGATCTGTGGGCTGATCTAGGAGAGGTTAAAAGGGGATTTTTATTTTTAGCTTTAAGAGAATTATTCAAACTAAAATATGAATATCATTAAATAAATCCCATTGGTCTATTCCTATTGGTATATAGCATGGCATAGTACTGGGGTAATGCAACTGGCCAGCTTTCTCCAGAGACCAGGATACGTTAAGGAGGGAATCATCCACGGCATGGATGAGAACTAGCTTGCTTGCCTGCACCATCACCTGAGGAAACTTCACTGGCATTGAGAGGCACTGGGATCTTCCCTGAGACACTGAGTGCTTAACAAACGTTCTTGTTCAACACATATAGAGCACATGTCTACACTGTGGATATTAACTCAGACCTGGAACACCTAGAGAGGAAATACACGCAGACTGTGTTGCATTTAATAAAGTATTTCACCAACCAAACGACCCCAGGCACTGTTTATAAGGAAGTCCGATAGCTAAGCTGTCTTCAAGCTTCTTCTTGAGGTGTTTACTTGGGCTTTTTACTCCCTCACTGTGGACCAGCTAAGTGATAGGAGAAACACAACTAAGGGAGAAGCAACAGGCCCTTCAGCAGGGTGCGTGGTTTGGACCAGGAAGGCACATGGTGACAGGGTTCAGATACTCGCTGTACCCTGCCCTTCCAACTCCCTTACCTTGTGGACACAGGTGTTCCTGCACCAGATATATCCCAACCTTGTAGCTTTAGTCCCCTCCTCCTTGGGACTCTGTCTCAGCTGGGTACCATGGTCAGCAGTTATCACATAGGTGTGGTGCTATTGTGTGACAAGGTTATATTAGTGGGGGTAAAGAACCTACAGATGGAGCAGGAGGGAAACTGGGGGATAGTGGCAAATGGAACCTCATCCTCCTGATGGCAGAACAGAAATAAGGCTGTGGAAGCTCAGAAGAAGAGTAACAAAAGCAGAAATACTTGGTCTCAGCTTAGAAACTCAAGACAAAGCCATCCAAAGCCCCCTCTGGCCCTCTGCTTCCTAATCTGCTCACTAAGGTCTCATCTGCAATTTTATTTTATGGCCCTATCATAATGGTCATCACTTCTGAGACCCTTGTCCAATCACACATCTACTCTGGACTTGGCCTTGAAAGCCCTAACCTTGAGCCTATATTTATGGCCATGCCTCCGGTCACACCACCTGACTTGGGGGTGGACCTCCATGAGCAGTCAGAGCTAATGACTTGAACACCCCTACTGTGCCCTCCTGCAAAGAGGCCTTTATGCACCTGATTCCCAAATACAAAGAAGTGCCACTGCATCTGACCTATTGGCATTCAAAGGCAGGAACTGAAAGCTGCAAGGTATCCTTATGAAATACCATGATCACCAGACCATGAGACTGCTTTTTTAGTGCAATTTCTAGCCAACATAGTTAACTCTAGAATTTACAGTTACAGAAATTCGATTCAGAGTCTCGGCTGTCCCTAGGCTGAGGGGAGAATTTAGTGTCACACCTGTTTCCTCCCCGGGGGCTCAGTATTTGCTTTGACTGGCTGCACTGATACATCAATTGGGAAACTGTTTTCATCAGTGGAGTATCGATTTAAAGGTCTGAGGCTCTGGGACTCAGGGTATAAACCTTCCCCTCCCCCCAGATTTATTTGATATAACCCATTGCATTAATGCCGCATATAAAACTTTCCCCATACTTTACAATAAACATTTTCCATTCTGCAAATTGCCAACCGGTGGCATTCTTGAGCACCCAAAGTGATGTTTGATATTCCATTCACTATCACTACAAGTATCTTAGGGTTTATACAAGATGGCACTTGCACAGATTTTTGTCCCTTCCTATCACAAAATGAACCTGAAAAGCAAAAGAAGTGCTTAAAAATACAGCTGTGACTTTTAAATTTTCCACATTTTCTTTTTCTCTGTCCCTGCACCCCCCACCTCTCTTTTTCACTCAGTCTTAAATAGCAACCGGAACTGTGCAAGGAGATGGGGAGGTTTATGCTGTGATCCCTGTGTATCAGAACAACCTCACTCCCTCCCTCTCTGGCTGTCAGGGGTAGGGGTGGCTGTATGGAGATGGAAGTCTTAGGCCATATTTAACCTGCCTTGAAGTTTGGTCTGAGCAGAGGGTATGTATCTATAGGGGAGCACGCATACCTAACAGAGGCTTCAGGGTGCAGTGCTTGAGAGAAATGTGGGGCCGACCACTGCTGTCCTTCCTGCCTGAAAGTTACACCAGCCTCAATCCTCACCACCTTGCCCTTCAGAGAAATGGTCCCTGCCTGAGTTTACTCTTATCAGCACTGAAAATGCAAGCAAGAAATTGATATTCTATCTCAGGATGTTTCTTTTTGTACCATTTGGCAAGGAGGACAGGAGGAAGAAAGGAAGTCAAAGAAAAGTGCTTAAGTCAGCAATTCACAAAGCAATTCACAAAGTTGTCCGCTAACCACAACCCGTGAATTTCACCCGGCTCTTTATCATTGTCTCTGTGGTATTTAAAAAACAAAACAAAACAAACTTTCAAAACTGCAGACCTACGTTCTGCCTTCCGTGCACTAATTAGACTATCTCCTTCCCTCCCGGGCCCCACCCCATGCAGCTGCTACAGAGACCTAGAGGTGAAGGTGCCTGGATTTGCAAGCCTGAAGCAATTTTCACAGCATTTCCTTCCGCCTCTACATCAAATCCAGGCTGGAATTCTTTCCCCCTTCAGCCACAAGTCACCTTGTTTTCTCTCTTCCTTTTGGGTGTCAGGCAAGCTTCATGAAGTTCTAAGCCACATAGCCACTTGCCGTGTTTGGAGAGCTCACCGATACCCAGGCAGGATTAGCTTCAGTGCAGACCCTTCCAGCTCCACGCCCCGTCTCCTCTGGAGCAGACCTCCACCTGCGTGGCAGGGACGGGCAGGTACTGGGGCCATGCTAGGTCACGCTTCTCACCTTGGGCTCCAGCAGAGCCACACCGCACACCATTCCCACACAACTCTGCTTTTGGAGCTCTGTGCCACCGGCCTGGAGGCTCCTTTTCCCATCTCACTGCTGGAACTTTCCTCACTCTTCAGAGCCTTGCTCAGCCCTCCTCTGTGAATCCAGCCTGCTGATGTCCCACGCTCTGCTGCCAGCCCCACCAAAACATAGTGCCAGCCAACTGTCGGGACACCAGGGTGGCTCTGACCTAACACTGGGCGACCTGAGGTATCTGACATTGGGCACACACTCGCCCCAGCCCTCCAGGGAGCTCGTGCAGTGATGGAGACAGCACCATTCATTCTGTGTTCTTGGGCCCTGGGCTCAGGGCCTAGCACATTCTGAAGGGACAGTACAAGCTTGCTGGATTCAACTGCATTGTCACCTGTCCCTTCTCAGACAGAGGAAAGGGGGAGTGGACAGGACCAGACAAGGTAGTATTGGGGAAACTGCCTAAATAGTAGGGCCTGAGTATCACAGCTGCACAAATCATGTAACTTTTACTGCAATTTCTTCAAAGGGCAAGTGTAAAATCATACCTACCTTGAGAGTCAGTGAGAGAATGACATGACATGATGCCTATGAAGACTGGCACAGGGCTGGTTCCCGGTAAATGAAACTGTTGCCATAAAATAAAGTCTGAGGAGGAGAGCACACCTGGCAGAGAGTCAGCTGGCCAGTCACACACTCCTCCTCACCTGCAACATCCTCCATGTTGAGATTGCTTGGTTGGTAAATACACTAGAACAGGCACTTTGGACATGGGGTAAGACCCCTAAGTCCAGGCCAAAGCCCTCCATGGGCGAACACAAGGGTATCAAGGGCACTAGCAGGTCCCAAGAGAGGCAGCGTCATGGCCTTGAAGGCCACCTGGCTTCATAGCAGGGCTGCAGGAGGACACAGTACACACCAAATAAGCCTCTACTACAGGCTGAGGGATCGGCTGCTCGTCCCCTGCCTCCACTCGGTCTGGGCAAGTCTTCAAAGAACTTTAAATCCCAGCATGAACCAAAGCAGCTGTGCCCAGAGACCTGATCTGCAAGTTAATGCCAACCCCCTCACTCCTCAGGAAGAACTTTCTGGTGTTCCCTTCCTCCTCCCCTTGCAAATATTTATGAAACCCCATAGTGGGATCTGTTCTTGCCAACCTGTGTGGCTGTGTTCCAAGGTCCTAACACCAGGCTGTTAATGTATGACAAGCTGCAGTGGGCAGGACATCTTATTTTTCAAACCCCACTTGTGAGCCAGATGAAAAAAGATGTTCTGAAAAGCAGAAAAGAACACTTAGAAACCAATAAACCTCTCTACCCCCTGACCGATTCTACTTGAAGAGCTGCCTTGACTTTCCATATGCTGCATAAATCTACCCTATTTTAGAGCCACAGAGGTCCCTGCAGATGCTCCTCACAGTCCTAATCACCTCTAACTTCGGTGGACTCTGACACGGGAAAACTTCCCTGATAAAGGAGATAATGCGCACTTGCTTTCCCAAAGCAGCACTCGGTGGAGATTAATCTCCTCTTACCTTTACTGCTGTGGTGGCAATTTCTCAACTTTACTTCCCAGGGCTTCATCCCGGGCCAACACAATGTTTCACCAACGAACCAAACAGTGACTAAAATTATAGGCAGTTTTAGTGAAAGGGCCTTCCTCCACCCCCTGCCCCCTCCTCCAGCCCAGGCTTCAGAACACTCTCTACCATGGAGCGGGTTTTTTTTTTTTTTTTCTCAGACCAAAGCCTCCTCAACTGAATGTGAATAGGACATACCCCTGCTCTGTCTCCCTTAGCATCTACTCCAGCTTATCTCTTCTTGTGTCTGTCTGTCTGCATCTGTCTCTCAGATAGATAGAAAGTAGATGATGGATGGATGGATGGATGGATGGATGGATGGATGGATGGATGGATGGACAGATGGATAGATGGATGCATGCATGCATGGATGGATGGATGGATGTATGCATGGACGGATGGATGGACAGATGGATGGACGGATGGATGGATTGATGGATAGATAATCAAAAACTCTGTTACTCTAATATATGGAAAGAGACAGGTATATATTACATCTCTAATATATATGGACAGAGAGAAAAAGAAAGAGTCAGACAAGAAGGGAAACAGTTTTTTCCTTTATTCTGAATATACAGATTTGTCCCCTTCACAGTGGAGTTTTCTCTGAGAGCTTTCCTAAATGATTTTCAGTTTGGATACACAAAAGGGCAGCTATTCAAAAATTTTAAGTATAAAAAATTTTAAAACATCAACATATATAGAAAATTAATATAGTGATCATTAAAATGAATCAATCCAATAATCATTTTAATAATATAAATCATTGCCTGACCGGCTTTGGCAATCATTGGCACAGAAGCAATGTAAAAATATTAAGCCTCAAAAGGAATGATCAAATAGTGAACTCCACTATGCAGTATGATTTAAGTCAATCTTTCTCAACTATAAGTAATAAAAGATAATTCTCAAGTGTGGACAAGAATAAAATTCTCAAGGATCTGATGACTCCTGTCTGAGAAACAATCACTTCACAATCTAAAGTCCTATTTTATGAGAACATCTTTTAATTGTTATCCCAGAAAAGAGGAATGTTTTAGCTTTATATCTGGTTATATGTAGGCATTAAAAATATCATTAAAATTTTTTGAAGTCTAAAAGAATATTCAGAATCTCAAGATTACATCCATGTGTGTGTATGCCCAGTTTGAGAAACACCACTCCCAAGGTCTTACACATGGATGATCCTTGGAGCTACAACCTAAAACTCTAGGGAACCAAACACTCCAAACACTGATCATCACTGTAAGGGTTGTGCTTTGTTTCTTTTTCTTTCTTTCTTTCTTTCTTTCTTTCTTTCTTTCTTTCTTTCTTTCTTTCCTTCCTTCCTTCCTTCCTTCCTTCCTTCCTTCCTTCCTTCCTTCTTTTAACTCAGGGCATTAGAAATGACTTTATTTCCTAAAGACATGGTAAGTAGTTCCTTATGATCACACATAGGACAAATGTCCAGGTTAAAAAAAAAAAAAAAAAAAAAAAAAGCAAGATTTCCTGAAGTGTGACCTTGAGTAGCCTTAACTTTTAGAGATGTACTGCCGTAACCAGGGGTTTGTTCTATATGCGAAGCAATCACATTTGCCCGTTTTAATTATTTAATATATTATAATACCTATCTAGTCTACAGACAAGACACAGGCAGTTATTTTTATTATTTTCACATTTCATTAAATAGAGACGAATAAGTCAAATTGTCTTTTCTTTCTAACCAAGCCATCTTAAATCTCTGTGATGAATAACACACTATGCTTCTCTCTTGCGGCTCACCCCCTTCTCATTTGTATGGCTGTCATTTCCATGCCTGCCTTAACTCCCTACCCGAAATAAGTGCAATCTCTTTGTCTTTTTCATCTGGGGATCCCCATAGAGGAAGAAAATGGGATCTATTATGGGGCATTCACAGAGTGTACATGTCCAGGAAAATATGTTGGGAGAATAAACGCAGGCAAACATCAGGGGTGTTCATCACCGCTCCTAACTCAGAAGAAAACATTCAGAAATAGCTGCAAGTCAGCACCTCAGAAGCCGGCATTAGTTGGCTGGCCTACATATAAGCACATTAACCAGTATGTCCTTCTGCACACACCACTGTCACAGAACAAGCTGGAGACACTTGCAGTTTCCCACATGAACATCCCCAGAGGGCAGGATAAGACCCTTCTGAATTCCGGAGTTGAACCTAAAAGGCTGAGCGTGCTGAAAGAGGGGAACAGGGTCACCTCAGGTGCTTCCTATCGTTCAAAGATTCAGGGGATGGTCCTGGACCTCAGGACTCAGCGCTACTCTTTATTAAAAAGGGCATTTGTATCTCTGCCACATTAATATTTAGCTAGAAGATTGCTTTTCTGAGCAAACATGCTTTGGTCTTTAAGGTGCTAGTGTAGTAAACATGACTTTGTATTCCTTTATCAGAAATCATTTCATGAAAAATTCTAAATGCCATAAAGACCCAGCGACATCAGATTAACTTCAAAACTGGGTTTCCTCCTCAACTGAATCAGAATATTGATTAGCCCATAAATATCACCCACCAGTGTCTTATCTCAGGCATGCCAAGCCAGTCCAAAGACATTTGCGTTCTTCAAGTACCAGAGCTAAGGGATCTCATGCTTCTTTAGTGGCTTCAACTTATTCAGCATTAGCCTTTTAATGATTTCTTTCCAACGTAGTCTTGACTTCTCACTGCACACAAGTCTCAAAGCAAACTGACTTGATTAATTCCTTGCACAGTGACACAATCAGATTAAAACAGCTTTTAAGCTAGGAAAACCTCATTATCATATAGCTTATTCCTATATGCATTTGGATAGGGTACAGGTCAAATCATGTCTCTGGATCATGAGACTTATGTAGACTGAAAAGCAGACACAAGGCAGTAATAGTCAAAAGGGTGGGGGTTAGATAGGTCACTAGCAAAATAAAGAGGATGCACTATGATACTTTCCTTTAAGAAAATAATTTTTTTTCCTTTAGTTCAAAGGAGACTATTAAGGGATCACTTGAAACAATAAAAATTTCAATAAAGAATGTTAGAGCACTTTACAAAGAAAATGTGGTAATGAAAATGCAGCTTAAGGGTGAAATTAGAAAAAAAAAGATAGCATATTTTGGCTTTTTATTACAGGATATTTAAGAGACAGCTTGGCAATAAATGTTAACATCTTTCTAATGGTTGGGAATGCAGTTGTATAAAGCTGAAAACTCACCTTGACTTATTGACACAGCAGAGTTTTAACTTACACTGCTCATCCCCAGAGGAAATGCACCACACTGCAAAAAAAAGTGCTTAGCCTCACTCGACAAATGGAGGTAGGTATGAGCTACTGTTACACAGCCACATTAGGCATTTTGACCCAGGGGAAGCAGATGGAAGGGGCAACCAAATCAGTAAAGAGGGAGGGAAAGAAGGGGGAAAAAAAAGTCAGAGGGGAAACAAACAAACAACCCCAGTATTCATTATACCCCTCTAGGTTGAAATACAGTGAAGAAAAAAAAAAAAAAAATTAAAAGCATGGCCCTATGGGGTGCCTGGATAGCTCAGTCAGGATTTACCATCCGACTTCAGCTCAGGTGATGATCTCACAAGTTCCTGAGTTCAAGTCCTGCACTGGGCTCTCTGCTGTCAGCACAGAGCCCACTTCAGATCCTCTGTCCCCCTCTTTCTCTGTCCCCTCCCCTGCTGGTTTGTTCTCTCTCTCTCTCTCAAAAATAAGTAAATAAATAAATAAACTTAAAAAAGAACATGGTGCTTGTCTTCAACATAATTACAGTTTAGTTAAAGAGCGATGATCAAACCTTAGCAAAAGAATAGGACTGAATATATATATTATTAAGAACTAAATTGCACAATTATATATGTGCTCATGTGCTAGATGTTAGATTTTTTTTCTGAAATTTAACATGGAA
This sequence comes from Prionailurus bengalensis, assembly GCF_016509475.1. Lineage (NCBI taxonomy): Eukaryota > Metazoa > Chordata > Mammalia > Carnivora > Felidae > Prionailurus > Prionailurus bengalensis. Next base: position 41,895,668 of record NC_057344.1, on the reverse strand, counting down.
ATTGACTTAAAATGAAATGGATAGATATCCCTGCTTCAATATGACCCAATACTATAAAGATACCAATTCTCTTCAAATTAATTCTTACATTTGATGGAATTTCGATACAAATTTCAACTGAGTTTGTGAATTTGTTCAAGCATCTATACAAACAACAAAATTATACACTGTGTAAAAAGCTAAGTCAACTCTGCACAGAAGAGGAAAGATAGGACTTGTCAGTCTCAGATATTAAGACATAACACCAAGGGATGGTAATTAAGTCTAGCATGGATGGGCCCAGATGAAGATAAATTGAACCACAGAACAGTATTGAAAGGTCTGATTTGGGGTCAAGTACGTGAAGAAAACTAACATATGGTAAAGTTGACACCACAAATTATGAGAAAGAAGGGGTTGTAGATGGTGGTAGGAAATCTGGTGAACTGTACACAGAAGAATCAAAGTAGATTTCTACCTTATATGATACATAAATGCAGGCTCCAAATACAATTAAAGATGTAAATATAATAAATAGAAGTGTCAAATTAATAGGAGCTAGAATATGTAATGTTTTTGTGATCTATTGATGGGAAGAACTTCTTAAACAACGTGTAAAGCAAAAAGTTTGTTAAATTTATCACATAACACTTGCCAAGCTGGGGTGCCTGGGTGGCTCAGTCAGTTAAGCGTCCAACTTCAGCTCAGGTTACCGTACGTGACTTCGAGCCCCACATCAGGCTTTATGCTGACAGCTCAGAACCTGGAGCCTGCTTCGGATACTGTGTCTTCCTCTCTTTCTGTTCCTCCCCCACTCACACTCTGTCTCTCTCTCAAAAATAAATAAAGATTTTATATATATATATATATTTTTTTTTTTTAATTAACAAGCTAAACAAACAAAATTAACAAAGGATATCATGAACACTTTTAATAAGAGGACCGACTAGAAGATATTTACCATGCCTAAACCCAACAAGGAATATATGAGGAAATCAAAAAGAAAAATACTAGAATACCAATAGAAAAATTGATACAAGATATGAACAGAAATCATAACATAATCATAATATGAACAGAAAGGACTAGTAAGTATACCAAAAGCTGTTCAAACTTCCTAATAATCAGAGAATGGTGATTTCAAATAACAAGATATCAAATATCAATCAGATCAGAAAAAAAAATGAGAAAGCTGAACACAGCCAATTACCAGTGGAAATGAGGATATGGGAGCCCTTATGTACTGACCCACTACTAAGCAAGGCTTAGACAAGCAAGTAATAATATGGCTTTTGATGCACAAGTTCTACTCTTGCCTTACATCCATCTCACATAAGTTCCCACACAGGTTCTTTGGGAAACATTCTTAAGGATGTTTTCCACAGCATTGCTTTTATAAGGGGGCACCAGAAGCAATCTGAGTGTCCATCCCTGAAGGAATGAGAAATCAAAATATGATGAATGGAATGTCGTACAGCAATTAACAGCAAGAGGATTGACACCGTGTAGGAACATGGATGGCTCTCAGAAACACACCATTGACTGAAATAGCCAGGTAAGAATGAGATTCACATCACAATGCTTTTTGTATACATTAAAAATACATGCCTACTCTGTGTATAATGACTTGCTTCCAAAGAGAAAAAAGAGTAAACTTACAGTGGATTAATCTGGCAAACACTACCTTGAGCTAAAAGATCAAGGTGAACATCAACAGTGATAAGTCATGTTGATAATACTACCCTTGATGAGATGTGATGAGAATGGCACTTCACCTCTGACAGCTTCCTCACCGAGAACACAGAACCCCATATGAATGGTGAGAAAAAATCTCCACTGAGGGTCATTCAACTACCTGACCAGTAGTCTTCAAAATTATCAAGGCCATCAAACACAAGGAAAGTCTGAGAACCTGTCAGTCTCTGGGATCCCACATGTAGGGTGGAATCCTGGAACAGAAAAAGGACATTTGGTAAAAACTAGGGAAATCTAAATAAAGTACGAACTTCACACTTTATAATGTAGGTTATATAATAATAATAGTAATAATAAATATTATGATACATTACATATGTTAAATGCTGTGACAAATATGCCATAGTAATGCAAGATGTTTAGGGGACACTGGGTCAAGGTTTACAGGAATGTTCCAACTATGTTTGCAACTTTTCTGTATACCTAAAACTAATCTAAAATGAAAATTAAAGTATACATGCCCACAAAGCAATACATATTTTAAAGAACACATATAAATAAAAAACACACCAACCCTAATAAAAGGGTTACCTGTGGAGATGGGCATGAGGCATGGAGATAAAATGAGAGAAGACACTGAACGTTCTCATGTTACAGAAGAAGGAGCTAGAAGGGTTAAGTTACTTTGCCAAGATTGTACTTACAACGTAGGCTTCTGACCTTGAATACAGCAGAAGCTCTTTTTATAACTCAGCCCTGCTTTGCCTACTCTGAGGAAAAGCTGAGAGTGAATTTACTCCACAGGCAGAAAATAAAGAATATAGCAGGTGAGCCAAAAAGGAGCGTGAACTTTTCCATAAAGTTGAAAAAAGGTGAAGGTATTTCTCTGGGGCTTAAAGCAAGTGGCAGCACCCCAAAGGGCTCTGAGGTTAAATGTGGGGGCTGGCTTTAGGGCCATAGAACACCGGGGAGTAATATCAAGAGGTATTGTTTAGGCAGAAACTGGAGAAGCTTAGTTTCCAGAAGATAGACTTATTAACACTAAGCGCAGAGTCCCAAAGAATTGATACAAACACGAAATGAGTAGGATTTCTTGGATCAGAATGCAGGGCAACATCTGAGGTCAGGGGTAAGGTTTGTGACTGCAAGGCCGGAAGAGGTCCTCTAGAAGCCCGGAGGAAGATGAGCAGCACAGATAGAAAAGAGTTTTGTTCTAGTTTTCCTATTTTCTTAGTAAAATCTAAAAACTGCCTGTAGGTTTTGCACAATGAAGGAAGGAGTGTTTCTATATTTGAATCAGTAGAGAGTGGACATAAGATCCCTTTCAGCAGCCAGGCCTCCCAGAGACCAAGGATACCTGAAGGATTGAGCAAGGAGACAGGAGCCATAGTCACAGGAGGGAGCGATTTGGAGGTGGCATGGGCATTTCCTGATGAGATGCATTTACATCTTTATATGACCCTCAGAGAAAGTGATGGAAATCAAAGTTAGAAAAACTCTACCCCAAATTAAGTCATCTTAGTAAAAGCCTAAGGAAACTAATTAAATTCTCAAAATCACAGAGAAGGAGGAAAGCATGCTGTCCTCAACACCCTCTCCCATCATGAGAAGAAATAAAGACAAAGACACAAGGCTTAGATCAACACTCAAGCCCACTTACTTAGGTCATTAGCCTTTAAGAATCCTCTGTCTGCTAATGTCTTTAAAAAAAAAAATTAACAAGACCAGAAGGCTTGGTGATGAGGAGGTCAGGAATGCGTATGTTTCCAAGTGAATGCTGGGATGGAAAGCTGGAGGAAACACTGTCACTGTCAATAACAAACTAGTAAAGACTGGGATCTGAAAATCAACAGATATGTATGTGCCTCACTCAAAGAGCATTCACAGGGAGAAAGTCTTTTTTACACTAGTTTTATCAGTGCTACCAAGAAGTCATCAGTCAATTCAGTAAATATTTCTGTACTGATTATGACACATTCATGTAATGGATATCTATGCCCCAATTAAAACAAATAAAAAAAAAAAACGGAGGGTCTAGCATGTCGCCATTTGCAGAAAATATATCAAAGGAAAAATTAAGTTTTATCTATACGCATAGAATATTTCAAAGAAAATTGTCACACTTTTCAACTGAGAAGGATAATTGGGGAGCTAAGGAACAGGTGGGAGACTTTTCACATTACACACTCTTTCATGCTTCTTCAATTTTGAATCTCATGAATTTATTGCCGCTTCAAAAAATGAATAAAATGCTAAAATAAAAAGATTAAATATTTATATGTTTATACCCCACTATTTTTGTCTTTATTAAGACTTTAAGAATACAGATCAAGTAACATCGACATCTAATGCAAAAGAGTAAAATAAATAAGAGATACAGATTAAAGTAAAACAAGGAAAAGAAAAGAATAGAATCCAGAGGTAAAGTGAGGACAGAAAAATCCTATATAGAATACTGTCTAGAGGCACCTGAGTGATTCAGTCGGTTAAGCGTCTGACTCTTGATTTTTTGGCTTAGGTCGTGACCTCTCAATTCCTAAGATCAAGCCCCACATCAGACTCCTTGCCAACAGCGCATAGCCTGCTTGGGATCCTCTCTCCCTCTCTCTCTCTGCTCGTCCCCTGCTAATGCTCTCTCTCTCTCTCTCTCAAAATAAATAAATAAACTTAAAAAAAAAAAAGAATCCTGTCTAGTTGCTGGACATGGCCATGAATTTGGTGACAAAAGCAAAGCAGGAAACAAGATCAAAGAGTCCAGTACCAGTAATAAACTAGCCTCTGAGCAGAGGAATGACCTTTCCTACAAGAGAGAGAACATGGAAATTTCTCTCAAACATCCATCTTTTAGAAGACACTGAGATACCACACATTATGTCCTCAGCCTCAGCACACAACTGGACCCCTGCAGAGGCTGCTCCTGGATCACTTGTGTGTGGAGAGGGCAGGCCTTCAGACAGCTGAGGGATGCAGAATTCAGGGCCTGGGGGACCAGTGCCCTAGGCCCAAAATAGTAGCGCAGAAAAGAAATCCTACTCTTCTGACAACTCAGTACACAGGCCCCAAATTCCAAATGGAAAATCTCTGTGCTTGACCAATTAGGTCAGAGGAATTGGAGAGAAAATCCTTATCTGATAGCATTTTAGCCCCTGTCTTTTATTCATTTTTTTAAATATTTATTTTTGAGAGAGAGACAGAGTGCAAGCAGGGGAGGGTCAGAGAGAGGGAGACACAGATTCCGAAGCAGGATCCAGGCTCTGAGCTGTCAGCACAGAGCCCTATGTGGGGCTCAGACCCACTAACTGTCACATCATGACATGAGCCGAAGTCAGACGCTTAACCAACTGAGCCACCCAGGTGCCCCATATTCCCTTGTATTTTAGACAAACAACATGTTTGTTTCTGTCTCCTACAAAGCACTGTGATGAATAGGCACCATCTTAATCGCAGCCCCCAGCCACTTTATTTCCAGAATCATTCCTGTTTCCTTGCTAAGCCTACCCCCTTTGGGATGCATGGGACTTCCTCTCTTCCTCTTTCTTCTCCACCCTCACTTCATCCTCAATATCCCCAAAGCAGGTTCTAACCACCACATCCCCTGTAGTGTCATACACATAATATAGTACACTGAGACAATGCTATGTGCTCACCAAACTGGCTCCCATTTCCTCCTGGGTACATAGCTAAGCTCATTTGCCAGCTCCCATATAGTCAGAAGAAAACACAATTAAGTTCTGGCTAGTGGAATGTGTGTGGACATGATGCCTCTTCCAGGCCTGGCCCCCAAAAATGTCCTGCACAAATCACCGACATTGCCCATCGTTTCCTCAGGTGCGAGCTGGATTTTGATACTCAGGGCAATGTCAGAAGCAAAGATGGTGGAATTTCTGTTAGCTTGAGTCTTAAATGATTACACAGTACAAAATCCCCCTCTGGCAACCCACAGTGGGCTATAATGTGAGCAACAAATCATTTTTATTTCTTTATTACTACCATTAGCCTACCTTGGCCAACATAGAAATGGAGGCTCTCCCATAACAAAAAACTTAAATATTTGACATTGACTTAGATGAGATGGATGGTAAGTAGGGAGGGTAAAGATATAGCAGATCCAGGTTACTCAGTGGCAAAACACTGGCAAAAACTATTGACTACAATACTGTGGAATGTAGACTACCTGCTTACTGAGCTTACAGTTCTTGGGGAACTAGATGGTTCTGTGCTAGGAGGTCGTTACATTTCTAAAACAACCAGAAGATGATGGAAAAACAGAATGCTTGCATATTTGTTGTTGGCTACTAATTGTCTGTTATTGATTGCGGGTCAGGTTTTTTATGAAAGAATCATAAAATTCTAAGAACTGTAATGTGTAACTGGCACATTAGCAGATAGAAATAAAAAAAGAGTTATTCTAGAAATTATGGACTTACTTAGAAAAGTCATTTATTTGCTAATTGCTTCCAGTCACCAAGAAATGAAAGATGTCCTATTAAAAGACATTGTGTGCTGAAGACCCAGTGAGACTTCTCAGTCGCACATTGTGACTCAAGACTTTGGCAAAAACCGGACTGAGGATGTGATATTTCTACCTACTTTCAGATAACCTCAAGATGGCCACTATTAAACTGAAGACTAGAAACAGACACAGAGATGAGGAAGGAATAAAACAAAGAAGACTCCTTGAAATTGTGTCTAGGAAAGAACTGTGTGGTGACAACACATGAAACTTTCTAAAAGAAAATAAATCAGAAGGCTTCTATATCACTGAGAGAATTGTATTACTAAAGCAATTATTATCTTGAATTAGAAAAGCTTTGAATATTCCACATGCCTTAAATCAGTCTCAGGAAGGAAGTGGGCTATGAATGCTGGCAGTTCCCAAAGATAGTATAGGACCCAAGATCCATTTCAGATGTGGTGATGACAATGGATGGTGAAAGAACTGTGGAGGGTAGATATAGGGGTCATTAAGAAAAATGGACAAGAAAGTCCTTCTCACAGAGGAAGATCAGAATCTATTCAGGGAACTCCCCCGCTCCTTGAAAAAAGACACTTCTTAATGCCTTCCCTGCAGGATGCCAGCTCTGCTATGGGCCAGTGATCAGTCTGGCTTCTTTTCTTCCTTTTTCTGAATCAGAAATGTTACCACTGTCCTCACCACTCTAAAGTAGGAGGAGGAGGGGTGACCTTCCTGTTTTCCTCACAGGCTGCTGAGCCCAGAGGAATCACATCGTATCTGATGGAGAGATTTACTCCCTCCCTGGAGACTCTGAAATTTGAGCTGAACAAAGTGACTAGGTAGGGCTTGCGGGTGTTTCCATGGAGAAGGGACATGTACTCTATGTGTTAAAAGAAAAATGGAATGGATTTCTGGTGACTAGAGGAGTAGACTGTAGCAGAGATAATCCTATGTGTTTGTTGAACTCATTTCATTTTCTTACACATTTAAATTCTTTTTCCCAACTTCCCCTGTAGCTAGGTGAGACCATGTGATTGAGTTCTAGCCAATGGAAGACAGCCTGGCTCCTAAAATCCACCAAGCGATGTCATATGCTCTCAGCAAATGAGCACTCATGCTACAGAGCACACTCTACCAACCCTTAACCAATGAGCATTAAGCACACACCATCTGACAACGTTTCATAGCCAATGTGTGTGTTGCCCTGAGTTGAGAATGTTCTTCAGTCTACTGTTGTTTGCTTCATGGTAGCCTCTCTATTAACCATTTATTTTGTGTTCCAGTGAACTATTTTGACTAGTAATAATTGATAAAAGATAAAATGACTGGACTTGATGGAATAAAAACAATGGAAAAATATGAGAATAGTTAGAAACTTTACAGAAGCTCAAGAGTCTTCAATGAAATGGTCAAGAAACAGAGGTAAAGACCATTAGGCAATGGGGAACAGATTAAAGTCCTCTGACATTACAGAGGGTAACAAAAATAGTGTTAGCCTCGACAAATGAGCCAATAATGGTATTAACAGCATCTGGGAGAAATTAAGCATGTCATGACTGTAAGAGGTTTGGAGAGACTGAAGCAGTGATTCTCAATGCACAGTGCAAAGAAGCATCTCCATGGGAATCTTGCTATAAAGATCTTTTATTGTCCTCACCCAGGTAGCATTTGCATCTCCAGGAGCATATCACCTGCAATACCCAGGATGGCTGTTGACCCAGTGAACCCAGACAGAACTCAAGTCCAGTTAGTATGGCTGACAGGTTGCAGAAACATAACATGATACTGACCAACTACTCTCATACATAGAAAAGGAGTTGCCCAGCCTGCATGCTTACTCAGAAAAAAAGAAAAGGAAAAAGCTAAGTTGAGAAGCTATGAGAGATGAAGGGAGAAAAGTCATTAAAGGCTTAGTAGTAGAAAAAAATCATGTTGCTTTAATCAGCACATATGAAGAACCTCAGTTTTTACCTTGTTATCACTAACCACAAAGCACTTACATCCCACCTACTACCAGACTTACAGAGACCAAAAGGTCATCCTTTGGTTATTCCCCTGGATTAAATAGAAGTTAGGGAAGGCTAAAGTTCTGTTGGATGACACTGAAAAAAGTGAAATAAGAAAAATTGGTTTGTGTGCCTCTGTAGGCTCTATGTGCCTGCTGTTTCCCTGACGAGAGAACAGTCCTGGACTCTGCCACTCCTGGGTGGCTTAATGGGGTTCATTTATCAAGACTGACGTTACTTCAAGACTCAGAAATGTTTGAAAGGTTTTTCATCAATTTAGAGAATTGTCTTTCTTAGAACTACAAAACCATCACCTATATCTTGAGGCCAGCTCCTGAGTACAGGTTGACTCCCAATGTATACCAATGCCTCTTGTGGCACACCCATCAATGCTTTCATTAAACTTAACCCACTGCTTCCCTCTACCAGTCCCCAAATTCAGCCTCTTCATCAACCTACAAGTGCCTACGAGCCACAATGGGTCAAACTCTAGGGTTGACACTGTAGAAGTAAATGAAGAAACTCAGTGCATGACTCTTGCCTGCCTTCAGGAAGCATACAATCTTGTTTGAAGGTGCCAGTATACCTGAGTCATTGATTTTGCAAGGAACAATTAATTACACGGGAAGAGACAAGCAGCAGGAACTGGCCCATTTATGCCGACTTCATTGATTCTGCCTGACAAGAGTTCTCTCTTTCCTTCTAGATCACTCATTCATATTTTTCCTTTAGCTTTACTCAAGAAAAAAAAAATTCCCTGTCTTTTTTAGTTCATTTCTCGTGGCCTTCCGTATACAAATCCTCTTCTTCCTACACGCCAGAAAACTACTCACTCCTTCACTCATGCAAGCAACTCTTTCCTTTTGCAGAAAATTATTCTTTAGCCACTTAAAACTACAACCAACTGCTCAAGTGGCCTCACTAGAAAATTATTGCTAACCTCTATAACATCCAGGCATGTTGAAAGGCACACGTGAAAGCTTTCTCTTCCCCCTCTGTTTCTGTGCCTACTTGTTCTATTGACTCAGTGAGCAGAGACAACATCTAATTATATTTTCCACCCAAAGATTAACATGTTATTAATGCTTAGCAAGTAAGAAAAATAATAATGTCTTTATATTTCCCATTTTTTCCACTTCAGGATTTCATATGCAAAAAGAGATTTTAAAAGTATAGCATGGAAGTGTTTTTGGTCCATTAGACATATATTAGGTTTTTCTGTCCTCCTATACAAAGGTTCAGCCTTTTAAATGGGGCATGCAGCTATTAAGCATTAACCCATCTGTTGTGTTTTTCTCTTTTACTTCAAAAGGCTGGCACACTAGTTCCATAGCCAAAGTCATACCAATGCTGTTTGTTTCCTAACAATACACCTTGACCACCACCAATGGACTGTCGTTCAGAAATGCTGTCAAGTTACCAAATGCTTAAGAGCCACAGGAAAGTACAAAGTCCCCTTTCCTTTACCTTCTGACTCCACGTGACCCTTACATACTACAGTGCACCTCCCTTCCCTAACACAAATCCTCCTCATAGCTCCTTGGAGATACCTCTCATTCTAGCAACCCCTAAACTTAACCCATCCATCAAGGCCTAGATAATTCATGACATTCCCAACAAATCTTTCTTGGCCATAATAGCTCTTAGTGGTGACCTGCTCTTTAGAATTTGGAATATGAAAAAACCTAAAAAGTTAACAGCACTACATATCATATATCAGAAAGTCAAAGGGGCAGAAGAATTAACACTCTGTTTAAATCACATCTGATCAGCAGCTCCTTCAAAGCAGGCAGCAGAATTCTACAGATCACGTCCTCAGTATCACACACCTATTTATACCACATTGAACCACCCATGGCTTTTCTGCCCAACAAAGTTTATGAGCTTCTTGGGGGCAGAGACTGTTTCTCATAGAGCTTCAGAATTCCCTGTAATAACTAATACTAATAGTGCTGGACACAGCAGAAAGTACACAGAGGATTCTTTTTGATTTGCCCCGTAGGGAAGCTGGGAATATTTTCTAGTTGAGTAAAATCAAGCTAAAGCAATACATCAGTGATAGAGCATTGAGACTCAGTGTGATAACATTTTCAATGACCTGAGTGGGATTTCACACTCATAGAGACCCACTCTTCATGCTTTTTCAGCAGAGAGAGTGTATGTGGTGGGAGTGGGAAGATGAACAGGGTCAGATTATCAATTCTCAAATGGCCTTCAAGATCATCGGATGGAAGCCATCATCCTCTTAGAGATGAAAAATTGGGGAAGCCTCCTAATGGAAGCTGGTAAGACCGGATTGCTCAGGAGGTGTGAACCCTGTTCACATCCCCAGCAGCTTTGCAGCAACCATGTGTAGCGCTGTTTGTCTTGGAAAGAAGTACCCCACCTCTGTCTGGAAGCAGGGAGTAAACCATCACTTAGAGTCCTCATCCATGCTTAATGGAATTGTGTTTAATGTTGTTTTGATGATGTGTAACACTGTTAATTGCAGATATATTTTGATTGCTTTCTTTTCTCTATCTCATCTATGCTACATGCAACAAATATTAACACATTCTCTAAACAATTAAATTGTGCCACAGCAAGGATACAGAGTGGTAACAGGAAAACCTGTGTTCAAATAACTAAACCCTTAATTGAGCAGCTAAGATCTTTTTCTTTAAAAAAATTCTTTTTTCAATTTTCTGACATTACTTTTCTAGTTCAGGTAACAATAAAGCAGTGCTGGACTGTGTCACCAAGGTATTTTTGTTAACAAGCACTAACTGTACATCTGTGATGTGCAGGCACTATTCCAGCAATTACGGAAGAGCAAATGAATAAAACTCTGCTTCTGCCCTCAAGAATCTAGTAAGAAGATTAAAACTGAACACAAAAAGTCTAATAAAGGGAGAACATAAAGGGCTAATAGGAAGCTATGGAATTTGAGAGTAGGAATGAATTCCCTGATTTTCCTTAACTGAGGAAATCATATTAATAAAAACCATGTGTGTTTATAAAGCAATACCCACCAAAATTAGAAAGTTCTTAATATCAGAAGATGGATATCTTCCATTTTAGATCATTCTTTTGAGCTCACATTTACTTCTAACACTTGATTGCCTACTGACAAAAGAATATGCTAACTTTTTTTCACAGATTCTGATTTTTAAAAGTTTTCTCAGAAGAGCATGCTTTATTTGCCTGCATCAGAATATTGCTGCAATGGAGTTAATAATGAAAAGCAATATAATTTTGTATGTTCAGCACACTTTACAGCTTCCAAAGCATTTTCACAAATACTATTTCAATAGGTCTCATTTGGTCACCACAAAACCCCAGGAAGTACATGGGGTCAGTTTATTGTGTTTCTGGGCGTGTGCATGTGCATGTTAATTTTATTTTTTATTTAATTTTATTTTTTTATCGTGCACAGAGGAACCGGAGGCTCAGAGGAGTCTGGTGAGTGACGGTGACAACTGGCATTTGTCAGGCTTGTCAGACAAAAAGAAAATTGCTGGCTAAGCCCTCCAATCTAAAATTACTCACAAGTTATTACACTTGAAAACTCGTGTTCCCACTGGTATATGTTCTCTCATAAGGTGAATATGCCCTGGGCAGCACTCAGCATCTGGGGGCACCCAGCGTCCCCTTGTCCCCATGTGCGGCACCTTGTCCCCACCCAGAACATTGGCCAACCCTTCTTCTCTCATTCTCTGTTCTCAGTAGAGGATTAAAAGGCAACTATTTGTTCTTCCACCCTAAAAAGCCAAAGCCCCTGAATCATGTCCTTCAAAAGTATTTGGATTTTAAAACTTTGCTACAACTTTACAGGGAAAGTCCTTAGGCTGATAAACACATGTAGGGCAGCAGCCATCGTGTGGAAGGAATTTGATGCTGAATCACTGATGCTGCCATCTCTCTGGACAGTGATTAACAAAAGGCCTCTGAGCTTATCTTCAGGGTCATAGAAGGAAAGAGAAGCTGGCACTAGTGCATCCTGCCCTGTGTCCCTGAAAGGAACTTCAGGGATGAGCAATGACAGATTTAACAAGTAGAGAAAGCCCATTGAGTCTCCAGGGGCTGAGGCACAAAAAAAAAAAAAAAAAAAAAAAGGAAAAATAAAAAGACAGAATCTGGGAAGCAGCCAGAGTCTCAGACTGATGTCCCTAGGCCTCTGTCCCCACCCCACACATGCACATTTGCCCCAGCCTGATCTCAGACTGTAAAGGCTCAAGCCCTGTGGCTCTTGAAACATGCCCTGAGATGAAAAGGATCTGTCCTCAAGTCCCACACCAAGTCTGCACCACTCTTTCTTCCACTGAAAACATCAAATGGGAAAAGCCATCCTTACCTCGTAATGAGCCACGCGCTGAGATTCGGATATCAGTTGTGCACTGCACACTTTGCAGTAACTGTCTGTAAATAAATCCTGATCGATATCGGAGGACTTCATCAGGCTAAAAGAGAATCAACAGAAGAAAAAATGAGTCCACTGCCTTGATGTTTATGCAGGACATTAACTGTGTGCAAAAGCTAGAGCACAGTCACAGACCCCATGATAGTAGCAGTGGGGGAGAACACCCTACACCTTAGGTGATACCATGTCAGTTAACCACAATAAGTGTAGAGTTTATAATTTTCTTATAAATGCCCAGCAAGACTGCTGGTACCCTACAAAATAGAAATGCACCTTTAATTTTCTCTTTCTGACAAATCAGATTTCTATCTAGTGCACTGCCAAGGATTTACGTGAGAGGATATTTTCATATGTGATTTATATTAACAAACCATTGTAAGCATTCAATACATGCAATGTAAGAAAGAAGTTGAATGAATTCTGAGACATCCACATTCTAGAATACGATGTGCCTTCCAAATCCAAATGCAAATCGAATTTTTTTTTTTAATTTTTCAATGTTTATTTATTTCTGAGAGAGAGAGAGACAGAGCACGAGTGGGGAAGAGGCAGAGAGAGAGGGAGACGCAGAATCCGAAGCAGGTTCCAGGCTCTGAGCTGTCAGCCCAGAGCCCTACGCAGGGCTCAAACCCATGAACCGTGAGATCATGACCTGAGCCGAAGTCGGTTGCTCAACTGACTGAGCCACCAAGGCACCCCGAAATCAAATTCTTCTTTAAAGGAATGTTTAATGAAATAGGACAAAGTTTACCATTAACAACAAAACTGTTTACAACACAGTATGTACAGTATTATACTAAATTTGTTTTAAAATATGTATAGGTGCATAGGAAAGCATCCCAGGAAGTTTTAATAAAGTGTTAATAGCAGTTATCTTTCAGAGATTATAGGTAATTACTTATGTAATTTTATTTTTTTCCTACAATGAACATATATTATTTTTGTAGTACATGGAAAAAAGTTAGCTTTGTCAAGAAACTTATAGGCAATATAAAATTTAGTTTTGAGTTGAATAGCTATATTACAGAATTAAAAAATAAAATCAGGATAAACTGTAACTTTTCTTGCAAGCCTATACCCTGTAAAGTGAGAAGCTCTTATCATCCATGCTGACTCTTCCACATTTAGGGTTACTGATATTCATAAAAGCCACCTAGGCCATTATACACCACAATTGGGCCCACAAAGGTAAATAAACATATTGTCGAATCCCCAATCCTGAATCAAAGTGCAGCCAAGGGTCTCACACTTGTGAAAGTGATCTGTCACAAAGGTATCTCATAGCAGCTGTAGTGTGAAGTTACCACCATAGAAACACATGCCAGCGCATCAGAATGCTTTCCTCCAACACAGAAACTCCATTTCATTTTACCTCCTACCCGCCAGGTAAAATGTAAGGACTATGCCAGAGAGCAAGGTGTATGGAGAGGCAAGAGGATTTCACACAACAAGGATGTGGTGAGCACCTTGGAGCTTATCTTGCTCCCATGCCCTCATTTGATATATGAGAGTGTTTGAAGTCACATAGTTGATCATTGGCATGGCCATATTTTCTGTCTGGTTTGCATGACTCCAATTTCCACACTACAAATCCATGCCAGGTCCAGTCCAGGTCTCATGCTACTTGCCAACCATGTGATGTTGGATGAGTCACTAAACCTTCCAGTCTTAGTTTCCCCCTACACAAATTAAGATAAAATATTATCCATGCCTTTTTAGAGAACCGTGGTGAAACTTAGGAGAAATATAGAAGAAGGTACTATATAAACTGTAAAACTCTCTTCATTTGAAAGGGATCATCAGTACATTTTTAATAATATCCTAATGTTAATAAGATGCTGGCCAGGTCTTAACCAATGCAACAAAATAAAGGACAGTGGTTTAAGTGATTTTTGAAATCATCTAATTTTGTAGCTGGACTACAAAATAAAGTATCTGCCTGAATAAAAAGCTTCCTAACTCAACAACTGCAAACTCACTTTCTATCCTTGTCCTTGGCTATAGTGGCCCATTCGGGGCATTTGATTTCCAAAATTCAAAAAGATTCACAGATTTTGCTCCTAAGAGATGATGGTGACTCTGCTTTTTCAATGCCCTGAGTACCAACAGTAATGCCAGGTAGTAAGGACTATAGACTCTCATCGTTGAAGTGGATTGTTATTTCTGGAAGGCTCATTCCTGGCAGAAAACTCAGTCAGCCTGGAGTCTAGCACCTGCAGTGCCTGGAGACTCACTACCTAACATGGCAACCTGTTCCAAAGAGTCTGGCAACTCTAGCAGTTAGGTATTTTTCAGGTTGAATCAAAATCTGTCCCACTGAAGCTTTCACTCACTGATCCTGTCTTTGGGTACAACATACAAAAATCCTACTATCCTTTTTCATGAGATATCCTCTCTCAAGTACCTAAAGATAGCTCTCTTCTATCTACTCTGAACCCGTCCTGACTTACCATCTTGGTCTGTGTCTATTTCTTTATGGTCCATCTTCAGAGGCAGTGCCAAGAACAGAATGACCATTTCAAAGATGGTCTAAATCAGGCAGAGGATCACAAGTCCAAATGACCATCCAAAATATCCATCATCATGTGTAATGGTCTCTATTCACATCCCAGAATGCAAATGGAGAAGAGGTGTTTTGATGATGGGAAAATGTAGTACAACATTTTGAAATGTCAAATGGGAAAAGAAAACTTACTAAGGTGTATTTTTTAAGCCAAGCTTCTATAAGTAGTTGTGTTTAAATATCATCATGTTCCCTGCTATTTCTAATAAAGAAGTGCACAAAAATAGATTCATGGGTGACCTGGTTAATAGGAATCTCCAAACTCACTGCACACTCCTTCCTCATTATACAACCGACTGCAGAAATCAAACACTGTGAAAGGATATTCAAGGTACGTGTCGGACCGAGTAGGGCCCGTAGGAGTCTGAGTCTCGGTAAAGCAGCTGTGCAGCAGAAATAGCTTTAAAGGCAGAATATAAAAATGTGTATACTAAAAAAAAAATTCAAAGGAAGAAGAGAATATCATGGCTTTTTCCACTGTTTTATATAAGAATATCGATTTGAAGAAGCCCATATGCAGTAAAATGGCAATAAAGACCCCTCTGAACCGTACGAGGCCCAAATGGAAAACCTGAATAAGTTAAATTCCAGTGGGAGGCAATTAGTAGGCAAGTGTCAGACTGGTTTGTGTATAAGGCCTTTTCCCTAAGAAAAGAGAACTCTGTGTAGGTCACTTTAGACAACTAAAGAACCTGATTTATGATTCAAAGAGTGGAATTCCCCAGGAAGAGGGTTGCCATTTGTTCCTTCCTCTGGCTTGTTTAGAATAGAATTCTCAGCTTCTCTGGGCTTCAAAAGTACAGATGAACTGTTAAGGACCAGGAGGGAAAACCAGACTACCTTTCTTTAGCCTTGTCCATGGTCCTGAATCAGCAGCTAGAGCAGAGACAGAGCAGGGCTGTTGATCAGTTAGTAACCAGTCAGACCCACTGTCTCATCAGACCCAAGGTGTAGTGACCTCCAACCTGGGGACATGCTGACTATACTACATTCTGAGGCCCTGGAACATTCTGAGGAGGGATAGAAAAGCAGGGGAAGGAAGGGGTTTGATTTCCTGGATTTGAAACTGATCTGAATGAAAATTGCCTCAGTGTTCCCCACCCAGGCACGTTCCCAAGCAAACATTGATGATTTGAATAACCTATCACTCTTCAGTATTCACAGAGGACAGTGCTACCTTTATTTTACTAAAGAAGCCCAGAGGGAAGTTGGAGGCAGTAGTAGAACAGGAGTCTGATCAGATTCTCATTTGCTGTCCTAGGTCTCTATACAGTAATAAATCTATTTACATCTGGTAGCAGTGACAAGTGTAAGGCTCAAAGGTATAGCTAGGTGTATAAACAAAAGAAATATAGAGGGAGAGAGCTTTTGTTTGTTCAATAATTATTACTGAGCATCCACTATGTGTGAAGCACAGGAATAACAGAGGGCACAGCTCCTGTCTTCCAAATCTTTATGAGCTATTGAGTGAGAAGAGATAGATGCACACAGAATATCTAAGGCACAGGCAGCAAGCGTAATTTGGCTGGTAAAAAGCGACAGAGGATTGGAGAAGACAAGGCGATTATAAGGAACTCTTTAAGAAGGCTCTATAAGAGTTAAACATTTAAGAATGAATAGGATTAGAGTAGAGGAGTAGGAAATGGGTTTAAACCAAATAGGTTGCAATTCTTTTTGCTGGCATGGAGGAAAATATTACTAGTTGGCATGAGAAGATATATACAAGGGGCTTCAGTGGAACTTACTTGGGAATGCAACATAAGGGAAGGAGGCAGCGAAATTCAAGGGAAAGAAGGGTACACAAAGCTCAAGACCCAGATGGAAGGAGGAGAGACTGAGGGAAAACAGCAGGTCCCAAAACATTTCTCAAGGTACAAGGAATGGCCTTTTTTAGGATCTTTAGATGCAGACATGAAGCCTTCCCCTCTGCTTCCTTCTGCTTCTCAAGAACAGATTTCAGGGACACAGCCTAAAAAGCTAGAGAAACCTGAGGTTTCATGGCCAAGAGTAATATTCTTCATTCCATTCTGTTTCCAATCATGCTAAAATAGCTTCTGACTCAAAGGTCCTAAAACCCATGCAGGGCTCTTCAGAGGAAAAAGAAATTAGTTCAAATCCATGTTTCGTTGCTTGCCAACTAGATTTTTGAGTGCAAAGTTACACATCCTCCCTGAGCCACCATTTCCTCATTTGTGTAACAGGGGAAACATGCTCACAGGTTCATTGTGAGGATTAGAGAGCATCTAACAAAGACTGCAGTATAAGGCAGACACTGAAAACTGGATATTACCACCATTATAATGAATATTATTAATTTTGTGTTATCATCATTCTTATTTTCAGGAGGTATTCTGTCAATATTTAAGTAAAGAAATAAATAGAACCACATTAAAGACTAAAGGGAGAATCGGTGTGTGGAAATAATAACTTTGATTGTCATCACCAGCCTCCTCTTTTGTATTAACAATATTCTCCACAAAAATGGCTCACTTCCACTAAATTCCACTGCCAGCTGATACTCAGGCCATATGCCCATGAGGACTCCATACTTCATAAACATTTAAATCCATTTTTGTTGCCAGTAGGTGTCGATACTGGCAGATGGAGCAGTTTGATGAGAACTCTCCCACCTTCTCTGTCACCCACCCAGAGCTCTTCTGGCTGTGACTTGCCCCCTGTGGGACACAAAGGAAAGCACATGCCATCCAAAATCTGAATTAGACCAGCTTTCTGGACCCACAGTCACTGACTGTGGTAGCTCTGAGGTGGCCACAGCAGTCCCACTGACCATGTGGCATCCTTCACCCCAGTCCCATGTTAAGAGGAGCCCTTGGCTTGGTGATCACCACCAGTGGGTGTCCTGCCATAGGTTTGGGCATTTTAACTATAAAACTCATCCATAAGGGGGAGCCTGGGTGGCTCAGGTGGTTGAGCATCCAGCTTTGGCTCAGGTCATGATCCCATAGTCTGTGAATTCATGTCCTGCATCAGGCTCACTGCTGTCAGTAAGAAACCCACTTCAAATCCTCTGTCCCCCATCTCCCTGCCACTCCCCCACTCATATTCTCTCTCTCTCTCTCTCTCTCAAGAATAAAATAACATTTACAAAATATTAAAAGAAAACTAATCTATAAGATATAACAACCTACTTTCCACCCATTTTCTCACCACACTAGCCTTTTTAAAAGTAGTATTTCGGGGCGCCTGGGTGACGCAGTCGGTTAAGCGTCCGACTTCAGCCAGGTCATGATCTCGCGGTCTGTGAGTTCGAGCCCCGCATCGGGCTCTGGGCTGATGGCTCAGAGCCTGGAGCCTGTTTCCGATTCTGTGTCTCCCTCTCTCTCTGCCCCTCCCCCGTTCATGCTCTGTCTCTCTCTGTCGCAAAAATAAATAAACGTTGAAAAAAAAAATAAAAATAAAAAATAAAAGTAGTATTTCAGACCCATGGCAATTTCAACCAAAGATCTACTCTTGCCTATAGGGACAGAGTTCTGAATTTCCAAACTGCCACTCCATATGACTTTGTGGACTCTTTAGTATCAGGGACTGTGGCTCCTCTAAAGATGCTCCCAATAGCACTTGACCCTCATGAAAGCTCTGGCCCCAGAAGGCATAAATATTTTATTTTACTATTGTAAACATAGGAAGGGTTGCTCCTGAGCCAGGCTTAGTGTTAATGGCCTTAACACCTGATTTAATTCCCATCAAGTGAGGCAGGTAGAGTCATTGGCCTCATTTTCTAGATGAGGAAGCTGAGGCTTAAGAGTTGAGTGATTACCCAAAGGTTGCAAGGCTCCTAAGTGGCAACCAGGTTGCCAAGCCTGGGCTGACCAAGCCCACTGGCTTAACCCTCAACTTCTGCTGACTCTCTGGGACAGAACTCAGTGCACTGAGCCCTTCAGTTGGTTCCCTTATTGCCACAGTCTAGGGAGCATCATAAAAAGCACTTAACGTGAAAATAGAGGGCAGACATCCTCCTCAGAATTAACGTGCTGTGGCCTAGAGATCCCCAACTGTCCAGGTGGAGCCATGCAAACTGTAACTCCTTAGGGCCCAAACTCTCTTCCCTGTGTTTATCTGAACCAAGCTGGGATGCATTATCAACCTTCTCATCTTCCCAGACACTCTACTCTGCTTCTGTCTGTACATCCAGAGAGTCTGTGCCTCTGCAGCCCAACTCACCCACAGATCTAGTACCTGCTTCTCTCCTCTCACCCTGATACCCTGAAAAAAAAAAAAAAAACACCACTCCCTTCTGTCCAGTCTGGCTGACTCCTCTTCACCCAGTCCAAGATCCTCACATGCCCACCCCTCACAAGGCCACCACTCTGGCAGCTCTGACCCTCTGCTTCCTGTGCCTAATGCAGAGACACTGGACCTGTCTTCTTTCAACTTTCATTAAGTTGAACAGTAGACAAAATGCCACCAATTAAAATGAAACTTCCCCTGGTTAGGAACGTGAAACAGACCTGAGCCATGCCACTGCTATTTAAATGCAGCCATATTTTAAAATGACTAATATCCAAAGGGTATGAAAATTGTTCCTGCTTTGTTTTATCAATACTGGAGAGGATTCCACTCTGCTCAGAAAGGGGAAAGATAGGAGAACGAGAGCTGGCCCATTTTCAGAACGAAACAAATAAGCCTTTGTGATCTTTCTGAGTTTTTACTCCACTTGTAAAAGGGCCCCAGAACCAGAAGCCACCTTGTGGCTGCAGCCTGGTCTCTACTCTGTTCCTGTTTCAGAACCTGACACTGTCCTTTCCCTCTAGCCTCCCTGACAATAAAAGGACAAAGATTTGTGAGACAAACTTGTGGCTTCAGTAGACATCTCTACAGTGACCAACCACCCCCACTCAGTCCCAGGAACCCAGATGATAAGGTGGGAGCAGGGTCTGTCCTGTCCCCTTCACACCTTCCTCTATGAGAAGGGGGTAATGCAGGGCTAGCTGCCACGGCAGCAGACCAAGCAGCCTTAGAAGGAAAACAGACATGAACATACTCCAGAAATAAAAGTGTACTGGTCTTCAGTGAAATGACACTAGAGAAAGGGGGCAGGGAGAAACACAGCACAGCACAAAAGAAACAGATACCCCAACCCAGCTCACAGGGCTTGCAGACTCCATCACACCCTTTCCTTTAATTTCCACACACCCCACAGGTGGCCAGACAGGGGAACCTGGAACATCCTGAGAAGGTCAAAGACACAACCAGCCCAAAGAATCTTTGGATCCCTCCTTTCTGTGGATGGAGCCTTTTCTGGTCGATTGCTGATGTTGTTCACATAAAGGAATCTGGCAGTCCAGCCCTTCCCGTACATCATCCACACGCAGGTGCAAGCTCTGCTATCTAGCTTGAGCTTTGTTTAAAAAAGAGTGAGAGAGGGAAAACTCCCCACACCACTTCTTTCCCTTCCCTCGCATTGCCAGAAGCTGCATCGCTGACTCACATCACTTGAATAATTGCCTTTTAATGGCACCATTTTCTTCACTTGTAAAACCAGGCTCTGTGATTCCTGACTCGGAGGCATCTGCCACTGCTGGGCACACAAGTGTCACCCTCGGCCCCGGGGGCCGGGGAACTGAATCTGTCGGTCTCATTTACATGTGGCACAGGCTAGCCCGATGACATCTGGGAAGGAGAACAGCAATGTCTCCAGCCTGGGCCAGTCCTATGGGCATGCACGTGTGCCTCTGCCGCATCTGAGGAGGCATGCATGCCTGGGTCCTTGCCGCTTCTCCCCATATGGCCCCCTGTCCTTTGTCTGAATGTGCAAGTCTGAGTAGTAGGCTCCCAGGGCCATGAAGAGTCCAAGGCGTCATACCCACTCTAGCCCCTCAGATTTTGTGAGGCAACTCACCAAGTGGCCTCTACCCAAGTCCTGCACATTATACAGGCCCCTGGGATTCCTCCCTCATTCATCAAACAGATTTTTATAGAGCATTTACTATGCATGGTGCTGTCTACACACTAGGTTTGCAGCAGTGAACAACACCCACAAGGGTGATCTTATGGAAAAGGCTCACATCCTGAGATCCAGCATACACCATTCTACATAAATACAAACAGGATATCTGTCTCCATCTACACATAAATAAAATATTCATACCCTTGCTGGTAGACAATGGCTCTTGCTTTCCCACATGTCCTCCTAGAATCTCCACTCACCGCATGGCTCAATGTCCTTGCTAAGATTCCAGTGTAGGACCTTTGCTTCCACCTAACAGTAGAGGCTGAGGATGTGCACAGAGGCAGCTGGGGCCAGCAGGTATTCCAAATGATGAAAGCCATTCTATCTGGGTTTCCAAAAGGCCCTTTCAAAGGCCTCTGGGGGAGGAACTGAGGTGTCTGGCAATAACTCCACACAGCCGACAAGTCTGGGCAGCATGACAGGGCACTCTCGTCGGGGAAAACATCATTTGTTTTTGTAGGATATTAATGGGGAAACGTGAGAACCTCTGCCAGTCAGTGGGTCAGAAGCATTTTTTTTTTTTTTGGTACTTTCAGAGGGGAGACATAGGTTGTGCACGGAGAGTTTAGATTTTCTGCTGGTTTATCACTTCAAGCCAAAGTAAAACCAGAACCCCTACCAGAGGATGAAAGCCAGAGGCAGAGAGAAACAAAAAAGATCACCAGCCCAAAGAGAGAAGGAGAGGAGGGGAGGAGAAAACACGAGGGGGTAGAGCACACTTATGTTCTCTGTCACTCATCCCACCAGACTAAAGTGTTGTGTACCCATGTGGAAAAGCCACTCATATTTGAAAAACTAGGCTCCTGCCCTCCCCCACCACTCAGAGGAAGAAAGCAACCTGGATTGCTCACTTCCCAATACATTAGCTTCCTGTTTGAAGAAGGTGCATACTCAAAACGGGCTGATTTTCTTAACAAGCTAAAAGACAACAAGGCCTTTCTTTTTAATGGTGGTTACAAGCCTTCGAAAATACCGTTCATAAATAAGTATTCCATTACTATAACTTGTTTACATGATTTATCTTCACAAGGCTGCCCCTACTGAACCAGACAGATTGAGGGCAGATTTAAATGCAGCTATCACATCCAGGGCTCAGAGGCACAGTTCTGCACCTGTATCCAACTTAAGAGGAGGGCACAGATGAGACAGACCAAGCTGCTGCTGGAAAACTATTAGTCTTATTGCAATCTGTACTTTGAGGCTGCTGCATTGGCTGTCAGTTAGCCAGCGGACATTTTCAGCTCCATTCTCCACTACAGCATACAGACTTGACTTGGCTTCTCTGAGGAATCCTGTTTGGCCTCCATTTGTCTGCTGCTTTTCCTAAAATCAGCAAAATTATAGAGTACACATATAAGCGTCTGGAGCGGCCAAGATGGGAAGACACAGGAATTCATATGTTGCCAAGTTAAGGACTGCCCATCCATAAATTGACAAAAGCCTGCATGCAGGACTGTCCCTTCCCTGAAATCTCTCGGTCAGAATTTATTTTCTGATCAGAGAGATACTTGAGATCTTGTGCCACCTCTTGCATTGGGATGCAGCAAGAAGTAGTAGAAACAATGAGAGCTTAGGAAACTCAACTGTCAGGGGAAGCTAAGCATCTAAAAGTATGTGTATTATGCTCAATAAAAAATAAAGGCATTAGTAAAAACTAAAATATCTTACTGTATCAAGTGTTAGGAAGAGCATGGACACACAGGATTTTTTTACACATTTCTTGACAAGAGAGACTACTGTCATCAAGTTAAACAACCCAGCAACTGTATCCCTAGTTTACAGGCAATAAAAAACTGTTGCTCAATACAACACCAGGCGTGTAAAGGATAATGATAGTAGCATTGCTCAAATAGCAAAAGGTGCCATAAGCCCAAATGCATATCTACGGGAGCATGGACAAATAGATGGAGGTAGAGTTACAACAGGAATGAAGCAGAGCAACACATCAGAATGTGAATAAATCGTAGCAACTGAACGTTTACATGAGAAAAGTAAGTCAAAGAGCACATAGACCAAATCCTGTTCATAAAATCAAAACAAGTAAAATACAAATATAGACATCTTGGGACACATGTAGGTAAGATACAATTTTAAAAATGTTTGTTATATTATATATAAATATATAATATTTATAGACAGGATTCAGGATAATGATTACCTCGGAAGGGCAGGATGAGAGAAATTCATTTGACTAAATACAAGTTCTTGCCAGATTTTAACTTTGCTTTGGAAAATGTCATAGGGGCACTCATTCTGTTTTTAAAGATGGTAAAGGATAACCAGATAGATGATGATGGATAGGTAGGTAGGTAGGTAAGTAGAAAGATAGATACCAAGTATGCACCAATGATGAGAGATGATTTTCTGGAAATGAATCCTCCACTCTAACAGAGACATTTTTTCCCCCTTTTCCCCAGCCACAAAACATCAGGCTGAGATTCTCATCTTCCCTTGTAGTTAGTATGCTAGGTCACTGAGTTCTGACCAATGGAATATAGGCAAACGTGCTATGCACACATCTAGGCCTGGCCCTTAAGAGCCTGCTGCATGGGGCGTGGCGGGAGAGGAGGGGGGTGCCTGGCTGGCTCAGTTAGTTAAGCTCAGTTAATTTCAGCTCAGGTCATGATCTCACGGTTTGTGAGCTCAAGCTCCACATCAGAGACCACACTGGCAGTGCAGAGCCTGCTTGGGATTCTCTCTGACTCTCCCATGCATATATTCTCATTCTCTCTCTCTCATTCTCTCTCTCTCCCTCTCTCTCTCTCTCTCTCTCTCTCTCTCTCTCTCAATAAATAGAATAAACTTTTTAAAAAAAGTAAAAAAAAAAAAGCCTGCTGCATGGTCTTCTAACTGCTCTCTCTTCTGTGGGTTAGATAACTGGTGTCTTGGTCAACATGGGAAGCCCCCATGTAAACAAGGCAGGCTTTCTGAAAGCCAGAGCGCTTGAATGACTAAGCAGAGTAGAGACCCGCGTCCCCAAGCCCTGGTGTGCAAGGGACTTTATGTGACTGGGAAATAAACATCTAGTGCACTAAGCCAGGGTTAGTGATTCCAGCATTTATCTAGCATTGCCTTCACTAACTCAACCCAAACATTAATAGCTTGACTATCTGGACAACAATTACATACAAGTGTACTTTTCACCTAGTTACAGCTCACATTCTTTGTGAGGCAGCTGGAAGAAGCCAAAGACTTTCAAAGCTCAGAAATTTTAAGGATAAGATTTTAACACTGCCTCTTCTGCTCAGGGCCCCCGGTCATGGCATTAAATAGCCCAGAGCTCACTGAGAATGTTCATTCAGGACAGTACCAACCTATTCCTCATTTTGAAGGGAATATGATGTAAAAACAGGGACTCTACAACCAAGCGATTTATCAGAAAGCATACATCATTCCAGGACATGGCCTTTGTGCTGATGCATTGACTGGGAGCCCCTTTTTAGGTATTTGAACTAGGAGTGCCTTTTCAAATACCAGTGACACCTTCTAGGAAGGTTGCTCCATTTCTCTCTAGTTTTGAGCATATTTCACTTACCCATCCCCTGGCATGTTGGTGCTGGTGTCTTGCAAAATATGCTTTGCCATCTTGTGAGGGGCAAACCGAGCAGATGGTCATGACCACTGGGATGCCAGGTAATGAGCAAGTGCCTCACATCAGAGTATTGGGGTCTTGTCACCTAGCCAGAAATGACAGCTTGGCTGTCTGGCAACAGCCCTGATGTTGGGAGGAAGCACACCATCACACCACTCCAGCTCCTAATGTGGTCATCCTTCCAAATTCGTGCCCCAAATCAATTCTTCTCATCTTCTCAGCTGAGGTGAGAACAGATTGGGCAGTTTCCAGGTAATGAAAGAAACCATATTGATATAGATTCATCACCTGGATGAGCAGTTTCTGGCTTCAGGGAGAAGAGCAAGCATATCAAGTACAGTCTGGGTGATGCCCTTTGAAAGCACTCCTCGCTCCTCTGTGATAGCCAGACTGACCCTAAATCAATGCCATCACCCCTGCTCCCTCCTCCCCATCTGCCCTACTTGCCGGGAGTGCGAAGGGACTGCTCAGCACAACTGCGATCGGTGTCATGGAACATGGACACTTCATATGGAGCTAGAAGTTGAGGCAGGAAAAAAGTAAAGAGGCATGGAATTCAGGCAATCCAGAACTTAGTAGATCCAGAGAGGGGATGAGTCCACATCCCATAATGGAGATGTGTATAAAGAAATCACAACACTGGGAAGGGCCTTAAGGATCACTTAACCTCATCCTTCACATGCACAGAGACTCAGAAAAGATACCCAGGAAGATTATGGGAGTTAATCATATTTTCCTTGTAAGTCAAAGGCAAAATGGGGGTGCCTAACTCCTAAAATGACATTCTTTCCTCATACCTTACTGCCAGGTCCAGAATATTTACACTCTTACTTTAGGAATCATTTTGGTCCAGGAGGAAATCAAAGACACCATTTAAACCTGGGGAAATCCAGACATTTGTGACTTTGACCAGTGGGAGCCAGTCATGGAGAGATACTCAACAAAAACCATCTGCAGGTCAGATCCCAGGAGGGTCATGGAGAGGGGCTGAGACGAGCATCTGAGTAGGGGTAGGCTCACCTCTTCTGCCACATCCTCAGATTTTACAGGCAAGCATTTTGTCAAGAATGATAAAGCCCAGAGATCTGTGACATGTGAAGATGTTAGGGTCGGAGCAGGAAGTAAATTTCAGTACTGATTTCACATAAAACTGAGCCCTAGCAATTCTTACCCCAAGCAGCAATTTCTACTTCTCACCATGCAAAAAGTAATAGGCCATCCTCCCAAGTCAATGGGCTGTGACTTGCTTACTGACTGAGTGGTCTGGACCCACATCAAGGTAAGTACTTGGAATTTCTTATGGCGGACAGGGACACATGTGGCCCAGATGCCCTTTTGAGGAAGAACTTGTCCTAACTGCTGCAATGGAATTGGTGTTCAGGCTTCACCTGTCTGCCCCTTCAGGAATGGCCTCTGTTGTGGACAGCTGTCTCACCCAAGGTCACACTCCTACCCAGGGTGGCCCGAACCCAGTAGCTGATGAATTCAAGGATGAAAAGCCCAGCATGGGACAACCCAGACAGGCCTCTGTAGCCCTAGAACTCCTCACAAGCTGGCTGAGACTACTGCATCTGCGCCAAAGCCCAGCTGTCCGATCTGCTTCTGCTCCTCCCTTCCCTGAGCATCTGTCCCCGGAGCCATCCTTAGCTAACATCCCCAGCACTTAACTCTGTAGGGTCTATCTCCTGGAAAACCCTCAGTGGATGGATATTTCTTCACACTTGCCTCCTTGTGAAGCAAACCTCACATGGTGGCTCCACTATGGACCTCACCTCATCAGAAATTCAGAGACCCAATCAATTCCCAAAGCCCCAGAACTTCGTCAGGAGTCCATAAATGTAATCCCAGTATATCATTTGTGCAATAGTAGGCAAAGAATTGTTTCTGGTAATGTTGTATCCTGAGACAGGCTCCACACTATTTAATAATACACAAAGAAGAGAGATGGGCTAGTGTTGAATCCCATTTCCTCATTCTTTTGATTCGCGGTCTCCAATGTGGTTACAGTTGCTATCATACCATCAGACTTGAACTGATTCTAAGTTCCGTAATATCAAATAAGTCATATTTCAGTAACACTTCCTACCCACTACGAAAAATATTGTTTCTTCCCACACAGTTATTCCTAATGAGACATTTCAAGCCACTTGGAACCCAGGGGAATTCCCTGGCTAATCTTCTATGGAACCCCACAAAATGGAAGCCGTATACAATAGAATCCAGTTGGATGTTGGTGTTAGAGGGCAAGAAGAGCAGCAAAAGTACAGGTTATTTTGTCCTACAGTAAGAGATGTTTTTTGGAGATGTCATTAGACCCACAGTCACTGTGACCCTAGGGGAAACAGTACATTACTATGTGTTTTTGCAGGGAACACACCAAATTGGAGCTGGCCCCAGTTACTGGCTGGCTTTCCTCCAGGACCTTAGCTGCTCTTACAGTTTCTGATGAGAAGCCATTTGAAATCTGAACAACTGTGAACTCCCACTGAAATGTAAATGCATCTGGGGACCAGGCAACCCTCCTGTCTGGATGCACTGCCAACTGATTCCAGCCATTCCCAAGGTTTGCCACGCCTTGCTGACAGCACACCCTGCTTGCTCTTCCCTCCGTATCATGTGCAATGCTATGCTGTGTTTTCACCTGTTTATCACCCCACTCAGCCATGTGTTGGGTGTTCCTTCCCTGGGACACTTTCTCCTGCCCTCATCCAGGCTGGGCCAGGGCCCCTTTCTAGGTTTTCCCAGCTCCCTGCGTACACCTGCACATAGCAGATACAATGTGCCCCTGTAACTGTGTGCTCCCTCACTCACTGGGAGCCTTTAGAGGCAGAACTCGTTCTTCCCTGTCCTCAGTACCCAGCACCATTGTAGGCACTTCAGATAGTGTTGCAGTAGCAAAACTAAGATGCACTGTTATAGCCAACCATGTCTAAATTGCACTTTCTGTTTCTATTCTTTGATCCAGAAAATTATTAAGAGCCCAGAGGGTGGTCCCAGAGGAAACAACTCCAGAAGCACCTCCGGGGCATGTCCAGGCTGTCCCAGACAGGGCCTTCTCCAGGGAGACCTAGGCAGCACACATCTACTCGTGCAGATGTTTTAGTACTTTCATGTAGGGGCTCCACTCTCTATGTATAAATTGAGGTTTTATGATTAGGAATAGGTCTGGAAGGAGAGGTCAGCATAATGTCTTCCCTCCACCATCACTAGCCCCTCCTTCACACTGCGTCTTAGCTGGAACAGGAGGTAACACTGAAAGAAATAAACAAATGTGTCTTCAGATGACAGTGGCATCCCAGAACGACCAAGTGAGTTCACCAACTCTTCCTGTTCCCACCAAGTGCATCTCTAAGGCATATCATTTCATGGCCTTAAATTGAGCCTGACCCACTAATCAGACCACATCTGTGGGACATCTGGAAAAATGCTACTAGATATTCATCTTCATAGCCAACATTTACTAACTTATGGGTTGAATTGTGCCTCTCAAGAAAGGTATGTTGAAACCCTAACTCCCAGGACTTGTGAATGTGACCT
This sequence comes from Prionailurus bengalensis, assembly GCF_016509475.1. Taxonomy (NCBI): domain Eukaryota; kingdom Metazoa; phylum Chordata; class Mammalia; order Carnivora; family Felidae; genus Prionailurus; species Prionailurus bengalensis. Next base: position 41,867,470 of record NC_057344.1, on the reverse strand, counting down.
TATTTGGAAATAGGGTCTTTGCAGATGTAATGAAGTTCAGATGAGGTCATGTTGAATGAAAACTGGCCCTAATTAGTGTCCTTATAACAAGAGGGGAACTTGGACAAACAAATGGGGGAAATGCCATGTGAAAACAAAAGCAGAGATTGGACTAATACATCAACAAGCCAATGAATCCCAAGGATCATCAGAAACTACCATCAGCTAGAATAAATAAGGAAAGTTTCTCCCCTAGAGCCTTCAGAGAGAGCAGGTTCCTGCCCACCCCTCAATTTCTTGGGAACTAATATGGTAACCAACCATTTTATGCCCTATTTGGTAGTCTCACACAGTGATTTTACACAAACCTCACAATTATGCTGGAAGGTGGTTACTGAGGCCCAGAAAGCCCATGTGACCTGCCCAAGAAAATGTCAGTATAAGGTCTTTATAACTAGCATAAATAGAGCAAGGACTCAACCCCATGTCTCCTGACTCCAAATCCAGCCATCTTTCCAAAGCTTTTAAATCAAATTGTTTCAGCATTTGTTTTAAGGATCTTCCAATCATTATTAAAACATTCCAGCTCTCTTCATTAATTCCGACCTGCCAAAAGGAGAATAATTTGAGGCTCTCGTGGAATTCCAGATCTCATGGGCAGGAAAGTCGAAGCCAGTTGCAGCTCCTGCCTGCCCAGTTTTGTCAGAGATCCTGACTGGGTTGCTGCACTTGATTTGGGGGTCAGGAGAAAGCAGTAATTTACAAGCTGTCTTCACCTGCCAGTGTCATAAAGGGAGTCCATAAGCAATTAGGCACTTCTAATCACTTAATCCACTTCAAATCTCTGCAAGAGGAAGGTAATAATTATGGAGCTCCAATCTGGCTGGTCCTTGGTCGGTCTTCAGTCAACCAGAGTACTACAGAATATTAGAAAATACATTTCCTAAAGACTTATCCAAAGCATCTGAGGCCCTGAATTCAAGTCTTGTGCAGGAAGTCATGGCCAGGAAACAATTTAGGTTTACCTCTACCTTTTCCCTCTGCATTAAGCTGCACTGTCTCAAAGTCCCCCACTGCCAGGATCTTGATTATGAATACAAACCAGATCCTTCATCCCATACATCATGTGGGTGACCTACCCCATCACCACTCAGCTCCATAGCACCATGACAAAGGCCCATATATATAATTTACCACGTTCTGCTGGATCAGAGACCCAGCATAATTTCAGGACCCTGGTGTCCAGCTCACTGCAAGATAGCATTTATATGCTGGAAAAGGGGATAGAACCACGATGGAAACTGAGGAACAGACTAATGCAATCCCTGTTTTTCCAGGGAGCAGAAGGCTTTCCAAGGACATTCCCTCCACATGCTGGACTAAAAACTCTCCTCTGACCTTCCCAAAGCAGCAGCATTAGCAGTTTGAGATATTTCAGGCTTTTATCTCCAGGTCCCTAACACTTCTCTAGCCTTCAACACCCACAGTGGTTATTCCATGGAAGCACATTATTTATTCAACAGCTGCCAGTTCTATGTACTCAAGTGTCATACATGAGACTGTTCCTAGTCTTCTTTCTGGGCAATTTGTGCCTTCAACTCACCAACACATCCTGGTGATAGGAGAGGCTCCAATGAAGACCCCCCCTTAAGAGTTACCAGTGAAATGAGGATCAGTCAAATGGATCTGTTGCCAAGTTTGATTTTGGGGTGGTTGGGCAACGTGGAATAAAACTGGAAAATGAATCCAGCTGGGCAACACATTCATTCTCAGGATCTATCCCTTCTTTCTTTCCTCTCAGTTTTATAAGCTGTGTATACAATGCACCCAAAAAAATCCAAGATTCAAACTACCAAAATTGGAACAATTCAGCAAAAGCCCAACCAATAGACACTGGACACCTTTTTCAGCCCAACCTGTGGCCTCTGAAAAATACCCAAGGATATAACCTATAGGCCTCACAACTGAAAAATGATGAAGAAAGGGACATTAGCAAACAGCAAGCAAACAAAAGCATACATGCACATAGGAGTTAAAGAAATAATAGTTTGTCTTGAATTAGCAACAAATCTAACTTTCCAAAGTGAGTCCACATACCCTCATCACATTTTAAATTCACTTGGGGGTAGTAAAATTATCTTCATTTCACATCTGACAGAGCAGAAACTGAAGCCTAGAGAAATTAAATGACTTGCCTCATGTCACATGGATTGTGGCAAGTTTAGGGTATGAACTCAGGCATTTGTGGCAGTGATGTGAGCAGAAATCACAGGTTCTTTAGGGAGGAAGTGTACAGGGTGACCTCGGTACTGTGGACTGTGTGTCAATGGAACAAAAGCAAAGATACAGAATGCCCTATACACTGGGAAAGGGGCTACTTAAATACTCATTTATTTTTGAGAGAGAAAGAGAGAGAGAGAGAGAGAGAATACAAGTGCACATGCACTGGAGGAGGAAAGGCAGAGAGATAGGAGGACAGAGGATCTGAAGTGGGCTCTGCACTGACAGCAGAGTGCCTGACATGGAGCTTGAACTCATGAACCGTGAGATCATGACCTGAGTTGAAGCTGGATGCTTAACCGACTGAGCCACCCAGGCTCCGAGAGGGGCTATGTTAGAAGCAATCCCAGTTATCCTGAATGCACATGCTGAATGAGGCTGTGAACTGTGTATCAACCACCAAGAAAGATCACATCTTCCAGTGCTTAGAGCCCTATCTTCAATTAGTTTGGCTCCCTCATTTCCCTGTAACTTGGATCTTCTCCTGAAAGTGTGTGGACACCCTGGACCTATTCCCAGATCAATATGGCTGAACAGCATCAAATAGAACATTTTAAGCATCTTCATTACTACTTTTAAAAGCTTTGCTACTCCAGAGAGGATATTCTCGTTTCAAGACTCAACACTGCTGATTGCCCAGGGAAGGAGACAAAATGTTTAAAGTTATTAATGGCTGTCTCCAGGCAATTACAAACACAGTGCCCTCACTCAGGTTTCTGGTCTGCCCAGATGCCATGTGCCAGTTGGGCGACTCTGCTGTTTCTGAGAGATAATGCAGCCTCTGCTGCCATTGCTCAGATGCTTTAACAGACCTGCAGGTTGGGGCAGCTTCTGAAAAAATAGCATCATCCTTTAATTTGACTGAAGGCAAGACAGTTGCTCATGTTCAGGCAAGATAGTCTTGACATGGCAAGAACCCCATGAGACCGCTGGGAGAACACGGTGAAAACCTGTGTTCGCTGTGCAGAGGAATCACAAAGAGGCTGTTCTGAAATGTTTCGACCTCACAGGCTAAATGTACTTGCTAGTTCATGAGAGAGAGAGAGAGAGAGAGAGAGAGAGAGAGAGAGAGAGAGAGAGAGAAAGAAAGAAAGAAAGAAAGAAAGAAAGAAAGAAAGAAAGAAAGAAAGAAAGAAAGAAAAAATGAGGAGGGAGGGAGGGAGGGAAGAAAGAAAAAGAAAGAAAGAAAGAAAGAAAGAAAGAAAGAAAGAAAGAAAGAAAGAAAGAAAGAAAGAAAACAAAAAAAACCTAAAGTTGGAGGGGGCAGTGAGGGTGAAAATGTATTTAACAAGATAGAACCAGGCATCAATTAGGATGAACCCCAAAAGGAAGCAAGATGTCAAAAGAAGGGAGCAGCCAGCTGACATATGGGCTCCATGCAGAGAAGAGGCAGGACCTCTCCTGCTCTGTGAATCCCGGAATTCCAAAGTTTGGACTTCAGCCTCGTTCAAATCCCAGAGAGAGCAGCTTCACAATAGCCTTCCTGAAGCATTGGAGAATGGACCTGCCAAGGTTGCCCTAAGTAGGCTGCAGACCAGCCGGATCTGGCTGAGACCTGGGAGCCAGCAACTATTCACGAGCTCCCTTCCCAACAGCTCCCCAAATAACACTTGCTGTTTTATCCATCAGCCTGAGCATCATATATTTCTCTCCCCTCAATCCATTCCACCATTGTCCTGACCCTCACACTCAACCCAATCAATCTCCAGCCCCCGAGGGAGAAAGATTCCCCCTGTTTCCCTGTGTCCTTTTCAGACATGAAGGGAGAACAGGGGTCCCAGAGAAGCTTAGGTCTGGGGACCATGGAGGTCTGTTCTGCAAGGGAGAGAGTTCCTTGGGCAAGGTTGTAGCAGCCACGGAACTCTGTGAGGGCTACCTCTGAGCTGCCTGCCTCTGGATTCCATAATTAAACTCACTGGGTGTTTGATCACCTCCTTGATGCAGAGTAATTAAAATTGCTGCACTGTTTGTTTTTCATTTCCTTTGACAAATTGTGAAAGTGTTGATGAGCAAAAGCAGCTATGTTCAGCCTCCCTCACTCTGGCTTCCTCATTCATACAGGTGTCCTGCTTGTGTGTGTGTGCCCTGCTTCCCTCTGGGTGGGGACTGAGGTGGGAACACAGGAGCAGGGACTCTGTGGGATAGATCTGACCAGCTGCTGGGAACATGTTTCAGGATGGCCCCTCAGGGAGAGCCAGCTCTATCCCTTCAACCTTTTAAGGATAGAAAGGGTCCAGGTAGGTCTTTGTTCCAGAAGGAAAACTAAAAGTATAAGTTCAGGCTATTGTTTGGCTTTTAAATGCATTCCCCTTCCTCAACCCCTTTTAAAAGAGAAATTTCAGTCACCCTGGAGAAAGCAGCCTGTTCCAGTCTCCGTCTAGAAAACAGGCATCATCAAATTTGCCCTGCTGATCACACTAAGGTGTAATGAGGACTGAATAACATGTTATCCATGAAAGTGCCACAGAAACCACAGAGCTCTCTGTGACATCAGTAAGTTCCTTGCATTATTCTTGCCTCCCCATGACACTCAGTGCACAAACAGAGAGCTTGGCTGGTTCCCAAAGCAATGAAGTGCCTCTAGTTAATGCCCAGGCACTGAAGAAGGACAGGGAAGGGGAGGAGGTGAGAAAGCAAAGGACATTCCAGGGCAATTTCCACACCTTCTTCTCTGTAACAGGAGGAGTGACCATCCTGCCTGTACACTTCTAAAAGGTGATCCTTTAGACCCAGGGCATCTGGCTGGCCTCACATCCCACAGGCTGCTCTCTCAAGGAGCTCCACTCCATTGGCAACTGCAAGAAAAATGCCCTTCCTCTAATAACTTACATGGTCTCTGTAATTGGGTTGTGAGGCAAGTGAAGGCAGCTGCAGAGGTGACTCCTGTCCTGGGAGTGTTCCCTGGCGTCACCTCTACGTAGTAGGGAAAGTCCATCACCAGGTGCAGGCTGGACCCCCTTCAATCAAGTCTGGTGCCTGCAGGGCTCTGACAAGAAAACCTGAGGTCAGCCCTTCTTGGCCTCCAGAGAGCGCTAACCTATCCAAGGATCATGAGAAATATATTTCAAAAGCACATACTATATGGCCTCTAATTTAAGCCCCAGACTTTTCCTCAGAACAACAGGGACCAGGCAACCTTCTAGCGGTGTGTAATTTTGACGAGGAGAGGTTTATCTGCTGGATTAGATGCCCCTTCTCGTCTACCTCTTCATGCCATCAGCTATCCTGGGAAATCAATGTTAACCCAGAGGAAAATGAGATCCAGCAGACTAGAGAAACAAGGGGAAAGGTCTTTGAATGGTAAACAGTGATCTTTAGAGGGAAACGATTCTGTCCCAAAGCAACATCAGATCACGAGAAACAAGGCCACCCTGAAAGTGAAACATCTCTATATGGAAGTCACACTTTCCTCTCCAGGACTCTAGACTCTATGCCTGTGGCCAGTACCCATCATGTCAGGTGTTCTACTGAGCAGTCCCAGAAATGCAATAAGGTGTTTAAATAAAGACCCCCAACCAAAACCACCACCGAAAAAGATAGTATTTATTTGTAGTTCTTTGGAGGAATCTAAGGCAATTTAACTTTTTGGAAAAAAAGCAGGAGGTGAGTTAGGCATGAGTCAGGCAGAAGAATATAATGGAGAAGGAAAAGCACCCGGACATTTACATCAGGGTGTGATTGCTGCCTTGGCCATTTGCTACTTGTATGACTTTGGGGGGGGGGGGGGTCATTTATTCTCTGACCCTCAGTTTACTCATCAATAAAATAGGGATATTAACAACTACATCATGTCATTGTGGTGAGGAGAACAAAGAAAATAAACCTAAAATCTCTTGGTGCATATTAGAGATTAAATAAATGGTAGCTATTATTATCTTTATTACTACCAATAATGTCATTGCTTTGGCAGGGGAATCCCTTCCTCAGTTCAAAACTCCCTTCACTAGGCTTCCTGATCATAAACACAAAGTCAGCACTCACATCATTCCAGCTATCCCCAAGGAATCTGTTTTAGAGAGGACTCCAAACCTGGCACCAGGGAGAGGTGCTCAGAGGCCCCCAGGAGGTCAGTGCTCTCTGTTCCTGGCAGATGGCAAGTCATGCAGGGAGGACAAGCTACTGTCTGGTTGAAAGATGCCACCCCATGTTAGCATCACATGTTGTCAGGCCAGACCAGCACAGCTGCCTAGGAAGAGCCAGAGAACCCAACCTACAAATCTAGAAAGGATGTGTGGGCAGGGAGGAGGTGGGTGAGGAAGAAGCTAAGCCCATCAGCCTCTTCCCTGATCTGCACTCACCATGGCTGACCCCATGCCACTCTCAACACACAACTGCCCTGATTTAATCATCTTTAAATCAGACAAACATGACCAGATGCTCCACAAGGAACAGTCTTCTTTTCTGATTTTCTGAGTACTTTCATTATTTACTCATAATATATTTATAAGTAATGACATTCTTCCACCCACCTCTCTCCCACAGATACAGGAAGGAGGAGGAAGATGAAATGCTCTCAGCTTCTAAGGAGAAAGAGATAAAAGACATTATACTGATATCTCTTGGGTTCCAAAAAATTACAAAATGCTTGCCCAAATATGCCACCTGTCTCCTGAAGAACACACAATACCCTGATTTCTAGAGGTACCCCTATACTTGTACCTTGGTCAACATATCCCTGCTACAGGGGTGGGAAGAGAGGAGAATTCACCCAGATGGCATTACTCACTCCATCTCCTCTGCTTCCAAAGTATTACAATGAGAGAGATAAATAAACATGATGTGTGTGTTTCTGTGTGTGACTCATGAGGATCTCCTTCAACACCCAGATCAATGACTTGTACGGAGTAGATCTTGGACCAATATTTGCTCAATTAGATTGTACTGTATACACCTGTATAGTCAACAGGGCTCAAACCCAACCTGAATCCAAAGAGAACTACTGAAAGCCATCTGCAAACTCACTGCTCTCAAGGTTTCCCTATCTCAGTAAATGGTACAACCATTCCCCCAGCTGCTCAAGACAGAAACCTAAGATCCCTCTGTGATTGCTCTTTCCTTCCTGCCCACATCCAATCTATTAGCAAGACACACTGCTTCTAACTCAAAACTGGATTCTGAATCTGATAATGTCTTACTATCATCGGCAGCACACCGGGAGCCTGAGCCATCAGCATCTCTCCCCTGAGCTGAGTTCACTGGCCAGACACTCTCACTCTCCTGCTTAAAGCCTAGTAAAGCTTCCCAGGCATGGAGAATAACATCAAACCCCCTATCTGGGCCATGAGACCTACCTTAGCTGGATGCTTGCTGCCTGCCTGTAGCCACATCTTCCCCATCTCTTCTCCTCACTTACCACCCTCCAGCTGCACTGGCCTTCCCTCGACCCAGTGGAAAGTGACAAGCTCATACTTGGAATGTTCATCCACCAGATCTTCACCTGGCTGCCTTCCTCCAAACATGACCAAGCCCAACATATGCACCAACCAACCCTTTCCTACAGACATCACTGTCTATCACATCAGCCTATTTTCTCTGCTTTAGAGCACAGACAAGTACATAAAGTGATGTTATTTTTTCATTTGTTTGTTTAACTTTCCTCAAAAGAGGAAAGTTAAGCTCTTTAGATAGAGACTCCCTCTGTCTTAGATAGTTGTATCCCAAGGGCCTGCAATGCCACCAGGTACATAGTTGATGCTCAGAAAACATTTGTGGGTTGACCAAACTAAGTGGCTTGATCTCATGTTGTCTCCAGTATCCAGGTTCTTGCTCACCGAATTTAGTTTTTACACTCATGTGTAGTTATAGATTGCATTGGGAAAGGGGAACAGGGAATAAACTCTCCTGAGATATTATATAAACCCTCAACCTTATGACTATCCTTATGGCTAGCTGTTTGCAAATAAGATTATTCTTCTTTTACAGTATATTCCCAAGCATTTTGTTCTCAGGACCTCTTTACACACTTAAAAACTGTTGGGAATCCAAAAGGGCTTTGGTGGCTCACATTTATCAGCATTTATCATGTTAGAAATTAATACTGAATTTTTAAAAAATATTTATTAATGTATTTTAAAATAATAACCATTATAGTTTCACATATATATTTATATAAAATTAATCATATTCTAAATGCAACATGGTATCCTAGTTTGGACCCAACAGCATAAAAGGGACATTGGTAGGGAAGTGAGAGAAATCCAAATAAACTCTATAGTTTAGTTAATAGTTGTGTATCAATATTAATTTCCCAGTTTTGACAAAATACCCCATGTTAATGTAAAATGTTAATATTAAAGGAAACTAAGTGAAGAATACATAGAAACTCTTTGGACTATGTTTTAAACTTATCTATAAATGTAAATTTATTTCACAATAAAAGGTTTATTTTTTTACAACTATTTATAAATATTAGTGTGAAGAGTGGCATTGTTTTATATTTTTGCAAATCTCTGTTATGTCTAGCTTATTTGAAGAGAGTTGGTTTCTAGTATCTATGTTGCGATGTGTTGTTTTAGTTGAGTATATGGAGAAAATCCAGTTCACACAGATATATAGTTGGAAATGGAAGATATATTATCCTTATCAGATCATTATGAGTACTTTTCTTTGATACTGCACTAAAATTTGACAAGGGTTAAGTGTTAATTGCAATGTGAAATATGAAACAATGATCGGTGAGTTTTTTGTACTGCATTTTATTAAACTCTGTTGGCCTATCTTGCATTTTGGACAGATCTTTTTTCCCTCAATGATTTTGTAACAACATGCACTGATCATCTGGGAAACAATCACTGAGTTGTATAGATCTTCCAAATGTTGACAAATTTCATTATATAATGTCAAAAAAAGAACATTCATTAACATCAACCATCTCATCAGAAAAGTCTTTAAGGTTTAGAAAGCTGTCAAGTTCACTGTTGAGAGACATAAAGTTTCCAAAATTCTAATTTTTGCTTGAATGCTTAAATTGTATCACTGGAAAAAAAAATACATTCAGGTGCATGCCTTGAAATGACAGGCTTGTTTCATTCACTTTAAAGAAGATGTTCCCCAAATATTTAAATCTGAATAGCCACAATTTGTCTTCCAGCCATTTTTTTAAGTAAAAATAGTGTGCATGTAAAGAATTTTAGGTCAGTTCACAACCCAAAGAACTGCACAGGTTCTTACCCATAAGACAACTTTGTACATAGGTATGGAACAGGAATCTCTTATACACCATCCTCACTTGATCACATAGGATATTTAAAAGATGGATGCTCAAGACTTGGCAATTACAGTACAATAATCATTTCTAAAACCTCAACTAGGACATTCTTAAGTGAAACTGGCATTTTTGTTTTTGTTTTTATTTACTACTGCAAGTCTGTGGCAGTCACACTGACTTCTAGTATAGTTTGGTTCCATCGCCCGAATTTGAGCAGGCAACAGCAATTTTACCCACCTTCTCTTCCGGCTTATCAGTCTAAATGGAAAAGGCAAATAACCCCTTACTATTATTATGAAACTAATACTGACATCACAGAATTCCTGAAAGGATCTTAGGAAATCCCAGTGGTCTTTGGAATCACATTTGGTAAACCAGTGTTCTAAATGATTTACCAGTAAGATACCTCAAAATGCAAACATTTACAGAGCACTAGCTCCATGCAGACACAGCTCTAAACATCTGTGGACATCAAGGCTAGGACAGCACAAAAGAAATGAATATAAAGTCCCTTCCCTGGGAGTCTAAATCATAGTTATATAAACAACAGTGATATTCCCTGCGGGATGTCTGTGATAATAAAATAGAAATTACAATGAGAATTCAAAGCGCTAAGGCAGTGTAGACTGTGGAACTGAAAGACTCAGGTGGATAAGGTAGGTAGGGATTCCAGGTCAATCTTCTGGCACAGTTAGCTCAGGCTTCCAGATTTCTCCTACACCTCACTCCAGCAGTCAACCTAATGTGCGTTCTGAAGACCATGGCCTCAGCCCAAAGATGGCAGGTGGAACTGGAACCAACACAGGCAGGGAGGAAGGACAGCAGAAGGATGTGTGAGAATGGCTTTTGGAAGTCACAACAGTACAGAAAAGCAAAAGAGCCTGGCCAGATACCAGTGGTGGTCAATTTCCACATTTAGGTAAAAGAAAGAAAAAAGGATAGGACATATAGGGGATGTTCCAAATGGGCTAATTTTTGAGGGAAAACAAAACAAAATGACACACAGAGTTTGTTTAATGGGAGATCAAAACCCAAGGACAGGTAGGACATTTTTGAGATGAAGTTTATAGCAGATGAATGCTGTACACCAACAATATCTGAAACTCCCACAGCTAATCTGAACACAGTGGTTTTCACGGTTTTCCTCTATCCCCCGCTGTTTGTATTCATTTCAAATGACACTAGATTTCAAAATTGGCCACCTGCCCACTTAACTTAGGCTCTTTGTAAATGGTTTGTCCAGACCAGAAGCTATTTGAGCCTGCATTATTTTTCTGACAAGCTGTGGTCTCTTACCCTGCAAAGCCAGCATGTCCTGAATCCTAATGGAGCCTACTAGAGCCCATCAGAGGTGGTTATGGGCTTTTCTGCTGGCTGCTTTGATGGCCCTGGTGCCAAATGACTCAAAACCCCTCAGGCTCTCAGTTGCTAAGTTCTAATGATTCCAAGCAGAGGGCTAGAGACACCTTCAGCAGAGATAAAAACTGCTGCTCTCCCAGCAAATCCACAGGCTCAGCAGGGGTAGGGAGCTGCAGCCCTCCACCACAGCCAATGGCACGTGGTAGAATCAGAGCCAATTCTCATGGAGACTGGAGCATTTTCCCAAAGAGAACTGACCAATGACAAACGTCAAGACAGTAAAACTTGTCTTCAGGTCTCTCAACCACTTACAGGAATGGCTCTATCCTTCTGGCACTGGGTGCAATCATGAGGCTCACCACAGCTTTTTAAAGAGGGGTCCCACCCAGTGATCACCTCTCACAAGACCCTAGCACTCTGGACAGTTCACGAGCGGCAGGAAGTCATTGTCCACTCAGGCGAGGTGAGCCAGGGAGGCGTTCAATAAAGTCCAAATCATGCTGTTACTATCTCTTCCTCTGCCTTTGTCCCAACTCCCAAAGAGATGGTAGGCCTTTAGGAAGGGTACGATAAGTGATAAAGGAATTTAGAAATACTAACTATAATTCAGAGGAAAAAGAGTTCACTGCTAGATCAGGAATTTGGGGATAGCTTACAGAGGAAGTAGAATTAAGGGGCCAATAGAAGGTAGGAGGGGTTGGAAAAAGAAGACAAAGGGAACAGGGTATTCCAGGTGAGGAAGGACATTGCAGGCAAATGTGTGGAGAGAGATGTTTATGCACAGTGTATGTAGTATGTGCAGTACTCAGGCTAAAGTGCAAGGTTAAAGTATGGAAATTAGTGAATGTAATATAAGAAAAGTAAGTTGAGACCATAATGTAAAGAAAATGGAATGTGGGGCGGCTGGGCACTGGGGAAGCAAAGATGACCAAGACCGCTGCGGCCCAGCGGGGGTGTATGCACAAGGGAAGGTAGCAGCACAAAGCAGGGAGCCATCAACACTACAGACCTCATGAAGGAAGGATATTTGAGCATCTTGGCACAAAGGACACCATATTTCCCTGGGCATACACTGGGAGAGGGGCAGAGAAGCCCTTTCCAAAGACAGGGAATGGCAGAGGCCAAGGCCTTATGGCTTGGAACTGCATTTGCATTCAGAAGACTAGAAGAACTGATACATGGCTGCAAGGGAATGTAAGGGAGATGCAGGAGCCAGTGCTCCAAATGTGGCCATGTAGCAGGTCAGGGAGTGTCTGGTCAGCTGGAGGTTCCCAGCACATACTCTCATACTGCAGAGAACACAATGGATGCACAAAGGATCCTCAGGAGCCATGACTGGGCAGCGAGTACAAATGGAGATCATGAATAAGCAGGTCCCCATCCCCTTTTAACCAGACGATCTCTGTTCTGAAGTTTTTTAACACAATTATACTTAATCCAAAGTTTGAAAATGATATCAGCATTAGTCATTAAAGGCTTTCAGCAGCAAAGACCTGAAGTGATCAGGAGGCCACCAGGGCAATATCAGCAGCCTGGATGCCTTCAGAAAAGGGGCAAGTGAAGAGATCACCGCTCAGTTCAGATGAGAGATGATCAAGACTGAGCTACAGCTATGCGAGAAAGAGAGGAAGGAAGGAAGGAAGGAAGGAAGGAAGGAAGGAAGGAAGGAAGGAAGGAAGAAAGGAAAGAAAGAAAAGAAAGAAAAGATACATCTAAAAGACAATGTTAACAAAATATTTACTGGGACTTGATGGTTAATTTTACATGAGGAACCACAACAATTTACTGTGCATCTACTAAAATGATTACAACAAAAAGCTAACAATACCGAGTATTGGGGAAGAGATAGAATCTTTCAAACTCTTTGCATTCCTAGTGGAAGTGAAAAATTATACATCCACTTTGGAAAACTGCTTAGCAGTTTTTGTTAACATAAAATATTCACTTGGTCTATAACCTAGTTATTTCACTCCTAAATATTTACCCAAGAAAAATGAAAACATATGTCCCTGAAAAGACCCATGTAAGAATATACATAATAACTTTGCTCATAAAAGTAAAAAACTAGAAATATTTCATATGCCCATTGGCAGGAAAAAGAAGTATATTCATACAATGGAATACAACTTGACAATAAAAAGGAATGAACCACCAATATAAGGAACAATCTTGAAAAATATTATGCAAGCGAAAAAACTAGGAATAAAAAGGTACATAATGTATGATGCCATTTATATGAGGTTCAAAAACAGGCAAGACTACTCTGTATGAGACAAATCAGAACAGTAGTTGCCTCTAGGGAGGGGGAGCTATTGACTAAAAAGGGGCAGGGGCAAACTTTCAGGGGTAAGGGACACGTAGTATATTTTTATTTGGCTGAGAATTATACAATGTAAACACTTGCCAAAATACATTGTACTTTACTCTGTGCTTAAGATCTTTGCATTTTACTATATGCTTCAAAATATGCTTCAATGATATTTTCTTTCACATGAGGAATTTGGAGAAAGGAAAAGTAAAAAGTGACTCAAGAGTTCAATGGAGGGGTGCCTGGGTGGCTCAGTTGGTTAAGTGTCCAACTCTTGGTTTTGGTTCAGGTCATGATCTCACAGTTTTTTGAGTTCAAGCCCCACATCAGGCTCTGCACCTGGCCTGCTTGGGATTCCCTATCCCTCTCTCTTTGCCCCTCCCCAACTTGCACTGTCTCTGTCTCTCTCAAAATAAATAATAAACTTTAAAAAAAGAGAGAGAGAGAAAGTTCAAAAGGACAGACAGGAAGAAGAAACTTGCCACTAATAAAACACAGAAATCAATGAAGGGGTAAGATGATGCTCATTTTCACCTCCTTTGAAACATACTCTTCATAATTTGCAATATTTGGTTTTTGTCTTTCACCTTCTATTAGATCACAAGCTCCCTGGGATCTCCTCAATACAAGGTATTGGGCAGAACAGCCCCTCAGTTACTAAGTGCTGCCTGGGCACTGAGATCAGATGGTGATTTTGTCTCTTTCCTCTGGATTGACAGGTTTAGTAAGTGAGCACATAGAAGCATTTATGACAGACAACAGGTCAAAGTGTTACATGTGCCCAAGAAATTGGCTTCACTTCTGTGGGTCCAGACTCATGCCTTGATCTAGAGGAACAACTAACTGGACGAGTATAGGCCATCAGCAAGTGCATGAAGAAGTTTTCCTGACCCCTCAGCTCATATTGCCCACTCCACCCATGAAGATTTCACCTGAGTTTTCCAGGTACTGGCAAACCCTTCTCATCCCTTCTCCTCACAGCTCTCCTGCTCTTTTCCACCATCTTCAATCTGCTTGCCATTGTCATCCTTGTCAACATGATCAAACATGTGAAATCAATCACCCACGCTATCCGTGGGTCTTTGCCATTCACCTACCTGGGAGACAAAAGGTGCCATTATGACCAAGGGCAAAGCGTGTTATGTCCTGGCATCTTCTTATCATTAAGATGAATTTGGCTGGCATGTAACTAAATTGAGGCAGGGTCTCCTGGGGTCCAAAGAAAGCCTTTGACCACAGAATAAACACTCTGTAAATGTTGTTTCCTCCCCAGCTGGGCCAGGCTGCCAATGCCCGCCTTGCCTTCCTGACCTCAGCAACTTCAGAAGGATTGTGTTTTCCAGGGAAATTAGATTTATGCAAAATACCCAGGGAAGTCACATGCCTGCCTTCAAGGCCTCCCTGCTTCCCTTCTGCCTCAGAAGCTGTAAGGAAGCAATCCCACGTAGCTCTCCCTGACCGGGATGGTGGACCCCACCCTCATCAGAGGTTGGAGAGCCTTAACCAGCAAAACAAATCCACAGAGAGAAAACTGACACTCCTTCCTTTTCCTCCTTTCTCCCTCCTGTCCCCACAAGCAGCAGAACATGCATGGAAACCCAAATCTTTAATGTCCTAAATTCCCTGACAGTGGCAGTTGGAGGATCTAGTGACACACACATACATATATTTTAAGGATTCTGAGTTAATTGGCAGACCAGGGGAATTATAGGCCAGCTATTGGCTTCAGTGGGATTTTCACATAAGCAAGATAACTCTGATTAAGAGCAGAAAGAAGCTCAAGGGAAGATGCAACAAGTTTGCCACGAGTCCACACACACCCCAGCCAGTGTCAAAGCACATGCTGTGTGTTCATGTGGAAGGTGTTGATTGTCAAAGGGAATTACAAAGGCTTTCTTTTGACCCCAGGAGACCCTGCCTCAATTTAGTTACATGGAAGCCAAAGGCATCTTAGTGATAAGATCCCAGGACATAACACGCTTTATCATTGGTCATAAACATGGCTGTCCTTTGTGGCCACCTTTTGTCCCCCAGAGCAGGTGAATGGCAAAGACCCATGCAATTGCAGTGGTGAATATTAGTTACCAACGGTATAACCAAGCTCCTCTATAACTGGGAACGGCTGAGTTAAGTCACGAGGGTTAAGTGGAGGAAGAGGGTAGGAAGGCTCACAGAATTTCACAGTTCTCTGTAGGGATGGCACACATATACTCTCTTCAACATCTCCCACATCTACTTCTCAGCCTTACTACTCAAACAACTTTAAAATACAGAAAAGGATGCCGAGGTTAGCCTGGAGTACGACATCGTGAAATCTACTGACTGAGAAGTAATACAATTCTATGTGGCATAGCGAAAGGAATCAGGACTTTGTGGCCAGTTGGATCAAGGATTAAACCCAGCTCTGGGGTCAGCGCCTGGGGCAAGTCACAGATTGTTTCGGCTCAGTTCCACATCTGAAAATATGGATAATAATATTTGTTTATATACAGTGTTTGGTAATGACCCCAGCCACAAAATACCCCCCCCTTTTTTGAGATCTTCCAATCCAAAACAAAATGATCATTGGCATGGTTTTAGTACTAGTCTCAGATGATGCAGGGGATTCATCAGATGAGTGGCAACAAACTGAACCCAGATATGAGCCAGTATTCACCAGAGCCACTGTCACAGTTTGCCCCTCAGAACTTATAGGCATAATTGATGTATTGATTAGAACAGACATATTTTCACTTATTAGAATATCCACTATCTTCATAGGTCCTTGAAAAGGATAGGTTATTTCTTTTGATCATGATATTATTATTTTGGACAATGGCAATATCAATTCCAGCTTGCTTCCAGGGTCATACATGAAGCTCAGAAGAGCCATGGTTGAGAGTAACATACAGCTCAAGAGATGTAGGCTGGCCACCTTGGACATTAGAATAATGGCTCCCAAATCTTTTTGGCCCATGGAGAATTTTGGCAGGGAACACAGACCATATGTGACAGTGTCTCTCCCATTATTGGGAAGAGCTTCCAACTTTACCTAAAACTGTCAACAGACATTCATGAGCATTCACTTGTGTGCTGGAATTTGGAGATACAGCAAGTCAGGCTCTCATGGAGCTTACAGTCTGGAGATGAGCCGGTGATTGCAATATAATAGAACAAAAAATCTAACAGGGAAGTGTGTGGTGCCATATGAGCCCTATGGAGGCCATTAAACACAGTTGGGAAGGCCAGGACAAGCTTCCTGGAGGAAAGATGTGGAAGAAGAGCAAGTCTCAGATTTCATCACTGCCTCAAGGAAGCCCTCCCTGACCTCTCCTCCCAATCTAAATGAGGCTCTTCTCACACTCTCATATAGCCCTGTCCCTTCCCTGACTTATCACCATTTGCATATTCATATTTATTTTTTTATTTTTTTTCAATATATGAAGTTTACTGTCAAATTGGTTTCCATACAACACCCAGTGCTCATCCCAAAAGGTGCCCTCCTCAATACCCATCACCCACCCTCCCCTCCCTCCCACCCCCCATCAACCCTCAGTTTGTTCTCAGTTTTTAACAGTCTCTTATGCTTTGGCTCTCTCCCACTCTAACCTCCTTTTTTTTTTCTCTTCCCCTCCCCCATGGGTTTCTGTTAAGTTTCTCAGGATCCACATAAGAGTGAAACCATATGGTATCTGTTTTTCTCTGTATGGCTTATTTCACTTAGCATAACACTCTCCAGTTCCATCCATGTTGCTACAAAGGACCATATTTCATTCTTTCTCATTGCCACATAGTACTCCATTGTGTATACAAACCACAATTTCTTTATCCATTCATCAGTTGATGGACATTTAGGTTCTTTCCATAATTTGGCTATTGTTGAGAGTGCTGCTATAAACATTGGGGTACAAGCGCCCCTATGCATCAGTACTCCTGTATCCCTTGGGTAAATTCCTAGCAGTGCTATTGCTGGGTCATAGGGTAGGTCTATTTTCAATTTTTTGAGGAACCTCCACACTGTTTTCCAGAGTGGCTGCAGCAATTTGCATTCCCACCAACAGTGCATATTCATATTTAACACCGGCCTCCCTGACTAATCAAAAATGCTATGAAAGGAGGGACCATATCTATTTTGTTCACCAGCCCTCAGTACAGGACCTGGCACCTGCTAAGTGCTCAGCATGTATGTGTTGGATGAATTAGGACTGAAAAGCTGTGCTAGTCAGGAAGCATGAGCTGTGCAAAGGATTGAGGGTTGGGAACAGATGATGCATTCAGAGAACAGAAAGCCATTCAAGTGATCCAGGGATCTTTTGGAGGACAAGCACAGTAGCAAGAGAGGAGTCTGGAAAGGAAACGAAAGCAGTGAGCAAACCAGACAGTGCCATGTAAGCCTTATGAAAGATCTTGGAATCTATCATAAGGACAAGGTGGAGTTTGGAATAACTTTAAGTAGGGAAGAGAGGTGATCAGATTGGCATTTCTCTTACTATGGGGTAGAAAATGTTTAGAAAGAACCAAGACCCAAGAGAAAACTCATTAAGAACATATGTATAAAACTATGTGAAAGATTATGGTGGGCTACTCTGGAATTGAAAGAGAATTTTTTTGAGAGAGAACGAGAGAGAGTGTGCATGTGACTAGGGGGAGATGTGGAGAGAGAGGGAGAGAGAGAGCATCCCAAGCAGGCTCCATGCTGTCAGCACGGAGACCAATGCTGGTTTCAATCCAACAAACCATAAGATCATGACCTAAGCTGAAATCAGGAATTGGACACTTAACTGACAAAGCCACCCAGGCACCCCTTGAAAGAGAATTTTGAGAAAACTGAGGTACAAAGGAAATAAGTAAGAAGCATAATTTGCATGCTTTGAGGATCCTTTGAAAATGGTTGAAGAAAAGGAAACGTCTAGACCTAGGCTATGTGACATTGGCTTGAACGGTGGTGCCACTCACTGGGGCAGAGAAAAACCCAGGGGTAGGTGGAAGGTGAGGCTGGGAGGAGGGTTAAGTTTATAACTCTTATGGAACTTCCGACTTCAATAGAAATGCCCAATATGTAACTGAATGTACCACAGTAAAGCAACTCAGAATAGGAACTAGTCTGGAGAACAAATTTGAGAGAAATCCATAGAGTGGAAGTCACTGAAATGGGAATGGATGAAATTCCTCCCAAAGTTAATCAGGACAGTATACTTTTATGAGATACCAATTATAGAAGACCTTGTGAAAATCATTAATTTATGTCAGAAACCAAAGTAAAGCTATCTATCAGGAGTACTCATGATCAAGTATTCATTTAAAGCTTACACACACACTTTTACTGCAGCATTTACCTACATAAAATAATTATCACACATTATTCCTTGCTCAGTAACAAGATCATAAAATCCTGGAATACTGGAATATATTTGTATTCATATTTTATTCATCTCTGTATTTCTTGTGCCTTGCACAACATCCAAAATATAGAAGGGACACAAGCAGTGTTTGCACATGGCGTGGAATTGTATGCCTTGATTAAATGAAAAACCCCTTCCCCAATAAGTGAATGCATCTGACTTTGGCTTGGATAGAAATATAGCTGAGTTGTGTTGTCCCAGGCTCAGGAAATTTGGCCCACTTCACCTTGGACAGAAAGGCCAGTCCAGCTGCCAGTGTCCTAATATCAGCAGCAAATCGGCTATGTCGAGTTGCATGTTCCCTTTGAGAGTTTGCTTTTCTCCCCTTACTACACTGGATATATGCACACAGATCAAACATAACACTAAAACATCACTTACCTTATAGTGTTTGTATTTCAAAAGAATTTGGAGGAAAATTGAGAAAAAATTACACCTCTGTAATGGTGAGGTGACCCTAGAATAGATGGCCCTAGGTGACCTAGGATGGTTAGCCATGCTGGCACACCTCAAGTCCTCCCACACAGGCAGGAAAGGACGACTCTGATGGCTGAGGCATCTTAGTGGCAAGGGCAAAGAGGTCAAGTGCCACACTTACCCTGTGTCACGTGGGTACCTGCCACAGTTGATGGCAGCTGTGACTGGTGACAGCATCATGATTCTGGGTCATTCAGGTGGCACAATGTCTCAATTCTAAATCCTTGGTCTCTGACCTCAGTGGGGTCATGACTTGCCCAAGGGACTGGTATTTTTATGCACTGTGATGGTATAAGTTGAACCGAGCAAATATAGAGACAGCCTCTAGCACATTAGGAGATGGCTATAAAAAGTCTACCAAATTGCATTTCTCAAAAACTGAACTCTATGTCACCACATATCAAAAATTGAAAATGCACTGAAGCTGATTTGGATTATATGAAATTCCGATATTTATGAAGTTCCAAGCTCCTAAAAATATAAAATCCTGAGCACTTTTATTGAAACACTTCCTGAAATTCTTTCTCTATTTAGGAAGTTGGTTCTTTGAATAAAAGAGCGACACTGCACACAGCACAGAATTTTACTGAATGAAATCTGAACAGGGTCAGGCAAAACTGCGAGATTAAATTGTATTGGCAAGTTCTGATTCAAGATTCCCCTAAAAACGTCGCTTTGTGTGCAAGTGTGGATATCTCTCGGCAAAGGCGAGGGTTGAAAGAATCAACCTTTTTCTGAATTCACAAGTTCTCAATGACTCGTGGCAAGAGTGACAAATGCTACTTTATCCCACTTCTGAGCTTCACATAGTGTTTTGCACTACAAAGTCCAAGACAAAAAGGAAGTCGTGAATGCAGAATCAAATGTGCCAATACATGCCACGACGGATATCCCTCAGAAAATGTTTGCTTCAAACAAAATCTCACACACAATTCTGCTGGCACTGCCATCAGAACGGGTGGAGAGCTGTGCGTGCACTGCCTAGTGTCAGAGAGGACCTTTCAGGCAGAACACGATCTGGCCCTCAGGGCAACCTCCCAGTGACCCCAGAGCTCTCTCTACTCCCAGGTCCACAAAGGATGAGCAATGAACACTGACCCAGCATCTGTCCATGCTAACCCCCAGCTGGGTGATTTAAATACATAGTTTGTCTCTCCCAGCAACAGCCTAGGAGGGATTACATCATTATTATTTTACTGGAACCAGAAGGAAACTGGAACTTGGAAAGTTAGTCACCTAAAGTCCACAGCCTCAGTTTATAAAGCAAAGCCTCAAACCCAGACTCTGTGATTCCATCTTTCGCTGTTTTCAATGCACCAATCAGGACGCGAAAGTCCAAGTCCTAAAAGATGGCCTCCCTTCTCCTACCATTTGCTGAGAGCATCAATCTGATTTTCCCAACAAACGTTTGGATTATAGGATGCCAAAGCAACTACCTTTCCAACCTTCTCCAAAAGAAAGAGAACCGTGAAGCAAGTGAAGGGGTATGTGAAAGCCTCAGCTCCAGGAGCACCTCGGATATACATGCCAAGCTCCAAACCAGTGTGGTGTTCCCAAATGTCTCCTGGCTGAGAGCTTGGATCAACAATTCTGTTTCACAGCATCCGCAGAACACAGCAGCATTCTCTGAACATCGTGCTGCTGTCCCTGACCTTCCAGGGCCCCTAGAAAGAAGGTGATTCCTGTAGTTCTCCCTCTGGAATCTGAATCCCTCACTGCACAGGCATGATGTCTGCTGCTGCACCTCTTTGTTTGTGCCCTCTCTCCTTGCCCACTTGTAAGGGTTGGTGGGCACTGGAGCATCCAGGGCTGAGCATGAGGGCTCTACACACAGTGCCGATGTCCCAGGGCTGGGACACCTCAAGTGCCCCACTGTAAGCAGATCCATTTCCACTAATAGCTGGTGGATGTGCATTCTGAGCCCACAGGCACCTCAGGCACATTTCCAACAAACGATGTGGCACACACAGGAATTCATCCGAATCCAGCAAAAATCACTTAGCTTAATAACGCTGCCCTGATTTAATTTTAACTTTTCATAAAGCATGAGAGATGAGTGGGGTGTGTTTGGTGTTTTATGGATTACTGATGAGACTGGGCTCACATCTGGCTGTTTTATGTGGGTTTTTTTTTTATAACTTCCAAAAAGGAGGGGGTTGAGAAAGGAAGTAGATGGATAATTAAGAGGAAGGCAACACCTGCGAGATGTGCAGCCATCTTCTACCCATGGCAAGGGGAAGTTTTCGCTTCTCTCTGGTGGGTGAGTAGCTGGCGAGAGCCTGGGAGTCTAGAGATAACGGTGTCTGTTAATGGATCCAGTGCTGCAGATGTGAGTGTCCAACGGGAAAGACACCACACATGCACATGCACACATATGCATGCACACACACAGGTACACGTGCACACATACACATGCACAGATATCCACACACATAGGGCACACAAATGGAGGAACAATTTTATACTTTTTTCTACTGGTCTTCATTTAAGCAGCACTTTCAGGGCACAGTAAGTCCAACGGCTGCCCACAGAATGACTGTGGTTTGCAAGCACTAGATTGGAACAGATGTGCTCACAAAGTGATCCTTAACTCTTCTTTCTTCTACCCTAACTTCAAAATACACCCAGCTCTTCACCATCTCTACAGGTATGCTCTCAGAAGGCGCCATCATCTCTCATTTACGTTGGTACCATATTCTCATCCCAGATCCCTCCATGTCCTCTCCTGCCCCTTATTCTATTCTCAGAGGAGCAACCAGAGTAATCCTGATCAACATACGTCAGATCCTATGATCGTTTTGCTCAAGCCTCCCCAATGGCTTCTCATTTCTCTCAGAGCAAAAGCCAAAATCCTTACAGGGGCTCAGGGCCCTGCATTAGGTGTTTGGTCTGCACCCTTCCTCCCTCTTTGCCCATTTGTCTGAGTTACCCATTGCTCCTTAGTTCTGGCCACACTGACCTCCTTACTGCTTCTCAAATATGCCAGGCAATTTCCACCTCAGGGCCTTTGCACTTGCTGTTTCATCTGTCTGGAAGGTTCTTCTCAGGTACCCATGTGGCTCACTCACTTCTTTTGTGTCTTTGTTCAAATGTCACCTAACCATCCTATGTAGAATTCCATCGGTCTCCTGCTACCCTGCCCCCAGCATTTCCAATTCCTCCCATGCTGCTTTATTTTTCCACCCTGAACCCACCATCTTGTAAAGTACTAAGGAATTTGCCTATTTATTTTTCTCATTTGTCTCCACCTAGCAGGCTATGAGCTTCACGAGAACCAGGGATGGCCACCCCAGCTATACCCTGGAGGCTATCACAGGGTCTGGCACAAATAAGTTGAGCCCTGCAAGTGGGAACTGCACAAGCCCTCTTACACACCAATTTTTTTCAATAAATATATAAATGCGGTAGCAATACAGTACAGTACTATAAATGTGTTTCTCTTCCTTATGATGTTCTTAAAACATCTTTTCTCTAGCTTACTTTCTTGCAAGAACACAGTATATAATAAATATGGTGTATAATAAAATATGGGTTAATCAACTATTTGTGTTAATTTATATTACCAGTAACCTTCCACTCAACAATAGCCTATTAATAGTTAAGTTTGGGAAGAGTCAAAAGTTGGGGTTTTTGACCATGCAAGTGTCAGTGCCCCTAACCACCGCGTTGTTCAAAGGTCAACCATATTGGGGTGCCTGGGTGGCTCAGTCTGTTAAATGTCTGACTTTGGCTCAGGTCATGATTTCATGGTTCATGGGTTCAACCTCAAGTCGGGCTCTTTGCTGACAGCTTGGGGCCTGGAGCCTGCTTCAGATTCTGTGTCTCCCTCTCTCTCTCCTGCCCCTCCCCTGCTTGTGCCCTGTGTTTCTGTCTCTCAAAACTAAACATTAAAAAAAGTCAACCATATTAACATAGTTGTATAATATACATAATAATATATTATGAATATATGTGTTGAATAAAGAATCAACAAATGTTTTGTTCTGATTTGTAGGTGTATTTGTATAAACATATTTAATTCCATTAAGTTTATATTTATAAATCTCCTATGTTGAAAATAATAAAGCTGGACAAAATGAAGAGAGCCACAGTACATCAGAAGACCAGTAGGCAAAGCGACCATGGCCAGAGCAACTTGGAAAGCTCTGTGAGGGGACCAACTCATCCTCCTCTGTACCTGCCGTTCCCAGCCACTCTAGGACACCGCCTGCAGGAACAGCTATGCTCTGCTACAGAAACATGGATACAGAATTCAATCTGGCACACCTCCTGCCCTGCACTATCTGAAGCCTTTTTACTCCAATGGCTTTCTCAGGACACAATGCCTCCCTGCCCTGAGACCAGGGTCAAGAAAGCCCATTACTCACAGACTGTATGTGGACATTATCAGGGCTCAACCAGGGCCAGGACAAGAAAGCCAAAGGAAAGAAAATGTTGGGTTAGAATTTTTAAGGCAGAAAAGAGGCCAAGGTCGCCGACCTTCCCCCCACCCCACCCCATCTTCAAGCAATCCCCTCCTTTTCCCAAAGCTGACTGGGTGAGCCCTAAGGTTGAATTCCTACTTTAACAAGCTCTTAAGGAACATCTGTCCATCCCTCTCCATTGCTACCAAAGGCCGGTACACCAGTCAGCCTCCCTGACTTCAGGCTCTGCTCATCCTGTCTCTTGTGCACACCACCAGATTCATGACTTTAAACACCATCACTCTAATGGAGCCACCTTATTAAAAAGTCCACAATTTTGCCTATTACACTAAACTGAAGCTCTCCTTGCCTACCTCACAGTCCTGCAAGATGGGCTTTGTTCCACCTGTCCAACCCCATTTGCCACAGCACCCCCACCTGAACCATCTGGTTCAGACACCATTCTTCATTCTGGCCTACCTTACACACCTCATGCTTATCCCCACCTCTCCTCACTTATGTTTGTGTTATTGCCTTTCACTGGAAGACCTTCCCTTTAGCCATACAAGTACCACTCGTGCTTCTAGAAGACTCAGCCTCAAACTTCATCTTCACCAAGGAAATGTATTCCTCTTCTACAACTTTATAACATATTTGGTTTGGTCTGCATGACACCACTGTCTTACATAATATGCTATTAGTTGGATATATATAAGCCTCCCATAAATATTTACCAACTGACTGGTGCCTACTGCCTTTGTACTGATATCTAGAGGATTATTCCTTGCCTGTGGGTAAGGAGCATAACACTGGGCTTCAGTGTCAGGCAGACTTGGATTTAAACCTCTAGCCTGCCACTTTCTATGCCAAAATTTGGCACAGTACTTACAGATTTAACTTCTTTAATCTCAATTTCATCCTTTATAAAAGATGAATAAAAATATATGCCTCCCAAGGTTATTATAGGGACAAAATGAGATAGTCCCCAAACTCTATTAGGGCAGGGACTTTGCCTTAGTCACCTCCTTGTCCAGGATGGTAACTGACACACGGTTCTCCTCAGTAATAAAAACCGTGAATGAATAATGTGCATAAAATTCCTCACATAATCTGGTGAGTGGTAGATAATTAAAAAAAAAAAACAGAGCTATCACTGACAGCCTTATTCTGATGCAAACTTAGAATAATGCATGACCTCTTCCTAAAGAAATCTTCCATGCACCTGGCAGCCATCAGCAGATCCTCTCTACCTTTCTCTGGATGAGGCAGTACAGACCCATTAGCTCCTTATCATTGATCTCATTCCCTAATCTTTTCATCTCCATCTTTGAGGATCTTTCTAATTTCACACAAGATAAAAATTAAGAAGTCTAGTTAATTCTGCAAGGGAAGATTATCCTTCCCAGGAGTTATTTATTTCACCCGTGTCTTCCTCGTGTTACCAAAGACCTCTGTATTAGCCTTCCATGTTCTGTGTTCTCCTCCCAGACTGAGGATGGACTTGTAGAGCTACACAATAGTTCTGGCACATATTTGTCCATCAAACATCACATACATAATAGATGCTGAAAAAAATAAGTGTTGAGCAATTGAATGAATGCGCCAATTGATTAAGTAAAGCCAATTTTGCAACTGTGGACCTTAGAAATAAATGGCAGAAATGAGTCTAGACTACGGTCTTACAAATAAAGCAGAAACTTTCTTTCCAGTCTAAGGGAGAGGATACTAGTGCAGCCATGGTCTTAAGAAGCACTCTCTCTGCTAAGGAGCTTTTGTTTGTTGGGCCACCTGCCTATTATGCATAGTTATCCAGATGCCTATGTCAACCCCTATCTCCCTTCACCAGCTCCCCTATTTGTAAAACAAGTCCCATCAGCTTTCCATGACCTTCCAAAGAGGTTAGTTGATGAGTGAGACAGTTTACTTGAAACCTTCTCCAACCCCAGGAGAATGAAATGCTTCAAAGGAACTATGTTTTTACTCCACTGTCAGGTGAGGATGGAGCTTACGTCTGACTGCCCCACAGAGACAGCAGGCAAGAATTTCTGTTTTATAAGAGTTGCTACACCATCTGCTTCAGAGTGATGCAGGGCAGGTAAAGAGTGTGAAAATGAAGAGGAATTCGTAAAAGAGCTTACTCCTCCCTCATCTATGAGAATGGAAACACAACTAGAGTTAACTAGGGGAAGTGGAGAAAAGACCACCATATTTCTCCAGAAATATCAAGAGCATTAGGCTGTAATGGAAAGAGAATTCTCAAAACTTCCATGGCACTTCAGAGAAGATTAGGGAAGAGTGGAAGCAAGGGGATGGTGGGAAAAAGCCACGAAGGAGAGATTCCCCACCTGAACATGAGGCGAATGACAACATCACCATAGTGAACCAGTCTTCCCAAGGATGAGTAGGATCCATCAGCCAGCCTGGGACAATGCTGAGATGTGAACCTGGCCATCCTCTACACCCACCCTGTTTTCTACTAAGCATTTCTCTGCCTCTGCGACAGAAGCCTATCCTGCCTTTCTGTTGGGTGGCCCAGCTCTCTTGTGCTCTTTTCTCCTCCATTAAAGAAGTGCTCTCAGGGGGTGCCTGGGTGGCTCAGTTGGTTAAACATCTGACTCTTGACCTTGGCTTAGGTCATGATCTCATGTCCTATGAATTTGAGTCCCGCATCAGGTTCTGAGATGATGGCGCAGAGCTTGCTTGGGATTCTGTCTCTCCTTCTCTCTGCACCTCGCCTGCTTGTGTGTGCATACTCTCTTTCTCTCTCTCAAAATAAATAAATAAACTTAAAAAAAAAAAGAAGTGCTTTCAGGAATGGATTTGATAAACTTCTTCCTGTTGAGTGTATAATGATAATAAGAACTCATGAATTACCACTTCTAAATATATGTGTTTTTCAGCTCATATTAAAGCCTAATGTGAATCATCTAAATTTTGGGCTTTCAGGGAAACCCATGTGACATGATTTCCAAGAAGAATGGGATATATGAAATTAGGGCCAACTTGGGCAAATTTGGGAAGTGTGGTCCAAGGGGGAGGCTTCTATTTGAAAGTCGAGGGCAACTCCAAGCCCTCTGGAATCACCCCAACTGAGCTGGTGCTTGCATTCCATTCCTCAGCACAGCCACCATGCTCATGATTGCACATGCTCACATACACACACACATACACATGCTCACACATACACATGTGCACATGGATGCTCATGTATGCATATGCTCACACACATACATGCTAATGCATACACGTGCACACACATGCTCACACATATACATACTCATGCATACACATGCACACACATACACATGCTCATGTATACACATGCACACACATACACATGATCACACACATACACGCTCACACACATACATGTGCACATGGATACTCATGCATGGATATGCTCACACACATACATGCTAATGCATATACATGTACACACATACACATGCTCATGCATACACATGGTCATACACACCTCACACCTCAGCAGGGAGGCCTCTGTTCAGGGCAGGAAAGGCACCTATAGTGGGAAACTCTGAAAGGGGTGCCCCACAGAGCAACCCAAGGTCTCTCCAGCCAGTGTGGGGAGAGGTGCAGGGAGCCTCTCCAGGTGCCAGTGAAAACATGTTTCCTTCAAACACAAGTCCTGTCACAGGATGTGGCTGTTGCTAGGTAACAAGGACTCCCCCACACACCTTCTACCTTCCCACCCTGGACAGGAGCATGAAAAACCTGGTAAATGCCTCCAGTGTGTTTTCCAAGCCCCCTCCTGGGAAGGCAGGCCCCCGGCCCCACCTCAGTGAGCTAGCAGGGATGCACAGGTGGTGGTGACAGCATGGCACTCCCTCCTGCAGCCCCTTACCCTGCCCACCGGCCCCGAGCCGCCGCCCCCCCCCCCCCCCACCGGCCCTGGATAATGCCCAGAGTAAACTGCTTGTAACATTTCTGGCACTGCAGGTTGTCAGATGATCATCAGAGACCTAGGTTTGAATTTGAGGAGAGAGGTACTGACGGTTGACGGTGGCAGGGAGGTGTGCAGGGGACTGGCTTGATTTTTGTGCTTGTTAGCTGTTTTAGAATTTAAAGGGAAGTTTGCTATTCCATGTGGCCCTTAGAGCGTGAACTACCAGGGCGGTCAGCGGGGGCCGGCCAGCTGAACTCTCTGTGGACCAGCACAGCAGAAATCGTGGCCTCCAGGATTCTAAATAATCAGGGACTGTCAGTACCAATAAACCTCAGTCTCTGAAGCCCCAAGAGGTTAAAAAAAATCCTCCATGCAAGGTGACAAAGAGATTTAGATGAAGAATCCTTGGGGAAAAGAAGGGGGCAGCCACAGCCTGGAGGGATGTGTTGACTTCGGCCCATCCGAGAAACCCCCAGTGTCACCTGACTGGCAACCCAAGCCCCAAATCAGTCTTCCCAGGACACACAGGCACATGTGCACAGAAAAGATAATGTTAATGTCGCTCCTTATTTGTTTTTCTGTCTGCAAAAATGCCCACTTATCAGTATTTAATGGCTCTCAGAAATAAGCTATTTTAGAACATCATCCAAGATGCAAATGAGTCACTGAAAGCTGTCGCTCTGACCTTTCCCTGTCACTGGGTAGATGTTTCCAAATCAATAGCCCTCTTCCAAGTGGCATACCTCAGTGCTGGCATTCCATGATGGAGCCGAGGAACGCCAACGGCTAGACCCCTAGCCTTTGCTCTGGGGAGTGACAGATCTCCAGATCGTCCACATATCCTTGAAGAGGAAGTCCCTGCAGCCGTAGGAGACAAAATGCTGTCTCCTCAAGAGGTTGTTTCCTCAGCTTTCTGGCCTCCATGAGAAAGCCAAGTCGTCTGGCGAGTAATGACAAAGGAAGGCCCACACAGAGAGCCATCTGTCATTTGGGAGATCCGGACACACACAAACCGGTCACACAAGGTCCCCCCAACAAAGTAGTCCCAAAGCTCTGAAACTAGTTAACAGCACTGCAAGTGAGGACATGCAACCTTGTGGAGCCCTCCCCCGTTTTTGACTTCTGTTGTTTCTGATGATATCAATCCCACTTGGACAACCTGATTCCACCCTCAGACACTCGAAGAGTCAAAGTGGTTACTATTAACCGAGTAGCTAGGCTTGCAGGAGGGCATTCCACTCCCACCACACACCGACTGCTCCCACTTCAGAGGAGAAACAGGTGAAGCAAGTTGGTGCAGCATGACCACCAAACTGTATTTTCTCATAGAGAAGATTTTTTTCCCCAAAGGAACACATTCACATGACTTTTCTTCTTTTCAGCAGCCACCCCAAACACTACCCCTATGGAACACTCGGACTTGGTAGCAGAATTTTCATATTTCCCTAGATCTGAGAATCCTCAAACTGAGAGCCATCCTAGACTCTTCCCTCTCCTCATTCCCCAAAGACTACTCTCTCTTCATTCTTTTCATAGGATGATTTTACCTGTCCTGGGGGTAGTAACAGTGACATGATTAAGGGCATACATTGTGAAATCCCTGGTTATGTGAGACCTTGGGCAGCTTATCCAAATCTGTGCCTCAGTTTCCTTCACATGAGTTCTTAATAGTATCTACCTTAGAGTCGTTGGAAAAATTAAGTGAGGAAAGTGCCCAACTCTTACTAAATTCCATTATTATCATTATAGAGGAGTTTTAAGAACCAAAAGTTTTAAGAACCTAGGTGCAGCAAGGTACCAGTGCCTCTCCACTTAGACACCACCATTAATGCTCTAATCCAGGACACCATCACTTCTTGCCTAGACTATTGGCAAAGCCTTTCATCTCTCTAACTCCTGAATCTCACCTCTCCAATTCCTCTTTCATGACACTCTAGGGACCCAGTTCATTAATTTACATCATCCCTCTGCTTGAAAACCATTAATATCTATCTGTTGCTTATTTGATAAAGTCCAAACTGCTTGTTATGGCCTAGAAAGCTCTTCACGGCTGGGCCTGCCTCTTCAGCTTCACTTCCTCTCACACTGCTCCCATCTGCCTGAAATAGCCTTTCCATTTCATCTGCCAGAACCTCTGGACACCCTTCTCCCCACAGCTCAACTGCCATCTTCTCTAAAAAGCTCCTCTGGGTTTGGCTAACTGATCTCTATCTCTTCTGAGATTCAACTCTACCTACCCCTGTTTACACATCTGCCTTTTCTAATAGAGAGTTAAAGACAGGGACAGTGTGCCAGGTCTCCTTATCTTCCCCCATGCCTGGAATGATGGCTGGCACAGAGTAGATGTTCCATAAGTACCTGTGGGTGAAAAGTCTGCTCTTGCAAGGACATAAACATAAACGGGTTCAATGTCAACAATTCTAATCACTGGTACAACCCCACTGGGAACCCTGGAACACCCCAGTGTTAGCCTGGGTATGCTTTCAGCCAAATCTCTATACCACGAAGTGGGATTCTGCCCAGAAATCTCTGCAGCATGGGGCTATACAGAAAGCCAGATGTACCCTCCCTTCCCTCCCCACCCCCATTCTAGTCTCTCCAGAATCCAAAAGGAACATTTAGTTTTTAACAGTACTCACACTCTGTTGGCATACTAATTAACACCAATTAATCATCTTCATTAGGTGTGATAATGACTGGGAGAGAAAAGATTAGTTCCAACAAAATAGTCTGTGCCTATATCAAGTGTCCTGGTGGCTCATGAGATTAACCCACCTAAGATCAAAGCCTCATCAAACTACCCCTGCTCTGCTGGACCTGTCACTAAACCTCTGGATGATGTCAAAGAAGCAAAAATGCCCATCTGGGGAAGCTGCCAGACATACAGATCTACTCTAAACAATCACTGAGAAAGTAATAGATGTCCTCCCAAAGCAGGAATTCTTTGCAATCCTAACAGCCCCAGAATATGACATGCCATTCAGTTACAATTCCTAAGTCCCTACGGAGACCAGGAAAATGCATCATATGGCCTACCTGTTCCTACGTCGTTTCCAGTCAATGGGGACCAGTTCAAACACTCCTCACTTGCCAACTGCCCCTCTCACAGCCTGTCCCGTCACCCAGCATTGGCAACCCCAGCCTTCCAACTGTTCTAGCCAAAGCCCTTGCAATCTTTCTTTGTTGCTTTCCTTCTTCCATTTATCACAAGCTACTCGTTAAAAATAAAATTCAAGAGGTGCCTGGGTGGTTCAGTCAGTTAAACGTCCAACTCCTGATCTCAGCTCAGGCCACAATCTCATGATTCATGGGACTGAACCCCAAGGCAGGTTCCGCACTGACAGTGCAGAACCTGCTTGGGATTCTCTCTCTCCCTCCGTTTCTTCCTGCCCATCCCCCACTCATGTGCGTGTGCTCTCTCATAAATTAATTAATAAATTAATTTTAATAATTAATTATTAATTATTATATATTAATTAATATATAATTATATATTATATTATGTGTTTATATATTAATATATAATAATTATATATTAATTAATATTTAAATTATTAATTTAATTAATAATTTTAAAATTATTAATTTTAAAATTAATAAATAAAAATAAAATTCAAAATATATACAGTATCTGACCACTTTCTCATTGTCTCCACCCTAGCACAAGCCACCTGGACCACTGCCTCTCTACTAATCTCCTGCTTCCACATTTCCCTGCCTTTGGTCTATTCTGAACACAGCATTCAGGGTGAGTCTTTTAAACAATAAATCTTATATCACTCTTCTGTTCAAAATCCTGCTTGTCTCTGTCAGTCCTTCAATTGGGCTACAAGGCCCTATGTGACTTCCCTGCCCCCACTCTTCTTGGACCTTCCCTGATTCTCTCTCCCTTTCTCAGCCTATACAACAATACTGGCCTCCTTGTTGCTTGAACACATCAGGCACACTTCCACCTCAGGGCCTTTGCCCAAGTCTGTACCAGGTAACCCTCTTCAGGAGGCCTATTTGTAGACCACCCTCTTTGAAATCATAACCTGATGCCACTAGCTCAGCATTCCCAGCTCCCACCCCCTTTATTCTGCTTTCCTTTTTCTTTTTTCCATAAATATTAACAGCATCTAACATTTCATGTAATTTACTTATGTATCATTTGTATTATCCATTATCTGTTTTCTTCAGCTAGAATGTAAACTCAATGAGAGAAGTCTATGATTTATTCATTGATTTATCCAAGGTATGGAGAATAGTACCTGGTATATAGTAAATACTCAATATTTACTAGTAAGTAGCAAGAACATTTAAGAGAAGTACACAAAAGTGACTATGAGTATCCTTTAGAGCCAGGGAGAGGACAGGAGAGATCAGGGCAGTTTCCATGGAGGACATGACATTTGAACTGAACCTTGAAGGATGGAGTAGGATTTGAACCTGTAGAGTTGAGTGGAAGTGTTCAGACAGAGGGGGCCAGTGTGCAGTGGGCCAACAGAGGGCCTCTAGAGAAGAGTCGGTAGTTCAATTAGGCGTATAGCAAGTGGTGGGCAAGTAGGTGGTGGAGAATTGGGCTGAAAAGAAGCCACAGCCTTGCCAGCAGGAAAAGAGCTTACTGATGGCAGTTGCTAGGGATCCTGCGAGGAGCTGGGGGTGTCGCTTCCCTTCACCACTCTACTTTATAGATACATGAACTAGGACTGTCCTACAAAACATCATCAACCTTCAACAGGCTGGGGGCTAAGAGACCTCTAAGGTCATTCTCTTTTTCATCTCACCTACCACATTCATGCCCGTCTAGGGGCCTTTGCTCGTGCCACCTTCCCAGTCAAGGCCCTGGCTTCTTCCCCCTCCTTTACTTCCTAAGACTGACTAAGCCCCAGCTCAAGTCTTCCTTGTACTTGCACTTGCAGCCTTCTCTGACCACCACCCAATGGTCACCCTCTTCTTCATGTTCACTGCATCCTCCGGTACCCACTGAACCCTTCCTTGTTCTCTGGCCTTTTGATGTATGTCTGTCTCCTCATCTACATTCTTCAGCTTTTGGGCAGGGCCAATGCCTTAGCCTCTTGTGGCTTTGGCACACTCCTAAACACTCAGGAGGTGCTGCATAAAAGGTCTGTGCCCAAGTGCTCTTCTCGAAGCACAATTAATCCGGGCCATTGTGGCATTTGTAACAGTGCACCCATAACACCCAGCTGCTCAGATCATCAACGCTTGCCATTCTCTTGAAGAAAAGAACCTCTGAGAGAGGGAGAGTTACATTCTGACCTCACCTTGAGATGATAGGGGTGGAAAGTACTGGTAAAGTGTGTGTTTGTTTTTATTTGTTTTTAAATAAACAGACATAACAAATAACATGTACTGGGAATGAGGCACCTGGGTGGCTCAGTCAGTTAAGCGTCCGACTTCGGCTCAGGTCATGATCTCACAGTTCGGAGTTCAAGCCCCACGTCGGCCTCTGTGCTGACAATGCAGAACCTAGAGCTCGCTTTGACTTCTGTGTCTCTCTTGCCTCTCTGCCCCTCCCCTATCCTCCCCACCCCTCAAAAATAAATAAACATTAAAAAAAAAATTACTGGGAAGACCCAAGGAATAAACTCCAGCATTCACCTAGCAGTTTCCTACTGTGTTGTTGGAATGATCTATCCACTAAATATTACAACTAGGGACCCACAGCCATGGCTGACACCCCCAGAGAAGAATGCCCCCCTCAAGCTGACAAGATACAGTTTTTCTGAGCATTCCCTTCACTCCCACTCCCAGGTGAAAACCATCAAAGTCAGCTTTACATTGGCATTGTTCCTCCCACACCCTTCCCAGGGCAGCTAAGCATACTTAATTTAAACACAATTTCTTAATGGTTACACTTTTGCACATGAATGTCTTTTGGCTACTGGAACTTTTTTCAGTGCGTGTATCTGATCAGTGGCCCAAGGCCTTCCCTAATTATAACTCCCAACTGTCCTCACTGGCTGCAGCAGGTGTGGCTTCTGACATGGCTTATCCTAGTAGCAAAACACAAGAAGGTGGTGGTGTCTGTATTCATAATTCAACAGAAGAAAAATGTCTCCCCTTCTTCACATTTTCCTACTGGACTTTCCATCTGTACCACTCAGAATGTCAGGAGCAGGGCAGATGAAAGCACCAAGAGAAAGAACATGCACCTGCTGATCATCAATGCATTGACTCTGTGTCTGTCTCTGGAACTGGCCACTATATTCCCCTGCAGCATCTAGGAAGGTATCAGGACAGCCAGGAATAAAACTAAATGCTTTCCTCTCTGTTACACCAGTCTCTATGCCTGTCCTTCGGGTTTCTAGCTCTCCCTGATTCTCCCTCAGCAAACATATCCCACCCCCTGGCTCCCTGAACAAATGTCACCTATGGGAATGACATAAAATCTGGTGTCCAGGTGGGTATACTTAATACAAAGCTATCGCTGAGTCTGAGTCTTGCCTCTGCCCAACACCATCCTCTTCAATGGGATGAGTGTGATTATAAGAACATGAAACACTGAGCAAGGAGAATAAGGAGCATGTAAACTTGGTCCAGACAAGGGAGTCGGTTAAAAAGAAACAGCTAATGTGTCTGAAAAGTATTAAACACAATACAGCACAGTAGTGCTTGCAGCCCATTAGATAAAAAGAAATGAATGAGCGTGTGTCTGCAAAGTATTAACTACAATGCAGCATACTGGCGTTTGCAGCACCCCCTGGCAGTGATAATACTAGTTATTAACTATGAGATGTCCAACTTAAGAAGAACAATGGAGAAACAGGTGCTGTGTGTGATATGTAGTGTCTTTACCAGATGTGGAAGAGGGCATGAGAGGGGGCGGCAGTCAGGGCTTGGGCCCCAGAAAACAGCTAGGCTGGGAGCCACATGCAGATGAGCTCCCCTCCTACCCCCAGAGGCCAGAAGTCCACCCACAGTGCTCAGGGTCGCCCAGCTGGAGAAGGACAGGACCTCCTCCAATACATTGCTTGTAAGATCCCGCTGGTCAGGCTGTAGGGAGGCAAGCCATGAGTGGGAAAGGAAACAGAATCTCCAGGAATTAATAAAAGGAATTATTTATATATTATGCCCAGGAAGCCTGGCAGGATTAGTTACTAATAAAACTGTCCTTTTGTTGGACTATGAGTTTTGATGACAGGGAGCAAGTTAATGGAGTACTCTGCCTGGACATAGGAGATACTTGGGAGAGTCATTTTGTTTTCTGTTGTTGTTGAAAGCTCTGTAAGTCCTTTGTACCCAATTCCTAAAAAAACAAAAGAAAAAAATACATAGTGTATGAACACATTCAGGTTTTTACTCATGCCTAAATATAACTATCATTAGGGGTGCCTGGGTCGCTTAGTCAGTTGAGCATCCAACTTCAGCTCAGGTCATGATCTCACAGTTTGTGGGTTCGAGCCCCATGTCAGGCTCTGTGCTGACATCTCAGAGCCTGGAACCTACTTTGGATCCTGTGTCTTCCTCTCTCTCTGCCCGTCCCTTGCTTATGCTCTCTCTCTCTCTCTCAAAAATAAATAAATAAATAAACATTAAAATAAATAAATATAACTATAATTATAGTTGTGTGTGTGTGTGTGTGTGTGTGTGTGTGTGTGTGGAGAGAGAGAGAGAGAGAAAGAGAGAGAGACAGAATTTTCTCCCAAGACTTTCCGTGGGTGGCAGGAAAAAATATCAGCATTATGCCAGCATTATAGCTGATGTTTGGTACTATTTATAGAGCCGGCCATGGCCATGTCAGATCTTTAAAAGAAGCAAAACATCTGGGTGCATTCCAAATCAGACAGGAAAAACCTAAGTCACAACACATTGTACAGAGGAAGGCCGCATCTTTATAAAAGTTACAATTTACATTTGCTAAACATAATCCTGTTCCTCGGAAGATCTCCGGGAACCTGATTCTGGTGCTGAGTGGAATGAAAAAATAACACAATAACCATTGTGTATTTCAAGTTTAAAAAAGTTCGGAGGTGATCCCTGCTGACAGCCTGACACCGGCAGTCTGCTTGGGATTCTCTCTTCCCTCTCTCTCTCTCTCTGCCTCTCCCCGACTTGTGCATGCGCTCTCTCTCAAAATAAATAAAACTTTAAAAAAACAAACAAAACAAAACAAAAAAGTTCTGAGGTGAATGAATGAATGGTTTTCAGAGGGCAGAGAACACACAGCATCTCCTCAGCAAAGGGCCTCCAAGTGGCCAGTGGCCATCGACAGTCAATCAAGACAGACAGCCTCATTGAACTGAAGTCAGCAGCTGCCCTGGAATGTTTTCAGCAGGGCCAGAGTTAGAGCCAAAAATGTCCCTTCCTGCACCTCACTTGAAGGCAGGCAGCTCCCCGTTCCTGCCCATCTCTCAGAGATGTCATAAGGATGAATTAAAGAAAAATATTTAAACTTACATAACACTTGGGACATCTGCACTAAGAGAAAAAAACTCACTATTTCTACAATATTTCGCAGACCTAAAGCAAGTGTGTCCTACTTTAAGCAAAACCAATATATTTTAAAAATTCTGGATTTTGAAAGATCTATATCAGAGCTAAATTGTCCAACATAAAAAAAAAAAAAAAAAAGCAAAGAGTAAATTCCACAAGGATTGAAGGCTCTGCTTTACACACCAGGGAATACCCAGCACCTAACCCAAGACCTGGCACATGACGTGTCCTCTAAAGGTATTTGTTGAATAAAAGAATTATTTTTGTTAAACAGCCAGCTCCATGAGTGCACTTGATGAATTCTAAAATTTGCAAACGTTCTGTTCAGATGCTCCATCCTTCAACACACATGATGCAATAGGTAAGACACCTCTGGAACATGGCCCAGGCTTGGGGACAGCTGTGTCCTGTAAGACACCCCTGCCCCTTCCTATGTCACCCCTGGCATGTCCAGCCCCCACATTCTGTGAGCATGATGTGGGCAGGGCTGCTGTTTTAAGACAACCTTTTCCCGGGGTGCATGGGTGGCTCAGTCGGTTGAGCATCCAACTTCAGCTCAGGTCACGATCTCAGGTTAGTGGGTTTGATCCCTGCATCGGGCTCTGTGCTAACAGCTCAGAGCCTGAAGCCTGCTTTGGATTCTGTGTCTCCCTCTCTCTCTGCCCCTCCCCAGCTCATGCTCTCTCTCGCTCGCTCTCTCTCTCTCTCTCTCTGTCTCTCAAAAACTAAAACGTTAATTTTTTTTTTTTTTTTCAAAAAAAGAGAACCTCTCTCTGGTTTCCTAGTGACAACCGTAAGGAAAGAGGGCAGCAGGTTTCAGTCTGGCTATGGCTTTGGTAGTGACTATACACGTGGGTTGTTACCATCTGTGGCTCCCGGGAAGCTACTGGATTTCAGGGCTGACAGCACACGAGGGCAGGCTTCCACTCTGCTTGATTCTGTCTTCACAACATACCCACTTCTGCCTCTTCATTTCTAAATGTCTGTTTTTATCTCCACAACATTTGTTTCTTCCACATTGGTCAGGGAGGGGGCAGAGAAGGATCCATACACAGCCTCCCAAAAGGCTTCCGGGGGAATCCACACAAGGCGGGATCCACAGAGAACCACTTCCCAAAGAGGCCAAGAACCTGATCCACTCAGGGTGCTGGAGTTCACATTCTCTCTGTAGTTTTTATTACTTTTACTATAAAAATTCATAAAGGCTCACCGTAAGATGTTTAGAACTGCATAAGAAAATATCAAAAGGAAAACAAAAAACATCCATAATCTTACCATCTGGAGAGAATCTCTATTAGCCTCCTGGGGCACTGTATTCATGTTTATGCACACAGGTATGTATTTCATTAGGCAAGTTTAGAAGATATTTAACCTACAGCTTTCTGGACACTGTCTCATGTCACTAACATTCTTCACATATTTTTATTTCGCTGCCTACTACTCCACTGTATGGATGTACCATAATTTATTTAACTAGTTTCTGTGATGGGAGAGAGCCGATTCCAGTTTTTCAGAAAAATAAATAGCACCATAGTGTACAATTTTATACACTCATATGTCTTCACATCTCTGATTATTTCCTTCGGATAGAATCTTAGAGGTAAATCAAAAGTACAGAACTCCCCAAAATCATGCTTACCAGAAAGGCCTCACCAACTACAGTTCTAATAATAGGGCCTGATACCATTCTATCATATCTCCATGACACTGAACATTACTGACTGTCATTTTTAACCTTCAGTAATTTTATAGCTGGAAAAATGGCGTCTCATTTCCATGTTAATTAGCACTTTTATTATTGTTATTATTGGAATTGTTATCAGCGGTAAAGCTCGACTGGACCTTCCGTCACCACCACATGGCATCCCTGTGCAAGGTAGGCCCCTCAGCCAGGCACTACGGGAGGAGAAACTGAGGCCCACCTGAGTGATTTTCACAAGCTTGAACAGCTAACTTTCAGAGCTAGGATCGAAGCCTGAAAGCCCTATCTGTCTACCTGTTCGACTCTGCTGATTAGTGCTAGAGTCACACATTTTTCTTGTGTTTCTAGCCACTGTATTTCTCTTTCTCTGAACTCTAATGAATGTTATTTTTCTGTGTAGAAAAACAGCCCTCAGCATTTTGGATGTTTTGACACTACCGGTTTGTGCCAAGATTCACACATCACCCCCCAGCCCCTCCTTCCTCAGTCCAGCCCAACCACCCACCCATCTCCCTGCACATCAAGTGTGACACATCAAATGTCTCCTCTCCATGTTGCAAAAAGTTTAAACTGGCCTCACCTAAACCCGCTTGAGATTGCTTGAGATTGCTTGAGATTGCTTGAGATTGCTCCCAATGCCCTGGAGTTTAACTAAACCCAGACTGGGAAATATCCACACACAGTCAAAAAAGTGATACTTAATATCAACCCCATGGGGCCAGACAACATGGAAGGGCCAGAAAACGCAGCTCTGGCAAGGGCCCATTCTACTGGGGCATCCACTCCTTCATGTGCAGAAGGCAGAGCAAGAAGTGTTCTCTCCGGACAGAGACAGGAGTATCTCCTGACAGACAGCTCCTAAGTCAGTGCCACGTTTAAGCGCACAGGCCGGTACCTGTCCACCACCGTCACTCCTCGGGGACCCATCCCCCCCACACAGGCAAAAACCTCTCGAAGGATGAGAGCCCCAGATGCTCAGGCAGGTAGGGGAACACCCTCCTACCCCCCAAACTGCCTCACGCTGACAGCTGGAAGGGAGCCAGCTAAGGGGGGAGGCTCCCTCCTCGGGAGGTACCTGCTTGCCCTAGAATTCATGCCGCAGGAAAGTTCTGCAGGGTCATAAACCAGCCTTGAGCCTGCCTCAGAGCTCACTCTGCAACTCGCAGCCATCATTTGCTTGATTCAGTTCAGGTTAGGGAGATGGATAGGATTTTCCCACAAATCACTTGATTAGTGTGAGAAATCTATGTTCCTGCTGTTCTAAGCGTTGCAGGGATTTTGGTTCCCTTTAAATCTCTCTCAATATTATGGTTCTTGCAGCTTTCAGAGTTTCTTCCCCAAGATTTATTTTTTGAAGGCACTGCACTATTTGGCAATTCTATATTGTTCCTCTCTGGTACCTTGACCAGCAATGTTGAGAAGAAGCATCTGAGCTCTGAAACCCAGAAACAGGGATTCCGACCTTTTAACTAACCATCCTGGGATAGCTGCTGTAGCAGAACCACATGGAATCCATGATCTGGCTGCTGCTCACCACAGCCCGCTAGCCGGGACCATCCTGGCCGAGCCTTAGAGAGAAGGCACCCCTCCCACCCACACCATTGTCACCCCGCATTCCCACAGATTCCTGCAACTTTGCTATATTCTAGGCACTAGGTGGGATACTCGATGACTGCTATTCCACTTAATCCCTACAACCCATCTATGAGATGGGTATCATTAGGTATTTGAGAGGGGGGAAACTAAGGTTTGGAACAGCCACACGGACTCCTTGAGCCAGGCCTGTGGAAATAACTTGGGTTTAGGTGGACTCTGGGCACCTATACCTCTGTGTTTCCATATTCTCTACCTTATATCGGAAAGACCATCATAAATAAGATTTGGAGAAAAGATGAATGCGTCCTCTTCCTCGGTCAGCCCTGAACCACACACTCTTTGCTGCCTTTATCACTCACACAAACAACCTCACATCCTAAGTGTGCACAGTGTTTGGACCTTTGGCCGTCCAAGAAAAGTGCCGTCTCCGAAACACAGATGGGCCCGGGGGCAGGTGTGTGTCCTATATGTGCCAGGTTTTGTACAAGGCCACACACCTTCCTGGACTGTCCTGACAGCACATAGAGGCAAACCTGGTCCCTTGGCACACTTCCGGAAGTCCCCTGAGCAACCCCCCGCTGCCCTCAAACTGAAGTTACCCCTTCAGTCCTGCACACAGAACAGTCTGGGAGGTAAGTCACCCACCTTGCTTTTCTGCTGGGTCTGTGATCTTAGATTCTTCTCTTTTCTAAAGCCCCCAATGTCCGTTTCCTTCCACCAATCCCGCTTTCCCCCTGGGCTGTTTTCCTGGTTCTCTTCCTTCAGGCATCTAACTAGCACTAAGGAGATGTTCGATTTCTTCCTAGTTTATATGAGGGGTTTCTTCTTAAACTGCAAGGACTTCTCCCCTTGTCCTAGGGCGTCTGAGAGGAAGACACCAGAGGGCTCAGCCCCCACCTTATGGGTTCTACTCCACGTTTAGATCAAGGACCTTCGGTAGGTCCCTTTCTCCCCAGAATAATGTCTGCAGGTAAAAATTAGAGAAAGAATTTTCCTCTCCTTCCCTCCTCTCTTCTGCCTCATAAAAAGATATAAAAAAAAAATAAGAAGTCTCAAATAAAAAATCTTTAGGAGGAAAAGGGAAAAAAGTGCAGAGAGCCTCCCCTAACTCTCCCTAACCCCAGGCCAGCGATCTCTCTCACCTCACACAACTGTCTGATTTCAGAGGAGGAGTTACAGAAACTCCAATAAGCAATTCCATTTTCTGAGAATTCAGTTGTGAGAGAAAGAAAGAAAGAAAGAAAGAAAGAAAGAAAGAAAGAAAGAAAGAAAGAAAGAAAGAAAGAAAGAAAGAAAAAGACAGAAAGACAGACTATGCATAATGATGGATTTAACTTGACTTATTATAGTGATCATGTTACAATATATTCATATATCAACCATTATGTTGTACACCTGAAACTAATATAATGTTATATGTCAATTATAGCTCAATTAAAAAAAAATACAGCCACACAAGAGCTACCTGGGTAGGCAGCTCCAGGCCCATGGGAATCTGAGACTATTTTTTGAGGACTTTCCATCCACAACCTCATCTTGGCCTTATTAATTCAGTCATAACTCTTCAGAATTTACAGGGCCCCTTTTACAGTGAAAAGCTCAAGTGATGGCATCGGCACAAAGCTTTTAATTTTGATTTAGAGACTCAGACCCTCTGTCACTATCTCACGTCCCACTTCCCTTGTGCTCAGGGGACATCTGTTTCCAGGGCTCTTGGCCGAGGTCCCCTCCCCACCTCCCAGCCCTTGATGTTCCTTTCTACTCACTGACAGAATGAAGCAACAGGAGAGAGTCACCACTCTGATCTCCACCCACCCCACCACACCCCACGTCCACCCACACACCCAACTGCCTTCTGACCATGGCTCTCCTTCCCTCCCCCTTGGCTGTCCCCTCAGCAGCCAGGCCATGCCCGCCCCATTCACTGGATTGCAGCCCCTCCCTTCCTCCCTCGGGACCATCTCCCAGCACTTCTCCCCGCCTTCTCCTATGTCACCTTCATGCTCTTGACTGGATGGTTTCCACCAGCATACAAACACCCTGATATTTTCCCCATTTTAAGGGGGTAATCCTTACTTTGACCCCACATACCTCTACAGTTCATCTTCCATCTCCTTGCACCCCTCACAACCCCACTCTTCCAGAAGGTTGTTTACATGTGCTATCTCCAATGCCTCTCCACCAACCAGCACCGACAGGGCCTCCCCTCACGTACCATCAGCATACTGATGGCTTCCACACTTGTGTTCAATTCTCAGTCCCCACCTACTTCACGCACCAGCAGTCTGTGATCAGATGACCAGTCCCCCTCGAAAATGCTTCCCTTTGTTTCTGAGGCAACATTATCCCATAGGCTGCTCCTTCTCAGTCTCATCTGCGGGTTCATCTTCAAGTCCTAGAACAAAGGTCAGCAAACACAGCCCGCGGGCCAACTGCCTGATTCTGTAAACAAAGTTTCACTGAACACAGCCACACTCATTCATTTATATGTTGTCTGTGGCTGCTTTTGTGCTACAAAGGCAAAGGGCACTAGTTGCAGCAAAGACCACACGGCCCCACAAAGTTTAAAATCCTATCTGGCTCTTCAGCAAAGTTTGCCAACTCCTATTCTAGATCTGTAAATATTGGGGTTCCCAGAATTCAGTCTTTATACCTCCTCTCTATCTACACTCACTCTCGAGGTTATCTCCTTTGGTCCCATATTTTAAATATTATCAATACACTGACAACTCCCAAGATTTTTCTCTAGCATAAACTTCTCTGAACTCTAGACACATAACCCAACTGACTAGCAGGCATTTCATTTAGATATTTAACATCTCCCTAACACAAATGTCTCACCTCCTGTTTCCCCCAGTGTGTTCCTTCCACAAACTTTTCCATCTCATGCCAAAAGTCTTGAAAGTCATCTTTGAATCCTCCTTCTCTCAAACCCTCCATTCAGCCCATCAGGAAATCCAGCTGGTTCCACCTTCAAAATATATCCAGAATCTGAGGGCTCCTCACCCCCCACTGCTACTACTAATCCAAGCCACTACCCGCTCTGCCAGGATCATTGCCTCCACATAGCTCTACTATAGTATGCTCTCAGGGCATGTACCAGACAGCCAGACTGATCCCTTTGAATCCTACACTATGTTACTCCTTTGCTCAAAACTTTCCAGGGGTTCAATGAAGCTCACCTCGACCTCAATGCTACATCTGACACTACAAGTGTCTCCAGCTTCAGGGCCTCTCCTGGCGTGGACTGCCCTTCCCCCAAATATCTGCATGGATCACCCTCCACGGCCCTGGGTCTCTGCTCCAGTGTTACTTTATTACTGAGACCCTCCTGGACATACCCTTTCCATACACACACACTCCATCCCCTTGCTCTGATTCATTTTCCCCCCTTTCACATATCAGCCTCCCTACATATTGACTTACTTGTTTGCTATCTGTCTTCTCCACTGGAATATAAGCTCTGAGTAGATGGGGACTGG
This sequence comes from Prionailurus bengalensis, assembly GCF_016509475.1. Lineage (NCBI taxonomy): Eukaryota > Metazoa > Chordata > Mammalia > Carnivora > Felidae > Prionailurus > Prionailurus bengalensis. Next base: position 41,824,956 of record NC_057344.1, on the reverse strand, counting down.
GTCAGTTCTGTCCACTACTCATTCTAAAAGCTTAGAAAACTGTGATGGTCAGTTCTTAATGTTCTGAGCAATGAATAAATGAACACATAACATTTCAGGAGCTCACGTCCCTGTTAAGGTAACTGAAGGATGAGAGAGAGAAGCACATCATTTCCATCATGGTGAAATCAAAGAACAGGGCCATGGCCTCAAGCTCTCCCGGCCCGGTAGCCTGTGGCATCCCTCACTGACCTGTCCCAGGGAATGGACAGGCACCCTGGTCCCCAGCGACAAGCAGCCTGCCCTACTGCTACTCCCAGCACCTCTCTGCAGAGCCTCCTGGAAATGGGGAGAAAGCAGAATGCAGAAATGGAGAAGGGCTGCTCTGCAGGCAGAGGGAGTCCTGTTCCTGCTCTCCCACAGACCCCCATGGTCACCAGGTCTGGGCCCAGAGGGGGTGGCACAGCAGACAGAGAGCATCAGGCTGCAATCCACCACCAGGGTTACCCACTGACTGCTGGCCACACCATGTTGCAGTTTCCTCTGCAAAATGAGTCTGAGGACCAAGTGCTTAACAATTTGAAAATAGGGGCCTCTGGGTGGCTCAGACAGATAAGCATCTGACTCTTGGTTTCAGCTCAGGTTCATGATATCCAGCCCCATATCAGCTCTACACTGACAGCGCACAGCCTGCTTCAGATTCTCTGTCCCTCTCTCTCTGCCCCTCCCCTGCTCACGTTCTCTTTCTTTCTCTCTCTCTCAAAATAAATAAATAAATAGATAGATAAATAGATAAATAAATAAACAAACAAACATTTAAAAATCTGAAAATAAAGGGTAGTCTCAGACTCTTTTTCCTGTCTTATTTGTGTCTTATCACACTTAAAAATCTACAATTTAGACAGAGGCTATGCTTCTGCTTTCCAGTCTGCTAGAAATTCTACCTCACTTCCAAACATCCCTCTTGAGTTCCCCACCTACTCCCTGACCCTGCTCCCTTTTTCTTGCTTTCCCTGTTGGCTCATAACTTTTCCTTCCCCTTCTCCCATTCTGGAAAACCGAAGTTCCAGGTAGGCAGGGGAGGCCTGGCAGAATAGGAACCATCCCAATCCCCCTTCCTGTCTTCCCAGAACCCTACAGGGAAATTTCATGTTCAGCAGGAGCAAAACCAAGAGAGGCAGCGAGAAGGAGGGAATCCACATGAGAACCCCGACTCATTTCCTCCTCCCGCCCAGTGGCACTGTGCCCAGCTTATTACATAGGAGGGAGTCCCAAAAATAAAGCAAAGCCTGGGATGAGAGATGCCAAGGCACTCTCCCAATCCCCCCCTGACTGAGCCACATGACCCCTCAGCAGCTCCCAACGTCGCATGCTGGCTCTTGGCCTCAGATGGCCACTCACACCCAGAATGTGCCTCCTTCTGTCCAAATTGCCCTCATCCTTCAGGGCGCAGGCCCTTCTGCCTCCACCAGACTTTGGTGACCACACACGTTCTCTCACTGGCATCCACTTCTCTCGGCACCTCCGGGACTGGGCCTCAGGGCAGGACTCAGCCAGATGCACCCATGTTTTGGAAGTCACCTCACGTGTGTGCCACCATCAACTCATCAAGTATCTGCCAGGGCCCCACGGGGTACTGCGTCCCCCCATCACTGCACCCAGGACATGCAGGCCAGCAAGAAGCCCCTGTCCGTCAGGAGGTAGGGGGGTGTCTGCAGGCTCCTTCCATGCCAGCTCTTCTGCCACCCAAACCGAGGCAAGTGGCTCTGCCCTTCCCAGTATCAATCCCCCCTGTGCACAATCAGGATGAGGACGCCTGCCCCATCCGCCTCTGAGGCTTGCGAGCACAAAACACCGTACAAACGTGCGTTATTATCAAAATAAATAGAGCAGCAAATCAGCCGGGCCCGCACTGCTCCTCACCCAGCCCCACCTTCTAGCAGGCTTCTCCCCTTTTCCCAGTGAAGCCTGTGAAAGCCCCAAGGATGTGCCCCTCGGAGTCACACCGCGGGGCCAGCCGGCTGTGACTGCCACAGAGAGGGGGACTCTCGGGCTGCCCAGAGTTTATGTAACAAAGGAAAGCAGCTCAGGAGGCAAAGGCGGTCTGGAAAAACAGCAGCAAATGAGGGGCAGGATGCAGAACCACAAGGGCACCGCCGGAGACCCCTGCACCCAGAGTCCCTCCTCTAAGCATGACAGCCGTCAATGCATTCGCTCAGTCTCAATTAATAAGTGAATCAAGCACAAGGCATGGCTTCTGGGAAGGAGGGGAGGGCGGCTCCACACCTTCCTGCTGGAAATCTGCCAGCTGTCCCCAATAACACAAGAAGCCCTACAAAACAGCCCCCTCGAGAAAGGGTACATGGGCTCCCTGCCACCAAGCTCTGCCACCCGTGAGACGGGCAACCCTGACACAGTCATAGCCTCTCTGAGCTTCAACTTGTCCACCTAGGACATCTGCAGATGCATGTAAACACACCCGCTGCGGGCTAAGCTAGGTCTGACCACTGTAAGGGACAGGCTGGGGACGTGTGTGGAAGGGGGAGGAGGTGAAGAAGAAGGGGGAAGGTCGCCACTGCCCGTGGGCACCATTCCCTGCACGGAGATCCTGCACCCTCAACATCTGAAGCAGACTTTTCGCAGGGTAGCATGTGACTAGCAGGTGCATTTATCTGATCTCACCAAATGGATTGAGGACACCTGGCTGGCATGACTTTTTTTTTTTTTAATGTTTATTTATTTTTGAGAGAGAGGGGTAGGGAGGGACAGAGAGAGGTAGAGGAGGACAGAGGATCCTGAGCGGGCTCCCTGCTGACAGCAGAGAGCTGGATGCAGGGCTGAAACTCACAAACCGTGAGATCATGACCTGAGCCAAAGTCAAATGCTTAAAGGACTAAGCCACCCAGGCGCCCCATGTTAGGACTTTTAGTGGGCAGCATAGTGCCTGACACATTGCTACATATATAGTCCCTGCCAGAGCATTTGTGGTTTGAGTAACTGATTTAAAAAGCAAGTTTGTCTGGTGTGTAAGATAACACATTTATTTACTCTAAGAAATTTGGAAAATGCAGAATAGTTTAATAAAAGAATCATGTGTTTCCTAAAACCCAGAGATACCCACTGTTATCACTCTGATATATTACATTCCATTCTATTTTTCAGGACTGTATGCATTTTTTTTGTTTTTTGTTTTTTTACAAAATTGCATTTCTACTCTATTTACTTTTAAGCCTATATTTACTTGATGCACATTAGCATTTTCCCATATCCTTATATATTATTCAATGTAACTTTAATGGCTTCCTTGATTTCCATTTTATGGATGAGCCATATTAGATTTAATTAATCCCCCCATACAATGTTTTGTTATAATGAATAATGCTGAAAGGAATATCCTTGATTAGAACTATTTTGCACAGCTCTGATTATTTCCGTAGGAAAAATTCCTAGAAGACGAACTGCTTACTGGTTTAAAGGGTATCTTTTTGAGACATGACTCCCGTGTTTGCAAATGATCTTCCCATCAGCTACGTCTGCCAATGTCCACTTCCTGGCATCTCAACAACACGGGGCATTTCATTTTCATTTTTGCTCAGCTGGTAGGTGGATAAGGATACCTTGTTTTTAAAGTAATATTTTAGTTATTAGGGAGGTTGGACACCTGTATGTCTTTTTCTGGACATTTGTGTTTGTTTTCTCTTTGTTTGTGCTACCTATTCACACCCTTTGCTCACTTTTCTGTCAGGGGACAGACTGATTTTTGAATACTCTACAGAGAAGAGAATTAGTCCATAGCCGTCTTTGCTGACCCTGTCCCCGTGTTTAACAATCCCTCCATTAAGGCATTAAAGTCTAGCTTATATCCTTCTCCTGTTGTTGAAGCCCATTTGCTCCTGCCTGTCTTCAGTGGGGAGCACTGCTCTGTCATCGACCCATGTGACCTTTCCTTGTCACCTGTCAGCATCTCCTCTAAGATATGAAAAATTCCTCTTCATTTTTGCCTGATCAAGTATAACTTAAGAAGCCAAAGCATCACCCTTTGATGCTGTCCCCTTCTCTTCTTCCATTGCCACAGTCTCCCTTCAGGCCCTCATCATTGCTCACCCAAACCGCAGCAAATGACTTCAGGACCAGCCTCTCTAGCCCAGCCTTGCCTCTCCCAAAACTCACCCCCACCCTCCATTCCACAATTCCTTTGTCCTAAATGCAAATGTGACTGCCTTTCCCTGCCTAAAACCCTTCTGCTCCTCAGTCTGGCCAGCTGGTCCTTCCCTACCTGGGGACACTTCCACCCCCTCTCTCTCCCGCACCCCCCAAAACAAACCTCATGTGCTCAAGATGTAGCAACACCCAAGTATTACTCATAGAGCTCTGACACACTGTGCTGTTTCATGCTTCTGAGTCTTGCAAATGTGGCTGCCCTCCTTCTCACCTCTCCATCCACCTGGTGGGATCCTATTTATTTCTCAGGTGTTCCTCTCCCCAAGAGGAATCCTCTGACCATGCCAAGTAAGGCTAACCATGTGTACCCTGCATCCAGGACCTACTACCATCACGCCCACAACAACTTGCTGTGTCCTAGTGCAATCACCAAAGTTGAGGGCAGAAATGTGAAGTCAGCTGAGTGTCATTCTGGATGGAAAGGGACAATGGCAGTGGGATTGAGACAAGGTTGCCCTGGGTTAGCCCACTCCTCTGATGAATCTCTCGAGGTTCTCTCTGTGGCTGTAGGCACTTTCACCTTCTGAAGACAGGCTCTGACATCCCTTGGCTTTCTGTCATTTCTTGTGCTACATACCCGCTCCTCTCCCTCAGCTACCCCAGCTCTCTCCACCCTTCAGGCCTGTCTCACAACCTGGGCAGCCTGGCCCCTGGCACCTGCTGTCCTCTCTTCCCCTTCGGTTCCCCCTGCACCTTCTGTCTTGGCAGATCCTCAGACACATGTCCTGCTGGGCTGCCTCAGGGGCTGCTGGTCTTCCCAGGCAACTTCCCACAGGACAAGGATCACACACACCTATGTCGTTCCTGATAGACTCCCTAGTGCCTGCCTGAGTGCTGGGCAGAGCGCTCGGAATGCATTGGTTAGCACAGAGACATGCCCTGAACACCCCCTGCCGGCCCGTAGCTGGCCCAGCACAGACCTCCATGTTTCCTTCCTTTTACTCAGCAACTACGCATGTGCACTTGACTATGAATTTACTTTGTGGTGCCCACTTCACCAATTCATCTTGCTTGCTACAAGGCTCAAACCACTGCAAGGCAAAGCCTGCACAGCCTCTCTGCCTGATTCTTGAGAGCTTGAGGCTGTTTTCATCCTGAGGCTGCTGGCTGGACAGCAGCGTCCTGTTCCTCCCCTGACACCAGAGGGAGCCTGCCTCTGGGCCTTGAGACTGCCCACCCCCTCGCCGCTGTAGGCTCTGGCCCTGGGCCTCCCTGGAGGGCCTCCAAGCATGCCCCAGAGATGTACGTGCCCAGAAACAAATCAAGTCTGGCTGGAAGAAATGTGGAATTGCAGCCCCACGTTGTAGAAGCTTCTCTTAGAAATGACAATCTGAATGAAATTCCAAATTCTGTTTCATTTTATAAAAGTAACTGATGATATAAGGGTCTTATCCAGATCTTATGTGTGCTGGGGACGTCTCGTTTCATTCATCCAACAAGGAGCTTGAACTAGACGTCTAAAGTTTCTCACCTCCGTAAGATGCAGAGTAAATTTTTTTTTTTCATATCACTCTTCCTCATCCTCCCGCTGCACCCTCATCCCCTCTTTTCTGCTGCAGTTTCTGGCAGGCATTTGTCCAGCCCTGGGCTCATGGTAGTGCTGCCCGATCACCGACTGGAGCTGAACGGTTTGCTGTATAAATCAGGGAAGGTGGAGTTGAGTAAGTACACCATGCTAGTAATAGGCACTCAATAAATACTGCTTAACTGCAGGTGCCCCTGTCTCCACCATTTGCTTAGAGAAAAATCAGGAGCCCAGAAAAAGTAAATGGTCTATTCAATTTGGAAGCAAGGGGAAGCTGATTCTGGTTCTGGCTCTGCCATGGGTCAGTGTGTGAGGAGGCCACTGAGGCCTGCTTCCTCTCCAGGCCTCATTTGCCACACCTGAAAGTGAAAGATTAGACTTGAAGAGAGGGCCTCAAGCAGTAGACAGGATCTGCCAGTAAAGGCAGCACCTGCTGGCCCAAGGACTTCAGCTCTCAGCCACTCTGATAGCCCCAGAGCAAAGGTGAAGCTTCTGAGCAACCAAAAAGGGCCCCCCCTCGGGAAAGGGCCAGGATCCCTGGGCCAGACGGGCCCCTCCTTCCGCCTCCTCCTCCAGCTGAATCTTCTGCTTATCCATTTCCTAAAGATCATCACGGAGGCTCCACAACCTTCCCTTTTTAACAACTCTTGCTGACGGAAAATTCTTCCTCATACCTAATCTAAGTCCATCTGCTGCAATTTCTGTCTATTTTCTCTCGTTCAATCCTACTGGAGATGGAGAACAGCTGGTCGCCATCCTCCATATAACATCCCCTCCTAAACCAAAATCAGTTATTACATCACCCTCAGCCTGTTTTTCTTGTGGCAGAGCACCCACCGTCCCTCCGACCTGCCTCCACGGATTCTGGCTCTGAAAGCATCACTGAGCACCGTGGCCCACATTGGAGGATGCTCTGCAAGCTCCAAGTCCTCCCAGAGCCATAACATCCTCAGCTGGATGTAGGACTCCAATGGCAAAATCCAGAGAGAAGGTCAGAGCAGAAAGAGATCATGAGGACATAGGCCAAGCCCCTGACTTTATATACAAGGAAACTGAGGTCAGAGAGGGAAAATAAGTGCAGCACCCAAGGTCAAGTCTGAGGGATCAAGCTCCAGGTGCCAGACCCCAAATAGTGCCAGCATGGGGCTCTGAGTGCCTGTAGCATGTCCTTGACACGGTAAGAGCAGGACCAGCCTTAACTGAAAAGCAAAGGCTCACAACTGCCCAGACACTCCCTATCCAAACTCTATCTTCCAAATCCCAAGGCAGATGTCTGCAACTCCACTCTAAACATCTTGGATTTCCATTTAGAACTCAAATACCTGCATAAGTGGCACCACTCTTAACTATTTACACCTTAGTATGAATAAGTAGATTTGATCCTTTCTAACTCTTGATAGAGAAATTTAGGGGTGAGAAGAGAACAAGGAACAAAGAAATTGGGAGAATGACAGGCACATATCACTGCTGGCTAATGTCTCCAAGGTCAGTCCAATGCATGGGGACTGCGGGTGGGCGAGCCGCAGGATAGTGGAACAGTGAGGGTCATGCCTGGTGGAATCCCTATGCATCTAACAGGTCTGTGCTCAGTACATCTGCCCCACCTGCCTCCCAAGGGGTGGCTGCACCACCACAGGCGCTCTTGTAAGGTCTGCATGGAACCGAACGTGGTGAAGGATTGCCTCACTGCTCCCTCAGGGCAACTCCATGTGCATCCCAGAACTCTTGACTTCCCCTGGTTAAGTGTTCCAGAAGTGAGGTGAGCAGGGTGTCTAAAATTAAATCTCAACCTCTAGGGTTCCCTTAAGTGACGGGAAGGAAGAATCATAAGGGAAGGAAGAAAGAGAGGCATATACCAGATTAAGTAAGATTGTTCAGTGTGCACCAGCTCCATAATGGGGAGGGAGGTAGGGCGCATGTGCATAAGGAAAAGTAAGTCAGGTGAACTATTACTAATCATTTGGGGCCACGAAATCTTCCAAAGTGAAGAATAACGGGAGAAAATAACCGTGTGTGGTGCGTACATTTCAGAGCCCAGGTTTCCAAACAGCCTTCACCCCGTGATGAATAAACAGAGGCATCATGCTCCAATCTCCTCACCTTTCAGGGGATGCTCCAGATTATTTCAAACCTCCAGACGCACACACCCCCAGGGTAACCGGGGAGTTCACGCAACTACCCAAGAAAAAAAAGAAGACATCTCAACGGCCCCTTACAAAAACGCATAACACAATAAACGTGCTTATTTGATTTCCCCAAAACAACAAAATTAAATGTTCAAATAGGAAGACTAAAAGGCTCTTCTCTGATAAAAATTTTCATATGTTTTCAATCCTTTTTTCAGGGTTTCAGGGGACAGATTTCTTTAACAGCAAAATTGGCACAAAATGACGAGATCAAAGTAGGTTGCAAAGAGATTATTTACTGATGTGTTCATGATGAAAAGAGATGACAGGAAAGAGGAACAGAAAAGTAAGGAAGGGACTTTGACTTGCCAGGTAAGTCACCCAGGGCTTGCGAAGGCACACAAAGAGATAACCCCTGCTTAGCACAGTAGTTAAAAGAGAGAAAACCTTTTGCCCAATTGGGGAGAGGAGAAAATGCTAGACCTATGGATGGCGCTTGCCCAGGATTCTGGCTACAGCTACCATGTTTGATGAAATAACGAGTAACAAATGCAATTTTCTGAGCACCAATCAGTCCCTTCACCATAAACCTGCACCAGGCTTCCCAAGGAACTAATCAACCTGATACCAGAGAATGAATTCTCCAAAGTGGATCACAGCGGTGTGGCTGGATCCTGGATTTCATGCCCCATCCAAGGTGAAGTTGCAGGGATGGTGTTTTGCATTTCATCAATTATTCTTCAGCTCCTATTATGCTTTTTTTAGTCTAGAGTTGTTATTTTAATAATCTTTGTTCCAAATGGGGAACTACAAGGAAGAGGGATGAGGAGGAGGAAGAAGGCAAGTGTTCCAGTGTGTCCCACTTGCACTTTCCAAGCTCCCTCTGCCCCCTTCCCCCACCCTGCCTTTTTCCTCTCCCTGCATGAGTCACCATTCAGGAGCTGGTTTAAAAGCCTTACTTTGAATGTCCTCTATCATGATAGAAATCTAGCAGCTCAGCATCAATTGAAAGGACCCTCAATTTTTGCTACCGGTTTTTTGGTTCCAGGCACCCCCTTGAACTCAAAAGCATTTTCCAGTTTTATGACTGCCTTCTTGAAAACCAAAGTGCCCCCTTTCAAACTCCCCCCACACACACACCTGCTAGGTGCTGCCTCTCCAGGGCTCTCTGGGGCTCACGTGCCCTAGACAGACCACAGGGGTGAAGGTGTGTGGCCAAATATGCCCCAAACAGCAGATAAAAGCTCTGAGTTTACTCTAGGCTCCCAAACACAAAGGCATAATTTGCAGGGCTGCAAGTTTGTTGTGTTTACTGTCAGACAACATGTGCAGAAGAGAAAGCTGACTGTATCCTGACCAAAAAAAAAAAAAAAAAAAATCAGGCAGCTGTTTTTTTTTTGTTTTTTTTTTTTTTAACCATTGTGAGTAGAGCTTCCACAATAACAGCAGCCACCCGAAATAGCTGCTTAATGGAGGTGGGGGACCTGTTGTGGCAATTAAAGAAAAGAAGAATTAAACACTGAAAGTGATTTGGAGAGCCCGAGAAGGGGGACTGGCATCTGCACCTCAGCAGCAAGGGTGTCATAGGGACAAGGGGTTGCTGGAGGATCCTTCCCAGGACTGGGAATTGAACTCCTCAGCTTCAGGTCTAGGATAGAAATCAGGGTGAGGCAATGCACCTGACCCCCGCTAAAGCCCCAAGGACTTGTAAGATCAGTCCCGGACCCGCAGCTTCAGAGCATCCAGGAGGTCAGAGGACAGACCTGGTGAAGTGCTGTAGGGCATTCAAATAGGAGCTGCCTGAGCCAAAGCAGGCAGGAAGTTCAAGACCAAGCTCATCACCTTCTCTTCATGCTTCCTAGGGGAGGCCTACCTACCTAACATCTCCCATTTGCAGAAACTCTGGGAAAGGAGTTTTCCCCACACGCAAAACTGGGTCTCAGAACAAGTGAGGGAGGCCCTTGTGGTCCCACAATTTAGAATGCACAAGGGTGCTTCGAGGCTGAACCAGCCACTGACCATGGCGAGCATTTTTGCTCAAATAGCAATGATCAGCAGTGTAGACGGTGGCTCCAGCACCCTCTGGGGCACAGATAGACCTGCGCACCTAAACAGACCCAGCCCCTCAGAGCTTGCCCCTCCCACCAGCCTCCACCTCCCAGAGCCCTTGGCACGCTTAGCACTGGACAGCCCTTCTCTGGTAAGGGTGTAACCTTCACACAGGATACAATTTAGCTCCAACCCCTCTATTTCAGGACACATCAAGCCTGGAAAGTCTTCCAGTTTTCGGGAGCCAATCAATTAAGTTATTTCTTCTCCTCTGACAACTGTTTCGTTGGTTTTTCCCCAAGTTGTGTGTCACACGGATGCCCATCAGGTCAAACAGGACAGCCTCCCACACCCCCAGGAAATTTTTTTTCCCCACCAAGCAAAATGAACTGAGACAGACTGGGCAAGGAGTAGGAGGGAGGAAGGTCGCAGAAGTTTGAGGAAGGGCCCAAGTTGAAGGTCACATAGTTGAGGGAAGGCAGGTCAAGGTAATGGAGAGGGGGCAGACCCTATGGAGAAAACCCAACCACCAGTCATGTTTCTCAGTGTCAGCTTCCCAACGATGGGTCCGCCAGGAAGCGGCACATCCAGGGGTCCAATTCCCTTCACCCAGCAAACCTGAATTTACACCCCAACCGTGCAGTCACCCTAGCCCAAGACCAGACCTATTTCCACAGACCTGGGTGCAGCTAATTGCGAGAGTAGTAAACAAAGCCAGTTCTAGACAGCGCAGAAGTTTTCCAAATTGTCAGCTTGTTTTCATCCCAACAAAAGATGGTGATTTCCTATATCTGTCACGTTTCCTCGCCTAAACTTTTCTCTTCTTTCTGCAATCCCTCTACATAAGCTAAACTGCAAGCCACTGAGAAGGGGAGAGCAGGAGCCGCACCCCCCGGGACGCAGGCAGGAGTACCTTTTCCGCGGAGCAGAGGGGCTGATGCCAGAGGCTCGCTGCCCTGCCGAGCCGTGGAACGATGCTGTCGGGATGGAGCACGCTGAGGATTACGCGTTCCCGTCTCTGCGACCAGACCTTTCGGCAGCTCGGCCCAACTGTGCTAGCGATGCACTTAGCAATTATCTGCTGGCGCCGACGCCCCGCCCTCTGCTCCTGCGATTGGCTCTCCAGTCCCGGGCAGGACTGCATTGGTTTCAGCCGACCTCACTCATTGCCTTGGCTCCTACTATTATCTAAGCCATCAAAGGAAATAATTCCATGTTTCATTGACAACCTGTAAGGCTCTCCCCGGGCCTGGCGGGGGTGGGGGTGGGGGGGTCGCAGTCAGGACTGGGAGTCCAGTGGAGGGAGGAGGGGAGAGTAGAAAAAGTAGGGGGTGGGGGAGAAAGAGAGCTCGAGAAGGGGTGGGGGTGAGAGGGAAAGAGAGAGAGAGAGAGGGAGAGAGAGAGGGAGCTATCAAGCAATCAGATTCTTGCTCCAGCATTTTAACTTCCACAAAACAGAGCCCATAGCAACAATTTTCTGGCCTTCTTTTTCCCCCAACTGGTGAATGTTCCTGAGGGTAGAGAGAAATGTAACAGTGGGGTTTCTGCCTGTGTCAGACAGGCTCTGGAAAGCAGAGCAGGTAAGGGCTGAAAGAATATAGTGCTGGTTTTCCCGGGCCACCCTGGAGGGCATGTGAAGGTCATTTTCGATTATTGGGGGGAAATTACTATTCATCTTCACTGGACTTTATCCATCAGTTCTTTCCCTAGCGGTTCACCGAAGGCCCCAACCTGGGAGATAATTTCCCTGGCAGCCTATTCAGAGTCTCAGAAGAGCTGTTCTAAAAGTCAGTGAAAGTCTGGAATTCTTCACTGCTCTCACTGGGAGGTCCAAAGAGACAGGCATTCCAGAGGTAACCATTCAGAACCCTCACTTTTGCTTATTCTGACCGGGCTTCAGTTAATGGCTTAGACTTGTGGCATCAGGCAAGGCAAGGAGAGAGGGGGAAAAAGAACTCAAGGGGTGGGAATGGCATAAATGCTTCCCCTTGTTCAAGAAAAAATCATAAAGCGCACGTTTTGGCATTTATTTCCCTAATGTATTTTTTTACTATATGGGAAGGACATTATTTGGTAGGTGAGTTTTTTTAAGAAGAAAAAAAAAATTTAAGGGGTCTTTTAAAAAAAGCTCCTAGAATGTCCAGTTTCAGATTAGTTAGAGACTAACCCTTCCCCATTCTTCTGGGTTCTGCACCTCTTTGAGCCCAGGCTGCTGTCTGGTTCCTTCCCCGTGGCCTTGAACAACAGCCACCCTTATCACTGCCTGCATCCTCAGAAGCAAATGGCATGTTCCCCCTGCCTTGTCCAGTGCATGCATGCCTGGTTTCGGTAAATATATCATCTGTAAGAGCAGAGACAGCATCATGTATATCTTTATAACTCCACAGACAGCACCTAGCTCTTAGTGAGTGGACAGACTAATAAAACCCAATTCAAAACAAAAAGTGTGCATGGCACCAGCCTCTTGGAATCGTCATTCCACTGTGAGTACTTATCCAGCTGGGCAGATGGGGAGGGGGCCCGACCTGAAGCCCAGGAGGTAAAAATTCAGGACTGACACTGTGACCACTGCAGCTAGAAAGTCCCTGCAAGCTCTCGGTGCCTCTGTTCTCTCTGGAAAATGAGGCAGCTCTTCATCAATGCCTTCCTTCTCCCTCAAGCATTAGAGAGAAATGAGATATGGGATGCACATTTTATTTGTGAGACAGATACCTACAAAAATTAAGTCGTTTCCATAATGGCTTTCCGAATATCAATATAGCTAAAAGGAGGGTGACCAAATATTAAGAATTAAAAAAACTAGGACAGGGGATATAGCAAAATATTTGTTTTCCATTTTATTCATTTGTCTAGGTGAAATTCTTACGAAGACACATTGATGAAATTAAACTTAGCTGTTCATTTAACATTGACACTGCCCCAGAAAATCTGGCATGTTCTGTCATGGTGTAAAAACCGTAAATAACACCTTTATGATTTAAGCAGTAAGATTTCCACGTCCAAGAGAAAGCAGGCTTCAGACTTGTTCCCTCACACTTTGCCTCTGTCTCCCCTAAAAAGAAATACGAGAAATAAACTAAATTATGAGAACTCTCCTGGGCCTCTATCAAAAGTTCAGTTGTCCTTAAAGGAAAAGGAAAACATTCCAAGTGATTTTCTAAAATGCTTTGTCTAAAACAGCTTGTCCTTACATGTACTATTTGCCTTTTGAAGATGAGAGAGAGAGCTGCAAACAGTTGTTTATGTCAGTGCCTTTTAAACTGCCTGGTCATAAAATATTCTCTTTGAGAGAAGGATGATCCCTTTGTGTCCCATAGATCAACTGCTTAATTCTGAGAGTTAGAGAATGCATATTAAGTATGCAGTTTCCACTGGTACTTGCATTTGTATTAAATATCAGCTTCATACAATTTAAATGCATTGGGGTATGAAATGTACCGAATTCCATTTTGTGGCCAGTACTCTGGCAAAGCAGTCCATTTTTGACTGAACAGTTTCGGTGCGTTAGCCATCTGAAAGGCTTTGAGGGGTTCATGTTCCACTTTGAGTAATTAAGGAAAGAATGTGGGTTTCCTTATTAAAACGCAAATTAAACAGCAGCCACTGGAACTACCATTTTTCTTGCGGGTAACCACTTCCTACAACAAATCACCCTGACCTTCCGTGGGAGGCTGGAGAAACTCTGCGTTTACGCTTGTGTTTGTACCATTTTCTCGGTTATCATTTATTTATGCCAAATTCTGTTCCTAAAAGGGAAGAGAGGAGAATAAATCTAGGCAATGCCAAGAAAGAAGGAAATGTGTGAAAACAGGAGAAAAAAAAAGAGGGTGACTTTCAACACTACATCTTTGCTAATCGAATTGAGCCACACAATATCATTTTAGTGAAAACATGATATTAGCGGGATTTCTTAAAACCAGCATTGGAGGAAGGAAAGGTTTCTCAGAAAACTTCTCCCAGCACAGCTCCCTGAGTAGAGAAACTTGGAGGAACAGGCTCACAGCTTTCTCTTCCAGCTGATGGCAGTTGTGAAACTTTATGTAATCTAATCCCTTCTCTCTCCACCCACCCCCTCCACCCCCCAAATCAAACCTGTGGAGCCAGTGACATTTCCACTAAGTATGAGAGGGGACTGTGGCTGCCAAGAAGGTGTCAGTCACCATGAGCCATTCTTAATGATTTCATTAATTACTAATGAGTCTTCAGAAAGTTGGTATTAAAATAGACAGGGCACCATGAGGTTTAAAGACAGTAAGGAATCCTTGATTATTTAAAATACCCTGCTAAATAAAAGCAGGTGGTTCTGGTGGCTCAAATCATGATTGTATTTACTAGCTAGACAGAGTTGTAAATCACCTGAAGGAAAGAGAGAGAAAGAGATTTGGAAGATTAAATCGCCCACCGAAATTCTGTTTGGCTTCAGTTAAATTCTTCGTAAGAAATATGGAGCTGAAAGCTGTCATTAAATATTGTCCAGCAGTGCACCAATTGACAGAAGTTGGAGAACTGAATTAAGAAGGTCAGCATGCCTTCTGCGAGGCTGGCTGATCACATGTGGCATGAAACCCCCTTCCAGAATACGGGTCTGCACACATGAATACAACCGTTGGACCCCCTGCCTGCCAGGACCCATGTCCTAACATAGAAATCTTCTGGAAAGGACCCCTTGAACATGCTCACAATACCTGCCACACATCATTTTCTCTTTTGTAAATCAGAGTAATAGTAATTATTTCTAGGGCTGCTGAGAAAAGGATGGCAAAGCAACCTACAAAGGACCACAGAGATGTCCTGCCACTTGGTATTAAAGCAGTGATGTCTTGGCATGGGCTACTATTACTGTGATGCACAACTACTTCGCTCCACTGGTCTGGGATGTCAGATCAGCTCTTGGAGTGGGACCAGTAGATGTGCAGAGGGGCAGAAACTGTGCTCCAGGCACAGGGCACAGCTTTGGGCAATGAGGCTTTACTTCCTCCTGCCTAAGGAAATTCACAAAGTGCCCCATCAATGTATGGAGGCTAAGAGAGTGTCACCCGAGTGATCTGCTACAAGCCACAAATATTTAAATATGCATATTTTATGGGGCACCAGCAGGGTGGGAGGGCGGGGCTCAGTCAGTGGGGTGTCTGATTTCTGCTTAGGTCATGATCTCAAGGTTTGTGAGTTCAAGCCCCACATCCTACTCTCCCCTCTCAGCAAGAGCTGTCTTCTAATCCTCTGTCTCCCTCTCTCTCTGCCCCTCCCCTGCATGTGCTCTCTCTTGTTCTCTCTCTCTCTCCCTCTCCCTCTCTCTCTCCATCTCTCTCAAAAATAAATAAACATTGAAAAAAATAAATATACATATTTTATTATTTTTTTAATTAAAAATTTTTTTAATGTTTTTATTTATTTTTGAGACAGAGAAAGACAGAGCATGAGCAGGGGAGGGGCAGAAAGGGACACACAGAATCTGAAGCAGGCTCCAGGCTCTGAGCTGTCAGCATAGAGCCCAACGTGGGGCTTGAACTCACAGACTGTGAGATCATGACCTGAGCTGAAGTCAGACACTTAACCGACTGAGCCACCCAGGCGCCCCATATACATATTTTATTATTAAAGTCACACAAGTTTTGTATTCTACTGCAAAATATATCCATGTTTGTTTTACTATGTGAGTTAAAGAATGATCTGCCCCATGTATCTGTGTAACACCGAGTTTCCAGGAAGATGCTTCACACGTAGGAGTACCCTGGGGTTTGAGAAACATAGGCCGATAGTTCCCAGCCTGTCCTCTGTCTGGCTTCTGAAGTTAGGGTGCCATCCCACCCATCTAACCTATTCCACCCTCATCCTCATGTACCCCAGGCCCCTCACAGCCCCCTCCCATGAGCAGGCTCAACCACCCCCCACCCCCAACCATCCCCTGGCTGCTCCTCGCACCCTGCAGCCTCCTCGTGAGACCACACACAGCCAGCCTTCAAGAGCCAGGCACATCTCTCCTTACCTCAGACTCCTGTCCACTTGGCTGTTTCAATTTCCCCTTCTGGGCTACTCTGCAGAAGACAGGTGCTGGTTGCCTCTCGAGCAACTCCCAGAACACCAGCTTCCCTTGGCTTCTCCCCACCAAGACCCTCACTGGTTTGCTGGCAGAGCTCTGAGCTTTCTATCCTATGTCTTTGAAGGCTCTGACTGCTCTTAAAAGGGAGCCAATAAGATTCCATCAGGTTCCTCTTAGTTACCACCTCCCAACAACAACAAAAAATAATCTCTTCAATGAGGAATACTTCTATTTTACCACCTAGTTTATTAAGGGAACCAGACACTTTCTCTTTTGACTTTATTTTAGGATCATAAGATGATCAAGGCCTATTTTAAACAAGGTCTCTTCACTTGTGTGAAGAGTAAGGAAGAGACCAATTATTACTGATTCCCACTGAGACCAGGGCAGAGGGCCTGGCTTTGTCCCATGTTACAAGACAGATGGGCTAGCTATGAAAAGATGGGCTTGGGATCCAGACTAGAGAACAGTGCTAGCTCTTCCCGAATCTTAGGAAACAGGAAGAGCCTCCTCTTGTTGTAAGAGTTTCAGTGAAAGTCCTCCTGAAAGTGAGGGCCACACATCCCTCAAGTTTCCCTCTTATCTCTGAACTCCAATGGTGGATTTCTTCTCATCCCCTCCTTCCTTTCTCTCATGCCTCTTTCTGTCCCCCCTTCCTTTCCTTAGGACTCCTGCTTTCCTTTTTAATTTCTAATCTTAGCCCCTCACGATGAATATTCCCCAAATTGTCTTCTTCCTCTTATAGCCAACCTCTACTGATCACTGAGCCATTTAGAGAAAAGAAGACATGAAAATCTAACCAAATGGAATAAATAAGATTCCCTCTCTTTGCATAGATTGCCTAAAGGGGGAAAAAAAGAAGAACAAGTGTTTAGTTCTTAAAATATTATAGTCTACAAGGTATTTGTGAGGGCATAGTGACATAATGTCATATTGAGCATGTTACTGATTTTGCTCAGGAGTTGGGTTGGGAGGTTATTCTCAGGTAACCTCAGCAAATGACTCTAAAATCAGCAAATTCACTACATTCAGCCCCATTTCTAAGCATGCAGCATGAATGTCTGAGGGGGTTGGAGTATTGAGCAGGGTGGCAGATGAGGAAGGAAAGAATGATGGCGCCATTTTAGCTTAAATCTTCTTAACATTGGTTTTACAAAATGTCTGGGTGATAGAGTTTCAGAATCCAACTCTGACTTTTAGCTATTAAAGAACCGTTAAGAAAGTCTTAAGCTTCCAGAGGAAAGCTTTGAAATCGACACAAGCTCCTTAAGACAGTTTCCATAGCTCAAGACATTGAAGGGCTAGAAAAGAATAGATATGCCAACGTATTTATAGCAATGTCACTGCCATGATTAGGAGTGGCCTTTAATGTTTTTTCCCCAACTTTCAAGGCACTACTGGGCTTCTTTGATCTACAGCTTCTATGAACTGGTGTTCCTTTCATTGTTCTTCCCTCCTGGCTCCATGGAGGGCAGCATTTCTGTAAGGAAATATGGCCCTTCTGCCTGTGTAAATAGGCACAGTGCAATGACCCAGTCTATGAGCATAAGGGCACAAATGTTGCAGATTCATAAGTGGAAGTTTTAATGAAGCTAATAATCAGTTGTACAGAAAGGCCCAGCTGGGATTCTCCATCTTGGCAGTTTAAAAAAATATTTCTTGATGTTATGAAGTAAATGTAAAGCTTCTCCAAAACTAGGCTGGGAAAATTCTGTTGGACTCCTCACTCTGATACTGAAGATGTTAAGAAGCAGGATGGGGGGCAGGGGTGCACCTGGGTGGCTCAGGGGTGGCTCAGTCGGTTAAGTGGCCGACTTGGGCTCAGGTCATGATCTCACTGCTTGTGAGTTTGAGACCTGGTTCAGGCTCTGTGCTAACAGCTCAGGGCCTAGAGACTGCTTCAGATTCTGTGTCTCCCTCTCTCTGCCCCTCCCCTGCTTGCATTCTGTCTCCCTACCTCTCTCAAAAATAAATAAATATTAAAAAAAAAAAAAAAAGAAACAGGGAGGGGAGAGTCATAAACAAACATTTATCAAAGAGGCCTGAACAATAAAACATTTTAAAAGCCAAAATCAACGAAAGGAATATTTGTTGTTCAAAATGTAATGATAATGGAAGTTGGGGAAATCCAAGAGTATCTTCCTGACCTGACCAGAGCACAGCGTCTGATACACACTACAGCTCCATAAGCATTTTTTGAAGAATGGATGAGTGGATGAATGAATTATATCACTGGCTTAAACCTTGGGCCCATTTACCATGATTTTCATCTTCTGCAGTAACAAATTATATGTTTGTAGGAGGGAATGATTTTCTTTCTGGACTTCACATTTAAAGATTAGGAATGCCCCTTAACCATCACTTTCTTGTGAGTTCCTCTACACACAACTAGCTCTACACAAAACTACCCTTACCTTTTCCAATTTATTTTGCCAAACATCTTCGGCAAGTTTTGAGGGCTCCCTAACACTGCCTAAAATTACCTCTGGATGGCAGGGTATATGTGATTAATAAAACTTTCTTAAGTTGCTCTGGAAGCCTCCCCACCTCATTGCTAACCCTTTATTTATAGCTGATCACTGTCAAGGTCACAGATGCTAATGAAGGGTGAGGAGTTTGAGTTTAGGGAATTATTCTAATATAATATAATATAATATAATATAATATAATATAATATAATATAATTAATATAATTAATATAATTAATATAATATAATATAATATTTGTATTAGGGTGAGATCAAATATCAAAATTTTATTTTCTCACAGCTCTGGAGGCTGGATGTCCCAGGTCATGTTCTGACAGGGTTGAGTTATGGTGAGGGCTCTCTTTCTGGCTTGCAGATGGCCATCTTCTCACTGTGTCCCCACAGAGTGAAGAGAGAGATCACTGGTGTCTCTTCTTATAAGAACACTAATCCTATCAGACCAAAGCCATGCTCTATGACCTCATTTAACTTTAATTACTTCCCTCAAAACCCTATCTCCTACAGTCACATTGGGCACTAGGGATTCAACATATGAATTTTGGGAAGACACAATTTAGTCTGTAGCTATGTTCTTTCATCTTATTGGGCCAGTTTAATTCTGCCTGAAGATAAAGGAACGGAATGGATGACAGCCCAACATCTTACACCTCCCAAATTGTAATTTTTTGGGGCTGCTGGGAACTTCTTTCCCTTTCTTTTTATTTTGCCTCTTCTCTTTCTCTTCTTGCTCTTATTATTATTAAATTGACTAATTTTAAATATTAGAACCTTTAAAAAACATAAGAAAACAAAAATCCCACTATTTTTACATTACAATAAATGATGTCCTACACTATTTGCAACCTTTCTTCCAGCCTGCTATATTCCTCCCTTCCATGGCCTCCAAGCTCCTTCAACCTTTGGAGCGTCCTCAGAAACCTGGGTCTGTGTTCTTCTTGAGTGATCTCCTCCTCTGATTCCTGGTGACCTCAACTCTCCCAAGCCCTACAACCTGTCCCTTTGCATAAGCAAATGTTCTGGGTGGCAGAGCAGCTTGTCCACTAGGAGATCTCTGTGCAATGAGGGTCTTGTAGAAAGTAGGTGTTCAACAAACGCTTATAGAAGGAATGAAACATTTGTTGGTCTGACATAATTGCTATTTTCAGAGCAGACTAGAAAAAAGATATAATACTTGATCGACATTTGGCACATTCTTTTTAATTTGGCAAGAGCTGGATGAGGAATCAGAGGATCTGGTGTTAATTCTCAGCTATGTCCTTTCCTACCCAAAGCAAACAACCTTCTCCATAACATTAAAAGGTATATTGATGCCTATCTTACAGGTAGGAGGATTATTACATGAGCTAAGGCATCTGAATCCATCAGCACAGTACTGGATATGAAATAGTTCTCAATAAATGTATTGCAAGTCTGAATAATGTCACAAGAAAACAATGCACTACTTCTTGTTAATGTACACATAGAAGTTTGCTAGAGTATTTACATCTCTTAAGTCAGTTCTCCTTGATTGAAGTACACTGCTACAAAGCAAATTATGGTTTCTTCCTTATGGACATGAATATTATAAAATACTCAGCTCTTCTTAAAATGGTACTAAAAAGGACTTTGGGAAACCAAAGATAATAGTAATTTCCTTTTCTTTCCCCCTAGTAACCTAGTGAAAAAAATATGCTAATCCTTTTAGACATGGATATTAATTCAAAATATTGTTTTTGGGAACAATGTATTAAGAATATCAAATAATAAAGATAGTTTGGCACTTTTAACAATTATCACACTTATTTTAATGTGACCTGATTTTATACTCCCAAATGTTTCAGTGGAAAACTATTTCAAATAAGTTTATAAGTCTTAATCTTTACTCCTCTAATCAAATGTCTTCAAGATCACGGTACTGACTCTAGCATTGTGGGGACATTGGCCAATTCAGCATCAATAGTCCTTAGCTATGAAAATACTATGCAGTAGAAACTACAGAAAACAGCAAAATAGTGTTTTGAAGAAATTTTTTTAAATAATGTATCAATAAAAAAAGCTTTAAATGCTTATATTAATAATCAAGACTGAGAAAACTAATTAAACAAACTAGAAGTAAGTTAGAAATTAAAAGTAAAATATGCCGGGGCACCTGGGTGGCTCAATCGGTTTAAGCATTGGACTCTTGGTTTCCACTCAGGTCATGATCTCAGGTTTGTGAGTTTGAGCACTACATCAGGCTCTGTGCCAGCAGCACTCACACTGTCTCTGTCTCTCTAAAATACATAAATAAACTTTTAAAAGAAAGAAAAATATGCCTAAAAGAAACAGAAGTGGGGCGCCTGGGTGGCTCAGTCGGTTGAGCATCTGACTTTGGCTTAGGTCATGACCTCGCAGTCTGTGAGTTCGAGCCCCGCATCAGGGCTCTGTGCTGACGGCTCAGAGCCTGGAGCCTGCTTCGGATTTTGTGTCTGCCTCTCTCTCTGACCCTCCCCCACTCATGCTCTGTCTCTCTCTGTCAAAAATAAATAAAACATTAAAAAAAAAAAAGAAACAGAAGCAATGGTTAATTAAACAAAAACCAGAAATAAATAAATTAGGAAACTAAAAATGGAAAGATTAATACACAATTAAATGGTTCTTTGACAAAAGCAAACAAAAGGAAACTGCTAACTCACCCAATGAAGCAAAAGAGAGAAGGATAATTGCTCCAAATAAAAAATGATAAGGAGGAAATAACCTCAAATATAGAAGCTATCTAAAGAGAATAATTTGTTCACTTTTATGCAGATAAATTTGAAAACCCAGACACAACGGAAAATACAAGAGACTAAAATTAATATAAATGAGATAGTAAATCCAAACAGACCAGTTAACATAAAAGAAATAGAGAAAATTGTCAAAGAACTATGCCCCCAAGAGACAGTAGGCCCAGCTGGTTTTGCAGAAGAATCCTGCCACAAACCTAAGAAAAAGATAAATCTGATATTATTAAAACTGACTCAAAGCACATTAAACAGAAAGAAATCATCTAAATCTTTCTATAAAGAAAAAAGGTAATACTGATACCAAAATCTGAAAAAGATGGTGCATCCAGAAATTATAGGCTACTTTTACTTATGAGCCAAAGCAACAATCTTAAATAGAATACAAGACAAACAATATCAATTAGTACATGACTGCATGAGACTTACTGTAGAATCAGAGTGATTTGATATTATAAAATTGATTAACATAATTTACCATGTTATTATATCAAAAGAAATTACTATTAGACCATAAGCAAGTAGAGACCTGTCTTTTCTGTTAGGATAATCCCTGTAACTACAATATTCTCTGGGGCACAGCAGGTGCTCATATGTTGAATAAATTAAATGCTTGAGAAAGTATCATACAATAATTGCCATAGATTCCAAAAAGTACTTGATGAAACTAAATCAATTATTGGTAATTTTTATGAAGTAGAAATAAACAGACCCCTCATTAAAAAGTATAAGACTCTTATGTATGTATTTGCATGTATCTGGATATAGATATCACCACAAAGCCTGTGTGAGGCATACTGTAGAAATATAACAAGCATTCCCATTAAAATAAAAAATGAAATAATGATACACATTATCATAATTTTTATTTAAGATAGACCTGGAGGCACTAGCCATACAATTACATAAAGAAAGAAGAGATATGAATTTTGAAGGAAATGAAATACAACTATTATTATGTGAATATGATATAATTGAATACTTAGAACACATAAGAGAATAAACTTACAAATAATACAAATAAAAAATATTGATAAATAGTCTATGTCTGAGTATAAAATTAATATACCAAACTAAATAATTTTTATATAAATAAAAATAAAAATTAGTTGGAATATGTAATTAAATAATAGTTAAGTCCTAGTAAAGTTAAAATACTT
The DNA here is from genome assembly GCF_016509475.1 of Prionailurus bengalensis. Classification (NCBI taxonomy): domain Eukaryota; kingdom Metazoa; phylum Chordata; class Mammalia; order Carnivora; family Felidae; genus Prionailurus; species Prionailurus bengalensis. The sequence goes on along the minus strand of NC_057344.1, from coordinate 41,802,626 downwards.
GGGAAGATACATAAAAAATGTGCAATATCTAAGTCATTAAAACTTTAAAGTACGGTAAAGGACACAAATGAAAAATTTAATGAATAAAAGGTATGCTGTGTTCCTGAGCAGAAACATTCAACATCGTTAAGATGTCAATTCCCCCTAAATTAATCATAAAATAATGCAACCCATAGTACTTTTGGAAGGAGAGGGGTAACAGGTAAGTAGGTTTTCTTCATAAAATAATGCAACCCATAGTACTTTTGGAAGGAGAGGGGTAACAGGTAAGTGGGTTTTCTTCTTCATAATAACAAATAAACAAGCAAAAAGAGTGAGCAATGTTTTTAAAAAGTAGAACCCTACCAACTATCAAAATGTATTGTAAGCTTGACTAGACAGACCAATTAAGGACTCCAAACAGACTAGAAATAGATTTGAACTCATGTAATAAAGTAGGATTTCAAAGTAGTGCACTAACCATGGATTATTTTATAGAAATGGCATTGGGAGAGCTGTGTTACCATCTGAAAGAACACAGACATATTCTTTAGTCCATATTTTCCATAAAAAAAGAAGTTCAGGTGAATCAAAACTTTAAATATAATAATGAGAATACTAAAAGTACTTAAAGTATACTATGAGATTTGATATTATAGTTTTCGTGGAGAAAATCTTAGTAAATATGACACAAAATCCAAACACAAATAAAGAGAAAGATCCACACATTTGCTCACAGTAAAGAAAGCTTCTGCATGGCCAGTGGGGTGGGGTGGGGTGGAGTGGGACAAGATCAAAGGCAAGTAATAAAGTGGATATTTACAAATAATAGTACAGATGAGCAACTAATTTTCTTAATATAGAGAGATTTCTTATGAATTAGTAAAAGGCTAGTAACCAGTAGGAAAATGATCAATAATAAACAGAATATTTATTTCTGCAAAGACTTAAACATAAGGATGTTGGACTTGACTCTGAATGCAAATGAAAAATACTACCAGATACTTTACACCTACCATAATTTCTCATAGCCTAAAAGTAAAAACAAACAAACAAAACAGAAACAGCAGCTTGAAAGGTCTATGTGTTGGCCATGGGGTGAGGAAACAGGTATCCCATTCTTCTAGTGCTATAGAAAGTCGGGAAAACCAACAAAATGCAGGACACATCCCGTTTGTCCCCATAACTTCTAGGATTTTATACTACAGATTTATTCCTGCCTGTATAAAATGATGTATGTATAAAGATACTCATCACAGCACTGTTTGTAAGAGCAGAGAGGACACAACCTTCAAATGTGTTAAAAAAAAAAAAAAAAAATCCTGGTATTTCCAGACAATGAAAGACTATGTAGCCATTTAAAAGAAAGAAGTACTGGATAGAATCTGACATGTTAGCACTCCCCAAAGTATGTCACTACTGGGGAGGAGCAAATTTTTCATACTCATCTAGATTCTTGTGGCTGGTCTAAGTAAACTGATGCAAGACACATTAATAGGAGGGAAAAATTTATTTCATATGTATAGGGGTCTCATAGTATAACACCTAAAAGTGACCAGAGCAGGCTGTTTATATACCTTTTAAACAAAGAAACAATACATTTGTGAAGAACTGAGAAGACAAAGAAACTTAGGCTTCAGTGAAAAACCTAAGCAGAATTTGTTTACATAGCCTTCTTTCTCAGCCCTTTCTCTATCTCTTGTGATAAGAATGTCTGGTTCTAGGAGGGTATCTTTCACATGGATATTTATTTCCTGCTTTCAGGGGGACAGACAGGAGGGTCAGAGTGTCCTCCTTGTACTGCCTGTTTCTAAAGTGACTTTAATTCAAAATAATCAATATGCAACTTTGGCATATTTAGGGGCAGCCTGCCCTAAGCACCATCATTGCTAAGTAATAAAAGCAAGATGAAGGACATGATGAGGTGTGTGCTTTCATTTGCATAAACCAGAAAGAAAAAGAAAAGTGCATATTTACATATGTGCTTGTCCATGGGTAGGATTCCCTGAGAGGCACATAGGGGACCTGTTGCCAGTGAGCCCCTCAAGGATGGAGAGCTGCCTAGCTAAAGCCAAGAATAAGGGGAGATTGTTTTCTAAATCTTTACCTTTTATAACTTTTTGATTTTGTACCCTATGCACATATTGTTTTAAAAAATAAATAGGGGCAGCTGAGTGGCTCAGTCGGCTAAACATCCAGCTCCTGATTTCAGCTCAGGTCATGATCTCAAACTTCATGGGTTCGAGCCTCCCATCCTGCTTGGGATTCTCTCTCTCCCTCTCTCTCTGCCCCTCCCCTGCTCTCTCTCTTTCAAAATAAATAAAAACTTTAATAAAAAATAAAATAATATTTGAAGTCCTTGGCTTTGTTCTTGTAAGAAGACCTTACTGTTTACAACTAATCAAAAGAAAAAGTTTGAAGGGCACCTGGGTGGCTCAGTTGGTTAAGTGTCCAACTCTTGATTTCAGCTCAGGTCATGATCAATCCCCCATCAGGCTCTGCACTGACAGTGTGGAGCATGGTTGGGAGTCTCTCTCCCCACCTCTCTCTGCCCTTCTCCTACTTGCTCTCTACCTCTCTCTCTCAAAATAAATAAATAAACTTTAAAAAAAAGTTTGATATAGGGAGAAAACAGGGTTTAAAAGGCAAATACTACTAGAGAGATATGGCCCAAGACTAGAAACGCAAATGTTCTTTGCCTTTTCTTCCTTCTATGCACACAACTATTCAAAATATGCAGAGAGCTCTGTGCATAACAACTATATCTTCATGACTGTAGGGAGGGTGCACCTCCTCTCTCAGACTCGGGTCCTGCATTTTTATAATGAGATCATTGGAATAGATACTTCCCAAGGTCCCTCTAGCTCCAGAATTCTATAAAACTCACTCTGATCTTTCCCTAAGGTCATTTTATTTACTTGCTTCAACATTAGCCCACAAATTAGGGATTACCAGCTGCTAACTATTGCTTGAAACTTCTTCTTCATTTAAGTAAAATGGCTCCCTCATCAACCTTTCTCTTAAAGCCAAGTTTATCCGAACAGACTCTGTCTCTCTCTTTTTAATTAACAAAGCTTGTATTTATATACTTTATATCATTTTCTGTTTTCTAAAAGCCAGTATTCCTTCTGGTTCAAACTATGTCTAACTGAAACTTAAAATATAGCAAAATTTATGTCTAAACTGGAGATATAAAGTAGTTTCCCCTTATAGGTTTTTTTAAAAGACAAGACAGTGCTCCGGAAAGAATTGTTCACCTCCTGTTAACTTAAGTGATTTGCAGAAAGATCCTCTGCTCTCTTTTCTGAAAGGCACGTGGGGCCCAGGACGTGCTTCCCTTCTGGAACCAGGCCCATCCATCCCTCACGAGAGGGGTTTCTAAAAAGTGGGTCTGTTTTGCAGGGGCTAATTTAGCCAGCAGGACATTACTCATCAACTTGGGCCCTTTTTCCTTATTCCTACTTGACTCTGCCTTTTGGTAATTTCTGGTAAAACACTGGTGTCCTATTTTCTGCTTTAGTGATAAGCTCGAGGGAGAGTTACTTAAGCCACTTGACCAAAATATGTTTTGGAGCATAGCCTTTTTGCAAATGACCGCAGTTCAAATCCCTGTTGAACGACTTGTTAGTTGTGACATAGTAACAAAACATACGTTCCCCAGGCTGTCAGAGCCTCTACTTTCTTATTCATAACATGAAAATAGTAACACCCACCTTGTAAGGTTCTTGAAGAGATGGTAAAAAAGACATAGTACATAAAATAGATAATATATGTAACATGTACAGTATGTATTGCACATATATAATATGTGATATGTGTTCCATAATATATATTAGTATGGGGGCATGAAAACATGGACTACTGTTATTTAACCACACTGAACTTCAGTTTCCATGTCAATAAGACATGCTAGTAGGTCCTGACTCACAGTGTTGTCCCAAGGGTTAAATGGACTTAAGCACTTACACACTGTCTGGAAAACTGTAGGAGCTCAACAAACATTGTCTGATGTCACTATATGGCAAGGTCCCCCTCATGACATCAGCACTCAGTGTGTGGTAGGCATTGTGGTTGTTTATTTCTTTCGGTGGCTGTCTGTGAACACGGAAGCAGAGGGTGGATGGAATGTGAAGGGTGCTAAGGAATGGACCCCATGCAATATATCCAAGAGGAAATGACTCAGAGCCGGTAAGGCAGGAGTTCAGGAGACCATCAGCAGAATCACTCTTCCTGCTGTCTCAGCCAAGATGGTCTCTGTGCCTGACTTTGTATTTTCAAATGATGGCACAGGGGCTGGCACAATGGCTGAGGAGGGTGGAGAGACAGGGTTTCCACCTGCCACATTAATATTCCACCAATTCCTGGCACTGATTCCTTTTCTAATTAAGAGGATTTATCTAGTTTCAGGACAGGTATACAATACGGTATTTCAGAAATCTTACCTTTGGACCTGGTTCCTAGATCTCCTGGGATTGGATAAGGGGGAGGGATACTGGGGGAACAGGCAAGAGGGAAAATGAAAACAGAGAATGGGGGGGTACAATGGGAAGTAAGAGCTTCACAGAGGCCCCTTCTCCTGGGCCCCGAGGAAAGGAGCTGCTTGGGAAAGAAAAGGACTCCATCGATCCAGGGGATATCCCCTGAAGTTCCCTCCAGGAAAACTTCAAACCACAAGATTGCCAAATCCTCATATCTGAGAAAAGAGATCACTAAAAGTGGACAGACGTCAGGGCACACATTAGAGTCCTGTGGACACCAGCAGTTTTGAGGGCAAACAGCTCTCTCTTCCAAGTATTGATTGAGCCAGAGCAATAGGCCTTCTGCCTAAAAAAGAAAAAATCTCTTTGTGCATAGCAATCCCACCCCACTGAGACGGAGAAGATGAACAGCAGCAAGGGTGGACAGCAGCACCTGACCACATTGTCCCTAGTACATAACTCCAGACACGGCCAGGAGCCCTTTATTGCCAGTGAGTTTTAGAGCATGAGGGAGAAGCTTCTGAACTCAATTAGCATTTAATAGTCCTGATGCTCAATCACAGGCATCAGCTGCAAAGTTACTGCTGGGTAACCAGGGACTGGAATAGCCAGTTGTGTTTGAAATGTCAGTGCATTTCACCTGACACCACCTTCCCCCTTTTGCTGTCCCTCCCAGTCAGAAGTCCTGATATTTAGCAGCATTTCACAAGGGCAGGGAGTCATCCTTCAGCTTGGCAATCAGGGACCTTGAAACACCCATGGGGTCCACTGCAGTTTTGTTCTGTCCCTGGGAACAGGGAAATCCGTGTTGAAATCTGAAAGGAGTTGGGGACACAGGCAGCACAGGCATGTAGGATCTTCAGCAAGTGTCAGCTCCTTCTCCCAGATGGGGTCCTGTATCCTGCCAGAGCAGCTGGGGAGACAAAAAAAGTCGCAGGGTAAAGAGCTTGAGAAGAGCTTTGAGAAGATGTGGAAAGACCCAAGCTCAACTTCTCTTTAAGCAAAAGACAATTCCCTAGTATTGGCAAAGGATCATTGGAATGTAACTGTTTGTATTCCAGAAATCAGACGGCAAATCAGTGTGGCTGACTGTTAGCCAATACCCTGCTCTTCCCCCTTTGCCTGAAGCTGGAATCCCTCTGCAGCTTCCTTTCATCTAGGTGGAACTGCGGGTTGAGTTCTCACAGGTATACTTGGAGCAGTCTCTGAGCTTCCTTCTTCCCTGTCTTCCAGATCAGAGGACTCAGTATGGGGCTCTGAAGACCTGAGCAGAGTGGAGCCACAATCTGGAAGGAGCCTGAATATCTGCAGAGCTATCTGCAAACAACAGAGCTCCCCCACTCCAACCTTAGTAAACTGAACAAAAAATAAACCTTTTTTTTTAAGTTTATTCATTTTGAGACAGAGAGAGAGAGAGAGAAGCAGGGGAGGAGCAGAGAGAGAGAGAGGGAGAGAGAGAATCCCAAGCAGGCTCTGCACTGTCAGCATAGAGCTTGACAAGGAGCTTGAACTCAAGAACCGTGAAATCAAGATCAGAGACAAAACCGAGTGTCAGACGCTTAACCGACTGAGCCACCCAGGCACCCCCCCCCCCCAAAATAAACCTTTAACTTGCTCAGCCACTAAGATTTTAGGTTGTTATACCAGCTGCCAAGTACCCTGACTAACAAAATGACATCATCAGAATTACAGACAAAAATATTCATTACAGATCTATTCATAAACAACAAAAGAAGTGAGATTAACTGTCCCAAACCAGAAGATTGGTTAAATATATTACGATACATGATATAGCCATTAAGACTCATATCTTTAAAATAATGCTGGGGCGCCTGGGTGGCGCAGTCGGTTAAGCGTCCGACATCAGCCAGGTCACGATCTCGCGGTCCGTGAGTTCGAGCCCCGTGTCGGGCTCTGGGCTGATGGCTCAGAGCCTGGAGCCTGTTTCCGATTCTGTGTCTCCCTCTCTCTCTGCCCCTGGCCCGTTCATGCTCTGTCTCTCTCTGTCCCAAAAAATAAATAAACGTTGAAAAAAAAATTAAAAAAAAATAAAATAATGCTTAAGGACATGGAGACATGATATAAAGTTCAATGAACTGAACTTGTTTTTTGATTGCAGAGCCCAGAAACCAAACAGGATTGGTTTTGTTTGTTTAAGTTAATTTATTATGAAAGAGACAGAGACAGTGTGAGGGAAAGGGCAGAGAAAGAGGGGGACAGAGGATCCCAAGCAGGCTCCCGTCTTCCAGCACAGAGCCCAATGCAGAGCTCAAACCCACGAAACCAAGAGATCATGACCTGAGCTGAAACCAAGTATCAGATGCTTAACCAACTGAGCCACACAGGCGCCCCAAAAAGTATTTGTAAAATAGCTCAAGTACCTTTGTTAGAGTCTTAGAAGGGGATTTATAAATCACAGAATTCTCTTTTAAATTCGCCTTTTTCTCTTCTGGCCACTCTTCTTACCACAGGAGCTGCTCCCACACTTTTCCAAATTTCTGGCACCAACTCTCCTCCACCAGCCCACTCACCTATAGCTCCCTCCTTCCTTCTCCCTCCCTATGTTTGGCACCTCAAACCTGAAGAACAGCTCCCAGACAGAAACGGAAGAGTGAGCAGGAGGAGGGCAAGATTGGTAACAGTCACACATCGGTACACATCGTTCACCCCTTACTCATCATACCTGCGGCAGGAGGACCTTCACTTTTCTACATTTTCTCAACATCGGAATCTTGCTTACTTCTCCCCCAGGGTCAAAAAATTCTTGTCATTAGAGAAACACGAAGGAGCTCTCCATTGTCAGCTGAAGTAGGAAAGAATGCTTTCTAATCAATCTCAGGCAGGGAAGGAGACAATGTAGAGCCAAGTAAAGGTCTTGAGACAGGGATACTGACAGGATACCATGAGAGAAAAATGTGGGGTTTTTCCTTTGCTTCTTATCCGCCTTCTGTTCTTGCTAGGACTGGTACCCCACCCCACTCTACACATGCCTCAGAATGCAAATAGCATATGTCCTCCTCCTAAGAGACAAGGAGTTAATGATTTCTCTAGAATAGATGACCTCTAAGGAAGGACCAGGTGAGAATGGCTGGAAGAAGCTATCGTACGTGTATTCTAGATCACTGGTACTAGACATCTTGACACCAAGACCCCTGGCTTCAGGGAGTAAGTGACTTATGATGGACACCTGTACCTCATCCTCATTCTGACCAGTTCCTGGATGCCTGAGAGGACACGTGCACCAGACCACAGTTGTCAATAGAAAAAAAAAAAAAAACAGCAGAGACAAGACTCCCTCTTTTCCTTTCCAAGTCTCCCAGAAGCTCTGTCTGTATCTCCCTATACACCTCCAGTAAACTCTGCTTTCACTTCCTTCTGGTTCATGTTTCATTTCTATCCTGTGTGAAGCCAAGGACCTTCTTGGCTGGTGTTCTAGGGGACCCCCATCTGGGTCCTCAGACCAGCCTGTCAATCATGACATGGAAAGAAAAGGGTCAAAGTGATCTTAAAATGAAAAATAAGATAGCTCTCTTATTGAGCCGAATCATTTTCTTGATGGTGAGATCACCTTTATTTTTTTATATTAGGGAAGAAAGTCAGATGCAACCTGGATAGGAATTCCCTCCCCAATGCCAGCCACCTCCATATACGTGTCCTAGTTTCCACCCCACAACCCCTTCCATGGAACCAATTTCCCCACACCCTGGGGGGGAGGGCCCCTTGTTGGAATTATCCCAACTTCTGGAGCAGCTGCATATTATTTAGCAGATGGCTTAAACTTGAAAATGTGAGGACACAGAAAGGACCTGGGGGAATGGCATTGGACTGATTATTTAACAAGGAAGGGAGATACATCCTGAAGAAAAGGATACTGCAGGAATTAAAGGAAATGCATATGCAAAGTGAGAGAAAAGTGGTGTCAAATGGGACACACCAGCCCCCACCCCAAAAATGTCTAGACAATCATGACTGGGTCCAAGACAGTGAAGTTGTTTAAACAGGGGTACAATACTGAGCCAACTACCTAAAGTCTTTAATAAAGTATTGCTTAATTTTTACGGGTCTCATGCATTCAGGTTTAGGAAAATGGCAACTGACTTCGAATCCTCAGCAGATAATAGTGTCATCTTCTTTGGACTCTAGATGGCAAGAACTATCTTCTGGAAGACAACCAACCCAGCTAAAGAAATCTGCCCTCCTCAGTTCCCCAGAAGGTAACTAGAGGCACAGCCCATGGGACACTCCATTTCCTCACAAAGGAGATGGCCCCACCATAAAGTTGTGTCGGTGTATTTTTAATTTACCTAGTTATCTAATCAGCTAAAAGAGCAAACTCACAGAAATATGTAAAGTGGTTACCTCTCTGTGATAGGATTAATGGTGAAATTTGTTTTCCTTTTTCTATCTTCAGTATTTTCTGAATTCTTACAAGGAGAATAAATTATTGCTTAAAGAGAACAAAAGAAACATTGTAAATAAAACCGCTGTAATCCTATTACAAGTGAAAGTCTCCTGAGTGGGTGGCATCAAAGAGAAGCTGGATTTTGTTTCCCTCATGTGAATTAAGTAGAGTGGAAGCTTAGTCCAAGGGTAATATGCTACTTGTGGGCATCACTGATTTTTAGGGCTCTCCATGAGCTCCCTGAGTCCTCACAGGATCCCTGGACAGTTTGTGGCTATCATACTCATTTTAGGAATTAGTAGCACGGTAAGAAAGTCACCTCAGCTCCTAGTAAAAGGATCCCAGCTAGAGTCCAGAGTATGGACTTGTAACCTCAGGTGCCCCCGGGCAGCACTACCTGAAATAGGAAGCTTTCCCATCTGCAACACGTACCCCCAGACCCCTGTGTGCACGAGCCCAAAGCTCATCCCCTCCCAAACACCTGAATCTGGGACTTAAGCGAGAGTAAAGAAGACACTGTGCACCCCCAACCATAACACTGACGCTCCTCTTGGTTTTGTAGCAAGAGGCAGTTAGTGGGGTGGTCAGTAGAACCTGGGCTTTCTCATCTTCAGATGGTCAAGGGCAGAGACCCTGGGGGAGCTGCCCTAGCCTGTTAGCTGTTTGATTACACTAGTTACATGACCAGTTTATGACTGCATGACTTATCAAATCAGGAGCTCAGACTTACATACTCATTAATGATAAAATGCTTCCTCAGCCCAGTAGCCCCCTTCCTCCTTAGCTTCTAGCTTTTTCTAATCACTTTGCTGGGGAAAGTGTTTTCCCCACTCTATATGAGTCAGACGGGCTGGGAACGTGTCTCTTTGAAAAGAAGATGCCCCATACTTATGCATAAAAAAGGCAGGGTGCCAGCTACCTCCAGCTTGCCACCTGTCCTGGACACCCATCTGGAGCTCCAAAATGATTCCATTAGCTGGGCCTTCACAGCTGACAGATGTGAATTAGTTAAAGAAATAAATCTCTAACTATTGCTAGCATTATTTTATATCTCAAAAAATCTAATCACTTCTAAACAACTTAAAATATAAAAATTAAAGCTCTAGGCTGACAGAGAGGATAATTAATAGTGGTTCATATAGCATGTATTTTGCCCTTTTTAAAATTTTTGCACAGTGGGGGTCCTTCTCAATTCTGACCCCAACTGAAAGATACTTTTGCCCACCAAGTATAAATTTCAGCCTGAAGAGAACCGGAGCACCTGAGCAGACAGAGAGACCTCAGAAAGAGAAAAAGAAGAGAGCCATAACAACAGATCTTACACAGAGAAAAGCAACAGGCATTTTGCGGAGAGCATTAGGGAAAGCACTATTTCTATTTCACTGAAGATGACTCTGCTCAAAACAGAACTTTGAACTAACTACTTCAGCTGCAGGGACCAGAATTCTCTCTAATTAATAAATATGTAGTTTGCATCATCTCAAGAGAATATTCTGAGATAAGTCAAGCAATAAGGTGCTGCAGAGTAACAGAACCTGAATTTTGAAAAAGAGAAATCTGAACTGGAAAGAATGGAGGCTATTGTACCAGACACAAAACACTGAGCTCACCAATCCTTCTAAAGAAGGTTAATATGAAGAACTTCAGTAAAGGGGTACCTGGGAGGCTGAGTCAGTGAAGCATCTGACTGGATTTCAGCTCAGGTCAAGATCTCACAATTCATGAGTTCGAGTCCTGCATTGGGCTCTGAGCTGATGGTGGGGAGCCTGCTTCGGATTCTGTCCTTCTTTCTCTCTGCTCCTCTCCCACTTGTGCTCTCTATCTCTCAAAAATAAATAAATCAACATTAAAAGAGGCTTCAGTAAAAATTACTTAGATATTGTTCAATTAATCCTTTCACTGTCTTGATAAAAGCAGGGGGGAAATAGCCTTAGTGGCTGCTCTGAATCGGTATCTGGACTAGAGATGTGTCACTGGCAACTGCTTACAATGGTATTACAGCCATTCCTTGAGTATCACAATGGGTCGGTACTTGCAAATCCTGTGCCTGATCTGCCCGACTACCCTGCAACATAGGCAGGATGAGTCCCATTCTGCAGAGCAGTAAACCGAGGCTCAGAGAGGCCATGTGTTTCTCTATTGGAAGCACCAAAACCAGAAGAGTATAAAGGAAAAATGCCTCATAATAAAACCCACACTGTTATTTTAATCACTTTCTCTCTACTTGTACTATTAAAATTTTAACAAAATTGGAATACTCCATCCAGTATTTTGTGCCCTGTTTTTTCACTATTTCCCCCATCATTAAATATTCTTTGAGAAAATCATTTTTAATGAATGAACTGTTTTCCATTTTTTAGTTGTGCCATTAATTATTTATCCAACCCCCTATTGTGGGACTTTTAGGTAGTTTCTCATATTTTTTCTATTACATTAATGGCTGAGATGAATATTCTTGAACATAAATCTTGGACATAAATTTGATTGTTGCCTGCAGACAAAATCCTAAAAGTAAAATTACTGATTCAAAGTCTATGAGCGTTTTAAGGCTATTGATACATAAACTGCCAAATTACACTCCAGAAGGTTTGCCCCCAGTTTATATCCCCACCAACAGTAATGAATGAAAACATCCTTTTTCCTATATCCTGAGCAGCAAATTTTGTGGGTTTTCTTTTAACTTTATACCAATTAGATGAGCAGAAAAATTATAGATTTATAACCTTCATTTCTGTGATGAAAGAAGTTAAACTCTTTCCTTGTTTATTGGGCATTAGCTTCTGTTCTACTGCAAATGTCCCTTCATGCCCTGTACCCATTTATCTATCACTGTTTGAAGACGTTGGTATTCAGAACCCTTCAGTGCCAAGTGTGGTTCTGCTCCTGATGAGGCTGAGTCCTCCCTCCATAAAAGATGGTTGCTCCCTAATACTGAGCAAAAGTTATCCTCCTAGAACCTGGCCAGGGAACTGGAAGGAATATTCTTTCAGTCAAACCACAGTGGCTCTGTAGGAATTATCAGGCCCCTGGATTTAGAAACTCACCAGCAACCAGGACTCATTATCTCAAGACTAAATGACTCTGCAATGTATAATTTCTCACGAACTTGACCATGCCCCTGCCTTCACCCAGTGACTGAATTCAGCCAAATTGCCATAGAGACACAGCTGTGGCTCTACCCCCCACCCTGGAGTTGGTGCTGAAAGGCCAGAACATAAGCGGACCATCCCTGCAGATGGCAGAGATACCCTCGGGTGACCTTGAGACACAGCAAGAGGAAAGAAGGCTGGTAGTCCCCACACTTCCTAAGAGGGAGTAATGCTCCAGAAAAGGACGCAGCAACACCTGTGGGAATAAACTCAAACCACAGCAGAACCCCTGACGCATGTGACCTCGGTGGTTGGAAGTCATAATCCCTTCTCCGTGCAAGCCTGCCCCGTGCCTCTCTCCACTGGGACAGTTTGTTCTGGGTTCCAATCATTATACTTAGTGGTTTACATCCTTGTCTCCCCAACCAGAATGTCAAGTTTAGGGCACCCAGCCCCTAGTATGGGTTAAACCCTTTGTGGTTGCTCTAGGTGAATGAATGAATGAATGAGTGAGCGAATGAGCAAAATAATTATAGTGCTGCCCTCCAAACAGCTGCAGACCTTGAAGGCATTTATGTCTCTCTTTAGATGCCCACACATAGTAAGGCAAATACTTATTGGAGAAGGAGTGGATGAACCGAACCTTATTTCGACCACGATAACACCTACTTGTGCCCATCTTTCCAGACCCTCTTCCCTTAGGATTCAAGTAAAGTGCAGCAGGATTCTCAACCATTCCCCATCACCGCTTGTGCTGGATGGAGCTTCCTCCATTACACTGTTCTGGGCCGGCCGTGGGCAGCTGGAGTAACGCTGTGTGACAGCTGCCCCCACAGGACTTTCAAAATAATGAAATGTCTGTCTTCCCAGCCTGATGTTGCTGAATACCACGCTTCCCAGAGAAAGAGAAAGATCAGACCAGTATACACCTGCGTATGCATTTGTTTACATATGCAGATAATGACAAGCGCTGTCAGGACAGAAATCAATGTGAATCACAGAACTTCACGGTCCGGCCCCGATGACAGCTGAAAGGGGTGTTTGCAACAGGCACCACCTCAAATCAAACCCCAGACTGACTCAGACATAGATTCTGTTAGAAGAAATAGGCTGTTGCTACATTTTAATTATGAGTTTTGTCACAAGGAAGCACCCCAGAGCTCAAGCACTCTGGGGAGAAGCCCCACATCACCCACAGAGCAGGACAAATGACAGGCTTGGGCCAGTCACTCCCCCAGGCAGAACTCCTGGGATCAGCACCCTGGTGGGCCCTGACAGGGAGGGGGGCCTCCCAGCATGCTCCCGCCTTCCCAGACTCCCAGGGAGCTCTCTCCTTACTGAATAATTGAACTTCCCATCCAAAAGAGGTTCTGTTCTCTCCTCGTACGAACATTAGAGCTTCTAAATATTTCAGGATTCCTGGGTTGTGTAGGGTCACTGAGCCCGCCCTTTGGATAATGGAAAGCCAGTGTCAGCTGCTTCAGGGAGGGCTTTGAACAAAACTGTACAGACGGCCCCTTCCTCCTCTTCCTCCCTAATCAGGGTCCTCCTCTAGTGTATTCAATCATCTGTTTTATGAGCATTTATTGAGCACCTGCTGTGAGCAAAGTTCTGAGGTCCCTACAAAGAATGACCCAAAAGAGGAGGTATGTAAAGATAGGGTGCTCAGGGGGAATCTCTCCAATGCCTGCTTCCTGTGCTCCGTGCTATAGTGATGAGCCCCAGTCAACCACCCACAAAGAAGCACCCCAGGGGCCTTAAGAATGGCTTCAACACAGCCCAATAACCCCCAGGAGGCCTGTGGGACCACTAGGTCTCCAGCAGGTTACTTGGGCCTTTCTGGGAACTCTGACATCACCACAGAGCAAGCTGTGTAAATACCCAGCTTCACCAAGCTCGAAAACTCTGCCTTCTCCACAACTCCATCCATATCCCCTTCCACACGTATTTGTTTTCCTTGGAAAGAGCTCCCAAGGAGTGTTGACAGGGGGGTTGCCTTACTGATCTGCCATAATACTAGCTTGAAGGTGGCCACTGCAAGAGTCACCCGCAGAAGGGAAAGCCTGAACAAGCCACTGCCACCGTGGATTGCTACCTCTCAGCTTCCATGCAAGACCACAGAGTGTTCTCCACCCCACTACTAGCTGTGGCCAGCTTCCCAGGCAGTCACCATGCTCCTGCTTATCTCTGTGGGTTCCCCCAGTGCGTGTGCTCCTTCTCTGCCTCCTCCTGCTGTGTGCACACCTCCCTGTGCAGAGAGCACAGCCACGGCAGTGTGAGGCTCACAATAGACATCTATACTTTGAGAAGCTTGAGGTGGCTGCTCCCAGGTCAGCTTCTGTCTCAGGTTGCCAATGGAACCCCACAGATGGGAACCCCACAGAAACTTCTTCCGACCTGGAAGACGGACAGAGGGCAGCAGACAACCTGAACCCAGAGTTAGGCTCTCTACCGCTGGCTCCCTCTCTCATCTGTCTTCAGTCACCTGCCTGGGGACCAACTCTTATAACCCCTCTGAAGATACAAGCTAATCTTCCTCCCTGGGCAGGGCCTGGAGACAGCAGCTCTGCACAGGGCCGGAGCACATTTCGCTCTCTCCTCACCTCCCGGCCACAACAGCTGAACTCACAGTGCCTCATCTCTCAAACCCACCAAATGGCAAAAGGGGAGTCCACCCTGAAAAATCCTTACTCTGCTTCCAATGGGTAACAAGGACCTAGAGGATCTTCTTAAACCTCCACCCTGGCTTTCTTAGCCTCAGAGGTTCACACACCAGGGAGGCCAGGGTACACGAGCATCCTTTCTCCATCCCCACTGCCCTCACTTACAGTCTGGAGCTGCAGCATTAGCTGAGAGCAAAGCATGAACTGTCCCAGAGATTTCTCATTTCCAAGCGTTTTTGGATGTGTAAAGAGCTCTAGGAGTCAAAAGAATTTCACTCTAATGGTGAAGTTACAGGTAATCTGGCAAATACCTAGAGCTAGAGGAGTTACTAAGCATCCCTTCTGTCTCTCCACACAGACACCTGCCCATCTGAAAGCCCCTCAGGCTGACATCCTGCACACCTGCTCCTGGCCAGTGTGGTTCTCCTAAGGATGCTTGGGATGTTTATATCTTGCTGTACTTCCCAGCTGAAGACTCTGGGTCCTGCTGGTCCCAGACCATCAGGCAATCATATTTACCCATTGACCTACCATCTTCTTCTTTCCTTCCTCCCTCCCTCACTTCGGAAGCTTCAGCAAAACATATTTCAATTCCCACTTTAAACTGAAATTATTAGCATCTAAATAATTAACCTTGCTTCAATAGGAGGGTATGCAATCTGTACACACACCTCTACTGGTCGATCTTACCAGTGAGGGGAGGAGCAGAGCTTTCCCCCAGGGTTTTCTTAGAGCTTCAGAGACTGAAATTTGAGGATCGATGGAGGATACACATTTGGAAGTGAAAGGGGGAGACTCTAACTGTAGGAGAGGAGGGAGACTCTCAGTGCTATTCCAAGGTAGCAAGCTCTTTCTTGTCACACTTGTCACCCCTCCTCAACACAGCCATGAAGCATTAATATAACAAACATCTCTATACCCTTCCAACACTAAAATATTTTTTTTAATGTCTTAACTTTGTGTGTTGTTTTACAAAAGGATCACTGAATGGTAGAATTAAAACTGGGTTCCCTGCTTCCATAAATGGTCAAGTTAACAACTGATAACAGCCAGGATGCTGTGTTGCCTCCTGGGACCCCCACCCAAGTGCCCAAGACCACTGCGCACTGATGATCCACCTGCCTGGCCATCGATCATACACCTGCAGGTTCCCTGTCAATTGCTTACATAGCCCTCCTCTCTATACCTTCCCACAGCCCAGTCCACAGTGCTGGACTATCTGAGCATGAAGCATCCAGAACCTCTTCTTCTGGGCTCATGAAACACTGGGCATAATCTGGAGACATATGCTACCCAAATAGGATTCTGTGGTCAATTAAATGGGAAATCTTGTACAGTTTATGCCCTTTCTGGGGATCCACGTATTTTTTTTTTGTTACTAAAGCCTTTTAGATGACCTTCAGGAAGGACACCTACTTTTTTCCAAACTCACTAACCTTTCCCCATAATGAAATTTTTATTCCTATCCTGCAGACTTGTGCTCCACAAAAACCTTGGAAAGGCTTTTCCAGAATGGCATAAGATGATGTTTGCAACAATAGTTCTTCTGCAAATGCAGCAGTGAACTTTGCATGACTGTTTCAAGGATGTTTAATTAAAGCCAAGGGCATGGTTCCTAAAATGCAATTCAAAGAAGATAATTATGCAAGGAAATAAACTAATATAGTTCAGGTAATTGGTCTTCTGGTAGTCCAACGACATCCACAGGTCTCAGTGCCTACAGGAGTGAGTAAGATGGGGGACCTTGGACAGTCACCCCTAAATGTCACTTCTCTCTCAGACTTTGTGAGTACTAAATACCCTATGATTCAAGATTCGACTCTCAGAGGGAAAACAAAAGAACCATTATCTTATTTTAATAATTGAGGATAGAATCCATATGTGTTGGAAACAAGAAAAGTAAATGGCAAGATGCCATCTGAGTAGGAAAATTGATGAACTGATCGGTATTCTTACCTGAATGGAAGTCTCCATTCTCTGCAAGGACAGGATGCATGAACTCACTTGCTTGAGGTCACACAATGAGTTGGTAAGAGGAAAAAGCCACATCCAGATCCCAGACTCTCCCCACAATGATCCTGCTCAGTGATTACTCACCCCACACTGACTACTCAAAGACTCAGCTTTTCTGGATTATTTGGAACTGAGCTGCACACTGGTCATTTTAATGTGTCCAGAAGTTTTTATTGTTTTGTTTTGTTTTTATTAAGTAGATGGGAGTCTGGGACCATGGATAATGAGGAACCAAAGAGGAAAGAGAAGAAAAAGAGGAAGAATGTAGGTGAAGTGCATGCTCCTGAACTCTTGCTGGTTTTGCCTGAAACTTCACTTTCCAGTACTCTAACCATAAATATCATGGTGCTTATGAGGGTGGTGGCTCTGTTTTACTAGGCACCTGCTCTGTTCTGTGTATCATGCCCTATCTTAAGCACAACTTTGTAGACTCTTTTGGAGCCTTTGTCTCATTTTTTTGAGTTTTAAACATTAGAGTATCCCACAAACCCCTTCTTAAATTATTATTATTTTTTAACACTTATTTATTTATTGAGAGAGAGACAGAGTGTGAGCAAGGGAGATGCAGAGAGAGAAGGAGACACAGAATCTGAAGCAGGCTCTAGTCTCTGAGCTGTCAGCACACAGCCCGATGTGGGGCTTGAACCCATGAAGGGTGAGATCATAACCTGAGATGAAGTTGGACTGAGCCATCCAGGTGCCCCTTACATTATTTTTTTAATTGTTTATTTATTTATTTATTTATTTATTTATTTATTTACTTTCGAGAGGGAGGGAGGGGCAGAGAGAGAAGAAGACAGAGAATCCCAAGCAGACTCCCTGCTGTCAGCACAGAGCCCAATGGGGGTTTGAACTCACGAATCGTGAGATCATGACCTGAGCCCAGATCAAGAGTTGGTAGCTTAACTGACTGAGCCATCCAGGTCCCCCCTTCTTTTCTCTATCCTCACTCACTCTCTTGATGACCTCATGCAGTCCCAAAATTTTTAAAACTGTCTAGACTCGGGTGATTCCTACCCTTGTATCCCCACCCCAGCCTCTCCCCTGGGTCCCAGACTGTCATTTGCAACTGTCTGCTCATCACCTCCACTGGATGTCTTAACAGAAACCTGCAACCCAACATAAAGCCAGACTCTTTACATCAGCACCAACCCCTGCAACTGAAGTGTTTGCTTCACGCCATGTTCCTCGTTTCAACATATGACAATTCCATTTCACGAATTGCTCAGGACAAAATCTTAAGGTCACTCTTTGTACCTCACTATTCACATACCCGACCCCACTTACCAGCAAATCCTATAGGTTCTACCTATAGAATATATGCAGATTCTTACTACTGCTTTACCGCTGGCACCACTGCCATAATCCAAGCTGTTGTCATCTCTCACCTGACGACACAACAGCCCCCCAACTGGTCTTCCTGCTTCTCCACTTACAGTCTTAA
This sequence comes from Prionailurus bengalensis, assembly GCF_016509475.1. Lineage (NCBI taxonomy): Eukaryota > Metazoa > Chordata > Mammalia > Carnivora > Felidae > Prionailurus > Prionailurus bengalensis. The sequence goes on along the minus strand of NC_057344.1, from coordinate 41,784,558 downwards.
AATCTATTTTCCACTGAGCAATCGGAGTGATTCTTCTAAAATGTGTGTCAGGCCATGTCATTTCTCTGATCAAGGCCTCCAATGGTTTTTCCATCTCACTTACAGTAACTCTGCAAGGCCCACATGATTCCACCACCTGCCACACACACACACACACACACACACACACACCCTCTCTGCTCTCTTTTCCTCCACTCTTCCCTCAGCCCCACCCTTCCAGCCACACACAACATCTTCATGTTTCTTGAACTTGCCAGGCACCCTCGCACCGCAGCACCTTTGAACTTGCTCTTTCCCATGTCTGGATATCTGTATGATACTTCATTTTCTTCCAGTTTCTGTTCAAGTATCACTGTACTGAAGATGCCTTCTCTGATCATCCTTGAGGAAAGAATCACCCCCACACACATCCACTGTCTCTCTCTGTCCCCTTACCCTGCTTTACTTTCCTTCTTAGCATTATTACCACCAGACACAGTGTATAATTGTTTGTTGAGATTTTCATCTTCCCACAATAGACTATAAACATCTTACAAAAGGACACTTTGTGTTTCTTTCACTGCTTTTCTTCTAGCACCTAGAATACACCTTGGTATGTATTTATAACTGTTTATATTATTTGATAAATAAATGAGTGCCGGTATCATAATCCAATTTTACAGATGAAAAAATTGAGACTCTTAGAAGTTGATAACCTGCCAAAAGCCAGTACACGGTAGAGGCAGGATGTGAACCCAAGACCACCAGGCTTCAGTCATAGGGGCTTCCTCTGTAGTCTTTCCTTGGTGTCCGGTCCCCCGTGGGGTCACCACTTCCATCCTGTCTACAACAATGTGAAGCCTCTTCTTTCTGACTCTTCTCCTACCTTCAGGAAGTAAGCTGGGAGGAAAGAGAGCGCAAGGGAGGCACTTTAAAAAAGGACAGGCAGGGTCACCTGGGTGGCTCAGTTGGTTGAGCATCCAACTCTCGGTTACGGCTCAGGTCATGGCCTCACAGTTCTTGGGATGGAGCCCCATGTCGGTCTCTGTGCTAGCACAGAGGCTGTTTGGAATTCTCTCTATCCCTCTCTCTCTGCCCCTCCCCTGCTTGTGCTCTCTCTCTCTCTCTCTCTCAAAATAAATAAATAAACTTAGAGCTGCATTTAAAAAAAAAGGAATGCATAGGCAGTGTCCTGCTGTCACTCTGGGAACACTGACTCCCCCCAGCTGTCCCCCGAGAACCTCAGCACCTGCTCTGCATATGCTCAGGAGAAGGTCACTGCTGCAGCCACAGAGATCTCAAGCTGTTTCCCTCACACTCAGCCTCCCAGGCTCTTCACTGAGACCACGGGAAGAAATTTCACCAAAAGAATATCTATTGATATGGGTCCCGACAGCCTTTCTGAACAGAATACCAGAGCTCAAACCTGCTCTGTCTCCTGCTGCAGGTACACCTAACAGCAGCCCGGGGCTCCACTTGCCTGACTCTTGACCACAGCCCTGGGCTGGGCTCTCAGGCTGCAAGGTCTTTACTCAGCCCTGCTGACAGGTGTGCAGGGGAGCCCTGGAAGGGAGGCAGTGATGCCACCAGCAGCCCAGCTTTTGCCCCTACTTAGGAAACTTCCTTGTCCCTCCTGCCTCTGACCATCACATCCTCCACCAAGGCAGGCCCAGGAGTTGTGTTTCTTCCCACTTCACAGACTGCTCTGAGAGCCTGTAGACAGGTGGCAGGCTGGGCCCTGTCACCTGCTGCTGCTGCTGCTGCTGTCACAGTGCCTCTCCTCATGTTTCCCATTTCTGCTTTCTCCTTGCTGCCTTACTCGTTTGCCCCAAAGCCCAAATAAGTCCCCAGCATTAAGAGCTGTCATGTGTGGGAGCTCTGCAGGGGGTCATGGAAAGTGTAATTGCAAAGTAGGGAAAATCGGGCAAAGGAAAAGTAAGCAGGTTTCTTTACTGCGGGACTTCTCAGAGCCTTTAATATATACGTTTAGATTGTGAATTCCCAGGAGGAAAATAGTAGTGTTCTTCTAACTCGTTTTATGAGAGAAGGTATTTTTCAAGGCACTTAGCTACAGACTAGGGCTTCAGAGACCTATTTTGTCATAAAAATGGGCCTGCAGCATGGGGAGGGATTGGAAGAAGCAGGCAGTGCTACAGGTCTGGTGGCATGAAGAACACCCCTTTCAGACAAGCAAGACCCCCGCCCCCACTGTTCTGCCCTGCCAGGAGCCACCGTGTGTCTAGAGAGGAAGGGCGGGGGAGAGAGAAACGCTGTGTATGAGGCTGAGGAGGGTGTGCAGAGAGGACAGGGGGGAGGGGAGCTGGGAGCCATGGCACAGCATGTTAGCCGCCACCTCCCACGTGCCTAAGACCACCCCCCATACCCCTGCACACCTTACCCTTTCGAAGAGTGGGGAGGGAAGAAATCGGAGGAAGGCTGGAGGAAATGTTAGACTGGGGCTTTGCTCCCAAAACTCAGGTTTTGTTCTGAATTCTGTAAGGTGAGCATATGGAACCAAAGCGTTTCTCTGCATTTCAGTTTGTTTCAACCAGTATTGATTGTGTGCCTACCGTGGGGCCAGCTCTGAGTCAGGGGCGGCAAGGAATAAAAATGCGCAGCTTAGTGCAGCTTTCACAGAGCTGGCGGCGCCGCTGGAGTGACAAGACCACACAGGCAAACGATTAGAGAACAAGAGGAGGCTTCACCAAGAACAAAAAGGAGGAATACCGACAGCAGGTGGCAGCGCGGTCAGGAGGCAAGGGCTATGTGCACGGAGATGAACGCGGAAGGTGTTGGACAGTCTCCATTTATGAAGACATCTGGAGGTGGGAAGGGCCCTCCTGCAGGTGGACAGTCAGGGAATCACCCTCAGCAAGTCTATCTGTCCAACCAAGATGGCCAGGAGCTGGAGATACCAGCCAACCTGTTGGTAGACTTGGGCCTTGTAAGGAGGCTAGAAGGATAGTACGGCTCAGGCCATATCCCCTACTGGGTGCTCTTAGACCTGGAAGGAAGGCAGAAGCGGGGGGAGGAACAGTGAGGTCTACACCCTGTACTGGCAGTGCATGGTACTGGTCAGAATACCCCCCGTGCAACCTTCATCACTTTCCCATGGGCCAAACGAGAATGTTGTAAGCTCAGTTGGGTCCGCCAAATTCACATGACGAAGTCTAACCCCTAGTACTTTAGAATGTGACTGTATTTAGAGATAGAGCCTGTAAAGAGGCAATAAGTTAATGGCTCCTAATCCAAAATGTCGGGTGTCCTTATAAGAAGGAGAAATTTGGACACAGACATACTGAGGGAAGGCCATGTGAGGACACAGGGAGAAGACGGCCATCTCTAAGCCAAGAAGGGAAGCCTCAGAAGAAACTAATCCTGTCAACACTTTGATGTGGGACTTCCAGCCTCCAGAACTGTGAGAAAATGAATCCCTGTTGTTTAAGCCACTCAGTCTATGGTATTTTGTTATGGCCTCCCAAGCAAACCAATACAGGGAATCAAGCCATCTTCCTAGCGTCTCCTGGAGGAATGCAGCCAGTCTCCTTATTTCCTGGGCTCATATCCCTTCTCCCCATTACTTAAAGTCCCTTCTTCTCCACAATCCTGTTGTCAAGATAAACTGGAACATTAAGTGTGAACAAACTCTGAATGAACTTCATATAAACATCTAATAGTAAGGTGGCACTGTGCTGCACACCGACAATTCATAAATGGATAACACGGGGTCCTCACTCACAAGGAGCTCACAATGGGATGGGAACAACATTCACAGACACAAGTGACTGAGGTGCTTGACAGGTGGGAACACGATGGAACTGAGGGAGCACAAGGAAAACCGTCCAAAGTGAGGGCATTTAAGATGGGCTCCGAGGGATTAAGAGGAGTCTATCTGAGAAGGAGGGCTGAGTATTTTCTGAAGAAAAAAAGCAGAGAAAATCTGTTTTGCACACAGAGGCACAGACCGCATGATGTGTTTACAATGCAGTGAGAAGTCGGGGTGTCTGCATGGTCCACGTGGGGAGGGGCAGGAAGGAGCTGGGAATTCTGATGAGGCTTGTAGGTCAAGGATGCCTGGGAAACAGGCTGGCCTTTAAGACAGAGCTAGTGAGGAGCTGAGGGGGTGTACTAAGAGGGCCTCCAGGATCCATGTAGAGAGAGCCCAGTGCAGTGTGTAAGCCAGCAATCTGTTTTTGGACCCCTCTGGGAGCGTGTGGCACATCCATGTGGCAGGCAGCGAAAACATAGGCGCACAGTTTAGGGGAAGGACCAAAGATGAGGCTAAGGGGACGAGTAAGGTGGCATAGACCACGAAGAGAAAAGGCAGTGGGGGCCAAAAGCCCACCTGGGCCAAATGCTTAACCCTTCTAGGTCTCAATTTACTCACGGGTAAAATGTGGGGAAAAGAGCTCTTACTGACATGACTGCCGTAAGGGGGAAATAAGCAAAAGAATCTGTGAGAAGCTCTCAGCAGGGCTTATAGCAGGTATGCTCCATGACACTGGCCCTTACTGCTGTCCCTGGTCACGGAGGGACAGGATGGAGGCCTGCTCACACAGAGTGGAGTTGCATCTAAAACGAGCAAAGATAAGACACCAAAGTTCCTTGACGGCAATGTTTGTCTCAGTGCCACATCTCTCAAACCATGGATGAGCACAGCTTCAATCACCCCTGACTCCAGACAGAACCTGTTCTGGATCCTGGAGGACCGAGTGAAGCAGCCCCAGCTGGGAGGAGTAGGGGAAGCAGGAGCAGGGCTTGCAGTGGGTGATTGGGGCAGCAGGACTGCAGGGGTGAGATCTGGAGAAGGAAGAAGAGAAGGCAGTTGGAAACGTTGTCAGGAAGAGACTTGGAGGGTCAAATCCAAGTCTCCTGCTTGGAAGGTGGGGGGCGGGGGGGTGGGGGCTGTGTGGGTCTGGGGGCTGCAGCAGACCCCACTAGCCTTGTTGATGGAGACGCTCAGGGCTGCCCTGGCCACCGGACAAGGCCTCTCTCTTTGAGCTCTGCCATCATTCTGTGGGCCCCCAGCGGCACGATGAGGAGCACTGACTTGATTCTCCTCTTTGCACCTGAACCTGCATCTCAGGCACCCTCGCCTCCCTTTGCAACTTTGGCTGCTGGGCCCTCACCTTTCCTGCTACTCAGCTAAGTGAAATAAAAGCCGACAGAGGCAATTTTTACAAGGCAGACCAAGGAAAGGTACTTGAAATTCAACACAATGGCACATTTAGATGTCTGGGATCCCCTGCGTGGCTAGACTCCGCGCTTAATCATTTTGAAGTGTAGCATGGAACACATTAGCACAGACTTCCCTCGTCTAATTGAGGAGGCTCTTACATCTAATGCAAAAGTTCTATGGAAGATTGACGTCCAGAAGGTTACCCAGAAGCATTATTCTGCTTTACATGGTGCTTTCCATGTGTTTTTCCGTGGTGGGTTGACAAAAGGTCAGGCTCTGTCTGGGTCTCAGTTTTACAGATTGATAAATTAAATTTTATTGGTTCATCTAGGGATGAGCGCATATTTGGGAATGAATGCATGACCATCAGATGTGCAAGATACTGATTGGTAATCATTGCAACGGCACAGGCCTGCCCAGCAGGTAACCCATTCAGGTCATTGCTTAAATTTAATTTGGGGTGGGTAGGTTCACACCCAAAATAATATTAAAAATTCTGCTCAGCAAATATCTTGTAAATCCTTATTATGAGCAAGGCACCAAGCCAGACACTCTGGTGGGGATGGCAATGAGTTCCCCATGGGTCATGCCCTCGAGAAGCTTCCTTGCACATAAATATGATACAGATAAAAATGTGCTAGAAGAAAGATGTGGAAGGCCTACTAGGAAAGCACGGGGGAGGGAGGAATACTTCCAGCAGTGGGTGGAGGGAGTGGGGAAGAAACCAGAACCAAAGAAGGAGGCAGCATTCAAGCTGCGTCTTGAAGGAGCTGTGAAGGTTTGTACCCAAGGTTGGGAGTGGGGTCATTCCAAGGACAGCAGGAGGTGAGCAAAGACAAGGAGGATGGGAAATGAGTTACATGTTTGATGTGGTAGAGGGGAGGAGGCTAGGAAGATAAGCAGGTACCAGATTGTGTCTCATAGTCACAGAATGCAGCGAAAGGGAGGGCCAATCAAGCGAGGAAGACTCAAGGAATTTGCTTTTTCCAGGGTATGGGGCCTTCTGTCTACATAATTAGAACTGGCTGATCGAAACTACGTCTTGCATGAATTGGGGGAGACACCCTGACATGCACCAGTCTGTTCTGCTTAGGTCTCTAATTCATTCTCAGTCATTAACGTCCTCTGTCATTGCAACAGGACCTGTGACGGTATCTTCCAGCTCGTGAGACTGTACCTTCCCTTGCATGACTTACTCTGTGCACTGGTGCCTTCCCGACAGCATGCTAGAGAGCACACAGGCTCTCAGTGACAGCTGCAGGATCCTCTGTTTTTACCAGGCATGCAGAGACACACTGCTCCTGAGAGTGGGTTCCTTTCTCGGAGACTGAGCTCCTCCACCTTTGGCAGGACTTAATTTGCTGCCATAACAGAGGGTGACATTCATGTCCAGCCTCAGGGTCCACACTATCTGGGCTTCCATGGTCCTCCCTGAGTCCAGTGGAGGTGGAACTGGAGACAGCCCGGGGTGAGCTGAATGTGGCCAGTTCGGTTGAGGTCCTCTGAGTTCCCACAGCAGAGAACCAGACGTTGGAAATGGCAGATGACATGTCTACCACCTGATTGCCCAGAGTTCCATAAAAGGCTTAGACTTTGTGTTTGGTGATACGTGGCTGGGAATTAGGAGACTGTGTTCAGGAAGCTGGGTTCTAGATCCAAACAGAATCAAATACCAGCTCTACTACTTCCCAGTGTCACCTGAGGCATATTATTTAATCCAAGCCTCAGTTTCCTTGTGTATAAGATGGGAATAAAGATCACACTTACCCCCCAGGGTTGCTGTGGAGACTAACTGAGATGTCCACACAGCAGCTAGCACAGTGTCTTGCCTGTTAATGAAGGCCCAATACATGTTGGCCATTCATTACCACAGGCTTTTGAGGCTTGCATGAACAGTGTCAGAAAAGCCCGTGAGAGGAGCCTGCAGTCTATACCCCTGGGGGTCTGGGAGAGCTAGATCAATTGCTGGCAAGTTGAGCCCTCTTTTCTGAGGTGACAGCAGTGGCTTTCCACTTGCCCTGCCTCCTTCCTGCATCTGAGTCTGTGGTGCCATCAAGCAAGCCACGCAAAGTCACTGAGCTCAAAGGAACTCTCCAAAGCTCCACATGACTTCCCAGTTTCTAACTTCTCCACTAGTGAACAATGTGGGGACCAGAGAAACCCACATTCCTGGCCACCTCAGGTACAGGGAGGCAAGATACCCAGTTCCATTGTGGCTGATGGTAAAAGGCATGATGATGTGGCTGATGGTAAAAACCTTGGGTTTCTAAGCCCCCAGAGATAGCGGGAACAGTGATGTGTTGGAGAAGTTGTCTACCAGCTTGTGCCAAGTCTTCAGGAAGTATGTGAGCCCCTGGACATCCTGTTGGTAGCATGAAATGGGTGGTGGTGAAGAGTGTTACCACCACAGAAATCAGCAGATGTTAACCAATCAAGGGTCTTCCCCGCCCCCAAGAGCCCCTTGTTAAAATTGTCAGCACACCACCAGGCAAGACCTTTGTCACTCCCTGCCTCAGTTGCCTTTACTCCCTCACACTACACACCCACCTCCAGACCACCCAGCTAAATCTCCAGTGGTCCTGGAATAAACTGCCAGACACCAGCCAATGAGAAATTGCTTGAGACATACAGAGGGTGCGTCCTGTGGGCTGGTGTCAAAACTCTAGCTTTTGCCCTTTTCTCCTCTCAGAAGGAAGTTAGTCAGCTGTTTTTTTTTTTTTTTAAGTATTTATTTATTTATTTAAAATTTTTAAATTTTTATTTTTGAGAGAGAGAGACAGAGTATGTGCAGGGAAGGGGCAGAGAGAGGGGGAGACACAGAATACAAAGCAGGCTCCAAGCTCTGAGCTGTCAGCACAGAGCCTGATATGGGGCTGGAACTCACAAACCACCAGCTCATGACCTGAGCTGAAGTTGGACACTCAACCGACTGAGCCACCCAGGCACCCCTATTTATTTATTTTGAGAGAGACAGAGACAGCACGAGTAGGGAAGAGCAGAGAGAGAGGAAGAGAGAGAATCCCAAGAAGACTCTGTACAGTCAGTGCAGAGCCCCATGTGGGGCTCGAACTCACGAAACCGTGAGATCATGACCTGAGTCAAAACCAGCAGTCCCACGCTTGCTTAACTGACTGAGCCACGCATGCTCCTGGGTCAGCTGGTATTTAGATGCGACGACCCCTGGAACCCATCAGTGGTGAAAGATCTTCCTGTCGGTTCTCGGAGGTGTCCCGTGGATCAAAGGGGAGAACAAAGCAGTGACTCAGAGCTCTGGAATACTGACCTCTAGGGGACCACGTTGGGTCACAGGGACTTTTAGACAACACCAGAGAACAGAAATGCCCGCAGAGAGGCCTCATGAGGAAGGGCTTGTGGAAAAGGGAAGCTATCCAGTGTCTTCTCCCCACCCCCAGCCCAAGTGAGCCCTTGCAACCCTCTGACACCGGAGCTTCACTGAGCAGCAGCATTTGCAAGGATCCGGGCACGCCCTGACCCAGTGGTGGCACCACGGAGGGAAGCCTGCCCCTCCTCCTCCCCTCTGCAGCAGGAGGTTTCTCCCTTAACTTTACCCTTAAGTGTATCTGCTACATTCTCTCCTGCAATATTTATGCCCCATATCAATTTTTCATCCATCCCATCACTCAGCTCTCCGGAGAAGAAACTTCTCTGAGTTCTCGTTCTCCTTTTGGTGAGGTGGGGACTGGAATAAAGCACCCGGGACCTGCGGCCCCAAAACCGGGCCCCCATCCTCCTGCACAACAATCCAGTATCTGCCTCACCTTCCAGGCCGTTCACACTCCCATTACACCTCGCATATCCAAAATTACCCCCGGCCACTTCTCCCCGCCTTCTTCTCATGGTGAGGCACAAACACAGCTTCTCCCCCTTCCCTGGGGGGAGGGGGGGGCTCCTGCAGCTTCCTCCACTGGGAGGACCTTTTCCCTCCTATGGTGTGTCCAGAACTGCCTGTTCCCCCAAGCCCAGACCCATTCCACATCGTCCATGAAGCCACCTTTCCCCTAACCTAACCGCACATGTCCTTGTTTATCTGTTTCACCTCTGCCATGACTGTGACTCTGCTGTTCCGTCGCTCTTCTGTCCCGCTGAGCTATGAGTGCCATACAGCCTGTGCCTCCAGGCTTCTGGGTTCCCCGCAGGGGTCCCCTATATAGTGTTGGTGATGTACTAGGTGTAACATCAATAACAGGGTAAGTCAACGGCAAAGAAGAAAATAATAGAAAACAAATCGTTATAAATAAATAATTTAATAAATAACTTGCTTTGTTGAAAGCGTTAGGGACTTTTTCTGTAATAATTGAGCTCATCTTAGATGTAATAATGATAATACTTGCAGACACCTTCTTATCTCTGAGACATACATTAATGCATTAATTGTATTCATAATAACAATTGCTTTCATTTACTGAGCACTTAACTCTGTGCTCAAAACAGCATCGTATTTTACAGGCATTTTCTTACTGACCTCTCAGGTAAATATTATTACAATCACATTTCACATGTAAGGATCCTGAGATGCAGAGAGGATGTGACTAGTCCACAGGCACACAGCTCACACATGGTAGAGCACACATTCCAATGCCATAGTCTAGCCCAGGGCTCCTGCTCTTAAACATCACCTCATTCCTGCTGTTGCTAGCATTCCTGCACACATCCTACAGGAGGGCAGCCCAAAGTGTGCACATGAGCAGTAGCCACCAGCCCAGCAAAAGAGAGAGTCTTCAGGTAAATATATGGAATGAGCATAAGCATTTATATGAGCCCCCTCCTGAAACAGCAACAATGTTCTGGTAAGGGAGCAGACCCACAAAGACAATGAAAGAAGAAGGTATGGCTGAAGAGACATATCAACAAAATTCCAGGAGTCAGAGAGCGGATGGGAGAGTAGTACATCACCACACAGGGCAGAGGAAGCTGAGCAGCTTAGTTCACCTGAAGGACCTTGGGAGTCCCAGATGAAGGTGCCAACTTCTGGCCAAAGTTGGGGCAAGAAGAGACACTGAAAATAGGACCATCTGGAAGCTTCGATACAAATTTATCAGGATCCCAAATTTCTCCCACATCCCTGCACAAACAAGGACTAACTCCCTTCATATGTCACCTTGCACTGCCGCAACAGAACACCATAGACTAGGGGCTTCAACAACAAACACTTATGTCTCACAGTTCTGGAATCCAGGAAGCCCAGGATCAAGATGGCCAATTCAGCTCTGGTGGGTGCTCTCTTTCAAATTGCTGCCATCTTGCTGTAGCTTCACATGACAGAAGGGAGGGAGGAAAGCTCTCTGGTATCTCTTTTTATAAGGGCAATAATCCCATCATGTGGCTCTACCTCATGACCTCATATAAACCTACTTACCTCCTAAGGGCCCCACCTCCAAATCCCATCACATTTTGAGACTGGGGCTTCAACATATGGATTTGAGGGGAGGGGAGCATTCAGTCTGTAGCCCCCCAAGGATGGACTTCAGTAAAGAACACTAGAGGCACATTGGCAAGCATGGGTGAGCTATGAAGCTGAAGAAAGGAACTGAATGATGTCTGTCTACAGAACAAAGAAACAATTCCTCCTCACTCCCCACTACCCTCTTCCAGTCCCAGTCTCCAAATGCTAGTCACCAGATATATATCCCAATGCAGGAGATGGGACAATATTTTCTCAAGAAACAGAATTCTGCATTAATAAGTGATATAGCCCAGAGTAAATGTACAGATACATTTGAGGGTCTCCCTATGAAAAAGCCCACTTGCAGCCCCTCCACCCATTTGCTATGCCTGGGAGTCAATACCCTGCCACAATCAAGAGTTTCACATCAACTCTTGAGTCCTTTATTCTGAAATGTGGACAGATGGCAAAGCATCAATAGATTTTTAAGGAAAGCATTCAACATGAAGACCAAAACAAAGAAATGAATTTTTTTTTTATCAGGAAATAAAGACAATATGGAAAACAGAAGAAAAGTTCCAAAGACCATCAATATCTTTAGAGAGATATAAAAAGATACTAGGCTCATAAAATAAAAATAGAATGCTATCATACCAAAATGGGAGCAATGAGAAAATGAAAAACCTCCTTTTAAAATAAAATTAAAACCATATTGTGAACCTTAATTTTTTTTAATCAAAAGATTCAATAAAATCCAGAAAATATTTCAGAAAATACTTTTAAAAGGAAGAAGAAGAAAGAGGAGAAGAAGAAACAAACAAATGAGCTATAGATAGGCAGACAGGAAAATGCAATGAACAATTTAGGAGGTCCAACACTTAACTAAATAGAAGTTCCATAAAAGGAGAACAGGAAAAAATGGACAGGAAGATATTAACAAAGACATGAAATAATATAGGAAAATTCCAATCTGGGCATATTAACAGGGCCTATGTATAACCAATGCAATGAGTGAAAACAAAAATGCCTACAGCAAAAAACTCTAATCATGACATTTTGTGATCAGGACAAAAATGATAATTGAAAGAAAAAGAGAGGGGTGCCTGGGTGGCGCAGTCCCTTAAGCGTCCGACTTCAGCCAGGTCACGATCTCACGGTCCGTGAGTTCGAGCCCCGCGTCAGGCTCTGGGCTGATGGCTCAGAGCCTGGAGCCTGTTTCCGATTCTGTGTCTCCCTCTCTCTCTGCCCCTCCCCCGTTCATGCTCTGTCTCTCTCTGTCCCAAAAATAAATAAAAACGTTGAAAAAAAAATTAAAAAAAAAAAGAAAAAGAGAATAAGGAGGAGGAGGAAGAAGAGGGGGGGAGGGGAAGAGAGGGAGAAAGGAGATCCGAACGGCATTGGATTCTCAAGAATAACATCTACCAGATGTTAGAAGCCCTTCAAAGTTCTGAGGGAAAGCATGATTTTCAATTTTCAATCTAGAATAAAAAACTTAACCTAACCATTAATCAAGTTTGAAGATAGAACAAAACACTTTCAGACATGGAAATACATAAGAGTTCTATCTCCCTTGCATTATTTCTTAGGAGCTACTAGAAGATGAGTTTCAGCAATATATATACACATACACACACACATACTGTTGGCTTGCAGGCTCCTTGGGAACATTCCAGGTATAATCTGAAACTGGCCCATATAGTCAGAAGGCAGGACACTCCAGGTTGGTAGGTGGCAGTTTTTAATAAGCAAAGGGAACTTTTATATTCAAGGCTTGTCTTGGGTGGCAGCTAGACTAATAGATCTCTCTACTGCCCACCGAATCTTACAAGCTTATGTAGAGGCCTTAACTGGGTTCAATCATGTATACTGTCCAGGAAGTCTCTGAAACACATCATTATCTCAAGGCTGTGTCCTTGGGGTAGCTTCTGGAAGCAGGGAAGGCAAGTGGATCCCATATTCCAAGGACAAGGGAGAGGATAGGGAGCCTCTGATTGTCAGGGTCAAGCTCAGGAGTCAACCAGCAGTCATGTCTTCTCAACAACTACCCCAACACATGCATGCATACATCTGTATATAAAACTAAAAGAAGAGGAAGCAGGGATTAAATCAATAGAGAGGAACGCTGGATCCAGGGAACCAGAGATAGATCAAAGAAACAGTGAATAGAAGCCCCAAGATAGCCATGTCCCATGCCTAAAGAAGGGAGCAGAAGAGCAGAAGCTGCAGGAGGAAGATATCCAGGAATAACAGGAGAGCTACACACACACACACACACACACACACACAGAAACTGGTAGTTCTGCTTCTGTTTCAAATCCTGATCAATACTAAATAAAGCAAATGAATTTCTAATTTGGGGGGGAGTTTATTTAAGAGCAAAATTATAACAGTAAGACACTATATGGCTTAGCAGCGAACAACACTGTGTGAAGCTAATAATAGAACAATGAACTACTAGTGTATCCAAAACATGTGATATAACTATGCTGAGAAGATTGAAGGAGTGTGTGTGCATGCACGTAGAAGGAATAAGAAAGCTAAATCCTCAGCCAAGTTCATTCCTACCTCTGGTCTCCCGCCCTGACCGTTTCCTCTGCCTAGAACACTGTCCCCTCAAACAGGCTATAGCCCACCACCTTTTTTTTTATTCGAGTCTCTGCTTAAATGTCACTTCTTTGGTCAACGTATCTAAAATAATGTTCCCCCAACCTAAAGAACTCATCATCTTTGGTTTATTTTCCTTGATGACATTTCCTAATGCATATAATATACACCTTATTGAATACAACCTGCCACATGGTAGATACTTAACTGGCTGAATAAAATGAATTACCATGATGTGAAACCAGTAGTTAATATTTGTCTTAGCTTGAGTTTCCCCAGAAGCAGACTCTGAGACAAGGGTTAATGCAAAAGCTTATCTGGAGTGGTTACCGGGGGTGGGGGGCAGAGGGTGGAGGGAAAATAGGGAGTTATTGTTCAGTGGGTACAGAGTTTCAGTTTGAGTTAATGAAAAACTCTGATGTACTTAATGCTGCTGAATTATACACCTAACATTGCTAAAATAATAAATTTTATGTTATATATATTTTACCACACTATAAAAAGGTATATATATATAAAAAAGCTGATTTGAGAGTTACATAAAACACCATAGAGGAGTGGAAAGGGGCCACCAATGAAGGTTCATAATCAACCAGAATCCACCTGGGGCAGCTAGATCTTAATCCCTCAGAGAGAGTGTGGGTATGGTGTAGCACACGCGTCAGGGTTAGTCTGCCAGCACGAGAGAGTGAGGAAATTTATACACCAAGTCCCACAAGGTTGGCTACTACCTCTGGGGTAATTCTTCCACACTTCTGGCCTGCCTTTTGCACAGGTGGAGCAGTCTCAGAAAAGTCTTCAGGCAAAGATATGCACAGATGGGCAAGTTAGAAGCAGGCCATCTGCACTGAAGAAGTAAGACCCAAAGGACATGAGTAAGGCACTGACAGGTGCTACAATGCCTAAAATTGATAATATGCACAGGTTACTTAGAAACATGGAGTTAAATACCACAAGACACAGCCAGGAGAGTTAAGAGGAGTTGTATCTGGGCAACAGGACTAAGGCATGGGAAGGAAATTGCTCTATTTTGCCATAAATTCTTCTAATTTTTTAAAGTATTATTTCACTTTTAAACTATGTCCATATCTTATCTTGGAAAAAAAAAGATGAATTTTAAATGAGTGTGAATATCACCAGGAAGTCATCCCACACTGATTTGGTTCTAATTTTTCATGAGAAAATGTCACAAAATGATTAACCAGCCCTGTGGAAAGGAAACTCAGTGAATGTTAATTGAAGAGAACTGTAGCCAAACATACTGGAAGCCAGTAATCAGTTGCATTCAATTGTGAAAACTTTTTGTTCAGCTCCTACTATGAGCCAGAGACTGTGCTTCGTATTAACAAGATGAAGAGGTAAAGACATGAGTAGTGGGGTGATTAGTGTCCCTCCAAACTTCATGTCCACCCAGAACCTCAAAATGTGACCTTATGTTGACATAAGGTCTTTGCAGGTATAATTACTTGAGAGGAGGTCATACTGGATCCAATGACTGGTGTCCTTTAAGAAGGCCTTGGGAAGACACACAGTCACAGAAGAAATACCATGTGAAGACGGAAGCAGAGATTGGAGTGATGTGTCTACACACCAAGGAATGACAAGTGTTGTCAGCAACGACCAGAACCTTGGGAAAAAACATGGAACAGATCCTTCCCTAGAGCCTTCAGACAGAGACTGGCCTTGCCAACACCTTGATTCCAGAATTCTGGCCTCCAGAACTGTAAGAGAATAAAGTTCCGTTGTTTTAAGTTGTGGCAATTTGTTCCGGCAGCCCTAGGAAGCTGACACAACCCCGTTCTCAGAAGTCTGTGGTCCAGGGAGGTGGCCTTAGCCTCAGGATGGGTGTCCTTCACTCTCTTGTGGCCCCTTCCTGCTGGCTGGAGTGTGAACTCAGTGGGTTGGGCTGGCATAGCCAGCCATTTGGACCATGAATGGAAGCTATATGTAAAGGGAGGTGGGTCAATCAGGTAGAAGAACCTGGAAGTCATTCCAGCCTGGGACTGCCAGCTTACATGTGACTTGGAAATGAACACCTGCACTGTTTATGCCACTGTTATTTGGGGTTTCCTGTCGCTTGCTGCTGAATCTAATCTTAATTCATATTGGGCGACAGATTTACAAATGAAAATATGTAACTCAGTGTGGCAAATAATATTATAGAGACAAGCCATGGTAGGGGCACAAAGGAATAAATGATTAACTTACCTTGGGGGGATCAGGGAAGACTTTTCAAAAAAAGCAGTGGCAGCTGCTTTTAAAAACATGAGGAGTTTGCAGACAGCCAGGACATGGGATGGCAGGGAGGCAGTTCAGAAAGACATCAACAGTGGAGTGAAAGAACAGTTCCTTGGGACCACCTGTAGTTCTGCATGGATGACATATAAGGTTTGAGGTGGACAAAGTGGGCAATAGAGTCAAGGTGATGAGAAACATGGAATGCCATTCCTGGGTGCTCGCACCATCTCATGTCACAAAGAAGAGCCACTGATGAGTGCACAACAATGGTGCCATATTTTCACATTAACCTAAAAACATTTTTTTAATGATTATTTACTTTTGAGAGAGACAGAGACAGAGTGCCAGCTGGGAGAGGCAGAGAGAGAGGGAGACACAGACTCCAAAGCAGGCTCCAGGCTCTGAGCTGTCAGCACAGGGCCAGACGTGGGACTCAAATTCATGAACCATGACATCATGACCTGAGCTGAAGTCGGCCACTTAACTGGCTGAGCCACCCAGGATCCCTTACATTAACTTTTAGAAAGATCACTTTGGCTAAGGTGTGGATGGCTAGGAGGGAAGAAGAAAGAAGTTAAAGCAACCAGGAAGGAGGCCATTGCAGTGGTTACTTAGTTTTGATGATGGCAAGGTTCAACATGAGGGCAGAGGCACTGGGGACAAAAAGGAAGGAATAACTTCAAAATACAATTGGGAGGCTGTAGGATATGAGAAAAGACAGCATCCAGGCGGGCCCCACTTGGCTGGCTTGGGGCATGAACAGCTAAAGCATTACCTGGGACAGGCACAGGGAGACGAGCAGGTCTGGAGCTGAATGATGAAATGCTAATGACCAATTCAGGTCCAAATCCTCCTGAATTCAGACCACACTGCTCCGTTTCCAGAGGGCTCCGTGTTAGCTTCTACCAACAGGGGCCGCTAGAGGGCGACAGGGAGAGAGAAGGATGAGCCCTGCTTGGCTTGCTTCCCACCAAGGCTGCCAGTGAGGCTCCTTACCAAGCAGGAGGTGCAGATGTTCTCGAACCTCCTAGGGCCAGCCTGATGTATCCCTGCGGAAACAGCAGCACCAGCGGACAGTGACCTTCTCAGGGCCCTGAGTCCCAGCCTGTGGTTTCTCCCAGCTCCTGAGGGTCCGGCAGCCGCCGCGGCATGCCCTCTGCGTGGTCTGAATGTCAGCTCCTGGGAGTGCCCCGTCAGAGCCTCTGGCTTCTGTCAACCCCGCGTCTTCCTGGCTCACCTGGCTCAGTGGGGGTGGCTGCTCCCCGCTGCTTCTTCCACCCTCTAGTGCCCTTTTACGGATTTTCCAGATTGAATTCACTCCAATAAGCACTAGGTCCTGAGGAATACAATCGTTGGCACACAGGGTGATCTCAGGGAGGAGACCCCCAAGATGAGACCCTGGGATTGTTTCTGTCCCCCACCTCCCTCAGGGTCTCCTGAGAGGCAGCCGGTGCAGCTGTCTGGGATGCCGTGATCAGTCTAGAGTTAGGAAGGGAGCACACATCATTTCCCTCAGGAGCGCAAGAAGCCAGAAGAGCAAGGGCCCAGGTCAGAACCCTAAGAGACTCCAAAGTTGAGGGGCTTATTCCGGGGACAGAATAAGGCACCATTACCTGGGAAACATCAGTACAGAGCAAAGTTTCCTCCTGAGGAGACGAAGTGGCCCTTATATAAAAGCTAAGGTAATGACTGAAAAGCAAACAGTGACTTGGCAGGAGCCGCTCGTGACCTTGTGGAGGGTCCTTCCATTGGAGTGGGGGACACGGAGGCAGTGGGAGAAGTTTGAGGAGCGAATGGAAAATGAGAAAGGCAGACAGAATATGAGCTAGAGGGCCCGCAGAGAGTGTTTCTATTTTTACCTGAGAGACCTGAGCTCCTTTCCAAGCTGCAGGAAGGAGCCAGAAGCAAGAAGCTGACCTGCAGGAGGCCATGGGAAGGAACCCGGGGAGCGGCCAGATAAGCCGGCAGGAGCCGGTACTCAACTTCCTCTGAGGCTACCCCTTCATCTGACACCCATTTGCCAGTGGCTAAGATGTGTCAGGCACCATTCAAGATGCTGGGGGCAGCAGTCAATAAAAGATAAAAATCAGAGGCTGGAGGCCAGGTGGCAAAAAGGGGCTCAAGGTGTGAGATCTAAAGGAAAATCTCCTAAGGTTTCTGGAGAGAATGGCAGCAGGTTTAGGAAGCTGACTTCCTCTCTCAGTTTTCCTCCGGAAGCTAATTGGCAGGTTGTTTCCTGAGCAAGGTAGGGTACCACTCGTATCTTGGGGCTGGATGGCTGGGTCCCAAGTCAACGATGCGTAGTTCACCGTGGGGGCACCTGCCTGAGAAAGAGAGGCACAGAGAGTAACATGCTTTTTCCAAATGCCCTTTATATGGCATTGGGCTCCACAGCCCGTGGGGATAGTTTTAACCATTCTTTTGGCTTTATAATGCATGCAGCTTTCCTTTTCACTGGATGCTGTCAGTGCAATTATAACTGATTACTATCATTACAAAGATGACCCACCAAACGTGTCTTAAAGGAAGAGGGCAACTAGTGCATGGATCCCAGGCTGCAAGGAACAGTGACAGTTGATCTCACTCAGGGTCCTTGAGGCTGAATTATTAGAACAGCCCCTCAAAGGTCTCCAGGGTTACCATCCTCCCTTCCAATCCATTAGCCAAGCACACCATTTCCATTTTCAAAACCCTTGGCATACAAAGACATGATCCTTGCCCACCCCTCCAGCGGCCCCCCCTGAGAGGCACCCTCAGACACTCTACGTTCCGGCCACACGGATGTGTCATGCTCTCTCATGCGTGTGCTGATCTTTCTCTGTCTGAAAACCTTTTTCTCCATTCTTTGGCCAACATCTACTCAACCTTTCAAACTAAACCCAAGCATCAGCTCCTCTAGTAATCGCTGTGACAGAACCTATCATAATTGCCTTTTACTTATGTCGGGTATTTTGCAAGCATTATCTTGCACCAGTTACTGAGGCAGGACGTGATGAAACTGTATCCCTCGGGATACACTCAGGAAAAATCTAGCAAATAAAACACATATCCTTGAATCAAGACCACTCAGATGCCTGAACCCCACACATATTTACAAATTCACTGATTAATTTGGGTAAGAGCTTGTCACTATTTGTCGACGTAAGAAGTTAGGAAGTATTATTACTCAGAGCTGGAAGGAAAGGGAGTGTTCTTAGGATTGTAAAGCCAGCATTATATGTTCATAAGAAATAAAATCAGAGCTAAGATTTTAAGTCATTTCTCCATTTTCTTTTCAAGTATAGCTAACATACAATGTTATGTTACTTTCCAGTGTTATAATATAGTGAATTCACATTACTCAGTGCTCATCATGAGAAGTGTACTTTTTCATCCCCTTCACTTATTTCCCCCACCCCTCTACCCGCCTCCCCTCTGGAAACCACCAGTTTGTTCTCTATAGTTAAGAGTCTGGTTTTTTACCTTATTTTTCTTTGTTTGTTTGTTTGTTTTGCTTCTTAAATTCCACCGATGAGTAAAGTCATATGGGATTTGTCTTTCTCTGACTGACTCATTTCACTTGTAGATCTGTCTATGTTGTTGCAAATGGCAAGACTTCGCACTGTTTTATTTATGGCTGAGTAATATTGCCTTGTATATGTATATCACATCTTCATCCATTTGTCCATGTGTGGACATTTAGACTGCTTCTATATCTTGGCTGTTGTAAATAATACTGCAAAACAGATATCTTTTTGAATTAGTGGGTTTTTTTAATGTTTATTTTTGAGACAGAGAGATAAAAGTGTGAGCAGGGGTGGGGGGAAGGGGGCAGAGAGAGAGGGAGACAGAATCTAAAGCAGGCTCCAGGCTCTGAGCTGTCAGCACAGAGCCTGACACAGGACTAGAACCCACGAACAGAGAGATTGGGACCTGAGCTGAAGTCCGATGCTTAACCAACTGGGCCACCCAGGTGCCCCTGAATTGGTGTTCTCATTTTAGAAGTATCCATTTCTTTATTCTCTTTCAATCCACTTAAAGTCCTCATCCCTCCAGGATGAAGTGCTAAGCTCACTTCAGAGAGCTCCACTCCATGAGGTGAGTTCTCATTCAGTCGTGGTAGGTACTGGCAGAAGTTTGCCACTTGCATGCTGTCCCGGAGGCATAAGAATCTTTGCTGAGGCTGGGAATCTCCCGATCCTGTGGGATGACCCCCCCCCCCCCATTTCCATTGAGCTCCAACGAGGTGCAGCTTCTCATGGCTCCCAGGGTCCTCGAGCAACCTTCCCTTCCTCTGTCACTCAAAAACCCTTCCTCCTCTCTCCTTTTTACCCAAAGCTCTCCTTTGTCTCTCATTGTCTCTCAACCATGACAACTAATAAAGCACAGGCCCTAAAGAAAACAAAAGCCTAGTGGGCAAAGTGCTAGGTACAGAGTTCACCTACACCTCCCCAGGAGAGCTGTCAGCCATGGAGACCAGAGACTCTTGGAGCACAGCAGTCATAAGTGGAGGGGGAAAAAGGCAGACTGCCCAACAATACCAGTGGCCACAGTCCTTGTAAGACATATGAAGAGACTGAAAAAACAAACAAACAAAAAAAAAACCTGCTAAAAATGTATAATTTCTGTAGGAAAGAATGACAGACTTGAGTATAAAAGGAGAGGGGAAGAAATGAAAGGAAAAGAGTTCTTGAAAAAGAAAAAAGACAGACGAATCCATATTGCATGAAGGGTGCTGACAGACTAAAAAACAAGTAATCAAGAAAAAACTGGACAAAATCCTTAAATACTTGATGGAAGAAGAAATACAAACAGCTAATAAAGATAAGAAAAGATGGGCACCTGGGTGGCTCAGTCAGTTGCACGTTCGACTTGATTTCAGCTCAGGTCATGATCTCATGGTTTGTGAGTTTGAGCCCCACTTCAGACTCTGCACTGACAGCGTGGAGCCTGCTTGGGATTCTCTCTCTCTCCCTCTTTCTCTGCCCCTTACGCTGCTCATTCTCTCTCTCTCTCTCTTAAAATAAATAAACTTTTTAAAAAAGAAAAAAGATAAGAAAAAGTGCTTGCACAAAGCACCACAAGTTAAAACCACAGTGAGGCACAGTTGCATATCGACCATATTGGCCAGAATATAAAAATCTGGTCATATCAAGTGTGGTGAGAATACATAGAAATGAGAATCCTTTTACTTCCTTGGTGGGAATGAAAATTGTTGCAATCACTTAATAGATAACTTGATATTATATAGCCAATGAGAATATATGGATGCCTGTATAACCCAGCAAATATACTCCCACATACATACTGGAGAGTGGAGACACTCCACACATGGTCCACAAACTCCCGAGGATCCCTGGAACCTTCCCAGGACTTCTGCAAGGTCAAAACTATTTTCATTATAATACTTAGACATGCTTTCTTTTTTCACTGTGTATTATACACTATGACATACTCATATTTTTTAAATGCCATTATTAAGAAAGTCCTTAAAGGAGTAAAAGGTAGTAGTTTTATTAAATCTCAGCCCTTGATAAAAAACTTTTTAATAGTCTATGTGATGAAATGAGAAATACCTGCAACACTTCAGTTGCATATTGAAGTATAAAGATTGTCTTGAGAAAAAGCCATTGTGTAATTGCTTGGGTTGTGAGCTGAACTACTTTTTTCACAGAATATCATTTTTATTTGAAACAAATACTGACAGACAAACTATGGTTATTCAAACTTGAATATTCGAGAGACATTTTCTCAGAAATGAATGATGTGAGCCTTTCACTCTAGGGAAAGCTAACATTATTTGTTGCCAATGGTAAAATTCAACCTTTCAAGCAAAAACCAGAATCTTGAAAACCTTGTAATTACCACCATGAGCTTGACAACTTACCAATACTTAAAGACTTTTCTAATAAGATCAGTAGTGATATTAATGAATATGATCTTTTGATATCTTATACTGAAATGTATCACAAATTTATAATGTCTGCCTAGCTCAGTGAAACATATCCAAATGACCAACATGTGATGTTACAAAATCATGCAGAAGTAAAGGATCTACTCAAAGTTCCAGGTAGGCCAATACATTTTAATATAACTGAGTACAAAAAGGTCATTGACATGGTTTCAGATTTTATATTGCAACTGATCTTTAGAGAAATTACTAGTTGTCAAGTTTGGGTAAACACTAGTCCCTCCTTACTCACAGGGGATATATCCCAAGACCCCCAGTGAATGCTAGAAACCACAGAGAGTACTAAACCCTATACATACTATGTTTTTTTCCCATACATACATACCTATGATAAAGTTTAATTTATAATGTAGGCACAGTAAGAGATTAACAATATCTAATAATAAAAGAAAACAATTAAAACAATACATCATAATAAAAGTTATGTCAATGTGCTTTCTCTCCCTCTCTCTTTCTCTCAAAATATCTGATTAGGCTGCACTCCCCCTTCTTCTTGCAATGATGTGAGTAGATACAATAGTTATGTGATAAAATGAAGTGAGGTGAGTGACACAGGCATGTGACATAGCATTAGGCTAACTATTGACTTTCTGATGATGCATCAGAAGGAAAACCATCTGCTTCCAGACTGTGGTTAATGATGGGCAAATGGAACCATGGAAAGTGAAACAACAGAAAAGGGGCACTACTGTAGTATCAGAGGAAAATAGCCACAATGATCTGAAAAGGCTATTAAAATAGTACTACTTTTTCCAGATCTGAAGCCAGGTTTTCTTCATGTACTTCAACCAAAACAACAATTAAAGATAGATTGTAGAAGCAGTTGTCAGGATCTAGCTGTCTTCTATTAAAGAGGTTTTTCTGATGTAAAACAATGACACATTTCATTAATTTTTCTTATATTGAAAAATAGAGCTATGTTTCACAAAGATACGTTATTTATATCAACCCATAATGAGTTCATTATTTTTTTATTAAGACTTTATTTTTTAGAGCAGTTTTTGGCTTGCAGCAAAATTGAGGGAAGGTTACTGATATTTCCCATATACCTCCTACTTCCACACATGCACAGCCTCCCCCATTATCAACATCCCCTGCCAGAGTGGGACATTTGTTAAAATTAATGAATATACACTGACACATCATAACCACCCAAAGTCCCTAGTTTACATCAGGATTGACTCTGGGTATTGTATATTCTGTGGGTTTAGACAAATGAAAAATGACATGTATCCATTGTTATGGTATCATACAGAGTATTTTCACTGCCCCAATATCACCATTATTTATGAATCAATACCTTTAATTTTTTCTCAGTTTTAATGCCTAATACAATAAATATAATTGGATATAACCCATATAATCAATAGTTTTATAGAGTCCTCAATTATTTCTAGACGTGAAAGGAGTCCTGAGGCCCAACAGTTTAAGAAGTTCTATTGCAGAGACATGCTTGCTCATGAGTAGCAGGAGAAAAAGGCAAGGGTGTTTATGGCAGCATTACCACTAATAGACAAAAGCTGAAAACAACCCATTCAACATCAGAATAAATCATTAAAAAAATATGGGATGTTTGTACAATGGGATACTGTACTTTGGTGAAAATTAATGATCTAAAACACATGTAACAACAGATATTAATTTTGCTAATATAATGTTAAGTGAAAAAAAAGAAAGTGGAAGAAGGCATTCATTATAATTCCACTGATACACAATTAAAAAATAAACAAAGCTAAAAACAAAATTTCAAGGGGCACCTAGGTGGCTTAGTCAGTTGAGCGACCAACTCTTGATTTCAGCTCAGGTCATGGTCTCACAGTCATGAGATCGAGCCCCATGTCAGACTCTGTGCTGATAGCAGGGGGCCTGCTTGGGATTCTCTCTCTCTCTCTCTCTCTCTCTCTCTCTCTCTCTGCCTCTCTCTCTGAATGAATGAATAAATAAATAAATAAATAAATAAATAAATAAATAAATATAAATTTAAAAGAACAAAAACTTTCAAATCTAAGCCTTCTATATTTAGTTACACAAACTGTGAAGACAAGAAATGGGATGATAAACACAAAACTCAGGGTAAAGTTTGTTTCTGAGGGTAGAGCCACAGGAATGGGTTATGGAATGGTGCTCTCGGAGCTTCAAAGATAATGTTTCATTTTATCAATTGGGAGTAAATATATAACTATCTATTGTATCTTTATTCTTCATACCATACACATGTTTATAAATATTTTATCTTTCCAGTTTTTATCAAAATGATAACAACAAAACTCATAAAACTCATAAATTCTCAGTCAACTTTGAAAATGAAGAATAAAACACAAAATTCTCAGTCAACTTTGAAAATGAAGAGCAAGGTGGGAAGACTTTCCTTACTAAAAATACTATAACACCATGGAAATAAACAGTATAGAACATTCATGAACCAATGAAGTACAAAGGAAGAGAAGAAAAAGTTAAGATGGAGCCCTGTGTAGATACGGGAATTGTACATTCCCACACAGTAGACTGGAATAAACCATTAATGCGAGGGTTGGGGAAATTGACTCACTGGACTAAGAAAAATAAAACTTGATCTTTACCTAACTCAACATTTCAAGATGGACTCCAGATGAATTAAATATCTTAACTATAGCACAAATAGGTAATAACAGAAGGAATTATGTTTATAATCTAAGACTAGAAAACAACTTCTTAAAAAAAATCAAAAAATTGTAAGGTAAAAAATGAATGGATTTAATAACACCAAACTCAGGAAATTTATGCAATAAAATTTCATTGACAAATAGTGAAATGGAAGGAGATATTTACAACATCTAAAACTAACCAAGGACTGGGTCGCCTGGGTGGCTCAGTCGGTTAAGTGTCCGAATCTTGGTTTCAGCTCAGGTCATGATCTCACAATTTATGGGTTTGAGCCCTGCAACTAGCCTGCACTGACAGTACTGGGCCTATTGGGAATTCTCTCTCCCTCTCTCTCTGCCCCTGCCCCACTCACATGCTTGCTCTCTCTCTCTCTCTGTCTCTCTCTGTCTCTCTCTCAAAATAAATAAACTTAAAAAAAAAACTGACAAAGGAATAGTATTGAAAATCTTCAAGGAACCCCCACAAATTCAAATATCAACAAGAAAAAGTCAAAGGCCACAAAAGAAAATGATCAATAACCACGAACAGTCAGTTCACAGCAGAGAAGACCCAAAAGCACAGCAAGTGCATGAAGAGATGCTCACGTTGATTAGTAATTAGAGAAAGCAAATTAAACACCAAGGCGCCATCACTTAACATCTACCAGCTTGGCAAAAATCAGAAAGCTAGATAATGCCAGTAGTTGTCAAGGATGTGGGGATACAGGGGCCTTTGTGCAGTGCTATTACAGTGTAGATGGGTGTAGCCATTCTGGGGACCATTTTGCAAATGCTTAGATTCAGCATTCAGATACTCTGTGGCCTAGAAACTCTGCTCCTGGATATAGATGGCAGAGAAATTCTCAAAGGTACCCACCCAGGCATGCTTGCCACAGCATTGATTGTGGGGCGAGGGTTAGAGCCAGTCTAAGGGTTCATTTCTGGGGGAAGGATAGAATAAATATGGTGGATACACAGTGATGTACTCCACAACAATTAGAAGCAACAGACCAGAAGCACACAGACCAACAGGAAGAGATTTTACAAACATACTGCTGAATTGGAAAAGGAAAGAAAAAAAAAATCCAATTCTGTTTATGTACATTAAAATACTTGTACACTATATGATGCATACTCCACAATGAAACAAAACTAAAATGAAAAAATGTATATTGAGGGCACCTGGGTGGCTCAGTGGGTTAGGCGTTTCACTTAGGCTCAGGTCATGATCTCACAGTTTGTGAGTTCAAGCCCCACATGAGGCTTTGTGCTGACAGCTCAGAGCCTAGAGCCTGCTTCAGATTCTGTGTCTCCCTCTCTGTCTGCCCCTCCCTTGCTTGCTCTCTGTCTCTGTCTCTCAAAAATGAATAAACATTAAAAAAAATTTTTTTAAGACAAAATATATATTGAGTATGTTAGAAACATCTCAGACAGGGAAGGAGAATACAAAGGAATAGCATAGGACAAAACATAGCACCAAAAAAGGGGCCCAATGAGAACATACGATAAGACACCTGATTAACTGAATCCTCTGCATCTACAGTAGAAACAAACAAACAAACAAAAACAGTAGAGGAGCAATACTTTGGAAGTCATAGCGCGTCTGCCTGGGCCTCCCTCAACACCTGGCCCAGAGGTCTTACCCCCAGCTCAGAAGACAGAGGAACTCCCAGGGCCACCACCTTCCATCCATCCTCTATCACTGCCCTGTATTCCAATGAAGGGCTGCTTAAACTTCCATGGGGTCGGTGTGCATTTGGATGGGAGAAAGAGTAGAGAGCCAGCATATTAGTGCTCTCTAGAGAAACCGAACCCATAAGTGCGATATAGATAGATAGATGCTAGATAGATAGATAGGGCATGAACCAATTCTGTGAAATTCTCTTCCTTCTCTCTATATAGATGAAAGACATATCTGTGTGTATGTATCACATGTGATATATATAATTGATTATGATAAGATGGTATATATATATACACACAGCATATTATGGTGTGTATATATATATACATATATACATATATATATATATAATATCTCTCTGTAGAAAGAGATTACTCGAGTGAGATGTATTCCATCTATATATAGAGAGAAAAAAAGATGCACTCAAGGAATTGGCTCATGCTACTGTTGGGGCTGGCAAGTCTGAAATCCATAGGGCAGGCCAGCAGGCTGGAGTTGATGCTGCAGTCTTGAGGCAGAATTTCTTCTTTCTCAGGGTAATCTCAGGTTTAAGGCATTTAAGGCCTTCCAACTGATGGCTTGAGGCCCATGCGCATCACTGAGAATAATCTTCTTTACTTAAGTCAACTGATTATAGATGTTAACCACAGCTATGAAAATATCATCACACCACAACTTAGGTGAGTGTGTAATTGAATAACCAGGAACTATCGACCAGCCAATTTGGCACATGAAACTAACAATCACAGATGGTTTCCAGATCAAATGGGAATAGTCTTTGGCAACAGACTGATTATGGACAGTTGGGCACCGAGGAATATGTACTCACAAATTCTATCCAGGTAGAACAGTAATATCACCTCTTCTCCCTTACTTTCTACCATTTCCTTTCCCCAATTCCAGCGTAGCTCGAGCTATGTCCTATCAAAAAGGCTGTAGCATTATCCTCTTTCTTTTACAAATGAGGAGCTGTGTTCAGAGGGGTAATTTACATACCTTGCTCTAGGCCACTCACCAGTGCTGGAATCAGTCAGATTCCTTCCACAGGAGTAATCCTGCTGTCAACATCCTACATCTTCCTAAACCCCTTCCCCCTGTCACATCAGCTGCCACTCCCTTGCGCTCTCATAATAGCTAATGAAAACCTCAGTTTTAGCTCTCACATCTCCATATTGTGTCTATTCATTTTCCTGTCTCCCCACAAAAATCTAAATTCCTGTCCCTCTGTGTGTTCCTTGCTTCATCTGACTGTGACATATGCATGGTATAAGAAACAACAGTACCCAGTGGTCCCCTTTTCCAGAAAACCCTGAGAGATGAAGAGGTAGGGAGCCTCGGTGTTTACATTTCCATGACGAGTTTGTCTCTCTGGCCACAGCATATTGATCTCAGGATAGAGACCTGCCCTGAGCTGGGCCACTCAGATCACCTCATGGGAATTGGAAGCCTAAAGGATCAGAGGCATCTAGCAGTGACAATGAAGAGGAGTCCATGCAATGGCAGTGACCAGAGAGTCGATGTACAAATCTTGCTGCTTGAGGTGTCTGGTGCTGCCCCACCATGCCTTCTCAAGACTTGGCTGTTCAGCAGTTGTCTTGATTCAGTCTCCTGAATCAATCAGGGTAAAGGTCAAATTGCTAAAACAAGGAGCTCCAAAACGCAGAGACTCAAAGAAAGTAGAAGCTTACTCCTTGTACAGTTCAGGAACTTACTCCTGAGACAGTTCAGCTTCACACAATCTTATACTGGCTGCCACAGCTCTGCCCCCTTCGACACCATGTGCCTTCACAAGTCTCCAAGGTTGAAGCTACCCCAGCCGGAGGGAGGAGGGAAAGATGTGCGGGCGTGAACCCACAAGGTCTCAGGGGCCAGGTCTAGAAGTGGCACATGCAGTCCTGCTCATGCTCATTGGCCAGAAATTGGACATCCGGCCACATGGGCTGTCAACGTGGGGCTAGGAACTGTGGTCTCTGGCTGGCAGCCACCTCTTGCTTGAACTCTTGCTGTGGAAGAAGGGAAGAACAGCTCTGGTTGACCCTAGCAGTCTCCAGCTATTAGAAGTGTCTACAAGCTTTCTCCTTCCTGCCCCCAAACTAGTCAGTGTGTTTCTATTGCTTACAATCAGAAGACACTATGTGGATATAATAGGTGCCCTATATTCCTGGTGAGTGAAGTGTTCATTGATTGATCCTGTAGAATATATGCCTGGGGAGAGTTGCTGTGGGAGATCAACAAAGACTATTCCTGACAGAGATTTTGGGTCTCATACAATCAAAGCCTAGCTAGTGCTCAGGTGAGAGTTGGTGAGAGTCTGACCTATAAGGAAAGACTGTTCTTAGGGACCTAGATGTCTGCCTCAGGTAGAACAGGACCCAGTGCCAAAGCCTTATCAAATCAGCCCAGTCCTATGTATAAAATGGGCAATGTGTAGAATCAGGGGAATGTTCAGAGGTCCCATTGATTCTTGCACACAGACCCCACGGAGATGACCAGATGTAGTTAAGTTCTTCGTTTAGGGTCTCTTTCCTCAGAAGAATCCAAATGGGTTCCAGGGGGATGGAGGTACAGAGCCTGAGCACCCTTGAATATGACCCTCCCCCAGGCCAGCCCAAAGTTCCTCAAAAACAGAAAATCCTCAAATGCTTTTAAAGTAGAGGCTTCCAGGGGCACCTGGGTGGCTCAGTCGGTTGAGCGTCCGACTTCGGCTCAGGTCATGATCTCACAGTCTGTGAGTTCGAGCCCCGCATTGGGTTCTGTGCTGATGGCTCAGAGCCTGGAGCCTGCTTCCAATTCTGTGTCTCCCTCTCTCTCTGCCCCTTCCCTGCTCATGCTCTGTCTCTCTCTCTCTCTCTCTCTCTCTCTCTCTCTCTCTCTCAAAAATAAATAAAAACATTAAGAAAAAAAAATTAAAAAAAAAAATAAAGTAGAGGCTTCCACAATCATTCAATAAGCTAATGAACTACATCCCTTTCCCAAATATGACAGAGCCCTGCCAGGTCCAGAAGGACCCAGAATGCAGCCAGCCTGAGTGGGCCCAGGGACAAAGCCACACTGGCCATGCACACCCAGTGGCCCACCTGCCTGACTCCAGAGTGCCACCCACTACTGCTCCTTGCCAGCTCCCTCTTGGAAGAAATGAAAGTGGGCTCCTGTCTGTAACAAAAAGGGTACTTTTAGCTCACATATTATGCACAGGGGAATTTCTTTAAGTCACACACAAGAAAATGAGAAGGAAAAGGTCCATGTAGCAAAAGGGGGGTGACCCTGTACACAGGTGAGGGGACACTGGAAGCTGTTGGCATTAATCTTATAGATGTACATCTTACCTAATCAGCTATCTGTACTCTCAAATACATTATGTCATTTGATTCTCAAAGAAACCTTGCGAGGTAAGCCAGGTGGTTGTTTTCATTCCATTGTCTGAACAAGAAAAGTGAGGGTTTCTTATAATACATTATATTATTTTCCCACATTTCTTATGTTGCTTTCTGAGTCCTCAGTCCAGTGACCCTACCTTTGGAAATAAGAATCATCATAGTTAACATTTGTGGGCACTGGTTACACACACCAGGCAGTGTGCCTTCATGTGCACGATGTTATGTCAGTCTCTGAGCATTTAAACAACCCCATGAGGGGTACCATTGTTACTCCCATTTGACAAATGAGCTAACAGGCTCCAAAACCCTGGGAGGAAAGCTTCCTACAAATCGTGATATAAAATCTGAACTTCACAGCATCATAAGATCTTAAGGCTGGGCGGTTTCAAGAGCTGACCTAATTCTTGCACCTGCCTTGAGCGAGAAACGAGTTGCAGAGAGATTCAAGAGACGATTTCACCACCTCCCTTGGCTCCTCTCACCAGGTCCCTTGTAGATTCTAAATCTTAATTGCAGTAACCTCTTTTTATTTTGGGTTTGGGTTTGGGTTTTTTGATACAGACACAACTCTTAAAGCATGGAAAATGCCCCCCAAAATTAAGTTGCAATAAGAGGCTCCAGATTGACTTAAACTGCGTTCTCCCCAGCTATGCCCAGCAACCTAGTGACCCTGTGCACATTTTGCATCAGGGAGCATTGTGCATCTCTAATTTAATTTAAAGAAAGACAAAACATGGATGAATAGCTTTCCTCCTGGGCTGCACTCTCTTGGCCACAAGTGATCATCACTGGTGGGACCTGCTTGTGTTTCAGCACCAGCAGGATTGCCAAATTCTGGATGCATTTTCTGGGTTTCAGGCCACCTATCCAAGGACTCTCAAAGCTGGGAGTGGATTAACAGCAAACATCAGTGTAACACACTCAGTTGCACTTAAATAACATCTAAGTCTCAAAGCAGACAATCCATGAGGATAACAGCCCCAGTGGACATTAGCCCAAGTTCAGTCATTGTCAAGCACCCACACCAAAAAAGCACCTTCTGTCCTGGACAGGGAATAAGAAATCCCCCAGGATAGTAAGATCTGCCCGAGAAGCTGTGTGTTTACTTGGTCCTGACACTTACTAGTTTCATATGTCAGTTTTCAATTAGACTCTGTCACACACACTCCTCTCCACTGTACCCCCACCCCAAACTACTTGGGTTCAGTTTACATTGGTGAGTGGGAACAGGGACTGCTCTCTGGGCTTTTTCATCCTGCCCGGGATCCTCCTCCCTCACACGAGCTGTAAAATCTAATTGCTCTTTGTCAAACATCTATATTACTTTTCCATATGACTTGTTAATGGTGCTCAGATGAATTTCAATAGCAAAACTCCTGATTTAAAAAATGCTATTAGCAAGGAGGTAACGCTGTCAACACTTGCTGGTAATGACACTCCAACCGCCTTTTGCATTT
Source organism: Prionailurus bengalensis (assembly GCF_016509475.1). Lineage (NCBI taxonomy): Eukaryota > Metazoa > Chordata > Mammalia > Carnivora > Felidae > Prionailurus > Prionailurus bengalensis. Next base: position 41,754,065 of record NC_057344.1, on the reverse strand, counting down.
AAGCTTATTTATTTATGACTGATGCAGAAACGATCCTGTTTCGGCAGGAAATCAAGGACAACTCTTTGTGCCAAACTCATTTTCTGTCCCGTCAAAGGCCCAGGATGGGGACGGTAAATGTGTCGTGTGGAGAAGATTACAGCCGCAGGGTAATTTGCTTTGAGAAACTTTGCTGGAGATTTTAACGCAGCAGACAGGAATGTTCTGCTCTTGCCAGTGTTCAGAATTTGCCAGTACTTACAGGCTGGAGCTCAAAGTTCATGCAGATGCCATGCAAGATAAATCTGCAAGTGTGCTACCTATTCCTTGACAATTAGCTGAGCAAACTGCCTTTAATGGTAACAAACACATAAGCCCTATGGAAAAATTTTATTCCAGTGTTCCTTAAAACCTGCAATTAAAAACTTAAAAGTTGACTCATAGGGACAGTACTGGCCTTCAACTTTTTTGTATGGGGTCTGGGTTTTCTTCTCATTTCATCCACTGATCACCTGTAGAGAAGTAGGCACATCACGGGACCCCATTTCAGGGATCCAAAAAGTTGGGACAGGACAAAGAAGGATAGAGGGAAGCAGTGTAAATTAGGACATATATTTGGTCTCTTGTGAATTGTATCACCTTGCAGGCACTAGGAGGCCTTGCAAATTAATGGAAATCTGTAAATGCTTTTTAAAGAAAATAAATCTTTTTGCATCCATATTAATTACTTTGAAAATACTTAGCCAAGTGGGTTACCAGTGGACATCTTTTTTTTGCCAAAAAAAATTTATACCAAATTGATAACAGAAGGCTGGATGTCAGAGAAGAGGCCTGGACCCAGGCCAGAAGTCCTGCATTCAGGTCCTTTCAAGTCCCAGCTCTGCCTTGAATCTGTGCATCCTTGAAGTAATTTCTCTCCTTCTCTGGACCTCATTTTCCTGTGTAAGGTAGCAAGGTGAGGCTACCTATGGTTTATGGGTTATGGTTTAAGGTCTCTGGTTTCTAGAGATATTAGGTTTGGGGTACACACTATGTGGACACTTTTGAAGGTTCACCTTAGACCTCGCTGGTCCTCTACACACCCACTTCCGTGCACCAGCAGGCTGAAGGCTGTGCCTGTACTACTGCTACCCCCAGAGTTAATTTGTCCCTAGTCCCAAAGAACTGAAGTGCCTGGGAGTCCTCACCTCTCTTCCTTCTTAGCCAATAACTGATTTGGGAGTACAAGAGCCCGGCAACCTTGCCTGAGTCAGGACAAACTCTGAGGAGTATTTCCGGCTCCAGAGCTCCACTGTGGGGTCGGTGGGGGCTGGCCCCCTCACTTGGCTTCTCCCCGTTCCCATCGGTCTCCCTCTCCTACTTTCTCCAGAGCATTTTCTTGGCCTGCTTCTGGGGAACCTGACTTTATATGCACATCTAATAGGCATACCAAAAATAATAATAAAAGTAAAAGGGCTTTCTGCACCCAAGGTGCTGCGTTACCGAAACTTAAAAAGGTTTGCACCAGAAATAAACAGACACATAGATTTCAGCACCTAGGAGTCTGGACCTCCATGACTGATGGATAAGGGGGTGTTCTCGTGAAGGATCCCGTTCGGTTTTAAACTCTTTCTGATTCCAAGCAGTCCTGAAGAAGCACCTGCATGACGATTCCAAGCAGTCCTGAAGAAGCACCTGAGTGCCCTGAGTTAGGGAACCTAACAAATGAGGGTGAGGCAGTAAGAAATGTGCATTGCAGGGCACCTGGGTGGCTCAGTCAGTTAAGTGTCTGACTTGATTTCAACTCAGGTCATGATCTCATGGTTTGCGGGTTTGATCCCCTCATCGGGCTCTGTGCTAACAGTGCAGAGCCTGCTTGGGGTTCTCTCTCCCTCTCTCTCTGCCCCTCCACTGCTCTCTCTCAAAATAAATAAATAAACTTTATTTATTTATTAAAAGGAAGAGAAATGTGCATTGGAATGAAGTCTAAAGGCTGACGGAGGGTAGAAAGTGGACAAAAAATGCTCAAAGCCAGCATTCAGCGTTGGTTGGATGAACAAACAGACGTCACCAGGAAGCAGGGTGTTATGTAATTCTTCACCAAATACCCGGGTCCAGAGGAGTGTTGAATATCGAGGTGCTTTTCCCTCCTGTATGGCTTGCCCTGCCCTTCTTCCTCCTTCCCTTCTCCCCCTTCCTTCTCCCCTCCTGGACAAGAATCAAGCATCAAGCCAAGCCCTGGATCTGAAGAAGAATCCATCCACGAGGCCTTAGGGGTCCAGGCAGAACTAGGAGGATATGCCATGGTGCATCATCAGGGGTGTTTTCATAGTCTCTGACAGTTACAAGGGAAGTATCCAATAGTAAGAAATGTCCTCCTAGAGAGGAGGGTCTTGAGGTGAGTCCTGAGAAAAGCCAGGTGGAAGCAAGCGGAGAGAGAGAGGGGCGTTCCAAGAATAGGGAACCACAGGCCTGCTCACATAGGGGGTCCCTCAGGCCACAGTGTGCATGGCTGGGAAGACCAGGGGAAGGGAAGCCATCAGTGAAGCCAGAAGAGGCAAGCTGAAACAGAAACAGCAGGAGGCTTTTTAATCCACAGTAAGGAGTTTGGACTTCATCCTGTGGACAGTGAGTAGGAATAGTAGGGCCTGCCCTCCAAATACCTCCAAGGTCACTCTGTCCCTGCTTCCCTCAGTCCTCAAATCCTGGGAAATTTCTTTCCCTTCCCAGGAATTCCTATTCTTGCCCCACCAATGGTGCTGAAGGCAGGGGCTCTAATTTAAACGACCATTAAGCTCTGCTGCGGGCCCTGAAGCCACTTAATGAGTAAGAGCCTGTTAACCTGTTCTTCACAAAAGGAGAAATTAAGAACTCATTTATATCAGTGGCAGGGTAGAAAGAAAACAGCAATCTTACTCCAGCCAGATCATGGAGATACCAGTCCCTGCTTTATGGAGTCTTAATTAGATCCCCTTGGTCCCTCTTGTTTTTATTTTGTGGTTGTCTTTCTAAAAAAATAAAGGAAGAGTACCCATCAACTCACGCTACTGGAGTGTGTATTATATGGAAAGAATACAGATGATGAGTCTCCGTGTCCTAAGAACTCACAGAGGTTTGAGGAATGAGGTAGAATTTGCTATGCTTGAGGCCTGTGAATAATTACTTTTCCTAATGAACTCTTGTTCTAGAATCACCAGAGCTACCTGCAGAAGATGCTTTACCTGCTGCAGAATCTGAACCCAGGTGGTTCCCTGGGAGAGAGTGGAGGATGGGTTACAGCAAACGGTGGGAAGAAGTTGTAAGCTGTGGGGCACCTGGGTGGCTCAGTGTGTTAAGCTTCCAACGTTGGCTCAGGTCATGATCTCACGGTTTGTGAGTTTGAAGCCCGCATCAGGCTCTGTGCTCAGAGCCTGGAGGCTGCTTTGGATTCTGTGTCTCCCTCTCTCTGCCCCTTCCCCGTTCACACTCTGTCTCTTTCTCAAAAATAAATAAACATTGAAAAAAAATTAAAAAACAAAAAAAAGAAGTTGTAAGCTGCGGTAGACATTTCCCGGGGGTCTTTTCTACATGTGTTGGCTTGTTCTTCTCAGAGCGGAAATACAAACCACTCAGGAAATCCGGGGAAGGGGAAGGTAAGTCAGGAGACTTGGGTCCTGCCCGCAGCTCTGCTGTTAACTAGCTATGAGAGGTTGGGTGAGTTGTTTATCTCTCTGAGTTTCTGTTTACTCATCAATAAAACACTTATATTACACCCAGTGACCTCTAGGGCCCCATTGAATTCCAACAGGCTTCCAGTCTGTGTAGAAAGAGTAACACCTCAGGGGTCCAGTGAGAGGCAGGGAAAGAGGCCTGACACAGTCGGGGTGGGGGGGTGGGGGTCTGTTCTGGGGGGAACAGAATGACATGCATATCCTCTGATGGTCTCCATCGGCTCCAGATGACATCCAAAAAGTCAAAAGACTTTTTACCCCAACTCTCAGACTGTATGTCAGCCTGGACCAGGGTTCTCTAAATGTGTCCCCAGAGCCTCACCAAGCACTCTAGAGTTTGTTTTGTCCGAGGGAGACTCTAAATAGTAGTCTCAGCTAACTTAGAAAACAAGCTTGGCTGAATTCTCTTCTTCATCCATCCATTCCAGAGATGGACACCTGCATTTTTCCTCTTGAGAATTCCACAGTGTCCTCTGGCACTGCTCTTGACTGGCTCCCTGGTTCTTCTCTGCCTCCCTGTGTGTAGTTACAGCAGGGTCAGCTGGAGCAAGAGCCCCAGCTTGAGCAGAAGACACAGCCAACAGTCGGGGCTGGGTGACCAGGCTGGGGTCAGAAATACAGAAGTCATGCTCTATGGGATTCAGCAAATTGAAAAGAAAGTCAGGAGCACAGAGATCAAAATCAAGTTTTCAAGTCAGAGTGATAAGCTTCGAGAAGGGGATAGGTAGCAAACTGTGGTCCATGGGTCAAATCTGATCTGTGCCTATTGTGTAAATAAAATGTTACTGAAACACAGCCACACCCGTGTATTTATGTATTGTCTATGCACTAGGCCTTTGCACTAAGATGGCCAAACTGAGTAGTTGTAACCAAGATGGTAGGACCCACAAAGTCTGAACTGTTTACTATCTGACACTTTACAGGAAGAGCTTGACAAAGTCTGGCTTTGACCATGCACTCACATGGCTCCCTTCTTCTGCAAGGGAGTTGACAGGCCAGGTCTCCCTCCTTGACCTCCAAGCAGTTTCCTTCAGGAGGCGCATCTACTCAGAGCAAATCCCATGCACAGCAGTGACACTGGGCTCATGTCCCCCAGCAGTGGGAGTGGAGAGAAGGACCCTGCCCTCCCCAGCTCAAGCTCCACACAGAGCCAAGGAAGATGGCAGCAGAGGAGAAAGCCACCAAAGCTCTTTCTCCCTCTATGGATAGCATGTAGCTCACTTGGAAGAGCTGACCCCGCTCCGGGTCCCCATCACCACCATCTTGCCCGCTGTTTCCCAGGCCCCACCAGAAGGACACCCCCACATCCATGAGAGCCCCATTTTTGAGAGCCACACCACACACTCGGCCACAGTTCTGAGCACTCCCACTCCCTACGACAGGGCTTTTGTCAGCTCCTCATCTTGTTTGATCAACACAGGATTTAAATTGTCGAGGAGATCACACTGATCCACCCACTGGCTGAATCACGCCTGAGCACCCACTCTGTGCCAGGCACTGAGCTCAGCACACGGGAACGAGAGAAAGTTAGTCTGTTTGCTGCCCAAGCCCGTGGCTCGTAGCCCACTGTCCATGGTCCCCTCGTTAAGTGGGGGTGCCAGAAATCCCTGTTCCCTGCTCATACAATTATTTACGATGTGTCATTTACAATGAGCCAATCCCCAAAGACTTAGAAGTAGAGGCAAAGGAGGACTGTTAAGAAAGAAATTAAATACGTACTTACATTTTTCATATAGATTTGAAATATATATTATATGTATGCATATTTCAGCAGTTGCAAAAATGACATTGGGACAAGTTGTATCACATGTGAGGGAGAGGCAACCTCAGGTTTTGGAACATCCTCAGAGAGGATTTCTGGGGAGGAGCCTTCATGACATGCAAGTTTATGGACATGGCTATTCCTCATGATTGAAAAAACCATTAGCTCGCCAAGCCAGTTACCCTGATGGGGCAGAGTGATGGGGCCTAAGTACCAAGGGAATAAATACATATGTGAGCAGGAGCAGAGAGGGAGACAAAAAAGAGAAAAGTGATAGGCATAGAGGGTGGGAATGTAATCAGGATGGGAAGATTGTTGTCAATTCTGGCCAATGTGTATTGATCAGGGTTTTTTTTTCGTAGAAACAAGAACCTGATGACAGCCCCTGAATCCTCCCCCACGTAAGAAGCAGGCTCAGGGAGGTGAGGGTTAGCCCAGTAAAAATGTGGGGAAGGTTCTGTCTCTTAGGGAGCTCCTCCTTCTAACCAGGCCCTGATTGACTCTTGCAGGATTTGTCTTTGATAAAAAGTGAGAAGTCAGTGAACGAAAGTAACTGCTTTTGCCCTCAAATCTCTATGGGAATCTTCCAAGACCCCTTTCCCTTCCTGTGCCTGCCGGGAGCATGGGCAAAGCAGGCACTAAAAGAGTCTCTTTGAAGCTGTGTTTTTATGAGCGGTCAACCAGTTGTTATCATTAGAAATCTACAGACAGTGCCAAAAGAGATACTGGGATTGGGTTTCATGGGATCATTTATTCTAGGAGCAGGTAATTGTAAAGAGATTCCAATAATTTTAATAATGAATTGACATCATTTCTCACTAAACGTCCAGCTATTCACCAAAGTTAAATCTGTGGCTTACATGGACGGGCCTTTTCCTTCTGCAGTGTGGGTCCCATAGGAGGAATATGTAAACCTGGAGTTAAGTGTATGAGTTTCCATATGGAGATAGACTTGCTCTCAAGGCAGTCCAGTGCTCTTCTGGGTGCCCATGACTGTGTGCCCACTTTTCCTTGTGCTTAAGGGGCCCCACCCAGCTTCCCACCCTCTGACTCCTGTCCAGGGGCATTAGTGGTCTCTTGGGCTTTAATCACAGCCCAGACGACAGTTCCTCTGTGTGGTCCTCCTGGCCTCCCCCAGACAGAGGGACTGGCCCCCTCCTCTGGCCTGGAGTGACCTTTGCCCTGTCTCCATGAGAGCACCTAGACGTGCAAATAATTCCCAGCGCTCTGACACCCCCTCCGCCAGACACTGAGTGCCACAAGGACTCAGCTGTGTCATCTACATCTTCCTGTCTCCAACTGGGATATTAGGCAATAAAACATAAAAGATTTTAAAACCATCTGGCAAAGGCCTTGTGCATCTGCTGAAACAGGGCAGGGGTTCCTGAACAGCAAGATGGCTGAAAGAGATCCCTAAAGGTTGAGGTTCCAGGCGGAGAGCCCCATCAGGTACACAGTACCTAAAGCTGCTGTCCTGAGAATTGCTTTTCCCTGGGCATATATGGTCTCTTTCCTCATCTTCTCCTGCCTTAGCAGCCATTTGTTTCCTTACCCCTCTGTATTCACTGCCAGCTCAGCTCATTCATTCCTAACTACTATGTGAGCAATCCCAACAGCAGTTCTACTGGATGAAATCACCACCCATCAGAGCTAGAAGGGTCCTCACACAGCACTGGAGCTGGGGGGCATCAAGCTGTGCTATGCAGAGCCTTTAGGGTAAAGTGGAGGCACCCCAGAAGCCACCTGTGTGCACAATTTGAGGGAACATTCTCAACAGGCAAGGCTCTGGGCCACCCCAACCCCTCCCCTTCTCATTCAGAGCAGTTTTACTTTGGATTTGATCTGTAATAACCATAAATTTGTCTTCCACATGAAATATCTTTTTAAAAAATGATTCTGCCAGCAAAACAAGACTGAAAACCTTGAGGGCTAGGAAAGAAAGGTAACTTGTCCAAGGTCACAGGATTAGTCGAGGGCAGATCAGGGAGTAAATTTAGGTATTTCTGCTCCCCCCGACCCCACCCCAACCCTTCCCCACCACCTAGCTTCTGGTGGCAGCAGTGAGCCATTTCCAAACCCAGGTGCACTTTGGGATCCAGGTCAAAACTCATGCTTTTGAAGTTACTAAGCAAATACCCAAAGGCTTCAACAGATGGTGACAGTTGCTGTTTACACGTTTAGGTGGAGCTGACTCTATACAAATGAATCCTCTGTATTCTACCATGTGACCATTTAATCATACTATGGCTCAAGTCCCTCCAGAAGTTTTTCATGGTGCACTCAACCCAAAGTCTGAGGGTGAATGAGCCTATGAGCTGGGCAGGGCCAGTCTGGGATGAAGGACATCTGGAAGCCAAAAGCCTGAAGGTCACCACCTCTAAAACTATTGGCTTTCAGAGAGCCTGGGTGGCTCAGTCAGTTGAACATCTGACTTTGGCTCAGGTCATGATCTCAAGGTCTGTGAGTTCAAGCCCTGTGCTGGGCTGTGTGCTGACAGCTCAGAGCCTGAAGCCTGCTTCGGATTCTGTGTCTTCCTCTCTCTCTGCCCCTCCCCACTTGCACTCTGTCTCTCTCTCTCTCAAAATTAAGAAAACATTTTTTAAAAATAAAAAATAAAAATAAATAAATAAAACTACTGTCTTTCACCTACCCCTTGCATCACCTTCTAACACAACACAAAGCCCCTGGTACCATGATCTACCAGGGAGTCCATCAGAATGATCTGGGTCCAGGCTGGGACCACAACCTGCTCTTTCCAAGAAAAGATATAATGTCTCTGAGGTAGGACATCCATCCACAGTGGATGCAAGACCTAGCCAACAACTAGGAATATAGTGAGAGAGGTTTCAGACCTCTATCCAACAATAATAAGTACTGTGCATAGATGAGCCAAGCCCAACAACATTATGATACAGGTATTATTACCTGTTTCAGATGAAAAAATTGAGTCCTAACGAAAGACTAAGCAATGTGTGCAGAGTCACACAGAAGGATTTCAAACCCAGGACCCCACAGAACAGAGCACAAAGCTGCCACAGGATAATCTACTGAAAAAAGGGACCTTTCTGATGATAGGTACTGGAGGAGGGTGGCAGGCTATTGGATCAGAGTTTAGACCCAAAGACTTGTCATAGATACCACACTAGGAACTGTCTCATCCTACAAAACCCCTTTCAACAAAGCTTCAGTCATCTCATAAATAATTATTTACCATGTACCATCTATTGCCAGGCACTATTCCAGAAACTGGCTATACAGTGATGAACACATCTGCCACAGTCTGACAGCCTATTCTGTGCCTCCTGCCACCAGTACCCCCACAGAACAGACCTCCAGCAATGACTAATGTCATTCTCAGACACTAGTCTCAAACCTTGCTTCATGATTTCATCTTCCTCCTTATATCCATGGCTCCCTGAATCTTCCTGCACTCCCTTCTGGACTCTGTTTCCTGTTACAGCCTCTCATCGCCCACTAGACCTAAGGCTTGACACCAGCTGACCTGATCAACTGCCGTGAGCATACATGCAGCCTGGACCAGCTCAGCCCAGCCTTAACCCAGTAAGAAGTGCCTCTGGAGATTTTCCACCAATAGGACACCCACACCACCAGAGGGCTAATAAAGATAAGCTGTAAATGTGGGGTCCCCAGACAGCAGGAGATAACATGGTTATGTACAGCTCCTGGTAGGGACTGAGCTGTTAATATACTGACCAGCTTGTGTTCATTCATTTTCCCACCCAACCATCCAGCCAGCCAGCCATCCAGCCATCCAGCCATCCAACCATCCAACCATCCATCCATTCAACAACAATTACTTATTGAGTGATGACTATGTGCCAGGCACTGTTCCAGGCACTTAAAATACATCACTGAATAAAATATGTGAAGATCACTGCCTTACAGAGTGTCAATCTAGTGAAGAGAAAAGTAAACAATAAACATAATAAAAAATATATACATGAATATATAGTCACATGTGCTATGGAAAAAATAGAAAACATAGAGCAGGATAATGGAAGTAGGTTATCAATAAGGTAGGGCAGTCAGTATTAATGGGATCATCAGGGTAGACCTAATGAAAAGATGATGATAACTGAGTAAAAATTTGGAGAAGGTGAAGAGGGAGCTAATTAAGAGGATGTTGGGGAGCGGATATTCCAGGTAGAAGAGACAAAAAGAGCAAAGGCCATCAGCCAGAAAAGAGTCCGGCATGTTTGAGAAAGAGCAAGGAGGCCAGTGTGGATGGGAAGGGGTGGAAGGAAAGGACAGTGGGAGATGAGGTCAAAGGGGTAACAGGGAGCCAGATTTTCCTGCAGGCTCCTGTAGCTATGGTGGGGTCTGTGCCTTTTAATTTACCCTGTAGGTAGGGCAATGGAGCACTATCAAAAGGTGTTTTTTTTTTAAGTTTTTATTTATTTATTTTTGAGAGAGAGAGAGTGCATGTGCATGTGCATAAGCAGGGAAGGGACAAAGAGAGAGGGAGAGAGAGAATCCCAAGCAGCCTCCACACCAACAGCACAGAGTCCGATGAGGTCCTTGAACTCACAAACCATGAGATCATGACCTGAGCTAAGTCAGGAGTTGGAGGCTTAAATGACTGAGCCACACAGGTGTCCCCTAAAAGATTTTGATCAATGAGGTGGCGTGACGTTAACATCACTGCCCCATAAGGGCTAGGATAAATAATGACAGTGGCCTAGCCACAGAGATATTGAGAAATTGGTTAGATTCTAGACATATTTTGAAGACAGAGTCATCAGGAACCCCAAATAGGTTATATTAAAGAATGGAGGAGTCCATGACAATGCCCAGATTTCTGACCCCAGCAACTGTAAGGATTGTCACCATAAAGAGAGATGACGAAGGCCACTAGTGGGTAAGTTTGAAGTGCAGAGACAAAAGTTCAGTTTTGCACATGTTGAGCTGTGGTGGCTATTGGTTGCCACATGGAAATGTTGGCAAGGCAGTTGGATATACGAGTGTGGAGTTCAGCAGAGGGGCCTCGGGCCTGGATACGGGGCTGGGAGTCACTGGCATACAGGCGGGGATTAAAGCCACTGTACTCCCACAATCACTAAGGGGGTGAGCGTAGTAGAGAAGGAAAGAGGTCCCACACCAGAGAGGACCCAGCAAAGGTGATGCAGAAGGACAGCTGAGTGGGGTAAGAGATCAGCCAAAGAACATGTTGTCCAGGAAGGCAAATGGAGGGCCAAAGTGCAGCCGGGGGCAGGGAAGGAGCAGTGGGGTCAGATGCTGCCTGGTCATATAAATGGAGAACTATGAACCCACCCCTGGATTTAACAATGAGGAGGTCCCAGGGACCTTAGTAAGAGCAGTTTCCATAGAGTTACAGTGCCAAATCAGCCTGATTGGAGAGGGTCCAAGAGAAGTGGGAGGAAAGAATCCTTGTTGCAAAGCAAGGCAAAATTTGAAGAGAAAGATGGTGGAAGAAGTGGGGACAGAAGATATTTTGTTTTCGCTGATTTTTTTAAAGTTTACTTATTTTTAGAGAAAGAAAGAGAGAAAGTGTGCTTGCCAGTGAGCAGAGGAGGGGCAGAGAGAGAGAGAGACAGAGAGAGAGACAGAATCCAAGGCAGGCTCTGAACCATTAGCACAGAGCCCGACATGGGGCTCCATTCCACCAACCATGAGATCATGACCTGAGCCAAAATCAAGAGTCAGTCACTTAATCGACTGAGCCACCCAGGCACCCCTGAATTTTTTTTTAAGGAGAAAATCAAGAGCATGTTTGTATGCTGAGGGAGAGAGACAGCAGAATTGTTGGAGCCATGGAGCCATTGTCCCTGGATGGAGAGAGAGGGAACGGGCCCATGTGCAGCCAGGTGTGCCCAGGGGCTTGGACCACTTCTCCATGGTGCCAGGGAGGGATGTGATGCTGGGGGTCTTGGGAGTTCCCTTCTGGTTGAAAGAGGATGGGAGAGAAATCTGAGGATCAGAGGAGAGAGGAAAACATTTCTTAGACATGTAGGAAAATAAGGCAAATAGGGCAGGAATGTCTGCAGACATGAAGGCCCACTGAGGTTCCAATGCTGTGGAGTGAAGCAGGACCAGTCCTTGGGTGTGTGGGAGCAAGCCGAGGCTGGATGTCCCCAGGCCCACTGGGTCTGCCAGGAACAGACTTCCGGTCCCTACTTGCCAGTTTTAGGGGCCAGAGAAGTGTGATGCAGAAACCAGGGGCCTACCTCACCTCTAAAATCCCATAATTCACCCTCCTATGTTGAGCCTTTAAAAGCAACAGATTTGGAATCCAAGGCACTACTTTTGAATCCTTAGGCAGAGTATGTTGAAAAGGAGGCATCCCGTTAATATTATCTCCCAGAAACTGCTTCTAGGACAAGTCTATAGGAAGCAGTATGTGCCCAGGCTCCTTGATCTGTGAGCACCCAGTGCCTGTCCAGCCTCTCTGTCTATGCAGAGCTGCTGGCCTCCCTGCCCCTGCCGTGGGCTCCTGGGAAACTTCCCCTCCTGACTACCTCTCTTCCTATTCAGGTAACTCACAGTGAGTCACTTTGGTGCCCTTGGCCTCTGGTCTGAGAGGGTCTCTGTGGCCTTCTGATTCACACCGCTCAAAGTCTCAGGAGTAGAACTACCCCTCCCAGGCTTCAGCCCAGGAACAAAAAGCCTGATCTGCTGATCAGGCGCCAAGACCAAGAAAACGATATGGAGGGGGAACTCTGTCATCTTCATGGTCCAGGGTTTCTGGGCACTTATCACCTTTGCATGAGATTGCAAACCAGCATCATGAAAAGTGATTGACTTAGACCTCAAAAAATAAAACCCTAGTGCAAGACAAGCGTTTGGGAGAGAATGGGCACCCACCCAACTACTGTTTTAATGGTCATCGCAATGAGAGTTTTCTGATTTATTTCTTGTTTCTTTGCATTTTCTACTTTTAGGCTGAGAGTAAAAGATCAGAAGGAGGACTCCAGCATGCCCTCAGCTCTTTATTTCTTCGCAAATAAGAGCCCTCCGTATTTTTGTTGGGAAATCATTTCTGAGAACACATTTCAACGATTAGACAAGGAAGCAGCCGCGCGACAAAGGTGCCAGGATTTTGGCAGATGTCCTGATGAGAGTACAAGCCTGTGATTGTGTGATGTGGGGAGGGCCGTAGTGACACACGTCTGTGCGTCCGCGCGGAGCCCACGTGTGATCATCATCTTAGCAACACAAAGGACTGGCAGAAAAGCCATTCTCCACTTTCTGAATTACTTAGAACAAGGCAGCATGGAGATAGTAACTAATGTCACAGTGAAAGAACAACCACATGGGAAGCTCTTCAGTTGTGTCTACCTGTCCAGTTGTTTCTCCCATCTCTCCCTTCCACCTCCTCCCCAGGATTCTAACATTATTTTTGCATGATCCAGTATAATAAGCATGCACTGAAAGGGTTACAGATGTACTTGTTTTAGGGTTTTTTTCTAAATAGAAAAGGCACTAAACATCACCAAGAATGTATCCTGAACATACATTCTCTCTGATGCATTAACAAAAGCAATCAATATAAATTATGCTTGTCAAGGAACATAATTCTGTGATGGAAGCCACGCCTCTGAGTAAGGAGTGGGCAATGGTCAGTAAAGAGCCCCTTTTCCAGGCAAAACCTGCCACCTTGTGGAATATAGTGGAACTGCAGCCGCCTATGTTTAAAAAAACAAAACAAAACAAAACACACGTCTTCTCCCATGGTCCTGTTGCCTGTCCCTGTCCCTCCTGGACTGTGAGCCTGGACTTTTTCATCTACGAAAACCTCAGGGCCTAACGCAGCTCAGTAAGTGTTTGATGAAAGACGAAAAGAGGGACAGAGGGAGGGAGGATAGAGAAACTGAGTCACGTGACACGGAACGTTCCAAGGGGACAGTGATGGGAACAGTGGTTGGGTGATTTATTTTGCCCTCAGACACATGCAAATTGTCCACCCCTGACTGCTCTCCTCACCAATCAGCAGGGCAAAACCTGGGGACACTTCCTCTCCTCCAGTATATGGACATATGGACATTAGGCTTATGGGGAGCAGGAGGGGGATTGTTGTTTTGTTTTTTAAAATTTCAACACTTTTTTTTTTTATTTCAAACCTACCGAAAAATTAAAAGAATAGAACAGTGAAACCAGTATTGTTCACTGTTTTATTAGGGTCTAGTTTATCCTTCTTTGTATTTCTTCCCTACAAAAACAAACAAACAAACAAACATACACACACAGGTACGTACTTTAATTTCCCCAAGTTTTGTATACAGAAGCTAACAAAATAAACGCAACTATTTTTCATTTTGCTTTTTTATGTTAATATATTTTTTACTGTTTATTTATTTTTGAGAGGAGGGGTGTGGGCAGAGAGAGAACCCAAGCAGGCTCTGCACTGTCAGCACAGAGCCCCATGCCAGGCTCAACACATGAACATTGAGATCATGACCTGAGCAGAAACCAAGAGTCAAATGCTTAACTGAGCCACCCAGTTGACCCTTCTGTTAATATAGTTTGAAAAGGACTTAATGTCAGTTCCTAGAAATCCTCCTCAGTTGTGCTGGTGGTAAACGGTGCTCTGTTGCATGAATATACTACCATCTATTCAACCAGTCTCCTACTCAGAGGCTTCCACCTTGTTTCTGGTATTTTGCCTGTCCAAATACCTGTAATAAATAACTTGAACTTAAATTTGTGAAGACTGATTTTCAGGGGAATTTCTAGAAGGGGATTGCTGGTCAAAGGGTAAATGCATGTATATGCCCTTTGGTTTGCTGTTTCCAGATTCCCCAGTCCACAGGGAGCGTCCCATCGTGCACGCTAGCCAGCAGCATCTGAGAGCACCTGCTCCCCACAGCCTTGTCCACCATGTGCGCTTAAATCTTGACTTTTTGCCAAGTCAAAGGGTGAGAGGGGTGGCTCAATCGGTTAAACACCTGACTCTTGATCTCGGCTCAGTCATGAGCCACTCATGGTTCATGAGTTCAAGCCCTGTATCAGGCTCTGCACTGACAGTGCAGAGCCTGCCTGGGACTGTCTCTCTCTTTCTCTCTCTGCCCCTCCCCTGCTCACTCACTCTCTCAAAAATAAACCTTTTAAAATTTTTTAAAAATATAGGTGAGAAATTATATCTCAATGTGGTTTTAATTCACTTTTAGTTTTTTACAGTGAGTGAAGTTGGACATCTTTTATAAAATTAGCAGCCACTTAGATGTGTTTTTCTGTGAACTGTGTTCATTACTCCCTCATTTTTCTCTCAGGTTTCTGATGGTATTATCCACCCCAATTTCAAAGATTTCCTAGAGTGATTAGTTCAGTATCTGTGAAATACATTGTAAATATTTTCTTCCCATTTGTAATTTCTTACGGCGTTTTTTGATGTTAAAAAAGTTTTGTAAAATTTTATATAGTCCAACTTTTTTATGAAGTCAATGTTTTTTGTTTTTTGTTTTTTTATTACATCTGAATTGGCTAATACTTTCAATATAGCATTATATAGCAGTGGCGATGTTGGACATCTTGCCTGGTTCCTGACCTATGGAAAAGCCTCTAGCATCTAAAATAGCAAAGATGCTATTTTAAGTTTAAGGTGTAGTGGTACACTTTGTAATGTATATGTATATATACATGATATATGTGAATCATGTTAAAGAAGTATCCATCTGTTACAGGATTCTTTACCTCAAAACCCAGGGTTCTTGTCTCACCATTTTGAAGAATGAAGAGGTAGATACAAAATGAGCAACAGGCAAAAGTTTATTAAAGTATAAGACCAGAAAAGAAAACAGTATGAAAGCTCTCTTTATAGAGAGGGGGCATTTGAAAGTGAATGCCTTCGACTGTAGGCAAAGGTCCTTGTTTTATAAGGTTCTGGTCACCCCTCTTCCCCCTTGTTTCTTTTCAGGTTTTATCCTTCCTGGCTGGATAACTCTAGGTACTGGGTTGTCCATTCCTGACTGGCTCATTTCCATTTTATGAGTAGTGGTCTATGGCCATATCATTCCTCATGGGTCGTATGTTTTATGGTCTACTTATTTTTAGTCAGGTCTTTTGTCAAATTCCAGAGGGGAACCTGAGGGGGAGTAGGTGGGTCTGTTACATTCTTAAGAGGAACCTTATGCCTGAGGGGTTTGCTGTGGTCAGACACTCCTAGCATTGCTCCAAAATAGGTGTTTTTCTCCACCTAAGGATCAGCCATCCTAACTTTTCCTTCTCTGACTATTTTATCCTATCTTTTCCTATCATACATCAGTAACTATTTTATTGTATGTTGGATTGTGTGAAGGCCTATACCCATCCATGAACATAAATGTGATTTTCCTATATTAACTAATATGGTGAATTACATTAATAGATTGCCTAATAGTTAACCTTGTTTTGCATTCTTAAAATCAGTAACTGTTTTATTGTATGTTGGATTGTGTTGAAGGCATATACCCATACATGAACATAAATGTGATTTTCCTATATTAACTAATACAGTGAATTATATTAATAGATTTCCTAATAGTTAACCTTGTTTTGCCTTTTTGAAATAAATCTTACTTGGTCATAATGTATTATTTTCTTAAGATGATATTATATTCTGTTTCCTGCCTTTTAGGATTTTGCCAAGATATTCATAAGTGAGATAGTCTGCATTCTCTTCTTTCTGTGGTATTTTTAGCGCATTTAACATTAATATTGCATTGCTTCACAAAAGTAATTTTAAAGTAATCCTTTTAAGCTCTGAAAAAAATGGTATAATAGGTTTGATAGAAATTGATATCTATCAAATAGGTTTGATAGAAAATTGGTATCTAAAGGTTTGATAAAAATCACCTTTGAAACTATCGGGGCTTGGTGATTTTTTTTTTTTTTTAGTGCTTATTTATTTGTTTTGAGAAAGAGAGGGTGAGAATGGGGCAGAGCTGAGAGAGAGGGAGAGAGTATCCCAAGCAGGCTCCGAGCTATCAGCACAGAGCTGGATGCAGGGCTCTCTATATCACCAATTGTGAGACCATGACCTGAGCCAAAATCAAGAGTCCTAGCCTTAACCAACTGCACCTTGGTGGGTTTTATTTTTTATTTTTTATTTTTTAATGTTTATTTATTTTTGAGAGAGAGCAAGCACGAGTAGGGGGAGGGGCCGAGGGAGGGGGACAGAGGATCTGAAGCAGGCTCTGTGCTGACAACAGAGAGCCTGATGTGGGGCTTGAACTCACAAACCACAAGATTGTGACCTGAGCCGAAATCAAGAGTCAGTCACTTAACTGACTTAGCTACCCAAGTACCTCCATGAGTTGCTTTTTAATAGCATAGTCCCTTGATGACTTTCTGTATTTTTTTAATGGAAATTAGTCTGTTTAATAGTGCTCTCTATTGAAATCAATTTTGGTAAGTTGCATTTTCCTAGGGAATTATCTGTTTCATCTAGGTTTTAAAATTTATTTATATAAAATATATTAGTTCCTTTGCGATATTGTGATATAATACAAATATATATATTTTGGTTTTCATTTCACATTTTCTCACAGAGCTTCTAAAACCCTGTAAGTTCATGAGTAGTAGAGCTGATAGGAGCATACTTGCTCTTAATCTCCAGTCCCTGACACAAGAGTTTCTAAGACATTTGGAATCTCCTGAGTGATGTAAGTGCCTTTTGCATGCTAATGAGATGGTTGGTGGCTGAGGGTCCCGTGATAGATGGGGGCTGGTTGCCACAAAGACCTAGCCCTGATTAAAGAGTTGGTACTCTCAGCCCCAACCCCCAACCTCTGGGAAGGGAGAGAGGTTGAAGAGTGAGTTCAATCACCAATAGCCAATGATTTAATCAGTCATGCTGATGAGAGAGCATGGGGCAAGCTGAAGGCAAAGTACAGGCTAACAGCATTTCCCCCCTTCCCCAGGTGGGATATGTGTGACAGTCCTCAGACACTCCTGGCTGCCCAAAGGAAAGGACAGAAAACAAATGGTTAAACTGGTAGTCTCCATCAGTTTACAAATATCTCGTAAATTACAAGAAAAAGGCAACTTTATCAATAGCTTAATCTCCAAAGACCTGTAGACTCAGTTTCCTGGAACCCCAACATCACCCTCCCCTCCATAGTGATGTAGGGAACAAAGGCAAGAAGGAAATGGAAGGTGAAACTAAATTTCCTTATAATCTTTAACCCATTGACAAATAACTTGAGGCTGGCAGACTAAAACACTTCTCCAGGAAACCCCTACTGTCTTAATGTTAATGCTTTGCCAGAGGGCAAAACAACCTTAGCTTGACCATAGCTATGCCTCCAGTATCCTGTGAGTCTTTAGCATATGAAAGTCTCTTTGGAAACTTCCTCGTGACTTCATCTCCCCCATCTCTGTAAAAGGGTCACCCCCCACACTTGCTGTGCAGCTCTTCCTGCCCATGGGTCATGTCCCTGTGCTTTAATAAAATCACTTTTTCACCAAAGACGTCTTTAAGAATTCTTTCTTGGCCTTCAGCTCTGGACCCCACGAACCCCCACTATCACCCCAAAACCCCATCAATTCCTGTGTGATGAAACCCCATAAACACCCAGAATGACACGGTTCAGAGAGCTTCCCGGTTGGTGAATGCATGTGAAGCTGGGAGGCTGGTACATGAGAAGAGAGCACGGAGGCTCAGTGCTATCCCCACCCCATACCTTACTCTATGTATGTCTACAGTTTGGCTGTTCCTTTATAATACACCAAAAAAACATAAGCCTGGTGTTTTCTGAGTTTTAGAAGTCGTTCTAGTGAATAGAAGGGAGGGTCTGACTGTATAGCCCATTGCTCAGAAGTATAGGAGGCCCAGGACTTATGATTGGCATTTGAAATGGGTGGGGGGCAGCAGTTTTGTGGGGTAAGACCTGAAGCCGTGGGGTCTGCACTAACTCTAGGTAGTTAGTTGAATCACAATCTCATCCTTGCCTTGCATTTGAAGTTGAGAACTCTGATACCGGTGAGATTTTCTTTCCTTTGTAAGTGATTTGACTACTGTATTGGAGACCCAGGGGATTTTTTCCCTTTATTTTTAAAGTCAAACTAATCTATTAAGACAGTTGAAGTTGATCATTTCAACTCTCATAAGTACATTATGGATTTTTCAATATAAAAATTCAAAATTTATTTTTGGAAAGATTTCTGGAGTTATGTCTGTAAATATTAGTTCTGTTTCTCTTTTTTCTCCTTCCTCTTCCTCATCTTCCTCCTTCTCCTTCCACTCCAGTTATAGGTGAGGATTTTTTTGGCCTCTTTATCTATATTTATCATTTTCTCTCTGATCCCATTTATCTCTAATTTTAATTTTGTTCTGTACTCTTGGCTGGTTTTATTCCTTCCTTTAATGCCCCAATTTTTATTGATTTAGTCATTCTGTCTTTAATTTTCAGATTCAGGGTATTTGTTTCAAATCTGAATATTCTTATTTGGAATACATAGATTGGGGGAGGTGTTGAGTTACGTTCTTCCTCCACCTTAGGGTTGGTTTTGATGGAGAAAAGGATAATATTTATTGTCATCTTTGACTTTTGTCTCAAAGTAGTTTCGTATGAATGTTGTATTTTATGTTATGTTTTTCTACAATGTCTTATATTTTCCTGAGTCAGCAATAACAAGTGTAGGTAGGTGGGGTAAAGGATTTAGGTGACTTGTTGGGTTTCTTAACTCCAGATCTCACTTTTCTCTCACTATAGTAAAATGAAAGTTTGTTGATTTTAGTTAAAGATGTCTTCTTTTATGGGGAAGGGTTTGGTGTGTGCTTGGATCCTTGCACTCTTTTGTTTCTCTAGGAGCCTTAATTTTTACCCCTTACTTCCTTCTTTCTCTTTCCCATCAAGCCTCCAAGGAACACCTGTCTCTTCTGAGTCACCTGCCAGAATTGTTGCTTTCCCAAGACCCTCTGGCCCTCTACACTTTCATGTCCTTTTCTTTTGATTCTCCAGTAGCCAGATGTCTGACCCCAAGCCTCAGACTTGTTTTTATAGTTCCCCAGTCAGATAGGTCTCTCACTTTCTAAGAGTTTCTAAGATTTTATCTGAGTTCTTTCACTACCAGGACCCAGATATACTTTCTTCTGTTCTGCACAGTCTCCACCCTGTGGTGAGGGCTCCAGAGCTGAGGCTCTTGGTTCCAGATATGCGTTTCTCACTTACACCTCTCTGAAGGTTGTCATGTTCTCTGTATTTTAGTTATGTTGTAGACATGGGTTACAGATGCTATCATTTGCTCTATACAATTTTTGCAGAACATGTACAGAGATTTCAATTTTGGCAGCTACCATTATCCAGAGAGCACTTGGAAGTTCCTCAGACTGACTTTTAAAGACTCTTTCTTACTTCAAAATTTCCCCTGAAGTTTTTTAACTTGGCTCCACTTATAAAAATGTGTTGAGTGGCAAAAAGGGAAGCTACATAGAATGGTTGAACAGCCATCCCCTAACCTAAAAAGACACTTAGCCTACTTAGGAAATGTTTTCTGTGTTCAGAACACTTGCAGGGTCCAAAGATCTCACAGGAACCCTATAGCTCCATATCCTCCCTCTCTTCTGCCTTGTCCTACCACTGACCCTGCCACCCCATCAGTCATCCAAAAATCATCCTTTACCTCATCATTATAAATGAGAGGACAAGTTCTACTCACAGTGGGAGTAGAATGGGCAAATGGTCCATATAGAGGCTAGTGCATCGAGATTGGGGTCAGAATATTTACACTCCAGCTTCACTTCCATCTCTGCATCCCAACTAATTACATGTCCCAGGGAAAGTCATTACCTCTGAACTCAGTGTGCTCATATAGAGAGCTGGATAGTTATCTGACCTCAGGAGATCTTGAAAGCTCTTATGAAATAGGAAAGTGCTTTAAAAACTAGACAATGCCATGAAAATGTGAGTTTTTTAATACAAGCCAGAGACAAACATATAGATATCACTGCATCATATATTTCAGTCAGATTAGTGACCAACTTAGATGTACACTTATTTTAGGCATTGGAAATGGAACACGAGGGGCAAAGGAATGAAGAAATAATTTCTTTTGCTATTGACTTGACTATCATCTGGGAATGCTCTGTAAGTACCACAGAGATGTATATATTGGGTTTGAATTTCAAAACCCTAAATTAGTTCATAATAGTTTCCTCCAGCAACAGACAGTTTTGTACCAGGCCATTTGGGGACCAAACTGAGAACAAAGGCATCTTTAAAAGATTTTTATTGTTTCTTTTCCTTCCCATCTTTATTTACTCTAAGAATAGAAAACAGGAATTGGAAAAGGCTAGAGCTTCTTCCCTACGTCTTGGCTTGCTAACCCTTTCCTGGGCTCCTAAACAAATGAGTAGTGAGGGTTGCTTTTTATAGAATTTTAAGAAGGAAGCTTTAAAAGCTGCTCAATCTCAGGGTAGCTGCATTTGAATTTTATCCACTTGGTTGTTTGTAATACGGTTTGTAAAGTGACAGTCTGAAGCCTCTAGCTCTGCCCTTTCTGAAGGTCTTTGGGACCACCAGGGAAGATACTATCTTCTCTCTACTCTAAAACCCAATGACTTAACAGAGCCACTTAGTGTCTTTGATACATTTTCTACGGAAAATTATCTCAGCATCTAATTTATGCTTAGTATTTTTAACCAATCTTCCCTGCTATCATTTTAGGGAGTTCACAAATGAGAATTTATACCGTATTCTATAGCATGCATGTAGTATGCTATACTAAATAGGCAGATTTAGTAGACACTGCTAATTACCCAACTGGTTTCCATTTCTCCTTCTTCCTTGCTAATAGAATCCTGTTTTGTTTAAGTATCAACCCTGTAAAATTCAGGGAAAGGAGATCCCATTCCCAAGGGTAGATCCTACTTAGTCTGAGCCAATTCTAGTAATTCCATTCTCCCTCCAGCGATTGGCTTAATAGCAGAGCATGGTTTAATTCTGACCAAAGATACATGATGGGATATGTGCTGGGCACTTCTGAAAAAGAATTTCTCACTTCTAAGAATGAGCGGAGGGAAAAAATACCTAGTGTATCATCTATGGAGACAAGGACTAGAGCTGCCTCAGCAGCCTGAGAATGAAGGCAGACTTCTTGTTATGTGGAAAAATAAATGTTCTTTTGTTTAAGACAGTTACATCAGAGTTTTCTGGTCGCACAATTAAAAATATCTAATACAATAATGTAGATAACATAAACAACTTGTATTTTTTTTTCAACATTTATTTATTTTTGGGACAGAGAGAGACAGAGCATGAACGGAGGGAGGAGCAGAGAGAGAGGGAGACACAGAATCGGAAACAGGCTCCAGGCTCTGAGCCATCAGCCCAGAGCCCGACACGGGGCTCGAACTCCCGGACCACGAGATCGTGACCTGGCTGAAGTCGGACGCTTAACCGACTGCGCCACCCAGGCGCCCCAACAACTTGTATTTTTAAATGTCCACACATAATCATCCATACCCACGAAGTATATCTTTTTGCATCTTTACAAACTGGAGAGTAAAAATGCTTCCGTGGTAGAGGGAGTAATTTTGATGTACTGAAGATTTCACCCACAACTATTTTATACCACAAAGTATGCAAATTTTATACAAAAATAACTGCTATACACTTAGGCACTTCTCAAGAGAAGCCTTATTTTAAAAAGGTGTACCTTGGGCATATAACATTTCAATTCCAAGAAAGTAGAAGCTTTTCACTTATTCTGTAAACTGGCTTCTCAACAAAGGCTAGACACTAACAGAAGCTAACAGCGTTTGCCTAGCTTATAAAGGCGAAACCAAACTGAGTCTTCCCCACCAGCCATTTTGGGTGCATTTTCTCAAATAGTCATTCTGGGTTTGCTGTAAGATCCTACTATTCTAACCAGCCAGCCCGAGGTTGTTATCTTATTGGAGATGAAATGAAGCTGAAAATTGAGCACCGTTTAACTCCCCTAAATATCACCAGAAAATCTGATAGCAAAGTAAAATTAAGTTTATTTAAGCCACTGTCACAAGGAAGAATATCACCTTCACTGAGTCTTAGCTGTGTCTTAGAAGGGGACAGTTAGAAGTGGGCTATTTGTAGGGCTTTGGTGTCTCAGCCCAAGTGGTTAGGTTGGGTCCTTTAAGGCAACAAACTGATTAGGAAGACTCTGTGATAAAACAGTGTAGGAGTGATGGACACAGTGAGTCAAGAATCCTGAAACACATCTTAATAGGTAAACTCTTGCCAGATAAGTGGTGGTCCACCCAGGTGAGTAGACAATTGTCTTCCATACAAGAGAACAGCAGAGTTGTTTATAGGTTTATAGTATTATATTTCCCCAGAAAGCTTTCTGTAACAAACAACTTGTTACATGTTGTCATGTCATGTTGACATGACGGGTCTCAGCATTGTCACAAAAGGTCGTGTGTCTCAGGGAACAAGAAAGATTTGAATTCAGAAGCAAAGAAAGATAATGCACATGTATCCTGTCTTGTTGCCCAACATTCCACACTATACCCTGTCCAAAAGTGGCTGGCTTTGTTTTCTTTTCTTTTTACGGACAGTCTATCAAAGATTTCTTAATGAATTCTAACTATATGCAACTGTCCATGGCAAATGTTTTGTACCAAACCATGGTCCATGCCCTTGTGACCTTAGGCAAGTCACAGTACTCCTGAGCCTTTATTTCCACAGCTAGAAAAAAATTAATGATACACAGAACTAGAACAAATAATCCTAAAATTTGTATGGAACCACAAAAGACCCCAAATAGCCAAAGCAATATTGAAAAAGAAAAAGAAAACTGGCGTTATCACAACTCCAGATTTCAAAATATACTACAAAGCTGTAGTAATCAAAGCAGTATGGTACTAGAATAAAAAATATACACATAGATAAATAAACACATAGAACAGAATAGAGAGCCCAGATATAAACTCACACTTTTATGGTCATTTAAAATTTGACAAAAGAGGCAAGAATATGCAATGGTAAAAATGCAATCTCTTCAACAAACAATAAACAAATCTCTTTCCAGTGTGAAGAAAATGGGATAGCTACATGCAAAAGAATGAAACTGGACGACTTGTTTATACCATACACAAAAATAAACTTAAAATGAAATGGGCACCAAAATATAAGACCCAAAACCATAAAAATCCTAGAAGAGACCACAGACAATAGTTTCTCTGACATTGATCATAGGAACATTTTCCTAGATATGTCTTCAGAAGCAAGGGAAACAAAATTAAAAATAAACTACTGGGATGACATCAAAATAGAAGTCTTCTGGACAGCAAAGGAAACAACCAACAAGACTAAAAGACAACCAACTGAATGGGAGAAGATATTTGCAAACTGCATAATCCAATAAAGGCTTAGAATCCAAAATATACAAAGAACTTACACAACTCAACACACACATGCACGCACAAATAATCCAATTTAAAAATGGGCAGAAGACATGAAAAAACATTTTTCCAAAGAAGACATACAGACGCTAATAGACACATGAAAAGATGCTCAACGTCACTCATCATCAGGAAATTACAAATCAAAACCACAATGAGATATCACCTCACACCTGTCTGAATGGCTAAAATCAAAAACACAAGAAACAAATGTTGGCAAGAATGCAGAGAAAGGGGAACCCTCTTACACTGTTGGTAGAAATGCAAACTGGTGCAGCCATTGTGGAAAACAGTATGTTTTTTGAGGAACAGAGTTCCTCAAAAAATTAAAAATAGAACCACCATATGATCCAGTAATTCCATTACTGGGTATTTATCCAAAGAATACAAAAATAGTAATTTGAAAAGATATATGCACCCCCTATGTTTATGTAATTATTTGCAATAGCTAAATTATGGAATCAGCCCTAGTGTCCACCAATAAATGAATGGATAAAGAAGATGTAGTACACACACACACACACACACACACATGTAGACACTGGAAATTACTCAGCTATGAAAAAGAATGCAATATTACCATTTGCAACAACATGGATGGATTTACACAGTATAATCCTAAGTGAAATAAGTCAGTCAGAGAAAGACAAATACCATATAATTTCACTCATATGTGGAATTTAAGAAACAAAACAAATGAACAAAGGAAAAAAGAGACAACAAACCGTAGGGGTGGTGCTGGGGGGAGGGGACGGTGAAATAGGTGATGGGGATTAAAGAGTACACTTACTGTGATGAGCACGGAGTAATGTATAGAATTGTAGAGTCACTATACTGTACACCTGAAATGAATATCACACTATAAGTTAACTGCACTGGAATTAAAATAAATGATAGATGATAGATAGTAGATAGATGATAGATAGATAGATAGATAGATAGATAGATAAAATGAATAATACATTCCAGAATTGATATATGGATCAAACAACCTGATTAATGTAAAATAAACTTAGCATGGTACCTGGAATTGCCCAATAAATGTTTTGCCTTTGTTTCTCTTTCTTCAAGAAACTTTTGAAACTTTGGAGAAGCAAAACTAAATTGACAGGTTAAGCAAAATGTAATATCCCACAAGACAATAAATGCCAACGAGCTAAATAAGTACTAGAGAATATAAGCGGTGGAGCTTGTGCTGTGCTAGAGCTATCAGGAAAGTCTTCACTGCAGTGGCAGAGTGCCAGTGTCAGACCTGAGAGATGTCTTGGTTTTCTTTTCTGGTTCCTATTGAGAAGAGTCCACAGTAGCATTTGCTTCAGTCCCTAAACTCTCAGGAGTTGTAGTCACTACCTATGTCTGATAGTGAAATACTCTACTTCCCCTGAAGAGTTTACTCTAATAAAGACCACCACATGTGAACATATGCTTTACACACTGTAGGATAATTCAATTGTAAGTGAATAAATGGAGGAGTATAATTCCTAAGGCAAGGGAAACAAAAGCAAATTAAAAGCAAAGGAAGAAATCAACAAAGCAAAAAGACAACCCACAGAAAGGGAGAATATATTTGCAAGTGATGTAACTGATATAGGTTAATATATAAAATATATAAAGAATATTTACAACTTAACACCAAAAAAATCCAATCTGATTAAAAGATGAGCAGGGACACCTGGGTGGCTTAGTCGGTTAAGCATCTGACTCTTGATTCCAGCTCAGGTCATGATCCCGGGGTCATGGGGTCAAGCCCCTCCACAGGCTTTAAGCTGGGCATGGAATCTGCTTAAGATTCTCTCTCTTTCTGCCCCTCTCTTCTGCTCATGCGTTCTCTCTCTCTTTCTCTCTCTCACACACACAATACAAAAACGAAAATTAAAAAATAAGAAAAAAGATTCTCTCTCTCTCCCCTTCTGCCCCTCTTCCTTGCTTGCATGCACTCTCTCTCTCTAAAAAAAATAAGATGGGCAGAGGACTGGAATAGACCTTTTCTAAAGAAGACATACAGACAGACAACAGACACATAAAAAGATGCTGAACATCCCCAATCATCAGGGAAATGCAAGTCAAAACCACAATGAGATATCAACTTACACCTGTCAGAATAGCTAGAATCAAAAGGACAAGAACAATGTGTTAGCAAGGATGTGGGGAAAAAGGAACCCTCATGCACTGTGGGTGGGAATATAAATTGGTGCAGCCACTGTGGAAAACAGCATGGAGATTCCTCAAAATGTTAAAGATAGAAATATTATATGACCCAAATATTTCACAACTGGATATTTACCAAAGAAAACAAAAACACTAATTCCAAAAGCTATAAGCATCCCATGTTTATTTCAGCATTATTCACAGCAGCCAATATACCATATATTTATATATTTATATGAATATTAACCATAAAAAAAGGAGGAGGTCTTGATATTTGCAACAACATGGATAGACCTAGAGGGTATTATGCTAAGTGAAATAAGACAGAGAGGGACAAATGCCACATGATTTCACTCATATGTAGAATCTAAAAAGCAAAACCTATAAATTTTTAAAAAGCAGAATCATACCCACAAATACAGAGAACAAATTGACGGTTACCAGACAGAAGGGGGGTAAGAGGTTGGGCAAAATGGATGAAGGGGAGATACAGGCTTCCATTTATAGAATGAATAAGTCACAGGGATGAAAGGTACAGCATAGGGAATATAGTCAATGGTATTGAAATAATGTATAGTAACAGATGGTGGCTATACTTGTGGGGAGCACAGCATAATGTATAGAGTTGTTGAATCACTAGGCTGCACATTTGAAACTAATGTAACATTGTGTGTCAACTATACTCAAAGAAGAAGGAGGAGGAGGAGGAAAGGAGGAGGAGGAGGAAGAGGAAGGGAAGGAAAAGAAGAAATAAAAGAAAAAGTTCTACTCTCTATCCTTCAACACGAGTTCTATCTTGAATCCTCAACTGCTTGACCTCACAACTCAAAGAACTGTGTCACATAATCTCACAAACATGCCCTTTGCCTCTCCTCCTTGGAGCCAGTGACTACAGAGAAGGTAGCTGGCAGCCAACCTCCTTCTCTTCTGTGTCCTACTCTGGCCCCTCTAATTTCTCAGAGATAAAGATGCTCTCAGGCAGAAGGTATCCCTACCCTAAAGGGCAGAGGCACGGAGAGGGAAACTGAGACCCAGGGGCCAAAGTTTTCTGCCCTAAGATAGCCACAGAACCTTTCTCCCCCAGAAGATCCATCTCCCCAGCTTGTTACATCTGCATCAAGAAGCAAAGGACCAGAAGAGAAGTCATTTCTTCTTTCTGCTCCAGGAGGCATAGTTGTTTCACTTCCTCTTTACCTTTCTTTGACTGTAGGACACCTGCTTACAATACTCCTTGAACTGTTGCAAGTCTGGACGTGAACTCAGTACTACTTGCTCCTGCAGGGCTTGGGCCGGACTGAAAGAATACCCCAACTACAGCTCCAGAAAGGCCATGCTGGTGCTGTGGCTAGCATGGCATCCATGTCAGCCTAAAACTCCCAGAGAAACAGGTTTTGCTGATCTCTTGTTTTAAATTGCACTGGAGTTAAGAGATACCTGCGAAATGGACAGTAATACCCAGACCCAGACCCTCCAGGCACGATGGTTCTGACTCTTATCCCCGTACAGTATAGTATAGGTGCCTTTTCATTACATTTCTTACAGACATCTGCTAATTCAAAGTCGACTAAAGATAAGTCTTTTCCAGATTCCTCTCATGGGGGATAAGGAAAGCAGCAGAGAGCAGAGCAAGAAGCCCTCAATGCACATAGTATAACTAGGCAGAAGGAGGGACGGAACGAAGCAAAGTATTCTAAGTGCTACAACCTAGAACAGTCCATTTTTCTCAAACTTTGGTTGTTGATGACCATTTCAATGGTTTTGCCATGTGTGCAGACATATGTGCTATCACTCACTTGATTTTTCTTCAGGTGGACCCCTTTTTAACTTAAATACACTCTATATTTATGTGTCTAATTATATTTATATTTAAAATATGTAAATATATGTTATATTTAACAGACATCATATTTCTTCAATAAATGGAAAGCCATTTATGGATCAGTTACTACAAATAGAAGCTAACTCTGAAGATAAACACAGTGCAAATGAAATAAAGTTATTACTTTAGCTAGATACTGTTATCTGCCTAATGGGCCGAGCCTCAGGCCTCCTCTTCCATTTTTCAGAAAGAAAATTAGCCAATGTTAGACAGATGGTGGAGATGTCCTGCTAAGGCTTTCTCCTGAAGGTAATTGGAAGGACTGGCAGAGAATTAAACAATAAACAGCTTCCTCATTGTGTTATCCAATTTCATGCCATGTCTGTCCACCTCCTAAAATTATCTTCAGTAACACTGGGAGGGAGGGGATAACACCCTACCTCAAAGGGAAAACTTGCTCTTTATCTCACTGCTTCCAGGTTGGGGAAGGACTGTTTCTGACTACAGTCTGCTCACACATGCATAGCAGAGTTAGGAGTCTCTAGGGTCAGAGAGTGTGTCCTGGGCCTGGCAGAGAGCCAGCTCCATAGTAGGCTAATAGGGAGTTTTTGCCAAAAAGGATAAATAAAAATGTTACCTGGCAAAGCATTACCTGGGAGGTCTCCACTAACCTCACCATTAATGCATTATTCTTGATCCCTTATCTTTCTGCCAAAATGAAGTCCGTGAATGAAATGGAAGCAAGTTTCCTATCGGCAGGTGAGACAGGCCATGGAGGGGTAAATCTCAGGCAAAGATGGCCAGGTAGTCGGTAGGGGGGGCATGGGGAGAGAGGCTTCTATAAAATGCTTTTTCAGAGACCCTGGCTTTAGGAAGAAAACCTCCATATGAGCCCAGCGATGTTTTTGAAAGAAAAAAGCAAACTTACAAGGTATGTACAATATGCCAGCCCGATAATTAAATGGTATTAAATTATTTAATCCTCACAAAAACATTTTGGAGAAGATACTATATTTGCCTTTTTTACAGATGGGGAAACTGAGGCACATAAAGATGGCTAGCCAATGTCAGAGACAGGATTCCACCTGAGGCCATCTAACACCAGAATCTGTGCTCTTAACCATGGCCCTCATCCGGACATTAGTACACTATAGATTTTTCAGCAGAGCGTGCACATGGGTCAAATCACATATAGGCAGTTGAACCTGTCCTACAAACTTGTGTTCCCTCTATCCCCCCCAAAATAATCCATTGTTATGGGAATATTTAATGTTTGTGAGCAAACGTGGGTGCCAAGATGGCTTCTAGATGTGGTTCTGACGTTCCATATCCATAGGTGACTATCACAAAAGGGCACAGTGTATAACATGTCTAGTATCATGGGGGAAGTAGAAGAGTGCTCAATTAGATGTAACCCTTTCCCTGATAAAGCCAATGGTCTAATGGAGAGATCTGCCTCATGCACAAGATTAAGACCTGTCGTAATTAATTGTCCAGCTGCACAGAAAAGATGGCCAGGAGCCTGGGAGTTCCAGCAGACCTACTGGTCCTGGAACAGCCAGGAGATCTTCAAGCAAGAAGAGAAGCTTGTAGGATGATCAAAATTGGTAATGACACAGAAAGGAGAGGAGGGTGTCTGTGTGGGGACATGAGTAGCGGGTTTACCAACAGTGAGGAGGAGAGACACACATGTAAGGTATATCCTGAGGTCCAAGAGCAGACCCAAAAGAAGCCATGACCATAAAGTGCCCCAGGGTCAGCAGCCTCTGACACAGCCTCTCACAGTGTCCTCTCAAAATGCCCTCAAAGACACAGGAAAAGATGAAAACTTAAAACACCTAAAAGCTAGCACAGATAGCTAATCTATTTCCAGCATCTGGGAAGAATTCCTATTAACTATGAAGCAGATGGAACTGAACTAAAAAATACCCCAGTTGTGCCCTGCTGACAGTCACAGGGTAATCCCATCCTCCTGAAAGGTTGGATTCGTCATCTCCACCCCCCCCCCCTCTGGCTCCTGGCTCAGAAACACAAGAGTGCCAGGGAGCTATCTGTTTAATACAACAGTCTTTTTTGATGCATCCATTATCTCTCTTTCTATGTCCAGTCGAAGACTGTAGCATCCAGAAAACATGTGAGTGGGAAAAAGAGCCTTGGGAGTGAGATACTGAGTCATATGAACCCTTAAGTAAAGAAAGAGGCAGGGAGCATGTACTCTGGGCAGTGGGAAGAGATAATTTCATATCAATCCAGGAGAGTGGCACTGGAGGAAAGCCTGCAACCACCATGAATTCTGACACCCCAAATCCACTTTGACCAGTATGTATGGGGGATACTCAGTGCAGCCTGAGGCAGTACATAAAGCTTATTGGTATAGATGAATTCTTGTTACAGGAAAAAATGTTTTTTCAATGCCTTCATGAAAATGTTTTTTCAATGCTTTCATGAGGGGAAAAAGCTGAGAATAAGGAAAATGGAATTGAGAATTAAAAAAAAAAAGAAAGAAAGAAAGAAGGACACCTGGATGGCTTGGTTGGTTGAGCATCCAACCCTTGATTTTGGCTCAGGTCATGATCTTCATGGCATCAAGCCCTGAGTCAGGCTCTGCACTGACAATGCAGAGCCTGCTTCAGATTCTCACTTGCTCTCACTCTCTCTGTGTCTCTGCCCCTCCCATGCTTGCATGCACCTGCACTCGTGCTATCTCCCTCTCTCTCTAAATAAATAAATATTTTTTAAAAAGAAAGAAAAAGAAAAAAACTTACGTCTAAAATTTATTTGCTATTACAACTGAATAAAAACCTGTGGGAGGATACCTAGGTCGCTCAGTCTGTTAACCATCAGACTCTTGGTTTAAGCTCAGGTCATGATCTCATGGTTCAGTGGGTTTGAGCCCCCAGTCGGGCTCCGTGCTGGCAGAACAGACCCTGCTTGGGATTCTCTGTCCCCCTTCTGTCTTCTCCTCCCCCACTCATGCTGTCTCTGTCTCTCCCAAAATAAATAAAAATAATCTTTAAAAAAAAAAACCTTGGGAAAACTAATTTAGCACTGGCAGAAGGGAAAGAATAGGCTGGGAGAAAAAGATGGCAGCATAACCTAGCTGAGATAAGATTTCAGGAAAACTAAAAATGCAATATCAGAATTCAGATTTACTTGTAAGCAATGAAGAGTGCAAATGCCACTGGGAAAATGACTGCCATAGTTATTTGCAAAACAAATTTGAAGAACTTTCCCTAAAATATAAATGAAGAGGACCACAAAAAACAAATTTTCATTAAAGTAAGATTGAGAATATAGAGCATGGAAAAGCGTATGTGGTTTTGACCGTGTTGGACCTAGTTTACATCCTGAGTGATTTATCTGACACCACCTGCCCCTTGGGCCCTTGGCCACTTGCTCAGTGGAGAGCCTTGAACTCTAGTGCCTTATCTCCTTATTCTGCCGGTGCCTAGGGGTCCCTCATGGTGAGGACCATTCCTCCATCATAGGTAAGGCCTCCATCATACCCACTGTGACTGAAGCCACAGTGGCCAGGCCAGACCCCACCAGACCCCAGAGGCCCTAGATCCTCCTTTCTACACCTTGCTTCAGGGCGTAGGACGTGGCTTCCCCAATGAATGATGTTAGAAGAAACCAAGTATCAGAACCTGGAAATGAGGGAGAGTTAACATCCCACAGGGGAACTTGGAGCATGAAAGACAAAAAACTGTAAGAAAGGACAGATCCTAGTCTAGTGACCGGTCCTGAGGTGTGGTACTTCCACAGTCCCCATCAGGAAGACATACTCATGCCTATGGAACTAGCGATGTTATTTTATGAAGCTATAGCCCTCTCAGTAACTCACAAAATTCTGTTTGTTTCCTTTCCCTCCTTGCCTCACACTCAACCTTGCCCTCCTGGGATTACACCTTCCTTAGTCTCAGCACATGAACTTTGTCTCAGGCTCTGTTTCCTAGAGAACCCAGACCAGGATAAAGACCATGCACATAAAAGTTCCCACAACAAAGATTAGGAAAGAGACCTGATACACAGACAGACATTTGCAATGTTTATGCAAAAATTAAAGAAAAGTTCTTAAAAGACTTTAATCCAGAAAAACAATACACATTTTTTAAAGCTCTATAAATTGAACAAAAACCAGTTGACTTTATGTTTTTCTATAAAAATAAATGCTAGAAGATAACATATACTTCCGAGGGAGAAGCTTGTGTCCCAAGAATATATGAACAGCCACTTTGTTTTTCATGCATGAAACCTTTCAGACATGCAAAAAACAATAGTATATATATATCCTTATATGTTTATTGAATATTAATCTGAAGATATATTATAGCTAACCAGTAAATGAATAAACATCAATAACTGAAAAATGAAACATCAGTGATAAAAAGATAGACATTCTTTTGTTATTATCATAAAGACCAACTAAAACAACATCAAGAGGCAGTGTAACGAAAAGGCAGTATTTCTGAACCAGAGAATGTAGAAGAGAGACAGAGGGGAGTATCCCATGTTTAGTTCCAACATATATATTTATGAATCTATGAAATCTTATTACCACAATAAGCTTATCCTAGAAAGTAAACATTAAAGAAGAAAAGGAAATGTTTAAGTTTCTCAAAATAGGAGATGAGAACTTAAAAAGAAAAGGTGGAGGAGAAATACTACCTTAAAGAGAAAGCAAATGTCCCAAGACGAAAGCCCAGCTCTTCCCTGGTTGCATATCTTAGTGCAAATCACAAAGCAATGTGTTCATTTATAAAATCAGTGTCATAACGAAACCTACCTAACAGAGTTACTGCGAGGAAAAATTGAGTAATGCATACTAAAGTTCACACAAAGGATGATAAAAATGAAAGGAATTCTTATTATTTTTTTAAATGTGTATTCATTTTTTGAGAGAAAGAGACAGAGCGTGAGCAGGGCAGAGAGAGAGGAAGACACAGAATCCCAAACAGGCTCCAGGCTCCCAGCACAGCGCCTGAGGGGGGCTGGAACTCATGAACTATGAGATCATGACCTGGCCAAAGTGGGCCACTTAACCAACTGAGCCACACAGGCGCCCCTGAAAGGAATTCTTATTCATGAAGGTGCTCATTTTTGAGCTTACAAGTTCTCTAGCAGGAGCACACAGTGCGGGTATCTGTCCTTTCTAGACTGTCCCTGACCTTCTCCAGTGTTGTCCTGCCTCTATCTGTGAATAAGGGATCTGCCGGTGAAAGAATATGTCACGTGGGAAAGTCACAAATACCCCAATTGGATTTCCAGGTATCTAAGTTCTAAATGTAACTGAAGAAAACTATGCAGATGTCACACACCTGCATCCCTGCGATGCAGAAAACACACAGCTCCTTTGCCTGGTTGACAGGCTCCCTGCAGTGCAGCTGCGTCCCAATTTAACAACGTTTTCCTAGATGAACACTAAAGCCAGCCCCCTGGCCAATCCTCCCTACACAGACACGTTCCCGCTGTCGCTGCTGGAGCCCGGCAACCGTCTCCGCTGGCACTGTCACTGTCACGCTCGCGGCTGTCACTGCCTTCTCCAGCCTCTGGAAGCAGCTCTGCGTTCTGCGCGGCCACCGCTGAGGTCTTGGGGACCCAGGCGAGCCCAGTGTATTTCTCTCGTCTCCAGCCAGCGCCCCCTACTGGCAGAATGTGCCTGCGGAGCTGCAGGGGTGCAGGTCCGAGGTGCGTTTCTTGGACTTCGAGCCACTGAGATGCGGGAGAGCGCAGTCCACGCCAGAGACGAAGCCAAAGTGTGTGGGTCAAACACCAAATGACCCAAGTGTTAAATTCCACACTTACCGACTGTCAAAGAATCAGCCTGAAACATTGCTCAGTAGATAACTTATTATATTCATATCATTAGAAGTGTTCGTGGTGAATCTAACGAGTTTAATATCATTGTATGGGAACAATGATATCTGCTTTGGGGACATCTCATGTTTCTCTTACGCTTTATTTTTTCGTACACACTTTTTTTTTTAAGTGAGCTCCATGCCCAACGTGGGGCTCACACTCAGGACCCTGAGATTTAGAGTCACATGCTGTAGGGACTGAGCCAGATAGGTGCCCCTCCTGTATACTTTTTTATACTCTTTATGTTTGGATTGACAATGGTCTATCTTGGGAGTCATAGCATATGATTTTGGAGTGTTCTTTTTCTCCTTAGGAAGTTTTGTGTTTACGAAAATGACAATCAACTGTGAATTCTTCACCAAATATGAAAAAGTCCAGACATTTTGTCTTAAAAGAATTTGTGGCCTAAATGGAATTAAATGACAAAACCTAAATATAGTTTTCCAAGATCTTTTAATGTTTTGAATGTTAAAATACCAACTATAGAAAGATTAAAAGATCATATAATAAAATCTCTGTTATTCTGTCTCATGGGATTGTCTAAATGTTTATAAGCACTTGCTGGCTCAAAAAATATATAAGCATCCTTCCTAAAATTATGCTACTCACATCCTGTCTCTTAAACTTGTATAGGGTCAGTCTATTTCCCTATTTCTTTAAGAGTTCGAAGATGCTTGATAATTTTTATATAACACTAACAGTTTTCACAAATATTAATTATTACAGATTTCACTGATAGAATAGAATTTCCACATATAAAGCCCTCGAAGAAATCTTTCACTCCAAGTTACCTGTAGAATGCTTACCTTAAATTAAAGCTAATATTCACTTAATAATAATCAATGTAAATCATATGCCACATGAATATGATTAATATTAAATATGCTGTTAACCAATGTGATCACATGATCTTTTTTTTTAAGTTTATTTCTTTATTTTGGGAGAGAGAGCATGAGCAGGGTAGGGGCAGAGAGAGGGAGAGTGGAAGAATCCCAAGTGGATTCTCATGCAGAGTCCAAACTGATAACCCCCTGAAATCACGACCTGAGCTGAAACCAAGAGTCAGAAGCTTAACCGATTGAGCCACTCAGGAGCCCAATCACATGATCTTTGAATTCAGGAGTCCAGAGCTGGCAGAGATGACGTCAGCATGGAGCTACTTGACTTTCCAAAGGCCCAAAGTCAAATAACAGATTTTAACAGAATATCAAGGCTGAAGTTACTCTTGAGGTATGGTAAACTGTGTGTTTTATTTTGTTTCATTCTTCTTAACCAAAACAACAAAACAACACAAGTAGGAAAACTTCATTTGAGCCCATACCTGCCTGGAATTAGCTGCACTGAACAAAAGCAGCTTGCTGATGAGGCCAGGGCAGTTTCCTCCCCTAAAGAAAAGCCAATCCAGCAGGCAACGCCTGGCCATCCTCAGATCTTTTCACACACCTTTGACAGCCACAGTATCTAGGAGGCCTAAGCTTCCAATGCACTTGTTTGTGTTTTCAAGCCAGGAAAGAAAACGTTCTCGGTAGATGTGGAAGAGGCAAGCATATGTGTCTGCAGGAAACTCCTTGTGAAATTTCCTGTCTGGCTGCACACAGCTGCTCAATTTCCCTCTCCTCCTCACCACTCCCACCATCCCCTCAAAAGCCTCTTTTTTTAAAATAAGAAGAAATAGTTTGGGGAAAGCATTCCTGGAAGGTACCCCAAGAGGAAGGCAAAAGAGGACATTTCAGATTTGCTGTGCCAAAGTAGTCAAATTAAAAACCTTCTCTTATTTGCATGTGAGACATTACATTCCATTAGCTTCAGTCTGAGAGGACATTCCACCCTCCTAACCTGCTGCTGGTTGAGTTCTGACCCACCCTGCCCTTGAAGTCGTGCCCAGGGCCTTCCCTGAAGGAGTGTGGAGCCCAGGGCTCACCCCACTGAGTGCCCCTGCCCCACTTCCCAGCAGGTCTCTGGGAGAATGGCCAACGTACCTGGAATAAGACCAGGACATCACCAGAAGTTTGGCTGGAAGGGAGCAGTTGTGCTGAATTACCTCCATTGGCAAACAGGCCTATGCGCCTGTTTTTATATCTTCTATGAGCTAAGAATGATTCTCACAGTTTTCATGATTAAAGATTTTTTCACACTTAGAAGAAGAAGACTATTTTATAACGTGAGAGTTAAATGAATCCAAATGCCATCGTCTATAAATAAATGGCACAGCCATGCCTGTCCGTTTACAAATTGTCTGTGGCTGTTTTCACTCCACGACAGGGTTGTCTCTTGCAACAGAGACTGTATGAACTGCAGAACAGAAAGTATTTACCATCTTTCCCTTTGTAGAAAGTACACTGACCTCTGGCCTTAGTGATGGTGGGCAGTAGTTTACAAGTGACGTCTAGTATTTGGAGCTTCAAGCCTCTTTTATTAGCTTTTATCCAAACCACTCACTTGCCACATCATTGTCATGTCAAAGGACACTTCTCAAATCATGGGGCTCTGGTTGCCTCACTTTATCCCTTGCCAGGAGATAGCCATGGATATGGCCCAAGTGTCATTCCCTGAGCATGGGTGTTGATAACAATGGTGGTGGTGGTGATGATGATGATGATGATGATGAAGATGATGGTGATGAAGAAGATGGAGAAGAAGAAGGGCACTGTGTTAGGCTTATTTATCAACCCATTCAATCCCTTCACCATCCCTATGAGACAGATACCATTGTTGCCCCCATTTAATAGATGAGAAAAACAAAGGCTTGAAGAAGTGGAGTATGGTAAATTGCCCAAGGCCACACAGAGAATGGTGGCACTCAGTGGTAGCCCAGTTTTCCAAGTCCTGAGCCTGTGGCCTTACCATTATGTCAGATTGCTTCTCCTGCCCCCTTCTGAGTCCCAGGAAGCTGTGAGACTCTGTGCTGCAACCATGATTGATTTGGTTCAATTAGACTGCCTACTCAGCGCCAGCGTACATGAGGAGATGAGGTAAATAGAGAGTTGTCAACTGCAAAGAAAGGTGATTCTCAGAAACATCATTAAAGGTAAGAAAATATCAGTCATCCACAACAAAGAAGTATTCCCAGTGTCAAGGGACATAATTTCCAAGCAAAATAATCAAATGCAGTAATTAATTTCCCACACATAGAACTCAGGTACCTGGGCAGATCCAAGTCTTTGTAAGAATGAATCTTCATGATGAATGAATAATGTTCTATACTTATAAATTAATTTTTAAATAAATGTAAATGCTGTTGTGGCTTAGAAAAGAAATTCATTTAAAGGAATTATGGAGTGTAAGTTTTTTTTTTTTTTTGTCATTATGCTTCCTTTTTTCCAATCAGTAGTTTCTGAAATTGGAAAAACTGTCATCCTGAATATGCTCCTGCAGAAAAGTGATTGGGGACCACGAATGGAACATTTGGCCTGATGGTGGAACAAAATGTTTGTGATTGATGCTTTCCAAACAAACTCAGGGTACATGGACACTGAATTCAGAGCCCCTCCATTTGCATGAATCTTTCAGACTGAATTAGCCAGCTCAGGCTATGTATATCCACAAGAAATGAATATGGAGAATATTTATTTTGGGTTACATCCAGAAGCTTATTCTAGAAACATTATATTTTTGACCAACTACAAAGCAGGCGCTCGCTAACATAAGCTTTCTGTTTTCTAATAATAAATGGCGGCTTCAAGCTGCAGTGAGCTCCCTGTCATTGGGAAGGCATGAAGAAGAGCTGGATATAACCATTTATCAGGGTCACTGC
Source organism: Prionailurus bengalensis (assembly GCF_016509475.1). Taxonomy (NCBI): domain Eukaryota; kingdom Metazoa; phylum Chordata; class Mammalia; order Carnivora; family Felidae; genus Prionailurus; species Prionailurus bengalensis. The sequence continues at coordinate 41,716,715 of NC_057344.1, read as the reverse complement.
AGATGGGATTTCCACCATGGGTAAGAGATTCTGATAACCTCTAAGGTCTGTTCTGATTCAAAATCTATTATTCTGAGACCCAGGAGCATTTTTCTGAGACTGCCCCAAAGAAAATTGAATAACTCCAGACACACAATGGCTCTTGTTCATCATTTACCTGTTGCTACTGCCTGCCTCCCTACCTTTCCATTAAGTTCACAAAGAGTAGATTTGGCTTCTGGGCTGCAATTTAATATGTGCGTAAAAGCGATATGAGGATTCTGCCATCAAGAGGGCTGTAGTCCAAGGAACAGAGCTTGCTTTATTAGTTCCTCATCAATTAAACAGGGAAACCTTCGGGTTCCAAAATGAACTCTGTCTTAGAGGCGACAGAGAGAGATTATTTTGTCTAAGGGAACAGAAATCCAGTGAGGACAATGGAGCCTCTGTCTCACATGAGAAAAAAGTGGGGGTATCTTATCTGCCTTAAACAGCTATTTCCAATGAGGGAGAAAATCCCCTTGTGAGGGAGGGGATGACAAATAAAATTACTCTGTGGGCTTTCTCAAATTCTACAACCTTCCCCACTAAGATTCAGACACATCCTACTCTTTAGGAACATACTCCTTTTCCTATGAGACTCTTTTTGTATGTATATTAAATATATATATATAATATATATTATATATATATATATATATATAATGGATAGTAGTATCTTCTTTCCACTGACATGTTGGTACAGAACGAGTTGAGAACTACAAGCTGTGATGTGTCTGTGTGCATGGGGATGAGCAGAGGGTGGTGGGTATTTGGTGGTATCATGGTATACAGTGAAAGGCAGGGACTATAGAGTTGTAATGTTAGAAAATGAGGCTGATGCCTGTTCACAGAGGGCCTTGTGTGCCAGACTAGATACTCCTGAAAGTGTTACAGAACTCAAAAAGGATTGTAAGAAGGGAATATCTATGAACCATCTACTGGGGAAATACACTTGGATGACCCACAGGCTTCAGAAGCCAAGGGAAAAATTTTGACTACAGATATTAATTTGGGTATCATCAAGGTATGAGTAGTTGATGAAGACATAGGAGGTATGAGGCCCTCAAGGGAACAGAATATATGAGGGGTGTAGAGAAAATCAGGAACTTATGAGTGAGATCAGAAAGCAACAGCCAAGTTGGTACAAGAGCAACCAGGAAAGTCAGGAGACTAGGGAGACCCAGAAGCCAAGACAGACACAAAGCATCACAGGACACCACCCTCCTCTCATCCAAACATCACTTCTTCTTTGGAGGATAGGGTGAGAGGGGGAGGATGCCAGCATCCAGGCAAACCTGAATCAAGGGTGACCACTTCTTGGATATCAATTTCATTCTTGGAACTAGAAGAGAGGAATGTTGATGGGGGGATACAGGTTGGAAAACTGGACACGGCACTGGTCCCAGTACCAAAAGTTTGAGTCTGATCTCTGACCTTTTCCATGTGCCCCTGGGAAAGTCATCTTATTCCTCTTAGGTTTCATTGTCTCAACTAGATATTCAGGCTGTTGACTAATCTGCTTTCTACTCTCAATTCAAATGAGTTCCATTTCTATAAGGAGATGAATTTATCAATCATCTCCCCAGCCCAGCTGGATCAACAATCATCATCCTCGTCAGTTGCCAGAAATACAGCAATAAAAATAGTTCTTGGCGGGGGTTAAACCTCTTACTACAGATAAAGACAGTCCTCATAAAAAAATCCCTGACCACTTGTTCAAATAGCTATTTCTGTGTGAAGAGCAAACGTGACTGTAATGTATCAAGACAAGGGAGCTGAGAAGTATCAAGGTTTCTTCCATCACTTCTTCATGCATCCTGATTACCAGCAAATGGCAGAATCTATTTGAAAAAGTTGAACTCATGGTCTTTAGCACACAATACTGCAAGCATGTGATACTGAGATGTGTCAATTATTCATTCTATTGGTGCACAGTATAATATATATAGTAGCTGGTGGAAGAATCATTCGTAGTCGAAAAAGATTTTGCTAGCAGGACGTGCTATCCTGGCCCACCCATGAGTCTTGGTATGGCACCATTACACCTCTATCCCTAAGGGCTCACCCCAGTCATAATCACCATCTCTCCAAACTACAAGCCTGTGCCTAATTGCCACTTCTTACACACCACTGCCTGGACCTTGAGTGATGATGGGGGAGGAGAGAATTCTCACATGAGAGCTTCCTTCCAGAAACAACAGAATCCTGTGAGGCCTAAGAGTCTAACACCTGCCAGGGACTATCAGGTCTCCATTCACTGGGCCTCACATCTCTGTTTTCATCCTGCATATTCCCAAATATAAACTCTTTAGTCTTTTATTGTCTGTTCTTATCACAAGCTGTGTTCTTCTCCCCAAACCTATCACCCACAGGCAGGCTTTTCCATTGTCCATTCTCGAATTCCCAGTCCTTGATGATCTCATTCCCCTATAGCTATACACGAATAGTTCACAGAATGGTGTCTAGCCTGGACTGCTCTCCTGAACTCCAGTCGGTATGTGGATCTGAGCACAACACAACCAAAAACAACCTTGCCATCGCTGCCCCCAAAGTTTGCTATTCCTACAGCACCACAGTCTTAATAAATGGCACCATCATTGCTCAAGCCAGCAATATGAGAGGCATCCTTGATATCTGCTTGTCATTCCTGCTCTTAACCTCTCTACCTCCAATCCGTCCCCAAATCTCTCTTCGACCTCCTGAACCTCATGGTTCCATTCACTTCTCTCCATCTGCATTGCTCACATGTCTAGACGGACCGTCATCTATTACCTGGACCACTACCACAGCCTCCTAATCAGTCCCCTCTATCCAGCTTCTGTCCCCAACAATTCATTCGTCATACAAAAGTGATTTTTAAAGACAAATCTAATTAAGTCATTTTTCTGTTTAAAACCTCTTGACAACTTCCCTTGGCCTTTGGGCTAAGTGTACATCTTTGCTATGGCCCAGAGGCCCCTGAGTCACCCCTGCCTCCTGCATGACCTCACCCCATCTTTGCTCTTTATTCCTTTATTCTCTGCTCTAGCAATTCTAGCCTTCTTCCAATTTCTCAATATTCAACTTTAACATCAATTCCATAGAGAGGCTTTTGCTGTATTTCATTTTATAATGCAGGCCCCATATTAACCTCTGTGTCTCCAGCGTCTACAACTGTGGAGGGCACTCGATAAATATATATTGAATGATGGCATTCATGAGTACATGAAGGAGAAATTCACCCTTAACGGGCCCATTGATGTTTCCAGTGAACTGTGGTCTGCAATGAGAATTGCATTTGCTAAACCCAGTTTGTCCTTATTAGTCAGGCCTGGGGAGACCTCAAAGTGAGAGTGACCATTTATCACTCAAACTAAGACACTTTGAAAGTAAAAGTGGGTGCTAAAAACATTTAAATATATACATTTTAAAATTTGCATTTGTTGAATAACCCGCTGGCTTGACTATATCAGGGGACTTATAAAATCATTCTATTTGAAGATAAAATTATTTATAAAAGTAATTTCAAAAATAAAATTCTATTTCAAAAGTAAATACAAATCCCAAAATAAAAATATGTTTTAAAAACTGAAATCCATCCAGTAAGGGAAAAAATTCACTTATTTATATTGATGATCTCAAATTTGAAACATAACATCAGCAGAATAATTTTCTTTGGTACATATTCATGTATTTAAATTAGCCTGTAAAATGCATTTGTCACGAATCCCACATCACAGATTTTTCTGATTTTTTTTCCAAAATGAACTTATTTTTAATTCTTTCACAAAATTGCCTACAATCATCTTTAAAGTAGCATTTTATGATTAATAATATGAAAGCATTGGCACATTAAATGGGCTCTTTCTATAAGCCACAGTATTTTCGAGAAAATATTCTAAGAACAAATTCCATTAATTGGAGGATAGTCTTTATTCTCATTTTTCTCATATTGAAATGTGGACATATTCCAGCTAAGGTATTTTGACACCTTTTCTTAACCTCCATTCACAGCTTTCTTTGACAAATACTTTAATAAGACAAAGCATCAAATAAATTGCCTGATCTTTTTGGATAGTTGACTATATCTAGATGCTGCATTTATGTAGATCTTGTTAATTTTGATAATGAATATGTATTTTTCCATTGAAAACAGAAGCTCCCATAAATTAAGCTATTTCAAAGTAAAATCAGAGAATATTAGCTTTTGTTGACCATATACATTCACATTGCTTAATTTGTTCAGCTCCTTCTTGGTTTTTACAGGGATAAACTTCAATGTTTTCCTATTTGCAAACTTTATTTTCAATAATTAAAACATAACAATTTGCTAAATTTCAAACGCTAATGGTTTTAGTGTTCTGTGTATTGAATACTTTTTATTAAAGGATTTTCAACAACATTTGAACACAATTCAACTAAAATTTAGAGGATTCATTTCCAAAAATGTCAAAATCATTTTTTGATTGATTCATAAAACTTCAGACATTTTTGAAGTCCAGCTGGTGGCAAGTAATGAAGAAAGAAAGCACAGGTGGACACTAGTTTGGGAATTGGATGTCAACTTCATCACGACAATTTTGTAGCTTCATTATTCTTTGCATATCTGAAAACATTCGTAAATGGAGGCACCTATGACTTCAATTTTGATTGTTAGAATAGAAGAGCTTGTTTGCACACAAATGTAAATTTTCAGTGTACCACAACCAATTCCAAGTAAATTTCTGCTCCATACTTTTTAAAAAAAATATATTTTTAATGTTTATTTATTTTTGAAAAAGAGAGAGAGAGAGAGAGAGAGAGAGAGAGAATCCCAAGTAGGCACCATGCTGCCTGGAGCCCCACTCGAGGCTCAATCTCACGAACCATGAGATCATGACTTGAGCCAAAACCAAGAGTCAGTTGGACTTAACCAACAGAGCCACCCAGGTGTCCCTCATGGTAAGTATTCTTACCACAGAAAGAAAAAAAGGAAACTTTTGAACATAATAGTTCTATTAGCTTGATCGTGGTAAGATGTGTATACATCTTATATATACAAGTGATTAGATAACTCCAAACTCATCAAATTGCGTACATTGCACATTTGCAGTTTCTTGTATATCAATTATATCTCAATAAAGCTGTTGAAAGAATTTTTAATAAAATAATTTAAAAAAATTTTAAATGAGTAGAATTAATTTAAGAGATCTCCATTATATAAATAAATACACTGATAAAAATGAAAGTGATATTCTTCAGACTAATTTGAAAATATGTTTTCTAAAGCTACATATAGTCTTCTTATATTAACTACATGAGTAGCTTGTGAAGGAGATGTGGACTGTTCTTTATCAAATTTGAGGTTTCTGGTTTTTGGGAGGTCACGGATTCCCTTGTGGCTCCCATAGTGGACATCAAAGGCCAAGAACATTTTGTGCACCTTCCATGTTCATTATCAAATGTCTTAAACAGAAATTTGGTATTTCATTTAATATTAAATATGCACTTAATTTTCCAGCTCACTTAATTTTTCATCATTTTTGCAAATGGACTTAGGGCAAAATAAAAATCATCCAGAAAGAAATCAAATAAATGGTTACATTGTCCCATAAAGGTGAATAACAAAATTACTGTAGTTCGAGCATTTAAACTACTTGCTATCCATGCTGTATGCTGTACACATATTTCACATACATCTAACCTAAAATTTCTCACATTTTCCTGCAAGCTGACAAGTGACCTGGAGGCTTCATCACGCAGGCCACAGCATACATGTCAGCAAACGTGGCTGACAAACCAGCTGGTCCCACAGGTGCAGGACTGGTAAGGCTTCTCCCACCACCACTTGAGACCTCAGGAGTTTGCTGTCCTTAGCAGCTCCTGTCAGAGTGTGCTTCATTTTCTCAGTGTTTGACAGAAAACCATTCTGTCTTTCAGCTGGAAAGACCAGGAAAAGAGAGGAGTTGCTGCTGGTTATCTTCCAGATAAGACCATTGCACATGCATCTTACATCCTGCTGCATATGATCATAGAGAAAGTTGGAACCGCCAAGAGAAAGTCTACTAAAGCCATCCAGACTTATTTTAATGGAACTATTGATAATACCATTTCATTTAAAAATGAAGAATCCAGGGGCTCCTGGGTGGCTCAGTTGGTTGAGCACCCGACTTCAGCTCAGGTCATGATCTCACGGTCTGTGGGTTCGAGCCCCACATCGGGCTCTGTGTTGACAGCTCAGAGCTAGAGCCTTCTTCAGATTCTGTGTCTCCATCTCTCTCTGTCCCTCCCCCACTTGCACTCTGTCTCTCTCTCTGTCTCTCTCTCTCTCTCTCTCTCTCAAAAATAAAATTAAAAAAACATAAAAATAAAAAAATAAAAAAATAAAAAATAAATAAAAATGAAGAATCCAACAAATGCTAAACCAAACTGGATGCTGGGCCCATAGGCACAAAAGGACTCAATCCCAGGCCAACAAGATCTATGCACCTCTTTGTTCTGAACTAGCACCAGACTTTCATCCATGTTCTATTATTTTATATGGGCCAAATATGATGAGAAAAATTTGGAAGATGTCTGCAACAGTCAATATGTATTGTCCACCAACAAATTTTCCATTTCAGGAAGCTGATTTTAGTGCAAAGGAAGGAAATGGAGAAGGAAGGCCAGGAAATAGAGAAGACATCAACACCCAGACAATGGGAAACAATTTTAGAACACATCGTTTTTCTGTGGGCCTGTAGAACAAAACAAAAGTGAAAAGTAGCCAGTTTTCCAGGCACTGTTTAAAATTTTCTGTGTGGGAGCCCATCTTTCCCATCTGATTGGTGGACGTTGATGAGACAAGACACAAGAGAAAGCATGAGAACCATGTAGAGGACGTGAGTGTGTGTTTTGGTGGTGTTAGGGCAGGAAAATGTGTCATCCCCAAAGTATTCCCCTAAAGCCATGCCTTCTCTTCACAATAGCTGATGTTTTCCAGTTCTACCATGAAATATTTCAAAAAACAAAACAAAAATCCTGCCTTCCAAATGTTAAACTTTCCAGTAAATTGATGCTTGGAGCTCGGCATGCTGCAGAATACAGACTAGGTTCCCAGAAAGCTTTGCTTCAACTCCCAAGCTTCCAACAGAGGCTGGAGGATCAGAACCAGTGTGAGGGGTCACTGGAGAGGGTGAAAACAACACTGGCCTTGGGTGTAATCCAAAGTGATTTTTGGCTGCTGAAATTTTAGAAAAACATCATTGTCCCCCAATCTGCACAAACATCTTCTTCCCTCTAGCATTTTCCCTGAAACACTGCTTTATCAGAGTCTTGCTACAAGACACGTAATCCACCCCAGCCCCTAGGGCGTAATCCACCCCAGCCCCTAGGGCATCCCCAAGGTTAGCCGTCTGTCTCTACAGAAAGTGCCAACTCCCTTTTTCCCCCTCAAAGGGAGTTGCTGCAGTTCAAGTCAAGAACTTTGGATGTTGTCATTAGCAGGATGAACCTGGCTTTCAAACTACCTAGAGTCAGAACTCATCAGTGCAAACTTGGTTGATCCCAAACTCACAACAGTTTCTTTGTCCTGAATGACGTTAACTTTGGCTATGGTTACTACACAGGGCACGTAGGGGAAATTAAGGGCTGAGCAGCTGAACAATGGATGTGAATGCTTTCCAGGCAGTAAATTATTTTTAAAATTCTCAAGGCAGGGCGGCTTCATCATTTCTACCCTTTCCTCTGACAATTGTGCTCAACACATGGGTATCTGAAAACTAAAGTACAGAATTTGGCTTCAAATATTTTCTGTTACAGATATTCTGGTAATACACAGGAGTCCAGTTCCTCTAGCCACAAGTAAGCATGGCTTTGTCAACTGGTCTTTTGTTACCCAAGAAGATCAATATGATCAGAGTGCTGGAATCTACTGTCAGTGGAGCCACAAAAGTGCTGAGTGACCATGAACCACAACAGATCCCTCTCTGCCAGCTGCCCCAAGCATGCAGTGAGGGTTCCAGGCTCAGGGATGCAGGGGGGACAAGCCCTGACAGATCCTCAGTCCCCTGAGGGCAGAGATCCAATTACCTCATTCTCATATTCACCACGTTATGAAGCACGCACGGTGAGTGCCCGGCTCACAGCAGATACTCAGCAAACATATCTTCAACTGAGTTCACTGCCCTCTTCAGAGGGTCTGGTGCCATAGCAATGACTGTGTACTATCTATCGGAATAGATTCACATTTTATTTGAGTAAACCCACACTCCCAAGAATGGCAAATTCGATTAAAAAGCACAAACATTAAAAAAAAAAAAAGCACAAGCATTTTTCTTTTTTCTTTTTTTTTAATTTTTATTTATTTTTGAGGGGGAGAGAGACAGAGTGAAAGCAGGGGAGGGGGCAGAGGGAGAGGGAGACACAGAATCCGAAGCAGGGTCCAGGCTCTGAGCTTTTGCATAGATCCTGATGCGCGGCTCCAACCCACAAGCCCTGAGATCATGACCTGAGCCTAAGTAGATCTCTCAACCGTCTGAGCGACCCAGGAGCCCCAGGTACAAGCATTTTCAAACACGATAGTTTAGACAGGATTCAATTCTCATCATATCCTAGACTGGGAAAAGCAGACTGATAAGGAGGCACTACAGAAATAGGGGGAAAAATAGAAGGAGGGTGTAGACAAGGAAAGGCAGAGAACAGACTCAACAAGAAGTAAACAACAGAAGTCTTTTTCCTTAATTCTCCAAATTTTTCTTTGAAAGGAGCCTGAGTTTCTCAACTTTTTGAAATGTTAACATTGTTTTCTGTGTTGGCTTTTCACTTGTGAATAGGCTGCAAGACAGCTGAGGGTTGAAAGGAATAGACTGTTTCTGGGCTGTTTCTCCTCTTTGTGCCCTCAGGGCCTGGCCCCAGGCCTGGACCACAGAGCTGGTGTTCAATTTTTCTTTTTTTTTTTATTAAAAACATAACTTTTAGTGAGCTTTCACATATATTATCTGAGATTCTGATAAATGCAACTGTTGCCCATACTACCCCCAAACCCTTACCAAATCGGTTGGCGCTCCCCCGAAAAACAGCGCTGCCCGCTTCACCCCAGCAAGAAAACACAGTTCTTCCAAGAGGAGCAGTGGCTGGAATTCACATTCCACGCCTAGAAGTCACATCCTGGGCAGGCTGGGTAATTCTTATCGGCCACGCTGTGCTCTCTCCGTTGTCAACACTTCAAGATCACAGATCGAAGCCACTTGGGGGCGAGGAAAGCTGAAATTAAAGATACAGTTGACAAAGACTCAAGAGCTCGACTGGGAGCATGTGCAGCCAGAGAGACTCAGAATTCTCTGTAATTAATACAGCAAGCGTCAGGGAAATGGATTTGTATTGCTTTTGAAGCTCATCCGGCCACGTTGAATTAAATCAGGGACAGGATGCTGGTTTGGAATCCCTGGGGAAAGGGTGTCAGACTCATGGAATCCAAGGAGGAAGCTGAGCCTCGGAGATACGTGGGACTGCGGCTGCTTTATGTGTCCACAGCCATGAGAGTTTGGCCCTGCTGAGGAGTTTGGTGCAAAAATGGGGGAAGCCCAATGTCTGCAAACATTGCTCTAAAGCAGGTGTTCTCATCTGAATAACTGGAGGGGCCTTAGAAACTATTTATGCCTGGGCCTCACTCTGGAGATACTGATTTCACCGGTCTGGGGTACAGTCTGGGTATCTACACTGTTTTCTTTTGTCTTTGGCTTTTGAAAAGTTTTATTTAAAAATATACATATCATTTAATTCTGAATAGTTATTATATGTATAAGGCATAGAATTAAAAATGGACACAAGGACAATATAATAAGTCTGTATCCAATGTCTGTCCTTAGCCACTCACTTCTCTCGGAGACAACTTCCAGAGATCATGTTAAAACAGATAAGAAATCATATATGTTTACATATAAAGTGGAAGTGTAACATGCAGTTTTCCTGCCTGCAGAGAAGTGTCACCAGCAGCTGCATGTCCTGTTAAATCCAAGGAAAACCCATCCCAAAATATGTTGCCTCTGCTCCTTCTACCTGAACCACCTCACTCCCTTTAAGAGGAAGATTCCTGACTAAATAAATCAGGAACTTGTAGCAGGTATGTGTGTGTGTGTGTGTAGCCTCCACCCCTTAATCCCTAAATCCCCTGAGATGCTGCACATTGATTACATATGGCCGGATGCTCTACATGGGATGCGGGACACAGCCTAGAAGCCACAAGAGCAGCAGATGAGACCAAAGCAAGGATGGCAAAAGAAGAGAACTCAAACTCTCCCAGTTTAGAGAAAGTCTCCGTGATGGCCTCTGGTTAAGGGCCTCATCAGCTCCTGTTCAAATCTCACCCCCCACCCCCAGTAGGAATAAAATACAGGAGCAAAGACCTGGTGGGTACAATGAAGCCAGAACTTCAATCCTGAGAGGTTAGGAAGACAAAAGCAGGAAGAATGGGGCTGGGAAAGCAAGGCAGTGTCAGTGCTGGTGGTGGAGGGTCAGTAGCCAAAGGCCTGGTACAGTGCCTGGGCCACTGAGGCAGTGAGGAGATCATGTGGGGGAAAGGGAGCTACTGGCGGGACCTGGGGGGAAACTGGATCAAAGCAGGAGCCAGGTGGGAACAGTATAAGGGGTCAGACCCTAATGCTTAGCACACGGTCAGCTTTCAGGAAGCATCTGTGGAAATAATGAATGACAGTTACAGATTCAATTGTTTCAAACCACCCTTTCTGTGATCATCATCATTATATCTCTCCCTTATAGGATTCATATAAGTGCTAGAAGATTACTCATAAGGTAAATACTTTTCCCATGTATTTTGGGATGCACTGTGATCCCTTAAAAAGATACACTGAAGTCCTAACCTCCAGTACTTCAGAATGTGACCTTATCTGAAAACAGGGTCTTTACAGAGGCAATGAGCTAGAGTGGGCCCTAATACAATACGATTGGTGTCGTAGTAAAAAGGGGAAACTTGGTTGCAGAGACTGATACGCACAGAGGAAGGACCATGTGGAGATACACAGGCTGTGTGGCTGGGGGGATGTAGCTCCAGGACAAAAATCCCCAAGTAATGCCAGCACCCACTGGAGAAGAGGCAAGGAAGGATTCTTCCCGAGAGCCTTCCGAGGGAGCACAGCCGGGTGGACAGTTTGACTTCAGACCTGTGGCCCCCAGAACCAAGGGAGAATGAATTCTGTTAAGTTGTCCAGTTTCTGGGGCTTTGTTACAGCAGCCCCAAGAAACTAGCACATCTGTTCAGGTGAAATAATCAAGGGACAACGACATTATGTACAGTGTCCAGGTTCACACAGGTGGGAAGTGGGCCCATTGCTATTTTCGCTGTGGTCTTATTTCTGCCAGTCTACCTCGCAGCCACAGTGTAAATCTCCAGAAAGATGTAGTTCCCGTCATGTGTAACCAGACTCGGGTCGACCCGATGTCATCATTTCAGCCAGGATTCTGCAGCCCAGCGTGAAGAGACTCTCATCGTGGGGTGGTGCCTGAACAGAGTTTTTTTTTTTTCCCCCACCTGGATGATCCACTGTTTCTTGCCTATGTAAAAGGAGATTTTTCAGTAGGACATTTGACCCCATTTCATTTTGGAGAGAGATACAGAATCAGGGTATTTCTGGGATCATCATTCCAAGGGAGAATTCTCTTCAAGACAAGGTGAATATAAAAGTTAAGATCACAATTAAACTGGGTAAACAATTTCCCCTTAAAAATACCAGCTTAGGGGCACCTGGGTGACTCAGCCAGTTAAGCATCTGACTTCAGCTCAGGTCATGATCTCGCGGTCCATGGGTTCAAGCACCACTTCAGACTCTGTGCTGATAGCTCAGAGCCTGGAGCTTGCTTTGGATTCTGTCTGTGTCTCCTTCTCTCTCTGCCCTTCTCCACTTGCACTCTGGCTGTCTCTCTCAAAAATAAATAAACATTAAAAAAACAAACAAACACCAGCCTAAGGGTTACTCCCAGGGTGACCAACATGGAATTAAGGACCTAAAGAAATAGGGCTAAGTTCAGGAGCTTCCCTGAAGTAATGAGGAAGAGGCAAGTCTGATGAGTGAACTCACAGAAAAGTGCTCTTTTCTTCAAATTCAGAAACAAAAAGTGGGGTGAAATGTAAGTAGAGCCAGGGTAGAGTGGGGCTGGACTGGCACCTTACAGGGGCAAGGGCAGGAGAAAGGGCAGGAAGGTCCTCAGCACTTCCTGCCAATGGCTCTGTAGTAGCCTGAGGCTGGTCACTTCTTCAGCATCTGAGAGAACTTTTCTAGGGTAAGAGCTATAAACAGCTCCCCATAACATGTCCCTGTCTGCCCCTGATTTCTCTGCAGAGGGGGAGCAGCACATAGCAGGCATGCACATAGCAAGCATTCACTGAACAGAAGGTCATGTGGAATTTGCAAACAATCCAGAATGGAAGGTCATGTGGAATTTGCAAACAATCCAGAATGCAAAAACCACAACAGTACCAAAATGTCACCTCCATCAATGGAGTCTTCCCAGTCTATGTTCCTTTTCACTTACTTTAAGTCATGAGTAGACAACCACTGCATCTAAGGAAGAAACTAAGGAGGGGCACCTGGATGGCTCAGTAGGTTGAATGTCTGACTCTTGATTTCAGCTCAGGTCATGATCCCAGGATCATGGGGTTGAGTCCATCATTGGGCTCCACACTGAGCGTGGAGCCTCCTTAATAGTCTCTCCCTCTTTTCCTCTGCCCCCTCCCCACTTGAATGTGTGTGCTCTCTCTCTCTCTCTCTAAAATAAAATTTTAAAAATAAAATAAGAAACTAATGAAAAGTGAGCATGTTTGTAGAGTTTATTGATCAAGTAAAACACAACCAAGAAAGTAACATGTTTACTGTATATAAGTATTACCATATTACATGGCAAATGAGCTTAAATTGTCAGTCACGTTCATAAACGACTGCTATTAACAATATTCTTAGTGAGAAAACCAAATTTTAAAGTGTCATTTTCTTGCTATTCTGCATTTTTATAATTGACATCAATGATCTCTCCCCTGTATTTCCCAGGCCTCATTTAATCAAGTAACCTTAGAATCTTTAAGTTAAACTGGAACTTAGAAGTATTCTATTTGAACTACTTGTTAACACAGAAAATCTTCACTATAAACCCTCATTAACACCACCTTATGCACATACACTTTCACGCATGAGCACGCGCGCACACACATGCACACAAACTGTCCTCAAGCAGCTACCTCCAGCTCACTTTCCCAAGGTAGATGTCCTAGGAGCTTGAGAACCCAGATTTCAGAAGCTCTGGGTCTTGGTCCATGGATAGGCTTCCCAGAGGTCATGGTCACACACAGGGAGAAGAAATGAAGGGAAGAGATGCTCCAGGAGAATCTTGTGTACATGGGAGTTTTGCATTTGGAAGGAAGATGAGGTGGTTTAGAACTAAGGGGGGGGAAGGGGAGGAGAGGGGACAGCCTGGTACCCTACTGTCTCCTCTAACCCAGCTCTACCCCCAGATGAACCACAGCAGATTTATTTTCCCAGGAAGCCTTGGCCACAATGAGTTCAGTGGCCAGGAAAAGCCTATCTCCACCTCTCTAAAAATATTACCTTGCTGATGCCATATGTTGCTCTACCATAGGCAGAGCACTCCTGGACCCTTTACAAATAAAAGGCTGTTACAAGCAAATACCTAGGAGGCAGAACTTAATTGGTATGAATGAGTTCCTGTTACAGTGTAAAAAAAAATCAGATATTGTTGATATTTTGATAAAGCCAGCCAGATGGAAAAGAATTCAAGCAAGAGCAAAACAAAAAGGGAAAGGTCAGGGAGGAAGAACTACGGACTTCGGACTTTCTGATTCAGGATTTGGCTGACCATTGATTTCATTTCCAAATGCAACTTGGATTTTTTTTGTTCCCTGAGTTTTAATACATTTCTAGCACCTCCACCCTTCTGTCAGAATACCCCATCTTTCTTTCCTAAGCCTTGTGAACCTGTGGATCCATTTTACAGTATTCCTTACTATGTACCTTGTATTGTACTTTGGGAATATTAACTACCTCTCTCACTAAAGCATGAACACCTTAAGGGTACACAGCATCTGTGCCTAACTTCTCTCTTTAAGATAACTTGGGGTATAGCAGAGTGGGCAGAAGGGATCTGTTGTCAGGAGTCCTGAAGACCACCCTCAGGTTCAGTGATTCTCCAGAAGGACTCACAGAACTCAGAAAATCTATTCTACTCACAGTTATATTTGGAATAACATAACAATACAGATTACACTGAGCAAAGGTAAACGGCACATAAAGCGGAGTCCTGAAGAGAGAGACCACGCATGAGCTTCTAGTCGTCCTCTCTCCATAGAATTATACAGACAGTGCACAATTCTTCCAGCAAACAATGTGTGACAACACCACGAAGTATTGCCAACCTAGAAAGTTTACCTGAGTCGTGGTGTCCAGGATTTTCATTAGGCATCAGTCACATAGGCATGGAGTGCCCACATAGCCAATCATAGTTTCTCAATCTCTAGCCACTCCAGCAGTCAAATTGATACTGTGTGGCCCAAGGCCAGCAGCATATATCACATTGTTAGCTTAAATTATCTGTTGTGACTCAAGACCCCACTGAAATAGGGTACTTTCATCAGGCTGGATATTCTGAGGGCTTAAAGGTCCCAGAAGCAGTCGAGAGCCAGAATTTCTTTGTGGTGTGTAGGGTTTGAACGTTCCAGACCCACTGAGTCAACCTCTATTGCAAAGGATCAAAGGAAGAGAAACTCTTTACCATGAGTTCATGTGCTGACCAATCACAAGGTATTCTAATCAGGCCCTGTCTTACCGTATAACCTCTCTTGTAACTGAGATCCAGTTCTGGCTGATGATGTGGTTCAAAACCTCAGGAGCTTCCGGCATGAAATATGAAACTGGCAACCATACAGAGATAACAAGGAGAGACCAAAGAAAGAGGCAGACCTCTCCAGATTGGTAGGTGGCAGGTGGCAAAGGAATTTATATATAAGTCTTGTCTTGGCAAATAGATCTCTGCACCTGCCCACCAGCATCCAAAGAGTGCACCAATCTTACATAGTGGCTTTAACTGGGTTCAGTCACATGGTCCAGGTGATCTTGGCCATATCTCTCTCTCTCTCAAGGCCATGTGCATGAAATAGCTCTGCTGACAGCAATGATAAGTAGAATATACCTTCCAAGGAAAGGGGAGGTAGTGAAAAGCCTCTGAATGCCCAGGCCAAGGTCTCAGGTCAACTGGTAGTCATGTCCTTTCAATAACCTGCCTGAACAGGACGGAGTCCCCATAAATGAGACCAGTTAACTTCTTGGTCTTGAACATTTAAAATATTATATTTAAAAAAGGATAATATCTCCAATGGAATATGTCTTATTTTTGGTGAAGTTTTTAGTTGTGAGTTTTATGATTTTCAGGGCAAATGTTAGAAAGAGACGTAAGGGCTTATGCTTCAATATGCCAAATATACCTGCTTTCACCACATGCAGTGAGACTCCACTACTAATAAAGGATTGAAAATATAAAATGGAGTAAACCTGTATCAAAGAGAGAATTCAAAATACCTCTGAAGGAAAGTGGATGGGAGTGAGCTAATGAATAAAACAGGCCAAGAAAGACCTGGCCTGGATGAGCAGTTCTCAAAGTGTGTAACTCAGAACACTAGAGGCCCACCATATCCTTTCCCAGGGTCCATAAGGTCGTGGTTATATTTTCATACTAACACTAAGATATTATTGGCCTTTTTTCACTTTGTTGATATTTGCACTGCGCAAAAGCAATGGTGGGTAAAATTTCAGAGGCCCACAATGGATCTAGGCAGTAGACCAAACCATACTAGTAGTCATTGCATTATTCACTCCCGTGAACTTGCAAACAGACAAAACAATTTCACTTAAGAAGGTTATATCAATTGTTACATGTTGAAACAGTAAAGGCTTATTAATTTTAACCCTTAGTTTTGATGTAGAATAGAAGAATATACACAGTTATCTAGAAAGGCTATTAAAATATTCCTCCCTTTCCTAGCTACATATTTGTGCAAAGTCAACTTTTCTCTCTGTATACTTCAACCAAAATAACCTATCACAGAAGGTTGAATGCTGAACTAGATAGGAAATCCAGACATTAACTCAGACACTCAAGAGATTTGCAAAAATGTAAAACAATGCTACTCTTTTCCCTAAATTGTTTTGACTTGGAAAATGTAGTTATTGTTCATGAAAAAATATTTTTTTCATGAAAAATATGCGATGAGTTTATTATTATTGTTATTATTATTATCTAAAATAAGTGAATACATAATTATTTTTTCAATATCTAAGTTTTAATTTCTGGTATGGTAAATATTCATAAATATAACCCAAATAACAAAAGGCTCATTGGGGTCCGCAATAATTTCTAAGAATATAAAGGGTCCAGAGACCAACATGTTTGAGAACCTCTGAAATAGATCATGCCTCACAGAGAGTCAGTCTCTCTGGCAGTCTACCTGGAGATCTTGAGGGTGAGTCAACTCAAAGGGTAATTCTGGGAAGTGGAACTGAAAGCCAAGGATTGACAATAGGTCTGTGTGGAGGACAGGTAAACCCCTACTTCTTCTCCTTCCCCCAACCCATAGACCTTTCCAAGGTAACTATTGCTTCACTTTGCTCAAGACTGTCCTGGTCTTTTCACTGGAAGTCCCACATCCAGGGCAATCCTTTCCAGATGTGAGAAGTGCTGATTTTCCACCATAAGTGTGGGATACTAAGGGGCGGGGAGGAGTACAAACCCCATACAGCAGTCCCTAAAATAGGGGCTGAAAGCAGTCCTATCTTCAACATCAAATAAATATGGCACAGATTATTTGCCATCCACTGTCATTTCCCCTGAGTGCTGATGTTGGTTGGTAAGGGTGATTTCTGGTTCAGAATGATGGATCTTCTGTTGTTTTGTCACCCTGAGTGACATGGTTTATGTGTGCAATTTAAGTGCACTGTAATTTTTATTTTCCTTCTGGAGAACTGTTGTTCTTTGTATTGAGATAGTCCTAGTTCAATTTTTCACATTGTGAATACTTTTGTCATGTTTTCTAAGAGTTCATACAATCAAAATGAGAACAATTACAATACGTATACCCTCATGACCCAGACATCACTGAATAAGAAGGCTAAATGGCTGTGGAATGTTAGTGACAGATGGAAAGACACAGACAACTGGCTTAGGGAAGTCAGTAACCAAAACAGAGCATACCACACAAAATGCCAAAAAGAATTCAGGTACAGTGAAGAAGTGGATCTAAAAGCACACGTAGAGACTGGATCTCAAGTATCCAGGATGAGACAGGCTCATCCAGAATGAGACAGGGTTTATTTCTACAACCATTCAAGGTTTTCTGTTTCCCCAAAGGACACCACTGCTGTGACTGCTGAATCATCTTGAGTATACCATGCAAACATGCACACATTGTACCCTTGATTGCTGTATTAAAAAATTGAGTGAAGCCATATTCTGATTAAGAAAGTGCAACTGAAATGCCCTGGAGGTGGACAAAGAGCAAATTCTGATAAATTTCGTGTTGGTCTCATCTACACATTCTGTGAGATCCTCCCAATGATCATGCTTCCCACTGTATGTATATCAACAATTGAATTGCAACAAGTAAAAATTCTCCCACCCCCCATCTCTTGGTTACTTCAATTTTAAAACTAGAATTTCAAATCACCTTAATCAACAATCTTGTCCAAATAAAAATAGACTTTGCTAATCTATCTGTATATTTGGCAGGCCATGCAAGCCTATATTTTGGCAAATTCCATTCAGTCTGTAAACTTCTTAACAAAGAAAATAAAAAGATTTTACCTGTTAATAATGTCCTCCACACCTTATACAGAACATTGGAAGAAAAGAGATGTGATTTGCTTACCTATGAGATTGAGGCTTTCATAAAGAAAGTGTTTGATTACTTTTCCTGTTATTCAAAATGTGCAGAAGAATACAGTGAGATTTTTGACATCATAAAAGTGGGAGGTATCTTCCTGCCTACAAAATAGCTATCATTGTTGCCTGCCATAGAAAATAAGTTAAAAGTTGGCCTACCATAAAATCATATTGTCTAAATGTGAGACAAGAAGAATGCCTTTATCTGTTTCAAAATATATTAAAGATGAGAATGGATAAAAGGATGATAGTAAAACAAGATTTATATGCTGTTTCTCCAAAGCAGTTTGATGATGTGGGAAGAGGCCATGAGGAATCTAGGAAAAGGTGAATGGACCACACCTGAGCTATTTGACACTTTATGCCTACATAGAGCATAAAAAGCAATAAAAAGTCACACAGCAAGAAAATGACTCATGTTTTGGGAAGCAGGACTACTTCAGAACTCAAAACATTGTTACCAGAAATGAGCAGCCCAGTTAAATAGAATTTCCTTAATTTGTTTACTAAAACTGTAGTTTATTTGGGAGCTAGCTTTGATTTCACAAGTCCAAATTACTTCTGTGTTTTAAAACCATTTTCCCTGAGAAAGAGAGATTTAATTTATGGCACCCAATGTGCTTCAGCGTGTTTAACAATGATGGACATTGTAGACACAAAGAACCTGATTGACAAACATCTGGTCTATAGGAACAAGCCTGTAGATACAAAGTGAATGAGGCCATTCCATGGGGCGCCTGGGTGGCTCAGCCGGTTGGGCCGCTGCCTTCAGCTCAGGTCATGATCT
Source organism: Prionailurus bengalensis (assembly GCF_016509475.1). Lineage (NCBI taxonomy): Eukaryota > Metazoa > Chordata > Mammalia > Carnivora > Felidae > Prionailurus > Prionailurus bengalensis. The sequence goes on along the minus strand of NC_057344.1, from coordinate 41,698,015 downwards.
CACAGCTCTCGAGTTTGAGCCCCATGTGGGGCTCTGTGCTGACAGCCTGGAGCCTGCTTCAGATTCTGTGTCTCCCTGTCTCTCTGCCCTTCCCCTGCTCTCATTCTGTCTCTCTCTCTGTCTCCCCAAAATAGATAAACATTAAAAAAAAAATTTTTTTTTAAACAAAGTGAATGAACAATCTGGAAATATGGAAACTAATTACTACAGGTCTAAAAATCCTAACTATCCTCTGGTCAAATGCCTTTGTGGAGAGGCTATGCAGCTGGAGGCTGCATGTTGGCCTGACACCGGAAATTGGTATAATGTGGACTTGATAAGAGCAGAGCTTCAGGTCTGTAGATTTTGACCATTTTCAGTTACCACTACAGAAAAGAAAAGAAATCTGCCCAAAAAGCTGTAAGCAGTTCAAAGAGGTATTATTGTAAAAGGAAACAGAAAGAGTAAAAATATCCAGGTGAGTCATGGGACAGAAAAAAATGTCACTGTTATATCTCTCTATTAAATATAACTAATAACTATTTAATTTTTCCTATTATGTTTCCCTTTTTAAAGTCTTACATTTATATATCTTCAGAACATACAATGATATAGCTTAAAAAATTAAAATATTCAATAAATAGTTCCCCCCAAAGTGTTAAAATAAATTGTATTGGGGATAGAAACTTTATAAAAATATTATTACATTTCCTCACACATACTGTTTGTTTAGATACTATCAATTTTTTTTTTTTAAGTAATCTGTATTTCCGATGTGGGGCTTGAACTCATGACCCCAATATCAAGAGTCATATTGATGGCTCCACCAACTGAGCCAGCCAGACTATCAATTATTTTTAAGTATTTATTTACTATTAATTGCTACCAATTGCCACTATTAACTAGCCCTACTGTTTTTTAGCTTAAATAATAATATGTATGTAACAGAAAAGTATTACTTTAAAAGTATTACAGGATAATATATAGCTTCAAATAGCCAGCTGTTTTTCACATTTTTCTGTTACATTATAACACATACAGGTATAATTATTTTATATTACACTATTATACGGTTTTGGGTTTTGATTTTTTGTTTTTTGGTTTGGTTTTGTCTATTACAGCTATAACCCAAGTTGGATCTCTAAAAAAAATGATCTACATTTACCATTAATATTGTACTTTCCAAGTCTTCTCTAAATAAATCAGATAAATTTCAGGGGAAAGTTGGGTTTCTAGTGTAAATATTGATGAGCTAGAAGAAGGCTTTCTTTCAAGCATGAAGGTCAAGGAGGCCCTCAATCAGACAGTTTACTCCTCTCTCAGCTAAAGTAAAAACTGCCAGTTAGAAGCCCTGCTTTGCCTCCTATGAAGTTCCTGCTAAGACTCTGTCCTGGAGGGAGAGGCCTGGCCAGGAACCAGTCTACTGAGCACCAGACACAGCCCATCTGGCTACACAGTCCTTTTGCCCTAAATGTGAACAGAAAGCCAGAGATCACTAGGAGTATGAAGACACTCAAATATCTTTACTCGGAAAAAAATTTTTAAAGAGAAAAAAAACACGAAAGAAACAAAAACAACTCAGGGAACACAGGAACACTTTAAAAACATCCTAGTGAAAAATATATTTTACATCCTCAAACAATAAAAATAAGCCATTAAAAAATTGGAGAAGAGACTTTAGAGTTTAAAGTGTGTCTGATGAAGATTGGCAAAATTCAAGAGAAGTGCCAGAAAACAAAGTGCAAGAAACCTCTCAAAATGTAGAGGAAAAAATATTAAAATATGTATAAGGAGACAGAGAGATTAATCCAGGAAGTTCATCTAATGAATGTCCCAGAAAAAGCAGGAGTCTAAAAAACAATCAAAGAAATAAAAAATAAAATTTTCTCCAGATTAAAGGACTCTTCAGGTAAAGGAGGCCTCCAGGAATGCCTGGGTGGCTCAGTTGGTCAAGCATACGACTCGTGGTTTCGGCTCAGGCCATGATGTCACAGTTTGTGAGTTCAAGCCACACATCAGGCTCTGTGCTGACAGCTCAGAATCTGCCTGGGATCCTCTCACTCCCTCTCTCTCTGCCCCTCCCTGCTTGCAAGCTTTCTCTCTCTCTCTCTCAAAATAAATAAATAAACTTATATATTTAAAAAGAGGCCTCCTGAGGGAGGATCCAACTCAATAAATGAAAAAGGCCTTGACCTATTCTCACGAAATTATAGAATACCAAGGATAAAGAGAATATCCGATAGACTTCCAATGAGGAAAAAGAAATTACCTACAAAGAAACAAAACTCAGACTAGCAGCAGGTTACTCTTTAGAATCACTGGTGCCTACCAAATAATGGAGTAATGACTTCTGCTTTCTAATGGAAATAATTTTAATTCTAAAATTCTGTCAACCAAGAAATCAATGATCAACTGTGAAGAGAGAATAAAAGTAATTTGAGATGTTCCAAGACTCAGAAGTTTTATACCTCATGCATCCTCTCTTAGGAAGTTCTGGGAAGTCTCCAAGAAATAAAGAAAGGAGGATGAGAATTTGATAAAGCAAATTATTATTGAGAATTTATGAAAAAAATTAGGAGATAATTTGAAAAGAGGGAGGAAGAGGAAGAAAGAAAGAAAGAAAGAAAGAAAGAAAGAAAGAAAGAAAGAAAAAAAGAAAGAAAGAAAGAAAGAAAGAAAGAAAGAAAGAAAGAAAAAAGGAAGGAAAGAAGGAAGGAAGGGAGGGAAGAAAGAAAGAAGGAAGGAAGGAGAGAGGTAGGGAAGAAAAGAAAGCGAGGGAAAGAAAAAAGGAAAGAAAGAGGTAATTAGAAACTTTAGGAAAAAACCCTAAATGCCAACACATTCCAAATAAGAGCAGAATAAATTATGGCATAATTTGGAGCAACAATAAAGTATGAAAAAAAAACACCCTATCTTGCTTTAGGAACATTGCTCTTTGAATGACAATGGCATCTATAGATAGGAACACATATACATTTTTTTCCGTAGAAATCCCATCATCATTTAAAGACTCACATCACTTGGCAGAAATTTAGTAGTGTTTATTTAGAACTATTTATTGGTTTTGTACTTTCAGAATTAGCTTTGTGGTTACAAGAGAGAAAGTAAATGTGAACAATCTGAAGATGGTAAACTTACATGTAACTGGCAGAGGATGGGGAGTGGAAATGCAAAAGGGAAGGTGTAGGAATCCTAGTATCTTAATTGCAAAAAATTGATGGACTTTAAAGTTGTTGAAAGAAGAATTAATAATTAAAGTACATTATTCAGGGACACCTCGGTGGCTCAGTAGGTTAAGCATCCAACTGTTGTGGAATCAAGCCCCACGTCAGGCTCCTCGCTGAATATGGAGCCTGTCTAAAATTCTCTCTCTCTCCCTCTGCCCCTCTCCCCGCTTTCAGTCCCTTATAAATAAATAAATACATAAATAAATAAATAAGCACATTATTCAAGGCTGTAAAGAAGCAAAAATAGTCACACAAATATTAAACAGGAGAGAAGTTTGGAGTGCACATTAGTTAAGTCCACCTAAGTGATATAAAAATTACTTTAAACTGAAAACATTTGGATGACCAGTAGCCACAGAATCTATCAAAACTATCAAAACTTAAGTGGTTCTTCCAAAAAACAGCTGCTGTTGAAGCTTCTCCAAGAGTCTCTTGTTTGGGAAGGACCGATCCTTAGACCATGAAGTGCACGACCGTTCAGCTTCTTTTGAGGGGATAGTAGAGAAAGAAGCTGAGCTAAAAAGAAAAATGTTAGAACATAATTAGGTTTATTTGCTATGTTACACTGTATGAAAAGCATTGTCAGGTAAGAAAAGATACTTACTCTTCCCTGGGTTATATTTGTATAGTTAAATGTTATTAATATAAGTTTCAGGAAAATATGAAATTCTTAGAAATTTGTCAATGACCTTGCTGTTCATGGTATGCCCTTATGCTGCTTGTCGGATAATGGACAGAATGGTATAATGCTACTAGACATAGTTCCAGTTATTATTTTAAATGTTGTATGTCAAACAAGTAACCAAATTTCTTAGTCAGTTGCATTATTTTTATAATGAACGCTCCTCAGATCTTTAATCATGGCTGTGTCAGGTGTTTGACCATTCACAGATAGCTATGGTTTCTCTCCAGTTCTTCCCTGAGACCCCTTGCAAACATTTATAAACCACAGTTCCTCACCTTCAACAAGAAGGAACTGTCTCAAAAACCCATGATAAAGACAATGTCTGGGCTAAAAACTTCCAATGGCATTTTTTTCAATGTTTATTTATTTTGAGAGAGAGAGTTGAGGAGGAGCAGAGAGAGAGAGAGAGAGAGAGGGAGAGAGAGAGGATCTCAAGCAGGCTCCATGCTGTCAGTGCAGAGCCCAATGTGGGGGCTAAATCTGAGGAACCACAAGATAATGACCTGAGCTGAAATCAAGAGTTGGACACTTAACCAACTGAGCCACCCAGGTGCTCCATGATGGCATTGTTTAACTAACTTTGAGATCATACCACTGGACTAAGTCAGGATTTCCAAAAACTCTAGTGGAGAAGCTGATGAGTTCATGAAATGGAAACCCCAGTTCAAGCAGAACAAGAATTAAATGAAAAATAACTATGATTTTTTTTTTACAGCTTTTGTTTGGAAAATCTCTGGTTCTTTTTTGTTTTATTTTCTGGATATAAGGAATTGGGGACCTCAAGAAGAGAAGAATTCAACCACATGTGTAGGGCATACAGGTGAAGTCTGATGGCAGGTTCTTGGTTTGGCTTCCCAGTCCCAAGAAGCTTTTAAAAGATATCTGAGATTCCTTATAAAAGTTCCAGGAAAACAAACTTAAACAGGTGTGTGTGGTCAATTACTATTCTTGCTGCACTTAGGTAAATAATCAGGCCAGATTCAATGAAACCAGACTTATTTTGTAAATGAGAATAATCCCACTGTGATTATCTTTGATCAAAGCAGAAGATAGCTGTAGAGAGAGTTCACGTTTCAATAGAAAACTATAACACACCTTTGTGGGCTATCATATTCTAGTTCTGTTTCTTTTCTTTTCTTTTTTTTTTTTTTTTTGAGGTTTTATTATCTATTTGTAAACAGGACTAGATCATGCCATCTTATACATTTTGTTGGTCCTCGCCAAATTGTCTATTCTAGCTTCCTTCACTATCTGGTTATAACTCTCAAACTTCATGCTTTTCATTTTTCTCCCACCTTACTGACTTAGTGTCACTGAAAACTAAGACCCAACTGTTCAGATCCTTTCTGGGACTCTAGATTGGTTTGTAGTTGCTCTTTCACTCACGGAGCTGAAAAAATCCTGCAAGCTGAAGCTGGTTGACTTGATAAAAACTTCAAAGGACTGATCACCACATCAGACCATGTATGGGAGGCCATCACCAAAGATATTCAAACTGAAAACCAGAAAATCCATCAAGTTACCACTGCCACCCACACTCCACCATCTTGAATCCAATCTTTAACCCTCTAGATTCGGAATCTACATTCTCTCCCTTTGAGAGTTGTTAGCTCCCAACTTGTAAACCAAGTCTTCTCTCCATAGCAACTAAACCAGCTCTTTGTTTGTGAAATTTCTTGGGAAGTTTCAAAATGGGGAAGATGAAGGGATTAACAACCCACAAGGCAATATGAAAATTACTGTAATTCAAAAATATTTGAACAATCAGGGGTCACAGAAAGAAATATTACCTGAACTTGAGCAAATCTCTCTCAAAACAGCTGCCATTGACTGTCCCCCCTCCATCCCACCCAGGGAGCTTCCTGTTTGTGAGAAGTCTGGCCCTTAGCGCTGGAAAGTGAGAATTCAGCTACCTATTACCATCAAAATGAGCAATCGAAACTTCCAGGCTTCCCCCATTAAAATCCTAACCTCTCCCTTTTTTGTTAAGTTGGTATATAAACCTTTACCTCTGGCCATTGAGCCAGTTACTACTAATTCTTAAGTGCTCCCACAAGCATAATAAACTCTTCTCCTGTTAACCTGCCTATTGTCAGCTAATTCACAGGCCAGCTTTCCTCCTAACATAGATATCCAAAATTGTGTAAAATTGATAAAGTCAGGAAACAGGAAAGTACATTTTATAAACATATTGTCTACAGTTATGAAGGTAACTGTAAGGTAAAAAAATTAGCACAAGAGAGTTTCTTGGGGGGATGGGAATGGGGCTTAGAAGGGAGAGGAGAAGACTGGCACTTTTCACCACAGACTCTGTTGTTAGTGTCTGATTTCTGGATGCGCACATACTGCCTTAAGGAAAAGAAAACAGAAGAAGTGAATGTAGAAGAAGGTCCCCACAATGCCTGAGGACAAGGTGTTCACACCTTCATACAGTTTACAGGGCAGTTCTCCCTTCAGGGTCCTCAATCCCTTCAAAGGATGTAGCACAAAACTGTGATCACAAAACCTTTACAGCCCAGGGGACTCACATCTGGGCAAGAGTCCCAGTAGAGTATGCCGGGCACATGGAAACTGATTGAGACTTCAAACTCCAGACCAAATGTTAAGTGGATATTCAATTGCAAATGTGTCTGCTTTGCATTCCCTGAGGCCTCTGGCAGGGTATTCATGTGCTAATCAGAACTCACCAAAACAATGTTGCTCATCAGTAGCTAAAATCAGTACAAATTGTTAATGCAGAGAAACTTTCAAGAAGCCAAAAGGGAACATACTTCAAAGTAAAGAAGCCTCTTCTACTTTATTATGGAAAACGTGATTTCCCCACCTCCTCCAAATATGTTATGCCCTTCTTTGGACTATCAAAGGATGTGTACACAAGATAAATCTGAGTTTGCAAAGCTTCCGCTCCACACACAAATTTCTCAGGCCTTCATTAACCCCCAAGCCTCGCTGAACTGTAGGCACTGCGCTATTTCATGCATCTGTGCCTTTTTCAAGGAATGTGCCTTTTTCAAAGAAAATCCTGAAACGGAAGGATCTAGCCAAAGGTTCCCAGATTCTCTAGGTTCATGGTGCCCTCAGTGTCTCGGTAACTTTTTGTTCCAGCATTACAGGCGGAAGCAAGTAACTAACAATTCACTTTATTACACCGTTAGGTTCCAAACCACTTCATACATATTTATGTTCTACTAATTTGATGGCCAGTTGAAAAAACAATGCACATAAAGTGAAAAGAAAATAGTACTTCGTTCTTAACCACAGCTACTTGCCCCTGGATGTGTGCTCAGTGTGCACGTGTCATTGGGCACCATCGTCCTCATCTCCTGTTCCCCATTAATTTTTCACGGGAAGTGAGAAGTGTGAGAAGTAAGGGAGATGATTTATTATCAGCAATACCAGATAAAAGCTGTGCTGTCTAGTTAACAATAGGTTTACAACCTACTAGAAATATGTACGAACCACTCCCCACACACATTGGAGTCCCAAACCCATAGACGCTTCACTTTCTGGTTCTTCTTCCCCTCTCTGATTCACGGGCTTATATTCTCTGGCTTTGTAATGAGCATGAGCCAAAGAACAAAGGGAGGAGGGACTGAAAGTCTCTGTGTCACCTCAGGGAATGTATATTTGTTCCATTCAAACTACTTTTGGCCTTACTTGGGCATAGACAATTTCTGGGTGAGGCTGTAACCTCTGTAGTGCTCAGCCAATGAGGAACCAAAGAAGGGACTTGCATGCTAGGAGATAAATTGTCTGCTGTAACTGCCCTGAGTGTGCCTATCTATCAGGCACCTGCTCTTGCAAGAATGTTGATTAAAGCCTCACCTCACTGTGCTCTGAGTCTCCACACCCTTCCTTTGATTGGGTCCATGGTCTTATCTCTCACACATGATACTTCATTTTTATTACAGTGTAAAGAAAAAAGTTTTGCCTCTACCCTTCTGCGTTCTTAGCTGAGACCTCTGTATTAAAAGACAGGGCAGGAGGGGGTCCCTGGGTGGCTCAGTCAGTTAAGCATCTGACTTCAGCTCAGGTCATGATCTCACAGTCCGTGAGTTTGGGCCCCGCATCAGGCTCTGTGCTGACAGCTCAGAGCCTGGAGCCTGCTTCGGATTCTATGTCTCCCTCTCTCTCTCTGACCCTCCCCCATTCATTCTCTGTCTCTCTCTGTCTCAAAAATAAATAAAAGTTATAAAAAAATTTTTTTTAAAGACAGGGCAGGGGCACCTGGGTGGCTCAGTCTGTTAAGCATCCAACTCCTGATTTTGGCTCATGTCATGATCTCACAGTTCATGAGTTTGAGCCCCATGTGGGACTCTATGCTGACAATGCGGAGCCTGCTTGGGATTCTCTCTCCTTCTCCCTTTGCCCCTCCATCACTCGTGTTCTGCTCTGTCTCAAATAAATGAACTTCCAAAAAAAATTTTAAGACAGCTTAACAAGGGAAAAACAAGCAAAAGTGTATTAACATGGATAGCTCATATGTACACGGGACATACCCAGGGAAAATGAGTAACTCTTTGAGGTGGCTTAAAATTCAGGCTTAAATACCATCAAAATAGGGAAAGGGAGAGAGAATGTTGGCCTTTTAGGGAAATGCAAATGATTTTTAAGAAAGATGAATAGCCCTTAGAATAAATGGGAGATAGGATAGTTTGTGACAAAGTTTATCTGGGTGTGTTATCCACTTCTAGTTCCTCTTCTGTGGTAAGAGTTAATCTTCCCTGAAGATGAAACTCCCAGGGAGGGTATTTATGACAACTGAGCTCTTTTAGAGGCTCTGTCTTTAAGCAGCTAATGGGAGTTCAGAGAAAGCCTTTCCATGCATTTGCTGTTTTTGAGGTTCTTATAACTCCATAATCGACATGCCAAAGTACCTTATCTTGAGGTGGAACATCCTGAACTCCTACAGTCACATCATTAGGGGTGAAAGGGAGAATGCATTGTGTGAATAGTAGTCTCAGTCCTTGGATTCCCCGCAAGAAGATTTTCACGGGGATCTGTGCTCGAATACAGATAGCCAAGAGGAAAATTGCAAGCACAAAGCAGTTTATATTAAAGCAACTCTACACTCTCAAGGTGGGAGAGGTGGCAGGTTCCTTGAGATAGAACCTGCCCCTAGGTGTTTTTGGAATTGGATGCTATTGGGTGTCTGTAGGCCAGGAGGAGTTGTGAGGTGCAGTGGGGTGGTCTTTAACGGAGGCTACTTCCAATCATTTGGGGACCTCCCATAGTTTGGGAGAGGGTGCTTTTGACCCTGCAAGGTTTGTACCAGAACTGTCAGGGGAAGCGTCTCTCCATCCACGGAGCTGTACCTGCCTTGCAAATGAATTATACTGAGTGTAGGAGCTACCCTGGAGCAGAGGTGGAAAGGCAGAGCATGTGTTCTACACCTGTGGCTCTTGAGCTGTTGGGCCCAAGGTCTTGGAAGGTCAGGATAGTAGGCTCTGAGTTCATAATGTAGAGCTTTTTTAATCAACATCCTTGCCTCCAGCTCATGTCTCTATCATTCCCCTTCAAGGACTTGGGACTTTGCCTTGGGGCATTTCCTCCACTGCTCATATCTAGTTTCTACCTAGCAAGACTTTGAGGGCTCACATTCTGTTACCCTTCAGCAGCCACTTTCGAAAACACAGCCTCACAAAGATATGACCGAAAGAAATTAATGCAGTCATATTGAAGCTATGGACCGTCTCAAGCTAGTAATTCATGGGGTGAGTAAATGATGAGGTGTCTGTTGGCTGTGTTGTCCCCCATCCCCCACCCCCCAAATTTCACTCCTATGAATCCAGGTGACTTAGCACATAGTTTGGAAATCACAGACCTATCCCAAGACAAAATTGAGGCCACACATAGGTTTCCGGAAAGTTAGGTATATAGTATTAAGTGGAAAATGATGGGAAGTGGGAGACTTCACCTTAGTACCAAGTAATCAGAAATTTCCAAAAATCTACATCTGAACTTGCTATCAGCAGAAGACCCTTACTACAAAACCTACTGGAGCATTCAAAACACTTCTTGTTCTAGAAAGCAAGACATGTGTAAGCCTCAAAGAATGCTTAAACTAGAAGGCATGCTAGAGATTAGGTAGCCCAATTCCTCCATTTTAAAATACACATTATTATAACTAACATTATTTAGTGTTTACATATATCAGTCACTTTCTAAGTGTTTTACTGCATTAACTCATTTATCCACACCACAATCGCCTGAGATGGTATTATTATTATTCTAATTTTACAGATATGTAAAAGCTGAGACACAGAGAGGTTTTGAAATTTTCCCAGGATCACACAACATGCAAGTGGAGAACTTGGCATCAGACTCCAGACAACTTGGCCCCAAAGTCTGAGCTCTTCATGTTACGGAAAATAGACCCTGAGAAGATTTTTCACTAGCTCTTTGGTTCAATACTTGACGATTTACAAAGTGCTTTCCAATCAGTTAACTTCTCTGAGAACATAAAGCTACAAAGTAGTCAGGGCAGATATTATACCCATCATACCCAAAATTCAAATAGGAAACTGAGGCTGAGTAGAGTCCAATCCAAGGTCAGGTTGATAGAGAGTAGTGCTAGGGGGCAAGCCCCACTCTCTGTCTGACTCCAAGTTTAGTGATGTGTACCACATTTGGGTGATTTTTGTTCCTCGTATGTTCTCTAAGAAAATACAAGTGACTTCTCAGAGAAGATTAAAAGGCTATCACTGTTCATGAATATTCAGAAAAATAACAATAGTTTCAAATCATTGCACCAGGTGCCAAGCATTTTACTTCATTAAATCCCCTCAATAGCCTTACAAGATAGATGATTTCCCCCATTTTTACAGATGAGAAAACTGTGGCTCAGAGAAGTCAGTTAGCCAGAGTCCTGGTGAACAGATTGCCTGGACTCTAAAAACTGATGTACACTTAACCACCGTGCAGGCTTTACAAAACCTGATTTGCAAAATAATACGCTCAATTCCAGAAACTAAAGAGTTTTCACTGGCAATCCTGTTTTCTGGAAAAAAAAATTATCTTACTTCTATAAAATACCGTTGTAACTTTGTAATCCCCATTTTCTGCATTTGGAAATTGGTGGAAACAACCGAAATGATAACATGAAGAGGTCAAGAGACAGGGTCTTTATTTCATTTGGCTTCTTGTGTAAGTAGAACAGTGGAATTTAAGGAGATTAAAAAGTCACCAAGAATTACAGATGCAAAGAGAGTAATCTAGAAAAACAGAAGGAAATGAACATGTATTAAACCCCTATGGTGTACCACAAGCTTAACACCATTTCCTTCTCACATCCGCCAGCTGGTGGGGGTGGTTAAGAACTAGTAACATACCCACAGTGACATTGGTTAGGGATGCTGGGTTTAATTCCCAAACCTGACCTCCTTCTCCTGACAAAATTCCAGACCACAGAAATTAAAAATGCAAACACTGGAAAGTAATGATTTGTGCAAATATGCAAATCCACAAATGAGAGCAATATCCTGTGCCCATTTCTAAACAGTATGTAAAGGATCAATAACAAACAACTAATTTGAAGATCTTGTTTCACAAAGAGAGAGAAATAAATAAACCCACCCAGAGCACTCAGAGGCCAGTCAGCCGGGTTACAGGGTGTGATCCTTGTCTCCCAACAAGCCAGTACCTTGTGTTTTATATCACCTTGATCAAAAGCAAAATCAAACATTTTCTTACCCATGAATGCTTCCCAATTATTGTGCTTAGAATAAAAGACAAAAATGAAAGACATTCTATTAAATATGAACATCTAAGCCATAAGTGGGGAGTTTAAAATACTTGCTAAGGAGTATTACAAAGCACTGTTTTGTAAAATGGTAAGTTCTAGAAGAGTATTACCAAAAAATGAGAGGAGGGGAAAGGAAGGAAAGGGAGGGAAGGGGAGGGGACTTACAGAAGAGAAATATGAAGTGTTCTGTAGTGATCTGTACATAGAAAGAAAGAAAAGAAAGAAAGAAAGAAAGAAAGAAAGAACAAAGGAAAGAAAGAAAGAAAGAAAGAGAAAGGGGGGGGGGCGGGGAGAGGAAGGGAAGAAGGGAAGAAGGAAGGAAAAGTGAGGAAGAGAGGAAGGAAGAAAGAATCTGGTTTTGTTTGTTTTCCTTTGTGTTTTTCAGGTGAATATCCACTCTATGTGATTGTTGTTAGGAAAAATGAGTTAACTTGTGTCAGGTCCTCAGAACAGTATAAGTACATCAGAAGCACTCCAAATGAATGTTGCCTACTATTATTATTACCACCATTATCATTTCTGTATCCACTGATCTATACTGGCATCTGTGTAAGGCTCAAAACCAGGTTGCAATTCCACAAAGGTCAGAACATGAGCATGGCCCAACACTGGTTTGCCCGTCTCTCCTACCAAGGGAGCCTGTCCAGGTAGGAGCACCTATCGAAGCAGACGTGCTTTCAGGTTTTAGAATGCCACTGCAACCATTAGAAGATGCATCCTAAGTGCCTAAGTATCGAATCTGAATTCAGTGTTTGGTTTGTTAGAATAAATTACCACTGCATTGAACTTGAAAAAAAAATGGTTCGGGGCGCCTGGGTGGCGCAGTCGGTTAAGCGTCCGACTTCAGCCAGGTCACGATCTCGCGGTCCGTGAGTTCGAGCCCCGCGTCAGGCTCTGGGCTGATGGCTCAGAGCCTGGAGCCTGTTTCCGATTCTGTGTCTCCCTCTCTCTCTGCCCCTCCCCCGTTCATGCTCTGTCTCTCTCTGTCCCAAAAATAAATAAACGTTGAAAAAAAAAATTAAAAAAAAAAAAAGAAAAAAAATGGTTCTGTTCTAATCCTTAATTAAAAAAAAATTACAACAAAGAATAACATAAAAAAATTAAATTGATGGTATCTTTTTCTATTTCTGTGGTGTTAAAAAAGAGGAAGAAGGGAGAGGTGCAAAAGACAGACATTACCACTTAACAAGAAGTGGAAGAACATAGGATGAAGAACAAAGATTGATGGTTGGAAGGGGATTAAGAGGTATAAACTTCCGGTTATAAAATCAATGTCATGGGGGCTATAAAGAACAGCATAGGGAATATAGTCAATAATATTGTAATGACTGTGCATGATGACAGATGGTAACTAGACCTATCATGGAGAGCATTTCCTAATGTATATAATTGTCAAATTATTATGTTGTACACATGAAACTAATATAACATTGTATGTCAACTCTACTTCAGCTAAAAAAAAGGTGGTACCAGATATTTTTAAGCGTTCACTTTCCCAAAAGTAGCATGTCTATTATCTAAAATTTATACTGAATAAACCTCTAACAGATATTAGAAGCTTAAACACGTATGTGTCACTTTATGCAATCAGTCAACCCATACAGCACTTTCTCTGTACTATTCTTTTGGTCCTTAATAACCTCTTTTGCAATAAGTGAGTTACACCAATTTATCTCCCCTATTAGACTTGAAAGCTTATTAGAAACTCAGATTATTTTTATCTTTGCATCTCCAGAGTATTTTCTTTTGTGATTTAGGACATAATAGCCTCCTGATTATGATTTCAATGAATAAGCTAATCCAGCATTCAATGAGTATTTAATGAATATCTACTTATTTATGTAGTCCTATCTTGACACTATGGAGGATACAGAGAAATATGAGAAATAGTTTCCATCTGAAAAGAGTTTAGAATTTAAAAGATTTGATAAAGAGATAGATGAAAAGTTAGTCAATTCTTCATATTTAAGCATTATGAATAATGAGCATGGATATGGTGATTGAGGGTGGTCCCTCTCCCATGTACCCATCCTAGAAAATCACACAGTGTATCACTAACTGCACATGGCAGGTGTCCAAATGTTGCTTGTGGATTGAATCAATGAATGTGACATAAGCCATCAGATTTGAGTGTGAATTTAGAACTTATGAGTCCAACCTTCTCATTTTACAGAAGAGCTGTTCTTTAACAGGGTTCCTCCCACTCAGACTATGCTCCCTCTTTTCCATTTTTCAAGACCCAGGTCTTGTACTTCATCTTGGCAGCGTCTTTCCTGACTACCTCCATGCAAGGAGACCTTGCAGTCCTATGAATTCTCAGAAATTTTCACTTCTCTTCTTGATTTCTTTCCGTCTTCCTTTCTGTCTTTGAGTCTCTAATTTATTATTTGCATATTGTACATACTATTTACTTATAATCTTTTAATTATGAAATATTTCAAGGATACAATAAAGTAGAAAACAAAAAGATAAAAACAGAACCAAATACCCACTATCCAGATTTATCAAATGATTACATTTTGCCACATTTGCTTCAGCTCTTTATTTAAACATATGTAGTAAAAAAAAAATTCTTTTGGGAGGTTATACTCCAATTACAATGTGGTAGTTATCTCTGAGAAAGGACAGGGTTGGGAAGCAATCAGATGGGGACAGGGGCTGGGAATTAAGCTATGAACTGAGAAAAATTGACAGGGGCACCTGAGTGGCTCAGTCAGTTAAGGGTCTGACTTCGGCTCAGGTCATGATCTCACGTCCATGAGTTCGAGCCCCGTGTCAGGCTCTATGGTGACCTCTGAGAGCCTGGAGCCTGTTTCAGATTCTGTGTCTCCTCTCTCTGCCCCTTCCTCTCTCTCCCTCTCTCTCTCTCTCTCATAAATAAATAAACATTAAAAAGAAGAAGAAGAAGAAAGAAAAAGAAAAATTGACAGTGACAACAGAATACACCCCAGGGACTGATTTCTGCTCCCCCTACACACGCCACCCCCACCCTTCTGATTTAAGGATCCGACTGTTTCTTTTTCCCTGGCTGAGGCCATCTGGCATGGTGAGGCGGCTTCTCCACACTTAAGTCTTGTCTCAACCACCCATTTGATTGCAAGCTCCTAGAGGGCAGGGGCCATGTCTTACCCACACTTGTCTTCTACTCAACACAGATCCATGTGGAACACATTAGAGGCTTATTTCATTTTATTAAACCACATAGCTCCCGCGAATATGGCACATGCAGCCCATTTTTTAAAAAATTTAATAAGGGTTTCTCTCTCAATTTGTTAACTTTGCAATGTCTTCATTTACCATCTCATTCCAAGTCTTCCCAAGAATGTTATAAGTGTAGCAAATTTACATATGATCTCCAACTTGTTTCCAAGGGATTCCCATTACAATGAGGATGAAAAATTGCCTGAGG
Source organism: Prionailurus bengalensis (assembly GCF_016509475.1). NCBI lineage: Eukaryota > Metazoa > Chordata > Mammalia > Carnivora > Felidae > Prionailurus > Prionailurus bengalensis. Next base: position 41,682,971 of record NC_057344.1, on the reverse strand, counting down.
CAGTTTTCAAACCCATCTGCACATACCAGTCTTTAGGGATTCATTAGACACATTTTCTTTGCTTATTTTGAAGATAAACTATTGCAGCGTCTCCATGGTCGGGCAGATGTAATCTTCCCTGGCTGGATCCACGGCAGATGCTTTAGCTGCACGGTGGAATTGAATGTCTCAGAGGGCAATAACTCTTTCTATCATTTTTCATTAAAGTGCTTGGAGCGAGAAGTTCCTGAAGGAATAATTATCTGGAATCTGGCAAACCATTTTTGTTCACCCCAGTGAGTTAACCTTGAACATTCCACTCCAAAGCCAGCCCTTGACAGGTTTTTGTGGGAGTTTCGCCTCACACCTTGGAACAACTGAAATGTCTTAGGAAAACCACATTTCTAAAGTGAGAGTTCCCAGGCTGGGTGCAGAGACACGAAACTCTCTGATCACCATGCAGGAGGGTGGGCAGATTTGCCAGATGGGGAATGGAGGGGGTGTGGGGGAGGGGAGAACCCTTGTGTGTGCTTCATGAAACTGCTCTTTTCAAACCTGGACTTCCTCATAGGTTCAGGGAGAGTCGAACAAAGCTGTTATTATTCTAAACTCCAGGCTGTGGTGACATAATCCAGTTCCTCTGCACAACCTCAGCCGGAACCAGACTCCTTGGTCCTGCCTGACCAGTAGAACCTCCTAGTCCAAATGCAGTTCCTGTGGCCAGAGCTCAAGGTCCCTTGATCTGTAGTCAGATCAAGGCAGAGGTGCAATCCAGGTCTGTGGAGGCAGGAATGATGCAGTCCAGGTGGTCTCATCCTTTCAGAGTGGGCCCGAACATGACCTGTTGGAAGCGTTGGAAGGTTCTCTGTCAGAGCCATAGAATCATCTGTGCAACTCCCCAAGGAGATTTCAGTTCAGCTGGTCTATTAAAGTGTCTTTGGTTACAAATAATCCAAACTGCTCTGGTAGGGTAAACCACGAAGAGAACAGGATAGAAGAAAGCTGAGTTGGCTCAAGGAAGAAAAGACAGCTGAATAACCCAGGTCTGCGGAGGCTGGGAACCACCCGGCCCCAGGGGCCTCATGGACCTTTCCTCTAGAGCCGCTTTGTCCAGAGGAAATATAATTCCAACGTACGCAATTCCAACTTTTCTAGTAGCCATATCTTAAAAAGTAAAAAGAGACGAGAGGAATCCATTTTAATGATACATTTTATTTAACTCAATATATCCACAATATTGTCATTTCAACATATAGTCAAAGAATTGTTAATGAGGTATTTTAAATCTCTGTCTTCATATCAAGTCTTTGAAGCGTGTGCTCTTCACTCGTAGCCCATTTGCATGAGCCACATTTCAAGTGCTCAGTGGCCACATGTGAGTTCCCTATCCAGCAGCACAGCTCTAGAGCACTACCACTGATGCAAATTATTACCAACAATGTCGGAGATCAATGTATCTTAGCTCAAAACTCCAAGTTTCTGGGAGACACAGGTGTGGCTGAGCCAGCTAGTGTCCTGGATCAGTTTGTCACAGCAGGGCAGGGACACTTAGTACAGACATGGCTGCCCAGTGTCCAGATGCAGAAAAGGGGGGTCAGCAGCCAGGTGGCTACCTCAGGAAGTGGCAGCCAGAGCAAATCTGGGGTAGACACAGGGATTTTTTTTTTTTTTTTTTTTTTTTTAGAAAGACAGAGCATGAGCAGGGGAGGGGGAGAAAGAGAGAATCCTAAGCAGGCTCCATGCTCAGCACAGAGCCCAACATGGGGCTTGATCCCATGACTCTGGGATCATGACCTGAGCTGAAATCAAGAGTTGGATGCTCAGCGGACTGAGCCACAAAGGTACCCTGAGACTGAGGGCCAGAGTGCTCATTTAACTGTTTAGAAATGGACCTCTTTTCCTGGTCATGTCGCTATAGTTTAGTGGTGACGGGCCAGCAGCTTTGATGAATATTTCTCCGTCACTAAGGAGTCCTCAGTGAGTGCTCCTAAGCTCCCAGGGAGGGATTGGCCCTTCCTAAACCCCCAGGATTGGGTAGCTTTGGTCATGTACAACTTCACTGTCCATTCCATTAATACTTTAAGCACCACCTAGACCACATCAGTCCTTTCCAGCTAATGTCAGGCTGAAGGCCTCAGTGTGCCTCCCCGTGGCTGTCCCTCTCCTCTAATCAAGTAGTGTCCCAGTAAAACTACATAGTGCGGGACATAGGAGCTCTGATTTGTGGTACTTGCCAATTTCTGTGGTGTAAATTCTCTCACTGTGGCCAGTTTCAAACTATCAACATAACATCAACCTGCCTGCAAAAGTCTTGAAATGTTAATAGTCAGGTCTTGCAACTCAGCATGAGCTAGATCCAGCACACCCCTGCATTTCCTCCTCTGTGCCTCCTGAGAGGCCCATTCTCTCCCTTCTCCCTGGTCCCCAAAGAAGCAGTTTGAGATGGACTCTGGCTTCAGAGCCAGGCAGAACATGGCCTGCCTCCTCGGTCAGTCTCTCTCCCCCAAGAAGACTCCTCTGACATTTGAATTGATGTTAACTCATTTACAGGATGGTGGCGAGGATTAGAGAAAGACTTATAAAGATGGCATGTTGAAAGAACTCTATAAAATGTCACTGTTAGTGTTTTCCCCTTTCGAATTTTCGACAAGCCAACTTACATAACTAGCCAGGATTAGAACCAGCATTTGCACACAGAAAAGTCCCTGCAAGGATCTCAAACTAAATTACCCAAACTATGCATGTCAGTGTGGCAAAAACACATACAGCATTTCTTCTGATCTCAGTAAGTATCCGTGGGACTGAATGCGGGGAGGAGCCCGGGAGTGAGACATTAAATTTCACTATGAATTATGATGACCTGGAAGTGAAAAATAGTTGTAGGTCCTGCGTTAGTTCCTAGGAATCTTGTAAGGAAGCACCACAAATGGAGTGGTGTCTGATAACAGAAACGTGTTCTCATAGATCTGGAGCCAGAAGTCCAAAATCAAGGTGTCAGCAGGGTCACGGTCCTCTCCAAATCTCTGGGGGGTGGATCCTTCCTGACCTCTCCCAGCTTCCCAAGGGACCCCTTGACAGATTTGAGTGGCCACCTTGAAGTGGTATTTTTTGGCAACTAATTGTGCCCCCCCATCCCTCCACTGGTGACGGTTCTGAAAGAGGGGTGGGAATTTGATTGAGGAAGGACAGAGAAGGAAGCCCTTAGTGGGAAAGAACTGACAAGAGGTGTAGGGAGCAGGTTAGGAATCAAGGATGTTGTGGGAGGGAAGCACCTTGTGAAGAGGTTAACACGTGAGTGAGTTGTGAAAAAAAGGGCCATTTCAGACGCACTTTAGACCTTCTTTCCTTCTAGTCACCACTAGTCTCTTGCCCCTCAGGAAAGATTGCTCACACCCTTGAAGCACTTTGCTGGCTGGTGGCAACTTTAAAGAGGAAAGAGACTGTCCCGAGCCCACCAGGAAGATGGAGTCCCTGTCCCGAAGGTTGAGATGATGAAGACTGCGTGGCGGCTCACAGGCAGGCAGGGGTCACCCAGTGGGTGACCTAGAGGGACTCTTCCAAGGGAATTGCTCTGGAGGGACACAAGAGCACACCTGTGCCTTCCCAGTGTACATCAGGGAGGCTGAGTGGTGATGGAGATGGCAGGACCCCTTTTCTATACCTCTTGCTTAGCTAGATCAAAGTGGCAGTGCCCTCAAAGCACATATTCACAATTACCCAAGGTAGGCCAGGGTGACTGTGGCTGAGTGCACAGCAAGAGGGCTGTGGTTTTGAAGGGACCAGCAGGGAGGGAAGAAAAATCTCTTCATCTGTCTTGCACTGTGGGGGCTCAGGCCAGCCTCACCACCCTCTACGCCTCCATGCCCTGACCTAGTCCTGCCCCATCATTCCACAGATTGTTCTGAGACCTCTCCTGCTCTGGGGTACCCCGGTATGGCCCGTCACACCGGAACCTCTGTCCTGGCTGTCATGGAGGAGCTGGCTGGCTTCCTTCCCAATGCTCCCACTGGCCTCCCTAAGTGGATTTTGGGGAACATGGCAGAAAGCCGTGATGTATCTGTATTTCAAACCTGGATGCATGTCCCTAAGAGAGCTTCAGAAACAAGATGGTCACCCAGGCCTTTTCCCCTCCTCCACACACCCCACCCCAAGATCCTGCTGGGCCTTTTCCAAGAGCCTCTACATTCAACAGCTAAGGAAAGATAAAGGTGGGGAGCCGCAGCTCTCCCTGCCTCTGCTCTCAGCAAGCATTCCTGTCAAGCCCCTGGAGCAGAGCCAGCCAGTGACTAATTACCCCCTTTTCCCACTCTTCATTCTATTCCCCCTGAGGCAAACAAAATCCTTCAGGCTTTCAAAGTTCTTAGAGAAGGCAGCGTCTTTAGGGCTTTTTCTGTGCAGGGATCAGGATAAGAAAAGGAAAAAACATCCCGAGGCCTAAACAATGAAGTCCTTTGTTGCTGGCCAAACTGGAGGCAGTGGTGCTGGGCCTCTGGGCCAGGGCTGGGTGAGGTTTGCAGGCCTTTTGAACCAGGCCAACTCTTCCTCATCAGCCTCCTTAAACTGGGAAGGAGTGTGGGGAGGTTATTTTAAATAGATTCTAACAAGCCGGGATTGATTATCACCCCTCCCCAGCACTGATGGTGCTGGGACAAAAAGACAGTGCCCGGTTGGGGAATTTCTAGTAATTTTCTAAGTCATCTTTTACTTCCCTTGCTCTTTCTTCAATTCAAACTTAGTGAGCACCTACTATTGGTAAAGTTCTCTCCTGAGGGAGATAAAACTAGGGACCCTGCTCCTGAGGGACTCAGAGGGGATAAACTCTGAATTACCTGAGGAAATGGTAATGGACTCCCCAGAGGCAGTTGCTTTGCTAGACACTGTTGATTCTCCTCTGGACCCACCACTACTACTCCTCTTTGCGAATAGACCTATAACTAGAGTCCCAAATGCTTGGAGACCCGTGTTGCAGTTCAAGGCCAAAAGCCATCTACTGGCAGAATTTTCTCTTGCTCACGGAAAGTCCATTTTTGTTCCATTCAGGCTTTCAACTGATTGAATGAGATGCACCTATATTAAGAAGAGCAATCTGCTTTATTCAAAGTCCATTAATTTAAATGTTCATCTCATCCAAAAACACCCTCACAGAAACATCCAGAATAATGATTGACCAAATATCTGACTGCCGTGGCCCAGCCAACTGACACATCACAAGTTTTACCCCTTTGTCTGCTTGGTGCTCATACACATCTCCTTAAACCAAACAATCTCCAAGTAAAGATACAACAAGGTTACACTTCCACAACATGATACAACTATCCTGAATACAACCAGAAATGCACGAACCCCTTCCCCAAAAGAGAGTACAAAGTCCTTGCATGAGAGTTATGCTTCTTTTTGATGTCCTGCAACTAAATACTATGATGTAAAATTTACAATACTACAATATGAAGTCAATACATCTTATGTTACGATACAGGGATATCTGCATACACACACACACACACACACACACATTCATAACAAAACAAGGAAGAAATACCCATGACAATGACACACCTTATTCTCTAACTGGTCACATGGTCATGGTCATGGCTGGTATTTATGGCTATCTTCTGTCACTATCCATTCTGTATTTTCTTTTCCTTCAGTAAGCACGTCACAGGGTCTTGGCTCTTTTTTTTTAATTTAACTTAATTTTTTAAAGTGCATATTTTGAGAGAGAGAAAGCATGAGCAGGGGAGGGGCAGAGAGAGAGGATGAGAGAGAATCCCAAGCAGGCTCCATGTGGTCAGCATGAAGCAGGATGCAGGACTTAGTGTCGCAAATGGTGAAATGATGACCTGAGCCAAAATCAAGAGATGGACACTTAACCAGCTGAGCCACCCAGGCACCCCTGGTCTTGGTTCTTCACCTGTGGGGTGACCCAAACCTTCATTCCTGAAGGTTTTGAGCCATTAGTAGCCTTGCCTGCATTGGGCTGTTTTAGTTTTCCAGTGACCTTAATCACAGAGCATGGTAGTACTAAGAGATGCTTTGAAGGAGCTTCTATATTTCAGACATACTCTTCGTCACACCCATATTATGCAGCAAAAGTCCAATTGCTTTTTGCTGGTCAACCCTTTTAACAAGTACCCATGCCTGGCCTCCCTGTAGGCAATTGAAAGCTTGTCTGTGCTGGTGGGTTCTGGGTAACTGAAGCTTGAAAGATCTCTCTAGTGACTATAATATGCGTCCAGGGCTGAGATCCATTAACCCAGTGGAAAAGGCAGAAAGGGAAGCAAGTGGGGGTGGGGTGGGGATACTATGTGGTGGCGGCTTAAGCAGGTAGACAGGAAGGACACATCACTTCTGCTGTGGGTGCATCCAAGGAAGTCTTTAACGGGAACAAAGGCAGCATGACAAAATCTAACAAATGAAATGTCTCCCTCAAAAATCTAATCTGGGCCATAACATCCCAAGAAATAAAAAATATGGTATAGTTTGTGAAAGAATAAAATTAGCCTTGAACTTGAGAAGTGTGAAGGGAGAAGAGACAGTTACCAGGATCATGATTCAGAGGATAGTCTCACATTAGCCAAAGGATTTTAGAGCAAAATCCCAGGAAGCTGCATTTCCTTTAGATACAAGAAGAGGTAGATAAACTAGCCTGAGTTTTCTCCTCACAACTGATAAGGCTTCAACACTATTTGTTAATATGTACACTCAAATTCCCTATTACTCAAAGAAATGGAAATTAAAACAAGGCACCACCTTATGCTCATCAGGGTAGGAGTAAGTGGGAAGTCAGTGCTCTCAGCATATTGATAGGTGTGTAAGTAGGACAGCCACTCTGAGACACCTTTGGGCCATCCTTCATGATATCAGGAGTGCATGTGGCTGCAAGTTGGAATAGCCTTTCCTGGGGATAGGCTCCTGAGACAGTTTGCATAGATCCACCTGGAGATCACACACACATCTCCAATTACACATGTGAAACTCATCGAACTGGCTACATATCGGGAGAGACGACAGGAAGAGGGATGAGGAATGAGAGGAAAAAATTAAGCTAAAAACTTAAAGCCATAAGGGAGCTTTGCAAAACCAGTTATGATAGCATGCCATGAACTCCATGCCATGGCATATAATTAACTAGACACTGTCCATTTGCACTCCAATTTACTTAATTAATTACTTGCTTTGACTCAACCTCTCAGGGCCAGTTCATCCCTTGGCACTGACAAAAGGCAAGCCTGAGCCTTCCAAGCTGAGCCAAAGCCAGTTTCAACCAGATCTGCCTCAGATGATGTCATTATAATGGTGTATGCAAATGATTTCTACAGGTAATAATATTTTTAAAAAAATCTTTGTCATTCTGATGAGTGGAAAATGTCCAACTGGATCTTGGAAGGTACACAAGAATTTAAAAATTAGAGATTTCTTTAAAAGTCAAATGTTTTTTTTTATAAAGTGAAGATTTAGCATTCCCTGTTGATGCCCAAGAAATCCCAAACTATCATAAGATACAGCTCCGTAATGAGATAGGCAGAATTATGACCCCCCAAATGTCCATATCCTAATCTCTGGAACCTGTGAATATGTTGCCTGATAAGCCAAAAGGAACTCTGAAGATGTGAATGAGGTCAAATACCTAGCGATGGGGGAAACTATCCAGGATAATCCTGGTGGGCCATATGTAATCATGCAAGTTCTTAAACACAGAGAACCTTTCCTGGCCATCATCAGAAAAGAAAATGTGACTGCAGAAGTAAGGTCAGAGAGACAAGCTGTTGCTGACTTTGAGGATGGAGGAAAGGACCATAAGCCAAATATTCCAAGTGGCCTCCAGGATCGGGAAAGGCAAGGAAATGGATTCTCCCCGAGAGCCTTCAGAAAACAATGCAGCCCTCTCAACATCTTCACCTTGGTGCAGTAAGACTTCTGATCTACAGAATCATATGGCAATCCATTTGTGTGGTTTCAGACCACTATGTCTGTCATAATTTGTTATAGCAGCAATCGAAAACTAACACAGTAAGCACAACCTGACCTAACTTGATCTTGGCAATCTAGAGTTAGCTTTTTTTTTTTCTTTCTTTTTTCTTAACTTTTCCTGCTAAAACCCTACAGAGTCTTTAGGAGTATGATTCAGATGAGTCAGGACTGTGGGAAGCTCACAGAATGTTAGAATTGGAAGCCATCACAGAAGGTACCTACTCCAACTGCCACCCAAAGCCAGAATCTCTGACAGTTGGACACTCAGCCTCTCCTTGAACCTCAGGAAGAAAGCTGTAGCTTCAGGTCCACCCACGTCTACATTATTGAATTTTCACTTCACAGCTGACTTAGTTCTGCTGTCAGAGAACATTCCTCAGGACAAAGTCTGTGCATTGCTTGAGGGCTCTACTAAAATGTCTTTTCTTGCTGTGAACCAAAATCTATGCCTTGAAGTGCCTGTGTTTGGGCATTAGTTGTGTTCCAAAGGTAACACAGAACAAAAGAAAAAGGGTGTATACAGGGTGTTAGATAAGAAGATTGGGTTCAGAAGACAGGGTAGCAGATTATTGAACTGCCATTCAATTTAAGCCTATTCAATTCCATATATGTTCATTGAGCACCTCTTTTATGCCATTCTGTTTACTACTGTGAATATATTTGTGAGCACACAGATGCAACCCCTTCCCTGTTGGAGCTTACAGTTTATGTGAAGCAGTGAATAGATACAAAATAAAAATATAATTACAGATTGAAATACGTTCTATGAAAGATAGGTACAAGTATTATAAGCATGTATAACAGGTACTTGAGCACTTGTCACAAGGGTTCCCATCCTGAAGCCCAGATCTAAGTTTGAAATGAAACTTCCTTTCATCACTAGACAGCCCTTCAAGTTCTCAAAAGTTGAGATGGATATAAAGCTGCCAGTATAACTTGACTGTAATATGGTGGTTTGAATTCAGGTGCTTCTGATACGTTTAACATAAAGGCATGGCTGCCTTAGCTATGTGTTTTTGATGGATTTGTTAGGATGCTTTTGTCTAAGAGACAATCCCAAAGGCTAGGCCATTTTTTCTGTACTTGCACACCCCATCATGTAACCATGTGGTCACCCTGGCCTGACTTGAACAGCTACTCCAGAAAAGAGAACTCCACACAACAGATCCTACCAAGAGGACCTGACAACTACCTGGGTCATCCTGAGACTACAGGACATCCATCTTATTTCTGATGACCTGCTGGGACATAACAATAAGAGTCTGTCCTTCCCCTGGCCAACTTGAGAAGCCACAGCTTTCAGGACCAGAAAGCTGGTATATCTGTATTAATCTATATATCTATATAATTAATATTATCTATAGTAATATAGCTAACATTTTTGGTGAGAGAGAGAGGATCACTACATTATGACAATAGGCTCCATTTGCTAAGATGTTGCTATAGCCTGGATGTTCGTATGACCCCAAAATTCATATCTCAAAACTTAATATCCAACATGATGTATTTGGAGGTGTATGCTTTGGAATGTGATTAGGTCATGAGGATGTAACCTTTATGAAAGGGATTATAAAGGAGATTCCAGAGAGCTCCCTCACCTCTTTTACCATGTGAGGGCACAGCAAGAAAACAACCATCTATGAACCAGGAAATGGTGTGGTCTCACCAGACACCAAATCTGCCAATGCCTTGATCTTGGACTTCCAGCCTCCAGAACTGTGAGAAATCAATGTCTGTTGTTTATAAGCCACTCAGTATATGGAATTTTGGTTATAGTGTTATGCCCAGAATTCGTGATCCCCAAAAACCACCAGGGAGCCGAGTCCGATGCAAAAGCAAAGAGCCTTTATTCGAGCTAGCTCGAGCTCAATCCCCTACCTGCACCGACGCAGCGGTGAGATACCAGGAAAAGAGCACGAGTTTCAAAAGGACAAAGGTTTTATTGGGGCCTGGGGGCAGTTGGTGAGGTAATGGCTGTGGCCTCAGCCGATTGGCTGGGGAGGGGTCCTGGGGAAGGGTCTGGCAGGTGAGGGAGGGTTTACTCAAGGGGAGGAGGTGTGGTCAAGGTGAAGGACACAGAACAAGATGGAGTCGAGGGGAGGAGGTGTGGTCAAGGTGAAGGACACAGAACAAGATGGAGTCGAGGGGAGGAGGTGTGGTCAAGGTGAAGGACACAGAACAAGATGGAGTCGACTGGCGTAGGCCCACCCTTTCAATAGCAGCCCAAACAGACTAAGATGTTATTTTAAAAATGTACATGCCTTTAAAAAAATATTCTGAAAATATACAAAGCAATAAATAAAATCAATCTTCAGGGACAAACAAGTTCATCATCATAGTAGAATATTTCAATATATCTTTTTTGTTTTTGAATGATCTAGAAGACCAAAAACAAAAATCAAGAATATAGAAGATCTATGAAAATCAATTTAAAAACTTAAATTAATGTACAAATAATGATATACCTAACTTTAGAGAATATATATGTTTTCCCCTTGAGAATGCATGGTAGATTTCCAAAACTTGAGTATGAGTGATATCATAAAGAAAATCTTAATAAACTTCAAAAAAATAAGTGGCATACAGACCATGATCTCTGAATACAACACAATTAAGTTAGATATTCTCAACTACAATGACCAAAAATTCATCAATACAGAAATGGAAGAACAAACAATAAAATATTATATAGCATTTGATAGTATAGGGGTCTGCAAACTTTTTCTCTAGAGGTCCAGATAGCAAGTATATTTAGGCTTTTGGGGTCAGTCTCCATCACCATTACTCAACTCTACCTTGTCGTTCTAAGGCAATAATAGACAATATGTGAACAAATGGACATAGCTGTGTTCCAATAAAACTTTATTTATGAACGCTAAAAACTGAATTTCACATGAAACAAAAACCTTTTGATCTTTTTCATCTATTAAAAAATTTAAAAACCATTCTCAGGTGATAGCCATACAAAATGCATCAAGGAGGCTGGATTTGGCCCATAAGCCACCATTGAATATTCTTTTCTGCTTTGTCAAAGATCAGTTGGCCATAGGTTTGTGGGTCCAGTTCTGGGTTCTCTATTCTGTTCCATTGATATGAGTGTCTGTTTTTGTGCCATGTAAATCATAATTCTTAATATTTGTTATATTTCAATACATACATTCAGGCCTATAAATCATCCTCTAAGTATTAATTTAGCTGGATTTTACAAGTAGTTCTAATTACTTAATAATACTTACTATATTTTTTTAACTTATGAGTTATTCACATGTATTTTATTATTTTTCTGATATGTGAGCTTTGGGGGCCCACTTTTGATGTTACTTTCTAGTTGTACTATATTGTGTTATGAGAAAGTAGTTTTATAGCATTTTTGTTGAGATTTGTTTTGTGGCCTAAGCCCTGGTCAGCTTTTAAATGTTTCAGGACTGCTTTCCAAGCATGCATCCTGATATATATACATACACACACACACACACACACACACACACACACACACACATATATATATATACACATATATATATCAGCATTCATGCTTGGAAAGCATTTATAATATTGTAATTTATAATTAAATTACATTTATAAAAATTGTAATTTACAAATTTATAATTTATTTATAATTATAATTGTAAAAAATAATATTGTAATTTATGATTAAATTACATTTATAAAATTGTAATTTATAATACATATATATATATATACACACACATATATATATATATATATATATGCATGCTTGGAAAGCAGTCCTGAAACATTTAAAAGCTGACCAGGGCTTAGGCCACAAAACAAATCTCAACAAAATTACTAAAAAACTACTTTCTCATGACACAATATAGTACAACTAGAGAGTTGTATATATATATATATATATATATATATATATATATATATTTCTTATGTGAGCCTTCTAAATTATATTATTAATCCTTATTAATTTTTTATCTGTATGATATATCAATTACTTATTTGCAGTGTAGGTTATTTTTTTACTTATTGAGTTTATTCCATTTTACTTATTTGTTATTTTATTTATTTTTATATTAAATATAATTTATTGCCAAATTGGTTTCCATACAACACCCAGTGCTCATCCCAACAGGTGCCCTCCTCAATGCCCATCATCCACTTTCCCCTCTCCCCCACGCCCCATCAACCCTCAGTTTGTTCTCAGTATTTGAGTCTCTTACTGTTTGCCTCCCTCCCTCTCTGTAACTTTTTTTCCCCCCTTCCCCTCCCCCCATGGTCTTCTGTTAAGTTTCTCAGGATCCACATGAGTGAAAACATACGGTATCTGTCCCTCTGCCTGACTTATTTCACTTAGCATAATACCCACCTGTTCCATCCACGTTGAAATGGCCAGATTTCATTATTTCTCATTGCCAGGTAGTATACCATTGTATATATAAACCACATCTTCTTTATCCATTCATCAGTTGATGGACATTTAGGTTCTTTCTATAATTTGGCTATTGTTGAAAGCACTGCTATAAACATTGGGGTACAAGTGGCCCTATGCATCAGCACTCTTGTATTCCTTGGGTAAATTCCTAGCAGTGCTATTGCTGGGTCATAGGGTAGACCTATTTTTAATTTTTTGAGGAACCTCCACACTTCTCCAGAGCAGCTACACCAGTTTGTATTCCCACCAACAGTGCAGGAGGGTTCCCATTTCTCCACATCCTCTCCAGCATCTATAGTAGGAGTAGGGTTTTTAAAGGAGCAATTCAGGGTAGATTACATATGTATTGATGAAAAGGCAGGGAAACTTATAACTGTTCATGAGGAAAGATGAAGCATGTGCATTAAGCAAACATATATGTAACATACATCCCATGTTCATTGGGGGGTGGAGACTTAATACTGAAATGAGGCAAAATTTAGCCCCTGCTGTCAGGAGGTTATCTTAGGAGAAGAAGAAGAGGCTATGGGTCTGCTCCAATAACTGGTATAAACTGGATGGGGTCTTGGGCTCTTGTTATCTCTGGTAAGGAAAGGAATGCAGGGCCTTGCTTGTTCATAGGCTGGAAACATATCAGTTGACCTTGAGTCCAGGCTTATGCAGAGACAGCTAGTGAATTTGTTAGTAAGGTCTGAAAAGACACAGTAGCTGATTAGGGAGAAATAATTCTCTGAAAAACAAGTTTTAAATTTCTGTTAGTTTCAACTTTATTAACCCTGTGGGGCATGGTTTCATGTCAACACACAAATATATGTGTGTGTATAACTTTTTATTTGCATTTTTAACTTTAAATTACCAAAAGAGTCTCATTTACATGTAATCTTTTGGGACATCCCTTAACCTAATAACATGTTAGGATTCATCTGTACCACCAGTCCACAACTTAAGCAACAATAGATGTTGGTGAGGATGCGGAGAAAGAGGATCTCTTTTGCACTGGTGGTGGGAATCCAAACTGGTGCAGCCATTCTGGAAAACAGTATGGAGGTTCCTCAAAAAATTAAAAATAGAACTACCCTATGACTCAACAATTATACTACTAGGTATTTATCCAAGGGATATAGGTATGCTGTTTCAAAGGGACACATGCACCCCAATGTTTATAGCAGCATTATCAACAATAGCCAAAGTATGGAAAGAGCCCGAATGCCCACTGATGGATGAGTGGATAAAGAAGATGTGGTGTATATATATATATATATATATAGTGGAGTATTACTTGGCAATCAAAAAGAACGAAATCTTGCCATTTGCAACTATGTGGATGGAACTGGTATTATGCCAGGTGAAACTAGTCAGTCAGAAAAAGACAAATATCATATGACTTCACTCATATGAGGACTTTAAGACACAGAACAGATGAATACAGGGAAGGGAAGCAAAAGTAATATAAAAACAGGGAGGGAGACCAAACATGAGACTCTTAAACACGGAGAACAAACAGAGGGTTACTGGAGGGGATGTGGGAGGGGGGATGGGCTAAATGGGTAAGGGGCATTAAGGAATCTACTTCTGAAATCATTGTTGCACTATATGCTAACTAATTTGGATGTAAATTTTAAAAATAAAATTAAAAAATAAATTAAATAAATAAATAAATACCCTACTCCTCAGCCCAGAATCTCGGAGGTGGTCTTTGGACATCAGCCCACCACCTCTCCAGGAGCCAGCCTACTGAACAAAGCAAACCTTCCTTTTCAACCAATACTTGTCTCTGGAGTATTGGCTTTCCAGGGGTGAGCAGCTGAACTTGGGTTTCAGTAGCATACAGATATTGCTCTAATGCCTATCCCTGCCCACGTTCAATCCACTGATCACAGGGACAGAACCATTTTATTGCGAGTCACAAAGAGCTCAGGCTACAGGTTACATAAGAGCAATGAAATGACTCTGCATATGTGTACTCACTAGGAATATTTACCACATGAAAAGGACATAATGAACACAGGATTTCCTCAGGTGAAAGGAAGGAGAGAGATGGAATGGGAAAACCATGGATGTGGGTTATTATCAGGGCCCTGGCTCTCATTTGTAATGGTGGACTTGCAAGTGCTTATTGCATCAAAAATAGCTAACTGTATAAAAGTGAGCTGTGCATAGTGACAGTATGTGATGGAACAAAGATTATAATTAACCCAATTCTATGTACCTGAGACCCACCCAAAGAAAAATATAAGAATTAGGTAGACACAGGGAAAGGGTGTGTGGAGAGGTGTAGGAAAAGTGGTACAGGTAGATGGAATCAGATGTGTAAGAGCTTTGAGGAAGGGTCCTGGGAACCAGAAGAAGGTGGCACAATTGCCTCTGTAAGAGTGGTGCAGAAAAGGGATGGAGAGTTGGACAGAGGCCAGGTGACAGAGGCCTTGGAAGCATTTGGGTTTAGGTCTTAAGAGTGATAGGAAGCCACTGAAGGGTCAGAAGCAAAGGGGTAAAATGAGCAGATCTACACTTGATAATGATCACTATGGCTACAGGGGGAAAACCAGTCCCAGGAGCCAGGGAGTGGCCTCTGGGGACCACAAAGTTGATAGTGAGGTCAAGGCTTGTGGTCTTCCTTATCGCTGACAATCCCTGTAGCCTACTAGATGTTCATGGGATTTTCCTCTGCTCAGGCCTCTCTTGACTTCAAGGGCAAAAGAAATGACTTTCACTAAACCCAAGGGTTGGAAATGATAGGCCCAGGGAGCAGATGGTGCATGGTACTTCACTTCTAGTTTTGTCTTTCTCCATCAACAATGGCAATTGATGGCAAGCTCTCTCAATTATTTAGGAGCATCCTATTGTACTAATATGTGGGTTAATTGTCTTTCAAAGGCCACACCATCTCACAGTCTAGCTTTCTATGGAGTATGAGGAAAACATGTCCTTTTCATTCAAATGACATGGACTTCTTGCCAAACCTACCATTGTTGTACTGAAGGCACTTGGTGCTCCTTCCTGGCCTGTTTTCTCTACTCAGAGCCCATTCAGGGGTTGCTAAGCATGAAAGCCTTTGTTGTGTCAGAGCTATCCTCAGACAGTTCTCTCTGACTGCCAAATTTCTCTCTTGTAGATGGGGAGTAGAGGGAAGCCATTTTTGTTCATCCCATTATAGATGAAAGTTCTTTTCTAGGAGAACTTCAGGCTCAGCAGAGAATGAGGAGTGATAGGGGTAAGGAGGAATAAGGATGCTGAGCTGACTTGGATACACAGAATACTGATTATATAAGCAGATGTATCTGAAACAGGGAAAGCAAAAGCTTGCCACATCTCCATGGCAATCAGCATGGAAACCCAATGGCACGCTTTGTCTTTTTGGTGGAATTTTCATTCCATAACAGGTAAAATTGTTTCTCACAAACACATCAGTTAAGATGGGAGTTAATTGATCTGCAGTGAGTATTGGTGGTCAAAACTCATCAATACATGGGTGCTTGGGTGGCTTAGTCAGTTGGGCATCCGACTTCAGCTCAGGTCATGATCTCACAGTTCATGAGTTCAAGCTCCGTGTCAGGCTCTGTGCTTGGGCTTAGAGCCTGGAGCCTGCTTCAGATTCTGTGTCTCCCTCTCTCTCTCTCTTCCCCTTTCCCACTCACGCTCTGTCTTTCTCTATCTAAAAAATAAATAAACATTTAAAAAAGTCATCAATACTGATGTCTGGGGACTTGGTGAAGACTTCAGTGGACCCTTGCCTAAGGGAGACTGCATGTCATGGGAAAGAGGCTATAGTAATGGCTGGCAGATGAGTGTAGGGGGAGTTTCACAACTGAATGCCTGAACAACATTTACAAAGATGCCCTGAAAGATTAAGAAAGTGATAAAAACCAATCTGTAGACTTAGGGAATAGAGAGTTTTCTTCCAAACTCTCTCCATTATCCCCAAATAGAATTATTTTCAGGCCACATACAAATGTTCCGATCTTTAAGGCACAGTGAAATGTGTCTTCTTGGGCACCATGTCCCCAGCCTCTCTCCCCTTACAGGAGAGAATCAATAATGTGAGTCTTCAACTTGCTTCCTACAGAAGTCTATACTAGTATACCCATCTTCACCCTGATACCAGCCATGTGGACGAGGGAGATCACCATGAAGAATTACACCTGGTTAAGGAAGACTGTGCCCTCCCTCTCTCTAGGGCACTGCATCTTCCAATCCAGGTAGGACTCTGACCACAAAAGTGGTTGACCATACAGGTGGTCAGGGCTGATGCCAGGCAATAACTAGCTACCTGATATTAAAATATCTTGTCTGATGACTCCCTGTTCACATTCAATCCGCTGATTGCCGACAGAGAACTATTTTATTACCCGCTACAAAGATCTCAGGTTACAACTTATACAAAGGTAATAAATTGTCCAACTAATTCTTATTGCTTTTGCTAGTTTATTTCCTTATCAAACTAGGGATAGTCTTGTTCATGATGGTTTTCTCTTGGCCTGCATAAATCCCCAACATTACAGCCCTGGCTCCCAGGGACACTCTGCACCCTTGTGCGGGCCCCAATCCACCTTCAAGTCCAATCCAGATCTGAGCTGTCTCTCTGCAGAACCCCAAGCCCTGACCTAGCTGCTGTCTCTTTCACAAGTATCCATCCAAGACCATCTTTCCCAAGCACTGCATCCCCAGGATCTTACTCCATGTCTAGACATGCCTCTCTTCCCTTCTCGCAAGTCTTCTCCAGATGTCTTACCTCTGGTCAATTAAAGTATTAAAGCTATGCTTGCTTGGAGAAGTCCAGTTTGACTCAATTCATCCTCTTATCTGATTTTGTTTCTTCTCCAGATTCCTTTATTTCTTCATTCACACTCCCACACTCTACTGAGTGACTGGGCCTCTGGGCCCCGTGGTCACTCAACACACTGAGTATGCTGAAGAGAAGCGTCACCTACTTTGGGTCCCTAACCAGTCCTCATCTCCATTTTGAAGGAAACTTCCTCTGTTCCCTAACTCAAGTCTGTGCCCAGAGAAACATCCCTGGGTGGATCTCTTGCCTGCTCTTTGGTTCTGTGTAATTCCTTCTTCTCTGGGTGGGACCTGACCTCAAGGCAGACAACCTGAGAAAGCTCTGACCAAAAACGGCTGTGAAGGAACAGCACAATTAATCAAGACCTGTCTCATGAGCAGTTTTGTTGAGGTGTATAGTCCATTCTCATCATTTGTGGTAGTTATGTGCTATAAAGTTACTGTAAATGCTGAATTAGCCAATACTGAACCATTGTTCCAAGGGGAAATACAGGGTTAGGTTTCTATGAGCCTTTGATCATAATTTCATGAACACATAACCTCATTGCATGTATATTTCTGTTTAAAAACACCTTATTTAATATATATTGTTGGTTAACATTGAATCCACAGCCAACAGCACTACAATGCATTCCTGAACGAAGCTTATCTAATACACATATTTTCTCCATAAGACACATCACAACCTTCTTGCCCTAAGAACTATACAGCACTTTAGAAGTAAATTTGAAGGTCATTTTAAACACTGAAATTACCAACAAAAAACACAGAAATGCCAAAAAAAAAAAAAATGGCACTATACTGCAAAAAGAACATGTTTGCAGTATGAGAATTCAGATGCACATTAAGCTAGTCTAATTTTTCATTGTTCTGTACGTGTCCACAGATGACTTCAAAAGCAACAGAGTATTGAGTTGGGGTGTTACAAATAAATTTTAGTGAACAGAAGATTTTGCAGATAGAGAATCCTTAAATTATGAGGTTTGACTGCTGTTGGTTGGTTGGTTGGTTGGTTAACAGTCAGAACAAATACTGAGAGATCCAAAAAGAGACGCCACTGCATATTCTAAGAGGCTGTGGGAACCACAAGGCAGAAGAAACCTTGTGGGAACATCCTGCTACATGAGGTCTACTAAAAAGTCTCTGTTCCTTGCTATCAAAAAGCTAATCAGACCGCATATATATACCCATATTTTACTCTTGCTTTCC
This sequence comes from Prionailurus bengalensis, assembly GCF_016509475.1. Taxonomy (NCBI): domain Eukaryota; kingdom Metazoa; phylum Chordata; class Mammalia; order Carnivora; family Felidae; genus Prionailurus; species Prionailurus bengalensis. The sequence goes on along the minus strand of NC_057344.1, from coordinate 41,664,625 downwards.
CCTGGCAAGGAGATAATGAGAGTTTTGGTAAGTGATGGTTTGTTTCAAAAAGTCCTATCAGAACTGAATTTGCACTTGAAGTCAATGAGACTGGTTATACCACTTCTAGATCACATGGCTTTGAGTTCCCTAACTCAGTTGTTTCATCTTTATGGGACAGATACCTGTCCATAACCTGCCCATGAACCTCCAAGTTCAGAGAGTTATCATGAAGGCCATGTGAGATCATGTTATGGACTCAGGTCCTTGTTATCTTCTGATCCAGCTTTTCATACTTCTAGAGGAGGACTACAAGGCTCAGCAGGAGGAAATGCAAAGATGGCCAACAAAGGAAATTCGGCAAGTTGATACAACACTACAGCAACTCTAAAGCTGCCAACCTCACTCTTCCCCAAAGACAGAACAACGCATTCCACAGTGGTTGGGGCAAATCTGTCCTGTTGCTCTTATGGGACAGGTAGGCTGCAGGCAACTCAGTGAGAAAATCAAGTTATTTGGTTTCCTTGCCCAATGAAACAATATCCTTACTTTCCTGAATGAGCACAAATGGTCAGGACATAGGGATTAGTGGCCTCACTGTCCACAGGAATGGGGAGCGCTCAGACTTTCTCTCTTCCCCTGCAACTGTAATTTTCCTGAAAAAGTCAGAGCAAGTTCTGTATTAAAATAGGCAGTCTGAACCTGGAGGGTCCCCTGAGGATGACAGATAGATACTTAGAGTACTTACTTCCCCAAGCAATAACTCCTGGGGGCTGCAGACCCCTTGTTTACCCTTTCCCCCCACCCCCCACCTCTGGCATGGGAAATCAGTGTTTTTTTACATTACATCCAGAGGTTCAGATCCTCTGTCAAATGGTTTATTTCAAACAACTCTCATCTCTGTCTCTTCACTGAATTCTTTCTACCCACTTCAGGGCAGACTGTTGGAGACATAACCACAAGAGTACAAGAAGATATTTTGGGGGAAGGAGAGAGAAGCAGACCTTTATTAGACACCTATTCTATTAGTTCACCATGGCCACTCAGTGCCCCAAATATTATGACCACCACTTAATAAGTGAACAACAGTACTTGTCCATGGTCAAACGGCTTGGCAGTGATAAGGTTAGAAGGCCAGCCCATTTGTCAAAGCCGGGCTTGTCTCCACAGCTTATTAAACTTTCTCAGGACTAAATACCACTAATGAGAAAGATAAATGAATCATACTCCTGGGTGATCTTGGGCTCAGTGGACACAATCCATGGTATTTAGACTGTATGAAATATTCTTCCTGACCATTCACTGGGCAAACTCCCTCTCATGCTTCCAAGCTCAGTCAATCATCACTTCCAAGAAACCATTGCTAAGCTCCAGGTCTGGGTTCAGTAGCCCTCCCATGTGTCCCAGTGTTGTTCTACCCTATGAGGGAATATTGTGCTGCTTGCTTATTTGTCTGTATGGCCCCAAGAGATCAAGGACCATATCTGTCTCTGCATCTCCAGCTCCCAGTACACTGCTCAACATCATATAGCTGCCCAATGAATACTTGCTGAGTAAATGTTGACTCTAGCTAAACTTTCTCGTGTGTGAATTGACTCTAGAACAGCTCTATGAGTGACAATCCAACCTCTGCAAGCGTAACATCAATAACAGAAAGCAAAGAGACAAACCCTTCCATGTTAATCCCACACCACATCCATTGTACCCCATGTTCTTTGTACTCCAGCTACACTGGCCTTCCTTGAGATTGTTAAACATGCTATGTTCCCAATACCACAGGGCTTTTGCACATACTGTGCCCTTTAAGTGCACCACCCATTTTTTCTCCAGATGTCTGCTTAGTCATAGTTCATGTTCTTATAGCAACATATGCCTATTCCTCATGTCATTTAGTACATGATCTAGGTCTGATTGCCTGTCTCTTGAGGGAGACACAGAATCCGAAGCAGTCCCCAGGCTTGAGCTGTCAGCACAGAGCCCCATGAGGGGCTCAAACCCATGAACCATGAGACCATCACCTGAGCTGAAGTTGGAAACTTAATCGACTGAGCCACCCAGGCACCCCCAAAGGCAGCCAAGTTCTTATAAGTCTTCCCTCCATAGCACAAACCCAGCTTCTGTAGTATTATAAATTCCATCTTTAGGTTTCAAGGAATCTGACCATAGCCTGTCATAGATACAAGTTAACCAGCCTCAGTTCTCTGTGTGCTATAAGTTCATGTATTTGTCTTTTTATTTATTTTTTTTAAATTTCTCTTTCTGATCTTCTAGTTCTCCTGAATTCTAGTTTTATGGAATAATATTTTAGGATAAGTGTGTTCAGTAAAGAAGGTGAGGAAAAAAACATCCCTCCTGACTTCAAGTACATAAATTAGATTTCTTTTTCCCCAAAGCAATGTGTTTCATTTTCTTCCTGCTATCTGACATGGTTCAAAAATGAAATAAGCTTGATTAATGTTTACATACATTCCAAAAAAAAATCAAGAAATCCAAGATTTGATAAGCATTTTGAACCTAAGAAAAACCCCAGTTGCTGATTCTTTGTGAGTGACAACGTCCTGGTTTGAAGCAATTATCACTGGGAAGTGAGTTCTGCTTGTCTCCAACACGATTACAGCAGGATGAACCACACTGATAGCTTTTTGTTATGTGTTATGTGGTGTGTTTTATTTTATTTTTGGGGGGCGCCTGGGTGGCGCAGTCGGTTAAGCGTCCGACTTCAGCCAGGTCACGATCTCGCGGTCCGTGAGTTCGAGCCCCGCGTCGGGCTCTGGGCTGATGGCTCAGAGCCTGGAGCCTGTTTCCGATTCTGTGTCTCCCTCTCTCTCTGCCCCTCCCCCATTCATGTTCTGTCTTTCTCTGTCCCAAAAATAAATAAACGTTGAAAAAAAAAATTTATTTTATTTTTGGTTTTTGAGTGTTTTCTTTTTCCCTTGACATCAGATCACATGTACAGAAATAATTCCAAAATCTCCACTTTACCATTATCTGTTGTGAGCTATGAGATGCATTACACACATCTAGAACCCAGCTTTTGAAATGATTTCCCCAAATTTGTGGATTTTAAAAAATCAAAGTGAAGAGTTGTCAGATATTTTTCCATCTTTAGTTTACATCTGTAAGAAAACCAACACAAAGAGGGGAAGAAGGATGAGGGGGAGAAAAGCAGTGGAGAAAAATGATTGTGCCCTCTCTCCAGCTCTCATTCCAATCTTGAAACACTAGGAGAGGGCAGCTGGGTGGCTCAGTGGGTTAAGCATCTGACTCTTGATTTTGGCTCAGGTCATGATCTCACGATTCATGATGTGAGCCTGGCATCTAGGTCCTCACTGACAGCGCAGAGCCTGCTTGGGATTCTCACTCTCTCCCTCTCTCTCGCTCTCTCTCTGTCCCTCCCTTGTGTTCTCTCTCATTCTCTCTCAAAATAAATAAACTTGAAAGAAAGAAAGAAAGAAAGAAAGACTAGTCAAAAAAGAAACTGAAAATTACAGATTTGCTTTATGAAATTGAGACTAAAAGAAAAAGATGACTGCTCCAAAATAATGAACCTGACAGTGGAAGAAGTCATCGCCAAGGACAGAGCCCGAGGCCCCAGCCAAATGCTCAAGGGCTCTCTGCAGAGTCGCACTGGCCTGTCAGGTGCTTCAGCTGATTGCCTGCTCTTGAGGGGCCCTCATGTCTCCATTTTACCTACCAAAAGATAGAGAGCACTGGTCAAAGATTGTGCTGAAACCCAGAGATACCAAACCAGGCCACTTCATGCCCCACACGTTATCCATAACACCAGCCTTCAGAACAGGAAGAAGGCAAACCTGTGCCAACTTCTCAATAAATCTACCAGCTTCTGGTCATCCTGCTTCTTTTTCCGGCTGCTTATACATACGATTCATTTAAGACTCTTAGCAAAGGTGGGTTCCCAGTGCACTGCTGTGCCACAGGTGGAATGGAACATGTGTCACCATTCTCAAATCTGTGACCGATTGTCCCATCTACAGCAGTCATGCATGCAGGCAGAGCCAGGCACGTGCTGGCCAACGTGGCCAGTCCTTTATTAGATCAGAGCCTGTGACCTCACTTCAGGAATTTAATGAAGGAGCAGGCATCCAAATGCAAAAATTCTTCATTTGGAAGGAAACGCATTCTTCCTGCAACATTTTTGAGCCCAAAGAAAGTGCCAGAATGTTTTTAGATTGAAGGTTAAATGTGATTCATAAAATGTATTCCACTGACCAACAGGAACTTGAAGCTAGGGTAACACATGCCAAGGGCTACGGGCCCCGACTCAACAGCCCCCTCCCTCTAAGGTCCCACAGGGTTCTAGAGAAGAGTCCAAGAATACCACAAAGAGGCCCCAGGGCCAAAGTCGGCTCCGAGTGTTCATTCATAACGAGTCCTTAGGGAAGTACATTGTCCAGGACTCTCCACCCGGCTTACTGCGCCACCTCACAGCCCATACCTAGGGGTGGGGACTTCCACGGGGGACTGGAAGCCTGATTCTGTTACCATCCCACTGATTAAATCCAGGTGTTCTGTTTATTTCAGAGTGCAAAAAAACACACCAAGAGCTTAAAACTTACGTTACAGACAGGAAACAGCACTCCAGAGACACCTATGTCTGAAACTTAAAGACCACGCTGGGCCTTCTCTCAAACAGGGGCTGTTTCTTCCCCGGCTGGGGCCCTTGCCTGTGCCTCTGGAGAGAGAGGGCACTTCTGTCTCCTCACCCTGGGCGGTTCAAGGCTCCGCTGGCTATAAATTACCTATTTTAAATGTACTTAGTCGTCCTTTCTCCTTACTTTTAAAAGCAGATGGTTTAAACTTGATCCCAGCCACTCTGTCTCAAAAGAGACAGTCCTTATAAACTGGCCATTAAAATCTCCCTCAAAATGTATTTTTAATGCACAGCAAGAACAAGAGTCCTTATTCTTCTATTTGGGCAGCCAAAGCGAGGAGCTGGGGAGGGAAGGGAGGGTTTTGAGAACAATAACAGCCTCATTAAATCTAATTACTTTCCAGTGCTTACTGAGACCCAGAGATGGAGAGGGAGTTTGTGGATGGGATTTCTGAGTCCTTTGCATTAAAGTGACCTCCCCCCCCCTTCTCCCTCCATCTCTCACGGGCAGGCATCACATGCCTGCCTCCTCACTTTCTGTCTCTCACATCAACAGCTTTGAGGAGATTTTTAAAAAACCAACCAACAAGACAAGAAAATTCATTTTCTTACTTGTCACATTAGAAGTCACTGCCTCTTCTGTATTTTCATGGGGGATATGGATCAGCAAGAAAATATAAAATCCCATCATGTCCTTTGAAAGCCCTAAGGCCCGATGTCCACCTGCTGGCTTGCAGACTGGGATCCCTTCAGCTGTGTGCTCTGGAGAGCTCTGGTATCAGCAACCATTGGCCCCACTGTGAAACCAACAGGCAGTGTGTCCCTAAACCAAGACCCTCCCTGGGGCCCTCAGTCTCCTTGGCTGCCCAACCTGGGGAGAGCCCAGGAGGACCCCTCAAGTTAATTCCAACTCCAGAGCCAAAGTTGTCATGTGCTCTCCAGTTCACGGAGGCTGCATGCCTCTGGAGCCTCTGCTGCAAGCCCTCTCTGCTATCCCACCGAAGCACGCAAACAACGGAGAAAAGACTAGAAGGCAGTTGGCCGAAATGTAACAGTGGTGTGTCCACTTCAGAGCCTTTGGTTGTGAGCTGGAACAATATACTTTAACAGTTTGAGCAAGAGGGGTTGATGGACTGACTGGGAAAACATGCTGACCAACCAGGAAGGGCAAGTGCAAGGGCAGATTTGGAGGATTTCTGGAGATGAAACTGTGAATAGTCCCATTTTGTTGCTGACATCAGAATGAGTCATCTCCAGCTGACTTTTATTCCTGAACTCTTTACTAACCATCCCAGTTCCTGGCAGAGTCCTGGCAGGAGTAGGAGTATATATCTACGGCTATGGACATGGTCCAGGGACTGACAGCCTAACCAGGACCACGATGGGAGGTGGGGGGTGATGTCCTCCCCAAGAAGGGAATACAGCACAGGCAGAAGCAACAGATGCCCGTGATCAGTGATCACCTCTGGGAGGTCATGATTTCCCTGCTTTTGATGCTTTTCTGGGATATGTAATTGTTTAGACATTAAGCTCCTACTGTTTTGCAATTTTATATATATATATATATATATATATATATCTATCTAAGAGACTGCTCCAGCCTAGAGAGGTTCCAGCACTGAAACACTGAAAGCAAAGCCCTGGTAGTAGGAAAAGCCTTACAGGTAATCGGTGCTCCATCAGTTCCATTCAATAAAAATGGAATAAGGATATGCTACAGAAAGTGAAGATAAAAGCCACCAACTTCACATGGAGAGCAGTCCTGTCCACCTGCAGTGACCCACGTCGCTTGACAATATACTGCCCCCCTCCCGCCACACACACATATATACCAACTCTATTGCTTTGCACCCTGTCTTCAGAGAGCGGCCAATAGATCCACTTGGAAAAGAATTTTTCTGTCTTTAATTTGTGCCTACAAATAAAGCAGAGGCTAAGTCTCTTCTTCAGTCCACACCACCACCTGCCCCTTAGAACAAATTACGGCCTCATATTTGAAGGGCTGGAATGTTGAACAAGACAACTACTGGAATATGGAAAAGCATACCTCCCTAGTTTTTGACTCCCACTAGCCCATTAAAGTTTATTTAGCAGAGGAGCCTTTCCCTCCGCCTCTCGATGGCAACTCAGCAAGTTAATGGCTTGCCTCTGTTCACTGTTAGCATAAAAGAGTCGCTTTGGAGAGAAAAAGCTTGTACTTGTCCATGAGCGCAGGTTCAGGCCACCCTTTGGACAACCTGCTGTGTGGAAAACCAGCACAAGACAGCCTGAAATTCCAGTGAGTGGTGTTAGAATTCCTTTCCTGGGGAATTGCCAAAACAGAGTCAAAAGCCTGGCTAGTTTTTAAAGAACTTGAACTTGATTTTGTCCTCCAGTCAAAGATTTGCTCAAGACAGGGATTATATAGAGAAAGCAGAAAGACATGAAGAAGGGGCAGGTGGTGCCTGGGTGGCTCAGTCAGTTCAGCATCTGGCTCTTGATTTTGGTTCAGGTCATGATTTCATGGTTCTTAAGATCGAGCCCCAAGTCAGGCTCCATGCTGACAGTGTGGAGCCTGCTTAGGATTCTCTCTCTCCCTCTGTCTCTACCTCTCCCCCCTAAAAATAAATTAATAAACTTTAAAAATAAAAAAAGGAAAGACGTGATGAAGGACACCAAAAATAGGGAGGAAGAGAGAAAGGAGATGGGGCTTCAGATAAGGAAAGAAAATCCTCCAGCTACCTAGGGACTGCCACTCTCTGTTCCCACACCACCATGTACCTGTGCCCCACTTGTGGCTACTGATGCTCTATCATCACTGACTCCTGGGAACCAGAGCTGTGTGGAATTTATTCAGCTTTAAAAAAAGCTGCCCTTCGGGTGCTCTGACCTGGAGCCCCATCGGCCAAGCCCCCCTCCCTGCCATCTATGAAGACCTCGTTTGGGCTCAAAGGCTGCTTAGTAACCCCAGCCATGGAAAGGGACACTGGGAGCAGTTGCATCTGCTGAGAACATCCCTCAAAGTCATCACATTGAAGGTGACAAGATGGTCTTCTTGTCATCTAGGCAGAAGAAAACACGTTTGAGAAAGCAAGACTGTAAGGCACAGGGAAGAGGTATTCCAACATGGCTGTCTTTGTTAGGGTGCTGCTCCCCACCCCTCCCCCCACTGGTGCAGGTTCCAACCCTTCTCCCCCGAGGCGGCCCTGCCCGGGGGGCTCAGGTCTGCTCTCAGTACCACCCTTGCCTTCCCCCGCCAGCTCCCTCCCTCTATAGGAAACAGCCACTGGGCAGAAAGACACACCTTCATTCACCTACATCATCTTGATGTCATTTTCTTGGGCTTGGTTGTGAATCCTCATCTGAAGTATAGACTCACTGAAGTTAAGGGTTCTTTCCTGTTTTTTGATTACCCTCCACACACACCACCCCCCATCCCTCCAACCCAACTAAGTCCATGGTGGGTCCCCTCCAAATTTGCCCCACACTGTAGCCTGTGGGCCTCAGCCCTGCAGCCGACAGCTTTGGTCAGCGCTGTGGTGGCTTAGAGGTCAAACCCCACCCGGAGCTGGGGCCACACTGATCCTCAGGGTCTGTCCCTCCACATGTCCTGAGCTCATTCCCTGTCTTGGCCATCAGATGGCACCACGGTTCCACGGGTCACCCAGGACTGTGGCAGCCGAAAGGGGAGGTTTCCCACACTGACGCTGCCCCTCTGCCCACGGGCCGCGCCGCCCTGCGTGAACAGGATTCTAGCTTCCAGCTGCTCTCTGCAGGGAGTCTCAGCACTCTGAGAATGTCTGGGGTGGCATCCCTGTTCTAGGTTGTGTCCTTCTGCCATCTGGGGCTGGAGCTGTCCTCCACACACATCAGCACAGGCTGCATTAATTGCCTGGCACATGAGGACACAGTCCCTCTTTGCCCTGAGGGTGATGGAGCAGGTATGCAGGGGCTTAGCAGAGCCCTCCAGTGGCTCTCAGCTAGGGAGGTTTGGGGAAGCATGAGAAGCCCAGCTTTATCATTGAAATACTGCCTTTAAAGAATGTTCCAGATTCCCCCAAATCCATAGGCTCCCTTTATCTCCATCTGTCCCCCCACATTCCCCCACCTTTCTGATTTAGGCAGAGGAGTCAAAGACTTACTAAGTATTCCCTGATGAAGGTCATGGTAGACAAAGGGGAGATAGCACCCAGAGGACACTCTGCCCCAGAAGCCACATTCTCCCAAATCTTTAACATTTTTCTCTAAACTCACTTTGATTACTAAGCCTTTCTATCAAATTCTCAGCAAATAGATGAGAAAAAAAAAGTATTTAGCCAAAACATTTATTTTTTACCAGTTGACCTTTCCTCCTGAAGGCCTACAGATTGGATGATACTGAATGATCTCGATTTCAAATCACTGCAACTGTGGCCACAACAGCCATCAGAGACCTTTCTTCTGTTGCCTGTGACCTTGGCCGTGGGTCTCTATGTGCATCCCTTGTTACATCCTCTTGGGGTTGTACACAACCCATAGAGCCTCTGATGGTGAGAAAGAGGAAGAATGAAGGAACACAACTTTAAACAATTTACTAACAACTTAAAAGCCACTAACAATTTGACTTAAAAACCACACAATCAATGTAGTACGTGTGAATTACATGACAGCAAACACACAAAAATACACAGAGCGTACAGGGGTTCATCTATAAAGTCAGCTTCATTTTGAATTCACTTAATCCCCAGGACAGATTCTAAACTTCAGAGTTTTCTTTTCTTTCTCTGTCTCTTACACACACACACACACACACACACACACACACCTGTATTCAAATCAGATGTCAGTTGATTGTTTATGCCAGAAACTCTTCCTCGACCTACCAAAATTGAGTGTGACATACTCCAGAGAATCTTAAACTTATTCTGAATTATAAATATTTGGGCCTCCACCCTGCACTGTTAGCTTCTTGAGAAAGGGCTAGGCTTCATTCTTCTTTGGTGCTAGTTTTATGCTCTACAATATTTGTAAAACTGATGAATCCACATGCACAGGCAGGGGTTGCGCGGGCACACACACAGGTGAGTATACACACACACACACACACACACACACACACATACACACCTCGGCTCTTACAAATGCACCCTTTAACCTAACTAGACTCTACAGGAATCTTCAGGAGAGCTGCCAGGGTCAGACGTTCTCTCCCAACACCCAAGGGATGCTTTTCCAAAAGCCAGGTTGTAGAGAAAGGAGCTTGTGTAGACAAAAGTGGTCCAAACTGCCCAGTCTCATACTTGATACTTGCAGACTGCAGGCTGGAGGCTGGGAGAGGGATACAGACATCACCACATAACATCAAGTTGGTAGCAAACAGACTCAAATTAAGGCATATGTGAATCCTCTCTTCCTCTAGTGTCGACATTTTACTTGTGAAAATCTCTCAGGCAGACAAGTAGCCCAGCTTGTCAGGCGCCTCAGCCACACCCACTTCATCTCCCCATTGATTGTCTGTTCAGCCCCAGCTCGAGAACAGCTTTAGTCCACTTCTCCCTCCAAGCCAGTCCAAAGCCAAAGCGCAGAAACCCTTCTCCCTTTCGCTCTCTCTCTCTCTCTTTCCCAATCTCTCTATCTGTCTCCCTCAAATTTGGATCCATAACCTGCTCTTTGGGATTTTCCCCTCTCACAAAGGTTCTACATTTTCTAGGACTGAAAATAAATGCATAAAAATGCTTAAAATCAGAAGATTTATGATCATGCTCTCCCCCAATATTTTCTGTTGGCCAGAATGAGTAAGGGATTCTTGCTCTTTGCTCCTCTTGGCTTAAAAAGCAGATAGGGAGGCCAGCACTGCTCTTGGGGCATGTCCAGATCCTTCATAGAATCACAAGGCTCCACAGAAGTCAGGTCTTCCCTGTGGTCTCCACTCGATGGTCCCAAGTTCACTGTCTGAAATATTCCCCGCACCCACCTCACCCCAGGCTCCCTTTTGCCATTCCTTCGTTTTCTGTTTCTTCAGAGCACTTACCTCTGCCTGAATTACATCATACATTTGTTCATTTGCCTGTTCGTGGTCTGCCTTTTTTGCTAGAATTTAAGCTTCTGCAGGACAACAGCTCACCTCACTTAGTGCTGTAGCTGCAGAGTGTGGTCAAATGCCCACCACAGTAAGAGTCTGATAAATGTTTACTGACTCAGTGAATGAATAAATGGTGATATTTTCTGTGCCTCACCCTCTCCAGCTCAGTCTCCTGAGCTCTTTTCCTTGACCTCTGTGCCTGGGTGGCCTGGGTTTTAGTTCCCTTGCTCGACTTTCTGTTCTTGGGTTCATGCACACCTAACTCTCCTCCACCAACTTACCCCCAGCACCACCCACTTACCCAAACGATTTCAGGCTCCCACCACATGTTTCATACCTACCTGTACTTTTTCTTCACAGCGTCTATCATGGGGTTGCAATGTTACATTGATCTGAGAGATTATTCACTCTGTGAGTGTCCCCTCTGCCGAGTAATTGCCTTTTTCTTACCATTATATTCCTTGTTCTTAGCACAACGTCTGCCACATACCAAGTGCTTAATAAATATTTACATTTGATCATTTTTACTACTAAATGAGCCAGTTTCCTTCAAATCTTTGAGTTTTGGGGTAAAGGGTACAATTTATAAAAAGGGAAGTCATGTCCCAGATTACCAAGAAGTTTTTTTAAGTCTTTTTGGGCAGACTTCCCTAAATTTTCCTGTTTTCACAAGCCAAATAGGATTGGACCCATTATTTTTAGCTATATACTAACCATAATTTTTTAAAGTGGCTACTCATAAGGATGGAGAGATGAATTCAGGGATGGGTGATAACGGTGGCACAAAGGGTTTGCCCGAGAAAGAGGTAAAGGTTACTAGTTAATTCTGAGTTTTTGTCTTTCCTATCAGCTACTTCCCTACCCTCCTCCATCCTATTAGGAAAAGCCAAAAAGAAAAAAAAAAAAACAATCTGTTATCACAAAACACCCTGGCAATTAAGATTGTGACTATATCTACTTTTATTTACTGCCATAAGATTAGCAAGACAACTTTTGATCCAATTTCATAGCATCTTGGAACAATTAAACAATTGGTGCAATCTGACCCTCTCATTTTAAAGATACAGGAACTAAGGTCCACAAGCTTTCCAAGTTCACAGAGTGCAGCCTTGTCTCCTAGAACCATACGCCACTCTCTCAGTTGTAAATTTTTTTATTTTAACATTAGCTAAAACTTCCAACAATATCGTTTGCTGTCCAGAATATGGTAAGTAATGCAACGCTCAAGACTGCTGGCAAGGACAACATGTTGTGTGTTAACCACATAGCATGTCTTCGTTTGAGTTTTCCCCCAAACCAGACTCTGAGACAAGGATTTAAGTGCAAGTAGTTGATTCCAGAAGGGATGGAATGGAAGGGACATCAGAAAACTGGGAGGGCATGGGGAGGTGAGACAGTGATAGGAAGAAAGCCCATGAAGGTGGGGCAGTTTCTCATCTCACTGGAACACCCTAGATTGGACCCACTGGAAGCCAGGTAGCTGGGTTAATTACTCCCAGCTCCCACCCCTCCTCAAACATACTTGCTCAGGGGGCTGATGACTGAGCAGCATGTCCAACCTGCCAGCCAGGCTGCTAGCTGTGTTTCTTCAGACACAGCACCACGAGCAGAACATGGATAGGGGGAAGGTCCGGGCTGCAGGCAGCCTCTTTATCTCTAAGGTAGATGGAGGGGCATTCACAGACTCTCTCCCTAGCACTGTGTAGGCCATGAAATGCAAAGCTGTGTAAGGCATAATGCCTGATCTCAGGTCCCTGCAACAGGGAAGGACCTTTGCAATCATCTCACCAGAGGTTGGCAAGTATTTCCTGTAAAAGGCCAGATAGTAAATGTTTTGGTTTTGTGGGCAGTACGGTCTCTAGCGGGACTTCTCGGTTTTGCTGCTGTCATTGGAAAGCAGCTGTAGACAATATATCAAAAAATTGAGTGTGGCTGTGTTCCAAGGAAACTCTATTTACAAAAACAGGGGGGGGGGTTGGATTTGGCCCCAGGCCATAATTTGCTAACCCCTAATCTAAACAAATCTTTATTTTAGCATCAAGGAAACTGAGACCCACAAACCTGACAGCTGCTCAGGGTCACAGTTAGGGACTTGCTTTTGAGCAAGCTCAGGTTGTGAGTGAAGAAGCTTTCAGTCTAAAACAACCCAGGACTCTTTCAGTCCTCAAATTGCTTGTGTTTCAACCAACAGAGCCAATCAGAACTTAGTGTCATTGCTGGGGAGGAGTTGAGCTAAATGCACAAAACAAGACTTTTGACAATATGGGGCAGTACAGAGAAGCCAATCACGCTATGTAAGAAAGGTCTCCGAAAATCTCTGAGGTCTCCCCTAAAATGCAGTGCACATGGTTTCATGCACGCACGATTTTGGATATCTTCTGCTTTTGCCTTTAGATCCATTTTCCACTCATCTCCACCCTGCTCTAAGCCCCTGGAGAATGAACTATATGAACCACAACAGCAAGCTCCCATCCTTTGACTTCCTGTTGGGTTCACCAATGGCAGACACAGGGGGAAAAAGTAAGATCAGGAAATTTACTCTCTTATCTCCCTCCCTGTGGGGTCACCACCGACTGGCTGCCTCCCTCTACCAGCTTCCCACAAGCTGGTTCTGATACTGTTTCCTGCCCTTGTTCCTTCAAGCTTCAGAATGGTTAAGGCATCCCCTGATGCCACTTCTGGGGTTCTACATTATCTCTCATCCCTTCCCTACTTTATTCCCACACCTTTGTAAGAGACCCTGTATTAAATATCCCTCAAATTACCCTATTTCAACGTGCCACCTGTTTACCATTGGGCTCCTGACTGCCAAGATATAACATGTGTCAAATGAATGTCAAAGGCAGTATGTGCTATGGAACTTTGGAGGGAAAGGAGAATCCTCTCCTGGTTGGTTGAACAGAGAATGCTGAATGGGGCCTTGAAGATGAGCTGAAAGACATGCATGGGGAGGCCATGTCTGGAGGCAGAGGACTATGGTGGTATGTGTGTGGCAGTGGTCAGCTTCAAATCCTTCCCTCGGCCTCAGCAAAAGCAGGAAGCCCAGGAAATTAGTTCAGATCCCTTGAAAAGGCAAAAAGAACCTGCACTCCAAATGGGGAAAGAGTCTACCCCACAACCTGCCAGCTTTTGCCGCAGAGCTGCATGAGGAAATTAATCAGTTGCCTCATAGAGTGGGAGAGAGCAGGCATGCTCCCAGTGGGCCCCCAGTCCTCACCACAGACTTCTAGTCAATCCCAACATCTGTGGAGCAGTCAGGGAAAGGTTGCAATTCTTCCCAGCAGGGTGTGGGGTCAGATTCAGGGCCTGGTGTCACTGACAAGTCCTGCCCTGCCTTTGGGGCTAGACCCAAGGTCCTAGGCAAAGAGCCAGAAGCTGGAGAAACCTGCAAGAAACAGTGGTTGCCAGGCCCCAGAAAGAAGGTCCTTCTCTCTTGATGGACTATACTGGGAAGAAAGCTAACATCTTGGACACAAGAGAGCAAGGCATAAAAATCATGACCCCCATCCCTTCTCCCAGTACAAGCACAGAAACACTGAAAAGGAAAATACACACAGACACATAGACACTTTCAAAAGCCAGGACTCGTCATTCCCAAATGGATTACATGGCCAATTTAGCAGCCTCATCATGGATTACTTAGGCCCTGTTAGAGTCAGAGCTCTATGAATTGGATGCAAAATTCATGCAGATTTCCTATAGTTTATCAAACTGCTAACTCCCTGAAACCAAAACACAGAGCAAGAATGTGCCAAAGAGCTAAGGAGGGAGGAGATGAAAACTTTCTGAAGTTAACAGTGGATTGAGAACACAAGATTTAGCGCACTGCTCACTCAGCCCAGGGGTATTTTGGGGATGATCTGGTTCTTCTACTTGACCTTGGCCTCCAAGGCTGGAGATATTGCCCCTGGCTGTTTTTTATGGATTCATTATGCTCAAATGTCTTTTTTTCCTCTGCAGAGATTGGTGTTTTGAATCCATGCTGACTCTTGAGCTCTCTAAATTTACTACCTATGAAAGAGCAGTACTTCCTTAATTTGTAATTCCTCCAAAAGTGTGCCTAAATTGGGTATTCTGGAAAGTCTCTCTTCTGTCTAATCCCACTCATCAGCTAATTAGACTTGGGTCATTTTGCTTTAGAATCTCATCCGTCCAATTGACATATGTTTGCAGAGCATCTACCATGTGCCCAGAAGTAGATTCTCTGACTCCCTGCCACTCATTCCTTGGATTGTTTTGATTGTTCTTCCCTGTTTTTCCTCTTGACTTAACCATCTAAGTAGCTTTATTGGCCTGCAAAGGTGACATGAAAGTACCACCCTCCTTTCTTCACGTACGAACCATGGTGCAGAAGTATTTTACTCTCAAGGGACTGATTCAGAGCCGCAGTCTCACAGGGTGGAGGGGAGCATTGTGTTTCACAGACGTGGCCTGTGGTCCCCTAGCCTGGCAGTCTTGGGCACACAGATAAACCACATCAGAGTGGTTTATTAGGAGCCTTCAGCTCCTAATCTGTAGAATGGGGAGGATATCACTTCACTCAAAACCTTGTTGGTAGGTTAAAGAAAAACTCTCACATGTGACATGGAGCAGTTCTCCACATACACCCAGATCACTTGTCTGCAGAAACACAGCCATTTTTCCTGAAGAAGACACAAAACTGCAGGAGGCATGCTGGGGTTAGGAAGAAAAGAGTCAGGGATTCTTTGTCCTTCTAACACAATGTGGGTCATGAGGAGAAGACAAAATTAACCTACTGCCAAGTGCAGATTGCCCCACCTAGTTGGAATAACATTATCCTCTCCCCCTGGCCAGTCTTCCTTCAGAGAAACATCATGCTGATGTGCACAGAACAGACGTATTTCCAGAGCCACTGGAAGGATTAGACCCTTGCACTCGAATATCAGGTTAACATGCCACATTTAGCTGGTGTTATTTTATGGAATTATGGAAGATGTGTCAGTTTTTTCAGTGTTTACCCTCCCTCTGGACTAAGAAATAATTTCCTTCTAGACGTGGATGCGAATGTGGAGGCTGAGGGGTAAATGTGGTGTCCTACTGAGAATAAAACTCTTGCTAAGCTCAAGAGGCTCAAAACCTCTTGAGATTTTGAGATCCTTGAGAAGGATCCCTGGTTGGAAGCTGTGCAGAGGAGCCTGGCTGTTTAAAGTCACACTCTAGATCTGGGAGGGTGTTAGGGAGGGACCCCACAGGGGTAGACTCACAAGGGGGGCAGAGCACCCCAAGATGCTGGGGAGAGCATTTGGTCCCTCTTGTGCCCCCATCAGTGGAATCTGCAGTGACCAACTTGGACCCCACACTTGTTCTCCACAAGTTTGCTGGCAAATGGCTTATGCTCTGTGCTCCCCTTGGGGCCATGCTTCTTTTTTAAGGAATCAAAAATTTGAAGCCTTCCAGAATCCTGTGTGGCAGGTGGTGGCAGTTTGGTCAAGGATTCTACTGTGATCCAGTCCGGAACCCGTGCCACTTGTCTGAAATTTAGTACATCCTGACTAAAGCCTTAAACCTTCCTTCTGACAGAACTTGAACTAGAGACTGGCACTTGCCAAAGGCTTTTCTGCTCAAAAATAATTTTTGTACAAGGACAGAGCTGTTGTTCTGAGAAGCTCTGAGCAGGTCTGGAATCTTCTCTCTCACAGGCAGGTTCTATGTAACCAGCCACTCCCCATCCTCAACCCCATCCATCTCTCTGCATCTCTGGGGGACACACTGGCCCCCTCAGACACTCCAACAGAAACCAGGAAACAGTGGACAGGACCTTTGGGGCAGTGCTATGAATACCCTCTTTCCGAAAGGATCAGGACAGGCACCGAAGCTGTCTGATCCCATATTTAGTGCTGTTTTCACTTGCTCTTGGAAGCTATTTGGATGTCCCTCTGCATTCCTGGAGATCTTCAGAAGTTTTCCAAAGATCCACCTCCTTTTTCTTTGTTTCACAAGGTATTCAGAGCCCCCAACCTCCTCCCCCACCCCCATGAGCCCCTGTCCTCAGCACTTTCCCTTGCCATCCTCCTCCCCAGACACACTACCCATGCCCTTTGGGGCACACTCGGCCCTTTCCCAGATCTGCTGGTGATGTCCTGGCCCTTTGGAGAGATCCTCACAGCAATTCTCCCTCTGGATTCAGGACCACCTCAGCATCGGGACCATTCTGACAGGTGTGGTGCAAACACTGCTCGGCATTAGGTAAGAAATATTAGAGATTGAGGGAGTATGTATCCAATCAATAAGGTTCACTGAACATGAATTCTTTGCACAGTACATCGTGAGGTTCTGTGAAAGAACAGAAAATATGATCTTCAATTCTTGCTTTCAAGAAGCTCAGTCTGATCGTGCTGATTCTCTTTCACTCTGCAGACTCTGGGAGCTGTTTCAGGTAGAAGGGCTCTGTGATTTAGGGATTCGGTCTTCATTACCCTTTTATCAAATAAGGACAGAGAGATTTCCACAGGTGACAGCTTATTCAGGGTCCCAACCGGGGGAACATGGTAGGCTGTGATGCAAAGTCAGTGTGTCTGACCCAAAGCCCAGTGCCCTTCCCACCCAATTGGACTGGAACATCATTACCAGGATGGGATGTTTACACCTGAGCTCACATTTGTTGGGACTTGCAAGTTGAGCGGTAACGTAATAAAAGTAGCTGTTCCTGGAAGAGCTTCTGGAATCCATGTATGAGATGGACTGGGAAGAGGAAGAGTAAAGATTGAGTCGCCATCTAAGGAACTGTTAAAAGAATCAATATGATTAGGTGACTTAGTGCTATAAATCCTCTTCCAGGACTGCGATACTGTGATTTATAACAATAATTATATATTTGGTCTTCCTTCTGATACAGGCACAGAGCTCCTAACACCCAAATTTCCTAAGTGCTGAAGGCCATAAAGTGTCTTTTGTTATGTTAATGCAGTGACTTTTGGACTGTCCCCAGGTTCCCTTAGGTTGGAGCTGATTGCTGGGGAACCAACCATGTGATTGGAGGGTTGCCTCTTTCAGTCCCACCCCTTGACCTCCTGGGAGGGGAGACAGGCTGGAAGTTGAACCTAGCATCAATGGCCAATGATTTAATCAATCATGCCCCTGTAAAGAAGTCTCCATAAAAACCCAAAGATCTGGGTTTGGAGAGCATATGAGTTTGTGAACTTGTGGAGATCTGGGGAGTGTAGCACACCCAGAGAGGGCGTGGAAGTTCTCTGCCCTTTCCCCATACCTTGCCCTATGTATCTCTTCCATCTGATTTTCCTATTAAAATGACTGGTAGTCTAGTAACTAGAATATTTCTTCTCTGAGTTCTGTGAGCCACTCTAGCAAATTAATCAAACCGGTGGAGGTCATTAGAACCTCTGGTCAATAGCCAGTTGGTCAGAGCACAGGTGACAACTTGGACTTGGGATTGGCATCTGAAGTGGAGTTGAAGGGGGGAAATTTTGTAGGACTGAACGTTGAACCTGTGGGATCTGACACTATGTCCAGGTAGATAGTGTCCGAATTGAGTTGAATTGTGGAATTCAACTTTTGTAGAAGCAAAAAGAATTGCTTGGTGGTGTGGGGAAACTCCCTTTTTTCTCACGCTGGAATCACTATGAAAACTTTTTAAGGGCAAAGCTAAAATCAGCCTTTTGTCAGAGGATGGAATTGACTTTTCCAAGTGAGCCCACTGAACATCTACTCTCACAGCCCCTAGGGTGAAACTTGATCTCAAGCAGCTCCTTTTGATGCTCTTCTGCCTGCAGACCCAGGTCTGCTGTCCTTATTTTAACAAGGCCACTGAGTTGGAATTTCACATTTACTTCTCCTTGCTATCACCCTGTATTCAGAATGAGAATCCTGAGAGGGGTTTCACAGTCAGCCCACACTGTCCACCACTCCGTGCTCTACTCTTTTGATAGTGGAGTTGTGATCTACTCTGTCAGTAGCCCATGATGCCCCTTGATGGCTCCTGCCTTCCTTTCCACACCCCAAGCTGAGCATACTGCTTCACTTCTAGGAACTCATCGCTCACCCAGTGTTTGTTGAGTGCCTGCTCTGTGCCAGGCACTTTTTGGAGCCCTGAGATACATTGATGGCACCAAACACCCTCTACTTCTGGGTTTACCATCTGTGAGAGAGTGACAGGCAGTACTCACTTCAAGTGAGTAAAAATGAAACTACCAGGGGCACCTGGATAGGTCAGTCGGTTAAGCGTTTGGCTCTTGATTTCGTCTCAGGTCATGATTTCTCAGTCCGTGAGACTGAGCCCCATGTTGGACTCTGCACTGACAGTGCAGAGCCTGCCTGAAATTCTCTCTCTCTCTCTCTCTCTTTCTACTTCTCTCTCTTTCTCTCTCAAAATAAATAAATAAACTAAAAAAAAAAAAAAGAAGAAACTTCCACGTAATTCATCACAGGACACTGTGAGGAAAGAACTTTGGCAAGAGGTGGGGAGTACTAGTGAAGGCCTTTTAAACTGGGGGCTGAGGCCTGAATGACAGGGAAGTTTAAGCCTTATGAGAAGCTGGAGGAGGAAACTGCCAGCCAGAGCGGACAGCTCCTGACAGCTCCTGCAAAAGCCCAAAGGCAATAATGACCTTCTGTGTTTGAGTAACATGGAGGCAGACATGTTGAGGCAGACTCAATAGCATGAGCAGGCCTAATACTCAGCCAGTAGGTTCTACTGCCCAGGTGCTTGTTTTTTGATTAACATCTGTTCTGATTGACCAATTGTCCATTCTAATTGGATAGGTGTATGAGAACCAGAAAGTGAAAATTTTCAGTATCATCATGTGACGTGACCTGAGGTCAGAGAGGTAAGGGGAGCCTGGGTGACAGTCAGCTTAAGCATCTGACTCTTGATACTGGCTCAGGTCCTATCTCATGGTCCTGAGATTGAGCCCCAAGTCTGGCCTGCACTGAACGTGGAGCCTGCTTGAGATTCTTTCTCTTCCTCCCTCTCTGCCCCTTCCATGCATTCTCTCTCTCTCTCTCTCTCTCTCTCTCTCTCAAAATAAAAAAAAAGGGGGGGGGGGGGGGTGAACAGGGTCTGGATCATGCAGGGTCTTGTGGGCCATAGCAAGGAATTTGGATTTTATCCTAGATTTAGTGGAGACTTCTAAGCAGATGAGTGAAGTAGACTACTCATATTTTTAAAAATAGTGTGAGCTGCTATTTGAAAATTGATTGGGGGACAATATCTCCTGTAGTTCTGATAGATGAAAATATTTTGAGTCATGGCAGTGGGTATGGGGAGACGGGGGCATTTAGGGTATGTCTTAGAGATAGACTTGGTTGTTCTTAATGATGTATGGGAGGTGGGGGGCAAAAGAATGAGAAATTAAGGACCCCTATGTTTTTGGCCTCAGGAACTACATGAACAGTAATTTAATTTGCTAAAATTGGACAGAATATGGCAAGGGTAGGTCAATGAATGTTTTTAAATAAATAAAAATTATCATTGATTGGCCTCACAAGAAACTCTGTGGTTTGTGGAGCACAGCAAGCAGCCCATACTGTTATACTTTAAGCAGGTTAAAGTTGTATAATCCTAAACAGCAGGATTTCATCAGTCTCTTGGCTCCCATGCCCACCCCACTGCAGATTTTCACCAGCAGGGTCTAACCTCAAGGATTTTCCATGGTGCACAGAAGACTTGTCCAGATTTGTACTAATGGGGACAGTGTGTCCTAATGGTGGTAGTCAGGAGTGGGAACTGTTCTCTGCTCCCAGCCTGTAGCAATTACAAACGGCAGGGCCACCAGGGACCTAGGGTCTGCAGCTGGTTACAAAAGAACATCTCGGATGAGGTCTCAAAGTTCGGTTCTTTTCCCCTTCACTGTTTTTTTTTCCAAAAGGACTAGATGAATTTAGTTCTAGGTCAACCTGTCCTTTTACCCTTTCAGCTTATCAACCTTCTGTTTCTCCCATCCCTTTTATCTCTGCTACAAGAAGATCCTGCTTTGAGTTGTGCATTCCAATTTGCAAAGTTCCTTTCTGCGCATCATTTCATTTGATCTTCTCAACAAGTAAAGATATTATTTCCATTTTACAGATAAAAACCTGAAGCTCAGGGGCTATCACTTGCCAAAGCCATAAAAATAGAACCCATAATTTTCCCTCAGATATCCCTTCCTCCAATTTACTCCATACCAATAATTGGATCTACCAATTACTCAATGATCTGTGCCAGAAGCCTGGGTGATGCTTTTGACACTGCCTCTTCCCCAGCCTTTATCTCACCAATTGCCAAATCCTGTTATCTTTATCTCCTAAATATTCTTCTCCATCTCCACCATTGGGACTACCATCTAGGTCACATATCTTTTTCTGGAACTGATAAAAGAGTCTCCTATCTGCTCTCCCAACACCACTCTTTTTTTTTAAATATTTATTTTATTTTTGAGAGAGAGAGAGAGACAGAGAGGTGGGGAGGGGCAACAAGAGAGGGAGACACAGAATCCAAAGCAGACTCCGGGCTCTGAGCTATCAGCACAGAGCCTGACGTGGGGCTCAAACTCACAGACTGCGAGATCATGACCTGAGCTGAAGTCAGATGATTAACCAACTGAGCCACCCAGGCACCCCTCCCAACACCACTCTTTCCCT
Organism: Prionailurus bengalensis; assembly: GCF_016509475.1. NCBI lineage: Eukaryota > Metazoa > Chordata > Mammalia > Carnivora > Felidae > Prionailurus > Prionailurus bengalensis. Next base: position 41,643,398 of record NC_057344.1, on the reverse strand, counting down.
ACTTCTGTCCATCTTTCATACTATGTTGAAAATTGTTGCATAAGTACAAATCTAATCGTGTCATTCCCTAATTTAAAACTACTTACAAAATCCCAGTTATTAGTAGTAAAAAAGAAAAGAAAAGAAGAAAATGCTTGACATTGCTCCCAAGCACTTCATGGTTGAGCACTGCCAACCATTTCATCATCAACTGCATCTTCATCCCCTAACTCTTAGCTTCCATATCTTTCTCCACGTTCCAGCCACATTGACCTTCCTTCAGTTCTTCAAGTGTTCTAACCATTTCCAACCTCAAGACCTTATGCTTGCTGTTTCCTGGCCTGGAATGTTCCTCCATTCAGTCCAACATCACTTTGTTTATTTAATTTCTACTCAGGCTTTGGGTGTCAGCTTAAATGTTCCTTCCTCAGAAAAACCTTCCTCAATCCTCCAGATGAGGTCAAGTTGTTCTCTTAAATATTTTCATATTTCCTCATATTTCTCCTTCATGACACATATCACACTTAGAATTCACTTATTATTTATGTAATTGTAAAAGTTACCCATTGCCACAAAAATAGTGCCTGGCAAAACTCAGTGACTTCAAACAGCAATCATATTTTCATGGATTTGCAAATCAGCTAGTTGTGGCAGAATTGTGTGTGTGTGTGTGTGTGTGTGTGTGTGTGTGTGTGTTGGGACAAAGAGCAATACTAAGGAGCTTAGTTCATATATGTTTGAAAATCCAGAGTTTTAGTTCTAGTTCCAGTTCTAGTTCTAGTTCTCTGAGTCTCTTGACTTGAAATCCTAATTTATGTTGTATGTTTTTGCACAAAAAGTATTTACTTTGCCACATTCACCTCTGCTACACCACATGCCATTCACTCCTACACTTCCAATAGAGTGGCATTGCAATAGAGACTGTGATGGTTAATTTTACATCAACTTGACTTGGCCATCTGGTGCCCACATACTTAGCCAAACATTATTATTAGTGGGAGGGTTTTTTTGAGTGAGATTAGCATTTAAATTGGCAGATAGAGTAAAACAGATTGCCTTCTCTGATGTGGAGGCCTCATCCAATCCACTGAAGACCTGAATAGAACAAAGTTGCTGTTCCTCTCCGGAATAAGAGAGAATTCCTTCTGCCTAAGAGCCTTCAAACTGGGAAATCAGCTTTTTTCTTGCCATCAGAAACTGAAACATCAATTTTTCCTGGGTCTTGAGCCAGGTCTCAGACTGGAACTACACCATCAGCTCTCCTGGTTGTCAGGCATCTGGACTCAGACTGGAATCACATTGTCAACTCTTCTGGGCGTCCAGCTTATAGATTCACCCTATAGATCTTAGGACATGTAGGCCAATTTACTAAAATAAGTCCCTCTCTCTCTCTGTCTATAGACACACACATACACACACACACACACACACACACACACACACACCTCCTATTGGTTCTGTTTTTCTGGAGATTTCTGACTAATATAATGACCATCTCAGTTTGTGGTGATTCAGAGTTTGGAATATGTGAAGTGTGTAGGATGGATGATGGGTTTTGTTAGTCACATCCTTGGTGAGGGACAGGGACCCAATACAGATGGGCTGGCCATCATTGCTGCAAGTCTGGCCCTGTCTAGTCTGTGTTAATATCAGGCCTCACAAAAAGCAGGATGCCTGACACAGGGTTGGGCTAAGCACACTGGAAGTGGGTGAAGTTTATCTGGTGGCCTATCCTTCTGGATCTCCTCTCACCAATTTTTCTCTGCATGTGTATTGCCTGAAACACTTAAGAAGAGAGAGAGAGTTCTGGAAGACAGGAAATCCTTGAAAATCTCAGGAATAATCACTTAAAGTAGATTCTGGTATTGTGTTATGTTCGTGGACAAAGGGCATGCTTTGGGAAGCAGGATCTTCCTCCAGGCCACACAGAAGGCAGGTCTTGTGCTCCAGGTTTGTCATCGTGGATATGGATGACCTTGAGCCACACACGGTTCCCTCAACTTAGCTGTTCGTTTGAATGATCTGGTCCTATATAAAAATATACCAATGGCTTGAAAAAGAAGAAAGAACCTTCCTGAAGCTGCAGCTGTCAGGAAGGGTCATGTTTTCTGTACCCTGGCAGGAGATTGATCTGGAACTCTTGCAAAACTCCCAACAATTTAGTCTTAAATTGCTCTGAAGTGGGAGCACCTGGGTGGCTCAGTCCATTAGGTGTCCAACTTTTGATTTCAGTTGGTGAGATTCAGTCCCCCATCAGGCTCTGTGCTGACAACATGGAGCCTGCTTGGGATTCTCTCTCTCCCTCTCTCTCTGCCCCTCCCCATGCTCTCTCAAAACAAATATAAATAAATAAATAAATAAATAAATAAATATTTTTAAAACATTGATCTAAAGTGAAATTCTGTATTTCCTATCTTTGGCTTTACTTTCTTCTAGTCAATATTTATTCTACCATTTCCAGGATGAAGATTATTCTTTTTAGTGGAAAAGACATGGTAACTAAAACTAGCTCTGTGCTCTCATAAGGTAGAGTAGAAAAAGGAAGATTATACTAACAATAGTAGAGTTGGGTTCTGGTCCCACTTAACCACTAACTTCTCACCTCTTTGACCTTCTTAAGGCACATAAACTCACTGCACACCATGCATAAACTGTGCACCAGCAAGGGAAGGGCAGAGCCAGGGAGAGAGAGAGAATCCCAAGCAGGCTCTGCACTGTCAGCACAGAGCCCGATGCCAGGCTGAAACTCACCAACCATTTGATCATGACCTGAGCCAAAGTCAAGAGTCAGATGCTTAACCAACTGATTCACCCAGACACCCCAGCAGCTGAGGCTTTTATCCGGCAATGCCCAACATCCTCTTCCTTTCATTTCTCCCACAGTTCCCACAAGATAGTGTTCAGCCCTGGTAGAGAGAATTAAAGCCAGTGCAACCATTCCCACATGATCTATCCCATCTTTCAAAAGTTGAAAGAGATTGAGGCAAAACTCACACAGGTTGGATTTTCAGCAGTCTCCCCCATTGCTTCTTCGGTGTAGAGGGAAATTTCAACACTTTAATACTTCATGTGAACACAACCATGGCAAGATCCACATCCACATCCAGCTTTTTGTTGGGATTTCTCTGTGCTAATCGATGAACTCTGTGCACAATTTAGCGTTGTCCAGCCTCATTCAGCAAGCACAGTCAGCCCGGTGCTAATAACACCCTTGACGGCACTTCTGTAGCATGCTTCCATTGCCTCTTAAGCCGTTACCCCTCTTCTTCATTCTGGAGCCCCGGTTGCTTATGATTACTGTCATTGTCCAGAGAAGCACAAGAATTTTGCCTGGAGGGAAGAAAGAAAGAACAAAGTGTGCAGTGCTAAAGGAAAGGGGGAGGGAGCGAAGGAGAAAACTGAAAGAGAGCAGAGGTTTGGCTGGAGCTAATGCTCTGGGGGCGGTGGCTAACAAACTCCCTGAGCCCGCGAGCAATGGCAACAAAGGAAGAAAGTGCAGCCAGCTGGCTAAGTGGCCCTAGAAATCAAGAAAACTCTGGACCCATTGGTACTCAAGAGTGACCTTTAGGGTAAAGAAAAGAGAAAGGACCTTCCATCAGCCAGGCCTAATGAAAGAGTAACAGCCTCTGTTTAACAGATGGAGGGAAGAGAGTGAAGAACTCTGGACATCAATCTCCAGGGTGTGGATGAAGAAGACAGCCAATCCTAGAGGAGCAGAACAGGTCAGGAACCACACGGAAGTCCATGTGGGCAGCTCAGAAATGTTGCCTTTGGGTGGAGAGGGGATTAAACAGACCCAGTAGCTCTGAAGCTTGTAGAGGTAGAAGTGATGAATCTTTGCTCTGCAGAGTTTGGTCGAGTCCATTCATGTTTTCCAGATAAGTGAGTAAGGGAAAGATTGGTGCTAAGACAGTACAGAATGTCCAAGGGGGTCTTCCATTTCTTTGTCTTAGAGGCTCAAAATAAATATTAATGACATTTGAAGTGAGCCTGAAGTTACCCTGGTTTGAGCTTTGTTTAGGCCAAGGACAAATATTTGAACGAGCTTACACCAGAACATTGAACTGGAAATACTTCTGTCTATTTCAGATTTAAAACCACCCTCAGAATTAGGTTCATGTTTAGCAGGAGAAGGAGGTGGTTAGGGGTAGTAACTCTTTTCTTTGGATCTGATGCAGCCCTCACCTCTGCAGAAAAAATAATTGCTTCCCTTACAACACCTCCCATTTAAAATCTAAGATCTGATGAGAATAGAGGCCATCTATAGCTTCCTCTACTACTCAAGAAAAAGAGAGGCAGAAACCCCTATCCCCTAGTCAAGGTGTGAGGTTAGACAGAAGTCTTAGGAAACGGCCCAGATGGACTGTGGCATGATGAGAGAGACTTGCAGATAATGCGGGACATTTATAGGCATTCTTTCCAGAGGGGCTGCCTTCCCAGGCTCTGCCCCCTCTGACTTTGAGAGTGAGGTAAGTCCCATTCCCCACTCTAATCAAGTACTATAATCTTCCCATTAGTCTAGCACTTCTCAAAACTCTGGAGAAGCCTGTGACATGATATCTGTGTCTTGGGTGACCAGAAGTACCACCATTTTTCCCAGAAGCTGGATGGACCTAAGGAATAAAAGCAAATCCCTCTGTGAGCTCTCTCATAGCCACACAAATATTTTACATGTGAAATCAGATTAAAAATTTAAAAACATGGTTGCTTTGAAAAAAAATACTTTTCAAAATGACAGTCCTTCTGTGTTATGCTGGGGAAGGTGCAATGAAGGTAAGAGGCTGTCCTACATATATGAGTCTTGGTTGGAAGAGGTTAGGGGCTGATTGAAAGGGAAAGCAAGCTTCTCTTGGGGCTTGTAAACAATATGAATTTACTCCACAAATCTTGGGTACAGCAACTACTCATTTCTTTATTTCTCTAAATGAACTTACATCTGACTCAGCCTCCTAAATCAGCTTAGCTTCAAATCCTTTCGGGTCATTAAAAAAACAAAAACCAGGATTTATATGATCCAAGAAACAGGAAGTACCTCCTGCCTTCAGTACCTGCTGGTCATCAGGTTGATGCTCAGAGTCCAAGCCAGTGCGGTCCCTTCCAAGACTGCTCCAGTCCCCCTCCCCCAAGCCAAGAAAGAAGCCCCAGGAACCCTTCATAGTTCTGAAGTACATGAACTTCTTGTTCACCCCAGACATCTCCACATTCATTCTGTCCAAGGTCCTGCCACCTCCTGCCACTGTGTACAGGCAGAGCATGGGTCTTCACTCCCAAGGATCCCAAACACCCCTCCTTCTTCCACTCTAGGCATCTTTTCTTGGTTTAGGCAACCCCTCCCTTCAACCTGAGAGATCCCACTCTGGGATAAGCCAACTCCTCCCCTGCACAAGCCCATGCTTGTTTCTCCCCTGGGGCAAGAGAAGTCCAGCTCTCCAGAGCACAGAGTCCTAACTGTCCTCAAAGGAGGTGGGAAATACCACTCATTCTTTCAGAAGGCTCCTCTAGGCTGGGAAACAACAGGGAATGAATTCCTCAGTCAGGCTGTACAGCCATGCACTGTATAAGGGAACTGCCTACTCCTGCCCCATCAGTGGTTTCCTGGCCTCCTTGTGCCTATAATTTGGGGAAGGAAGGAAGCCTGGGGTCTCAGCTCTATTCTCCTCATGTTCATTACACAAAGTCACTGACCCAAAGAAGCAGGGAAGGCTGGATGCAGTCAGGGCCCTTCTCCCAAGCCCTGGGAGAATGCCTTTGCTGGGAGGAGGTGCCTTTTCCTAATTCACACAAAAGCACTGTGTAGGCAGACAGGGAGCAGCCCTGGACCCATAAGTCTGTATGGCCCTCAGGTGTCAGGGGCTGCCTGCCCTGGACAATGTAGAAGAACTCCCCAGGGCTCTGTGAGATTTAGACTTAGCACAGGAGTTTCACCAGGAAAGAAGAAATGGGAAGAGACCTGCCCAGCCCAGTAGTCTGACAGGATGGGAGAGAGCCCACATGCTTGAAGGATGTCACCCACCCCAGCCATCTCTGTGGTGGGTCAGGCCAGGCCAAAAGAGAACACTTCTCCCTTGGATTGTCTCTTCCTGGAAAGCTTTTCTCCAGCTGGGCCAGCGTGCTCAGCATGCTTGGAAAACCCTGAAATAGGAACCGAGAAACCTGGGTTGTTATCTCCTTCAACCAACTTTGGAAAACAATTTTTCTTCTCCAAACCTCAGTTTCCCCATCTCTAGAGTACCAAGTCCCACACAGAGTAGTTGGACAATCACATGAAACAAGATGGATAAAATCGATATGAAAAATACAAAGAAGTACACAAACACAAAATAACAGAGTGGCGCTGTTATGTTTAAGGGTCCTGTCCTCTTCTTTCACTCTGATCTTTGCTCCTGTAATAGGTCCGACACAAAGAGAGAGTGAAGGCATCCATAAGGAAGCTATAGGAACTATTTGTTGATGCGAAACCAAAAGTCCCCCATTTCAGCTTGACAGGAGAATATAAATGAGTTCTTCCACTCTCTCAAAACTCCCAACCCCAGTTTCCAGGAGCTTCAGACAATTTGTCTATTTGGGCTGAGTCTTGTGGTGATCCTTTCCCCATCTGTCTGGAGCCACCCAGGGACAGCAGCCCATGGGGGCTGACCCTCCAGAAGCCTTCATCCTTCCCAGTCACATCTGGGCCATGTGCCCAGCTTGGGGGAGAAAAGGATCTGGGAGGAGGGGTGTTAACACAGGGACCTGGAGGCAAGAAGGAAGGACAGCCAACCATTGGTGCCCCCTCCAGAGAAGACTTGGACTCTATAAATAGTTTCATGATGTCAACCCCAGAACAAAGGCTTCTTTGGCTTCAGGAGTAAAAAATTTCACTTTGGAATTCGACTGAAGGCTTTGTTACAAATACTTCATATGACAGAACCTATTAATATCTCTACCTAATTGCTCCCAGTTTTGTAATCTCTGTGGCAGAAATTCCAGCCAGGTCAATTAGGGGGAGTGGATTTGCTCTATCGGGGGCCCCCCAGGTTCCTGTAAATCAAGTCCTGTTGGCATTTTACCCAGCTCAGCAGCCTGTTGCTGTAACATGGTCTAAAGTCTCCTTTACCAGCCCAACCTATTGGCTTCTGATGTTGGGGAAGACAACAGGAAATTAGGGAGGGAGACAGAAAGAAATGCACTTCATGTTAAAATGAGGCAGAATCTCAGACAGCAAGCATGTTTTAGTGAATTTGCTTCTGGCTGGATGCAAGGAGTTGCTAAAAGCTCTGGTCCTATGCTTTATAAAATGTATCAATCAAAATCTGCCCAGTGGCTTTTCTTAGTGAAGCTCCAGGCCTCAGGTGGGATTGTCAGCCTCTCTCTTCTCCCACAGGAAAACCCAAGATCATCATGAGCAGAAATGATGGAAATTGAGAATTCAGAAAATGGTGGCAGGAGCATTTGACCCATAGCTCTGGCCCAACAGTACACTTCCAGAGAGAAAATTCCTTTGAATTTATATCTGTAAGGGCCTCCACAAATATAAAAGCTTTATTAAAATGAATATGAATCATTTCCTCCATGCACCACAGGTTAGGGCTAGGTGACTGAGGATCATCTAACACCTGTTGTCCGAGTAGTCATCTGAAACAGCTAATATCAGTGAATGTAAATGATATTAAAGTTTAAGAATATTCCCAGAGTTGAGGGGGAAACAGACTACCCCCACCCATACATAGATTCAATGGCAAGTTACACACGAGCAGAGCAGAATGCATGCTCAACCTGGTCAAGCACTGTTCTTTAAATGGAGATGGAAATTCTCTTTCAAGATCTTATTCTTCTGTTGGTTTTTGTGTATTTGCTTGCTGACTTAGTTTCTTCTTTAATTAATTATTTTTAATGCATTAACTGACTCATTCATCAAGAAGTTTTTGAGGGACTCTTCGATTCCAGCTTCTATACTAAGTGCTAAGAATTCAATGAAGAGCAAAACTGGCAAGAATTCCTATCTCTCTGGTACTTACAGTCCAACTGGGTGGGGGCTGGAGAGAGAGCAGAGATCTTCAGAGGGTGTGATGAGGCGCTGCATTGTATGTGATGGCTTTTTGCTTTGGGGTTTGACTTTTGTTGTTGCTGTTGATATTGCTGCTGCTGTTGTTGTTGTTGCTGTTGCTGCTGCTGTTGTTGTTTGGAAGATGAGCATCTGAAAATGGTGGTTTGGGATATAGTTCTTTAAACTATAAGTTTTACTTGTTTCAATGACATCTCAGACTGTAACTAAAAGCTCCTCTTGGCTGAAACCACTCTAATGATCTAGTCCAAAATGTTTGGAAACGTCAGGAAGATGAGTGCATAAGCTGCTGTCACCAATGTTAAGTCAGAGCTCACAAATAACCGGCCAATGACCTCTGATGCTGCACGCCCATGTGCTATGGTGCTGTCTTCTTTGCCAGACTCTGCAATGGTCCCTGTGGATCATTAGTCTGGTGATTGCCCCGAATAGATGTCTCTTCTTTTGAGTAATGACATTTTCCTGGGGACTGAGCTGTATGTACTCTGGCACCTCACACCAAGAACTTAGGTCTAGAATGAAAGCCAATTAGAGGTGGGGTGGGGGTGGGGTTCTGCATGAGCCCCTTCTAAATGCATTAGTTGCTAAAGTGCAATGAAGCTCCTTATAATCAGGTATGGAAACTGAAGCCTAATTGAACACTATCTATGGTGTTTTCTACCCAACCTGGGGAGCAGTTGCTTCAGAAACAGTCCTGTCCTATGTGGACTTGCTTCTTGGGGCTACAGCTAAGAAACCATCATTTAATTGGCCTTCCCAATTTAACCTGCCATTAACATCAGTCTTCCTTCTCTTCACCCATCAGAAGCCTTTCCTTGGGGTCTCCCAATTGTCTATCCTCTTTGAGTCTCAGAGCCCAACTTCCAGGTAAGATGCTAGGTCTGGAAAAAGTGGCAGTCTGAGGGAGGGAGCCATGTTGGAACAGTGATTGTTGGGAAATCACTCAGGAATGTGGGGCAGCAGGGGACTGGGCCATCTCCTAAGTTTCTAGCCCAAGGCAACATTTACCCTTCCATCGTCTAGAAACTTGGAGGTGGTTTTCTATTTACCTTCTGGAGAAAATAAGTTCCAAGCCTAGAATTGGCAGGGTTCCTAAAAGCTGTTAATATTCTTCCTTCACCATTTCATAAATTTTCCTCTAATGCATCCCCTTACTAAAGCCAAACAGATGAATTTTATATTCCTCTCTCTCCTTCTCCTTCCTCTTTTTCTTCCTTTCTTCTCTTCTCTTTCTTCTCCTTTCTTCTCACCTCACTCTCCCCCTAGTAGGGGGAATGTGAAGGGCACATGGGCCTCAGACTTTCTGTTTATGCAAAGGAATTATTCTCAAGGCAACAATTTTCCCAACAACAATGTAATTATGAAATATTACCCAAACACATTGGGTATTATTGAATGTGCCATTTCTGGATCCTGGCCAAGAGCTTTGGCAGAAACAGGACTCAAAGGAGGAAAAGAGGGAGAAAAATTATGAACATGTCTCCCCTTCAGTCCTGCTGTTGAATTAAACCACATGTAAGTTTTTCTAGAAGAGTACGCAGAAAGGAACAGCTCCAAAGCACATGTTTCAGAGGAGAGGTCTTGTCTCGGGGATTTTGAAAATTAGTGGCTGAAACAATATAACATGAAGTTCAGGAGCATGTGGAAGTTATTAAGTGCTATTGCCATGTACGGTAAGGGTTGTTAATCAGCACCTTACTACTGGCTACTTAGAGATAGGATTTGAGTAAACACGGAATTGTGCTCAATAACTATACCAGAGATTGTGAGGACCCTGGTCGACAGGGGTAACATTCATCTTCAGAAAAGAGTTGGGGTTAATGACGTGACAAATCCCTAAGTAAAATAAACCCTAGAGGGAGAGCAGAGCTGAAACCTCATCGACAAGGTTGTAATTGTATATGCCTGGGGCTCAGAGGAGTCTCTGGCATTTCTTCCTGCCTCTAGTATCATGACATCACAAAGAACCACCCAAAAACTAGGATGTGTTCAGCCATCTTGTATTTCAGTCATTCATTCATTTGTTCATTTATAAATGTATTCATAAATGTATTTATAAATTTTTTAACGTTTATTTATTTTTGAGAAAGAGACAGAGAGACAGAGACAGAGTGTGAGCAAGGGAGGGGCAGAGAGAGAGGGAGACACAGAATTGGAAGCAGGCTCCAGGCTCTGAGCTGTCAGCCCCGAGCCCCATGTGGGGCTCGAACCCACAAACTGTGAGATCATGGCCTGAACTAAAGTCGGACGCTTCACTGACTGAGCCATCCAGGTGCCTCATTCATAAATTTATTTAAATGATAGCTATTAACTACTATGAACACATACTATAGATTTTATAAAGATCTGGTCCCTACTCTGAAAAGAATTATTACTTAGTGAAAACAGAAAACTTATAACTACAACAAGCTAAATTAACAACACAAAACAAAACAAAAATGAATAAATATATATATATATATATATATGTGTGTGTGTGTGTGTATAATGCATGTAAGTACATAATAATTCCAACCAGAAATTTCCAGGGACTTTAGAGGAGGAAGGCAAGAGCACTGTCATCCAGGTAAAATGAAAGGCATGGAATGTTATTTGGGCTACAGATGGGCGGAAGAGAGAAGAGTCATTCCAGGGCAGATAAACCAGTTTCATAGTGGTGGTGAAACCCTTCCTTTTTTGCTCCATTCATATGTAAAAGCCATGTAAGAGCTCTGCCATCAAGGACAGGACTGGCCGGATGACCTTGACATTGATGAGAGCTGCCAGAAAGAATGGCCAGAGAAAGTGTTAATCAGTTCAGTGTCCAACTTTGGCTTAGGTCATGATCTCATGGCTCGTGAGTTAGAGCCCTGAATCAGGCTCTGTGCTGTCAGCTCACAGCTCATAACCTGGAGCCTGCTTCAAATTCTGTGTCTCCCTCTCTTTCTGCCCCTCCCCAGCTCGCTCTCTCTCTCTCTCTCAAAAATAAATAAAAGTGTTGGGGTGCCTGGGTGGCTCAGTCGGTTAAGCGTCTGACTTCGGCTCAGGTCATGATCTCACTGTGAGTTCAAGCCCCGCGTCAGTGTCTGTGCTGACAGCTCAGAGCCTGGAGCCTGTTTCAGATTCTGTGTCTCCCTCTTTCTCTGACCCTCCCCCATTCATGCTCTGTCTCTCTCTGCCTCAAAAATAAATAGAAGTTAAAAAAAGTTTTTTAAATAAATAAAAGTGCTAAAAAAATTAAAAAAAAAAAAAAAAAAAGAATGGCCAGAGACGGTTAGGTTAAAATAAGGCCATTATGGATGCCCTAATCTACTTTGAGTGGCGTCTTTATAAGAAGACATCAGAACACACAGAGACACACCAGAGGAGCACACACACAGAGATGACCATGTAAACAAGCAGCAAGAAGGAGGCCTTCTGTAGGCAAGGAGAAAGACCTCAGGAGAAACAAAATCTGCTGACACTTTGATCTTGGACTTCTGGTCTTCAGAACTGTGAGAAAATAAATTTCTGCTACATAAGTCATCTAGTCTACAGAATTCTTATGGCAACCCTAGTAGAGCAAAACATATGACTTATCATTTCATCTGTTAATGTAAATAACATGAATAGATTTTAAAATGTTAATCCATGAATGTATTCCTAGGATAGACTAAAGTTATTTAGAATATATTTTTAATAGATTTTACTTAGGATTTTTACACCTATATTCCCAAGTGAGATTGGTCACAATTTCCTTACTTATATGTTTATTATTTTGTTTTGTTATTAAATATAAAGGGATATTTACAAAATGAATTGAAGATCATTCTGCTTTTCTATATAATGGGAAAAATTGAATAGCATTTAGTAGAATTCACCTAATCCTGTGGGGAGAAAGAAAGATGGGAAAGAATAGATTTTTTTTAAACACTGATTCAACTTTTATAAAGATTATAGGTGTATTCAGTTTCTATATTTCTTTTTGAGACAGTTTTATTAAATATATTTTCTGGGGATTTTTAAGTTTTGTCTAGGATCATTATACAAGAATCAATTGCATTCACAAATAGCAGAAATGTAATGTTGGAAGACTTTTAAAATACACCATAATAACATCACAAAATATTAAGTGCCTAGAAATAAATCTAACAAAATATATGTAAGATTTTAAATGACAGATGATAGACGGATAGATAGATGACAGAGAGAGAGAAAGAAGGGGGGGCAAGCTAGAAGCACTTTCAGGATGGTGGCAATAAGAACCTCTGAAATCTAGTCCATTGGAGAAAAAAATCATAATTAACCTATTCAGAACTCTGGAAATCAACTAAACTTTGCACTAAATCAGAGGATCCTTTAATTCAAGAAAAACAGTTGAATCTCAAGAACAATTTCCTGTTCCATGTCATTTTAAATTGCTCTAATCCTATCCATGTCTTCCAGCCCTCCTGTAGCTTTAAAGGCAATAGTCTCACAACTATGCTGACTGTGAAAACCAGAAGCCTAGAAGTCACCAGAACTAATTTGGAGCTCCTCAAAAGCCCCATCCTCAGAGAATTGTCATCATTTGATATGTCTGGCAGTTTACTGAAAAGCTCTTTTTTCAGAAATTGTCTTTATTTGACTGCATCAGAGCTCTCTGTGTGTGAATAGCCTTATCCAGGACATTTGTCAAAAACAGTCAGTGACAATTGTTCAAAATTGCAGCTGCTTAAGGCATTGTTACCAGTCATGAGTAATAATAAGCAAATGAAAAATTTTAAATAAATATTGAAGAATTAGATGTCTACAGAGGGCTTTGAAAAGATCCAACAAATTCCTAGAGTTTAGAAAGCCACATGCATATATAGGACTGTACATAAGCCCAAGAAAGGCTGGAGAACGCCCTAATCTCTCACCTCTGGTTGACTTTGAAGTTCTGTGAAAGCAGGAAGAAAAAGCTAAGGCAAAGTTGTAAACTGCCCATGGGAGCATTGAAATTTGTCCCAAATACACACATAGAGTCCCACAACAAAGGTTGGAGACTAATTGATTTATGGCATTTAAGGAAATCTCTATCCAATCATTAAATTCTCACTAAACTAACCCAGCCAAGAATTCAGTGACCACATATGATAGAGGGTAAAAGGTTTACAGAATTAGTCCAGGCAAGTCACTAAACAAACAGAAACAACAAATACTAACAATAACCAAACAATAACCAAGTGTTGGAAGGGGAGTGAACTTGAATTCCACAGTTACTACATTACTTTATTTAAAATACCTAGTTTTCAACAACAAAATACAAGATATGTAAATAAACAGAAAAGTATAGGCCATAAACAGGAGAGGCAGTCAATAGAAATTGTCCTTCATGGGCCCCAAACATGAGACTTAATAGACAAAGACTTTAAATCAGCTATTATAAATATGTTTAAAAAACTTCAAAAACCACATTTAAAGTAAAAGGAAAGTAAGAGAATACTCTCATCAAATAGAAATTACCAATAAACAATTAGAAAATGTTTAAAAAACCAAATAGAAATTCCGGAGTTGAAAAGTAAAACAACTGAATAACAAAAATGGAAAAATTCATTAGAGGGACTCAGAGCGGATCTGAACTGGCAGATGAAAGAATCAGTAAACCTAAAGATAGATTAAGATTATCCAGTCTAAGGAAAAGAAGAAGAAGAAGAGGAAGAAGAAGAAGAAGAAGAAGAAGAAGAAGGGGAGGGAGAGGGAGAAAGAGAAGAAGGAGAAGGAGAAGGAGAAGGGGAAGGGGAAGGGGAAGGGGAAGGAGAAGGAGAAGGGGAAGAAGGAGAAGAAGGGGAAGAAAGAGAAGGAGAATGAGGAGGAGGAGGAAGAGGAGGAGGAAAAGGAGAAGAAGAAGAAGATGATGATGATGGAGGAGAAGAAAAATGAACAGAATCTTACAAGCCTGTGGGACCCTCTCAAGTGTACCAACCTACATATTATGGGAATGCCATGAAAGAGACAATGATAGAAAAAATAATTGAAGAAATAATAGTTTAAAATTTGCCAAATTCAATGAAAAGTATAAAACTGTGTACCCAAGAAGTTTGACAAATTCCAAATGGGATAAATTGTAAGACATCTATACATAGACACATCATAGTCAAATGATTGAAAGATGAACACAAAGAGAAAAGCTTGAAAACAGCAAGAAAAAAGCTATTTGTCATATATAAGGAGTTACAAATAAGATTAATAGCTGACTTCTCGTCAGAAGCCATGTAGATTAGAGGCAGTAGGATAAAATATTCAAAGTGCTGAAAGAAGAATGCCAACCAAGAAATCCATATCCAGTAAAAGTATCCTTGAGAAGTTCAGATATTCTCAGATAAACAAAAACTGAGAGATTTTGCCACTAGCAGACCTGCCCTACAAGTATACTTATAGGACACCTTCAGGCTGAAATGAAAGGATATTAGACAATAACTCAAATCCACTTAAAGAAATAAAGAGCATTGGTAAAGGTAACTACATAGGTAAATAAACGTATTTTTTGCAATACTTTTCTTCTCATGGCAAATCTAAATGAAACTAGAAAAAAAAAAGCAAACTATATCCAAAGCAAGCAGACGGAAGGAAATAATAAAGATAAGAGCAGAAATAAATACAGAATAGAAAAATAATAGAGAAAAATCAATAAAACCAAAGTTGGTTCTTTGAGAAGACCAACAAAATCGACTAATCTTTAACTAGACAAACCAAGATCTTAAAAAAATAGAAAAAGACTCTAATTAATAAAATGAGGGGGGGGAAAGAGGGGACACAACTACCAAATGAACAAATAAAAAGAATGATAAAGGTATATTATGAACAATTGTATACCATCAAATTACATAATCTATATGAAATAGACATAGTCCTAGGAAGACATAAACTACCAAAACTGACTCAAAAGGAATAGAAAATCTGAATCTGAACAAAATGATAGTAAGAAAGGAGATTGAACTACTAATCAAAAACTCCCCACAAAGAAAATCCTAGACCCAGGGGGCTCCATTAGTGAATCCATCAAATATTTAAATAGACCAATTTTTTTATGTTTATTGACCTTGTATTGGGTACAGTTTCTTAGATATGACACCAATAGCACAAGTGACAAAAGAAAAAATAGATAAATTAAGCTTTACAAAAGTGAATATATTTGTGCTTCAAAGAAAACTTGATCTAGTAAACCAGCATTCATAGCAGCATTATTCATAACAATAAAAATAGTAACAACGTAAGTGTCCATCAACTGATGAATTGATAAACAAAATGTGGTATATTCATACAATGGAATATTATTCGTCCATAAAAAAGAATGAAAGACTAATACATCATGGATGAACCTTAAAAACATTATTCTAAAGTAAAAGATGCCAGACACGAAAGGCCACATAGTGAAAAACTCCATTGATATAAAATGTCCAGAATAAGCAAATCTATACAGACAGCAAATAAATCGGAAGTTGCCGGGGACTGGAAACAGGGTAGGGAGAGGGAGAGTTGGGGAGTGACCACTTATGTGTATGGGATTTCTTTTGGGGGTGATGTGAATGTTCCAGAATTGGTAGTGATGGCCGCACAGCTCTGGGAACATAAACTACTGAATTGCACACGTTAAAAGGATGAGTTACATGGTATGTGAATTATATGTCTAATGTTTTAAAAAACCAGAAAAACATTAAAGACATGGGTGTATGAAGACAAACATAATGACCATGGCTTATAAAATCAGTATGTTAAACACAATAATTTCACTTAAATTATTTTATAGAGTCAATAAAATACCAGCCTAAATCTTAATGTTTTTTAAAAAATTTTTAATGTCTATTTCTTTTTTATAAAGAGAGATAGAGAAAGAGAGCGACAGTGTGCAAGCAGGGGAGGAGCAGAGAGAGGGAGACACAGAATCTGAGGCAGGCTCAGGCTCTGAGCTGTCAGCACAAAGCCCGATGTGGGGCTTGAACCCGTAAACTGTGAGATCATGACCTGAGCTAAGTCGGTCGCCCAACCCACTGAGCCACCCATGCACTCCTCAATGTTGTTTTTTTTTTAATGGACTTAAAAATCTAATTCTAAGTATTATATGGAAGAACTTGCAGTCAAGAATAGTCAAGGGTATTTTAAAGAATGAAGTGAAGATGGAGGATTGCTCTACAGCTGTGAAAACTTATTTTCAACTATATAGCCCTCAGAAGCTAGGAAAGGATAAATAAAATGGGTCAAATTCCTGAAGAGAGAATCTGAGAAAAGGAAAGCCAAATAATCAATCAATATATGAAAAATTCCCAACCACACCAGTAATCCAGAAAATAAAAATTCAAACCACAGTGAAATACCATTATATACTTACAAAATTGCAAAGATTAATATCTGACCATACGGTATGAATTGGCAGTAATATGGAATGATGGGAATTCATACCCTGCTTTCAGGAGCTTAATTTGCACAGCCACTTTACAGCTTGATTTACCACTCTACAGTCAAGTTGAAGATGTGCATACTCTGCAACCCTATTGCAGAGATGCTATTACATTTCTATGAATATAGCAGAAGAATTGCAAAATATTTTTAACAGCACTATTTGTAATAGGGAAAACTGGATATAATCTACATTTGCATCGATAGGGAGATTCCTGTCTTGTTTGCTTAGACTAGTGTCAGACACATGGTATTGCTCAATAAATATTTGTTGAATCAATAAATCAATGCAAAAGTTAGGCAAGCTTGCAGAAAGACATTCCCAAAGACACTCCATTTATCAGAAATCTAAGTTGGGAAAAGAACTTTTGGTAGAACTTTCAGCATTGTCTCTCAGGCTAGTCTAGTCTGGGATTCACTGCCTCAAGGTCCAGGAGTTTGTGGTTTATCTCAACAAATCAAAGTAAAAGGAAAGTGAAGGGAAAGGAAAAGAGTGAAAGGAAAGAGTCTTTCACTCCTCATTTTTCTGCTTCATTTTACTTCTACCAAAAAGAGCCTTTGCAGCCTCCTGGAAAAAGAATGTTGTCCCAAAACAGTAGCCCTTATCACCTATGGGGAAAAATATTTTTCACCAAAACATATCCTCACCAAATTAACATGTTTTCTAAAATTTAACATAATTTTATATATTCCTTTTTATGGAAGTATACTTAACATACAGTGTTATATTAGTTTCAAGCGTACAACGTAATGACTCAACAATTGTATTCATTACTCAGTGCTCACCATGATAAGTGCAGTCACTATCTGTCACCAACAATGCTATTACAATCTTACTGACTATATTCCTCATGCTGTACTTTTAATCTCCCTAACTTATTTATTGTATAACTGGAAGTTTGTACCTCTTAATCCCCTTTACTGATTTCACCCTCCCGCTATCCACTTCCCCTCTGGCAACCACTAATTTTCTCTGTATTTAAGAGTCTGGTTTTTTGTTTGCTTGCCTCTGTTTCTGTGGCTGTTTGTTTTGTTTCTTAGGCTCTGCATATGAGTGAAATCATATGGTATTTGTCTTTCTCTGGCTTCTTAATTATGCCATCAGGTGTCAGTACTACTGATGCCATATTTGTTAACAAGTCTGAATGAATCATGTGAGATGCTGATAGTTGGAGCCTTGGGGCTCTGCAGATTCCAAGTCCAATCAGAAAACTTCAGTGGGAATATCAATGCTAGAAGACCTCCCTGACCCATTCCTTCAGGATGATTAACTGTAATTAGCTGCATAAAATCTCTGATCCCAGTGTCTCAAACTGGGTGTAGAGAGAAGCTATCTGATGAAATTCAAACCATTTATAAATGATCACCATGAGCTATCTTCCCACAAAGGATTCTTTCTGTGGGAAATCACATTGATAGTCAGAAAGCTTGGCTCTGTTATAAGCAAGTTATCCAGGAATTCTTCATATGAAGGAATTGGCTAGAAGCTCTGTTTGGTGGTCTAGATCTAATCTCGAGATTGCGAATAAGGAGAGGAATGGAGTATGTGCCAGGCTAGTCAAGGGAAGTGAGCAAGAAGTCTGGGACAATCAATCATCCATATTTCTTGCTCAGGGATCATATCTGGGATAGAATATTTGGGTTTTTTCCTGCCTCTCTCCAGATATCTCCTGATTGTGGCTGACTATAGCTTCTGTTGCATCAATCATAAATCTAAGCCAGTTAATTGCAAATCGCTGGTGACCAGACATTATGGTTTCTGACTCGATGTATCTCTGAATTGTCTCCATTGTTTCTCAAAGTCTTTACTCAAATAGTCTTACTACAACTACAAAGGTATTACAGATATTCAATGAATTGTTGAAGGGGACTAGCCAAGAAAACTTGTCTGGTTTCTCATTTCAGATTTAACAACCAGGGTCATTCTTCTTGATCTACTAAAAAGGAAACATCTCGAATCTTGCCTATTATTTTCAGTCAGATGTAGATGAGACCTTACTTATAACATAATTAAGAATGCATACAGAATGCTTCTTAATGATGCTCTTTTTTGCACCTACTTTATTAGCACTTTTTCCCACTAACATTGGCACTGTAGGAACCATGGAATTTGAATCAGACAGACCAATGCAGCACTACCAGAATAAAAGCTATCTACAGAGTATCTGAGCTCCCACTATTTTTTAAGTACTTTAATTTTTTTCAAAGTTTTATTTTCAAGCAATCTCCACACCCAACGTGGGGCTTGAATTCACAGTCCCATGATCAGTTACCCCATGCTCCACCAACTGAGCCAGCCAGGTGCCCCAGTTA
The DNA here is from genome assembly GCF_016509475.1 of Prionailurus bengalensis. Lineage (NCBI taxonomy): Eukaryota > Metazoa > Chordata > Mammalia > Carnivora > Felidae > Prionailurus > Prionailurus bengalensis. Next base: position 41,624,686 of record NC_057344.1, on the reverse strand, counting down.
CTTCAGATAATTTATCTCTAATCCACACATCAATACAACATAGGTTCTCCATCCCCATTTCCCCAGGAAAGGAAATGAGCTCAGAAAGATTAATTTACCCATGGTCATGCAACTACTAAGTAGAATTACAATCCAAATCTAAGTCTGTCTTTCTCTAAAACTCATTGCATTAAGCATAGCATTTTTCAAAATGGCAGTTATAGTATCTCTTTTTTAAAAATATATTGTGCTCTTTTTTTAAGTTTGTTTATTTAGAGAAAGAGAGAGAGAGAGAAAGAGAGAGAGGGAGGGAGGGGCAGAAAGAGAGGGAGAGAGAGAGAATCCCAGGCAGGCTCCCCACCATCAACACAGAGCCTGATGCAGGATTTGAAGTCATGAACCATAAGATCATTACCTGAGCTGAAGTCAGACGCTTAACCAACTGAACCACCCAGGTGCCTCTCATAGTCTCCTTTTGAAGAAACTACTCAACCCACTCCACCCGTGTGGGGAGTAAACCTTAGATGCTTTCTTGTATGTGTTGCCCTGCTGTGAACAGGTTTTTGGTGTCTTTGGACAAGCTGATTGGAGCAAAGGTGAGCTCTTGCCCCCTAGGTTGACCAGACTGGCCAGTCTATAGGTTGAACAAGGGTCTATGAGCAAAGATCATTGCCCAGGAAGGATAATGATGATTCTTTTGACCCAATAAAATTCTCTTTCTCTTGGACTTCAACAGGAGATACATAGAAAGAGAGTCAATAGCTAGGTTTGGAGGAGGAGGAAGGGCACTTAAAAACACACAGAAAGAAGACAGGCCATGGGGGCCAAGAGAATGCAGAGTAAGCCAAAGATCTGAGACAACAGAATAAAACACATGTGGAGAATAGAGGATGAGATAATCAGAGTTGGTAGTCACCTGCATGCTAAAAGCAGTGACTAAGACACATGAGTCACTATAATAATTGTAAGGGACCAATAAATGTCAAGGTGGAAGGAGGGGATGGGTGAAAATAACTTAGCAACTACAGCTGCATTTTTCCAGTTCCCAAACTAAGCTCCTGTGTCTTTGAGACCAGTTATGCAGCTCTGTGTAGGGATATTGTGACATTCCTGCCTCCCTTATTGCATACATATCCTTGCTCTAAGTCTCCATTCCTTGAAGTCACCGAGAGATCAAAGGAGGTAAATACATGTGCGTGCCCTCTTTGCCTTACATCTTGCTCTTCTCCATGTTGAGCAACTGGAAAGTTGTCTCCTGCTCTTGCTGTATCCTGGCCAGGAGAGCAGTACCTCTCCTAAGCTGGCTGAGTCCTGAGCCCTCATTGGCACCTCTCCTCTCTCAGAGGAGACCTCTGGTCGTAACCTTTGAAAGGCAGACCCATAGAATGTTCACATTATACATAGACAGCCTTAACACAGTGCTGAAAGATTTAACTAATGGAAAAGGGATAAGGTGGCTCCACTTTATGCTTTTTGTTTCTTTCTGGGATTGTGGGCACCTGTTCCCCTGGGGTTACTGAAGTTTTGTGCTTCAGGAATACATGTTCAGTGCATTTTTCCTGAATGTATTGCTATACTTGAAGGTCTAGTTGCTCACTAAGTGTTCCTTGCTACTCTGATGTAGCCAAAATTAAGGAGATGATTTCCTAATCAGGAATAAGGTTGAGAGAAGGGTCCAAAACTCCACTTGAGACCCAGGGGAAAAAAGAGAGTTTATTAAAGAATATGCACATGCTCCTCCTAACAGCTTTGGGATCTGCCTCAGAAAGAGATGATGAATCCTCATTTGCCCTGACTTGAGTCAGAAAAGTCTGCCAGCAGCATGCTCTGGCACAAAGGACCAGGCACGTGGTTCAAACTTTCTTTGAACATCAAAGAGCCCATGGTCTTCTGGGTGACCTTGGAAAAAGGAAAGGGAAACAGGGAAGCTTAGACCCCGTGTTGATAGTATAAAGATCAAAAGGGACCCAATGGGACATAATGCTTCCCTTTATCTCCTGACTCCAAGAGTGTTCAAACTGCCCGCCATGCCCTGAAGCTGGGGAATTAGGAAGGAATTGAAGTGTCTTTCTTCATTTAGGGAGACAGAATAATGCAGAAATTATACCTCATCCTAAGAAAAGCCTCCTGAGGGATTTTCACTTTCCCTGGCCAGGGCACAGCTTTTTCTTCTGAGAAGTTTCACTCCATAATCACATCTGCTTGCCCCCTTCTCCAGTACCCCTGTCTCCCTTCTCCAGTACCCCTGTTGCTTTGATTCTGTTGGGACTTAGTCCCCAGCACAGTGCGTGGCCTAGAGATGGCACTAATGAGTATTTACAGAACAAAAGAGTAATACAGGAATGAATGAGTGTCAAATGTCTTGTTAGAGGGGCAATTTAGTAACAATCATTCTGCTTTCAGCATTTCACACTTTTGCCCAACGTCAGTGAATATATGCCATATACCAACTGTGTGCTTGTGCTTATGGGGAGACAAGAAAAGCTTTAGACACAGAACCTGTACTCAGGAGCCCTCAGTTTACCTAAAGAGACAACATATGGACCCAATCACAGAAACGTGTCTGGATTCTCAAACTATCACTGAGGGAGCACTAGTTAAAACTGTGTTTCCCAAGGCCCACTTCTCAGGGTTCCTGATTCAGATAGGACCCCAAAATTTAAAATTTGAGCCAGCTCTTCATATAACTCAGAGGTTGCTATAAAGGAGTCCACTCTTAGAGAAGTACTTACTTATAGGGAAAAACAGATTAATTAAGCAGGCATTGAAGACCTTGCCTGGTCTTTTCAGTGAAATATCCCATTAGTCTTGAAAACTTCTGCAGCCTCCCTTCTGCCCCCACTCCATATCTCACTGGTGACTCAGAGCTCTAGGACTCATGCATGGCCCACTTAAGTCTCAGGGGAGGTATTTCTGGTAAACTGACAGAGAAGGCTCAGTGAATCTCATTGCGTGGGAGCTAAGTATGATCCTGGGAGAATAAAACCCATCTCTTTCCTCACACCCCAGCTTTAGTTCTTGCTGGATGTCCTAAGGGAAGAAGTAACCAGGTACAATGGTCTGGGTTGTCAGAAATGAGGTGTGCTGTGAGGATGGGCTCTGGAAGGTGGACCTCTACCCCACTGTTCTCTTCTGAGTCTCATGGAGAGTAGGGAGTCTGTCAATACCAACTCGAAGAACCTTTCCACAAAAGCTGTATAATCATTAGGGAACAAGCAGCATGCCCTCAGAATGCTCAACACCAAAAGAGACATCCTACTCCCACCCTGGCCAGGTCATAGCACAACAGCCTGTGGTGGCAGAAGCACCATGAGGCGGGGTGTAGAGAAACCATGCAGGGGAAATATACTCATTCTTGAGCACTTTCGAGACAGCCCTGAGAACCCCCCAAAACACATGGGGGCAGGTGCTATGAGATTGCAGAGTCTTCAGTGGAGCTAATGCCATTAAATTTGCCATTATGTTATCCCCAAATGAACAAATTCCCAAATATCTCTCAAATCTACCTACACTTCTTTATCTTTTCATGATACTCAAATGATGTCACATTTGCTCTTCCTTTCATTTTTTCACTCTCTATTCTACTCATGGTACTGCAGTCATAATTATTTTTTTAAATTGTAAATCTGATACTTTCAGATTTAAAACCATTCAGTAGTTCCCCCATTACCTACAGGATAAAGCCCAGACTCCTACAGATCCTTCAGAGCTTCACTCAAGAGTGAGGTCCACCAAGAAACTGATTCTGACTTCCTTAGGTAGAATGGACAACTTCCACATTGGCCTCTGCTATATTTTGTACCTTATTTAATTAAAGTATCACATTTTATGGAGTTTATTTATTTACCTGATTCTCTTAGATTGGAATCTCCTTGAAGACAGAGATTGTATGTCTTATTCATCTCTTCTACTAGTGCCTAACATAGTGCTGGGTGAACACTATGAATTTAATCAATGCTTGATTCATTCATTTGTTAATACCCTCATATGAACCCTATTGAGAACTACTTTTTCCTTGTACCTTAATATGTTCTCATCCCCACCATTGAATCTTTGCTTCTGTTCTTCCTATTGCCTGAAATAGCCTCTTATTCTTTCTTATTCCTTTTAAAATTTCTTTAAACATTTTCTGTAACCAAGAATTGCAATACATCAAATCCTTAACAGAATAATTCTGCAATTTGTTGTTTCTGTTGACTCTTGCTCACAGTGGCTTATTTCCTTATGTGGTTTGTAGTTTGGGTTTATGAACTCATGTTTGGTAAGATGCTCTAAGACACTACCAATCAAGAACACTTTCAGTTAATTTTGTAGTTTGAAGTTTCTTGCATAATGCAGGTAGTATAAATTTAAACCCAATACTATATGAGTAGACCTACTTATAGTAACAAATTCATAGTGGAGATACTTTTCTTTTTTCCCCCAGAGCCCAACCTGATGAAACAAGTTTCCCTGTCTGTTTTTCTTTGCCAGGGACCACATTCTCTTAATCCATATTTTCCCTGGGGATCCTATTGATGTGTGAGTGTTGTCTCAGTTCTATCTTCTCACCTTGTATGGGCTTGAGATCATAAGATTCACAAAAGGAATTAAACTCCAAAATTCTAGATTAGAGATAGGCAAAGTATGGCCCATGGCCTAGTTCCAGCTTACTGCAAGTGAAATCCTCCTACACCCCTTTGTTTATGTATTGTCTATAGCCGCATTCATTCTACAAACAAAAAGTTGAGTAGTTGCAACAGAGAGCACGTGGTCTTATAAAGCCAAGAATATTTACTGTCTGGCCCTTTACAGAAAATGTTTGCTAATCCCTGATCTAGACAAACAAGACTGCCAAAGGCATCAGCAACTTTCTGTTTTTAGCCTCTAGGAATTACTGTCACCTTTCGCAAACTCAGTGATACACTTCAAAAGAATTTTGCATCCAGCAATGTTAGCTATATTGTATGGGAGATTTTCTAGGACATCTAGTTTACCACGTTGCCATAAGCCAATGTTAGCCTCTTCTTTCTTATTAGCCTTTCAAAATCCTAATCACTTTTTAAGGTCCAAAACAGAAACTTTCTCCTTCAAGGAAGGCTTCCCCAGAGATTTCAATTCTTGATATTAAATGTATCTCTAAGCTTCTAATGTGCTTGTCATCTATAACATATGGCTCAGTAATTTATTGTAGGAGTGTCTCTGTTTGTTTGTATGTGTTTAATTACCCTCCAGTTGCACTGAACAGAAAATTATTTTCATTTGTGAGGTCGCCAGCATCTTAAGAACAATGCTTACCATTTAGATCAAGACCTACTATTTTGGGTATAGAAAACTGAAACAATCTTGAGATGCTACAGAGCTCTAAATCTGGTAGATTAGAAAAGAAATTTGGCAGTAGAGCATATAGCAGGGGGTAGTAACAACTGGTCAGGTCTTGGGTTTACAAAACTGAGTTCAGGGGCACCTGGGTGGTTCAGTCGGTTGAGCATCCAGTTTTGGCTCAGGTCACAATCTCACAGTTCGTGAGTTAGAGCTCCATGTCGGGTTCTGTGCAGACAGCTCAGGACCTGGAGCCTGCTTCAGATTCTGTGTCTCCCTCTCTCTCTGCCCCTCCCCTGCTCACTCTCTGTCTCTCAAAAATAAATAAAACATTTAAAAAAATTTTTTAAAACTGTGTTCAAATCTCGGCTCTGTCACTAGCTATATGATCTCAGGAGATTGTTTCACCTTTCTAAGTTCTGGTTGCTTCACCAATGAAACAGAGTACCATTCCTGCCTTGGATAATTGAGAGACTTAGAGATAAAGTACATAGTATCTATCACAAATAGGTGATCAGTAGGCCATTATCACATTGTTATAGACAAAACTTGTTTATTGATGATCTTGAGGCCACATTTGAAGATGGCTTTGACTATTCCAATACTCTATGTGCCCAGGAAGGAATGTGATCTGCATTTGTATCCAAATTTGAGAAACTTAGCCAAGGAGAATAGGAAATACAAAAAGTGAGGAATTGGAAAGGAGGCATTCCTAGACCTTACCAAAAAAGGCAGATTTTCAACATTTTTAGTCTGACCACAGAAATTCTGCAGGGCTAGAATATAAATAGACTAAAGATTCTAACCAGTCTAATCAACAAAAATTATTTACTGAGATATAACTACAATAACTATCAACAAATGATACTACTACTGTAGATAATATATTTTGGTTTTGTGTTTGGCATTGGCCTCCTGAAGTTCTTTTAGTATCTTGTTCCACCATGCCTAGCAGGCCTGAGTTCTGCCAGCTAGTTTTATTCTTCAGAGAAAAACAAATTTTTTTGTTGCTTTTTCCCTTTCTCTTAGCATTTGTAACAGAGGAATGGAGCCCCAGGCAGGAACTGAAGAGGGAGATAGAATGGTATGAAGTTGCACTACCTACCTTGGCTGGCTTAGACCTATACCTTATGAACTGGTTTGGGGCTTCTAGAAGCCTACTGTAGGAGCTCTGGGCAATGGTTTGGACTGGGGATGGCAGTGGAAGAGATCAGAGATTTATTTATGGACCCAGCCACAGAAGAGGCAAAGGCAGTTTGCTGGTGAGGAAATTGGTCCTTCCAGGCATTGGGCCTTGATTCCCTTGTCAGTACTGACCAGTTGCTGCTGACCTGACCTCTCCAAGGCCTTGCCTTGTGGCTGACACAGCCCCTACCTCACCACACTGCTCCTGCCCTTTCAGGGACTCCTGAGTCCCTTCATGCAGTGTCCTCTTTTACAGGGTAAAAGGGATTCTCACCCTTGTCCTCTGTCCACACCTCTCTTCCCAGTTGCAACCATTTTACTGGCCCACCACTTCTGGCTTATGCAATCATGGATTTTAAAACCTACTTGTTTGTATTTCTCACAGTGCCAAACACAGGTGTTCTGTAAGCTTTTCTGACTCTTGCAAATCAGTATTTATCACGTTGTTCTGCATCTGAATAGGGAAGTCTCCCCACTTGTGAACATTTAACTTGTATAGGACTTTTTCAGGAATGTAATTGTGTACATTTTGATTAAATAAAGTAGCTAAACTAGGCCAATGGTATGTTTTACTGTTATTTAAAATGATCTATAACAAACAACAAATTGATGAAAGATTTGCAATTCAGATTTCTCTAATATACAAAAAGCATTGCAAAATTAAGAGACCAAACACCACCACCAATAACAAAACAGGCAAAGGGCATGAATAGACAATTCATCGGAAAGAAAATAAAAATGGATCTTAAACACAGGAAAGTGTGTTCAACCTCATTCACAATAAGACAAAAGCAACTTAAAACTGTATCCTTTACTGTTTTTCTGCCTTTCAGATAGGCACAAGATACAAAATTTTGGTGCCATACCTGTTGCCAACTTTGTGAGCAAGGGTGTAGGGAATTAGGCAAGCTCATGAGCTGCTATTTGGAGTATAACTTGGTACAACTTCTCTAAAGTGTAATTTGGCAATATGTATCAAAATTACAACTGGATATACCTGTGACATAGCAGCTTCATTTGCAAGCAATTGTCAAACACATGTATTTGTGAGTATAAACTCACATATACGTGAGATGTCATATACCCAAGATTATTCATTCTAGCACTGCTTATAATAGCAAAGTACTGGGGGAAACCTGGATGTTCATCAACAGGGAACATTGTTCAAATGAATTGTGGTACATCTATATACTGGACTACTATGTGGCTATTAAACAAGACATTGGGATGGGTAGTTTTTAGGGCAGCTTTTAAGCTGCTAGTTATATCATGTTAAAGTGGAAAAAAAAGCAAAGTTCAGGATGATATATGACATACAATGTTGTCATTTGCACCAACAAAAGTGGGAGAGGAAAATACATACTTATACTTCTGTATGTATGAAATGTCTCTAAGGACACATGGGAAAGGTAACACTGATTGCCTCTAGAGAGCAACAATGATGTCTGGGGAAGAGGGATTGGATGCAGACTACATACTATTTCATACCATTTGAATTTTGATCATCAAAATAAATACAACATTTTAATCAAGTGCCTCCATTGTTGGTGACCAGTGATGCTTCTAGTGTGCCTGAAGCACAAATCCCTTTGCAAGTAAGATGGCACCCAAAGTTTTGCCAGCTCCATAGTGACTTCCCAAGCAGTAATAGGAACTCAAGCCCAAATATACTCTTGGCATTTCTAGGAGCTCTACACTGCCACTTCTCAGGTGGCCTTAAACCAGTCTGCTTTGTCCTTCTGCTCCCACTCACCCTCTCATCTGCCCATGGTTCCCCCAAGAAGGCCTCTTATAGTAGATCACCTCACCCCTGCCCATTGCTTCTGCCAAGGCAACTCCAGACGCTCCCAATATTTCCATTCCCTGGAATGCTGGCTCCTGGAAAAGCAGAAAAGCCAGGAACCCTGCTAGGGCCTGAAGCATCTTGGCCTGACTGTAGAGTCCTGTGGTCCCTCAAATATTTCTATCAGCAGTGAGTACTAACCTCCAGTCCCCTGTCTGTTAAGATCAAACTGATGGCACAAGGCTGCGAGGAAACAGATTCCATAACATCCATCCACCCTCCACTGTTTTTGAGGGGACAGATGGTGGAGGGGTTCCTTGCTTCTTCATAAATTCTTTCCCTTCAGAAGCAAAACGAATACAGGTATTGGTACGTAAAGGGGAACAGATATTATTTGTAATACTTGCAGTCAACCAAGAAGTTTTGCTAATTACTACCCTTACAAACACAATTTTGGGCAACTCCTTTTTTGCAAGGATTAGCACATTAAATTCTTCCTTGGCGTTTTCCACTGCACTGATTCTGACCCTTGCTAGCCCAAATCCATGTGAGCTATGGACCTGTACCTTGGTTCCAACCTACACTTTGAGTCTGGATTAGCCTTCCTAAAACCCTTGGATCAGACCACATCTGCAGAATTGAGTGTTCTGAGACAGTCATACTTTTCAAAGAACCCTTGAAGTTACAGCCTGTTCAAAGGAAACCTCCTAGGAAATGTATAACACATTCAATAAGGTGTTGTGTACAAGCTACGTGGAAGTCACTGGGTTAAGTAATATGTGGAAGAGAGGCATCCTGGTCCTCAAGGAGCCTGCAGTAGAGAGTATAAAGCTTATATTCTCAGTAGAGAATATAAAACTTTCACACAAAATGGCTGCCATATAAGGCTAAGCAAGCCATGTGACTTAATCTATGTGCAGACAACATACTATAGAAGTTCACAGGAAGGAGAGTTTTCATATAACTGGATGAAGCAATAAAATATAAATTGGGTCATGAGGAAAGGGTTAGCATTTGGACCCATGAAGAAGGAAGAGAAGAGTCTGAATCAATGCAGAGAGTACCTGGAACATGTGGTAGTCTGGCTCCACTGGAGCACAGAGCCAGTTGAAGAGCATGGTGGGGAATGAGCCTGGGGTAACACTCAGGTGGCTGCAGTAAGTATAATTACTACCATTTGCATGACCTTTCATAATTGCTACAGCTCTTTCCTGTGAATTGTCATTTGATTTTTACAATGACCCTATGACTTAGATATTTTCATGTAAAGAAACTCAGGCTCAATAAGACTTTGACGTAACTCACACAAGGTTACTCAGTGGCAAAAACTGCTTTTAAGCTAGGAATCTACAGAGCACTTTGCATGAGAAGGCACTAAAAATACCATAAATATGTGCTAGTTGGCCCCTTGTTGCCTGAGGCTAATTTAAAAAGATTGTTCTCTTCCATAGTGTTTTAACATTCCCCTTGAGTAAATTATTTTCCAATATTAGTTTGCATTATGACTCATTTCTTTCCGTTTTTTTTTTAATGTGAAATGAGTCATTTGTTAAGGTTAAATTTCTTCAGGTAAGCTCCAGGGTAAAATTAAATGTTGACCCTCTGAAAATAATCCAAATTCTGAATTACTGGTGGGTGAATTACTGTTCCTATAAATCAAGTCCCTGGGCCAGTGTTTCCAGTCTTAGAATTTTCACAGTTGCTTTCTAACTGGCTTTGTGAAGTTCTCAGACTAGTTGGTATGATGAACAGGGAGACCCTTTATCTTCTTCTCCTTTTTTGGTATTTTGGTATAGCTGTTTTGGTTTGGTTTTAATGAGAATTAAAATAATGAAAGTGACTCTGATACATCTTGAAGAGAGAATGAATGGATTTCTCCATTACTTCTATTCTGAAATTTCTTCCCATCTGCTCCCTGTAACTCAGCTGACTCAATAGCGATGGCTTCCTGTGAGATGCCTGTTGTTAAGTAATAGTTTGCTTTTATTGTTTTTTTGCTCTGATTTCTGTACTCCTATTTGCAGCCAGATCTCTAGTTTTGTTTTGTTTTGTTTTTTTATTTTGTTTTCATTTGCCTCACTTTGTTTGGGGGGCCTGGATGGTTGCTGAGTAAATCACTGCTGTGGAGAGTGTGCTCAGTTCTCAAGGAGGAAACCTAACTTCGCACTGGCACTGCCCTCCCCCATGTCATGGGTGCTCTGCAGTTGCTGGCTACATGAAAGCAGTGATCTTTGCACATGCGAACCGAGAACTTTCTAGAGCTCCAGTAATCTAGGGCTTTCTTCATTTTGTTACATAGAGAGAGGCCCTTTGGGGTATAAATGCTTACCAATTCGTCCCCATTCTCCTCACAGGCCTTAGTTGAAAAACGCACAGTTGGTTTTTGCTATTCGCAGTAGTTATGTTCTATAAAGCCTCTGCCAACACAGAATGAATGAGTGTGGAACCATTGCTCCTAGAGAAAATTCAGGGTTAGTCACATTCTCATCAACCTATTAATACATAACCTCATTTGATGCCTGTTTCAATTTAAAGACACCTTTAAAAAATATTTATTGTTGATTCATTAGTGTAACTCAAGGCCAACAACAAGATAATTCACTCCTGAATGAAGCTTATCGATCATGTATCTTCTCTGGAGGCACATCACAGCCTTCTTGTGCTTAAGAACACTGGACAGCACTTTGGCCTCACCCTTGTAGGCCATTTTAAACACCAAAAGCACTAACAGAAAGCACAAAAATACAAAAAATGTGGCACTAAATCGATCACCAAAAGGACACTTGTTTGAAACGGTATGAAACAAGGTGACAGTGGATCATCAGCTGGGAGCACACTCATTAGAAGACCGAAATGTTCATTGGCATGTCCATGAATGACTGCAAAAGTACCAAGAGTGCTGATTTTGGGATTACAGATAAGTTTTAGGAAGTAGATGAATTCACAAACACAGAATCCACAAATAATGGGGATTAACTGAATATTGAAAACGTGTGTGCATTGGAGGAGTGTGCTTATGGAAAGAACAAAGGATCCTGCCTAAGGAGGGGCAATGTTGGGGCTTCTGTAGAGCCAGATCAAGGCCACTGCTGTCTATATGGTGGCTTTGTGTGAATTAGATAGTGGTGCCCTATCTGGGCAACCTCAACCCTATGGCACACAGCTTGAGGAACAGACAGAGCAGTGAAGAAAAGAAACTCCTTCCTCCAGAGTATTTATTTTTGCACCAACACACAGGGCTTGGCTGATGGAGCAGACAAGATTCCTGTCTCTTCTCACCCCTTGAGCAATGCGAACTATAGAGCCAAATGTGGTGGCCTTATAGAAGAATGTGGTGTGGATGGGTCAACCTTGTCTGGAAGCAAAAATTAATCCTTCAAACAGACCCTGTCGAGGATCCTCCAAGGGGACCTCTATGTCACTATGTCTACTCTCTGACTCAATCAAAGGCTCCAGGCCTTAGACTTCTTTAAAAGCCCCGTATTTGTTTCTTAGATCTGTTGTGAGAAATTACCACAAACTGGGTGGCTTAAAACAACAGAAATTTGTTCTCATACAGTTCTGGGGGCTAGAAGTCTAAAGTCAAGAGCCAACACAGACGTGTTCCCTCCATAGGCTCCAGGGAGGAATCCTTTCTTATCTCTTCCAGTTCAGCATTCCGTGGCATTCCCTGACTTGTAGCTCCAGTTGCTGCCTCCATCCTCATGGCCTTCCTCCCTGTGTCTCTCTGTGACCTCTCTTCTTATAAGGGCACCAGTCATTGGATCTAGGGCCCACTCTCATCCTGTATGCACTCATCTTAACTGATCATATCTGCAAAACTTTATATGCAAATAAAGTCACATTCTAAGGTTTCAGGGGACATAAATTTTAGGGAACAACATTCAATCTGCTACTGACTCCATAATTGAAGTCTAGGGAACATAAAAATGAAGACTTTGACAATTATCTGTTGTCCTTTGTCCAGACCTCTAGAATACCTTCCAGGTCTCCACTGCTACACTCCCTCCAGTTACAGAGTCTCTTTGATCTTATGTCCTCTTTGGGCTTAAGGGCTTTGAATCAATGGTAGTAAATGAAAAGAAAGAGAAAGAAAACAAGTAGCAGCCACAAAAAAACACTAAAAATATTTCACCTTGAAAGCTGATGTAAATATGCACAACCTCCTCAACAATATCTTAAAGTGTCCTGTGACCCAAGGGCAAATTCCAGGGGTCACCAATGGTCTGGGCTTTAGAATCACAACCAGAATAAAACAGAAGGTTAGACATTAATGACCCTTTGGCCACAATATTTCCTATGGACTCAGGAGAACTGGTACTGCAAGGCATGCCTTCAAAATACACCGTGTACTCTGACAAATTCTGTAAGTGCCCTTCAGTCCACTCTGAACATCAGAATCTTGACTATGATGATGAAAAAGCCAAGTCAGGTCAGTAGATATTTACCTACAGTCTATCTGCCAATACCTAAAGCCTAAGTCCTTGTAATGTTAACAAAATAATCTCTTGAGAATGACCAACTCCACTGCCTTGTATAACAATTAACAAATACAGTTTACACCACAGTTTTTTGACTGCTCAGCATCCTTTCTCCCTCCCCCACCCATCCATGTGTCACCTGCACATGGGGTTAACTCCACATCTGCCTCCAGGTAGATGTGTGAATTGACACATGGCCAGTTAGAGCACGGAATTCTTCTGGTCACAGCAATTAAATGAGAGATGCCTGTCAGAAACAATCAGTGGCAATGAAATGCAATGAGACAGTTTATGGCACTCTGGGGAAAGGACATGAGTTGATCCTGCTGGGTTCGTGGAGCTACTGGCAGCCATATTGTCACTGGAGAATTACTTGGCAGTGAAGCCAAGATGAAGAACAGCAGAGATGAGAGAAAACTTTAGACTGAGACGTACTGGCATCATTAGAGCCCTGCATCTAACCACACCCAAAGCTGGGAGAGAATATTATACTCTTAGTTCCATGAAGCAGTAAACTCCCTTTTTTGCTAATTTCAGTTGGGTTTTGTGTCACTTGCGGTATCTCAACTGATATGACATGATACAACTAACCATGAAGGTCACATGTATAACTTATCTAGTAGATTCTGACAGCAGGTCTCATTTCCTCCTCACTAGGACAAAAGAAATCATTCTGAACCAGTATGGTGGAGGTCCCCATGATCACCCAGTTGGGTCCTTTTCTCTTGGTCTCACATTGCTCTAATCCTACCATGTCTGGTCTTCTGAGTGGTGTTGATTCTTGGTCATCAACTCAGTTTTTGCTCATATGTCAGGGTCTCTAGATTCAACTCCCACCACAACACAGACAGACAGAGAAAATGTAGTGTTTCTAGTTTGCCAATAGCTAATCTGATATTTCCCCTCTGGAGTCTCCACCTACTGATTAACAAGAAAAATATTAACTACATCCAGTTTAAACTTACTCTAATCTAGTCATGTTAAAAGCTTTTTTAGGAAACAGACAGACTCATTTGGCTAAAAATTCTGTTACTAAGATAAAATTTCCCTCCTCCTGCTTCTCCTTATAAAATGTTCTCTGGGTGCATGAAAAGAGGGGCACTTGCTCATCCTATGTCAGCAAGAATGGAGCAGAGACCTCGGGTTTGGTATTCTCAACCTCCTCCAGTGTCTGGATGCTATCTTTTGTCTACCAGAAGGCTGCAGTGTAGATCTCTCTCAGGCTGGTCTTGCTTATCTTTAGCAGAATTAAGTATCTACCTCAGATTGCCTTGGCCCCACTACTGGATACAGATGCTGACACTTTGCCTACCCACCATCTGGTTCAGTGCCCTAGAAGTCCAACACCAGCCTTACAGTGGGCCACTTCTGCCTGTCATGGTGTATGCCATGGAAGACCCCTTGGCTGCCAGACCAGTGTCCACACCACACATGACCAAAGGCAGCCTGAGGAGGTCAGCCCACAGGGCCTTCCAAGGCTACCCTATGTATGCCACAGGTTGACCTTAGCATGGCTGTGCATAGGTTGATGTGTTGCAGACTCTGTTCAGTATGGCCTCCATCCTGCTGGACTCCCCTGCCCCTCACCAGCCCAGGACTGGAGAGGATGGTTCCACAAACATAGGTCCAGGTGCTTCCCAGTTCTCACTCTTTTTTCTCTTCTGTCCACATTCTTCAGGCAGAACACACACCCTGCCTGTGCTTCCGAAAATACATAGTCTGGTTTGTATTTTGCTTTTCCTACTTCACAACCACTTTCCCTCTGACTGCAGCTAAGCCTGGCTCTCTTCTATGCTGTGGAGAAATTTCCAAGCTGAGTTGTGCATGCTCAGTTGCTGAAATGTTAAAGGGGGCAGGGTGGGGTGGGTAAAGAGATACGGAAATTTGTTTCTCAGGACAACAGTCTGGCTTGCACAGCCATTTTATTGTTGAAGGATCAGATTCTGGACGTCAATGGCTGAATGTTAAGTTGTTCTTCCTCTTCACATTTCTTGAATAACTCTTCTCATTTCCTCTGTGGCTTCCCACCCCCAAACAGAAGAATGTCTGGGCAGATGAGAGCCGCCCTGTCCAAGAGAGATTCAGGCAGTGGTGGGAATGCTCTACATCTGTGCTCTTCAGGACAGTAGCCACTGGCCAGATGTGGCTGTGGAGCACTTCAAATGCGGCTAGTGGGCCTGAGGAATGGACTTGTCATTTGTCTAATTTCAGGTCGTTTAAACTCAAATCGCCACACATGGCTAGTGACTAGCACAGAACTAGAGTAAAGGTCTCACACTAGGCAAAATAAAATGATAAAATCTGGTGCCCCCCCCCACCCCGTGCCCCTAGAAAATGGTTATGTAATCTTACAATCTTCATTCCAGTACAAGTGTTCTGTGTGCTGACTTACTTCACACCCAGAACTTTTTGTCTTTGCCCAAAGACATGGCAACTGATGTCTGGTTTTGCAGGCTTGCATGTCTCCCCATCTTCTAAAACGTCCTGCAAGAGGTGTACCCTGTTCCAGAGAAACACATCCTTACCCAAGACCCTTGACTTTCTCATAGAGAAATCTTCCTTTTTTTTTTTTTCCAGATTTTTCCCTTAGTGTCGGCTAAGATGTGGCCAACCTCTCAGGCATCTTTAGGAGGAGAGTCAGTGAACAGCAGGAAACAGCTCCATAAAAGCCTCTTCTCCCTGGCTCCAGGAGGTCGTAGGCATGAGTAACCTCCCAGTTCAGCTTATTTTCTTTGGGAAGTGTCTGTCGTGTTGGCATCTTCCAGGAGCCCGCCTGCTTGCACCTGGCTGATTGTTGGAGACTCCTGTGTACAATAATGCGCACTGCATCACAAGATAATCCAGGGTAACTGGGAAGGCCTGGGAAGGCAGGAGGACCTCCTGCCTTATACCCCAACTCTGAGCTATCAAACAATGAGGTCATCATGCTGTGCCCTTGGACTCGCCCAGGGGAAAGGGAAAGGAAGAGGAAGAGGAAGAGAAAAGCACCCCCCCAGTGCAGTCTGGAGTGTGGCTCACAGAAGTGGTCACTGCCAATAGCGCTCCGGTAGGAGGAGGAATAACTGGCAATGACAATGAGAAAAACTGACATCTGTACAGCTTTCCAGCACTTTCTCATGCAGTATCTCACTTCAGTCCTTTAAAGCAAACAGTTTTATTAACATCTTTGATTGTGGAAAGAGAAAGCCGAGCCTCTGCAGAAGCCAGTGTCCTGTTTGAAGTCACATGTCAGGAACTGATGGGGCAGGGCGACTATCTCCAGAGCCCAGGATGGCACAGGGCTGGGGACAGGAACAGCCACAAAGGTAAGGCTGCCAGGCATAATATGTTGGAGAGATGAGGAAAGTAGTCACCGGGAAAAACTCTGGAGAGGACATAAGACATGTTTGAAGTCTAAGATGGTGGTGAATTTCACAATACTTAAAGTGATCAATAACTCTGGCTTGCACTTGCCTGCCACCAGCCATTGGGTAGAAGCATGAAACCCCTATGTCAGGCAACACTTTTCAGTTTGTCAAGTTATTGCTTAATGAGGTTAAAAAAACAAAAACAAAAACAAAAAACCCACACACCTCACTGGACCTTCACAGCAACTCTGTGATAGAGGGAGCTAAGTCAAGGGTACCGTTATATTCCCAACATGGATGAGAAAGCCATAGCTCAGAGCCATTCACAAGCTTGCTTCCTATCACCCAGCTGGGATTGGGCATGGCACTGGCTCTATGTCCTGCAGCTACTTACCTCCATCACTTTGCTTCATGCTTCTCTCCTTTCCAGCCATTGTGGCAGGGAGAGGTAGGTTCCCGTCTGATCAGTCCTCAAATAGATGCTGCCCCTTGTGAGTCCATGGGAAGAGACCCTGTGTGCCCACCTACCAGGAGCCTGCACCCCCCTCCTCCCAGGGGCCAGAGCCAGCCTGCGCTGTGAGCCCGTGTTGTGTCAGCAAGAAGCCTGTCCTGTGCCAGGCCTGCCCGCCCATCTGCCGGGACATGTCTCCATTAGTCATCACATTCTCTTCCCTTGGGACTGCTCTGCAAAGCTTCCACAAACACAGATTGCCAGGACAGGCAACTGTGCAGCCAACCATGGGACCAGGAGCCTCCCCTGGAAGCTGTTTGCAGGAAGGAGCCCTGTGCACGAGAGATAAGTCATCCCCTGAAGAGCCTCACCTTCCAAGACACACCCTCCCTGCTCCCCTGAGTGCCCCAAGGCCTGGGGGAACTGGAAGGTGGGCAGCTTGGCCCCTTCCCCAATCCTAGCAAGGCTGCTTCCTGAGGGAAGAGCAGGCCTGAGCAGCTCTGGGCCTGCCAGCTGGCTGCATCCCTCTGGAAAGTGGCTGTAGCCTGGGATGTGCTTTCTCAGGTTGAGACATTCTGGAAAGAGGCTCAGAGTTCCTGGGGACATCCTGAGAACAGCCTGTGTTGGCTTTCCCGATGCATAGATGCTTCAGACCTCTTTGAAGTCACTCTATGGGGGAGAGGGTGGAGCTTCCTGCAGCCACACCACCCAGGTCCTGCTTGCTCCCAGGCTGCTCTCAAGAGGCCTGTGGGGAGGGGAAGGGATGGGTGGGGTATGGAGGCAGGAATTTCTGCATCTGCCATGCCCTACCTGCGTGACCACAGGCAAGCCAGTCCAGTCTCTTCTCTGTCCCTCATCTCTTCTACCCAGGGAGAACTAAGAGTTTACTTGACAGCTTTCATTCATTCATCCTTTCATCAAGCACCACTGTATGCTAGGCACTCTGCTAGGAGCTGGGAGCATGCTGAGGAGAAATGCACAAGGGCACTGCTCTCGGAGAGCCTACAATCTAGTTCTTAAAGGCAAGAACCCAGTTAGCTGTGCCTGGCCCCCACCCACAGTCTGCTCTCCATAAATGTGTGTTGACTCTGCCTAATTAACCCATGCCCTTTTGCTCACGGCTGCTGGGAGGAGCTGATGAGATGGTGCAGGATAGGCACTTTGTAAACTATAAAGAGATTATACAAATGTCAGGGATGATTTGATTGTGGCCGTGACCAGCACAAGGGTCTGCCAAGAAGCAGAGGTGGGCCCAGTGTGGGCAGGGAGAAACCCAAGCCTGAAAGGAGACTGTGCTTGCTGAGAACAAGTCCCAAAGGTGGTGAGACCATGTATAGGCACACACCTGCTGAGGAGTCCCGGGGCCTGTGGCAACATTTATGAGGCTTGACAGGCAATTCCCCAGGCTCTGCAGGGGAGTTGGGGTCTTCCAGAAAGTAACCATACTAACCAGGTGCCTGGAGGATAGTTTGTTCAGCCAGTAATCATCTTTCCAACTTTAAAAAGCAAAATTCTTTACAACTCTTATAAGGAAAAGCAACTATTTTTCCTCCAGGTCTCAGTCTCCCTCTTGCCTAAACTTTGGAATCCCTTACCTTATCAGACACAGGATTACCTGGGACCTGGCAGTCATTTCTATGTACTCAAAGTCCCTGTCAGCTCTCCTGCCACTGGCCTGAGGCCACAGAGTTAAAACTTCTTCAACATTTCTGAACTCCACTTTTGTAAAAGCTCTGAAGTTTTGCTAACCTCCCCTGAAAACCTCCCCATATACGGGATTTGCATTTTTCCAAGCTGCTTTCCTCCATTTCAGTGAATCAACTGTCTGAGAACCTATGTACGTACCCACCTTGTCTACTTCAGACAAAAATTAGTGACAAATTTTGGATGGATGGATGGATGGATGGACAGACTGAGTTTTGGCCATAGCCACCTCCTTGTTCTACAGAACCATTCATTTCCAATAATGATATCATCACCCTGAAAATGCTAATGATAACTAAAAGGTCAACAAAAGTGAATGAGTGCTTCAGTCTGCCTAAGAAAGTATTTTGTAACACACACACACACACACACACACACACACACACGATTAGACCTACATGACAGTTCTCTTCCCAGTAAAGCTATTTGAAGAACAGCTAAGATTTGGGTTTGCACTTATGGATCAGAACCCAATACTTCTGGGGTCAGTTTTCCATTCTTCCAGGGATCCCGGTGCTTTGAGGCTTTCCCCTCTCCACGCAAGGGGTCTTGAGGTCAGAGCTCTCAGCTCACCCAGATGTGTGTGGTCCCTAGCATCTGGACTACACTCGGCAGAGGTTTCACCAGCATCTGTTGAATTCGGCTAAGTCAATTGGGATTGAATGGACAGCATCCACAGAGCAGGATGGAGACCTTTCCTAGCTGCACGAGGGCACAATCTCCAGCTGCAGCATCGATTCATTTAATAATAGTCAGGGAGGTTGCTCATGTCCACAGCACTGAGCCAGGACTGTACAGTCAAGAGGTTTCTTGTCCTCAAAGACTTGCATGGTCATGGCATCAGGTCTCACTTACTCCCACCTGCTCCCTCCCTATCATAAGCCATCCTCACTCAAAAGAATTGAAAAGCAGAGATTTTTTGTTCAAACCGCCCTACAGAAGCCTCAATTGCCCCTCACCTCCATCAGATCAGCATTGCTGTCCTTGGGGCCCCCCAGAAAGCACTCATGGGGCCATGGTTCTCAAGGCTGGCTGAACTTCAGAATTCCTATAGAGCTGTGTTCACCATGGAACATTCTGATTTAATAGGTCAGGGCTGGAGCCAGGCATCTGCCCCAGAATTTCTGTTTTCAACTTTACCTTCCATTAGAATCAATTGTGTGTTCACGTTTCTGTGTGTTTGTGCATGGGGAGGATGGTGGATTTAAGATATTTTTGCCAGAGCTCAAAAGGTGGAATCCCCACCTCCTTCCTGGCACTGATTGAGATGTAAACATTCAGAAAGCTGAAAGCAGTTTGGTGGGAGGGAAAGAACCCTGGGTTGAAAGTGAAGAGATCAGGTTTCAAAGTCCAACTCCTCCTTCACTAGCTGCGTGACCCTCAATGTGTTACTCCACCTCCTAAGCCCCAGTTTCTTAGGGTCCAGGTCCAGGGGGTACATAGGAAGAGATCTAAGATCTGTCTTTGATATAACAAACAGTAAAAGAAAAGAGAATTGCTAACTGTCCCATGATCTGCTTTAAGGCCACCAAAGGAGAAATTCAGATACCATTCTACAAGGAACAGAAAAGGTTAGAGGCCTCCTAACCCAAGAAGACAAGAAGTGGCTCTCACTTCTAGAATCTTCCACAGTCCTAGAGTCTCAGTCACTCCAGACCTCAACAACAGTGTTGTAAGGCTCTGACACTTTGAAGCACCTTCTTTTGCTCTAAAATGATACATCTTGGCTTCACCAGGTTCCCTGTGGCATGCTGAAGTCAGAAGACATAATGGATTGTGCTGCTGGTCTGCCTCTCCATTGTTTTGAATAGGAAACCCTCATCAGTTCTCAAGTGAGCCTCACAAGTCAGAATTGGGAACTACTGAAATAGAACCACTTTCTGTTTTTGCTTTGCAAAGCCTGCATCTAGCCAATGACAGTCACCATTCAAGCTCAGTGGCAGCTCCTCCAGGCTGATAAGGAGATGCGTTGATGGTTTTCTGGGAAGCTACAGACTGATGGGGTTTTCCTATCAGCTTAGGAGACAGCCCCATCAATCCATTGCTCAGCCTCCACAGCTATAATTGGGAACAGATGGTTTTGCTCACTGACAGACTGAATGGAAGCAAGACAGGCCCATTGCTCTTGTCCTTCATCAATTTGCTCTCAGACTGAGAATAGATTGACAGGGAGGCTCTAAGCCTGGGATAGTCAACTCCCAGAGAAGCCTCAGCCTCACCAGGATGAGATGAAAGATCTCCACAAGCTCAAACTGGGGAGCAAGGGTCTTGAGGGAAAAGCTAACTGGTGTGGAGGCCCTGTTCCTAATACTGGCTGAGGTCTTTGGGACTGAAGTAACCAAACTGCCTACAGCCATCTCATGCAACATCATCTCAAATACATGTTTGCTCTGGTGAACACGCCAATGGCAACTTATGGGTGTGCCACTGGACACTGACACCCTGGAGAGGGACAGCAGTAGGGCAGCAGCCCCTCATTAGCTGAGATCTACTCCTGGGGTCCACTGAGGTTCTTCCTACCTGGGTTCCCCACCTCCACAGTGGTCAGGAAAGGCCTTTGCAGACCACATGGAATGGCAGAGTTTCTCAGTCATTTACAAGTAGCCAGCCATTAACAATGAGGAGCAACAAGAGGGAATTTGCTCTGTTTCACCCACTGTGCAGTGGTCATTGTTAGAGATTTGGCTGTGCTTCCAGGAAAGACAGCCACCACTGTCCCTGTGGGTAGCTCTACTATGGCCTACAGAGAATGGAACTCGGGTTGGGGAAGGGCAGAGGTGTGGGCCTAAGACAATTGGCTAATTGTCCCCATTAGGGTCTCTTGAGAGGACTTCCTGAGCTCTCCCTAAGCGGGAGAAGGCTGGGTGAAAAAGGAGGGGGGATCCATCTGCAGTACTCTTCTTGTTTCGTAAGCCTGTCCCACTCAGAAGCCTTCTATGCTCCCCAACAGAGTGTATTATGGATTAAAACCTCTCAAATCTAACCCCACTTGACA
Source organism: Prionailurus bengalensis (assembly GCF_016509475.1). Lineage (NCBI taxonomy): Eukaryota > Metazoa > Chordata > Mammalia > Carnivora > Felidae > Prionailurus > Prionailurus bengalensis. Next base: position 41,603,460 of record NC_057344.1, on the reverse strand, counting down.
ATCCCAATGTCTCTGCCACCACTCGGCATGGACACAATGTCAACTAACATGTTTCCTCACTCCCACTCTGGCTCACTTCTCAATCCAGGCCCAAGTTCACATGCTTCCCACCCTCTGGCCCTCACCTCAGTCACTGCACATGTGAACACTGCTCCTTTGGCCCCCATGCCCATCCAAACTAACCCATTCTCCAAGCCACATATGAAGACCCATCTCTTCCAAGAAGGGTTTCCTAACCACTGCAGCTGACAATGGTCTAACTCTGCTCTGAAATACTCTAGTTCTTGCTGTTTAATATCCTTACTGGAGGAACTTGAAGTCCTGATGTAGCTGGTGATTCAGTTTTATGACTTCCCCTAGACTGTAAGCTTGGAAGTGGAGAAATCCCTTGCATTTTTCAAAAAAATTTTTTTTGTGAATGAATGGATGCCATACTTAAGTGCCAACAATCCTAGGCTACCATATACCTCTTAGCAGCTTTCCCATTTAGAATTGCTGTACTGAGTAGAATGTCCCTGGGGCTGGCATGGTGAGGACAGTCTTGCTTGAGATCCCTTGTTTTGGCCATACAGGTATCACCTTCAGCCTCAGAACTGAACTTGCCTCAGTTCTTCAACACAGAACTGCCCAGCTTGCTTCTGGATCTACACCTAATGTGTGTCACTACACAACTCTAGAGAGTGCCGTTCACCTAGGCTACAATGTGGCTTAGCCCTGTAGAGTTGCTCAGTGCATAACCTGTGCAACTGCATTTGGCAGTACTGTCCAACTTCATGTTGCCAAGGTGGCCAGAAGTCCATCTTTTTATGGTTGTATATTTATGGCCACTAGGAAGAAAAAAGAGATCATACAGAACATCAGCTGAGCTTAGAGTTTGGTTGAGCATTCAGCCTGTGGCCTGAGAAAGAGCCAGCTTCTTCTCCTCGGCACTCTGTAGTTCATGTGCCAGGAATTGCGCTAAACCACCACCTGGAGTCTGGTCATGTCCTTCACTCCCTGCTCAAGATGAAGAAACTCTGGGCCAGGCTTTGGGCCAAACCAAGCGCCTGGGGCCATCTGGGATGAACCAACATGCTGCTGACTGAGATTCTGACAATTGTCACCAACTATTTGAAACTTTTCCCAAAAATCTTAGGAACTCTTGAATTCCAAGTGAGTTTCTGACTCCAGAGTCCCTCTTCATTTCTCTGCCCCGGAGAGCACCCTGACCTCATGGGCTGCCCACACAGTTGTGGGGAGCCCATCACTGAGAGACTGAGCCTTTAGTCATTCTATTAAGAGTTTCCAGACGGTGCGTAACCAAGGGCAATTTTGCAGCAAGCAGGAAATTATCAGTAGAAGTGGAAGTGACAGGGTGTTTAGCAAACATTAAACCAAGGAAGCTTAAAAGGTCTTTGAGCATCGTTAAATAAACATTTAGGATGACTGAGAAGGCAGAATATGAAATGGAAAGGAAAGTATAAACACTTTCTGTGGGTGGAGGAGGCTTTCTCTCTCTTCCATCTTGATCAGAAGGCTAGGAGAGTGCTAGGAGTGGCCTGGATGATGCATTTAAAATTCCAAGCAAAATTATCCTTTGCAAGATGAAGTACCAATCAGCAAACATGCAGAGGAAAGAAACTGGTTCTCTAAGCTTGTCTTGATAGTCAGATTTGACTCAGATATTCATGCCCTAAGATGCTAGGCAGCAGATAGTCCCCAGAGTCCACCTGGCTCAGGACCTCACTCTCCAAGACACTGTGACTGGAATAAGCAGCAGGAAAGTGAGCATCAGGATCAAACAGTCCCCAACTGAGAGCAAAACACCTTATTTAAGCATCAAACCAACCCCCATAACACAGGTATTCTTACAGAAGAGGAAACAGACTGAGATTCAGGTCACATAGTAAATGGCAGAGCTAGAGTTGGGAACCCCAATCCTGAGTATTCCAGAGCCCAGAAAGTACCATGACAGACTCATGCCAAGCTCTTCCCAGGGGTATCTCAAGGAAGAATGAAGACAGGGAGAGAAAGGGGGCATTGGGAGATGAAGCCCAAAGGGACAGGAGCGACCACTAGAGTGACAAGAACACTAATGATAAAGATCAGGAACCTCACCAGCTTCAGGAAACAAGCATCTTCTGGTGCCCTTTTGCTTCTGTGTAGGTTCTCAGTGGCTAAGTTGCACGGGTTCATTTCTCACATGGCTTCAATCAATCCAGGGAAAGGGCAGTGGGGAGCAAGGCTGAGTCAGAGGAAAGGCGGCCAGCCTACCAGTTGCAGGGGTGAGTTTTAGCAATATCACTATTAACCAAAAATTTGGAAGCCTTTCTTAATTTTCTGCCATGGGGCTTAAGCTGGATAATAATCCTGGTGCTTCATTTTATTCTTGATTTTGTACAGACATAGAAGACATAAGCATAAGGTTAGTGAGTGTGTCTGCTTAGGACAACACCTACACACACACACACACACACACACACACACACACTAACTTCTCCCCAAATAAATGGGATGGCTGAACACCAGAAATTACCATGAACCAACCTCCTCACAAGGGACCTGCTCCACACTCACCTCCCCACAAGAGACCTGCTTCCCCACTTTCAACTGGACCTTCCAGCCCTAGTAACTGGAGTACTTAAGAATGTAACATAGCAAAACAAAGCAAGTAAATAAGAATAATTCCGTGAGGGCAAGTAAAACACAAAACAAAATGCACCTACCAGAGCCTTCCCCAGAGCCTCAACAAAATCTTGGCCATTGTCTATGTTAAGGACTCATTCCATATCCCCAGATCCTTTACCACCTCCATCCCCAAAGTTGGCCCAGAGCCCCTCATTAAGCAACTGGGAAGAAGTAGCTACCCGTCTCGAAATTACCCCTCCATATGACTTGCAAAGTCAGTAGGCATGCTGGTCTTCACTACCTCTCAACCATGTCTCCCCGCTACCCGGTTTCTTCAGCATCCCCAGACCCTGGACCACTGGGTGGAGAATCTGTTCCCTCCTTTCTCCTCTGCCTTCCTAAACTTCCATCCTCCCCTTGGTGGGGCATGGCCCCACCTTCGTCTTCATGAAGACTCCATTGTCCACTACAAGCCACAGGGACACCCCTTCCCTGAAACCCTCTAGCCTCTCCAGGCCTGAAGCTTGGCTGCCTCACTTGTGCTGAGGAAATGAGTCCTGACTCCTTGCTGAGATCCTAAATCCTTGGAATCAGAGACCACAGCTGCCATTTCTCTGACACTTGGCACAAGTGTGTATTAGTCGGCCAGGCAAGGAGCGTCTGTCCTTTCTGTGAGAAAGTCAGGCCAGCAGCAATCACAGCAGCTGGGGTGGCAACCTGACTCTTGCTGGAGGAGCCCCACCAAGACCTAAATGGATATACCCCAGGGACCCCAGGAGTTACAGCAAAAACTTGGCACCTGTCCAGAGCAGCTACAGCGTCAACTTTTACCTCAGAGATCAAACTTTGACCTGATTTCTGTTGTGTTGAACTAAGTCCCAGAGGCACCAAGAAAGGAGAAAGAATTTTTTTAAAAATTGCCTTCACTGTTACAAACTGAATCAGTTATGAACTTCCACAAACAAGGTTCAACGCTCTCCAGATTAAAGCGCTTTTTTATTATTTTTTAAAAATGTTTATTTATTTTTGAGAGAGAGAGAGAATGGGGGAGGGTCAGAGAGAGAAGGAGACAGAGCATCTGAAGCGGGCTCTAGGCTGAGAGCGGAGAGACCAGTATTGGGCTCCAACTCACAAACCGTGAGATTGTGACCTGAACTAAAGTCGGGGACGCTTAACTGACTGAGCCACCCAGGTGCCCCAAAGCTATTTTTATAGTAGAGAACACTGGCCCAAAGAACATTTACCACTTTTGTGATTCAAACAGCTGGCATGGCCTAGCCACAGCCTCAGACATGTGCATTTGCTTACATGGGCTCGGATTTTTAACTCTCTTTTTGTTTTAATATAATGACACATTTTATGTGTGAGGCACTCTCCATATGTACATTTTTCAAAATACCATCTTAGTGCCCATGTTGGGAACTAAGTTCCCAAAAGCATCTAGGAGAAGGAGAGGTGGGAGAATAGCGCCATTAGCAGTGAGGGCCAGTGTGTGTGAACATGAGGCTACTGTCTCCCAGCTGGGGTCTGCAGGAGAGAGCCCAGGCTTTACAACAGGAAGTGGGCTTATGTTTCATTTAGGCTACTTGGATCTCTGTGTCCTTGGGCAAGTTACAGACTCTCTCAGAGCCTTTATTTCCATATCTGTCAAAAGCGCTCATGTTAGCCTCCTAGGGCTGCCATGACACAATACCACAAACGGGGAGGCTGCAAACAACAGAAATGTGTTCTGTCATAGTTCTGGAGGCCGGAAGTCCAAAATCAACCTGTCAGCAGAGCTCCAAGGAAGAATCCTTCTCTGCCTCTTTTCAGCTTCTGGTTACTGTTCGTGATCCTTGGTGTTCCTTAGCCTCTAGCTCTGCTGCTTCAGTGTCTGCCTCCACTGTCACGTGGACTTTTCCCCATGTCTGGTGTTCTGTATCTTTGTATCTGAACGTGCCTCTCCTTTATTATATAAAGACATCAGCCGTTGGATCTAAGACCCACCCTAATCTTGTATGGCATCATCTTAATTTGATCACATCTACAAAGACCTAATTTCCAAATAAGGTCACATCCATAGGTATCAGGGATAAGGACTTGGACATATACCTTTTTGAGGATACAATTCAATCATCTATAAGGGGATAATAATTTATGCCTCCCTGAATTGTTTGGGGGGAAAGACAAAATCAGTGTGTGCAATGACTGGCCTATATGTACACAATAATTGAGGACTCACTGAGTCACGGTAAACTTGCCTTTGCAAGCATCAGTCCTAACAAGCCCAAGAAGGTGGGGTTAGCCCCACAGCTGGAGTCCCAGGAAGTGGTGTGTAAGGAGATACATGAAGAGCTGCCTAATGGACCCTCTGGTTTAGAGCAGGTACCTACCAGCTACTAGAATTACAGACAACAGAGCCTGATTCCCAGGGCAAAGATTGACCAGGCAGTTAGGTCCTCAGCATACTAGTTAGACCATACACAGGAATTAAAGCAACAATCTAGTCATACACACTGGCCAAGCACAGCAGCTTGGGAGAGAAGAAACCCACAGGGTACAAAAGTACCCTTAAGGATAGAAAGACCACTGCTGGAAGGGACAAAGAATGGGTCATGAGATGTGCCTGCTGTGGTCAAGACTTGCTCTGGAGTGAAGTGGGCCTGTTGTTTGAGGAAAATCCAGAAGTGAGAGAGAGAGCCCATGGACACAAGTAACCCAGACCTGTATCATTTCTCTCTTTGAAGTGGTGAGCTATGGTTGGTGCCAGCCAGCTCAGGGGATCCTGCTTCACCCTCTTAGTCTCCCTCTGTGCTCCTCTTGTAAATCCTACCCACTGTGCTGAACCCAGGGTTCAGCATCCCACTCCCTTAGAAACTTTCCTTGCCCACTAAGCATCCTTAGTCACCTTACACTTTAACCATACCATTTACTCCTACAGAACCATTTACCATGGTTCTACAGGTTAGTCGCTCCCCAAATGGACCATGAGTTCCTTGAAAGCATATATAATACCTTATTCTGAGTATTCCTGTGAGCTCAAGCACAATACTCAGGATGTCATAAGTATTCAAAAAACCCTTGTTTATTAATTTCTTATTTTTCACCCCTCCTCCTTTAGAGAATTTTATACATTTCAGTGGGAGATAAAAAATGCATTTCCAGGGGAGAAAAATGTGGCTTAAGACACATATATTAAGCTTTGCTGTTTTTGGGGAATGGATCCTTTAAATAGTATATAGTAGGTTCCTATAACTAAGTGTAGCATACAATTCTGTGATTAGTTTGGAAGCCTCCTATCTGATTGGGGCAAAGTCTTTCATCACCCTCAACTACAAATACTCTCTGAGAATTTATTATATACTAGAAACTATTTAATTATAGGAGATGTCAAGCGGAATAGGTCCTTGCCTTTAAAAAACCAGAGTGCATATTGAATTTGTTATAAAACAACATTACCCAACTTAAAACATTCTGTGCCATGCTGACCTATTTGGAAGGGGTCAGCCACACACACACACAAAAAGCTGAGTCCATCTGCTTGAAAATGCATTAACCAGTGAGAAAAAGTTTTCTGAATGCAAAACAGGACACAGTGATTACATATATAAATTTTGATCTGGAATTTGGAGGCCATTTTATTTTAGTGACTGATTTGGGAGATTGATTTAGTTGCTTTGCATGATAGCAATGCAAAATAATGGGGTAGATAATAGCAGAAGAGGGAAAAGTCCAAAAGACTTAGCCATTTCACCTCTCCCCTTCCTGCACACCTGCAGTGCGAGTACATCATCAGCATTTCCATTACAGAAAATGACTACTTCATGGAAAAGAGCCAAGAATTTCCTTGAAGAGAAACCACTGTAACAAGATCAACAATGCAGTATTCCTCCTCTGGGTCATCCAATTGAATATGGACACAGTTTTGTTGTACAGAGTCCAGAAGGACCTATAAATTATAAGCACCTAGATATACCATCTCCTGAATTAATGTCAACATAAGATTTAAGTGTATTTTTAAGGTCTTCAACTGATATTTGTGTGTCGTTATAACTGCATAAGCCCTTTCACCACCCAAAATTTATTATTATTAGAATAATTATCTCCAGGAATTGTGCTGAGTGTCAAGAATAGAATAATAGCTCATAACTGGAGGAATGGATGTCAAAAACCCACAAATCATTCTATACTTTCCCACTGTAAATATGTATTCAAAAAAGTGATATCCCCCCTCCTAAATATGCATATTTTCAAAGAATTTCTCAGGAGACCCAACCACTCAAGGTGCTCCTGGGTTTCTGTCAAAGCATGATTGGTTTCCAAGTAGCTGAAGTGATAAGTAATTAACATGATTGGTTCCCAGTTCTGCACAATTCTGTCCACATTGCCAAGGAGATAATTGAAAACAGCATCATGGTTCTTAGCCCTTAACAAGAAGATTCTCTGAAGGTAAAAATTATCCTGAACCCTTGACTCAGGACTCTCACACCACCTTGTCTCTTTTGGAGATGACTTGGACAAGTCAACCCTCTCTTGGCTTCAGTTTCTGTGAGAACCTAATGAGGAAATACGTATGTATGTGAAAGCACTTTTCAAAGTTGAAACAAATACCATGGATTTTTGTGTGGACACCCAGAATCCAACATAAAGTCCTGCAGATCCCTTGGGATGGGAAGACATAAGCAAGAGCAGGCCTGTGACCATCCGGAGACTCTGAGCCCGGAGCTGTCACTCACACCAGGGGAGGGTCTTACTGCTCAATACCCAGATGACCACATCAGTGCATGGCAGGGCAATATGTTTTCATTCTCAGATACTCAGCTGGAAAGTTCCTTGTCTCCCAAGGTGTCAGCATTTCAAAGGCCAGTGGAGTCTTGAGAAGAGCACGTCCCAAGCTTTGTGACTGTGGTGGGTTTGTGTGGTGTCAACTTTGTGAAACTGGAAGGAAAGCAGAAGCCGCATTCCTTTGACACTCAGGAGGTCAGGGCAGCATACCAGTTGCTGCCTGTCACAGCTCATGCACATCATCACTTACTGGAAGCTCACCTAATTGACATGGGGAAGCAGCCATGCCCTCAGCAACTCCAGATCCCGCCAGATCTTCCTCTTCAACAACTTCAACTCACAGGCCAGGTATATTCTAGCTCTGTGACAAAGGGCACTAGTTTCTCTTGCATAACACCCATCATCAAAGTTACAGGCTTAGATGGTGAGAGACCAGCGTGGATTCTGGTCCATCTTCATGGGTTCTAGGTCATTTGTCTAGGTTCCAGTTTGTCCTTGCTTCCCCTACTTCATGACAATCTTTCCAGACAGAGTGCTTCACTGGTTTCAGGATCTAATATCAGCTTCAGAAGCAACAGACTCTCATGGAACTTCCACAATAGACGAAGGTCAAATTCCCATAATAAATCCTTATTGTGTACAACTTCTAGTGGTTCTGCTTCTCTGATTGAACCTTGTCTGATACAGAATTTGGTACTTGAAATTTCCAGAGGAACAGGCCTTAAGAATGGGTTCTCTGAATTGGGCCTGGCTTTTCTGGAATTGTCTTTCTGCTCTGACTATATTAAAAGGCATTAATCACCCTGTTTCCAGTGGTAAAAGAGACACTGATAGTTTATGGTATTGGGTGGCAAAATAATTACCTGAATTATCACCTGCAGATACTTGTAATCAAGTGCCTATAAAAGGTAAGACATTTAGCAACAAAATATTTGTGGTAACTAAAAATTTTAGTAAAATAAAAAACATAGTGGAACTGGTTAACTGTTTACACATGCACCAGAAAACTTTGAGGAAGAAAATGATGAAATTAAGGCTTTAAATTTCCCATCATATGAGGGACTCAACATTTTCTATTATGACCCTGAATAAGCCTATCTCCTGTAGCCATCAGATTGAGATTCCTAAAAAATAAATCTAAACCTAAAGTCTAGTTCTGCAGGTGGCTAAATTGTGACACAAACTGAATTGCCACTCCCATGAATTTCTTGTGTTATGGCATTAATTTTGAAGGAGTGCGACCCTAAAAATTGGGACGGAGATATATGGGGAGATTCCAGCCTAGGAGATTCCAAGGAGGTTAGTTCCCTTGGCCAGAGAAACTACACTCTCCCTAAAGTAGGTGACTTGCAAGGGATTGGAGTCCTTTGGATAGGATAGGAGTCCAAGGGATAGGAATCTCTCTAGCTCTGCTTTTCCCATTTCTCCATGCTTCTAAGTTTTTAGCCAGACTCAAGTCCACAGGCCCCAGAAGATAAAGTACAAAGTATGATCCATAAGGAAGTCTGATATACACAAAAAGAATCACATGATTTTTCCAATTTATGTTGATGAGAACCCAGGAAACATGTGAAATTGCTTCTCATGGTGTGGGATCAGACTGGAAGGAAAATAATGTTGGATCAAGCCAAATTTATTGATATGGGCCACTCAGATTCAAATGTTCACTTAAGGGGCTGATAGTGGCTTCTAACATTTTGCTTGGCTGGTTGACAGAAATCTGGACCAAAAGGTGACTCATACTAAATATGGCTGAAATGCCAAAATTTCCCTGGCATATTGTAGAGAAAGGTAACTGACACAGTTTCTGTAATGGAATGCTGAGACTTTTGATATCTCTAGAACTGATAATATATGGGCAACTGACTGAAGTCTTTCTTGATCCATTTAAGCTAAGAAACTCTGGGTCTGACTTCTGTCACAAAAGAGAGTCATGGCCACTATCATTCTGCTATGAAAGTCAATTCATATCCTACAGACCCTGGAATGAAGGGGAGACCAGGTCTTTTTAAGGAAGAACCCTGCTATAAAACCAAAATGTTGCACTGTACTTTTTTCCTCCTGGTCCCCTCCAAAGGCACCTGCAGTCATTTTCCAGGGTTACTGTGCTTTGGGGAAAAGGAGATAATCAGAATTTGGGGAGAATACTACAGTGACTCTGAACTAACATGAATTCCTACAAACCCAAACACCACAATGGTACACTAGTGAGTGTAGAAGCTTATGGTGAACAAAAATCAAAGAAGTTTTATCCCAGGTTTACCTCACAGTATGCCCAGTAAGTCCCCAAACACCTAAGCCTACTCTGTAACTATTTCCCTAGTCTGGGAACACATAATGGGAATATACACACTCAGCAACTGGCAGAATCCTACACTGACCCATGAAACGAGGGCTATTATGGCAGGGAAAGACAAATAAAAGTCACCACAACTGCTTCTATATACAAAAAACAATATTAAACCTAAGGCAATACCAATTTCTAGAAGGACTGAAGAGATTAATAACACAACTAAGACCTTGAAAATTGTATGGGTGGTAATTTCTACCACATCCTCTTTCAGCTCACCTATTTAAGCTGTGCATTAGAAAGGTGGATCTTGAGGGGTGCCTGGATGGCTCAGTTGGTTAAGCCTCTGACTTTGGCTCAGGTCACGATCTTGTGCTTCATGAGTTCGAGCCCCATGCCAGGATCTCCGCTGACAGATCAGAGCCTGGAGCCTACTTAGGATTCTGTGTCTCCTCTTTCTGTCCCTCCCCTGCTCACACTCTGTTTCTCTCTGTCTCTTAAAAATAAATAAACACTAAAAAAAAAAAAAAAGAAAGAAAGAAAAAGAAGAAAAGAAGGAAAGAAAGATGGATCTTGAGAAAAGACAGCAAATTACTATAAACTTAATCAGATAGTGACCCCAATTACAGGTGCTGTTGTTGATATTTTTTAGGTGATGGGGAAAATCAATACATCCCACAGAATCTGTATGTAGGTATTGACCCAGTAAATTCTTTCTTCTATGTATGTTAGTTTCCTAGGTCTGCCATAATAGAGTACGACAGAACAGCAGAAACTCATTCTCTCACAGTTCTGGAGGCTAGCTAACCAAAATCAAGATGCTCCTTCTGAAGCCTCTCAGGGAGGATCCTTCCCTGACTCTTCTAGCTTCCTGTCATGCCAGGTACTCCAGTCTCTATAGCATGACTCTAATCTCTACCTCCAGCATCACATCACTATCTTCCTTCTGTGTCCATGTCTTCACAAGGTGTTCTCCTCTTTGTGTGTGTCTTGAGTCCAAATTTTCCTTTCCTTATAAGGACACCAATCATGTGAGATCAGAACCTATCATAATGACTTCATTGTAATTTAAAGACATCTGAAACAACCCTATTTCCAAATTAAGTCACATTCACAGGGACTGGTGGTTATTCAACATATATATTTTTAAGGGGCACAATTCGATCAATAACAAAGTACATTTAGGACTCCCATGCCCTATGATTAAATTACTGTAATTAATGTTAATGGAATTAGAACTAATTAATGGAAAACTACAGACAGTACGGCAAATGGCCCAGATTTGTCAGGAATGAAGGTTTGGGTCACCCCATGAGGTAGGGAACTATGACAAGCTAACATGCTTGTTAAGAACAAAAGGAATAAACAAGCATGGAGAAAAGCAAGAAGATACGTATCATAGCTGTGACCATGTGCACAATTACAGTATAGGAGTGATAATGTTATGAATATTTTTATTTTGATAAACATATACTTATGTACATATTGGCCAATTCTTTCCTTTCGCACTGTCTTCCAATTCCTACCATCTGAGTTGTGTTAATAATAGTTAACTTTGTATCTCAGTATTTAAATTAGAGGATATTAATAGGGGGATGTCACCCAGCTAGAAGTAGAATAAAACTCATCCACAGGTAGAAAAAGGGACTTTATCTTTTAGGGAAAGGGTTAGCCTGTTTTTAGTTGTATAAAGGATAGTTGTATTATATTAGGTGAAAGCATAATTTTCATATTGCCTTGTTAGGAAATTAAATATCTTAAAAGTGATACATGTGGATAAGAAATGTACAAGGGTCAATTGTCATAAATTTGTATCAAGTCAACTCAGCTAAATTGGATCGATGTTTCCCAGAAGTTCTGAGTTAGCACTGGCCACAGGACACATTTTGTGTGAGATCTGAAAGGCAAAAGTAAAGCTGAAGCCATATTCTTCTTACACTCAGAAAGTTGGTGCAGGGTACCAGGAACTACTGCAGCTCACACACACTGCCACCCATCTGCTGGCTCACCTTGATAGCTCAGGAACTCCAACCCCTGTCGGATCTCTCCCTTCAGCTTATCAATTCCTGGGCCAGATGTGCTGAGCTCTGTGACAGTACATGCCAGTTTCCCCTGCCCATCACCACCCGTCATCAAAGTTGGAGGCTTAGAAGTGGCAAAAGAGGGTCAATAAGGGTTCTTGTCCATTCTCATGGCTTCTTGGTCATCTGTGTCAGTCAGTTTCTCCTTGCTTTTCCCATTTCGTGAACACCTTTCCTTCCCAATTGCCTGCTTGTTGACGTCAGGCTCCAGCACCAGACAAAGAAGATACAATCTCTCATTAGTCTTCTAGCCAATTCCCACAATCGTAGGGAGTCAAATCCCCATAAAAGTATCTTATTATATATCCTAGTGGTTTCCATTCTCTGACTGAACCCTGGCTGATACAATGCTGCCATAGACCTTAAAAGGCACTGACATGTTGAATCAGCCATAGGTCCAGCTAGAAGCCATCAACTGTGTCAAACCAGTAAGATGTCATAGGCTGTTTAGTACCTAGTGTTGAGATGGTTATGGTTCACAACTGTATAGGTCCCACTTATTAATGTTTTCCCCTGTATCTTTTTTTAATTATGTTCCCAGTTCAAAACTGTGTTTGTTAAATACCAAATAATTTGTTTCCATTTTTATGACTGAAAAATAATCAAAGCTGCTCATCAGCCTGAGAAAGCCAACATTCCTACCCTGTACTGATATCACTCCAGCCAGAGGCAGTGAAACTTGACATGTTGATGAGCTCTCCAAAGGAAGGAAAGTTGTCACATCTTCAAGTTTCCCTCAGAAATGTCTATGGAAGAGAGGAAGTGAAAATAGGTGAAGCATGAAAACCTTCTCAGAGATCCTCATCAGTGGGGGCATAACAGTCAGTTAGCAGACCCAAGGGTGCAAGGAAAAGGAGGAAAGAATGGGTAGAAGTGGAGGCGGAGGTGGGTAACAGATGAACTTGCCTCCATGGGGAGAATGGGACATTTCAGTAACATTCTGCCTGAGTCTGTACCAGAAGAAAAGGCTGTCCCTTCTGAAATATCATGAAAATACAACTGCACACAGGTCAACAGAGAAGAAGGTCTTCAAAGTCCTGTCAACCCCAATTTATCACATTATGTCAGCAAAGCTTGGATGATATTACAGAAAACCCAGCGAAGACAGTCACCCCAGCTTTGCTGTTGACAGTCCTCTACAATGGGAAGTGAACAAAAAAGAGTTTATCCCATGAGTTACCTCCTAATAATAGTAACAAAGATGACAATAACAATGGAAGTGCTTCGTGTGAGTCAGAAGCATAGTCCTGAGTGAATGTCATCACCATTCTTGGCTTATTTTGCGTCCTTGACAGAGATGCTCAATGTCCACCAAAGCCCAGTGTAGACCTGACTCTGGAAAGCAGCCACCTGGCCAGGGACTGCATTTTCCAGACCCCTTTGTGATTAGTTCTCACCAATGCAATGATGAATGGATCTAACTGGATCACTTTGAATCTAAAATGAACAAGGAAAAATGAGCCTTTTCCAAGCTGTCTTCTCCTATATCCTGGCAGAGAGTTGGCCCCCAAGGCAACCTTGGAAATCACAAGTCCAGAGGCTCCATCAGCCCATATCCCTGAATGCCCATTTAGGGCAGAGCCCAGTCCCCACCAATAGGACTCTACATGAATGAAAAGTAACATTTTATTATGTTTGAGCAGTGAGATAATGAGGTTTCTCTGTCAATGCAGCTAGAACAAACTGATACAGCCTCTAAGCTATGGGTTTATGATCAGTTACCAGTTTACAAATACTTCCTTAAAAGAGATTTTTGTACTTAGTTTGTCCTGAAGAATAACTACCCTGTGAAATAGATCAGTTAGATATTTCTTACACTTTGCATATGAAAACCTGGAACTCAGAATACTGAAGTGATTCCCCAAAGTCACTGATGAGCAGGAGGGCCAGGATGTAGAAGCAGGAGACCTGGATTGGATTTGAGCTCCAGAAGCAGTGTACAGGGGAGAGGAGGGCACAGTCATGCACATCAGCGAGCTCTGAGTGAGATCGTGACTCTACCTGGGACCGCCCTTGTGACTTTGAGCAATTCTTTAAGAATCTACTTCCTTAATAATAAAGAAGGAATAAAAGGTAATATGAATCTTGCAAAACTGTTATAAAGTGAGATATTCACATGGGTAACATAGTAACCAACTAACAGGCAATAGTAATAGTTCATACTCACAGACCACTTATCATGTGCCAAGCACTGCTCTATCACTTTACATCCACTGACTCATTTATTCATTCAACACCCCTCCAAGTGATATACCATTACATCATCCTTACTTTAAAGATGATGACATTCACAAAAGTTAAGTAAAAAATCTCCACAGGATTACATATTTTTGCCTAGATTCCCCCAGAAAGGAAAACCAGAGGGAAAGGAAGTCAGGAGAGAAGAACGGAGGGTGTAATTACCACCAAGCTGGTTATGACTAAATGCAGCTGACTGCTTGACCCCATCAGACAGTCCCACAAGAAGCTTTATAAGATGCGACTCATGACCATGCATCTGGCGGCAGGAGGATACATATGCATAACTGTTGGGTAGAGTCCAGGGAAGCCCCAGGGCTAAAGACAAGGAGAATCCAAAGTGAATATAAGGTGAGGCATTGTCAGTGTTGACTGGATGAGGTCAATGGCATCTGTGCACAGTGGACGTTGGAATAAGAGGTAGATGAATTTAGAAAAGCCTGAAGTGGTGCATGGTTGGCTATACTACAGATCTAGGAAGTGGTGGGGCTAGTTGAAATCCACTCTGTGTGGAAGACATGGTTACCACTTCTAATTCGCCATGGGGTAGGAGTGGGAGGGGCATGAATTATAACTTAGTTGTTTTTTCAGTGGAATAGGTTGACACAGATTGATACACATGTTCTCTTCCAGCCCATGATTAATTCCTGTGTTTAAGGATTGGCTCACCCAAGTCAGAGATACAAGTGTTAACCATACACAGTGAAACCAAAACCTTTTGCTCAGGACAGCCATCATGTGGAACCTCCAGGTCCAGTGTCAGTGTGAGGCTTCCTTGAGGAACCATAGCTGGCTCAATGACTGGAGATGTCAATGCGCCCAATTGTACCACCATGGAAGAATAATTCTGCTGCCCCCAACTGGCCCATGGCCTTAGAGGAGCTTCAGGCCACACTTGTGTCTCCAAATCTGGCAAGGAAAAAAAAAAAAACCCTACATACTTTTGTTCTTTAATTATAAAGGCAAAAGTAATACTTGTCCATTAAAAACAAATAAGTGAAAGAGTAACTTATGCTTATTGTGGAAAATTTGGAGGGATGAATACACTGAGAAGTTTAAGAGGAAAACAATTGTCACCTAAGGTCTTTTTTTAAATTATTTTTTAAATGCTTATTTCTTTTTGAGAGAGAGAGAGGGACAGAGCATGAGCAGGGAAGGGGCAGAGAGAGAGGGAGATACAGAATCCGAAGCAGGCTCCAGGCTCTGAGCTGTCAGCACAAAGCCTGACGCGGGGCTTGAATTCATGAACCATGAGATCATGACCTGAGCCAAAGTCGGACACTCAACCGACTGAGCCATCCAGGTACCCCACCTAAGGTCTTTTTTTTTCCTCCTCAAGACAACCATCGTTTACATTTTGGTGTATTCCTTTTGGTGTATTCCTTTTGGTGGTCATATAAATATAAACTGTATTTTTAAATAAAATTGAATCAGATGTTATAAGTGTTTTATTACTCTGCTTTGTTCTCTTAACATTTTATGGTAAATATTTTATTGCCATTAAATACTCTTTAAAAACACCATGTTTATAGCTGAATAATATTTTAGACATTCAGGGTGTTTATAATTTTTAACTATTATATATAGAACTATGATGAACGTCCTTGCACACAAGCCTTTGATCACATTTCTGGTTATTTTCCTTAGGAGATACTTAAAAGTGGGATTGTTGTGATGAAGGACATAAATATATTCACAAAAAGTCTCACTGCCAAATTGTTTCCAAAAATTTTGTACCAATTTATAGTCCTATCAGCAACATGTTAACACAAAAGCACAGCATAAACAAGTCAGTATTTTTTCATGTTTTTTTTTCCAGATTAATAGGAGGAAATGGTATCTCATTATTTTGATTCATATTTCTTTGATTAATGGTTCTATTGACCAATTCTTAGGTTTGTTGACCATTTGGATTTCTTCTACAAATTGCTTGTTCATTTTCTTTGGTCATTTTTCTGTTGGGTATTTGCATCTTTTTATTGACTTGATAAAGCTGTTTATTCTTTGTCATATTCATTGCAAATACTTCTGCCATTTTCTTCATTTCACTTTTAATTTTTATTATAGAGGGATTTTTTTGAATATGGACAGTTTTGGGTTTTTATTTGTCTTATGTAGTTAAATCTAACAACCATTTTCTTTGTGATTTATTCCATGCTTATAAAGCTCTGCCATTCCAACACCAGTTGTGATGTTTTCCTTTATTTTCTTTTAGGTAATTAAGAAGATTCATAAAATACATAAAATCACAACATATAAGAATTGGAAACACTGTCAGTGTCCTTCATTTTATAAATGAGAAAATTTGAGCCTAGGAGGTAAAGTAACTGAAATACCAGAGCACACAATAGGTGGCAAAGACTTCATTTTTGATTAAAGTGTAATTAACATGCAACTAAATCCATAAATTTAAAGTATTCAATTTGATAAGTTTTGACAGTTGTATGTACTCTTGTAACCACCACCCAAATCAAGATACAGAATCTTTCTACCTCCATCAGCAACCACGATCTGATTATCTTTTACTACAGATCATACTTGCCTATATTTGGATTTTATTAAAATGGAATCATAGAGTAAGTACTTTTTAGTAGCTCTCTTTGTTCACTCAGCAGAAATTATTTGAGATTCAACCATAATGTTGAGTCTATAAGTAGTTCATTCTTTTTTATTGCTGAGTATGAATGTAATACAGTATGTTAATCCATTCTCCTGTTTGTGGGCATTTGGTCTGTTTCCAGTTTGGGGCTATTATGAAAAAGGCTGATATGAATATTCTTGTAGAAGGACTTGTTTAGACACATGATTTCATTGCACTTGGGAATAGAATTCCTGGGTCATTAGATGGATGCATGTTTAAAGCTAGGGTTTGCAATCTGACTCTGAAATGCCCTGAGCCATTGGACCACATGGTCCATTGCAGATCCAAGCGTTAGGAGGTCAAGTTCAACTTCTAGCTCTTTCATTTCCTCGCTGTGAAAACTTGGGCAAGTTACTTCACCTCTCAGGGTTTGTTTCCTCATCTGCACAAAACCCTCAGGGTGCTGTGAAAATTAAATGAGTTAAAACAAATTAAGTACTTAGGATAGGGGCGCGGCACATGGTTAGTTTTTATTACTGTTATCTTAAAGAATGTGTCTACATTTAGTCTGTCAGATACTAGCTTAGAAAATGGTTCTCTTGAAACCAGCTTGGAAAGTCCTCCCTGTGAAGGTGGGGCCACACTGTAAAGATTATTTATAGAAGAAGACAGTCCCTTCCTACAAATTCAGCTGGACCTGCCACCAAAATGCCTATGTCCAGACCAGCTAGCTTTGAGCATCCCTGCTGGGTGTGAGGCTCCCACCCTCCATTTCTTGCACCTGCCCTTGCTGGGTTCAGTAAACACAGTTCTCCTGCTCAATGTCCAGCCCCAACCAGGCCCTGAGGACTCACAGCTCTTAAATCCTCTTTAACATCTGAGCAGGATCCCACACCCAGCTCTACCTCTCCTTCTTGGGCTCCAACCATATTGCCCAAGACTCCATTAGCTTTGGCTCATTACTGATGTCCCAGCCTATTGCCAGTATGGTGGTAAGTCTTCAGGAGCAACACATTAGTGGTCTGAGGTAGTAGTGTTGGAAATGAACTGAGGAACACCTTTCCTATCTTGAGTACTTCCTAATTCCTTCTAGAACATCTTCTAATTCTGCCTTTCCTCCATGCCAGTACCTCCCACCGAATGGTAAGCTCCTAAGGGCAGAATCTAGACTATTTCATGCACAATGGCATACTGAGTGCCCAGCAGAGATCCTGGCACATAGTTAGAAAGGCACCCAATAAATATGTTGATGTATTGGGGAAAAACATATTTTTCACACAAGTATTCAATGCCTCTCTTCTCCTCTTACCTGCTGAGAAGATTTCTACCTTCCCTCATAGTTCAACTTCTGGGCTTTTATTGTAAAGATCAGAAAAGAGTCAAACAGGAAAGCAGAGCCCAGAGAGGTTTCTTAGAGTTTTTCAAAAAATAGAAGCAAATTATTCATCCATCAATAAGAGCATTTATCAATAAATTATGGCCACACATATAATACATAGTTTAAATGCACAGTCTAATGTATACTAATCCATAGACTTCATTCATGTACTTATCAACATGGATAATAGTAAAAAGTTCAGTTTCTAAAATTTGGAGAATGATATATACATACATGATATGTTTGAGGCCATTTAAATAAAACTTTAAAATACAAAATTATGCTATTATTGTTATGACGGATGGCTATGGATATGTACTATGTAGAAATAGTCCAAAAACATATATAGATAAGAGTATTAGAGTGGTATACACCCAACTAGCTTAGGGTCACCTAATTTGGAACCAAACTATATGGTATAGAAAAATGCAATTTATCTGTAAAGAATAACTGAAAGTTTTGGAGCTGCAACTGCCATGATCAGAGCTGCAGTTTAAGATGTGACTCTTAACAAGGGAAGGAGGGAAAGATTTAATCACTCAGCATCCATCAAGACACTGTTACAGGCACTTGGAATATATATTAGTGAAATTCCCGCTGTCACTTGCATCCTTGTTGTTTTCTAGGCCTGAGGTATAAAAGCCTATCTCATGGCCATCCACATGACAGCTAATGAGGGACTGGAAGTGGAGGGAGACAATGAAAGGGCAAGATGGGAAGTGAGAAGTCACCGGGAAGAATGCATAGCCAGGTTCAGTGTGCAAGGTCCTGGGAGAAGATGGGTGTGTCAAGCATGGAAGGGTGACACGAAGGATGGGGTGTCCCTGAGAGAAGCAGGGAACACAGGACAAGAAAGAATGGGCTCCTGCTCTAGGCCTATCCCTGAGGCAGAGTCAGGTTCTGCAGAGATGGATGGCATGTTGCCTGCTCCCAGGGAACTCAGATATTAGTTGTGACAACCATTCATTCAGCAAATACTCTCTGATCAAGTGTGCTGAAATCTACCCTACGTAACTTGTCATCCTAGTAACCTGGCAAGAATTTGATCTACAGCCCCTGAAGGCTACAGTTCTGGGGGCTTTGTGCAGAGATAAGAGAAACCTGGCTCTGGCCAGGAGTGAACATGAGAGAGTTACAACGTCCACTTGCCTCTCAACCAACTCAAGTACCTGCACCTCACCTCCCTAAACACTGTTAATTCCCAACGTCCCAGTCTCTGGCTGGCTCAGCCCCCAGAAGCAGTGGGCCATGACCATAAACTTTCCAAACTCAAAACATCCACTCAGGGAAGATAATTTCTGGTTCCAGGAAGACTGTCCAGAAAGGGCTGTTAGAAAGGCGCACCCAGGACACTGATTGCT
Source organism: Prionailurus bengalensis (assembly GCF_016509475.1). Taxonomy (NCBI): domain Eukaryota; kingdom Metazoa; phylum Chordata; class Mammalia; order Carnivora; family Felidae; genus Prionailurus; species Prionailurus bengalensis. The sequence continues at coordinate 41,584,160 of NC_057344.1, read as the reverse complement.
CCAGTGGGCCAAGCATCAGTCACTTGCATGGTGACTTTATGCCATGGCTTAATCTGTCTGGGCTTCAGTTTCTTCATTGTCATGAAGACTTGCTTAGATGTCCTGGGGCACTCCAGCTAACACAAATGTTGTCAGTTTCCCAGGGCTGCCACAGCAAAGTACCACAAACTGGGCAGCTTAAAACAAGAGAAACTGTCTGGAAGTTCTGGAGCCTGGAAGTCCAAGATCAAGGTGTCACAGAGTTGGTTTCCTCTGAAAATATAGGGAAAATCTGTTCCAGGCCTCTCCCTGGCTTCTGGAGTTTGGCTGGCAATCTTTGAGTTTCCTTGACTTGTATACACATCGCCCCAATCTCTGTCTCCATGTTCCATGATGTTCTCCCCATGTGCATGTCGGTCTTTTCACGTGGTTTTTATAGGACACCAGTCATATTGAGTTAGGGGCCCGCCCTACTTCAGTATGACCTCATCACACTGGCATTGTACTGACCCCATTTCCAAATAAGGTCACTTTCTGGGGTACTGGAAGTGAGGAGTTCAACATAAATTTTTCAGAGACACAATTCAACCCTTAACAACAATTCTGAATGTCTGATTCTTCCTCCCATGGGCCTCTAGGGTGACCATGAAACTGTCATTCAGATCAGAAATTCTGAGAATGAAAAGGATACTAAAACAATTATGACAGACAATGGTGTAACGGGACTGACCAGGCAACCTGGGTCATATGGTCCCCAAAGGGCTTGTAAGATCCAACAGAGGTACCTGACAAAAGGCTGAGAAGCAGGGCTCTGGATGCTGTTTCTGCCTCCTACTGGGTCACTCTGTGCCCAGGATGAAAATCCAATCCTATCTCAAAATGAGAAATGGACAGAGAGGGAGAGTGGGAAAAGAAATGAAGAGGTACCTGGGGAGTACAGAGAGGCTGGGAGAGGCTGGTGCTGAGAATGTTGGTACATGTGGATGACTGCAAAATGTTATCCCAGTTTCAGAGAGGAGCTTTTTACTGAGATCCAAAAATGGACGCTAGCCCAGGTCAGAACTGTAGCGTACATGTGGAGCCACGTGATGTATGTAACACACACCCTCAAAGAGTTTCCAATCCATCCATCCTGGGTGACACTGTTTCACATGAATAGTTAAAGGGAATCTCCATGCTGTGTGAGATGCTATCTATGCTCGGTACTTGTTAGTGCAGCCACGGTTCCAAAAAGGAGTCAGTACAGTCCTCTAAAAAAATTGGAGATTTAGAGGAATGGGAAGGTCACTTGAGAGCAGCAGAGGAAAAGCCAAAAGGTATAGACAGTGGCTAGAACCGCCTAAGTAAAAATGGCTTCAAAAAATGAATTGAGAAGTGTCCCTCCTCCTCTATTTTCCAGATGTGTGTAAGATTCGTATAATTTCTTCCCTAAAGATTTGATAGAATTCTCCAGCAAAGCCACCTGGGCCTGGAGCAGTCATTGTGGGAAGGTTTTAAATGATGAATTCAATTTCTTTCATTACTTTGGGTCTACTTAGGTTTTATTCTCTTCTGAGTCAATTTCGGGTATTGGTGATTTTTATTGCACTGTCCCTTCCATCTAGGATGTCAAAGTTGTTGGCATAAAGTTTTAAAAATAATATCCTTTTATGAGGAGTTCAATGCATGTGGCATCTTAGTCTTCTCTTGCATTCTAGATATTGGTAATTTCTGTCTTCTTTCTTTTTTCCTTGCCAATCCGGCTGGAGGTCTATCCATTTTATTCCGTGCAGAGATCCAGGTTGGAGTTCATTCATATTTCACTTTTTTTGTTCTTTCTTTTTCATCAGCTTAGGTTCTTTGCTTTGTTATTTCCTTTTGCTACTTATTTGGGGGCTAATTTGCTCCTCTTTTTCTACATTCTTTTATTTATTTATTTATTTTCCTCTCTGCTGTCAGGAGCAATCACTTTTGTTTAGTTTAAAGGGTAAGGAAAAGAGATGGAGGCAAAGGGTTGGTGAGATGTATTTCTTCGAAGAGGATTGGTAGCTTGTTAAAGTAGATATGGATGTTCTCTGTCCTTCTCCCCATCTCAAGCAAAGGAACACTGGTTGGGACCAGAGCAGAGGTGGGTAGGAAAGTTCTTAGGGGAGAATAAAAAGTGTCCCCTGGAGCTGCAGGTCCAGGATCATGTGGCTGACTCTCAACAGAAGACCTCTGAAGGTAGAAGGTGGGTAGTTATAAGGAAAGGCAGCATTATGAGAAGCTGCACTGGGAGTGGCTTTCTAGGGCCTAACAGGGCCAGACTGTTGGGTTTTTCCACTGGGCCAGAAATGGTGGCTGGGCTGAATCCATCTAAAGAGTATACTCATGAAAACTCCCTCCAGGGCTCTGACAGACAGCTGTGGGTTGTATTTCTAGAAGTAGGAACTAAAAAGGTTATCATTTAAAGGATAAGGTGCTCCATGGGTAGGAAGAAAGGATTTCCAATAATTCATGAAAAGTCCCCATGAGAGAAAGATCCTAGCACTGAACACGAGTCAAAATAGAGGGCATCTATTCCAGACAACTACACATTTGCCAAAGATAATAACTTCACCCATACTTGTCCTCCTTAATCCCACCTGCCACTCCCCAATAACCAAGAAAACCAGTGGGGGAGGAGGCAGGACAAGATGAAGAAGAGACCACCTATCCTTTCTTCGTGGCAAATGTGGGGAGATGGAGGAGGAGGAGTTTCACTTGAATAGGAACTTTAAGCTTTGTAGATGAGTCTGGATTATTTGGTACACGAGAATAAGACTTATCCTTAGTACCAGCAAGGGGACCAGAAAGCTATGGTGTCTACATGAGTTCTCAGGATATGGATCCAATTGAACAGGTAGGAAAGGCAATAGTTGGGAAATATAGCATTATTGCATTATTTCAGGCCAAGTCCAGCTCATTCAGTAAACCAGTTACAAATCCTACATATGTGAAAATAGGTTATAGGAAAAGATATGGGACTCCAGAGGGCAGAGACAAAGATCAGGCTGTGGCCAGGTCTCTCCTAAGTCCATATCAGTGGTCTTGCAGTGTCAGAACTTGGGGCCAGATCCTCCTCGTTACCTGTGAGTGTGAACCCGCTGGGATGGGGCCCAAAATAGCCCCTGCTCTCACAGACACCTAAAACTCGTGCCCCTGCCCCACTATGTGGGACTCCAACAGCACAATGCAGACAGGACATATGCTCTCTGTGCTCCACTGAGAGCGAGGAAAGATTCATTTCAGACAACAGGCCTCAGAAAAGAGCGTGAGGTGGGAACATGTGTTATCAAGGAAAAATGGAACGTTTTTTAGGAAGAATGGCAGGGAGATGCTAAGGTGGGTGCTACTCAAACTATGTCATGAAAGACTAGCTGTTTCTTCTTTCTAGGCTGTCATGGAACTACATTGATCCTGACAAATGATCAGGAAAAATTGAATAAAAACTAAGCATGCAAGATACAAGCTCAAAATTTGCATTGGATTCCACAGACACAAAGCTACTCCAATCGATTGCAGTTTCTGCACTCATTTCATTGCGTGTAAGTGGCAGCCAGGCCACGGATGGTGCTGCATGGCACCAGCTGGGCTCAGTTAAATGGGAGCCATTGTGCTTCTATGTGGGTCAGTCCTTAAAACTTGCAGGATTTTGATAGACCCAGGCCAAGAGACCTTTAGTCTCTCCCTGCTGGTCTCTCAGGCTCCCTGGGCCAACTTCTGATGGGGTGAATCTCCAAGCATCAACCTTCTGGGTCCTCCAGCATCAGCTCCATGCCTTAATTCTCTCTCTCAAACATCATGCTACTCCCTCGGCCTGACATACCCTCTTCCTGACTTGGCATGTCCAGCCCTCACTACTCTGTGGGGCCCAGCTTCAGGGCCACCTGCCCCACTTTTCAGATCCTCCTGGATAGCATTGCCCTGAGGTTTCTCAAGGGGGCTGAGCCATACTTGTCTCAAGCATAGTTTATGTCCTGCCAGCACTGTGGTGATTTATGTTCCTATGTTACCTTCCCTAAGAGACTGTAAGATACCTGGGGACAGGACTCATTTCTGCTTTACCTTTGCAAACTTCCTAATAGCCAGGACGGTGGCTACCTAATAAAGTTGGGCTTTTGTCAATGGTTGAAAACAAGACAACCTTCTCCCTCACTCCGGATGGAGCTGGCTGGGCACAGATAAATAGCCGTTTGTCTGCTCTTCCTACCTCGAGTGCCAGGAAGTTCCAGGCCCTGATGGACCCCAGCCAGAGAACTCCCAACAGCACTGAGGAAAATGGCTGGTTGCTAAGTGGACCCTTTTGAAGGGCTCCGTGCCTCTCTAAGCTCTTCAGAAAATGAGGACACCAGCTGTCCCCTGTCTCAGTCAAGCAGGCGCTTCTTTTCATCTCTCCTAGGCCTCTTATTGCCCAGTGGGGTGTCAGAGCCCAATGGCAGTTGTCCCAAGATGGGGAAGCAGACTTGACAGATGGAAGATAGGTTAGCGTTGTGTGAAGGGAAACCACTTTTGTTTAGACTCCCATGTGCACGACAGGCACAAGGCTTGATTACAGGGTGATGGGCTGTGGAAGGAATGTGCCACCCAGCTGGAAAACAATCGTGGGCTGTTTTTGTTCCTGCATCCAAGGGTGCACCGGGATGGATGGCAGCATGCAAGCTCAACGTGCCACATTTCATACCTGCAGGAACCAAACCCATGTCCCTCCAGCCCCTTGGGGAGGCTGTGGTGCCTGCAATTCCCCCACATTGGCCCTGCCATAAATCAGGCGTGGCTACCCCCAAGTCACAGGCAGTCTGGACAAGGCAACTGAGAGATGTGAGGAGCAGGGACAGCCTCCAGACTGGCTTAGTCTGAGCGAAGGAGGCTGCCCAAACTTCTATGGCAGGGACAGGTTCCCTGCCAGGGTCCCTGAGCTAGGCCCTGCTGTGCCACCCCTCCAACAAGAGTGTCTGTGTGGAGAATCGTTATCTGGCTGTGAAAGAGAGCTGAGGAAGAGAGAAAGAAGGGGGTAGCTAGGAAAGCAGGTAGGGAGGTTGCAGGGGGCTAGGGCTGGGAGGAACCAGAGGGGAAGATATGAAGAAAGATTTTCTTTAAAAAAAAAATGGAAAAGAGAAAAGACAGAAAAGGAGAGCAGGGGAAAAAAGGAAAATAAGGAAATCTTAAAAGCTAGGGAGAAGAGATGGTAAATAAACATTAGTGGTACAGTTTGGGGGAGCCTAGTAGACTGGTATAAATGTTTCTTGAATGCATTTCCCCTCCGAGGTGGAGTCCTTGATCCCGCCAGCAAGGAGCAGGGCTCCCCAGGGAAAGCTGTGAGTCTCTCCATGAAGCCCGGAGAAGTCCCTTCCTCTTGCTCCTTGGCAGCCCAAGTCCTGGGAGGCCCTGCAAGGTGAGTTTAGGGCTCCACCCCAGCGCAGCACAGAGACCAGAAAACCATTTCATTTCACGGAAGATGTCTGCTGAGGTGGCTGGAAAAGCCCGTGCGTGTATGTGTGTGTGCGCATGTGGGTGTACGTGCATGTGCATGTGCATATGTGTGTATATGTGTATGTATGTGTGTGTGCATATATGGGTGTATGGGTATTGCGTGTATGTGTTCATGTGCCTGTATGTGCGTGTGCGTGTCTGCATGTGTGTGCGCGTGTGAACGTGTGTGTGTGTTGAGGGACTAATGAGGAACTCTCCTGCCAGGGTTGGAAAATCTTGCCGCTGCAAGAGTTCTGATCACTTTTGATTTGGGTGTAGCTGTTTTCCTCTTGTAATCCCCAGTGTGGTGAGCAGAGGAGGTGGAAAAAACACTCCGCAAAGTTTTTTTTCCATTAGGAGGCCACTAAACAGCGTAAGTAATTCCAAAATAAGGGTCTGCTGCATATATAGCTGCCAATTTATATATCCCTGGACTTTGGAGAGTTTCTTTTGTCCCAGAATGCCCAAGAGAAAAGGGACAATATTGTTTTAAATTATTTTTGTGATAAATACACATCACAGAGTTTGCCATACTTACCATTTTCTTAAGTGTACAGTTCAACTGTGTTAAGTATATTCACATTGTTGTGCAACCAGTCTACAGAACTTCTTTCATTTTACAAACTTGAAACTCTGTACCTATTAATCGAGACCCCAGTCCTGCCCCCCCACCCCAGCCCTTGGCAACCACCAGTCTACTTTCCGTCCCTATAAAGCTGACTGCTCTTGGCACCTCATAGAAGTGGAATCTTCCGGTATTTGTCTTCGTGTGACTGGCTTATTTGACTTCGCATAACATCTTCCAGGTTCATTCATGATGCAGCATGTGTTAGAATTTCTTTCCTTTTTAAGACAGAATAATATTCCACTGTGTGTATATTACAACATTTTATTTATCCACTTATCCACATTTCAGCCATTACGAATAATGTTGCTATGAACACATGTGTACAAACATCTCTTCAAGACCCTGACTTCAGTGCTTTTCAGTATATACCCAGAGGTGGAATTTCTTGATCATATTGGTAACACTGTATTTTTTTAAGTTTATTTATTTATTTTGAAAGAGAGAGAGAGAATGAGTGTGCAAGGGGCAGAGACAGAGAGGGGGACAGATCTGAAGTGTGTTCTGTGCTGTCAGCACAGAGCCCAATGCAGGGCTCGAACTCACAAACTGTGAGATCATGACCTGAGCTGAAGTTGGACACTTAACCGATTGAGCCACCCAGGTACCCCAGTAACTCTCTTTCTAATTTTTGAGGAATTACCATATTATTCCCCATAGTGGCCATACTATTTTACATCCCCATGAACAGTGCACAAGGGTTCCAATTTCTCCACATCCTTGCCAACACTTGTTGTTTTCTGGGATTAAAAAAAAAATTATTTTAGAGAAGGAAAGAGTGTGAATGGGGGAGATAGGCGAGGGGGGCAGAGAGAGAGAGAGAGAGAGAGAAAGACAGAATCCCAAACAGGCTCCACACTCAGCATAGAGCTCGATGCAGGGCTCTATCCCACAACCCAGGGATCATGACCTGAGCTGAAATCAAGAGTCGGATGCTCAACTGACGAGCCACCCAGGTGCCCCTCTTGAGTTTTTTTTTTTTATAGAAGTCATCCTAATGTGTGTGAGATGGTATCTCTTTGTGATTTTGATTTGCATTTTCCTGATGATTAGTGATATTGAGCATCTTATCATGAGCTTATTGGCCATTTGTATGTCTTCTTTGGAGAAATGTCTATTCAGGTCCTTTGTCCAGTTTTTATTCAGGTTGGGTTTTTTTTTTTTTTGTCTGCCTGTCTGTTTTTGACTTGTAGGGATTCTTTATATATTCTGGATATTATATTATCACATATATGATTTACAAATTCTTCCATTCCATGGGTTGCCTTTGCCTTTTCACAGTTGACTGTGTCCTTTGATGCACAGAATTTTTAAATTTGGAAGTCATCCAATTTAATCTCTTTTTTTTCTTTTCTTGCCTGGAAGGAATCGTATTTTAAGCCAACTTCAATATTACGGCTCTTCTCAAGATGCTGTTAAGTAAAAGAACAAGATAGAACCCTGTCCCAGTGAATGCAAGTGTATGCGCCCCAGTAGCTCAGGCCAGCCCCAAGGGAGCAGGCATGGACCAGGTTAGGAGCTAACTTTTCCTTTCTGTTTCTTTTCGTGTCAGAGTTTGTAAATGAGCCTATCAGAAATTCTTTCTTTGGGGCGCCTGAGTGGCTCAGTCAGTCAAGCATTGACTTCAGCTCAGGTCATGAACTCACAGCTCATGAATTCGAGCTTCATATCGGGTGAGCTCAAGCCTTGCTCTGGGCTCTGCACTCTTCCTCCCTCTCTCTCTGCACCTCGTGGGATTTTCTGTCTCTGCCCGTCACTCACCTGCGTTCTCTCTCTCAAACATAAATAAATAAATAAATAAATAAATAAATAATTTTTTTTTTTAAAAAAGAAAGTCTTACTTTGCACACCTATGCTAATTTTAGGGTTTTGTTTTTGGCTTGTGTTGTTTTTTTGCTGCTGGTTGGGTCCGACAGCAAGGAATCTTGAACTGTCCACAAAAGATCCAAAATGAACCCCTTATTTAGGAGAAAAGGTCCCAGGTTTTCTGGCCAGCTCAGATCTTCACTATTTGCAGCAGAAGGGAGTAATCCTAAAAAGTCAATAAATGGTCCCAAAGGAAGTGAGCCAACTGCAGACATTTAACTGTTCAGAAAGATAAGGAGTGGAAAGCATCTTATAAGAGGGTGCTCAGCACTCAGGGTCCTGCCTCTATGCTTTATGAGCCCTAATTCAGATCCAGTGTCAGTTCATGGGTCCTCTGCCAAAGAAATACTGGAAAACCAGCTTTTCCCTAATTTCATTGATTATGTCAGCAACTGATGGACACCATCTGTGAACCCAGACCAACCTTCACACATTCAAATCTGCTGGCATGACTTCACCATTCTTCTCTCATAATGGGGGCGGGTGGAGCCAGTTTATTGAAGACACTTTCAATCCAATAGTGCCAACAGGGGACAAGAAAAGGCTTCATGCGCAGAGACAGCAAAGGTGTTGGAATGCTGCCAAGCTCTTCACCCCTTTAGCATAAAGTTCCTGTCTCCTGGAATGCCCAGCATAGGCCACAATCTGCAACGCTGCGATAATCCAGTTGTCTGCATCCATCCCTCTTCCTTCTTAACCATCCAGTCCAAATGACTTGAGTGCAAGCCTCAACACAGTGCTGAGGGCAAGGGCAGTGATGAAGGGCAGCACAGAACTGAATTACACATGTATAATACTAGTATAATGCATTGTAATATATAACATGGATTCTAGTAGACTTCAGTATTAATATTAGACTTCATGGTGCCTACAGACAGGTCGAAGTGATTAAAAGATATCCCTGAGGGGTGCCTGGGTGGCTCAGTCGGTTAAGCACCCAAATCTGGATTTCGGCCCAAGTCATGATCTCACGGTTTGTGAGTTTGAGCCATGCATCCAGCTCTGCACTGATGGTGCGAAGCCTGCTTATGATTCTCTCTCTCTCTCTCTCTCTCTCTCTCAACCCCTCTCTCTCTCCGCTTTCAGTGCTATCTCTCTCTCTCTCTCAAAATAAATAAATTTAAAAAAAACATACTTCATAAAAAAAAAGAAAAAAGATGTCCCCAAAACCAGAGTGATCAGCATGAAATGGACTTGGTATCACACAGTTGAACATTCCACAGGACAGCAAGTACAGTGAGTATCGCAGAGGAGGGGTTTGTGAGGAAAGGAAATCCCAGTGGCCTCATATTGAAGCCACACACCCCACAGACACCTACAGAAAAGCAAGCACACATATCCCAAAACCATCACCCATGAGCTCTGACCCTAACAGACACCCACACCCACACACAGACACCCATCCGTACATATCCACACCTCAAAAAGAGATGTGCTCTTCACACACAAGTTCAAGGGTAAATTATTTTTCAGTTCCTCATGAAAGAACTGGGAAATGGACAAATGCCCAGAGCTCCTTAGCGAGGTTTGGTGACCCAAGACAGCACTCACGATTGAACTTATATGTCATCACCCCTTGGCTCCATTCCAAACAGGTTTTGTGTGCACCCCAAAAGAAAATGCACCGTAAGTTCCTGGAAGCATTGGGTCTTTTGAAAGAGTGAATTAGTGTTCGTGGGAGGGGGTTGCTGAAACTTCAGATGAAGAGAAATGGCAAGCATGGACTGTTTATTCCAGAATTCCAAATGTTCTCCATGGACATGCATTTATTTGTGTAAACAGATAATGGTCTTTTAATGTAGTCTGGCTCATTTTCAGCACAGGTCAAGTTCAAATGCTTTGTGCTGCCTGGACAGTAACTGGGCCTTGAGGAGATCCAGGTGGTTCTGACCAGATGAGAAGCACGTGACTTGTCCAGTAGAGGACCCACTCAGTTCCAGAGGTCTGTGTTGCTGGACTCCCAGCCACATTTCATCCCGAGTGGAAGGTTGCATCCTGGTTCAAAGACGAAACCTTTGATTTCTTCCTCCCACCTACCATATTCACAAAAAGTCCTAAGGGGCGAGGGGGAAGCTGGCTTGGACTAGAAGCCCTAGAAGTTTGTTTGAACATCACAGCCCCTTTGTAAATCAACATTTGAATGAGTTAAGTGCACGTGAGTGAGTCTGAAACACAAGGGTCACATTCCCTCTAAAATACTTGGGGTGCAAAATGCACTCCAAATTTAGCCTAATCCCAAATTAGGAGGCAGACCTTGTCAAGTCTCCCTTGCCCTGAAGTTTGGCCCAGCAACCAGGAACCCCAGCTGGAAAGGACAGAGCTGGAGTTCCCGGGCCTGAATTCCTGTGGTTGGCTTGTGACAGCCGCCTGATGGCCTTCCCCGGGAGCGGGGGGGGGATCCTGCACCCGGACTCCATAATCTGTACCAACAATACCAAAGGCACTGTGATGGGTCTTCCCCAGCAGGCAGAATGTGAGGCAAGCGATAATAAGAACAATGAAAGGGTCTGACATGGAAATTTCAGTAGGAAACAAGCAATTACATGAGAACAAACATTCCCAACGCCACTCACAATCATCGGAACACATAACAGTGATTATAAAAATGATAGCAACAAATTCAGACCCGGAGCAGTTTGTGCTTTAGAAAAGAGAGTCCTCCTGGGGCGGAGCTGTGACCTTCCCTGGCACATGTGGACAGTGTGTATGTGTGTGTGTGTGTGTGTGTGTGTGTGTATGCCTTTTAGAACACATGAATTTCATTTGACTTGATTTAAAGCTGGATCTCTTTCCCCTGCAGTTGAAACCACTTCTCTTGAGCAAACACATTTCCATCCACCAGGCAGGGAGGAAATTGTGAGTCAGAAAAGAGGCCAGGATTTTCTCTGGACCTGCTCTATGTTCAGTCTGAGGATTGCTGGAAAATGTTCAGACTTGGAGAAAAGAACGTTCCCCCACTGTAGAGCTGTGCTCTCCAATCCAGGGCTAGAGGTAGGATCACAGTGAGGAGGGTCTAGGATAGAAATATCTTGCTAGGATCCAAACGGACTAGGCCACATCAGCTGTCCTTTTTCAATCACGATTCATGGTGCCAAGGATCCAGTGTCTAAGGTTTTAAGGTATGTTCTTTCCTTCCATTTAATGGAAAACAATGCAAGTCTATAGGTTCTGGCACATATCTAAACTGTCCTGGCTTAGCCTCCATTGTGGGATGCCTCTATCACCCATATCTGGCCTCCATATCATAAACAGTCATTGGTCCTGGCATTGCAAAGACGAGGCATCCAAACATAAGGAGGCAGTTTGAGAGAATTACCAGAATATGCTAATGGTTTACTCGTGTGGCAGTTGGCAAGTTGGGGGCAGACCTAGGAAGGCTTCATGCTGACATTAATTGCAGTTTATGGCTGGTGCTTATTTTTCTTTCTAGCCAACTACAAGCTGCCTCCTCATCCCCTCCCACCCCTGGGCGGGGGGGTGGGGGGGGTCTTGGGGCCTCCTCCAGGCCTGGCCCAGGTCAGGCCCTGATTTACCGTGCTGGAAGGCTATACCACAGAAGTCACCAAGTCACCTGCCAAGCATAGCAGCCAAATTTCGATTCCCGGTAGCCTCGGCTGCCAGCCTTGGGAGGGAGCGCTGACCCCAGAGGAATCCAGTTAATTCTGTGCAACCCACCCTGGCTGTTGTGGGCCACATTGTGAAATAGGCACTTGGGTTTTGGCATGTGTCGCCTTTATTCCTTCAGATTATAGGCTTAATCTTCTAGGCAAAGAGGCACAACTACTCAGATCTGCATAAACTCTCCAGAGAACTAGATAGCAAAACTGGAAACTAAGGTCCTTACCCCAGCCCCCACCCCCTGCTCACTCATTCCTGGTACAAATAGTGACAGTGGATGCTGGTGTGAGTTATCAAAATGTGCAAGAAATGAGTTTATGTACAAAGCACTTCAACAGGGGCTCTTCTTTGTACTTCCCTTTTTTGAAAGGAAATCTAAGTTCTGGGTTTTGATTGCTTTATTTATCTTTAAGCCCTGACATCTAAGGAATCTCAAAGACGCTCTGGCCAGGGATCCCACCTGGCTAGCCAATGAACAGGCTTCCTGGGCGTACATGGTTCTAGGGCCCAGGACTCAGGTACTCTGGGGAAGGGGTTGATGTAAAACTGGGTCTCTTTCCCTGTAGTTGAAATTTTGCTAGAATCCAAACTGACTGGGACCCACCCATAATCCTTTTTTTTTTTTTTCATCAAGATTCACAACACCATCAATCCAGTTTTCTAAGTAAGAATTTTTCCTTGGAGTTCACACTGCCCATGGCAGAGCTTAGCTGAAATCCTGAGGACGGGACCATGAGAATTCCAAAGCCTTCACCCCAGCCCCCATCCACCACTTCTGGCACTCAGGTGATGGGAAGGTCATCCTAATTAAAACCACGTGGTTGGGTTTCAGCTGTGGAAAATTGCTGGATCCTTTCTCCTTCCTCCCACCTCCTCTTTCTCTCCTTAAACACACACATGCAACTTTCCCTCCCTTTATTTAAGCAAACAATTCTCTCCATGATTAAATACAGCTCCTTCTTATCTAAATAGTCCACAGATGTATAAAGACACAGGAGCTTTCTGCTCCTATTTGAAGCTCGTTCTGGTACCCATCTTCTCCAAACCTACAAAAAAGGCCCTCGCTGACAGAAATTCCTAACGCCTGTTCCTCAGTAAATCAGCCCTGCTCGGCAGGCTGTCCTCAATTTATCAAAGAGGTGGGATTTCCCTTCCAAATACTTCAGTTTTCCCCTCTTCTTGGCCTCTCCCATAACCTGAGCTTGAAACTGCCCAGATGTGAACAAATGGAACATGAAAAGTCCCAATTCTGTTGTCAGATTCTGGTATGACTTCAGCTGTCGAGGTAAATACCGCCAGTTGGTCAACTTCAACGACCTCTGGTGGTCCAGGCCTGGGAACTAAGGGGATTCCCCGGAGGGCAGAGGCTTGGAGTGTTAATAGATTGCTAAGGAAAAAAAAGAAGGGATCTGTGAGTTTCCAGAGTAAGTGGAGTCTGTGCAAGAAGAATCAACTGTCAAGATCTGGGACAAAAGTGAAATCCAGAGAGTGGGTTGGGAGGGTTAGCCCACAGCTTTGGGTTTCTACCTGGAGCTCTCCCACAATGTGATTTTCTTTCCAACCCGAAGCATGGTTAATATTGAGTCCCATGGAGACGGGCTGTACACAGGGATCCCAGACATGGCATTATTGCGGCAGGAAGCAAAGACCCTGCTGAGCCCTGCAGCCCTTCTCACCTACCCCTTCCAGCCTCAACCTCAAAGTGTGCTTGGCAGACCAGAAGTCAGCCTCTCATCAGGAGAAGCCCATGGGAAATGCAGGACTCAGGCCCCACCCCCTTGCCCAATCAGAATCTGCATTTTCATACAGTCTCCTGGTGGCTCCTGTGCATATTAAAGTCTGAGAAGCACTACTTGGGAAGCCACATGTAGCCAGCTAAAGGAAATAGGCTCATTCCTGCCCTCGTGTCTCTAACCGACCTCTTTTATTAACTAATACCTAATAAGAATAACTCAGAACTTTAGAAAGGGCTGCAGCAATATAGAGTATGTGGGTGGGGATAAGGGGGAATACCAAAATAATATCCCGCCTGTCATCCCCAGGCCAAAAAAAAATGTCCAAACAAAATATTTTACAAAGTAAGATCCAGCAGATTGCTGGTATGTGGGAAACCTAGAGCACTAGTTCAAAGTTCCAATTCTAGGGCCCTATGGCAAACTTTTGGAATCTGAAATTTCCAGGTGTGGATGTCAGAAACTGCTTGTTAGCAGGCTCTCCTGGGTGATCTATGCTAAAAAAATTTTTTTCTCAATGAAATTTTGAGGTTTATCTGTCATCGAAGGTGTGTTACCTTAACTTTCTCTTACACAGGGAAAGAAATTGGAAACTTCCTTCTGGTTCTTTTCTCTCTGAAGGGCATGGATAAATATGTGGGGCTTGGAATGGGCTAGATTCATGGGGAAATAATAAAACGAACCTATATTTGCATTTCTTTTTTTTTTTAACGTTTATTTATTTTTGGGACAGAGAGAGACAGAGCATGAACGGGGGAGGGGCAGAGAGAGAGGGAGACACAGAATCGGAAGCAGGCTCCAGGCTCTGGGCCATCAGCCCAGAGCCCGACGCGGGGCTCGAACTCACGGACCGTGAGATCGTGACCTGAGCTGAAGTCGGACGCTTAACCGACTGAGCCACCCAGGCGCCCCGGACTTTTATTTGCATTTCTTATATAGTTCTAGGGATCCGTGCTAAAATTTAAGACTGGTTCTATTTCCTTTGATTACTATTAGAGGATTGGTACAGATTTCTCTTCCTCAGGAGCAAAAATGAATTGCTGATACTTCTGGACCCACCGTGGGGAGATGGCCTTAGGAGTAAGAGCAACCTGGGGTGCCTGGGTGACTCAGTCAGTTAAGCGTCTGACTCTTGGTTTTGGCTCAGGTCATGATCTCATGGTTTGTAAGTTTGAGCCCCGCTGTCAGCATGGAGCCTGCTTGGGATTCTCTCTCTCTCTCTCTCTCTCTCTCTCTCTCTCTCCTTCTCTGTCTGCCACTCCCCTATTTGTGCTCTCTCTCAATAAATAAATAAATAAATAAACAAATAAATAAATAACTTAAGAAGTAAGAGCAACCTAACTTGGATAACATTGTGACCCTTCATCTCTTTCTGCCCCTGAGTAGGAGAGCACCTGTACAATTCCCTGAAGAGATGTGGATGTTACAGAGTTGAGGTCAAGGCTGCCAATCTTGGTGCTAGCAGCATGTCTTAGGCACAAGGCTCAAGTAGTCCTGACCCTTGGGTACCCCACACTCCAGGGTGACTCCAGCAGCACAAGCCAAGATGCCTTTGTACATACTTCAGCATCTTTTTGCTGATATGTTTAAAAAAATTCAAAACAGCAGTGGGAAATCATGGGTCACAGTGATGGGGCTTCAGCGGGGTCACAAAGACATGCTACCCAACCTAAAAGAGATTTTCCTTTTCATTAACCACAGGGAATACAAAGGAAAAATGCCAATATTGGCCTTGACCTGGCTAGCATATCACTAGTTCACCAGTCATGTACATTCGTATGGGAAGATCTTTAGATACTAGAGCACAACTTTAATGGAATTTTCCTAAGTCCTCCTACCATGCCTGAGAAATAGTGTCTTTGTGCTTAGGTGTGGTTTTGGGTGACCCAGCAGTATTTGCTCACTTCTGGGTAAAATTGCCAGTTGTCTGAGGTTTGGAAGTGCCCTGTTAATCAGGCAATGACATCAAATGAAGTTGTCACCGTAATTGCTTACAGAATTAAAAGTCACCCTGAGGAATCCCTTTGGCAACAGGCATATAACCTAATATGAAACAGCTTGGGCTCAGTAAGTGCCACACTTGGGGTCCAAAGAGAAGCTGGACAGTAACTCAGATGTCGTTCCCACATGTCTAGCCCATAGGAGCCCTGGGTTCTGGTTCTAGCAACACCATTGACCTGGGACCCCCAAACTCCTTATGAAACCCCAGCCATCTTCCCCTATCACCTTCTCCATCTGTATATTAAACAGTTGGACATGGTTCCCTCTAAGATCTCGTGTGGGTCTAAGACCCCAGATCCCAGAGAGTTTTCAAATTTTAGTTGGTAATTTTAACCAGAATTAGCTGAAGGGAAAAGGCATCTGAAACCAAAAACATGGAAAAGAACAGCAGCATTGAAAACACAGTCTTTGTAGAACAAGTATTTAACCTTTTCTCTGGTCTGAAACACACACAGCTGGGAGAAACGCTTCTGGAAGTTATTCACAGGAGCAGATGATCACTGTGGGATGGGGGTGAAGGTATCAGGCAGTGCCTCCCAGGTGCTCCTCCAGCCCACCCAGGCCCAGTTATCATTTGCAAGTTGTAAAACCAGGACAAGAAAACATCACTGAAGAAACTCAAGCAGGGGGATGTATGTGCAGTGGAAGAGAGTAAGTGGTCTATCACTGGGGACGGTGGGGGGAAAGACACAACTCACATTATCATTGATTAATTGAGTGATTTTAGTCAAGTGAATATTGATACATGGCAGGAAAAGCATGAAAGTAAAATGAACACATACGGGAATTACTATTAACATAAGTGATAACATCAAAACATCTGGTAAAATGCAGTTAAAACAACAACACAAATGAAATGGAATGTAAAACATTTCACAGTATTCAAAGCTTTTGTAAAAGATTTAGACTCTATGTGAGGGGACTAGGGGAAACGGGAATTTCACCTGTGCCCTATGTATCCGCTGGTGACAGATCGGAATGGCCACTACGTTATTCTGTGGGAGTTACCCAAAGGTGCACTTCAGAGACAGCTGTGGAGTTGCAACAGAGCAACGATTTAATTGGAGTCTGATGAGAAATATACATTCTAGCTCTGAGCATGTGGGTCTGTAATCAACACATCCAAGTGAAAACTGGAGCTCTGACAGGATTCTGCCTCCAAAAGCCCTTGGTGCTAATGCACCAGGACCAGGAGCCAAGTGTCACATGGGATATTCTAAAGGTGAAGTGTTCTTGGGGTTCTCACTTTCTATCTTCTGAGAGAACTAGTTATCTTTGAAGACTAAACTGAGCTCTGCCATGACTTCACAGGATCCTACCCAGCAGGATTACTTCTCACCTTTACAAATATGACCTTTGAACTGGCAATAGTTATAAATCACATACAGACCTCCTCTTTTAGAAACCGATGACCAAGCCAATAGTCTATACACTGGTTCTGTTCTACCAATGGTTTGTTGTTTCTCAACAAAGGTTTGTGGTAAGAAGGCAGTTTTGAGCCCACAGCCTCCTTTTGCATCCTCAAATTGCTGGTGTGTTGTAGACAAAGAGTGTGTATCTCAAATCCACAGTCAAATTCAAAAGTCCTGGGACCATATGGTTGGGGTAAAACGTGCAGCTGCAGTTCACATTTCCAATTTATTTTGAACTCATTCTGAAAATGTCACTTCCTGTCTGAGGATTCCCATGTAGACAGCTGCGCAGCACGGCCGCCTAATCTTCCGTACTCTTTCTGCTGTAACAGCTAATACCCCACACAAAACCCTTCCCAAGGCCCAGCTTTGGGCAGAAGCCTGTTGCATGATGCTCTGTCAAAATGAGCAGATACATATAAGCAATGAACTCATGAGTTAATCAACCAAAACTAAGGCCCAGATCCATGCACTCATGAAATTGTTCTGAATTTCAGTTAACAATAGTAAAGTAGAATATTTCTAATTAACTAATGTATATACACATTTAAAAGAAAATCATCCAAAATTACAGGCAAATCACTTAAGATCCCCAACACTTTATGATTAAAGGTCAGAGAGAACCAAAAAACAAAAGTGTTAAAATAACAAGATCACTAATGGTGAGAGGTTAATTATATCAGGATCACCCTCAGGTAGGTAATGAGTTGGTATGCTAATTTTCAGACTGGAGTCTTCAGAAGTTAACAGAATCTTCCACTGTTTCTGTGTCAGTCCAGGGCCATGGGGGTGACACTTCCCAGCCTCACTGCAGCTTCTGGATTGGGTATAAACATTCATCCGGAGGGACAACCACTAGTTCACCATCTTCAGGTGTTACAGATAATTAAGAATCAGGCTTGAGGAACAAATTCACATTAATTGCTTAGAATGACTTCCTATACACTGAACAGGAGGAGTAAAGTTGCTTCTGTGAATGAGCTTATGTACATCACTTATTAAACGCAAGGGTTTTAAGAAACATCTTCGGGCACTCAGGGAAACCTGTAGAGATGTGTGTTGTCTTTGAAACTCTCTCCTTAGATGGAGACATTTTTTACTTAACTCTCCCTCTGCAGAAATTTAAAAAAAAATTTTTTTTAAGTACAAGGAGGACAGGCAATCTGGCTGTTCTGAATTTCTTTGATCTATAGGCAATCAAGTTTAAGGGAATCCACTTCTTCACAGGAAATAAAGGCATGGGAAGCACTGTGAGTTCTGACCGGCACTGTGTTGGGGCCAGGACAACCCAGAACTCCTCAGGAAAGAGGACCACAAGGTTTGCTCTCAGGCAAATCCACTTCCCACCCCAAATGCCCCGTGAGAGAGCAGCTCTGCTAGAAAGTAGCCTCAAATGCATCGAAAGACCCTCAGCCCAGTACGTCTTTCAAATGTTAATGTTGACTTTTTTTTTTAAACATTGAAAAGTAAACACAGTTTTTGTTGTTGTTCTCTAAAAAAAAAAAAACAACAAAACAGAAATAAAAACAGAAACAAAAGTGAAATGAGCAAACGGATGAAATCAGAACACTAAGCTCTTCAACCAATTACAATTCACACTGACTCGCAATTTGCTGGGCTGTTCCTAATATTTTTTTCTTTGTTTTCTCTTTATGTTCTTTGAAAACCACTAACCATTGCCTTCTCAGTCTGAAAATCATCGTCCCTCTCATGCCGTGGGTTTGGTGCCCACGGTGTTTCCTTTTCCTCACACAAAGGCAGGCACATGCTGCCCTCCACATGTCTGGAGGCTAGATCACGCACCAAGGCTGATGTTCACTGCCACTTCCATGGCACCTGAGACTAGCTGATTCAGATCAAAAGACAATCACGTGGAGAGGCAGAGCAGAGATGACCTCCCTGTGTTTTTACCATTACATACTGTCCTGGTGCTTTTCTTCCCTGCACTTAATTTTCTGGCATTGATCTTCAGTTGTAAGTGTGGTGTGTGTTTGTTTCTGCATAAGGTGGACAGAGACAGAAGTTTCTGGAACTGAAAGCAGCACATCAAAGGCATGGATTAGCTAATAGATCCACAAGCAATTTGTGACCACACAAAGAAAGTTGCAGAACTTAGTTTTTTTTGCTGCTGTCTCTCACTTTTTTCCCAATGCTTTTTGGTTGGGGGTTTTGTTTGTTTTTTACTGGCAAAATTTTCTTTTTTAGTGGCTGTCTCTGGTTGAAATGGTTTGCACCTACTTTTCCTCAGCGATGTGCTGTTCCACACTGTAGATCCTAAAAGACTTCCTAATCTAAATGGTTTTCCTTACCTGGGTATGCGGCTTTAAATACTGGCGGTAATGGGGTCTAGAGTGTGGCTATGGAGGGGAAGGAGTGGGAAAGCTGCCAGAGCAAAGCCAGCTGGATTACAATGTCCTCTACCAACCGAAGGGGCAGTGAGCACAGACCTCCAGGCTCTAGGGTTGTATGCTCAGCCCCGCCCCTCACCCCAACCCACAGCTCCCTCCCCACCCACCCAGGGAGAATCACTTAAAGACTGATTGAAAAGTGGGGCATTCATGATTTTTCATTTTCTTCATGAAGTTTTTGAATTCCTTGTTTTTCTTGTCCCACTTGTGGATTGCCGTCAGCAAGTACTGGCTCTTCACCTTCCGGCCCATGATGAGAAAATGGTGGCTCAGGTTGTCCAGCTGGTGGCAGGGGCAGTCAGCCCCATTCTTCAGGTATAGGACAAGCTTCTTCAGTTCCTTCTTCTTGATGGGTCCCAGCTTCAGAGGCTTCTTCTTCTTGGGGACAATCTTTTTGTCGCCATTTTCTTTTTTCACTTCTTTTATTTTCATCCTCAGTGCTAGAGACGGTGCAGGCAAGGTTGGGGAAGAGGAGAGAAGGAGGGAGAAAAAGCATTTTAGAACCCAGCTTTCCATCTGAAACAATAACCCAAACTTATGGCTCAAGGGGGAGATGAAATGAAAGGCAACTGGCAAGTCAACGAAAGAGGCAGTTTTATAGGTAAGAACCAAGGTCTCAGTTAATTTTCATCTTCTGAGTCTGCCCCCTAGTTTTGTGGTGTCTAATGGTAACTCAGTAGTTGCCCTGGGACACCATGAGATTCTCAAGTAAATTTTCAGAACCAAATGATATTTCTCTTTTTTAAAATTCAGTGACTCAAAATATCCTACAGTGCTTTAAGAGAAGAAGGGAATCATATAATTGAATATAATCCACATAATCTAAAGCTACAGACCTCAGGATTCAAAGAAAAATTTTACCCGGAGGTTGTTTTTTTTTTAAGAGAAAGCCATTGGTTTAGTTTTTTAACATCCACGGGACCTAAAATTCCTCAAAAGTTGGATCCTATAAAAAAGACTGACAAAATCTATGTGTGCACATGCGGCAATAGAGAAATTAAACAGCACATCAAATGGTCATGCTTGAGTGCATCAAAAATCAGTGTCCAACTTCTGCATTGGAGAAATCATAGTCCCTACCACTGTGCCTCTAGGGAGTTCTGACAGCAGGTACTGCTGATGTTCTGTCAACCACAAAGCAACTACTAACGGGTGCCACTAATGCTTCTTTCCACTGGGTAGACCCACACAGAATCAAACTCTGCTTTGAGCTCTTGACAGATTAGAGCAAGTCCTGGTGAAGTCTTGACAGATAAATCCACGTGATGATCTCTGAGTCTAATACAGGACAAGAGCTTCCCTTCCTCAGCACCGCTATCTGCAGGAAAGGAAAGAGCCCATCCACCGTGTCCGCCTTATCTTTTCCTTGTCTCTACAGACCCTGAGTTAACATTATTTTAATGTGAATGTATGGACACGAAATTTAGTGAA
Organism: Prionailurus bengalensis; assembly: GCF_016509475.1. NCBI lineage: Eukaryota > Metazoa > Chordata > Mammalia > Carnivora > Felidae > Prionailurus > Prionailurus bengalensis. The sequence goes on along the minus strand of NC_057344.1, from coordinate 41,563,618 downwards.
GTTAATTAAATTCGCGTGGAGGCATTCTGCACTTGATCTTAGCCAAAAGGCCGAGAAGCGATGCGTGGAGGCATTCTCTAAGATGTAAATGCACTAAAAATATGGTGCCACTGTGACACTCAACTCCCCTCTCAGGTTGGCCAGCCCAGATATTTACCAAAGGAGATGAAAGTCATTTTCTAGATGCTAGTCACCAGATAATTTGTGCATCCTCTGAATTCTTCTAACTTCAAAATTAGCAAGCCTCCTCTTTTTCATGACTTGAAACTCCCACCCAGGCTCCATGAGGAAAGGCTTGAATGTGAACAGAATAACAGTAGTTAACAATTATGAGAGCATATGGCATGCCAGGAAGTGTGCTAAGTATTTTCCATGAATTTCCTCAATTAAACCTAACAACTCCATGAGGAAGGTATAATTATTTTCCCCATTTAATAGATGAGAAAAGTGTGGTGTAGGGGGTTAAGTTAACTTGGCCAAAGTTTCTAATCCTCAATTTAAACCCATGTCTTAAATGTGCACTTTTAATCACCATGCAGTCCATGCTGACTCTATGGCAGCAAAATTCTTCATAATGAACCCCATATTTAGAGGACCGGCGAAATGGATCAAGAAAATAGGGGAGAAGAGCTCAGACTCACTTCCTGGTTTCACCCACATTTCAAAACGACTTCGTTTACAAAATGGTAAAAGAGTTTCTCCTGGTTTAAAAAGACTGCTGTAGCAAAGGCTTTATTATTCAGTATTTACTTGATTAAAAAACACACCCTTGGCTAACCCAAGAATAAGAAGGAGAGGGGAAAATCCTAGGAACAAACCTTTAATGAATGTGTCAAAGTCAGTAAATTAAACCCACTCCCACTGCTTTCTTTTCTTTACAAAAGGAGTTCCAGATTTTGCAGTCTACTTAACCTCATATAATACCCTAGGCCTGGTATCCCTTAAGAAATGCCTCACTCCCAAGGGCAGCAGAAGGTTCAGGAACTGGGCACTAAGCAGCAGAAGACTCTTGCTGAGGATTAACCTTGACCTTTCAGGCTGGTACAGGCTTCCCAGCACACATGGAAGTGAGTTGAGCACAGCTTCCCAATGAGTTCCTTTCTTTAAGCTCTCCCTGACCCAAACCGGCCACTGCCCAGTGCTTCTGATTATGCTTTATTCCTACCCCCACTGCAGACAGGGTGTATGGGGACCAGCAGGCAGGAGTGTGGCAAACAGAAAGCATAGAAACTACCTGTCCAGGACTTCACCCCAGACATGCCCACACAGGCCTACGCTTGGGTTAGTTTGTTGGCTTACAAACTTTGTGCCTGGTGGTTCACTTGGGAAAAGACTTCAACTGTTCTGGTTTGTGGCTTGCTGCAGGAGGAAGGTTCTCAGTGGAGTTCAAGAAGGAACCAGGAGGAGGAGACTCACTGCCCAGGCCTAGGGAAAGTCAAGTTTCCATCTTGGCCTCCCCTCTGCAAAACAGAGAAAACAGGACCGGGGGAAACCACTCATCAAAGAAAGGAATACTACGGGAGGAGAAGGCAGTAAGAACAATTCTGCTCCTTTCACGAGACCCTTTAAATAAGGTGGCCCCAAGGTATTAGGTGAATCCCAAGCTACTTCCCAAAACCTAAGGCTGGCAACCAAGCATTGCTGTAGAAGCGCCGGAATGCATCAACAGCAGATATGAGTGCATGCCCCAGCTGACAGTGTGGGCACCTTCTTTTCTGCAGAGAAGTGAGCCATCATTTTTTGAGTGCCACACTCCACAGATGAGCACAGGGTAGGCTGCTTATGTGCAGCGCCTTATTTCATGCTCACAGCACTCATGCTAAGAAGGCATCATTATTATTTATCACAATCAAGGAGAAGGACTCAGGTCAAGTAATGACAACACGAAGCCACAGTATGTAAGAGAGATAGAATCAGAATTAAAACCCACACTTAACCCCAAAGACCACACTCTTTCCTACTATACCATGACTGGGTTTAAAATGATATTGCTTCAGTGGAAACTATTTCACTCTTTTGATTGTGTTGCTTTTAATCACAACTCAAATCAAAAATTAATGTTCCTTTGCCATGACCGTGTAAAGGAATTTAGTTTACATAGGTGGGGGGACACCGAGGGGAGAGGGGAAATCAAATGATGGAAATGTGTTATGCATTAGACTCTTTATTTCTTGCCATTTGGCTCAGTTTCTTTTTTGAGGTGGGGAGAGTAAGGAAGGAGGAGGCACATATGGCCAGAAATTACTAACATCTTTCCATCTTTTAAGGGTTTATTTTAGGGATGCAGATTACCAACAATGTTTGGATAGGCGATTAGCCGGCCAAGGTTGATTTCCCTGTGCCTTGTGGATATACGCACAGCCCCCCACCATACCACATCCAGGGGCTTCTGACACAGGGGTGGGTGCTGGCCCAGGAGCAGCCTGGAACGGATCACCACTTCCTCTTCCCCTACCCAGCCTCCACTACACAGAGGGTGCCTGAGCCCCAGAGATTCGCCCATAGACTGTGTTCACAGTTTCCAATGCAAATGGTGGTGTGGGCAGGGAGGAGAAGCCAAAGAGGCAGCAGCTGGGGCACTAGACAGAGTACTGGGTCCTGGGTTCTAACTGTGTGACCACAAAATCTGGTTTCTGCTCTCTGAATCTCAGTTTTCCGTCTGTAAAGCATACAGTGCTGACTGCTGGCCTTGCAGCACTACCATCCAGAGGGCCCATGTGGGTCAATGCTGGGGGTCTAGCCAACCTCATCTCTAGGATTCCCCATGCTGTGCACAGTCTTCTCTTCCTTCATTGTGTGCCCTTCTCACCCTGGGAAAAAATGCTACAACTACCTCCGGCCCTTGATCTCCGCTACCTGTAACACCTGGACCCCAAACTAAAACAAAACAAATAAACAAAACACCTTAGTGTTTTTTAGCAACAACTTCACATCTTCTGAGAGTAGAATATTACTCCTACCTCTCACCTTGCTGGTTGGTTACTGCCAGCAAGAATTCAGAGACCCAGAAACTTGGAAAACCCCAGGTAAGGTTGCCACTAGGGTTCATCTGGGTCTTTCTGATCAATATTAAAATAAATAATCCCTTATGTTCAGGTAGACATTTAAATTTCATCCCACTTTCAGTTACCTGAAACCCTATTTTTTGCTCCCAAATGATACTTCTTTGGTAGCTTCCCCATGAAGGTTGGCCATATTTCTGAGGCTAAAATGAGAACAGGAAACTTATTACATCCATTGCAAACCAACACTCTCTTCAAAACCACCTCTCCGTCCTGGCCCTCTAATGCTAATGGTGCCACCATTAGTCCAATTACCTCAACAGGGTGCTGGGGTGTATGGCAACCCTTGGCTGAGAGCCAGCCATTCATACAACCAATAACGTGGAATTGCTGCTGGAGTGCAAGGAGGATTTGATGCAAAAACTGGAAAAGGGGCTGAGTTAGGAACCAGATCCCTGACTCAACTGATTAAAATGAAGGGAAAAGAGAGAAGGAGGGCCCTCAGCGAGCACCATCATTAGGGAGAGAGGACGTGTTATTGTAAAAGTAATCAGAGGCGCAGATGGAAAACCAGGCAGCCAAGTATCTCAGAAGGCACAAGGGGAGGGCATTTCAAAGAGAGGACATGCTCCTCCATCCCAAATGCTGCAGTTTAAGCATGAGTGTGAGGTGAGATCACTCAGCTTGGTGACTTGGGGTCACTGTTGGCCTATGGAAGGCACAGATCCTGATCCGAAGGGGTGGGCGTGAATTCCAAAGAGCTAAAAACCACTGGGAAGTGAAAAGGAAAGGTATGCCATACTGGCAACCACCATGCTTCTGGAATGTTTGTGAAGAGTTACCACTGGCTACTTCTAGCCAAACATATTAGATTGAGCACACACAATCATTTCCATTCCATTCTGAAGTCAGTTTAAAATTAAAGTAAAAAAAAAAGTTATAAACACATGCAAGAAAACAAGAACATATCAGCATGCAGTATAATGGAAAGCAAATGGATGGTGAAACCTGGCTTGACAGGGAGAAGAAAAACTGAAGCTTAGCAGCTTACAGATAGGGGTGCCAGTAACAAACAAGCCAGTCCACACCGCAAGACCCAGAAATGCTCATGAATTGGGTCCACTGGGTATTTCTGACCTCAGAAATACAGTTAAAAAAACTGTATTAAGTATAAAAATTGGTCGTCTGTAGAAGGACACTCAGGTCCGCTAGGCTTGGGCCATAAATCTGGTAACAGCCCCTCACCAACTCCAGCAACATCCAAAAGGTTGATTCCAATAGAATGTGCGAACCAGAAGACTCTGGGCTTAGGCATACCAGACACGAGGGAAGGGCAAGGTGGCGAGGCACTGCACTGAGTCCAAAGGAGTAAGTGAAGTCTGCACAATAAATGGTGAGTCCCTCAGGTCTTAGAACCCTGCATTTATATCCTCCAGAGAGGAGTGAAGGGTTTCTATCTAAAGAAACTAGTAGCCCTAAAGAAAACAACTACAGCGCTCCTACCAACAAAACTCTCAAACAAGGGCCAGCAAATCACAGGTCATACATGCACACACAGAGCTTCCAATGTAATGCTTCACTCTTTGAATGGCCAGACAAAGGTCAGCAAGCATTTAAGCAAAGCCTCTAAGGGCAAACAACAGAGACCAAAACATACAAACTAAACAAGAAAAAGAGAATTCAGAGACAACAGAGACCACTTAGGGGACACAAACCTTTTACGAAGATAATATTAGATAAGACATTGTATTCATAAAAGCAGAACACAAAATTTTTAGAAGAAACATTCAGAGCAGTGCCTGTGTGGCTCAGTCGGTTGGGCATCTGACTTCAGCTCCAGTCATGATCTCAAAGTTTGTGAGTTCAAGCCTTACGTCAGGCTCTGTGCTGACAGCTCGGAGCCTGGAGCCTGCCTGCTTCGGATTCTGTGTCTCCCTCTCTCCGCCCCCCCCCCCCCAAACTCATGCTCTGTCTCTATCTCTTAAATATAAGTAAACGTTAAAAAAATTAAATAAAAGAAAGAAACTAAGAAACATTCAGAGAACAAAAAGAGTATTAGGAAATTTAAAACATAACAATGCTATACAAGTGCTTTAAGACATGGTTGAAAACAGTTTCCAGGGAAGCCAAACAAAATGACAAAGAGTTGGGAAATAGGAGACAGGAAGATGACACAGAACAAGAGAGAACCAAGAAAACAGATGAGAGAAATACCAAAGAAATCATACACAAAAATTTCCAGAAATAAACATGAGTTCTCAGATTAACAGTTACCCAGCTCAACAAATCATGATATTTAGAAACACCAACATAAAGAGAATGTTTACAGTCCTCTAGAGAAAAAGAGATTATACATCAAATACAAAGGATCCAGCAATCAGAATGGCATTGGATTTATCAACAGCAACCCTAGAAGCTGGAGGATAACGGATCAATGCCTTTAGAATTCCCCAATTCAACACTGAGCCAAGCTATCAATCAGTGTATGCGTGCAGAATAAAGACATCTTCAGAAGTTCGATCGTTAGAACAAAGTTGTCTTCCAGAGATCTTTTCTTGGGAAAGTACTCCATGATGCATTCTACAAAAGTGCAGAACAAGACACAGGATTCAGGAAACCAAAGATCTAACATCTGATAAAAGCAATGGAAGTCTTAAACTGATTTTTCCAGAATGACCATGTGGCAGGCCTGAAGCTCAATCAGTCCACACTGAAACAGGAGGAAAGAGGGCTCAGGCAAATTACCTGCAGAAAAGTTCGAGGCTGAATTCATACTATAAACATTAAGAACTGGGAAAATAAAATGAGACAATTGCTATCTCAAAGGAAAAAAAAAAGGTACAAAAGAAAGGAAATATATGCAGTATAGTACATGGCTCAGCTGGGGATCGTATTTATTTATTGTAACAAATTAATCATTGAGTATTAATTTAACTGAAAATGTGATATAATTCTACCATAAAAAATGGGGAGAAGTGGAGATATAAGACAGATAAATCTTTATCTTCAATAATAATACAATATCAATAATCATTCAATAATACAAAATCAAAAAATAATGTCTAAAAATTAAAGTTCAGAAATGATGTCTGAAAAATAAAATTAAAATTCAGAAATAAAAGTAAGACACATAAATCTTTGTCTTCAATAAAAAAAGATCAGTAATAACTAAAAATTAAAATGAAAAATTATTTACTGACCCCATTTTGCTAAATATCACAAGTAGCTAAATTAGTTGGAAAATATTCCCTTTGGGTTGTAAGAATTAGTGGTGGGAAAGGCATCAGGCAGAGGTTTTGTTAGAAACATTTCAATACCATGACTTTTTAAATTGCATTTATTTTGACTCAAAAAAAACTTAAGCTTTAAAAAGGCTTATAGTCTAGTAAAGAACTTAAAAGTATATAAACTCTAAATCAATCCCAAAACTGTGAGATCTTAAAAGAAATGCAAAGATTACATTTCTAGGTCCTCTACTCTCCATTCAACCGAGGGAGGCTGGCATTAGTTAGGGCTTCTCAAGGGCTTTATTTGAATAAGAGCTCTGCTCCTTGCCTCTCCACCCAGAGCTCTCTGCTGTATTCCACAGTTCCTCTGAACAGGAAGTAAGAAAGCAAAGGGGGTGCATGGGGTCCTGGCAGATTCTAGGGGCAGTTGGGCAATGACAAATCATCCTGGGGCAGGTAACAGACCACACACCCTGACTCCTTAGTAACTCGCTTTTTGTCCTGGGTTACTTTCTCCTGTGGAGAGGGCTGAAGATCCCAGTAGATGGTTTGAGGAGCAGGGGGTAATACTGGAAAACTGTTTACAACATGACCTGTTACCAGCCTCTTGAATCGGGAAGGCCCACAGATGGGCACCCCATGTAGCAGCCCGGTGGGCTTGGCTTACACCCCTCCTCTAAATGGAAAAGCCTGTTCAGACAGCAAGACTTCACTAAGCAGTAATGACAGAAAGGACCTGATTTCTACTTCCCAGCCCCATTTTCACAAATATCTCAGGTGGACGACCCCAAGGAAGCAAGTGCAATAGTGCAGATGAGATTTGTTAACGGCACTGGGTAAGGGATTGGCTGTGAGAAACCACAGCCTCCTTCCAACATGCAGTAGAGGGTCTGGGCACCAGGGCAAGCTGACCCAATGAGTCCTACTGACAAAGACTCTGCAATGGAGGCTTAACAGACCTCTCTGTTTCCTGCAGGAGCCAGTGTTTGGCATCATTAATTCATTTAGCAAAGAAAGAGGCTTGCACTTGGTCACAACAACTCAGACTCTGTCCCGTGACCACAAACCACACGCTGAACACTTACATGCATTTTCTAACTATAGGACATACATTACCAAACACAACGATTGAAAGCAGCTTTCTTTTTCTCTCATTACAAGAAAACAACAGATGTAGAAAATGCTCCTGAGTGACTTATTTGAGGCAAATTATTTACTTGAATTTGTCCTGGTTTTTGGACCCCAAACGTCTTGGGGAGGTTGGGAGTGGAGGCAGCAGGCAGGAGAGAAGAGTCTGCAGCTTTCGGGACCCTCCTCATCACCCACACAGAAACACACACACAGCACACCAGCACCCATGTCAGCTATCCGGAATCCCTCTGCCTAATTGCTTGATTTCATGGATTGTGTTAAATCCCCACTGATTTAAGCTAATGGTACAAAATGAAAACCCCACTTTGAGAGCAAAGAGTTGCCTGGTGGGGTTTTATTTGGGGAGACGTGTGCACTGGCAGCCGTGGCAGCAGGGACAAGGGCCTCAGAGTGGGACAAAGAGGGGCTTTGGCCCTTCTCCTTCCCAGTAAGCCCTGTAGCCCTCCTCCCCATCCCCAGGCAGGGGGCAGAGGAGAATGAGAGAATTGCTTAAATGCAGTCAATCATTAGGATTGATTGAATCTTGGCTCCAAGTCCATGCAAACCTGCCAAGGCAAACAGTTTTTCCTGCCGCGAAGTCACTGGGTTTCCATTCCTCTCCATTCCAGCCTGCCGTATTTGCCTAAATGGCAAGTTGGAGTGTGGAATGGTCTCTTGGAATAAAAAAGATGGGGAGTGGGTCTGAAAAGCCATGAGCTTTTCCCAGCTCTGAGAGATATTTAAGAGAAAGCTCCTCAAACTTTAGTGTCACCAGAATCACAGAGGACTTGTTAAAAATGCAGATTGCTAGGGGCCCCTGGGTGGCTCAGTGGGTTATGTAGCCAACTCTTGGCTTCGGCTCTGGTCACAATCTTGCAGTTTCATGGGTTCGAGCCCCACACTGGGCTCTGCGTTGACAGTGCGGAGCTTGCTTGGAATCTTTGCTCTCTGCTCCTCCCCCACTCATGCTGTCTGTGTCTCTCTCAAAATAAATAAACTTTAAAAAAAGTTGTTGTTTTTTTTTTCTTTCAACATTTATTTTATTTTTGGGACAGAGAGAGACAGAGCATGAACGGGGGAGGGGCAGAGAGAGAGGGAGACACAGAATCGGAAACAGGCTCCAGGCTCTGAGCCATCAGCCCAGAGCCTGACGCGGGGCTCGAACTCACGGACTGCGAGATCGTGACCTGGCTGAAGTCGGACGCTTAACCGACTGCACCACCCAGGTGCCCCAAAAGTTTTTTTAAAAAACTCTGCAGATTGCAGAGCCAGTTTCTGATTTAGTAGCAATAGGATGGGGCCCAAGAATCTGTATTCCTGAAAAGTTCCCAAGTGATGTTGATGCTTCTGGTCTGAAAGGATTCAAGGGTAAGGATAGGGTGGGGTCTTTGATTTGTCACCTTGGTTGTTCACAGCGGTGCATTCTGAGGATTCTTTCTTGGCTGGTGTTTGCATATCCTGGAGGCTCGACATACTCTATGCCCTCCAAACTCACGGAAGTTCTGGCTGAGGTCAACAAGTTCAACATGGATATGTCCGAGACCCAGCTGACATGTGGGTCATGTCAGCTTGAGCAAACTGATCCAGCACCATTTTCAGAATCACCAAGGTCTTTGGGGCCCCGATCTTCAGAGGTGAGTCTTGCAAACACAAAGGCTTTGGTAGCAAGAGACAGCACATCTCAGTGGAAAGGACTCTAGCTTCTGGTTCAGACTCCATCACTAACTTTTTGTATAAACTTGTGTAAATCACTTTACTTCTCTGGGTCTTCATGAGGCCACCTGGACCAATTAACCTCAGTTTCCTTTTAGCACTGGCAATCTTTCTAAGTCATCATACTTCCTTTCTCTGTCTTGAAAGCCAATATAGAAACACCAATCAACCAAGGGAAAGTACCTTCTATCTCAACATGGTAACCATTGCCCTCACCTGCTTACATCACCTGGGGACCTCGCTTCAATTGACAGTAGTCCAGGCCCACAGTGAACACATTGGCTTGAGAGTCCAGCCCTCATTGCGAAGTTGTCTAAACTGAAAGATAGCCCCCAGGATACAGCAGATGGAATACAGTCCATGACAGTGTAATAGCACCGTATGGTGACAGATGGTAGCTACACTTGTGGTGAGCATAGCATAACATATAGAGAAGCTGTGTCACTCTGTTGTATGCCCAAAACTAATATAACGCTGTGTGTCTACTATATGCAAATAATTTTTTTTAAAAGATGGCTCCAGATTATCTGACACACTCCAAGCATGGTCGCCGACAGGTCTTCATGCTGTCCCATCTCACAGATGGGAGAAGAGACCTAGGGTGTACCCTGACCCCATGGCTGCCCCTGGACACTTGGTTGGGATATCTCTGAAGAAGGTGTGAGTCCAGTGCCTGTGGCAACTGGGGCAGGCCCACCTTAGCTCTTATCCCTTTACTGTTCTCTCAGCTGATCTCTCTAAAGGCAGGAGGTGTACTTGAAGCGAAATTCATGCTTTTTCTACCCATCCTTCTGGCCAAGCTACAGTCCACCTTCTCCCTGACGCCTCCCCATCCCGGTCCAGCTTTGACCTTCATGGCCCTCCCTGTGTGAACCATGATTCAGCATAGCATGATAATTACCCATGAGTGTGCCTTACCTGCCCACATCCCCACTATGAATGCGTGCAGCGCAAGGACCACATTCATCTCTGTTCATTGACTAGTGTCATGCCTAACACATCAGAGAGCTCAAGCTAACATTTACTGGATATACGAATGAATAAAGAGACATCAACAGCACACTCACTGCCCTGAAGTTCACAGCCTCACTAGAGAGACTGGAATTATTTGCACAAACCTCTGCTTTAGCACTAATAACAAGAGCCACCGCCAACAGTTATTGAACACTTGTCTGAGCCAGGCACTGGTCTAGGTGATTCTACACACATTAACTCCATGAAGCCTCTAATGACCCTATGAGGTAAATATTCTAATTAGAAGCAGTTTGCTGATTGGGAGGCAGAATGGTTAACGGGTCAATGGCAGAACCAGAATTTAATCCCAGGGAGTCTAGCTCAAATATGAGTGTGTATGAATAATACCAGAAGGGAAACTAACTCTGCCAGAAGGGGTGGAGGCAAGGTCATTGTTGTGCAACGCCTTCGGCACAGGTGGTACTCAGAAAAGGTCCCTGTGCACAAGCAGACCTCAAGTGAGGCCTGAGCAGGCAACCACAGCCCTCTGGGTCTATTTCTTCTCTTTAACATGCAGAGAATGTTCTCCAACAAGTTCATCCCGAACACTGTCCCTAAGAAATCCTAACAGAGAGGTGCCTTTGAAACTCTTGAATGGTACCAGTAATTAAGGTGATATTAATTTGATATAGTGAAACAGTAAGTAAGAGTCTCCACTTTTAAAGGGCCTAGAATGGGGAAAACTGTGAAGTAATTTTCAGAATGGAAAATACCTACAATCAAGAATTAACTGGAAAGAAGTCACTACGCACAATTGTGCACATCAATGATGCAGGGGAGAGAAACATCCCAAATGTTAACAGTAGCTGTCTCTGGGTGGTGAGGAGATAGTTGATGTCAAACCTCTTTATATGCTTTTCACTATTTTCCATGTTTCATGCAATAAATATGTATTTTATAATCAGAAAAAAAAAGTTTCTCCAAAAAAGAAGTAAGTCATATCAGGAAAAGATTTGGTCACATAACATGTTTAAAATCTACAGTTCGTGACTCTGGCTCATCAACAGGTGTTCAGAGGTTACTCTCTGTTCCTTGTAAGAGGTTCTGCTGCCTCAGGAGGGGAAGCAGATTTTCACAGAAATCCCAGGAACCACCAAATTTAATGTCTATTAATCCTGTGTGCATTTGACCAGGATTTCCCAACCAAAAAATTTGTTAATTCCTTGCTATGCCATGAAGTTTCAATGGGTGGTCACCACAGAGATGCCCTGGTCATGGGGTGGAGGACCAACTATGTAAGTGAGCTTCCAAACCAGGACATTTTTGAGACAGAAAGAAGGTAATTGATCATTATGCCAGGACAACAGGAATAAACCGGGACCATCCTGGGCAAACTAGAATGTTTGGCCATCCTAGCAAGAAACTAGCCCATATGTAAAGAGTGCATGCATGTTTTAAAGATGTGACTGACAGGATGCCTGCCTGGCTCAGTCAGAAAGGCATGTGACTCTAGATCTTGGAGTCATGAGTGCAAGCCCCACATTGGGTGTAGAGATTACTTGAATAAATAAAACTTAAAAAATGAAGATGTGACTGGCATGGAGCTGGTGGTGAGGAGTCTGGTGAACGGGAGGTGACAGATCCCCACCTTCTCCCTCTCTGGACTCCTCAAGCCACCCAGCAGGTGTACAGGTCAGAGAATAAGGCATACTTTATCTAACCCAGGAGCTCCCAACCCTTCCAAAGTGGTGAAAGAGACAGCCCTGGCTGGGGGAAAACAGAGTCCAGTAGATACAGAACCATTCAGCTGGTAAAAACCTTTGACACAGCCATGAGTCCTAAGCCATTCCCTCAGTTTAGGGAGGAGAGCAATGCCCAGTCAGTGATTTGAGGCACAAAGCTATTTGAGGTATAATATGCAGAACAGAAGACCCCTGTCCTGAGGTATCTTCCCTTCACTATGGCAAGCTGCTTTTCAGGTCTGAGGTGAGGGAATGTTCTCACTCAGGACTCACTGTACCCCCTTTTCCCTCTCAAGGGCATGCTAGGAATAAAAGGACTCAGAGAGGGAAACACCCCTCTGACCCATCACAGTCTTCTCCAAAGTACCAAGCTAAGAAAGCTCAAAAGACAGAGGCCAGTGTCCGAAATCCTTCATTCTGACCGTCATATGGTTTTGCTCTGAGGCAGAAACAGAAGCCTCATCTCAAGACCTGATCCCACCCCTCCATTGATATTACATGCACTTACTCATTTACATTTCTGATCCTGCATATCTACCCAACTTTCTGCACTTCAATTTTCTGTTTCTTTTTTTCCCCACCATTCTAGTCTTTGTGTAAACAGCAGGGATACTCTGAAGACCTAGTCGCCCTAGCAACCTGCCCAACAGTGGCCCTTCACAGGTACCAAGGTCCAGCCCGAACCTACACCCCTGGCGCACACCTTCCCCATCCATGGGATCCGGAGCCTAAGAGGAGCCCAGGGTGCCAGGGAAATAAAGGCAGTGGGGATGCGTATGCCTCTCTGCCCCCAACTAAACTCCCTGCTGTTTCTTCAGGATTGACACTTACATGGCTGTGAAAGCTGTGGTCCCCTGGGGCAGCAGAGAAGGGACAAATAACCCCAGGCCCAAAGGAGACCCACACGAAGTCTGGTGGATAGGCAAAGACTCCAGGCACTGCAGAGACAGAACATAGCAAGTGCATTCCTACCCTTCAGGTGGCAAATGCCTTCTGGGAATTTACCAAGTTCTGGGCAAGGTCTTTCAATGTGCCCAAGTACTCTCCACATAGATGCATCCCTTCCTACTGAGAACAATCAAAGTCCCGGGGTTAGGGGCAATGACTCTGGCTCCAAAGTCCCTTTGGACAGTCCTGTGATCACCCAGTTCCCCCAACAGGTGTGCCCAGTACAGAGAGAGGGTCAGTAGAGTCCCCCTCTCCCCGCTCCCACCAAAAACACACTCACTTTGCCTAGTTCCTTTCTCTGGTTCTCAGTGCACCACCCAGAGAGCTAGGGGGAGGCCTCTGGGATTGTGCCCCATGGGCATTCATCACACTACCCCCATCCCTACCTCCAATCATCCTCCCACACACACACTTACCCCCCAACTCGCATACAAACATAGAGCGCTTGCAGTCACTTCAGAACACAAAATGTTTAAGTTCATGGCTACCATCCAAAGATTTCAGATAAGTCGGTAAGTGGGAATGCATCTTGTCAACTGTGGGGTGCTATACAAGCACCAATACCAGTTTATATCTTTTGTGGACAGATGTGTACAGAGAGACACCATATAAACAAGAGCCACAGTGCCAATCCATAAAAAGTTGAGGATTTGCTGAGAAACTATTCTTAATATGGCATGCACGCTAGAGCTGATTATGATCAGTAGCCTGAGGGGCTGTGGGCAGTGGTCAGAGGAGCCGACACACCCGGTGGTATGAAGAATTGCATAAAGATGCAGGCTCAAGATCTAGGATCTCTGTGCAAAGCTGCTGACTGTTTTCTCGTGCTCAAGTCTACCCTGATCATGGTTCCTCCAGCAAAAGGCAGATACTGTGCCTACTGTTCAACCAATCTTTATTTTACTGAGCTGCTGGAGCAACTCATTAGAGAGCTTCTGAGCACTCAGTGCTGGGCCACTGCTTCCCAAGCACCTTCTGGGGAGCTGACTGCCCTCCATGTCTGCATCTGACTCTCCCAGGCTGGCTGCATGCAGATGTCCTCTGACCTCAGGTGTAGAACAATGTACCTCATGGCTCTTGGTTTTCTTGGCTCCACTCACAAGCATGCCTGTCACATTAGAAAGTGGGTCTCATGACACCCCTGTCTCCAGCAGCTACACATCAGAGCCACTGGCTATTATGCCAAGCTGCTCCCTGCCTCCCAGTAACTACCAGGAGCCAGGCCGCAGCACATGGGACGCAGCATCCCTTGGGTTACCATCTCATGCCTAGAATTTCCTCTATCAAGTCAGGCACTCCAGACTGACAATGCTTTCTTCATTGGAAACCCTTTCCAAGATTCACACATCAATAACCCACTGCGTGAAGCTGGCTTTGCTTCGTGTGGTTACGAGTCCATAACGCCTCTGACGACCACTCTGTACTGTCATCTACCAAGTTTGCCTCAGGGATCCCTGGTACTGACTGTCAAGTGCCAGGCACTGTTCTAAGGGTCCTATAGTTAATCTTCCCAGCAACCTAATGAACGAGGTACTATTATCATCCACCTTTTAAGACAAGTGGATTTAGGCATATAATTTCCCAAAAGACATCAGCTAGTAAATGACCTAGAGCCAGGATTCAATCTCAGGAAAGTTGGCTCTAGAACCCTGTAGTGAGTTGAATAGTGTTCCCCCAAAATTCATGTCCAACTGGAACCTTAGAATGTGGTTTTGAAATGTAGTCTTTTGGGATGTGATCAGTTACACATGATTGTAACCTGATACCGGCCGAGGCTGCCCTGTTTGACTTCCAACTCTGCTGTGTGACCTTGGGCAAGTCACTTAAACTTTGGAGCTTCATCTTCCTCCACCTAAAAGGAGGGATAATAATATTTTCCATACATCACAGGGTCACTGGTAGGCTCAATATAAAAATAAGCTCGGGGCACCTGGGTGGCTCAGTTGGTTAAGCGTCCGACTTTGGCTCAGGTCATGATCTTGCAGTCCGTGGGTTCAAGCCCCGCGTCGGGCTCTGTGCTGACAGCTCGGAGCCTGGAGCCTGTTTCAGATTCTGTGTCTCCCTCTCTGACCCTCCCCCGTTCAAGCTCTGTCTCTCTCTGTCTCAAAAATAAATAAATATCAAAAAAAAATTTTTTTAAATAAATAAGCTCATGTATGAGAAAGCAAACTGTTCCTGTTGCTTTTAAATCTCTACTGTTTGGAACATTTTTATTTTTTTTTAATTTTTTTTAATGTTTATTTATTTTTGAGACAGAGAGAGGCAGAGCATGAACAGGGGAGGGGCAGAGAGAGAGGGAGACACAGAATCTGAAACAGGCTCCGGGCTCCGAGCTATCAGCACAGAGCCCGACGTGGGGCTTGAACTCACGGACCGTGAGATCATGACCTGAGCCGAAGTTGGACGCTTAACCGACCGAGCCACCCAGGCACCCTGGAACATTTTTATTTTATACCAGGTGAATATATTGCCATTTCAAAACTGAATTACATAATCAAAAATAAATTATACATTTAATTTATATATTCTGTAAGTAAGCATGTGTGTATAAATTAATGGCTTATACTTTAGTCATTCACTTGAACTTCTCAATTTTAAGCACCCCTCTGACTTTAGGAGAAGCAGAGTGGTGTTAATATAGTTTTCTACTGTGCTTAGGCCAAATTAACCCAAGCTGTACAATTTTTATTCATTCCCCTACAGTCTTTCAAGAAGCTCTCTGTAACTATGCACGATCTCATTCTTCTTCATCCCACTCCCAAAGACTAAAGACTCCAATGACTCCACAGATAAGAGCCCTGCTAAATTTAAATCCTTGCTTTCTATGATGTGACCTTTGACAACATGGATCCCCTGCCTTGCCCTCCCTCTCTTTCTGTCATTTATATTTCTATATCTTGATTTCTTGAATTCCAGGACACAGCCACATCTTTGCTACAATGAAAAGTATTTCCTGATGTGTTGGAATTAGAGAGCCTCCTGGAGGACTATCACATTTCTCTCCCCCTCTCTGTCCCCTAAAAAGTTTGTGGGTTCTCCACTTGAAATGGAAACAGAATGATCTTGAAGGCCCTCTCCTGGCAATATGTCAAGTCTTCCCTGTCAGACAGACCTGGTAGCTGGATGGGAAACTGAAGGAAACCATACTTAGAAAGACGACATGCAGGCACCAGATGGCTTTTTTTCAGCCATTCTCAAGATTTGCTTAAAGGAATCAGAAAGTCAGATCAAAATCAGTAGCTGAGCTTGTAAAAACTTCCCAGATCAATACAACTTCTAGATGGAGGAAAAAATGCATTCCTCCAATTTTCTTGTATCTATTGATTAGCTCAACTAGTGCACAGAGTTGATTAGCACCTGTTTCTTTGCTCCATCCAGCCTATCACTGTACACAGGTGTCCCAGCAGGGCCAGAACACAAGTGGTAGCTGTGTTCACCATCCTCCAACCCCACCACCATTACCTGTTCGCAATTAACTTGTTACATGAGTGCATGGAATTTTTTGGAGAAAATAAAACCCTAAGATCCTTAGTGGAACCCATACATAAACAGGCACATCTAGGGGAACTGCCAGGAGCCACATCACTGAGTGAAGATATGACGCCACTAGAGACGTCCAGGAGGAGTGAGCGTGGCTCATTAGCCCTGACTCAGAAGCCGGACCTAAGGTAAGGAGGGAAGTGTGGCTCCAGGTATGGCCGTTGTGTGGATCAGCCACACTGTGGGGAAAACATGCCTTGTAAACACATGAAAGAGCTGCTCCACGAGAAGCTGTGACACCTTAGGGCCCAGGCACCCTTGCTGTAGGGCCTTTGGACATCTGGTCTCCAAGAGCTGGGAGCCTTGGCCTGACAGTGGAGCTGGCAATGCCCGGGGATCACCAGCTCAGCCAGCAGCAGCAGGGACAGGTGGCCCGAGCCTGTGGAGACACACTCCAGGAGCGCTGCAATGGCAGCACAGGGAGGAGAGTCCCTGCAAAGCCTACCCCCAAAGTCTTTGGTGGGCAGGTGGAGACCACCAGTAAGTGCAGGCTAGCAGGTTAGCACAGTTTGGATGGAACTGTCACCATCTGTACCAAGAGGCTGCTAGGCCAGGGCACATCGGGTAAAGTCCCTCCAGGAAGAAAGTAGAGCATGAGTGTCTCATTGGATAATCCCAGCCCTTCATCCCTGAGGTCAGACACCCTGTCCCAGGTCCCAGGAACTTCATAACAGAGTGTGTGTCCCATGTGCCCCAGGAATTTGTCGTGGTCAAGCCAGTCCCCTCCAGGTCCCCTTCTCTTTCAGCCCAGCAGCCTGTGTTGACCAGTTTTCTATAATGAAGTTCACGGTAAGGCTTCCTATGAGGGGAAAGTTCTGCTCCATGGCCTGTGTGTGTGTTTAAAGAACACTAACTTGGGACATAGAAGAACAAATTCTTAGAGTGGACGGGGACTGAAGAGGCCGTCCAGCCACAATCTCGTCACAGAGTCTGGGAGGAATGAGAACTGTGGTCTCAGCTGTCAGCAGCTGGTCAGGTACTGGAACCAGGGCCACCAACTGCCTGTGGCCCACGTCTTCCATCCCCTAGTTTCCCAACACTTGTCCTTGTCGTTTCTGTCTCTTTGCACCCACCCTCTTTCAGAAAGATGACCCCCAGCCCCTCTGGTTCCAGCGCACAGGACCATGCAGCCTCCCTTCCCACCTCCAAATGCAAGCAACCCTCCTCTCACTATTTCAACGCCAGGATAAAATGCCAAACACTGGAAAACTGAGCTCCATCCAGGCTGAAGAAGTGCAACCCCAGCTCAATATCAGATAAGTCATTTCCTGCAAGAAATGTGACTGAGCTGAAGGAGGAAAGCCGGGACCAGAGGCCCCTCCCCCAGTGCCCCACACTCTTCGGGGAGAAGCGAGGGGAGCTAGGCCTGGTCCTCGTTCTGGCCCAGGGCTGCCGATCAGATAAAACAGCAGGCTGCAGCCCAGCACTCCATCCCTCAACTCAGGAAACTTAGTGAGCAATCTCGGGGCCTGTCCAGGTGAGCCCCTGACCTGCCTGCCTGTGAGGAGGATTTGGAGATGAGGCAGGGACTAAGACAGATGGACGGGCTCCCGTGAGTTCCCTTGTCAGAGAGCATGCCATCAGATCACACCCAGAGTGGGTGTCAATGATCCCCCCGACCCCGGCCACTTCCAACGTAGCTGTCCACTGGTGTCCAGTGCCAGAGTTCCTTGGGACATGGGCCCAGCAGGACTGTCTGTGCCACGGGCTCCATAGAAGGAACAGGAAGCTTTTCTAGTGCAAGCTGTGTTTCTCATCTAAGAGAAGTGGAGGGCAAGGAAGAAGCACAGAGAGTTTGCAGCTGGCCCAGACTAGATTCCGCTTCACCAACCGACCCCCGAGGAGCATCGGGAAAGGGGGAGAAGGTAGGGATGATGAGCAAAAGAAAAGCGCCGAGTTCTTTGGTAGGCTCGCCTGCTCGCTACTTCAGGTAATCATTCAAAACAAGGAAATCTGCCAGAAGACACATTAAGTCTGTAAGTTAAGAAGGCTCCAGGCAAAGAGCTGTCAGTCACAGAGAAAAATCAACACAATCTATTGATTCTCCTTTTCCAGTGAAGGGGCAGCTTCGTGCTCAACCTTCTCCCTGCCCTCCCCCATCATGCAGTTACTGTGAAGGCAAAAAAGGATTTTTTAAGAAGTCACCAGGAAAACTGATACCAGCGAGTGGGGGTGGACCAGATGGCTCTGCTGGTATGAAGGCAAGGGCAGGAGAGGGAGGCAGGAGAAGAGGGAGGCCCAGCCCGGGGTCTGCACTTCATTCCCAGTCTGCTGGACCTCCCTTCTGGCAATGGGAGGACCGCTCCCCAAAAGCCATGACCACCCAAAGGCTCCAAGCCATCTGGGCTTCACCACAGGCACATACATCGGAATGACATCGGGATTGATTCTGCACACCTAGCAGTGTGCTTTTCCTTGCTGAAAAAGGGGGTCTACCCACGACTGAATAGAAACACATTTCCAAGGTGATTTTTTCCATGTTGCTGGGTGATCTAATGAGCTGGGGCTCCAGTTTCATCCTCCACCTTCCTCAGGAAAATCATCTGACATGAGATGAGGAGAGTGCACCCACCACAGTAAGACGCCATTCAGCCTTTGAACAGCTCCTGTGGTTGAGACCCCACTACCTTGTTGATCAAGGTTTTGTTTCCTCAACAAGCCAGGTTCTATCAGAGCTATGCAGAACACATCTTCCATTTGCTGGACCAGACAACCTCAGTTGTCTCTCCTCTACTGTCCTCCTGATACTTGTAGTCAAGAGGCGGATATCTTTAAACACACAGACTTGTCCATTTGAAAGAGGATCTGGGAAGAGAACTACCAGGCCCCTTGGAGAGTGGGAAGCATCCAACCTGACCCCACAACACCTAGGTGCAATGGCCCGGCAGCTCACTTTCCCCCCACTTCACATCCCCTATCTGCAAAAAATATCTGCCGTCGCATCCTGGACCAAAGGTGTGCTGAACCCTTAGTCTGAATGCTGGCATCGGTGCAGGGGAACAGCATAGAGACTACCAATAAAAGTCACTCTTGATTGAAGGATAGAGGGTCCTAGATATGCTACATCTGCACCAGGGCCTGGCGTGGCCATTGTCCCCTCTTTGGGGGCCAGGCTGGCATGAAGTTTCAGGCCTAGATTTTCCAAGTGTCCTTTCCTACCCAGTGCTTTGGATTTCAGTCTTCAGTTAAGATTTGCTCCCCAGGAGCCCAAAAATGGGCTACATAAGCCTATACTTTAAATAGCCTCCAAAACATAGGGTGCCTGGGTGGCTCAGTCAGTTAAGCATCCTACTCTTGATTTCAGCTCAGGTCATGATCCCAGGGTCTTGACATCAAGCCCCACATCAGGCTCTGCGCTGCTTGGGATTCCCTCTCTCCCTTTCTCTCTCTGCCCCTCCCCCACATGTGCATGCACACTCTGTCTCAAAAATAAATAAACATTTTCAAAAATTTTTAAAAATTAAAACAAACTTCCAAATCTCTAAAACTTCTCTGAGAAAAAATATTACCATTACCATCCCAGTTCAGATTTGATATATCTGCAAATCACATCCATCCTTCATTTTTTTTTCTTTTTTAAGGAAAGCCAAATGTGGCTTTCTGTTATGAGTGCTTTAGGGAAAATATGGGTATGCTGGACATGCTGACAGCCCCTACTTGAACCAAAAGCCTGTCCTGGGGACACCATGCAGAAATGTAAGATGGCACCTGTGACCAGCTGCCACAGAGTAACAGGCTGGATGTGAATTTGCACTTGTCATTTCCAGGACAGTCAATGCTTCAATACAGTCTCATGGGGTCTACACACCAGTTCTGACAAGTGTGCACAATTATCCCTGTTCAGCAAATGAGAAAATAACAGGACTTGGCCAATGCCTCATGGTAAATTCTGGAGCTGGAATTAGAATGCAGTTCTGAGGTCTAGAAAGCACGTGCACCAGGCTTCCAAGCTGCTTCCCCATCAGGCTCTCCTTTCCTGTGCAGGCGAGGAAGTTCCCATGCCCTCCATTCCTGGGTTTCTGAGGAGACCCGGGAAGAACAAGAGCCCTGGGAACATGTGCAGGAGAGGGATCTCCATGTGTCACCAGTCCCCTCAGGAGAGGCACTGAGGTCAGAATGCTCAGCGGCCACCCAGGCCCTGCTGGGGAATGCTGATCCACAGTGCAACAATGCATTGCCCTTTGCAGTAGGCCTGTAGCCCCAACTCAACTCTGCAGTTAGGGCATCCAACTCACTTTCCCTCTGCTGTGCACTCTTAGATGCAGGCTTTGCTTCTGCAGGTGCCAAAGATGAGGGCCCAGGGCTCCCAGTGAACATTCCTGGAGAGTGGGGAGGCGCCAATAAAGACAACCAATCAGGAAACCATGTCAGAGTATTTGAGGGGAAAAATGGTACAATTTCAGAGCTAGAAGAAGCATTAGAGATCATGTCAGGTGATCCTTTGGATTTGCTTAAGGAAACGGGTCCAGAGACTTTAATAAACTGGCACGAGTCACAGAGCTATTTAGTGTCAGTGTTGGAATTAGATCCCAGGACTCTGGAAGTTGTTTTCTATCACATGACAGATTATCTCCTGCACAGAGTTTTTATTTTTGCTTTTTGGCAGCTGGGGAAACTAAGTCTCAGAGAGGTTGAGTGGCTTACCTGGGCAGACACAGTAGGTGGTAGAACGTAGAACGAGACCTCGGATTCAGGTCTGTATGACTCTTAAGGGTATGCACGCTCCTGCCAATACACTTTCAAAATTCTTGAGATTGCACCCTGCCCTTTATGACACTCCCTGCTGACCACTGGACTCCGCTAAGGAAGTAGCTCCTGCCCACAGAACCAGCATTCTAAATGGACTTCTAGCAAACACTAGCACCTCAACAAAACAGGCCTCACTGGCATTTGATGTAACAAACAAAACACCAAGACTACAGGGGTGTTCCCCAAGCTTACAAAATGGCCCTGGATTTGCACAAAGACATGCTGTGGAGAAATCCCTCATGGACTGCCCTAAAGCCTTCCTGAAGTGTGGGACATCCTCTGCCTGTTCTCAAAGGCCTCCCTCCAAAGTGCCAGTGGGGAGAGGAAACTAAGTCTCCAGTGGAGACTTAGCACCTGGAGAAGCCAGAGTGGCTGTAAGAGGCCAGCTTCTCTCAGCTGGGCAAGGGGCCGACTGGCATGGCCAAACCCACCAGGTAGACACGCAGTGCACACGCAGACATGCACACAGCTTGTACCCCATGGCCACACACATGCATCTACACCCACGCCTCAGATTTAGCCTTACACATGCAGACATGAGCGTGCGCGTGCACGCACACACAAACACACACACACACACCACACACGCCCCATCTGTGGCCTCTCCCCTTGTGCTTTGTTGTAGCTACAGCCCCTCTCACCTCCCTCTTCTAGAAAGCTCCAGACGCCTGAGCTGACCCAGGCCCTCAGGCCCTGGGTAATGCTGTTACCAGTCCAACCATTACGGGGCTGGCTCCAGAAGCACCACATTTGCTGCCCGCCTGGGCCACTAACAAGGTCTGGAGAGAAAAGTCAGGGCAGTTTATGACAGCTCCTAATGATGACTGCTCTTGGTAATGACCAGCTCGGCGGCGACCCGAGCACGAGCTGATTACGGGCTCTGGCTCCTGCTCCGCACTCCCAGAACAAAGGTTTCCCGGGGGCTCTGACCGCAGCACATGGCCCCTTCCCTGGCTGCCCGGGCCACGTGCTGACCTCATCAGGCCGGCCTTCGGGGGCTCCTTCAACTGGGTGGCCCAGAGCTGGCCCAGGTCCTGTGCCCTCTCTTAAGGGAGGTGGTTTGAGGGCCTCTTCTCTCGCCCCTCCTCACCCTTACCCAACAGACCCCCTCTCCAAAGTATCTCACTCTCTGATGCCTAAAGTTCTGCCATTAGCACTTCATTGCTTTGGATTACCGAGTACCTTCTCTTTCTGTCTCCTTCCCTACCCAAGATCTTCTTTTAAGATGTAAGTAAATGTAACATTTTAAAATAGGCTCCTGATGCCTCTCTATTGCCAACAAGACAAATGTTCCATTCTTTAGCATGGCATTCAAGGCCCTTCACAAACTGACTCTTGCCTACTTTGTCAATCTCATTTCTAAATGTTTGCCTCCACCTACCTTATAAGCTAATGGCAAAAAGACTCACTGCTCCGCAATATGCAGATAATGTCCTACCTCCATGTCTGGATCTCCGCTAGGCCCTCTACATAGAGTGTTCTTCCTATGCCCATCTCTTCAGCCTGGCAAACTCCTACCAATTCTGTGGAGGACAACAAAAGGTATCTCCTTTCTGGAGCTTTCTCTGACACCTCCCCAGGAAGACCCACTCCCTCCTGTGCTCCCACAGCCCCCTAGCTATTACAGAAACTTCAGCATATCATGACATGGTATTATGTGTATCTTTGTTTCCCTCTGTGTCTCCTCAGAAGGTAAGCCCTCTGAGGGCAGCCACCACATCCTAATCATCCCACCCAACCATTCTCAAGTGCACTAACCAGTGCCAAGGCTGACATACAATACTTCCTCAATCCAGGCATTTATTAAACCTCTAACACTAGCATACCATTAGTTCACTGAAGCACCTCAAAGGCAAGAAATACCACATGGAGTAGCACAAAAGTGCTGGGTGCCAGGCCTGGGAGGCAGAACAGAAGCACCTTTGGGAAGCCCATGGCGAACTTGAAGCTTTGGCCTCAAGATGGCCCCAGGAATGGGGAGGGTGAGGTGCCCCAGTCTCCCATGAGCTCACCTACGGATATACCCCCACCTCCACCTCCAAAACTCACCAGCTCCTATTCAGTCAGATAGAGGCATGATAAAGTAGGCTGTTCTTACCTCATCTGGTGGCTCTATGCAGGGCTTCTCACTTAGAATCCAGTGTAAAAGGCACCACAGGATAGAAGTGGGCCTACAACAAATCTCCCCTTGCCTGTACTTATCTGCACAGGTATGAGCTCTCTTCTGGCCAGCTACCTTCCTTGCCAAGAGATCACCTCAGAGTTCAGAAAACCTATGGGGAGGAAGAGGTGGTCTCTTTGGCTTTGACTATGGGACTCTCTTCTTCCCAGGCCCTGGGAAGAAATGATACAAACACTTGTGTGTACCCACTGGAATCTCCCTGCATGTCAATCCCAAAATCAGCATATGCAGTACAAAGCATTAGCAAGGCCATGTACTCACTAGAAGCTCAACCACTGTGTGTTGCATTTAATCTGTGCAAGAATGCATACCTTCTGCAGATAATTTGATTTGTGAAAGAAACACACACACACACACACACACACACCCCATACACCTGTTTTTAAATGAAGACGGTTAAGAGTAAAGACACTAACCTTGCAGACATCTGAGTTCCTTTGCACCCCTGCATCTTAGAAAAAAGGCGGTAACCCTTTCCATGGGTTCCACCCTCTGGTAGAAGCAGTCACGGCTTACATGGAAGTTAGAGGCTGCCCTCTTCAGCTGCCTCACTTTCCATGTCTCAGCACCTTGCCCACAGCAGACAGCAATACTTAATGATTGATCTCCTTTCCTCCCGTAGCTGACCCCCACCTGGGGGGGTCCCATGGGCCCATGGCCACACTGAATGGGTAACCACCATAACACACCAGCTCATTCTAACTGCAGCTCCCTGAGGAGCAGGCCCAGTGCTGGGGACCCCCCACCTTCCCAGTGGAGTACACAGGCATCCCAAAAGCCAACTCCTCCCATCACACTTCAGCGAAGCCTTTGTGTCTCCAAGTCTCTGGCCAGGGCTGAGTCCTAACACAGGATGCCGACTTAATTGCTAGAGCTGACAAATGATATTCTCTACTCATATTTGTTTACCTGAATTAGGTTCTGTCATTTAAGAATTACTATTTGTCTGGGGTCTTGACTCCTTCCCTGGCCCTTGTCTCCTGACACCAGGAATCCCTGTCTTTACTTTCTCCATTAATCTTGTCTGAAGTTAGAATACTCATCTCCTCTCATAAAGTTCCCTGAATTTCTCCAGCCCCAACAGAAGACCCTCCCTCTTCAAGCCTGAGAGTTGAAACTGCACATGAGAGCATCTGAAGTTACCAGAGAACACGGACAAACAAGCATGGCCAAGGACGGGCCTGCCTCGTTCACCAGATTCCTGTATTTGTTGAGGACAAAACATCAGGTCCTTGGCCTAAAGTTAAGACTGAAGGAAGCCCTGAAGGACCACAGACAAGTCCCTGGGGCCAGGAGGTAATCGTGGCGGGCTGGAGCCACTGCTGCACAGGGGGTGCTACCAGAGGGGACTCACTTTCCAGGTGCCAGCTGTCTCTGCATGTGCTGCCACCACGGACACAGAGCTAGAGAGTTCCTTCCACCATAAAGCCATTTCTGAAAACTGAATGGATCTGTTTTGGAAGACACACCAGTGTGAAGTGATTTTCAAAGGGCTCACAAAGACAAGACATCCGAGGTTCTTCCAGAGGGAGATGTCCTGGGAAGCACACTGACAGACACTCTGGCAAGAGAGAGCCCGAGAAAGCCGCCTTCGTCATCCTGCCTGAGTGACACCAGTGTAGGGAAGCGGGTTCCTCGTTTTCCCTACTGCCAAAGCACTACTTTGTAATCTCTTTACAACTCACAGACACCCTTTCAGAATTTGTAAATGACTTCCCTTAATTCCTGCCCTGAAGAAATACTCCTTTATTCCCCTAAATAAATTCCCCTAAATGCAAGCCAGTAAGCATCTTCTACCTGCACCCCAATCCCCAGAGAGCTGGCCCCACACACACACCCACCCCTCTCACCCAGAAAGACCAACACCAGTCACTCTCAAGATTTAAACACAAGGGTGGATGCTCTCTCTGCACGTGAGCCCAGACCTCAACCCCAAACGTCCTCACAAATGACACAAACGTCACCTCTTCTCCTGGGTCCTTGCTTCCTCTCCCTGACCCACCAAGGAAGTTAGAATAAGACCTCAGTCTCAGGATCTAAGTCACAGGTTGTGCCTAGGAACACCTATAAATGCAGTCCTGCAATAAGGACCCTGCCCAAGGCCAGGGTGATCTAGAAGCTCCAGACTCTGGGATCAGGACGGTCAGAGAACGAGCTGTTTATCATTCAGTAGTCCCTCCCTGAAGAGCCACTATAAACAATTACCACAATAGCTTCCTTTGAAAGACCTAGAAGGCTTTATTTCATCTCCTTTCTTTTCACTACCATTAGCTTATTCATTCAACCCTTCACTCAAACATGCCATGGGCACTTACTACCACGGCACCTACAGGGCCAGCTCTGCCCTCTCTATTCCAGACGGATCTCTCACCAGCAAGTAAAGCCAGAGGCCCTGGGGACACATCCGCAGCACTTTTTGCCACTACAATTCAAGCTCAGCAGAATTCACAAGGTGATTCCGCCCCCTGCCACTGCATCCTGGCCCCGGCTCCCAAATCATTCAACAGGCCCCCACCCCCTGCCAATTTGGTACAACAAATGCCTTTTTTCCAAGAAACCTAAGCTGGCTGCTTCAGGTTCACCTCCCTTGTAACACATCACAGGCTGTTTGTGTGATGCTGATGGAAGCCATCCTGAGGCTTGCGCTCTCTGAACCAGGAAGCCCCCAGTGCCAGCGCTAAGTGGCACTGCAGTCCAGGGAGGCCCACACATGGGCCCTCCCAGTTCTTGCTCCAGGTCCTTAGGGCCATGGCGGGAGTGACAGTGCCAGTGACAGGCTGGGCCTCTTACACAGCAAAGCTATAGCTCAAATATTTATTGTATGTGTCTGGCTTTCACACGGAATTTGCAACCTGCCAGTTACCAGTGTTTACCTTGGTAGAAATTCACGGGAAATTTTTGTCTGAACAGGCCCAGAGTTTATTTTACTGCCAGATAAACAACTTTCTTTGATAAATCATCCGTGTGACAGTGTTCCTGAAAGACTAAACAAAGATTTCAAACGTAATCTATAGGCCTTTGAGAAGCCTTCCAAAGCTAATGCATGTTTAATTGGCTGCTCGAAGTAGGCTAGGGCAGGGCAAGGGCCTGACATTTCTTTGGCCATTTGTTCTCCTTTAAAAAAAAAACAGATTGGAGCTCCTGGCTCATTTCTGCAAAACTGGACGGAATTCACCAATATTTAAATGCTCACTCGCTTCTCCGAACACCACCTGTTTTTTGGCTGGAGTGGGTACATCTCACAAATATCACAAGGCAAAGCAGCATTGGCTGTCCTGGAGATACAGCCTGAGAAAAAGAGAAGTGTGGAGGGCACCACAACACACAAGGGCTTTAAAACCTTTCCTAAATAGAACCCAACAAATTATGAATAGGAAAACTCACACCAGGAATAAGATTTCTAAAAGTCACACACACACACACACACACACACACACACACACACACACACACACATAACCTCGGGAGCCGCGTCCTGGAGCTGCAAACAGTCAGCCCTAGCTCCCTGAGTTCTGCTGTCACAAATGTCAGGTACTCCCCCTTTGATGGTGCCTCAAGGCTATCATCAGACTAAAACCCAGATCTAACTTCTGGTATGCACAAGGTTGGTTTTTTTGTTTGTTTGTTTGGTTTCATTTGGTTTTGGTTTGCTTTGGTTTGCTTTGGTTTGGTTAACTCTAGCACCTTGAAGCTGCATAAAGCTTTTAAAGTTTTTCCAAATGGGCTTCTTAAAAGGCTCCTTCAGTTTAATTCTCTGTTAACCAGAGAATTAACCAGAACGTTCCATTCCATTTCCTAAAACATCTTTTGCCAAACAAGCTGATTTCATCCGTGCCAGAATCCTCCCACCTAGGCTAATTTCCATCCTGAAACAATTCTTTCCAATAAGAAGAGACAATAATTATTATGGATTGAGCAGCAGCCATGTTCCAGGAACTGCACACACCTGATTGACTCAAGTCTCCCTACAACACAGTAACACAGGAATCACCACTCACATTTTGCAGGTGAGGAGACACGCTCAGGGAGGTTAAGAGACTTTCTCATGGTCAGTTTATAGGGTTGGGATTTAATCCAAGTCTGTCTGGCCCAAAGCCTATGCTCTTTCTACTGTACTACCTGCCTCTCCACAAAGTAAGCAATGACTGCTGAGCTCTTTCCACAGTGCAAGCACACATATCAGTCCATTTATATCCACAGGCTCTGAAAGCAGTGAAGGAGCACCCAAGGCCCCCTTCCCAGGGAGTTTCCCCAGCACTCCTGGCAGGACAGGAATGTGACAGGCACAGGAGTACATGAAGGAGGAAGGGTATGAAGTCTGGACTGGCTGCCCAGGTGAGTGCTGGTGGGAACAGAAGCTGTAATGGATGCCAAGCAGAGTGGCCTTGGGCAATCAAATGACTAACTCCTTTCTCTGAGTCTTATTTTTCTCAGTCCGTAAGATGAGCCCCGGACTGGCTGATCTCTGAGATTCCGTCCAGCTCAGCATGTCTTTACAATGGCAAAGGAATACGAACGAGCAGTGCAGCACCCAAAGGAATGGGCCACACGTGCAGGCTGTGAATAGCCCCCTTATGTTATCTCATCCCTTCCCCCACCTTTCTTCACCCATGCCCAGAAAAGCTTCAGAGACCAGAGGTGAAGTGAAGGGTCAGTCCTCCTTGCTCCCCTTCTCCATGACAGTTTATACATACATCAAATGATAAGGAGGACATTTTGCTAAGTGAAACAAGCCAGACATAAAAGAAAAAATGTTGTGGGATTCCACTTATATGAAGTACCCAGAATGGTCAAATTCATAGAGACACAGGCTGCGGGCCATGAGCGACACTTCCCATGGACTTAAAGCACCAAGTGGGTTTTCCTGCACGTGAAAATGCCTTAACAATCCCTTCCAAGTATTTACAAATCTGTATATGGGATATGTATTTTAGAGATCTTCAATGACAATAAAAAGCAGTTGTTTTCAGCCCGCTGACTCCACCCCGGGGGTAACAGTGCCCTTTCCCCATGTCTATTTAATTTTACTTTAAACGAACTAGATTTCTGTATGTGAGTGCTTTTTTTTTTTTTAACATACACACATAAACACTCATTCACCTAAAACAGGGCATGTACCTTTCCTTGAAATTAATTAACCTGTTGTACACAGTCACTTGGAAAGGAGTTTTCTCCTTTTACAAAAAAAGGAGTCCAGTTTCCATATCCCTGCCATCCTGTCATTCAAATACTCATCTGACAAACTTGCATCTCATGCCGACCGTGGAGAAGACACTTTTCCAGGAACTATTTAAGTACAAACAGGCCTTGTTTTGTTCATTCTAAGACACGGATTATCTTCCCATTTTAACATGAGGTATATTTCCTTTGTCCGTGGTACAAAATGAATAGCGCATCTCATAATTAATGGGCATCTTACATGAGGTAAAATAAGGTGCAGGACACAGACTCTGCTCTCAAGCAGCTTACAGATGTTGCAATTACTGTGCTGGCAGCCAGCTTTCCTCACCTGCAGGAGGAAACCCAAGGTTTAGTTTGGAAAGGCTGAACTTTTTGCAAGAGATCAAATTACCCTTGGGAGTAAAACACTGTGCCTCCAAACAGCAGCACAGCCAAGACACCTCGAAAGAAGAGTAAGGCAGAGCAAGAACAAATTAGTGAAGGTTCAGGAACCTCTGAAAATATTTCTTTTCTAGGAAATACTCCCAAATGCTAAGAGTGAGCGCTGATTTCTTTTCTTTCATATCTGACTCATTTTGGTGTTACAAAGTATGGTTTTACTCTTTATGAGGAAACACATAAATGGAAAAAAAAATCCTTCCAGAAGGCAAGGAAAATTTCTGGGGGCAAAGAAATTTTTTTCCACAGCAAAAAAATACTGGGGTAAAGGACGCTGCCACCTGAACTCTCAAGCTCAAAAAAGTGGAGGAGCCAGTCCAAGAGGAAGGTCTGAACGATCTTGGCAGAAGCACCATGCACATTTCTACCAGAAAAGCTTAAGGGTGTTTACAGATACTGGAGAAGCTAGAGAGACTGGCCAGAGGTGGGGACCTAACCTCACAGCAATTATAAATCAGATCCTCACACGCCTGGGATAAGCTAACATGAAGGAAAGATGGCTATGAGTTGTTAACAGCAAGATAACTAGTGTGGCAGCTTGCAAATACTATATTGGCCTGTTTAAGAGAACGGAGCAGCAGCACCCTCTTGTCACATAGCAGGAAAAGCAGAGAGAACAAAAGGCAGAGCAGTGCGTCCTGATTTAAGCGCAGCAGGCAGGCTGGCCACCATGTTGAATTCAGAGACTCTGCACCATCTAACTTTTGGCTTTCCCACATCTGGTACTTGATCCAGGCTGATCCAGCTGCATTCCTGAGTATCAGCACACAGGTGTTTCTACTGATGCTTTTTCCCTGTTGGGGGAAAAAAATGCGCTCTGAACTGAGGGGGTACAGTGCAGAGGTGGAGAGACTAGTGGCCAAGCAGACCCGCCAGAGATTTAAAAATGCACTGCCTGGGAAAGAGGTGACGGGTTGTGCACGCCCAGCTCCATGGAGGCCGCAGGAGTCTGAGGACGCATTGGCAGGAGGGCGAGTGTGTGTGCTGACCCAGAAGGAATGCACCCCCTTCTTCCTAGAGCTCACAGAGAGCCTTCCAACAACCTGATGCCTTCCCACCAGGGATGTCAGGGCCACTTAATGCAAAGTTTGATCCCTCGAGTAGGGAGTAAAACATTCTTTTTCTTCTCTGTTGTGTGTCAGCTTGCATTGCTGAATTTCTTTGTTTCCTAACTGAATCCCATCAGCGTGGCTGACTGCCTCACTTACTTGAAATGAACTGAGCTAAGAAACAAGTTTCTCAACAAGGCTGCATTCTCCAGGATGCTGAGAAGGGCAGAGCTAAGCTCAGCTCCTGCAGAGTGAAAAAAAAAAAAAAGATCCTATTTATTGCCTTATAAGAACATTACAAACAAAAACACCCAAAAAGTCTCTCTTGCATCCAGTTCAAAGGAGCCTGGCATACACCATACCCACCATGCTGAGGGGTTAAAGGCCTCCGTGGCAAAGCCCAATGGCTGTTCTTCTCCTAAATGAGGAAGGCAGCATGACAGAGAGTAAAAGAACTCCAGGTGGGAAAGTCAGACTCCTTATTTATGAAATAAGTGGATGTGATACGATGACCTATGGGGTCCAGGAAGACCTCAAAAATTCTCTGAACCTGAGAAGAAAATAATCTCAGGGAAAAAGGAACAATCCCAAACAACCAATCATTCAGATCTGCCAAGACCTGACTGGTTATTAAAATAAGATCTACCCCTCCCTCCCATAGGCAGTAAGCAGGTGGCTTGCTGACTCAGCAGGCAGCTACTACAGTGGGGAAAAGGATATCCATCCCCAGGTGAGGAACCTGACACCCTTGAGAGCCCTACCCTACACGGCAAGGTCAACCTTCCACATTCAAATTCCTCCTCAAAGCTTGCCTCTTTGGCCCACTTCTAGAGAATGTCTCTAGTTTGACTGGTTGCCACAAAGCCCCTAATCACCAGAATTGTGGTGAGCAAGTGGGAATGGAGGGAGGAGACCTGACGACAAGTTTAAGCTGGTAAGTTCTAGACAAAGACTCTGGGCATGAAGACATGGGTTCTCTTCCGACACCTCCTTAACATTAACTTGGCCTTGAGTTCCCACGGCCCCCTCCACAGTTGGTGAGTTATGTCATGACTCCATGATTCTCTAGAGAATCACTGATTAGTGCTTGGTCAGTGTTTAAGAAAAAAAATGTTTAATTAAATTCTAATTTATTCTAAGTTAAGTATTTTTGCACATGGTATCTAGCACAGTGTTTTGTACTCAAGAAATGTTGAATGGGGGGATACATGAATCAATGAATGATCAGATACATTGAATTTGAGTTCCTGAACAGGAAGGCATAGTCAGTCAATCACCCGCACACACAGAGTTCCAGAGTTTGCCATTACTTGTCCCTCAGGAGATGAGCCCAACAGAAGTCATATGAGCACAAAACATCATCTGATATATTACCTTTCAGAGTTTACTCTAATACGGTGTCCTGGATTTGCTGGAATATCAGGGGGCCAACTCCTAAAAGTGAGTGTGCTGATATATAATATCTGAAGAGGACCCATGAAATCAACATGTGGCCCCTTAGGTATCCCTTGTAAGGATTCCTTGGGATCACAGCCATATCTCAACAGATTCTTTCTGCCCCAGCCATGCAGCAAAAGGCTTCTCGTCTGGGTTTACGAGAGAGTTTTCCTTTATGTCCACATGCATATTTGGGAAGGAATCTCAGCTCCATTTGTGGAAGAAAAACTTGTTGCTAATGCAGTATGGGGCTGTGCACCCACAGACTCTACAGCAGGAGACGTACCAAGCTAGACTGGGCTTTCACCACCCTCTGATGAAGCAAGGGGGTGAGCATCAAGGAGCAAATATAACTATCAGTAGGTGGAAGGGTAACCAGGGTCTGCACACATCACTGCAGGCACACTCTACAATTTCATCTGGCTACATTTAAAATGGCAAAAACAGGGGCACCTGGGTGGCTCAGTCGGTTAAGCACCCAACTCTGATTTCTGCTTTGGTCATGATCTCACGGTTCCTGAGATAGAGCCCTGAGTCGGGCTCCACGCTGTTAGCACAGAACCTGCTTAGGATTCTCTCTCCCTCTCTCTCTGCCCCTCCCCTGCTCACTCATGCACACATGCACTCTTGCTCTCTCTCTCTCACACAAAGCATATTAATAAATAAACTTTAAAAAATAAATAAAACGGCAATAAGAAAAAAGGATGTGATTCAAAGACAGGAGGGAAAATGCACACCAGATTAATCTTCTTAGAGGTCCTGCGGTCCTCCAAGAACAAAGGAGGCAGAGACACCTAGTGCAGAAATAAAGCACGCAAGACATTTTCATCCTCAAGAAGCTCTCTGCGGCAAAGGATCTGAATTCTCCCACCTGGGGTCTTCAGTCATGATGACAATCCTGAGAATGTATGCGTCACTTATATGATTTCCTTCAACTTGCATGTGTAGGCCCTATTTGTGTGACTCAGGCCCAGCACTTTGCCAGAACAAGTCCCTTTCATACCCTTTATTATGTTTAGTTAATGAAAACATGGAGTTGGCAGCCCCAAATGGACAAAGACTCACATTACCTACCATTCTGTTTCTCCTGATAAGGAGCCTTGAGAAATGCACTT
Organism: Prionailurus bengalensis; assembly: GCF_016509475.1. NCBI lineage: Eukaryota > Metazoa > Chordata > Mammalia > Carnivora > Felidae > Prionailurus > Prionailurus bengalensis. The sequence goes on along the minus strand of NC_057344.1, from coordinate 41,531,210 downwards.
TCAGTGCCAGGCTGAACCTTCCCTCAGCAAAGTGGGCCTGGCCTGAGCCAAGCCACTTTTCACCATCCATATAAAATAGAAGGAGTCGGCCCTCCAAATGGATGCGGTTGACAGCTACCTTTCCCAGAGAAGATAGTCTCGGGGTGTCAGGTCTCCTATGAGGCAGACTACAAGGAACCATCCCTGAAAGGCCCCCTGAGATCTGCTCCCCAGGCCACATACAGCACTTCCCCCTGGGGCTGCAGGTGCTGATCTAGAAGTCCCTTTTAATGCACAGTGACTTGAGAAGAAGGGAAGACAATTCCCACTACTGGAGGAATGTCAATTGTCTGTGTCAGGAAGGAGTTGATCATGGCCCTCAGCATTGGACAACACCCTCCCTGGGTGGACACTCCCTCCCTGGGAGGACACCCCGTGTAGTCATTTCAGAGTGTGGGCAGGGTGGTGCTGACACCTAGGGGTGGGTAGAGAAAGAGCCTGTGTGGAGGGAAGACCGAGCTGTGGGCAGGACCTCCTGGGTGCACCTCCTGGAGGCATCTAAGGAGTGGTGTTGTCACCTAACTCCTCTCCGTCTGCCCACAAGTCTACCTCCCTCCACTCCCAGAGAAGGTCCCCAAAAGTTGTCCAGTGATCCTTCACACAGAAGGGCCAAAGCTAAGTTTGACTTTAATAAAAACTAGCCAGCCCTCCACCCTGTCTAGATTTCCACGGGCCCGAGAACAGCAACCATTCGGGGAGAATGGACGGAGAGAATATAAAGGTCCAAAAAGATGTGTCACCGGGCTCTCTGTTCACCAGGGACGCAGATCAGGAAGAACCAGGCAATGCCAAACCTCCTAGAGGCAGCCAGGGATGCTTTCTTACCAAACTCGCTCGCACAGAGATGTTCAATTATGGCTTCAGATTTCAACTCGTTGTCACACGGAGGACACACGGTTGTGCCTAGGAAAGGAAAAGAAGAGAAAGAGGAGCTGTGAGTTCCAGGGGTAGGGGTGTCTGGAAGGAGCCGCCCCTGGGGAAGAGGTCAGCCCCAGGGCCAGGTTGAAAGTAGTTAAAGGTCTCCTGGAATTTCTGAAGGGCAACTAGAGAATAAGAGAAGAGTCCTGAAGCCCTGGACCTAAAGCCAAACAGACATAGCTTCTTGAAAACCTGTTGAATATGGTACAACCATTTAACCCAAACTTATCCAGGGCTAGGCAGGGCAGGTCTCTGAACTCCGGTTTGATGAGGTGTGGTGGTCCCTGGGAAACACATCTATTCCAGTTGTTTCTGGTTCTTTCTCCCCTCTCCCTTAAACATCCCTCTCTGAATCCTGCCCCCTTCCCATTCCCAAACTCCCAATAGGACAGCAGATCAATCTGAACCCCTTTCTAGGAGCCAAGAAGGAAACTCAGCCAGACTCACAAACTCCAGCCGCAGGCCCTGAACACCCCTTCCAAAAAGGCTATTGCAGTGCAAGTTCCTGCCTGCCAGGTGAGGGCTGGGGATGGGGGGGCAGTGGGGGCTGGGGACCAGGGTAGCAAGAGCTGCCAAATGGGAGAGCCGGGGGGGGGGCAGATGGGGGACCCTCTGAAGGCGTTTTCACAATACGGTGAAGGGCTTTGAAGAGGAGGTGTGTGTGTGGCAGGCATGAGGGCCACTGCCAGGCATTAGGCACAGGGGGAGGAGACTTTTGAGGCCAGGGCCGGAGGTCTCCGAGCCAAAATACTGCTGGAGGGGATCCCTTGAAAGTAAAGTGCCTCTGTGGGAGGACAGGCAGAAAGTAGGCAGTGGAATCCCCAGAAGGGCGAGGCAGCTGCTCACCATCACCCCCACCCCCACCATCACCTATCAAACTCTAGGAGTGGAACCCACCATCTAGGAAAGCATTTTACACATTCTAAAGGCACTACACCTTGGCCAACCACCAGAGGCCAAGCCCGGCTGAAGCTGAGGAGCCCAGGAAAGCCACCCCAAGGCAAAATGGTAAGAGGTGAGGCCCTTGGTCCTCTTCCTCCCCATCCTCTCCTCTCCTGTGGCTTCCGTGGCTTCTGTGGCTTCCGTGGCAGCATCTCCTGCCTGGGAGTTCCCCTGCGGCTCAGTGAAATGGGCAAAGCTTCCCCCGATACTGACGCTGTGGAAGTTGCTGCCAAGCCCTGCCAGGCCAGGGCTGCCCCCAGGATATTCCTAGTGCACAGCCGGTCACCCCCACTTCCAAGTAGGGTCCCCTCATGGCCCAGCAGAGGCCACACCCCTCCACCTTCACTCTGTACCCAGGGCCGGACACCATCCACGTCCTTGGGGCAGCAAGAATCACAGCTACACTCCAAGCAGAAGACTATGACTGTCTTTGGGCCCAGAATTTGGAAATTTGCTTTTCAGTCAGAACTTGCAATGGGGTTCTGGAGGTGGTGTTTCTGACAAAAGGAAAAACTTAGCCAGAATTTTGCATTATGGTTCTTGCTTCCATGGGGAAAAAAACAGGGAAAGGAGGTCCTACATGTTACCTATACTAGGAGTGTGAACTGTGCTTTGGGGTTTTCTTTGTTTTATTATTATCTTTTTTTAAGTGGAAGTTATCATACTGAAAGTGTCTATGAATATGGTGTTCACCGAACAAGCAGCTGTGAGAATATAAAACACCATCGCCCTGGCACACCCCCATCATCTCCTCTGGACCCTCTGAGTTCCCTGATCTGACTGGCAGCTGAGGGCTCCGGAGCCAACAGGGACATTTTCTCAGTCTCATCAATTAATGTTTGACCTTCAGCGCCACTCAAGGTGGAAAGAGCTCTTGGGGTGAGCTCTGTGTGCTCTCCACAGGGCTAACCCCCATCTCAACTTTTCTTATGGAACTCTGCAGCAGCCTGATCCGGGAAGGGAGGAATGTGTAATGCAATATTAATTTGCGCCCCCTCCGGCGTGTCCTCAGGGCCCTGCAGGCTGTCTCAGTAGGAGAAATCCACCATCCATCTGAGGAGAACTAAATCACTGTTGGAAGGTATACTTAAAATAACGTTTAAAGCAAAGGAACCAAAAACTGAAAGGTTTTGTGGCTCATTAATATTTTAGGGGGAGTAGAGGAGAAAGTCCAACACTGGAATTAAGATTAAGTGATTTTTCAAAAATCAATGCACACACACACACAGCTTGCTTGCACTCTCTCTCACACACACACCGATACATACACAAACACATGCACACAATTACACACAAACACTCTCTCTCTCTCTCTCTCTCAAACACACACACACACACACACACACACACACACACACAGCAGTTCTTCCCTGACCAGCTCCTTGATACATGGAGAAAGGACCCTAAGAAAGGCTCTCGAGACACAAGGGCACCATGACCTCTGCAATCTGCAACTAAAACAGCCAGGCTGATTTAATGCACAACAGGTCTAAACAACAAAAACTAAAACCAAAACGATGTGCTCCCTCATAGAACTTAAATCAGTGAAACCTAAGCGGGAAGGAGGAACAACAGTTTATCAGCCTGGGAACGTACAGGTCTCATGTTAAGTGCAAGATTTAGAAACGACTTTGCTGGAAAGTTTATACAGTTATGCCTCTTCCGATAACAGATGTGGGTGTCGCTGGGGCATCAGTCTTTTGGAGGGAAAAGCATCTTTTCATTCATTTCTCATTGTCAAGTTTATCTTTAATAACACATGGCTGCAAAAGCCTGCCCAATATCCTAAAACATGACCAATTACGTGAACAGAAACCAGCCTAGAGCATGCAGAGATAAGCATTGCTCTGAAAATTTGGTTTTAATTTCAGAGAATCAGAAGAAAGAATAAAAGTCACGCATGTGTATTTATTCTCACCCAAAAGTACTGGTTCCATTCTGGAGCCACTAGCCATGTGGCAGTTTGGTCTGTGTCAACCTACCCTTACACACACACACACACACACACACACACACACACAGCTCTCCCAGACCCACCTCAGCTGACAGTGGCCAGGCATCCTGGGGTGGGGGGGGGGGGAAGTCTTGTGGGACTCCCTCCACCCAAGGGCTGCAGCACTGGAGAGGAGTGGGTGCTCTCTCCGGGCAGGGCCTCTCACCATAAACACTGAGGGGAGAACCAGTCCCCAAGCCCCACACCTGACTGGTCCTCCACAGCCTGTCTCCGTTGGGCAGCTGGCCTTGGGAGGGTGACTGCCTAGGCACTACTGGGACAGAGCGGAGGGGAGAGGAGCATGGGACCGAGGCCCCTGAGGAGATAGCAGACAAGTGAAAAGAGCAGCCAAGGAGTCAAAGGCAAGACAACAATTATTCGGTATTCCTCTACTTCCACCACAGCCTTTTGAGGGGTTCTGTTAGGAGGATTCTTCCCCTTTTATAAGCAGTCCCCATCTTCCCCTCTGAAGGTGCTCCCCCAATGGCCCCCACCTCACGTGCCTGGGCTGTCCCAGAAACAGACAACCGGGAATGGAGCAGAGGCTGCTGGGGCAGAGCTGGGCTAATCTCCTGGCCTGTGAGGAAGGGGAGAAGGAAAATCCTGCCGGCTGCAGGGGATGGCTCCACACCCGCAGAACACAAAGTGCTTTGTTTGCTCTAGGTAATTGCTCAGCTCTTGCTCCCAAAGGGCCGCACTTCCCCGAAGGTTAACCCTGTGCAGACACCCAGGAGGTGGGGAGCAGAGGTGCCCTGGCCACTGCAGCCAGACAGCCAGGTTTCCCACCCAGCAGGGGTCCATGCCACCCAATGCCCATCACTTTGGACCGATCTCCTCCCTCCCTAGAAGAAGCAGGAGCATTCAAGTTTGGGGCCCCCTGTCCCCATGCTACCCCCTCACTCTGGAAGAGTAAGCCCTTCAGAGGACACTTCTCTCTCCGGCATCCTTGGAGATGAGCTAAGCCAGCAAGCAGGCAGTCCCCCACCCTAAACCCCTCCTCAGCAAACCCGCAAGACATGTGCCCTGGTGCTGAGGGCACCTAGGGGCCCCCATCCCAGACTATATGCACATCTTTCAGCCTCAACTCTGCTCCTGAAGAATTCGCTCCTATAAAAGGCCACTGCGCTGCATTTTTTGCTTGTTTATTTTGATTTTTTTTTTTTTTTTTTTTTTTTTTTGCCTCTCCGGGATTTTTTTCCCTCCCACTCAAAAGCTGCCCTTTAAGTGGGAGGGGTTCTGAGAGGAAGCTCAGGCCCCTCCAGGGACTGTTAGGAAAGTCTCCAATTTGCGGAACCCCACTCCCCAAGGAGAGATGAACAATGAGCTAATTACATTTTTATCTTTCTAATTACCTGAGGATTTGTGTAAATGGGAGAAGCAGGGGGTATGCAAGAATGGGAGGACCAGCTTTCCAGCCCCAACCCTCCCCAAGCAGACCACCTGAAAAGGGTGGAGAAACAGAAATCCTCAGCTTCTAAACTTTTTTTTTTTTTTTCTCAGCCAGTTCTCAGCCCTCCCGGAGTTCCTAGGCCCAGTGACTAGCTCAGGAAAGCTGGAGGGAAGCGAGAGGTGTTTGGTTTTTGGGTTTTTTAATCCTCGTCGAACCTATGAAAGTAAACGAAGCTGCGCCTTAGCATTTTCTCGGCCTTTCTGGGCTTCCTACACTGTGGGTTTGGGTGTTTTCCTCCTGGGGCATCCCGTCTCGGGTGTGAAAAACTTCGATGGGGACTCGGTTCCCTCCCAGAGAGAGAAGGGCTCTCCTTTCCTGTGGAGCATAAGGCTTTGTCTCAGGTGTGGAGGCAGCGACCCTGGATCCCAGGAAGCGACGCCCGGGGCACCGCACGGAGCTTGCTTGGGGCTCAGGCGCGGCCACCGCTGCCGGCCAAGCCCGCCGTGCACCTGGGCTGGTAGAGGTGCTAAGCGACACCTCGGACTTTTTAAAACTCATTGCACAGCTTGAGAGCAACCTCCAGGGAGCACGTCCGAACTCCAGGGAGGAGCAGCGGGGCAGGATGGGGGGAGGGGGCGGATCAGCGTGGCAGCGGCATCCTCGCGGCGGGTCCCCGGGTGCCCCGCCGGCCCGGGTCGGGGGACTCGCGCGCGTGGGAGGGGGCGGCCTGACCTTGGGGCTTGGAGGCTTCGGTGGCATTGGGCGGGGTCATGGCGATGCAGACGTCGCCCTCGGGGAACTTGTCACACTTGAGCATCTCAGGCCAGTAGAAGCCGAAGAACTGCATGACGGGTTCGCACGAGTCGCGCACGGCTTCGCAGAGCCAGCGGCACGGGTAGATGGGCCGGTCGAGGCAGACGGGCGCGAAGAGCGAGCAGAGGAAGACCTGGGTGCCGATGTGGCAGTTCTTGTTGAGCAGGGGCACCCAGCTGCTGGCCTGCTGCTTCACCTCGGCCATGGTCTCGTGCTCCAGCAGGTTGGGCAGCACCATCTTCTTGTAGCCCACGTTGTGGCACAGCCGCAGGTCCACCGGGATGTCCACGCACTGCGGCGGCTTGGTGTAGAAGCGCCCGCTCTGGTAGGAGCCGATGTCCGACTGGAAGCTCACGTAGTCGTACTCGCTGGCGGAGCCCGCGGCCAGGAGCCCGGCGGCCAGCGCCAGCAGCACGCCCGGGGCGGCCCAGCGGCGGCCCCCAGCGCCGCGCCCGCTGCCCATGCTGGCTCGGCGCACTGGCTCCCGCGACGTCGGGGCTGCCTCGGCCGCCTCCCCGCGCGCGTCCCGCCGCAAACTTCCAGGGACCTCCAGGGACAAAAGGCGCCGGCCCCAGCGCTGCCCGGCTCGGCGGCCGCGCGCTCCTGCCCGGTCCTCGGCGGGTGGCGGCCCTCGGCCTGCGGCGGACGCCGCGGCGGGAGCTCTCGCGGGGAAGGGGAGCGCGCGCGGCGGGCCGAGTGCTGCTGCCCCGGCTCCCAGACGCGCGGCGGGCTGGCGGGCGGGCTGGCGGGCGGGCGCGCGGCACTTACTCGGGAGGCTGCAGGATTCGAGTGCCCGGTGCTCCTGTTGCAAAGCCCTCGGAGACTCCCTGCGCAGCCAATCAGCTCCCGGCTGCTGCGAGCCGCACTCATTTAGCACGTCAGTCACCGGCGCAATTAACCAATCGCTTCACTTGCAAGAGGGTTCCGTTTACTAGAACTAAACCCAGGTCAACACCCCTTAAAAAACAAAACCAAAAATAAATAAATAAATAGCGGAAGAAGTGGGGGAAGGAGAGGAGAAAATGGAAGGAACGGACAGGAAAAGAAAGAGGGGATAGATAAAAGTGGGGGGTGGATAAAGAGGACAGTCAACGCTGGTCAACTTGAGTAGGCTTGATTAAAAGCCAGGAACCTTAACAGTACTTGCAAACCCGTGACATACTGAAGACCCCCCCCCCTTTTTTTAATACAATTTTTCCTAATTTCAAGCAGCAGCCCACCAGAGAAGCAGCCCACCTCCCCGGTTTTGTCCTCTGTAGTTGCAGTACAAAGACAGACCATTTCAGACAAACCCGGGCTTAGGAAGGCTGAACCAAGAGAGGTCTGCTTTTAAATCCCCAGCCGTCCAGGTGTCCAGGCTTGGTTCGTGCAAACCCAAAGGGGAAGGTTTAAACCTTCCAGCCGCTTGCCGGTTTAAAAATGCAGCACCCTTCCAGGTGGGACAACCGGCCGGTGGCCAACCTCAGACAACACCGGAGGCAGTAGGTAACTGTCCCAATGTTGCTCAGGGTGGGAGGAAATATTTCTCACAGAGGTGTTAGCTTTAGGAGGACAGAAGAAGAAAGGAAAGGAGAAAAGAAAAGACATACTCAAGTCCCAGCCTGACAGCAAGTCTTGTGTGTGCCCGCAAATACACATTGACATGTTTGTGGTGTAGAAGGCCAAAACATTAAAAACACATGTGCACTTATCAGTGTGGCTTGTGTAAATATCAAGTCCATCACTCAGGCTCACATGCTACATTCAGAGCTGGCCCAGGAACCTCGGGTCAAAACCCAGGGTCCCCATTAAGGCAGAAGGCAAAAAGAGTGTATCAGTAGATATACAGCAGGCCCTCTCTAAAGGCAACCCCTCCCCCAAGGAAACAGAAGTCTCCCTGCCCTCGGAGTCTCTGGGAATTTTTTTGTATATTTCTAACATTACCCTGAGAGGAAGGGTCAATCTCCAGAGAGCTGAGAGTGTGACCATGACTGACCCCTGGAGACAGGTGACAACCGCAAACATCTCGTGAAGTTTGCTAGGTCTCTACACTGCCTGCATCTTGAAGTGTGGGTGGAGGGAAGCCAAGGATGCCAAAAACCCACATCTGAGCAGTGTGACACTACTGCATGTGGCAAATGGGCCACAGATCTCAGAGCTCAAGGCAGGCACTGTAGGTGGTGTTGTCTTGCTGGGCCAGCTTGTTTGTAAAGCTCTGGGGAAGCTTGCTTTGGACGCTGCAGACCTAATTTCTTGATGGACGGATTCCAAGTACAACTACCAGAGTTCATGAAGAAGTAAGGCTCTGTTCTTAAAGCAGTCGTGGCCATCCAGCGATTGTGATTCAGCCGTCCACATTGGAAGCAGCTGCACGGTCATCCTCTCTGTCATTTCTCAGCTCATGGAAGGTGCAGCAAAGAAAGACAGGCAGAATGGAGGGAAAGAGATGGGAGAGATAGAGCAAGACTTTGGATGGCCAAGGGTTAATCCCCAAACAATTGGTGATGCTCAGCCCAAGAAGCCGGGGAAGACATTCTCACAGAGAATAGACTGCAGGAGACTGGGCAACTGTTTCTCAATTCAAGGGGCATTTAGAGAAAAATGCTGTTTGGTAGGGGGTCCTTTTCTTTCCTACAGCCAGGCCCTCAATTCCAAACCAAATGTGTCTGTTTACTCACGCACTGGAAAGAGTTGTGTTTGTAGATAACATCCTCTCATCTCTGAATCCACGCTTAGCTGACCTCTCACTCATGTTTGCAGTTTCCCCAAATGGTGGGAACTTATGTCTTTCCACCATTAAAATTCTGGAAAGTAGCCCGGGTGATAGCTACTTTCAGTAGTAGACCTCCACCAGTCTCAGAGTGTCTCAAGGAGAAACTCTCACAGTCCCACTGATGAGAGGACCTAGGCTGCACCTAGTTGTTCCTTGTGGACTTTGATCACCCCAACCCCCAACCCCCAACCCCCAACCCTCCACCCCATCTTACTGCTTGGGAGAGAGGCATCTTGGGCTGTGCCAAGGACACAGTCATCTTGAGGACAGACAGGGAGTGTCGGTATGACTAAGAACCCAGAATCCTAAACCCAGTACATTTCTGGCTCCTCCAAAGACCCAGCTGGAAAGGAAGGACTCAGTCTCAGTACCACTGATGGACCAGAACCTGCACCTGGGATTTTGGAGAGTGACTGCCCACTGCCAATCAGTTCACATATCGTATAATAGCACCAGGCAGAACAACCTGAAAACTGTACTTTAGAGGTGCATACAGGTTTTTGTCCTTATTCACACTATCAAAACTTGGCGCGTCAAAGTCCAGTCTCCCTTTTCCTAATAGCAAGCATTTGTGTATGTAGAGGAGACAGTTCTAGAACAAAGATTTTTTAAACATGCTATTGATGTGACAGAGCTCCCAGAAACCAGGGTTTTGAAATATGAGAGCTGTGAGCCAGGAAGCACACCTCCTTTCCTTGAACAGTTTTAAATGATCAGGAGCAAAATACTACTTGAAACGTGTTTTTCATCTCAAAAAAGTTTTGATTTTCCCATACTGCCAGTTGCCCATACATGAAAGTTGGAAATGTGTTCCCTGTTGCTTCATAACACCAGCTTAAGGAGGCATTCTTCAGTCTTCCCATTGCCCAAAGCCGAATGTTGGGGCCAAGCAGGACCACGCAGGGGCTTTCCAGGTGCCTACCTGGTGGCCTCTTCTTACACACAGAGCTCCTTCCTGCCCATTCCTAGAAAAAGGGGGGAAGGTGGGGGTTGCTTTTCAGCCTCAGCCTCTTCCTCCTATTCTGCTCCATTATCATTTGTCAGTGGTTTTTCGGACACTTCAAAGATACACTCAGCATCCTCTCCATTATCCAGGGCAAGAGAGTGTCCTGTCTATGGCTGGGTGCTTGTGGGTCTGGTACAATGCAGAGGACAGCATTCTGGCCCCGAGTCAGGAAATATGGAGTAATGCCTGTATTCTGCTCTTCACGGGCTGAATGGCTCGCACGTTATCCCTCTGGCCCTAGAGTTCTCATCTGTAAAACAGAACTATTAATGCCTGTCCCACTACTCTGGAAAATAAAATACAGTACATGCTTTTTAATAGTTTTTTAGTATAAGTATGTCCCAAATAGAGCATGGGACATACCTATACTATAAGGTATTCCTTGTTTATGTGAAATTTAAACTGAACTCCTGTGTCCTGTATTTTATCTGGCAAACCCACTACCCATCCTTCGGGCATCGCCTCCTCCCAGCAGCCTTGCCTGACCTCCTCTCAGTCCATCACCTGCCTTCTCCACCCTTAGTCGGATGAACTACTCTCTCTGCCCTGCACCCAGTGCACTTGTGCACACTTTGTTATAGCACTCACGTGGATGTTTTCAAACTGTTTGCTTTGGGGTATCTACTACATGACTGTAAGCCCTTGGAAGGCCAGAATCTTGTCATATTTTGTCTCACGTGGGCATCCCCAGCATCTATCACTGTTCCAGGCACACAGCCAATGCTTGGTGAAGCCCACCGTCACAAAAAGTGCATCAATATATAGTAGAAGGAGGCAGGTATGTGAAATACCCAATCTAAGGGAGGTATTATGCCTGAGCATTGATTTTGCACTGCGTTTCCCAAGAACCAAGGTAAAATGCAAGCATGAATAACTCACATGGCTGTCCTTGTCTGCAGGAAAGAAAAATCTTCCCTAGATCTAAATTCTAAAGGAAATGATCATGAGCCCCTTACACAAAGACTGTAAAGAGGGTGTGGGGCTTTTGTATTGACCCTCCTCTGGTCCACGTCCAGAGCTGACCTGCTGCACAGATGCTCGCAGACTCACCTCTCTCTCCCTAGGGCATACACAGAGTAGGCTGCTCTAAATGATGGGCAGCCAGCGGGTGGGCTGATGAATGCAGTGGGCTGTTTCAGAAAGAGGGCAGAGCTTCCAGTAAGTCCTGCAGGGACTGACACTGCAGTGAACACTGAGGCCCAGCCTCTTAAGGCAATCCTCTTAAAAACAGGGGCTGGTACCTGGAAAGCCAGGTTTCCAGAAGCCTCTGACAACACCTGGGAGTGGAGTGGGTAGGAGACGCTGGTAGGGGCTCTGGCCCTGTAACACGTGGTGTGAGGTTCTGGCTTCAGAGCTCAAGGCTTCACTGGGAAGGAAAAATGGGTCTTTAGGGACCCCTCCCCCTCTCCCTGTGAAGGCGAACTGGCACATGCTTCCATGACTGCAAGCCCAGAAATCTTCCCAGATTTCTCCAGGGAGGGCAGTGGCCCAGAGGCGGGACACATTCCCCAAGGAGCCCTGTGTGTATTGACTTAATCCTTCCTGGTGGGCACACCAGTCAGCTCCACCACCTTTCTCAACAGCAGCTGGGATATGAATGAGGGGCTGAGGGGGGAAGAGTGGGAGAGAGCCATCATCACACTCCTGCATTCCTCCCCTCCTCCGGAGAGCTTCACTCCCAGCTCCAGTCCAGGGCTGTCTGGGAAAGCGATCATCCGGGGCCTCCATCCGGGCAGGGGGCAGCCTCCTGTACCAGGCTGGCCTCCGCTGGCTAAGGCACAGTGCCCGCCCAGTAGAGTAAGCTGTCTTCCTTCAGGCTTTCTCCGTTTGCACCCTTCCTGCCTTATCACCTTCGAACCTCACACAAAGCCTCACAGCTGGCAGAGAAGCTCATTATTCCCATTTTATAAAAGACCCAGAGGCTCCAAGTGATGGGCCCCTTTCCACCAGTCCACCCACCACTGCGCTCTGGTGCAGGACAGACTCAAGTCAGGAACACAGATCTTTGGATTCCAATTCTGTTGACTCTGCATTAGGCTGAATTGCCTTTGCTCAGTGTTCATCCTTAGGAAAAAAACCTGCAGAGCCTTCGGCTGTCCTTAATGTCTTATCATGAATTCATTTATTGGACTCTTCCAAGAGGCCAGCTAGAAGGAAAAGATGGCATTGAAAGAGAGGGAGGATGGAGATAGAGGTCTGAAGGTCTGGACAAGTACATGGGGTGTTTTCCTATGTGATCCCAGGACAGAAAAAGAATTGGATAGAGTAGTGAGTACATACAGGTGTCAGAAGTGGGGGGGGGGGGGATGCTGCAAGAATGGGTGCCCTGGCCTGGCCAGGGTTGCAGAGGTGACCCCAGTGTTCTGTGCTGGCAGCTGCCCATAAAGCATGCATAGCTGGCCTGCCATCATGTGGATGCCCAAAAGAAAGACTCCAAGGGAGAAAAGACCATGCCAAGAGATAAAGGGCTCACTATATACCCTTGAGAGAAAGATGGAAAGAGGAGACTATACAAAAGCTAATCTAGGGTGTCCTGCTAAGGCAGGAGTCCTACTTATGGTCCTCTCTAGGGCCTAGACGTTTTCAGAGTTCCATGATGATTCCAGCGGTGATATTTAAATTATTTAAAATCTGGGATGGCATGACTGGTAAGATTGTATGTCTGATGAAAATCACCTGTGCAGCCCTACAGGTGTGTACTGGCTGGATCCCACTGGGACACTGGGACAATGCCAACAGTGGTGTGAGTGGATATGCAGTTCCCAGAATGCACCATGCTGCCTTGTGCCTCTGTGCCTAAGGTAATGCTAACGCCCTGCCCCTGTCCAAGACTCAGCTCTCCACCTTCTCTTGGCCAGCCACTCTTCACAGCCTCTCAGCTAGAAGGGGTCAAGGAAGGCATGTGTCTGCCCTTGGGTACCAAGGCTATCTAAGCACCTCTCCTCAAACACCCCTTGCCTGTTTACATGTCCAGAGTTCCTCTAGAAGCTTCCTGAGGACAGAAACTATATCTGTTCTGGCCTCGTATCTCCAGGACTTAGCCCAGTGCCTGCCACACACTAGGTGTGCAGCGGGCCTGTGGTAACCGAATGAGATCGGTCCTATAACCCAGCTCTAAGCATTGAGAATTAAGTGCAGGTTGGTAAGTGGGGCACCCCGGAAAGCATTTTAAAATAGTCAGCCTTGGAAGGCATGCACCTTGACCTTTCCCTCTTCTTCCTGCCCAGAATTCAGGTGGGATCCCAAGAGATACAGCAGCAAGATGGCAACCATGAGACCACACACATGAAGATAAATGCCCACACGCTATGGTGGAGGAGCAGGAAGATGGAAAGAACCTGGTCTGTAAGGAATGACCCAAAGGCCTGCCCTGGAATGCTTGTCAGGTGAGACCTACAATCTCTCTCTCACTTTTTTGAATACAAAATCATTTTGGTTTTCTCTTTCTTACAGCTGGAAATAAACCTAACTAGCACAGATCCATAGTTTCGGGACTCTCCAAGCAGACAGAAAACTCAAAGGCTTCAAGTTCTAATTTTTGCTTGTCTCCTAGGACTCTACTATTCAAAGTTTGGTCCCCAGACTGACAGCATCGGTATCTTCTGGGAACTTGTAGCAAACACAAAATCTCAGGCTCCACCCCAGACATGTCCAATCAGAATTTGCATCCTAACAAGATTCCTAGGTGAGTTGTATGCATAGTTAAGACTGAGAAGCACCATCCTAAGAAACTCTTCCAGATGCCTGCTTTTCTCTTGTTTTGATTCCTATAGCTGCAAAGCACCCTATTTCAAAGCATCGGGGGATTTGTCTCACAACATGAATCGCATGTGTCTGTATCCCTAGATTTAGCATCCCACTCGAAGGGCCCACTTTTCTGAATAGGAAACTAAGTCACAGACAAGCTCCTCAGCCACCGCAAGTATAGAGCATTCAGACAATTCTCTCTCTTTTTTTTAATGTTTATTTGTTTTTGAGAAAGAGAGAGAGAGAGCGTGCACAAGCAGGGGAGGGGCAAAGAGAGAGAGAGAGAGACAGAGAATCCGAAGCATACTCTGTTCCATCAAAACAGAGCCTGGCACAGAGCTCGAACTCACAAACCATGAGATCATGACCTGAGCTGAAGTGGGTCGTTTAACCAACTGAGCCAGCCAGGTGCCCCTCAGACAGCTCTTTAATAACGAAATTAGGTTTTCCAACAGAAAGGGTGGACAGGCAACCCTCTTTCTTCAGGAAGCCACACTGCAGAGGTGTTAGCAAGTAAAGATTAGGCAGCAAAGAAGGGCCATCCCTTGGCCCCTCTGAAGCTGACTACAGCAGCCAGGAGTGAACAGACCCTGCGTTCTTCCCACGCACTGTATTTTAAGCAGCTGTATATCTGGAGGCTTCTGTAATCTTCCAGCAGTTCCACACTCTATCATATTTAATATCTGTCACTATACAAACATTGCCTTTTATCAATCCTTCTAACACTCAGAGTGTTATAAGAAAGCCATAGCCCCCACCCCTCAGGAAAGCATAATTTGTCCATCAAACCCTTTGTTCTTTATTTTTAACTATAGTCTAGACCACCAAATTACTGAATACCCCGTTTAAAGCTCCATAAATAACAACTTCCCAAGTAGAGCCACTCAGCCTTGGAGCACTTCCCAAGTTCTGCATTAACTCCTCGGGTGTGAAGGGTTTCCAGCCATTTTGGTCCATAAATATATAACTGGCTCCTTCCTAAATTGCCACATAATCCTTACCACCATCACTTATGTTTTCTTTTATTGCCATTGTCATTGGCGCCTTGACAGGAGAATAAATTACTCTTTCTGGAGGATGAAGTGTTCTACATCCTACACCATTTTAACTCACCCACATTCCCAGATTTTTTATTTCCATCCCCTCTCCAAGGAAATTGCCTCCTTGCAATTAGCAGGGATTTCAGATTAGAGTTTATTCTATTCTCTCTTTTCTCCTGACCATAACCTCTGCCTGGACTGAGTCACATGAGAAAGAGAAGCCATCTAAGATGTACAGTAAAACCTTGGATTGCGAGTAACTTGTTCTGTGAATGTTCCACAAGGCGAGCAAACATTTCTAATAAATTCTAACTTGATAAACTAGCAATGTCTTGCAATGCAAGTAGTACATGACACTGAATGTCACATGATCACAAATGAGCCAATGGTTCTTAAAATTCACTTCAATACATGAGTGCTTTGGACTACAGGCATATTTCTGGAATGAATCATGCTCGCAAACCAAGGTTTTATTGTATTCCCAAAACCCAAAAAGCATAGAGGTAGGAAAGACACACATCAAAGCAACCAAGCAGGATTGAGTGCAGAAGAGAGGGTTCGGGAGAGGGGAGATGTGAAGAGCTCGGGCTGAGATGTCACATTCAGTCAGGACAGCATACTTCATCTGGGAGCATTCATCTGCCCACTCACTGCCCAGCAATTCAGAGCAGCCAACGGCCATGCTAGGGCCATGGCCCCAGAACAAGTGACCAGGAACCTACCTCACTGTGGCATTAAGCATATTCAGGTCCCCATAGTTCTTAGGTCTAACGACTCTGTCAGACTGGCTGACAGTTCTCTCTCTCCCCATCATTTTGTCCACCTCCTCAGTCCCAGCCTCACCCAAACTATCCTAAACAAGTAGGCTCTCAGCCTTCTGATAGCTTTCCAAAGATGGGGTAGCTATTGTCAGTGAGAATAAGTACACCTGTGGCAGATTAACTAGGGTGCTGGGGAGGAAGAATGTGAAAGTCCAGAAAGGATAGAAGGCTCTGAAGAACGAGCTCACCCAGTCCTGGAGCCAGGAAGTTCACACTTCCAAACTTCCATCTGGTTAGGGAGGACACCTAAACCAGCTGGCCACACGCTGGCTTCTGTCCTCACTCCTCTGGCTGAGGTCCCCTCCAGCTCTCCAAGGTGAAGGGAAATCCTGGATAGAGACCTAGCTTTGCAAAACACAAGGAGCAAGAGGTAGTGTCCCAAGACTCATATAAGCCTCTCCTTTGTGCTTAAAAGGGCATATATGATAAATGTGTGAGCCCAGGCTCTTTGTCTCCAAATCCTCTCCCCTTGTCTTTCACACATCATATTTCTCCTGGTTTGGGCATAACTGACCCTGGAATGAAAGATCTGCAGGCTGCTTGAAATATATGCCATGAGCCATCATGTTCTCCAGATTAAGGATGTTCCTGATAGTCAACGGGCTTCAGGAGAAAGGGGGCAGCAGACACAGGCTGCATGATGGGTGGATGTGGGGGAGGGATATGGGGCAACATGCCTGCTCCTCTCAGCAGCCAAGCCTTTCTATGCCCATTCCTGGCTCTCTTACTGGACTCTTGGCCGCTCTCAACACCCTTTGCTACTACTGCAGGGGTTACAGATGGGGCACCTTCCCCACAGCTGATTATCAAGCGCTCTTCCTGGGAGGTGAGATACCCAGGGCCCCAGGGCTGTCTGAGCAGCTCCTCCCTGGGGCCAGTGCAGGGCTGGAGAGCAGAGTGCAGGGGAGGGAGGGAGCGCATGTGGAATGCGGCCCTCTCCCCAACACTCAGAGGCCAGCCTGAGGGGCATAATAGAATACATTAGTCCACAGCCCATTCAGCACTGCCTCTTTAAGAACAATGGCGGCAACTGAGCTGATTTTTGCCAAATGACTGGCTTTAGTCCATTCGGAGCTCAGTGGAGCTCACCAGACAAAGTCCATATTCAGGACTTCATACGGGGTTGGCTAATGGGCACTGGGGCACCAGCACCAGGTGACTTCCTGGGACCCCCCCGCCCCCCCCCCCGCCCCCCACCACCACCACTCAAAGCAACCCAGGAATGATACTTGAGGCTGACACCAGCCACCCAGGCCCATCCCTAGACAGAGCCCACATGGGCCCAGAGGCAGGCAAAGAAACTGCTGCTTAAAACAGGCAAGACAGGTTTCATTTTTTAATTTGAGGACCCTGGTACCGGTGGCTGATTCCAAAACAATCTTGATCATTTGGAATTTTACATCAGAAAAATCATCTTGGCTGCTAGAAGGGAATGATGCCGTATAACATCAACCCTATGTGAGAAACCTGTTTTCGTGGATGCAACATTGAGCTAAAAAGTTTTCCAGCCTGAGGTCCTGAGTGATGTTTTCAATCTCTTCACTTCTCTGAGCCTCAGGTCCTTAATTTATGAAGAAGAGGAGCTGAGAGGCTCTAGACCCATGCAAACTTTCAAATTTCATGGGAAACACAAACTCTGACCACACTTCCTTCACTTTACTATCCCATACTGCATCAGGAACTCCAGAAACACCAGAGCTTGGAAAACTGTAGAGTGCAATAGAAATGTTAGTGGTAATTATGACCGTTGGCAAAAATCACTGTGAAAAAAACAATGCCAGCACCCAAAATGGAGCTGTTGTGATGTGATTTTTTTTTATTCCTAAACAGGCTTGTCCAAGAGGGGAGGCAACAGAGAGCTGACATGTTGGCATAGCTGTGACCAGCAGGTACCAGCAATGCCCCCCCCCCACCAAACCAAACCCTCTTTCCCCCACAGCGTGCTCTTTCCTGCCCTGGACATACTCAGATCACCCCGAGGAGACGACCCAGGACTTGGTCATAGGCTTTGAGCACTTTTCTTGGCATTTTTCTCCTTAGCTATTGCATTACTGATACACGAATTTTGCCTAGATTTTTTATACACCTGAAAAAGTCATGCTGAAGTTTGGAACCTGAAAATGGGGGATCTTCAGAGAGAATATTGCCCTGCTGGTTCAGACTCATACATCAGCCACTCAGGGTGGTCTTTCCTAGTTAAATTGCACCCAGCTTCTCCCTATTCCCTTTTCCACCAAACCCTAGTCCCTTCTCCTAGTTTATTTCCCTACCTACTTCTTATGATTTTCTAACAAAGCACATGTTTTTCTCATTTATTTTATTGTCTGTCTCACCACCACCACTATCAAAATGTAAGCTTCCCAAGGACAGAGATTTGCATCAGTTTTGTTCACAACTGTATCCTATAGAGCAGTGCCCTGGTATTCCTGGTAAGCACTCGATTCATAAAAGCTTGCTGAATAATGAATGAATGAATGAATGAGAATATAGAATAAAAACATATACGTAGTATCATTGAGATTTTGTGGAAAGAATAGTAGAAAGAGGAGGCAGGGAGGCAGGGAAGGAAGGAAAAAAGCTAAAAAGCCTGGAAATAGGTACACTGAAACGTTAATTATCTCTGCTTGTTGGAATTATGGGCAGTTTAAACTGTCTTCTTTTTGTTTTTCCTCACTTTCCAAAATTTCTACAATAATCATAATTTTTGAAAAAAAGGTAAAGATATAAATATTAATTTTAAAGAAGAGAAGACAGGTGGATAGCATAAATGATAGCACAAGGAACAATGTGAGTCTCTAATACCAGTTTCAATTACATAGGTTCTTAAAAATCCTGCCTCATTTGAAATGTCAGGCAATTATTGCAAAAGACTTAGTGTGGGAGGGGGAGTGAGCGATGGCTCACATTTCTGGATAATTGCCCCCATTGTCCAGGTCAGGATGCGTTTGCAGTCATATTCTACATCTTTCTTCCGGACCACACAGAAGCGAAGTATGGAATCAGAACTCTTGGGCCAGCAATCAATCAACATATATTTAATGAGTGCCTACTATGTGCAAAGGTCTGTACTTGATATGCATTCTACCTCCCTCTTACACATACCCTCTTCAACTGCTCCCTGTCATCTTGCCCCATCTGAATCTTGCAATCTTGGGCCCCTCGTCCTCCCAGGGCAGCACAGGTCCAGTCTGCGCATCTGATCATTGCACCATGCATCATCTTAAGAGAAGACATTCTGAGCTTCCTCCACTTCCTCTAACTATGAACATGGGGCATAAGAAGGTCAGAAACAGGCTCAGAGAAGTTAAACAGTCTGCTTGAGGTCATATAGTGGGTTATCTGTGGATGCCAAGCCACTTGTCTTGGGTCCCTCCACCCTGCAGCCATACTGAGTGTGGAACAAGGGCTCCCTGGCATAATCCACCCATGAGACAGTCATGCCAGGAGGGGAGACTTTGAAGGTCATATACCTGTCATACCAGGGGAGCGCTTGGCAGCCGTCCTTTCCGGACCACTGGAATTCATCCTGTAATAACTTGCCACACAAAACACACTTATCCCGTTTGCACTGGACCCTGTCCCAAGACGGGAGGGATAGTAAAAATGCCTCCTTGAGTACCACAGAGAGCACCCGAGTGTGCAGAGGCCTGGGGTGTTTGTTCTGAGGAAATGCTGGACAAACCATGTGTCATCCAATGAAAGAGAGGAGGTAGAGAGCCTGGTGGTTCGAACGTCGGGGAGCGTGTCTGGGCATGTGGTAGGATCCAGGAAGGCTTGCAAGGATTTCCCGCCAAACTAATGAGGGTCCTGGCAGAGCTCCACAGTCACTGGCAGGAATCCTTGCTCTAATTGCGATCCAACCTTGGCTTTACTGGAGGGCATCAGCTTGTGAGTGAAGAGCCTTGTTCTCCTCAGAAGCTTTCCTGCACCACCTCTGTACCCTGGTGTAGGGTGCAGATCTGAGACACCTTGTATAGCATGTCACTAGCCTCACCAATGGCTCCTCTACCCTCCACTTGCCCCACAATGCTTTAGATGTCCCCATGGAATAACCCCAATGAAGCCTCAACCTAAGCAGAGACAGCCAGGAGGGACCAGCTTCTCTCCTTCTGTGCAGCCCCAGCTGTGTGCTTCATGGCTCCAGCCCAGTCTCTGTGCCACCCACCTCTTGGGGCTCTGATTAGACCTCAGACCATGCATGGTGCCTCCGTCTTCCCAGGCCCATCCCTGATGCAGGTAGAGAGTATCAGCCAGAAGTGGAACATCATTGCTGGTGCTCCCAGCTGGACCTGGCAACATGGGGACCTGCTGTGTGGGGAGGGAGGGATCCCTGGGGCTGGCAGGGCTTCCACACTTAGGGAATATCTCCAGAACGAAGGAGAATTCTCCACCTTACAGGGAATGACCAACATTTGATCAGCGTCTCATCTTGATAAAGTGGTTATAGTTCCTGCCTTTCTGTCATTCATTCAGCTACCCTGTGCTGGGCCCTGGGCTCAGCTGGGGGAAGCAAAGTAAACAGGAGACAGACCCACCCTCAAAATGTTTCTAGCCTCCTGGAGAAGACCTCACTCTCCCCTCCACAAGCTGAAATAAGAATCATATTCTGATTCCGTCAAGAGTCACTGAATGCCTTCTTTGTGTCAGCCATTTTGGCCATCATTTGTAGGTATGTTAGCACAATAAAATCTCATGAGCCCAGGAGGCAAGACAGTTTGGAAGAAACGGAGGGTGACATGTTAAACAATTTGCCAGAAGCCACACATTTGGCAAGTAGAAGACTGAGATCCAGGGCGCAGAAAATCTTTGATAGGACATGAAAGTAGGAGATGGAGGTGGGAAGCTACTAACTGAAAAGGTTAACAAACCTTCTTGAGCCCCCATTTAATGTATCAGGTCCTGTGTCACCAGGCCAGAGACCTTCACTTTCATCCTGGCCACACTGCACCCAGGGAGCAAAGGCTCTTGCTAGGATGGGTGCCACTCAACTCCCTGCTTGCCAGAGAAGTTGTCCCATTCCCGCCAGACAAGGGGAGGGAGCAGCGGAGGACCACCATACCCTCTGCATTTTTTTCAGGTAGCTGTCGCTGCAGAGCAGGGTGACACCTTCTACAAAGTGCATGGAGGTGGGCATTTGGAACAGCTTTCCAATCTGCACAGCTCTTTCCTTTCTGTCTCTCTTTCTTTTCTCTTTTTAAAAAAGAAAGCAGGGTCTCTATTGTATCCTATTGTGTACTGGCTGCCTGGCCGCTGATTTTTTCCGCCCTGTCTCATTAAGATGGATGGGGTTGCTGCCTTATTAATAATTGGGAAGGTTGCTCTTTGTTCGCTTTTCCTCTCCTCACTAACGAGGCCTGCTCCAGTGGCTCCATAAAGAGACTGGCAGCCCCAGGCACACCAGCACTTCCCTGTATGCAGGGCTCAGGCTGCCCAGGCAGGTCCGATGGCCAAGCAGAGTGTTCACACATTCTCACCTCCGGAGCTCTAGAATCATAGGGAGATGCACTGGGAGTGTCATCCAGCCACCTACCCAGAGTCGTGCACAGGATGGATTTAAGAACCCCACGTCCTAGTCTTAGATCTGCTCCTGGGCCCCTCTGTTCTGCTCCCTCCTTTGCTTTCCTCACCATGCCACCATTAGCTCTTTCTTGTGAGTCACTTATCCTCTCTATTAGCAGACACATGCTGGTTATCCTCCTAGGGAGAAAGAGGATGCATTCTTTTGTTAGTTTATTCAATGCGGACTTTTTTGGAAGGTCTACAATGTGCCAGGAGCCAAAGCCATAGTGGTGAAGGAGGCAGAAAAGTTGCATTCTTGCCTTACTTTCTAAGTGGAGTGAGAGAATAAACACACACACACACACACACACACACACACACAAGGTGTCAAGAAAATGTGAAGTGATATGGAAAAATTCAAACAGGACAATTCTATCTGGAGGGCTCAGATCAGGGAAGGTCTCTCAGAGGAAGTGACATTTCCCTTGAGACCTAAATTGCGAGTATAGGACAGACCCAACTCCTCCACAAGAGGGTAAAGGCCTCAGAGGCAAGGACTATGACATGTGAAACAATCCGGGAACAGGTAGGCATGGAGTTATGTGGGGTGACTCTTAGCTGGACTTGGCTAGAGGTTTCAGGAGGGCCAGCTGGAGAAGAGGTCGCAGAGTGTTCCAGGCGGGGGAAGGCTGGAGTGAGGAAAGAACACAGCCTACTCATGAGACAGTGAGGGGTGCAGGCAGATCATGTAATCGTCACCTACCCCTTTGTCCTAAGTTTCTGTAACTGATGTATCTGGGTGCCTGACCATCTTCACTTTTCCTCACTCCCAACCCTACCCTTCTCATTCCAGATGTATGGGACCTCATTCCGGAGGAACAACCTCTGTGGGCCTGTTTAGCCTCTGGATTCTTCTTGGTTAACCCCCCCACTCTGTGGCTGTGGAGCCCAGCTTAACACAGAGGAATCACATGGGAGGAACATTCAGGGAAAGAGGACTCCCTGAGAGAGAGGTGATGGCCTCACCAGCTTGCCAGGAGCGTGAAAAAGCTTTGGCTGTACAAATTATGTTCTGCTCACAAGTTTAAACTTCACCAGACCTGCCCTCTCTGCCACATGAATTTCCCCTCACACCCTGCCCACTGTGGAACCTCCTGCTGAGAACATGGGAGTCTGTTCCCAGAAAACACTTCAAAGTCCCTCCACAAGCACAGAGTCCCCTCCACGTCTGCTCCACTCCCACAAGAGCAGTAAGAAGAAAAAGGGGAAATGATATTTGCTTTTTATGATGCTACTTGATTTTCTTCTAGCCCTCCTGACATTTTTATGCCCTGGGCTTATGAACTAAAGCTTATTCACACAGCCAAGGAAGACAATGATCTCTCTGCTCACAGGGATGTCCCAGTTTGAGGAATTCCAGCCCCCAACACCCCTCCCCCTACCAATGCCATGTCAAGAAGATTAATGCCCTTTCTCCAACCTGTGAATGGAAGGCTGGGCTGTCACAGACCTTCCAAGTAAAGGAAGCCCTCCATGTTTGCATGGGGCTAAGAAAGCTTGGTTGAGCATATGTGTGCACACACACACACACACACACACAAATATACACACATGCACTCTCATGGTAGCATCCTCCCAGAATCTACCAAGAGAGTCATTTAATCTCAACCCAGCTTTAAGGATGCATCAAAATTTATAATGGCATCCAAGTGGAAGAATTACATTGATCCTCGATTATGTCTAAGAGCTGGCAGGTCCCATCTGGGCAGAAGACCTGGGTCCAGTCTCATTCAGTTAACCCTACAAACCTAGTAGGCCTCCACAGTTGCTTCTTTTGGTCCAGCTCCCTAAATTTACTGTTGAGAAAAGAAGAGCAAATCTAGCAAGCAGGGACTGAGTACCTCTCATGCATCAAACACCATGCCAGCTTGGGGATGCTAGGTGATCAAGTCCGTCCTATGGCAAACCACCCTCGCTGATTCCACGCTTGGGATCTGCCACCCATCTGTTTTGCTCTCTTCCTCCCGAGCCCTCCATCATTTGATTCTTCACACTATTTACATATGTTTTTGAGCATGCTTCCTCAGCCTAAAATGGTAATAAATCCTACTAGCGATCTTTAGGGATGTGTTAATGCATTTAAATGAGATAGTGCATTTATATTTAATTTTTTTAATGTTTATTTATTTTTGAGAGAGACAGAGAGACAGAGCACGAGTGAGGGAGGAGCAGAGAGAGAGGGAGACACAGAATCTGAAGTACGTTCCAGCCTCTGAGCTGTCAGCACAGAGCCCGATGGGGGCTCAAACCCACAAACCGTGATATCATGACCTGAGCCAAAGTCGGCTACTTAACCTACTGAGCCACCCAGGCGCCCCAAATGAGATAGTGCATTTAAAAGCATAATAATGCCTGCCAAATAATCCCCATCACCTGCAAAATGTTAGCGATGTTTGTTCTTCTTCACTGACAGGCCCCTCTTAGTGTCCCCAGCACAGTGACTACCGTGCGATTATCTTTATGCCCCCAGCCCTAGCTCCAGCTTAGAGCTTTGCACATAGTAGATGCTTGTTAAATGTTTGTTTTAAAAAAATATCCATATCCATTCAGTTCTGGGTGCCTATCACTCAGAAGCTGGTAGCATCCAGATTCGCTAACCTAAGGAATCCATTTGGATTGAGGTCTTAGGGCTCAACATTTCTCAGTGTGTTAACCTCCCAAGATACAGAATTTATATGCTGGGAGACTTGTATTCCTTAAACCAAAAGTATGCTTAATGGAGCCCATTTAAAGCATTGGAGGAGAGGGATAATTATTATGGACAACTATTTAACTCATTAAAACATACCATAAGAAGTAAGCTAACCTCTCATTGAAAAGGACAGACATGACTGGAACAGTCACACCCACCAAGAGGTGCCTCTCTTTGTCACTGGAAAAGTTGAATTGCCTCAAACCCTTCCTGCTAGATTCTTTGAAAAGTTTTTCTGGCCAGCGTTTCTTGTCCATACAGGCTGCCCATCTCTTACTCATCTCGTCATGCCTGGCAGGCAGTGCCTTCTCATTGGATTCACACCTAAACATGTGTGGTGCTGACTGGCCACTGCCAAAGTGCTGGGACAGGAAGGGAGAATGTCGACTGGGAAGGGGAGTGGCTGGCTGGTCACAAGGTCAAGGAGTGAGCATAGTGTGGTCTCACCCATTGCACATCTCAGGAGAGCCTTAAAGAATATCTCCTGATGCCGTTGTCTCTGCCATCCCAAAGCACCACTCTGTACATGGTACATCCTTATCCACAAGCCTAGAGTGGATTCTGACTGCCTACTGCACCAGGCCTAACTTCAGGGCCCTCTGCACTGGTGCACAACTATCCCTCCGGCTCTACCTCCCACTCTCTCCTGCTCCCTGGCCAAACCAAACAAGCTCACCTTTCCCTGAACACCCACGGGCTTCCCACCTTCCAACCTTTCCCTTTTCTGTTCCTGTTTCTTGAGAATCTAATCCTGTCCCCTCCATCATTTGAAATCGCCTCATCTATCCCCTCCTCCAAGTTCAACTCAATCACCCACCTTGCTGACCCCCATCAGTTAGACTTCTTTCTTGATGCTTATGGCAATTGATACTCTGCTATGTGGCCCTGCTGTATTTCTACCTTGCTTTGTGTGTATGTTTTTCTCATTCGTCTTTCTAGATTGGAGGCTCTTAAAGAGCAAAGGCCTGGTCTTACCTGTTTTCCCCACAATTCTTGCACAATAGCATGGATAGTTGGTTGGTTGCAAGGATGGAAGGAAAGAAGGAAGGAAGGAGAGAAGGAAAGAAGGGAGGAAGGAAGGAAAGAAGAATGGAGGGAAGGAGGGCAAGAGGAAGGAAGAGGAAAAAAGGAAGAAACAAGGAATAAATGAATAAACTAAAGGCCCTTTGCCCTGGGGATCCACCAGCATCCTATTTAGTACCCAGAGGACTGGCTACTGAAGACAGGATGGTGAAAGTTCCCCTCTTCCTCTGCCTGGGGCCTCCTTTCTGTGGTATTCATCACACAGGTCTGGGCTCATTGAGGAAAAAATATGCAAAGGCAGAGCAAGGGTGGCCCTGCCCCGTGAAATCCTCTTCTTCAAGGGCCACTGCCCCCACAGGAAATCACTGAGGGACAGACCAACATGCTGGGCCTCTTTATCCCACAGCCCAGACACCCCGGAAGCTAACTGTGACCACACACAGCAGGAGACACAATCGCCTCAGCCAGCAAGTCCCTGGTTGTCACTGGCAGTGACAAATTCTCCATGCTGCACAGACACACAAAAGCCAATGCCCAGGACCAACAAGAAAAGCCACATTCAACAGTGGTGCTTCAGTTAACCAGAACTACAATCGCTGAGATGCGCATTTCACTCAGGTTTTGGTTGTATATTTCGGTTTTTGTTTGTTTGTCTGTTCAGATCTTTGTACCCTTTCTGGAGGAAAAAGAGACACAATCCAAGAAAACAAACTGACATTAGAATTGTGATCAAAAAGAGTTCCGGGAAGGGGTGGCTCAGTTGATTATCAGACTCTTGATTTTGGCTCAGGTCATGATCCCACAGTCGTGGGATCAAGCCCCAAGTTGGGCTCCACATACGTGGAGCATGCTTAAGACTCTCTCTCTGTCCCTCTGGCCCCTCTCCTGCACTCTCTCTATATATAAAATTTTTAAAAAAAATTTTTTTTAATTAAAGAAAAAGACTTCCAGGAAAAAAGATAGGAGGGGTGCTTAAACATCCGGGGTCTCAGTAGCAATTTTACTAAAGGCAGTGCTAGTGACTCTGCCCCAAATCAGCAAACACAGCAATTCTCAATTCCAGGCTGCCCTCGACCTGTTCTGCAAGTCGGAGTTTGCCTGTATTTGTTGATTGATTGACCCGATTCACAAAACCGCACCCCAGAGGATCCCAGGTAACCAAGTTTCATACCGCCTATTTTCCTCTCCCTGGTAACTGACTAAAGCCACCCCCAGGCCACTGCAAGACCACACCACCCAAGAAAGGATTCTGGTTGCTACAGTGGATGTAGTGTGTGCTGGGTTCCTCATCTATACAGCAGGGATGAGCCCCCCCAGTGGGTGGCTGTGAGGATACATGGAGATATTGTTTACTAAACTGTCTAGTGCAGCCGCGGGCACACAGTAGGAGCCAAGCAATTGGCGAGTCCCCTGGCCTTCCTCTGCATCCCAAACTTCTCTCTGAGCCTTGGTCACCGCTCCTGGAGAGGTATCCTGGCAGTTCTCAGGCCTCAGGCTGTTGCTCTGGCTCCTGAGGAGATCCATTTGGACCCATCAGACCCTGAGAACATCCCAGACATTGCCTCATGGAGCTGAAGAGTATGGGGCAGGTGCGGAGGAACCCAGGCCCCCCAGCATGCTCCTCAGTGCCCCTGCCCAGAGCAGCAGCTCCAAAGGAACTTGAGAAGGAGGGAGGCAAATAGCCAGGCCATAAGTCCTCACCTCACCCCCAGTGCCTGTCCCCTCTGAGCATCCCCTTCCCTTGGGCACAGTGCCAGCTCCATCACATGCCTGAAATACCTCATGTAATCCCTATGACATAGGGACTGCCACTGCCCCTTACAGAAGAGAAAATGGGGGCCCCGAAGAGTATCTTTCTCATAGAACATCTAGTGAGTAGAGGAACCAGCATTTGAGCCCACAGGTTCCGGCTCCAGAGTCAGGTCTGCAGCCTTGTACCTTGAGGTGCTCTGCATCTTCGTACCCCAAGTTTTTAAATAAGACCCCCCCAATTCCCAGGGCTGCCTCTAGGAGATCCACAGTGGGTCAAAATTTTTCGTCTATTCTTTCTAATGCTCACAGCAAGTCTGCACAGTAGATGTGATCTTTCCATTTTTCAAGTTGAGCAATACTGAGGTCCAGAGATATAAGCAAACTGTTAAGTCACAGAGCTTACAAGAGGCCAAGGCCTGTGACTTTTCAGCTGCATCAGATCAGACTGCCTGCCCCCAGGGGACAGTGTCAGACACATGGAAGAAGCCTAAATGACCACCTTTGTGACCATTGGAGAGCTAATGAGACCCCGTCTGTTCAGGTTCTTCTCCATGACCCCCAGGTACAAACTGAATTCCAGCCCAAGCCTTGCTGCTCCGGGGCCTTCTCCACAAACCCTGCAAAGTATCTATGGTAATGAGTTATGTTATCCGGGACAGGGACCACGTGAGCCAACAGATTAGCGGGCCTGCCTTTATCTGGACTGAACTGTCTGCTGGTAGAGAACAGAGCCCATAAGGATTATGACAGAGGATAGGGACACTGCGATTTGAGGACAGGGGGCAGTGGACATTCAAGGGGCTTGTCAGGGTGACTGGGGTGACTGAAGGATGGAGGAGGGAGAACCCAGAGAAAGGGGCGCCGAACATAAATTCCACATTTCCTTGATGTAGGCTGACCCAACGCGGGACATGTGCAAACCCAGCTTTGAAGTGCTGTGAGCGCTAGCACGTATACTAACAGAGCTGATTATATGATAATTCCAACTGAGGCTCCTATTATCACAGTATTGCTATCATCATCATCAATACCATTTATTTATGTGTCAACATCATTTCCTTATCCTCTTTACATTCTCTCCAGTACCAAGCACAGTGTTGACCCTTTCCTACCCCTGTACGTCTCTCCTTCACTAATGCAGGGACCACAGCGTCACACAGCACTTCACAAGCAGGCATCAGCCTCACCCTCTGGAACTGTTCTCTCTGTACAACAAAGCACAGACTCCTCAGCTGGGCCCTCATGCCCTGGAGGCTGAGAGCCTGCTCTCACCCAGTGAAGACTCCTGAAGGGGCAAACAGAGATATTTCCCCTCGGTGTCTTTAGCTGGATAGTAGTGTCTGGCCCTTTAAGGATAAAAGTTCCTGGGGGGGGGGGGGGCAGGGTGACCCACAGAGGTGCCCTGAGTTGGCCAGAATGGAGTGTCTGTAAAGCTCCTTCGTTGAAGCAACAGGTCTCCTCTGCTCCCTGATAAGGGTCTCAGAATGTGCTCCCTTAAATACTCATCCCTGCCTCTGGTGTAGCCACTCCCATCAGATCTGAGAATCTGGTAACGCCTGCTTCCACCTTGCATCTTGTCTTGTCTGTGACTGGGAATCCAATAAGCATTTATTGTTGATTTCATGCCCAGAGATTGTAAGAGAGCAAGTGGTTTTCAGGAAAGTATGAACATGATAGGAAAAAAAAAAAAAAAGATCTATAGCTGCCCCCTGCAGAATTATTTCGGGGCTGTAATTATGGCATGCCTCGGTGCTTGAATGAATTTTTGGCTGGAAAGATACTAGGTCTTCACTACTCATAGTCTTTTCAAGGATAATGAGGAGGAGTGCTTTATCAGTTAGCTATTGCCATAAAACAAATGAGCGTAAAAGTTAGGTGGTGTTGCTCATATGTCTGGTTGTGGGCAGGTGGGCTGGGACAACAGAGGCAGCTGTGCCACATGGCTCACATCACCAGAGCTAGCCCAGGTTTCTCCAATGAATGGCAGTACCAGGGCTCCAAAAACAGCAAGAGAAGACAAGTTCCACTGCACATACGCTTTTCAGCCTCTGCTGGTTTCCCAGAAGACAAAGCAAGTCATGTGACAAAGCCCAGACTTTGAGTGGGAAAAGAGTCCGAGCTAAGATGCAAGAGTGTATAAACCCAGGGAGGAGATAACCTTGTGGCCATTATTGCAAATTACCTCAATGGTTAAAGGAAACACTAGGCAGACTATCTTTTACTAATTCATTCCTCTTACAAGAGCATCAAGAATATCTCCTCTTTACATGATTTATCATAGATGGCCAATCAATATTTACTGGATGTGTCAGTGACTAAATACATGATGAAAGAAAGGAAGGAGCGAATGAACAAAGAGTGAGTGATGTAGGTCTAGCACTCAAAGTACCTAAAAAACCATTGAGATCCTCAGTCAGGCCTGGAGAAAGTTCTGGAGTTTTGAGAGGAAGCATAAGAAAGACACACAGCAGGGTGTCTGGGTGGCTCAGTTGGTTAAGCCTTGATTTCTTGGGCTCAGGTCATGAGCTGGGTTCATGAGCTTGAGCCCTGCTTCTCTCTCTCTCCCTCCTTCTCTGCCCTTCATGGGATTCTCTCTCTCTCTCTGCCCCTCACTCACTTGTGCTCTCTCTTTCTCAAAAAAGGAAGGAAAGAGGGAAAGAAAGAAAGAAAGAAAGAAAGAAAAAGAAGGAAATAAAGAATGAAAGAAAGACAGCTTTTTAAGGTACAAAATCATTAAGGAACATTCTGTTTAAAGAGAAAAGTCTTATGGGTGCAGTGAGAGGAAACTGAACTAAAAACCCAAAAGCCCTAACTCCTCAAATTTTCTTTCTTCTTTAATCATAATGTAATTGGTTAATTTCCTCACTTTGTTATTTCAACAAATATTTATTGAGCTTTTACTCTGTGCTATGCAGGAGCCCTAGACTTATGACTTTGCCAGTTGGAGGTTGCCCCAAATGAGTAGTTCCAGACCTTTTTGGGGACACACTTCCCCTACTCTTTCTCTGAAGCCCAGCATCACCATCTGTGCTGGAGAGGAGAAGCACCAGTCAGGTTGAACCACTCTGCTCCCCTCATGAACCTGGAGGGCTTCTCTGGCTGGGAGCTGCCGGGAGACTAGACCTGGATGTGGTTTTCTGGATTGACAGGTTGAGAACCACTGACCTCTAAGCTTCCTTGTAGCTCTACAGCTGTAGAGTAAGAATGGGAACCACAAGAAGCACCTGAGTGATGTCATCCATCACCACCAAGAATCCTAAGCCAGGCAGAAAGCAGATGTTCACTGGTATTTAACACAGGAAAGCCATGAAGAAAAACAGAAACACAAGACAGGATCTTCAGAGCACCCCAAGGCAGAGCTTCTTGGCCAAACAGAAACCTGCCTTCTCAATATTTAGCCATCATCCTATCACAAAGCCCTGCTTCCCTGGTAAAGACAAACAACTCCATCGCCTAATTCAGAGTTCCATACTCCAGGGGACAATTGGCAGAGCCACAGCCCCAGATGAACCTGTTGCCCTTATGTACAGAATAAAAACAGAGGCAAAACATTACACAGGTTTTGACCCCCACTCCCTGCCAACCTGTGGGTAGCATCCACCACTTCCTAAGATCTTTCTGCCCACTGACTTCATCAGGATGAGGACTGGCACTCTCAACTTCCCCCTCTCCCTGCCGAAATCTTCCTGGACATTCACTCATCATATCTCATTCCTTCCTTCTGCAGTTTCACGTATCCTTTTTCTTACACCTCAACTATGTGTAGCATACACATACACTCCCTTACATTCAGCCTCTCTCCCTACTGGCTCCTTCCCCTTCCCCTGCAAACACCCCAGTGTCTTTCTTTGTCCTCATTTGTCAGCAGTTTAAGATATTGTTGGTTACCTTTCATGATACCATCCAAGCAGGCACTTCTTCCTAACTTCCCTACCCTTCCCCAATTCCTAGCATGCAGGCTCAAACTGAGGTTTATCTTTAATAGCATCACACACTCAAGATGGGAAACGATCTTAACATTATTGTTTGAGGATTCCTTCATTTTCCTTCCTATCCCCAATCCCCACACAATTAGTTGTAAACTTCTATCACCCTCCATAATAGCTATGGATCATCCCTTTCTCTTCATTCCTATGAACACAATATTCCTTACATCTTATAACACTATCATTCAGAGTCTTCCAGCCCTAGTTTCTCCACCTCTCCCTATTCACCACCAACTTTTTAAATTCATAGCCTATGTGGGGCCAAGGCTTGTACATGTCTATATTTGATCCCCTCACACTCCCTTCAGCCCAGAAGGATTCACTTCTGCCCTACTCAGAATCCTACTTCAAGATTCTGCTCAGAAATCCTCTCATCCTGCCCCCTCTTACCATCCCACTCTCTATGAGCTGGAAGTTATCTCTCTACCTTCTGAGTTTCTACAGCTCTCTCTATACCTATCCTAAGATGCTTTATCACTTCCTACATTGTATCCTAGATATTTGTTGAAATAACAAAGTGAGGAAATTAACCAATTACATTATGATTAAAGAAGAAAGAAAATTTGAGGAGTTAGGGCTTTTGGGTTTTTAGTTCAGTTTCCTCTCACTGCACCCATAAGACTTTTCTCTTTAAACAGAATGTTCCTTAATGATTTTGTACCTTAAAAAGCTGTCTTTCTTTCATTCTTTATTTCCTTCTTTTTCTTTCTTTCTTTCTTTCTTTCTTTCTTTCTTTCCCTCTTTCCTTCCTTTTTTGAGAAAGAGAGAGCACAAGTGAGTGAGGGGCAGAGAGAGAGAGAATCCCATGAAGGGCAGAGAAGGAGGGAGAGAGAGAGAAGCAGGGCTCAAGCTCATGAACCCAGCTCATGACCTGAGCCCAAGAAATCAAGGCTTAACCAACTGAGCCACCCAGACACCCTGCTGTGTGTCTTTCTTATGCTTCCTCTCAAAACTCCAGAACTTTCTCCAGGCCTGACTGAGGATCTCAATGGTTTTTTAGGTACTTTGAGTGCTAGACCTACATCACTCACTCTTTGTTCATTCGCTCCTTCCTTTCTTTCATCATGTATTTAGTCACTTACACATGTATTTTCCTGTCTCCCTGCTGACAAAGATTCCTTGAAAGATGTAACTTAAGTCCTATATATATATATATATATATATATATATAATATATTATTTATATATTAAATATATATTATATACATTTACATATATATATATTTTTTTTTTTTTTTTAGAGAGGCGGGAGGGGCAGAGAGAGAATTGCAAGCAGGCTCTGCACTGTCAGCACAGAGCCCGATTCAGGGCTCAAACTCATGAAACATTAGATCATGACCTCAGCCAAAGTCGGACACTTAACCACCTGAGCCCCCAGGAGCCCCAGTCTTTTGTATTTCTATATCCCCTACAGAACCAAGACAATGCCTTTGGATAGATTTGTTGAATGAATGAATGAATGAATGAATGACACCTCCAGCTTTCACAGAAGCCAATCACAAAACATCTATAACTCTTTGGGTAGGGACTTTGGGATTCTTGCACAGAAACCATTTGGTGATTGTAAAAGTATCGCTTGAATTATTTACCAGAGCTATGTCTCTTGACAGCCGTCTACAGCCACCTCTGTATAGAAGCAATGAAATTAAAATCTGCTGTATTGAACCAGATTCCTTGAACAGCCCTATCTTTACACCCCCAACCCCCATGCATGGAAGATGGAACTCTGCAGCTTCTCCTTGTTCCTTCCCAGAACTGTGAGCAGTCACGCCACAACCCTGGCTACCCCACCCCCACTCTGCTCAGCCCCTGAACTTATGTCTTCTAACCTAATTCATTTTCTAGATAAATGAAGCAAATACCTAGCAAATATTATTTATGACTTTGTGATAAATAAGCCTTTTTACAGAAGTTATTCAAGGACTTCTGGGGAATTTCAAGGATAACTTTCAGCAAGTTTCAAAGGTCGGGTCAGCCTGGGATACTGAGCCCATAGTATTTGCTGTACCATTCATCTGTTTTGAATTATTGGTCTTACCCAGCTTCAGTCGGCTCTCAATGGGCTGGCTGTGTTTTTAGCTCTCTGGCTGTATTTTATTTCGATAGTGGGCAAGGGACTTTAATAATTATTTTTTGTGCTATACTGACAGTGGGGAGAGAAAAAGGGGATCTTAATGAAATTCAAGCACTAGCAGATGTGCTGGAAAAGATGGGTATACCTGATTAGCCACCACTGCCCCCCACAACCATGCACACAGAGCAGTGGCATCCCCCTCCATGCAGAGATGAGAAGGCACCATGCTGAACCTGACAGCACAGAGGTGGGGTCATAAGGGCAGGGCTTTCCCAGAGGGCCAGGAAGCAGTGGGCTAGCCCAGGCTCTTTTCTAATGTATGAATGCATGTCTGGTGTTCTGCAGATGCTGGAAACTGAACTTCTTAGGAGCAGAGACTATGTCTCACCCATCTCTAAATCTATGGAATCTAACACCCTGCCAGCACATACTAGGCACTCAATAAATATTCAATGGATTAGATGGAATGAGATTACATTGGATTGGACTGGATTGAGTTAGGTTGGGTAGGGTTGAATTGAGTTGAGTTGGGTTGGGTTGGGTTGGGTTAGGTTGGACTGGTTCGGATTGGTTTGGGTTGAAATGAATGGAATTAAGTTGAATTAGCTTCCCATTTCGTGCCCCCCCCCACACTCTACTTATAGTTTCTTTCCACAAAGTCTTTTTTTTTCACTTTTGTTTTTGTTGGTGGTAGATTTTGTTTTTGGGGTTTTCTTCTGGTTAATTTATTTATTTTGGTTGTTTGGTTTGATTTTGCCTTACCCTGAGAATGAATTTGCCTGAGGCAGGAGTTTAACTTAGAATGCAAAGATCTTTCCAGATCCAGACATTTCTCCCTAGCTAATTTGGCAAAATTCATTTTTCATTCCTGAGATCTAAGATTATCAGCCTATTATTCTAGAAATGGTATGGAGTAAAGAATGAAAGAATACCATCTCATCTTACACCATTTTAAAAAAGTAAAATTTGTATCACCCTGTTAATAGTTTTGAAGATGGCTTTTCTTCTAGCCTGCTCTACCAATTTGAAACTCTCTGTTTGGCATATTCCACTGGGCTCACATGGGTTCTTAAAAAAAAAGTATTTGGTGAAGTGAATTGACTGCAGAAAGCCTGGACTTGTTCACCTCTTTAGCTGTTTGTTTTTAACTTCAGAAGGTGGAAGATGTCTCCCCCTGTGAGAAGTCAATCAAGGACTCCCTTTGTCTTTAGACTGAGGCACATTCTGCTAGATCCCCTTCTTATAAACATCTGCCCCTCTCACTTTACATGGTAAATATGGCCTAAAGAAATGCTGCCTTGGTTATTTTTTAAATAAAATTATACTTAAATGCACTAGTGGACATTTAAAGGAAAACCTCCTGCAACATGAATAGTACTCTACCTACTATCAAATCTGAATTTTTTTGTATCAAGTGTTCTTAAAGAATATTCATCTCTTCTTTGTTCTTCTTTCAGAACACAATTAGTGGCAAGTGGATGGTATGCAGTCTCCTTCCTGAGACACAGAGACCACAGCTGAGGCCTCAAAAGGGCATGCCTGTTAGCCAGAGTCGCATGTGGGTTCATATGGGAGCCTAGCTTCACAAGGAAGGTTTACTAAAAGAGAAAAGGCTGAGATCATCATCAGTCCTCAAAAAAAGTCTTTTAAGTCATGAGGGAGGGTCTATGTCAGAGGATGCGATGGGAGGAGTGGTAGAGAAAAGGAAAGAGGAAGTAAGTCCATTGAGCAGGAGAGATTGAAACTCCAAAACAAGGGCCTTAGATATTGCTGACTAGTACCTGCTCCTGCATCCAGCTCTGTGTTGGGCCAGGTACACTAAAAGAACCAAGAATAGAGTGACAGGTACCCTGTCAGCTTTTTTTCCTGATGACCTTGGATTTCTGCAATTCTCTCCGGCTTCTGGTTGCAAAGCGTCACTCACAACCTTTTGTCCATAAAGATGTCTTTAGTTTCTACTCACCCTGAACTGAGTACTTCATAAATTATATCCCTTTCCTTTGAGTCTGTTAAGACTTAATTCCACAGGTAATAAGGGGTGGGGGCTTCCTACCATAATGAATCCTTCACAGCTATTTCATCAGGAAAAGTATCCTTGTAGTAGGAAGGAGAGAAAAATGAAGACTTTTCCCTAGTACTTCAAAACATTTGGGGCCAGCTGTGCATCCTGCATAAGTTGCTGGGCAATATCCTTCAGCTCCCTAGAATTCCTGTGTCACATTCTCCGAGGTCTTTGTTTTATCTACTTCTAGGAGATTGTGTTCATTTTCTCCTTCTCTCTGTAGCACCTTCCCAGAGCAAAGCTTTAGAGACAAAAGCCTCATTTTTTGTTCTGGCTAACTTCCTGCTTAACAAACTACTGTAAAACTTAGTGGTGTAAAATAGCGATTTATTATTATTACCATCTCTTATGCATCTGTTGACTGGATCAGCTGGGCAGTTCTCCTTTAAGATCTCTCATGGAGTGGTAATAGGACAGATCCCTATCTGGATCTCCAAGGCTGGAATTACCTGAAAGCTAGACTATACTAAACATCCAAGATGGCTCACTCAGTGGCTGGCAGTGGATACTGATTGTCAACTGGAGATCAGCTGTGGTTGTCAAGCAGAGCACCTTCATGTGGCTTCTCCATATGGCTTCTCCCAGCACAGTAATCAGGCCCCAAAAAGGAGTGTGCCAAAAAGCTAGCCTTCCAAGAGACCCAGACTGAAGCTGCACAGGTGCTTAAGATCTATCTCTAGAAGTCCCTGAAAGTCACTTCCACCCTGTCCTGTTGTTCAGGCAAAGCACTGAGGTCAATCTAGATTCAAGAGAAGGGTAATTGAATTCCACCTCTTGCTAAGGTGAGAAATGCATGTACAGGGAAGGAGGGAAGTGATGGCAGCCATGTTTGTAAACTCTCTAACACAGAGTTGTATCATATCCTTCTCTTATTCCACGAGTCTACAAACATTTTATTCATCTCTGACCCTGTACTGCCTTTATTCCCTTCCCCTCAAACTCATGATCCCTCCAATTAATGCATTCTCTTAGGAACATATCTTCGGCAAGTCAATAAAAGGGGTTTATAAAGAAAGCTTTCTTCATAAAACCAGTCCTGAATTGAGCATGTTAGGTTTTGGCTCAGAGAATGGCTGCCTTAAAACCACTAAGGAGCTTTTTTTTTTTTTTTAAGTAATTGTGTCTCTAAAACAGAAAGTCCACGGGTTTCAACTCTATCACACACACTGCAGAAATTTTCAGGTGCCCCCACAATTTCTTTTTAAGAAACCAAACCACATTCTGAGATTATTCTCTGGATTAATACTGAAGAATGGAAAGTCAAAAGAAAGAAAAAAAAGGGTCATGGGGGGGGGCAATGAAAATTCAACTGAAAATAATGAATTTTGAGAGTTTACATAATTCTGAAACCTTGCTGTCTGGAAGGAAAGCGAGTCTTCTGAAGCATCAAGGCTCTGTAGCAAACAAAGGAGGTTTGTACTAAAACCCCTCACACCCCAATCTCCTATGGTCTCCCTCTCCCACCAAAGGCTATGGTGCCAGTGGCAGAAACCTTGCATTCACTTTCCCCTATAAGAGGACATAGGAGGCTCCTTACCCAACCTGTCTAGACTGCTCTGGCTCCACACTGAATCATCCAGGGACCTCTATATTCTGAGGGTCTCTCCCCCCTGCCCCTAAGAATAACTGCCCTGAGGGTTTGGGGGTGGGGGAGGTGGTGTGACACAGGGCAAGCTCTGTCCCCACTCCACACTAGCCATACCTGAGGCTAAATATTGTTGGTGTGAAGCTGCTTCCAATCTCTTGAAGGATAATTCCCAGAAAGGGAAGTTAGGAAGGCAGGGGGGACGTTGTTATTTGTATTTTACTCTAGTACATTTTCTTATTTTGTTTTGTTTTGTTTTTAATGTTTATTTACTTTTGAGAGAGAGAGAGAGAGAGAGGAGACCATAAGCGGGGGAGGGGCAGAGAGAGAGAGGGAGACATAGACTCCAAGCAGGCTCCAGGCTGTCCAAGCTGTAAGCACAGAGCCAGACACGGGGCTCAAACTCAAGAACTATGAGACCATGACCTGAGCCAGAGTCGGACACTTAACCGACTGAATCACCCAGGCACCCCTACTCTCATACATTTTCAAAATTACCTCCCAGGTGGCACCGTGGTTCAGAGAAAAGAGCACCGGATGGGGAGTTCCACAACTCAAGTTTTGCCGTCTTTCTCCACTAACAAACAGCACGGACCCCCGGGGCTCAGATGGGAAAGGAGATGCTTGCACTACCCAGTAATCTTGAGGTCTCTCCTGTCCCCAGATTTTCCTTCAGGAAAACTAAGGTCAGGAAGAAGTAAGGACACAGGAAACCCCATGTGGCCAGACTGCACGCAGAACAGTTCTGCTCCCCTTACCCTGCCCAGAAGCAGATCCAGCCCCACAGCCACCTGAAAGTGATCCATTTGTTCCCAGCCACCTTCCCTCCAGGAGCGGCCACCGTGGGCAGCCCATAAGAAGAAGAGTTTGCAAACTTGCTGCCATGGATAAAATCCACAAGCTGTCTCCCTGAAAGGCAAGGAGCTGGGGCGGGTGGGGTGGGGGCGAGAGCGGGCCCTGTTCCCTCAGCTCTGGAGGTCTCTGTATTCTGTAGCTCTTAATCATTAGATCGGAAAAGGGGGAAGGGGCGGGGCCTGGAGGCGGAGGGGGAGGTAAAGGGAAGAAAAAAAACTCAACACCAACAAAAAGAGAGACAGCCTCACACTCAGGTCCTCTGGGACCGAGAACTCCATTCAGAGTTTTCAGAAAATAGGGTCAGGCATGTCTTGTGACCTGAGACCCCAGAGCTCCTCTGTTCCCCATAATTATCTAATACAGCACTCTCCCTGCCAAATACAATGAAACAATTTGTCACTTCAATTATCTGTCAGTCAACACTGAGGCCTTTTCAACAGGCCAGCACATGTGTTTGGAGAGCTTGTCAGTGAGGGCTGTCTAGCCAGACCCATAACCATGGAAAATGGAACCTTTGTTAATTCTGGTTCTTAGAAAAGTAAATCCATTCAATTTCTCTCCTCTCACTCTCTAGTCTTTTCTAAATGCCTTCAGCTTGGAATTTGCACAAGGAGCTGAATTGGTCCTGCTCTGAACCTTAAATGACTGGCCAAAGGATTTGCATGAGGAAGCAGAAATTAATTATTCCTTTCGGGGCTTTTTCCCCCTGGTCTCTGTAATTCTGTGTTTAGAGGCAAGATTACACCCTGCGTTACCAGCAGGA
This sequence comes from Prionailurus bengalensis, assembly GCF_016509475.1. NCBI lineage: Eukaryota > Metazoa > Chordata > Mammalia > Carnivora > Felidae > Prionailurus > Prionailurus bengalensis. Next base: position 41,493,398 of record NC_057344.1, on the reverse strand, counting down.
TGGGGGTGGTGCAAGGGGTGGGAAGTGGGGGCACGAGGGGGGCAGGGAGATGTTTGCATCTTGTTAGTGCTTCCTGAGTTCAGGCCAACCAGCCGGCTTCTCCGCCTCTCCTTTGCCTTCCTTAGGTCTGTGCAAACAGAGGGAAGCTCCACACCCAGTCATCCAGTGGAAGCTCTTAGGGGAAGTTCCCTTCCAGGTTCTTCCGATTCCTTACTTGGAGAAATAAAGGAAAAGGAAATCTGTTCTGAGGACCCATGGTCCTTGGGGTCAACCCTAGCTTCCATTTCTACACAGACCAGAAATTGTCAGCTCCTGTTAGGGGACTAGACCTCTTTCACTGTGAGGAGATGGGAACCTCCTTTACTGTGAGGGGACAGGGGCCTCCTCCCTGTAAGGGGACCAGACTTCCTTCTTAGTGAGGGAACCTGGACCTCCTCTCTGGGAAAGGACAGGGGCCTCCTTCTCATGAGGGGACCATACCTCCTCCTTGTAAGGGGACAGGGGGCTCCTCTCTGTGAGGGAACCAGACCTCCTTCTCAGTGAGAGCACCTGTGCCTCCTCTCTGGAAGGAAGGAAGTAGGTTTGTGGCTGAATCACTAAGACCTAAATGGAGAAGTCTATACATTCCTTTATTTCCCAGGACAGTCTCACTTTAAATGCTCCATCCCAGTGTCAGGGTATCAGACCATGTAGAAGCTGCATGTCTTCATTTGGGGTTGGGAATAGAAGGTTGCTATGAGATGGTGTGTTGGCAACAAAGTCAAAAGACCCTCTATGGTTCACCAGGGTCCACACACACAGAGTGGCTTACACATTTTGAAGGTGAGAGCCAGGCATAGACACACATGGGTTCATCACGGTAATATAAGGTATTTCTATGAAATGGTATTTCTATCTTGATTGTTTTTATAGGGATTTTTAAAAACATTGCCCTATCGTAAATAAAATTAATGTGTTTCAAAATTTAAATGTGTGTGTGTGTGTGTGTGTGTGTGTGATTTCAGGCACCTTGGAGTTTTATCCCACTTTGGACACAAATTTTCCCTCCACCTGGGAATCTGTCCCCTCCTGCCACCTTCACCACCTGCCCCCCCGCCCCCAGCCCCAGGTTTCATGTTCACACAGGAAGCCTTAGGCTGGAATCCATTACTTCTGCTTCTGCAGAGTTTCTTTCCCCTCCTTCTAGTCCCAGGACCCAACACCAAAAGAGAACATACACTGGTGTCTTCCAGTCATTGGGGTTTTGTCCCAGGACAGTTTAGAAAATAGATCCCTGAAGATTTTCAAACCAAATCTCCCTCTATCTACTCCAGTGCTTTTGAGATCTTCAGGCTGACACTGGCCTCTTATCTGATGAGATCATCCTTTCCATTTTGCTCTTTCTTTTTGCTTCCATCCCTCCTTTTCACTTTCTTCCTCTCTTTTCTCTCCTCTCCTTTCCCTTTCCCATCAGTTTCCTTTCCCACCTTTTCCCTGCCAGCCCTTTGTATTGTTTTCCTCTCTTTTATCCTTCCTAATGATTTTCTGTTTGCTTCTTTCTTTTTCCTCTTTGAGCCCAAAGAATCTCACAGCCATCCCCACAGCACCAGGAGAGAAATCATCCTTTTTTTTTCTACTTTAGAGTAAAAGAATCTAACCCAAAGTGGGGAGGTCTTAAATTCAGTGAGAACATCGAGTTGACATTGCCAAATATATAAATCAGTAATTAGCCCCTAGGTAGACCCAAGCCCAGCCAGGTCCCCTAATGGGGATTTCTGCCTCCATCTCACCACCAGAACACAGTGCACTTTTCTCCACTTGACTTATGTGGCAGATCTCTCTGAGAAAGGATTCTGGGAGCACCTGGGTGGCTCAGTTGGTTAAGCATCTGACTTCAGCTCAGGTCATGATCTCACGGTTCGTGAGTTCAATCCCCATATCGGGCTCTGTGCTGATGGCTCAGAGCCTGGAGCCTGCTTCAGATTCTATGTCTCCCTCTCTCTCTGCCTCTCCCCTGCTCAAGCTCTGTCGTGCTTTCAAAAATAAATAAACATTAAAAACTTTAAAAAAAGGATTCTGCCAACCAAGCTGGATATGGTCCTAGAGGTAACTGGGTTTTGTTTTGTTTGTTTGTTTGTTTGTTCGTTTGTTTTTCACATAAGCTCTGAGCAGAGCCTCTCTTCAGCTCTCCAGGAAGAGTCCATGATGAGGGATATGATGCTAGGAGAAGAAAACAGTCTTTGTTTCTAAATAAATACTCGGAAAGTTAACTGGTCCCCACAGAATGACCACTCACTTAGAGAAGCTATACACTTACCCCAAATATACTAACAATTAGCGACATTATTTTGGAATGTTTTCAGAAAATAATATATATGAGAAGCACAAAAAATATTAATTTTTAATAACCCAGATTTTCAAGAAGGTAGTTCATTTTCAATAAGCCACAGCTTCATTCTCCATTTTTTTCAGATTTTATAACTGATCATTTTGGGGCTTCTTCCAAAAAATCAACCCTGTCTTTAATATAGGAAAATTAGCAATCACCAGGGCAATATGAAAAACTATGCCCCAATACTGAAAGCAATTCCAAAAGCAGAATGTTTCCAGAGGATCCAAAGTCTAGGCCGGGTCAGGATAATTTAGCAGGCATCTCTGTGAACATCCTATGTATAATGCTATGGCATTGAGGCCATGTCAAACCATGAAGCAGAAGAAGGCAAGGCGTGGATGGAATCACAACCACTAGTGAACAAAGGTAGAGTCTAAAGTTAGTGGGGGGAGGGAGGAACGGTCAGTCTGTTTTCTCTCAACTCTGGGACAGGCATGCCAAGGCCCTCACCTCCCCCCACCTTCTCTCCAACCTCCCTGCTGACCTGCTCCTCCTCCCAAAAAATCCCCTTCACTTTATTGACACCAGTGTTTAACCTTTCACCTCTCGCAACCTCCACTGTTTGCTCCTTGGGAAACACGGTGACACGTTGCCCTCTCTCCTGGTCACTCCCCAGAGAAAAGGGGGCAGAAATAACCCTGAACTGAATGAACATTCTGTGCAGCCACAGGCCGAGGCTGTGTCTAATCCCATCTCTGGCCCCCGCATGGTTTAGAAGCATTTCCCAAGGAGCTATTGCAGGCATGGCCAATTCTCTTAGGAACATAGTCTTTCCAGCAGATTGCTTGGCTCTCTCATTCTGCCTTTAGATAGTCCTAACTCTTCCTTCCCACAGCCCACCTCCCTCTAAGCTTAGGAAAAAAAAAAAAAAATATATATATATATATATATATATATATTTGGAGAGAGTGATAACTGTCTAGTGTGGTGAATTCAGGGACTAGAGCCACCCTAAAGAGAAAATCTTGCTATCCAGAAGGAAAAGGAAAGGGGCACCCAGGGGAAATTAGGTCAAACTTTGAATATGTGCACTGGGGTCCCTCTGGGCATCCCAGAGATGCCAGGGAACTGGGGGATCTCCAGTCTGAATGCCTGAATGTCACATTCATGTGGGTAGTAGAGGCTTTAAAATTTTTCCTTAGACTACTCATTTTCACTTTCTCTGGCTATAATCACAAAATGTCCAAAAATGGTAATGTGTACCATTTCTCTTGGGTGACTCCATAGAGTAAATATTTTACATACAATTTACCCAGAAACCCAAAAGTGATTTGCTGAAACTAGCCCAAATACAAATTTGCCACCCTTCTGAGAAAAAGTGAATAAAGTGAATAAAGCTTCTTGGGTGATGAAGGAAAATCATTGAAAAAGCAGGAATCCAAAATTTTACAACACATTTAAGTTCACTGAACTCAATAAGTATAAGCCATTTTAAACTGTTTTTACATTTAAATATTACCTACGTTAACTGAATTTTATAATTTGCTTCACAATTATCTTCTTGTTATTAAAATTCTAACTCAATGAAAATTATATATATATATACATATATATATATGTGTGTGTGTGTATATATATATATATATATATATATATCATGAAAAATGATCACAGCTTTGGGGTGGGGTTGCCACCAAGCTGGGAACAAGGAGACAAGGGCAGGAAAAGCCAGAAGACACAAAGCCTGGGTCTGCTTCCAAGTAGTTGAATGATAAAGAAGTTATTAATGATAAAGATAAAAATTCATTCATTAACATGGAAATAAAAATAATGGGTTGTCTTATTCTCAGGTCTGAAGCATCAAATTCAGGTATGCACTTTGTAGATCTGCAGATGAGTCAACCTAAGTGTGGACCCTAAATAGAGATTTTAAAGAACAAATGAAAGATTTTTTTTTTTTGGTCTTCAATGAATATAAGTAATCATGAATGTGCATGTGTTCAAATATATATACATACATATAACATTTGTAATATACGTATACATACAGACACATATATCACATATATATAACCACACAAGTCAGAACAAACATATCTACTCACATTGAGTCTTCCCCAACGCTTTTGTAAGTGGACCTGTCAAAATGTGGAATAAATAATTGCAGTAGACTTTAATTCATCTCCTTAAACATGGTGATGTTTTACAGTCTGAGCTGAAAATTGGTTTCACAATATTATCAATCACTTTACATGTAGACTTGGGACAAATTTTAAATTTATAAAGAGAAAGCTAACGAGACAAGTATTTTTTATTCCCCCATCCACGTGGCAATCCAGCCTTTTTTTTAATGAGGTAGGAAGGAGTGCTAAATCAAATAATATCACCTAAAACTTGAGGTAGCTTCTGATGACTTTGCCAAGAGGAAAATTCAAGCACTGCCCCACAAATGGCCATCTCAGCAAGTAGTGAAGGTGAAACTCCTATAAGTAGAAGGCAAAGGTTTCAGGAATCCATTGGAAACAGGTGTTTCAACCACACTTGAAGCAGCAAGACAGAAAGGAAGTTGGAAGTCCCGATTTGCGGTGGTTCTGAAGAACAAAGCCGCCATTGGAAAATACATGTTGGGGCCTTGGGGCAGTGAACGAGCAATGATAGACATGCAAATGTGAAGGGGCCTGAATACACTCAGCACAGCTGAGTTTCCGCAGGCTGGGCGGGGACGCTTTGGAGAGATAGCCGAAAGAATATACCCTGAGCCAAAAATAACATTTGTGCTGTAAGGATGTTTAGGTAGAGCTGAAATGAGCCATTGAATGCTTTTTTTAGAAGTGCTGTTGGATTCTGAAAAGGGCAGCAGTAATGCAAATTTGAAGTTTGCCTTAGTTAATTGGGGAGAGGATTCACCAATTAATCTTGGGCAGAAAACTGCTATTTCAATACCACCTTTTAAAAAGGAGTCTTACAGATGAAATGCTTTTTAAAACAAAATACTATACTCAAACCTCTGAATCTGACAACCTGAAAAAGAGTAGGAAAGCCTTTAAGTAACTTAATTCACCCCAGCTGAGGCAAACAGAGATCAGTACTTTAAGGTTGCTTACACTCAGCAATGGTTAGAGAGCCCTCCAGTGCCTAAATAGCCTTTTCTTGGCCTCACCTCTCATGGTGCTGCCCAGGGGAGAGCAAAGAGCAGCTCTTGCAACCCCCAGTCCCTTCACAATGAAGACACTGAGAAACAGCACCAGAAAGGAGCTCACTGAAGGTCCCTGGCTCAGTCTGGAATGAGGCAAACCTTCCTTCCCAAGCCAGCTTCCAAGTGTTCTGTATTAAACTAATTATCCAGAACTTTGGCTTCCTGCTCTGCAAAATGAAAATTTACAAACTGCGAATGTCTTTTATTAATAATAACATTTTTATTGATTCAGAAAATATACCGAGTGTACTTATTCTTGACTTTGGTATTGACATCTGTTGAAATTGTTTTAGTGTTGTGTATCAGTTTCTGTCTCAAATGAAGGTGTAAAGAGAGTTTTCAATAGAAATAATAGCATGTGGATGAGGGAGGCAAAATGTGAGCTGGAAATGTGTAAAATGAACTCAGTTTTTCAACATCTTTTCCCACGAGGTTCACATGCAGCAAAACAATTCTTTCCAAAAGGAACAAATTATCAGTTGAAATGTTTAAATAAATATTTTGACTAAAAATGTATTTCACACATACACATAGATGATGACCCATATTTTTCAAAGAACTTCCAACACCCCGATCCTAAATTTTGCTTTATAAAATAAAAACCTCCTGAAAGGAATTTGGAAAACTTCATATATATCAACCCTCATTGCTTTCCTTCTGATTCCTAACATCCAGGAAATGAAATAGTAATTCTTTAACTTTAAAGTGAGGTCTACTTTGGTTGGTTTTGGATGGATCCTGTTCCCATTCATCCCAACCCTCCTTCCCAAACTTTCTATATCCATTCAGAGGGACATCAAGGCTTGGGAAGTCAACAGCATGGGAACTTGGGAAATGCTCCGCTGCATCATGGGAGGTATGGTCTCTGTAAGTAATTTGTTGTAGGGATAGGACAAAATGGGAGATCCCCAGCTGGAAGGGCTCACAAGAAATTATTTCTCTCCAACTATTCTGTTGGTCTCGTCTAACCAAAAACCAGATAGTGAGATAAGACACAGTCACACTTCAAGAGAGCAAAACCCCCCTTGGAGAAACATGCTAAATTATGTGGTTATATTATGTAGCATGTTTAGTTATTATTATGGTAAAGTTGACCAGAAATCTCTCTCCTTGTATACTGGAGAATTTAAAAGATGCTATTTATAGGTAATGCCATACCTCCAGGAGAAGAAAGATAGAACCATTTACAAGTAGCAGGTAGCTCTTATAATATAATCCAGGCTCAGAAAAATGTCACCTCTTACTTTAATAAAAATATGCATTTACTTTCTTTCAAAATAGGGCCTTAGAAATATCTAACGAAATATTTACAATTAATGAAATATATTTCACAATAATAAAGTGACTTTAATTCTTAATCTGTGCCACAGAGCTCACCACTTGGCTCACTGAGCTCCTGGCTCCCCCAGAAGAAATCATACAATGGTGGCAATGGTCAACCTTACTCAAACAAATGCTGCCTTCTTACGTTGTGTTTAAACCTGTACCTATGCACAGGCTTTCTTTCTCTATGGAAGGATGTATGAACTAGAGAATGCAGATCTTGAAGACTTCCAGTTAAAAGTGGAGGACTGAACATATACATTGTTCTCTTCTTCTTCCCCAATAAGACAGGAGACTTAGAGAGGAATAGAACAACAAAATGTTGGAAGCTGGAAAGCAAATGGATGAATGTGTAACTGACTGGGCAGTCTGTAGAAAATTGAATACTAAGAGAAAAGTGGAGAAATAGAAACAACCAGTGTACATCATGGCACACCTAATAGCACCAGATACCTCTGGAAGTAGGAGTAAAGGTGGAGCTAAAATTAGGGGAAAAAGTCTGAGACCCTGGGATCTCTAGATGTTGTGAGTAATTTCTTTTTCCCTTTCCCTGGCAGAAAATTCAAGATTTGTTTCCTGAAGAAAGTAAAACTTTGGGTCTCTGGACCATGGAACACCACAGCACAGATTGGAGGTAGGAGAGTTCTGAAAATAAGGCTTAAAGTAGAAATTTAGGTTAATATTGAAAGTCTTGTCCTTCTTCTCCCTCTTGGCATCCAGATTCCTGATAAGCAGGCATATAACTCTTCAGGAAGGAAATTAGAAAAGACTTCTCTGGGAAATCCAATCAGAACAAGAGACAGGGCCTGATATTACCAACTTTGGGAGCTCCCAAATGAAGCAACATAACCAAAACACCTTAAAGTAAAAGTCACAGTAAACAAACTCTGCCCTGTCACCCTGGGCTTCTGTGGCCTTATAGTGACCTGCTTTTAAGTGTGATGGGATAGCCAAGTACGGGAAGGTCTTAGAGAAAGATCTATAATATGAAAGATAGGTGCCAAAACAAACAGCTGAAAGCAACTTGAAGAAAATAGTTGCATCCATAAAATAAGAACAGGTAATCCTAAAAAGCAACATTCAAAGAATAAAAAGGCAGATACTGGAAATTAAAAATATAATGCTAGAAACGAAAAACTCAGTATAAGAACTGAAATACAAACTTGAGGACTTTTCCTCAAAAGTTGACCAAAAAGACAAAGAGACCATGTAGAAGATTTCCAAATAATTTCTGTAGATATTCCACCCTCAAGAACGTGGAGCATAATTCCCCCTCCTTAAATGTGGTTCTGCACTAGAAACTTCCTTCCAAAGAATACAGTAAGAAAGGGGGGGGTCAATAACTTTACAGTGAAGAAACCCCTCAAGCACTACCTCAGCTAGGTGATCAAGGTTAATGTCAACAGTGATAAGTCCGGATGATAATTAGTATGTCCTCTTGAGATGATATGAGAAAAGTGCTTTACTTTTGTGGTCTTCCTCCCCAAAATACATAACACCAGTCTAACCATGAGAAAACTATCAAACTCCCAACTGAGAGACATTCAAAACTGTTAAGGTCATTAAAAACAAGTAGAGTTTTTGAGAAACTAGAATAGCTAAGAGGGATCTAAGGACGTATGACAACTAAGTGCAGTGTTGAATCCTGATTAAGCTCTTGGAACACAAAAAGGACATTAAGTGAACACCAAGGAAATGTGAATAAGTTGTGGACCTTAGTTAATCATAAGGTGTCAGTATTGGTTCATTAATTGGGACAAATGTACGATACAAATGTCCATAACGGGAAAATTGGATGTGGAATATATGGAATTCTCTGCACAATTGTTAATTTTCTGTAAATATAAACATATTCTAATATTAAAAGTTTATTATTTTAAGCTTTATTGAGGTACAAGTGACAAAATTGTGATATATTCAAAGTGTACATCATGGTGATTTGATATACATATACATTGTGAAAGGAGTCATTGCATGTAGTTAATTAATATATCAATCACCTCACATATTTATCCTCAGTTTTGAGGGTGTTTGGGTTTTTTTTGTTTGTTTTTTCTGGTGAGAGCATTTAAGTTCTACTCTCTTAGCAGATTTCAATGATAAAATACAGTGTTATGAAGTATAGTCACTATGTTTTACATTAGACCTTATTCATCATATAGCTTAAAGTTGTATCTTTTTACCAAACTCTATTCCCCCTACTCCTCATCCCCTGGAAACCACTTTTCTACGGTTTCTATATGATAGACAGGTTTTTTTTTTCTTTTGAGATTGCATATATAAGTGATACCAAACAGTATTTGTCTTTGCCTGGGTTATTTCACATAGCATAATGCCCTCAAGCTCCATCCATGTTGCTGCAAATGGCATAATTTCCTCATTCCTTATGACTGAATAAATTTCCATTGGATATATACATCACATCTTTACCCATTCATACACTGATGGACACTTGGGTTGTTTCTGTATCTTGGCTATCATTAAGAATGCTGCAATGAACATAGGAGTGCTGTTATTTATCACTTTGATATCCTGTTTTTATTTCCTTTGACATACACTCAGAAATGAGACTGTTGGATCATATGGCAGTTCCCTTTTTAATTTTTTGAGGAACACATTCTGTTTTCCATAATTGTGTACCAATTTACATTCTATCAACAGTGCAGAAGAATCCCCTTTTCTCCACATCCTTTCCAACACTTATCTCTTGCCTTTTAAGTGATAGCCACTCTCACAGGTGTAGAGCAATATGTCATTATAGTCTTGATTTGCATTCTCTAATGTTATTGAGTACCTTTACATGTATCTGTGGCCATTTGTATGTCTTTTTTTGGAAAATGTCAACTCAGTTCCTTTGCTAATTTTTTATTCAATTATTTGTTCATTTGGTTGTGGGTTTTTTGTTGTTGTTTTTGGATTTTTGTTGTTGTTTGTTTGTTTTTTATTTTGGGAATTTTTTTGCTATTGAGTTGTATGAGTTCTTTATATATTTTGGATATTAACCTCTTATCAGATGTGTGACTTGCAAATATTTTCTTTTCATTTTGTTGATGGTTTCCTTTGCTGTGCAGAAGGTTTTAGTTTGATATAGTCCCACATGTTTATTTTTGCCTTTGTTTTCTTTGCTTTTGGTGTCAAATCAAAAAAAAAAAAGGCAAATGTCAAGGACTTACCCCCTGTGTTTTCATCCAGCAGTTTTATGGTTTCAGATCTTATATTCAAATATTTAATCCATTTTGAGTTGATTTTGTGTATGGTATAAGATAGGGATCCAGTTTCATTCTTTTACATGTAGCTCCCAGTTTTCCCAACACCATATATTGAAGGGACTATCATTCCCCATAATATATTCTTAGCTCCTTTATTGTAAATTAACTGACTATATATGCATGAGCTTATTTCTGGGCTGTCGATTCTGTTCCATTAATCAATAGGTCTGTTTTTATGCAGTACCATACTACCTTGCTTACTATAATTTATAGCTTACTATAATTTGTCAAATAGTTTGAAGTAAGGAGGTATGATGCCTTTATCAAGTTTGCCTTAGCTATTCAGTGTTTTTGTGGTTCTATACAAATTTTAGGATTCCTTGTTCTATTTCTGTGAAACTGCCATTGAAATTTGGATGGCAATTGCACTAAAGTTCCCTACGGTTATTGTATTATTGCCTATTTTTCTCTTCAGGTCTGTTAATTTGCTTCATATATTTAGGTGCTTCTATGTTTGGTGTGCAAATATTTACAAACCTTATATCCTCTTGTTGAACTGATCCCATTATCACTATATAATGACCTTCTTTGTCTTGTATTAGAGTCTTTGGCTTAAAGTCTATTTTATCTCATATAAGTCTAGCTATTCCTGCTTTCCTTTTTTTTTTTTTTTATTTCCATTTACATGGATTATCTTTTTCTATCTCTTTATTTTCAATCCTTGAAGCTGAAGTGAGTCTCTTGTAGGCAGCGTATAATTGGGTCTTGTGTTTTTTGGTTTTTTCGTTTTGGGGGATTTTGTTTGTTTGTTTGTCTGTTTGTCTTTGGCTATCCATTCAACAACTATTTGTCTTTTGATTGGAGAATTTAGTCCATTTACACTTAAAGTGATTATTTATAGGTAGAGATTTATTATTATGGTTTTGTTTTGTTTTGTTTTTGGTGATTTTCTAATTTCTTTGTTCCTTTCTTCTACTTTCATTTCCTTCCTTTATGATTTGTTGATTTTCTGTAGTGCTTATATTCTTTTCTTTTTATCTTCTGTGTATCTACTATAGATTTTTGCTTTGTGGTTACCATGAGGTTTACATAAAATATCTCACCGTCATAACAGTCTATTTTAACCTGATAACAACTTAACTTCCAATGCATACTAAAGTTCTACATGTTTAGTCCTCTCCCCCCAAATTTTATGTTTTTGATGTCGCAATTTACATCTTTCTACCTTGTGTATCCATTAATAAATTATTGTAGTTATAAGGCTTTTTAAAATACTTTTGTCTTTTAACATTCATACTAGATTTATAAATGATTTACCCACCACTATTACATTAGAATGTTTTCAATTTAACTATATATTTATCAATGAGATTTATACTTTTATATGTTTTCCTGTTAATTAGCATCCTTTTGTTTCACCTTGAAGAGATTCCTTTAGCATTTCTTATAAGACTGGTCTAGTAGTGATGAATTCTTTCAGCTTTTGCTTGTCCAAAAACTCTTTATGTCTTCCTCAATTTTGAAGGACATTGTTACCTAGTAGAGTATTCTTAGTTGGCAGTTTTTTCTTTCAGCACTTTGAAGGTATCATCCAACCCCTCTGACTTGCAAAATTTCTTCTGGAGGTGTTTGTGTACATAACAAGTTGATTTTCTCTTGCTGTTTTTAAGAATCTCTTTGTTTTTGACTTTAAAATTTTTAAGGATAGGGCACCTAGGTGGCACAGTCAGTTAAGCATCCAATTCTTTATATCAACTCAGGTCTGGATCTTAGGGTCATGAGTTTAAGTTCTGTGTTAGGCTCTGCACAAGACATGAAGACTGCTTTAAAAAAAGAAGAAGAAAATGCTAAAAATGTAATTATAATGTGTCCCTGTGTGGGTCTCTTTGGATCCTCTCATTTGAAACTCTCTAAATTTCCTGTATCTGGATGTCTGTTTCTATCCCCCAGTTAGGGAAGTTCTCACCTATTATTTTTTTTAATAAGTTTTCTGCCTCTTACTCTCTTTGTTCTCCTTCTATGACCCCTATAATACAAATATTAGTCCACTTGATGGTATCTCATGGGTCCCTTAAGGTTTCTTCACTCCTTTTTCCTTCTTTTTTCTTTTTGTTCCACTGATTGGATGAATTCCACTGCTGTGTCTTGGAGTTCACTGATCCTTTCTTCCACTTCATCTAGTCTGATGTTGACCCCTCCATTGAATTATTCATTTTAATTATTACATGCTTCAGCTCTATGATTTCTGTTTGGTACTTTTTAATATTCTCTATCTCTGTTGAATTTTTCACCTAGTTAATGCATTATTCTCCTGACTTCAGTAAGCATCTTCATGACCATTATTTTGAACTCTTTATCATGAAAATCACTTATTGAAAATCACTTATTTCAGTCTCATTAAGGTCTGTTTCTGGAATTTTACCTTGTTTTTGTTTGTTTGTTTGTTTGTTTGTTTGGAACATATTGCTCTGTTGTGTGTGGTTTTTTATTTCATCTTCCTTGAATTTTTGTGTTATTTTCTGCATAAAACAGCCACTTCTCCCAGTCTTGACAGAGATGTCTCATGTAGAAGATAAAACTACAGACCAGCCCAAGCTCTTGGTTGTGTCTCAAACCTTTATGATTGTCCAAGCCACCTTATTTTTTCTTAGTGGTTTCCAGCAGTTGAAAATGTGCCAAGACCTGTTAGTGTCTCAAAGAGGAAGACCTACAAACAGGTGATTGGAAGTTCAGGCTATCAGGCAGCAACTTTTAAAGTATGGCAAATAGGCCTCTTTCAGGGAACGACTGGGAGATGAACACTCCTGTCTACTCCCTCTGTATTGAGTAGTGGAGGAATAGCCAGCTAAGAACTGGGGTGTTTGTTTGTTTGTTTGTTTGTTACAGTTCTGTGAGAGCCCACAAGCACAAGTCCCACTGGCCACCAGAGCTAGACATTCAAGGTGTTTGTCCTCTGGATGGTGGCCAAAAAACCCTAAGTGCCACACATGTGCATAAGTTCCTTTCAGGGAGATAGTAGCAACCTGGACTGGACCAAAGTGAGAATGTAGAGACAACATCCTCCAGCCTCCCCACATCTCTGGGGAGGACTGCAGTCAGCCCATAGATGTTTGCTAATTTAGAAGCCTGATCCACAGGTAGCAGCACTTAAAGTATGCAAATAAGCCTCTATAGGGAAAGACTGGGAGATGGTCATTTCTGCCTGCTAATTTCTGCCTTGAGCCTTAAGGTGAAATTCACTGAGGATGCTAGTAAGCCCATTAAGAACTATTTCTTTGTTCACTATAGTCTTGTGAGTCTTATGGATGCAAGTCCCATTGGCCTTCAGAGCTAGGTACTTTGAGGGCCCATTCATCAGGCAGAAATCTTAAAAGTTGGGATGGTAGATGTTGGATCTAAGCCCTTCACTCCTTAGGAAGAAGCTGGGAGCTGGGAGTTTCCTCCTGATTGTAATCACTATAACAGGGGTGGGATTTATGGTGAACATGTTACTCAGCCTTTCCTACCCATTTCAGTATGGGTAATTTCTCATTCATCTGATGTATAGGAATTGCCCAGATATCTTCTGGATTTCTTTAATAGGGAATTGATCCATATGTAGTTGTAGATTCAGTGTGTTCATGGCAGAATGTGAGTTCAGGAGCTTCCTCTGTCACCACCTTGGACTGAAATCAAAAAGCTTATTTTTAAAAAGCCAACAGGAAGTTGGATACAGAAGAATTTGCAGTGCAAATAAGAAATCAGAGAGAAAAGAATTTTATAATTAGGTCCAAAATTTGATAGAACAGAGAAAACAAAGAAAGGAAAACTTCAAAGAAATATTCTAGAAAGTTGAGCTTCCATGTTGAAAGGTCCCACATGGGTGCCTGGGTGGTTCAGTCAGTTAAGCAACTGATTTCACTTCAGGTCATGATCTCATGGTTCCTGGGTTCAAGCCCCACATCAGTCTCTGTGCTGACAGCTCAGAGCCTGGAGCCTGGCTTCAGATTCTGTGTCTCCCTTTTTCTCTCTCTGCCCCTCTCCTACTCATGTTCTGTCTCTTTCTCTCAAAAATAAATAAACATTAAAAAAAATTTTTTTTGAAAGGTCCCACAAAGTGCCCCCAAAAAGGGGTTGAAAGTAGATTTACCTTAAGATATAACATCATGGGGGCACCTGGGTGGCTCAGTCAGTTGAGCATCCAACTCAGCCCAGGTCATGATCCTGGGGTCGTGAGATTGAATCCTGTATTGGGCTCTCACTGAGCATGGAGCCTAATTGAGATTCTCTTTCTCCCTCTGCCTCTCTGCTGCTCATTTTCTCTCTCTCTCTCTCTCTCTCTCTCTCTCTCTCTCTCTCCTCTCTCTCCCTCAACTTAAATAAAAAGGACACATCATCATGATATTTCAGAACACAGGCTAAAAAATGCAAAAAATTAATCCATGAATTCATGATACTTCCAAATTCCAATCCAACACCTCAGTGTTGGATTCCAGTCCAACACCCCTTTCCATGCTTATGACTCTTATCATCTCCTTTTCTCCCTGTTTATCTGCTTTATTCATCTTTTTCTCTCTATATAGCAGCATTTTCCACTTCTCCAGTCCACATGATAGAAAAATACCATGATAGAAAAGTATACATATACACATATATGATTGCAAATAGTTTCTAACTTTTGAGCTACAACTTCAGTGAACCAGGGAAAACCAGATATTTCCTTGTTTTTCTAATTTCAAAATTCCTATGAAAGAGTGAATGGCCTAGTCTCAGTCAAGTACCCTAAAAGTGCTTCAGAGATGGGGTAATGCGGCATAAACCTGGCATTGCAGGTGGAGCAGGGGAGAGTCAGCTCCCAAAAGAGGGGTGAGCAGTTCCTAAAAGAAGTGGGGCAATGAGAAGGGAAAATAATAGATGCTTACCACAGATGAGAACTGAATACATCTAACAGTAGACCTGAAGAGGGAATGTGGTGAATGCTAGAAGCAATTCTCAAAATCTTTTGGCAAGCTCTGAGTCAACACAGCTATTATTCATAGAGATTCCAGAATAATAAATAAATAAATAAATAAATAAATAAAGTAAATGGAGTCTATGAAAAAAAGTATAGCAGAATGAGAGGAAAGGAAACTTGATCCAAAGATGCAGGGACAGAACATACTTTTGAAAATTATTTAATGCAAGATTTAGGAAACTAATTCATAAAACTTTTTGGTATTCTCAAAAGAATGTAAAAACAGAGGCAAGTATTCTTAAAAATAAAATATGAAAAGATGAAAGGATAACAAGATTGAGTGAAAAGAAATATGATTGATATTTTAAAAATATGAAGAAATCAAATCAGAATATAGAGAGAAAATCTCAGCAAAGAAATTTAGGAGAGAAATTGCCCATATGTACCTAGATCAGACCCTACTGCAAAATAGGTTCTCAAATATCTGGAATATAAATAAATAATCAAGCCTAGGGATTATTCTTCATAAAAAAATGAGAACTGGAACTAAAGCAACAGCTTTATGTGTACATAAAATACATGTAAGTAAAATAAATTAAAAAGAAAAAAGAAAAAAGGGGGGGGAATGCATATTGAAAGAATAAACTACATTCTAAACATAAACCAATAAGCAATGATGCAAGTCTATGCATATCTTGGAATTTTTAAATCATCAGTTACAGATAAAAATTCCCTAAGATCCAGGAATAATATATTTTTGAAAAAATTTCTTATCTTCAAAGGAATAAACATTAGACTATTTTAGAATTCTGTACCACCATACTAAATATCAGGTGAAAGTCTACACGGTTTTGAGAAGAAAAGGTTGTGGCCCAAGAATTGCTTTCAGGGAAATTATCCTTCATGTATAAAAATCATATGAACAAGGGATCTAAATATACATAATCTTCCTTAAAGAATCATGGGCACCTGGGTGGCTCAGTCAGTTGAGCATCCAACTCTTGATTTCAACTCAAGTCATGATCTCATGGTTCATGGGATTGAACCCTGCATCAGGCTCTGTACTGACAGCGTGGAGCCTGCCTGGCATTCTCTCTCTCCCTTTCTCTGCCACTCCCCCACTCATATTCTGTCTCTCTCTCTCTCTCTCTCTCTCTCTCTCTCGCATGCTCTCATTCTCTCTCTCTCAAAATAAATAAACATTTTTTTTTAATCTTAAAATATCACTTAGCTAAATGAAAGCCTAAGAATGGAGTAGTTATGGTATAAAATGACAGTGAGCAATTGCACCAAACAGTTAAGTAGGAATAGCTGCTGCAAGTCTGGTTAACTAATTAATTGCAAATGTTAAAAAATAACTTCTGAAACAGAAGATACATAATGTAAAAATAACAATTCAGAAACAATAATCTGATGGTTTCACAGATGAATTCTTTCAAACTTTCAAGGAACAGATAATTCCTATGCTATTTAAACTTTCTCAGAGCATATGAAAAGATGGAAACCTTCCCAGTTAATTTTACAAAGTCATCATAACTCTCCAATCAAAACCTAAGCACAAAAAGGAAAACTACAGGCTAATCTCTCTTGTTATTTTAATCTGAAAGTCTAACTAAAATATTAGCAATGGAATCCAGCAGTATGTTAGAAGAATTGTACTCCATGTCCAAATAAGATTTATTCCAGGAATGAAGAATGATTCAATATTTTAAAATCAATATACATTAACACAATAATAAGTCAAAGCATATGAATATCTTGAGGGAAAGTAAAAGGTATTTAGAAGAATTTTACAGTCATTTCTGATTTATTTTAAAGATAACTGGATAACTAGAATTAAAAGGATACTACTTAACCTAACCAAGAATATTTATTTTGGATCAAGTTCCACTATTACTCTTAATGATGAAACATTAGATTAAATCTTCTTTAAAGTTAGAGACAGTATCTGCATATTAGCTATCACCACTGTTAACTAACATGGAAGTTCTGACCCATGCAATAAAATAAGAAAAAGAAATCATATAAATAATGTCAAACAGAGGAAGATATAATAAATTATTTGCAAGTTATGTTACCTTTTGCCTACAAAATCAACTGAAAAAATAAGCAGAACAATTAGAAAGGAAGGTGTGTGATTACAAATATGTGTACGGAAATCAATATTTTTCCTGAACACCATGAAGCAAAAAAAAAAAAAAAATAGAAATTGTAAAGGCAAAGATACTACAGATGCAAGAAAACAATCAATACCTAAGATTCCATTTTAGCAAAGTTGTTGATTTCTGAACAAGATGGTTCTATTAGCTCATGCTTTGACACATCCCTTGTCAATGACAGAAGAAATGTAAAATAGAATATTAGAAAACCATAGCTAATTCAAATATAAAATAAACATCACCACAGTTGAGAAACTGAAGAGAAGTACAAGGGAATAAATAAATTCAAAGCTATGGGCCTGCAAGGCTTTCATCCAGGAGCAAGCCAATTGGTCCAGAATTCAGCTCCTTAATGACAAAGGGCACTTAAAGTACTCTTTCCAAGAAAAGGGAAAATAGCTAGGCTCACTGTTGAAGCCTGGAGACAGTGGAGTAATATTTTTAAAACCACAAGGAAAAATGATTGTCAACATAGTGTTATAACCAACTAAATCATTATTCAAGAGTGAGGCCAAAACAGAACATTTCAGATCTATAAACGTTACAATTTTTATATCTAACAGTCCCTCACTAAAAGAACTACAAATCATGTGATTCAACAGAAAGAAAAGCAAATACAGAGGGAAAACATGGTATAGAAGAAATGATAGTAAGAACTAAAAATAAATAGATTTGTTGGTAAAGTTAACATATCTATACTATATATATATATATATAAACATATACTATATAACATATAATATATTATATATGTGTATATATACTATAATTAATAATTATAGGTAATTTTTATGTTTGGAATATGGTAAAAATGAAAATTCTAGAACTGAGCTGTCCAATATGGTAGCCACTAGCTATATGTGAGCACTGAGTATTTAAAATCTGGCTTATCTGTATTGAAGTATGATGAAGTTTAACATATACACTGCATTTTAATGATTTAGTATGAAAAATAATTTAAAATATCTCATTAATGGTTTTGATTGCATATTAAATGATTGAATATTAAAATGATAGTATTTGGGATATGAATTAAAGAAAACATTATTGAAATTATTTTCACTATTTTTTTTTACTTTTTTTAATTGACTACAAGAAAATTTTATATTACCTATGTGACTCTCAGCACTTTCTAGATAGCAATTTCAAAATGATGGAGTGGCAAGGCAGAAGACAGAGGATTTTTTTAATGAGTTGTCAACCACTGATAAGTTCTCTCTCATGTTTAAGAAAAAAGCACACTAAGTAACTGTAGGCTTTGTTACCAAAAAAAAAAAAAATTACACTTAAGTATGAACATGTCAAAAGAATAGAAATATCATCCAGAGCTTCCAAACCATCTGAGAAAGGAAAATGGGCACGTATAGAAATTTTTATCAATACATCAAAAGAAGGAAATATGGGGTACAAAAAAAGGCAAGAAAAGGATGATTAAAAGGAAAAAAAGATGGTAGAAATAAGTCACAATTGTCAGTAATTGTAATTACAAAAATTGTAATCTCAACTACTAAATTCAACTTTCTTTGAAATACATATAAGAGGGACTTTCTACCCCAGAAGTGGGAAAAAAATTTTTTTAATTTTTTTTTAAATGTTTATTTATTTTTGAGAGAGACAGAGTGCAAGTAGCATAGGGGCAGAGAGAGAGGGAAACACACAATCCAAAGCAGGCTCCAGGCTCTGAACTATCAGCACAGAGCTGACGTGGGGCTCAAACTCAGAAACCATGAGATCATGACCTGAGCCGAAGTCAATGCTTAACCGACTGAGCCATCCAGGCACTCCAATTTTTAAATTACACATGAAATTTTTACAAAAATTGAACATATCTTAGATGTCAAAGAAAATTTCAAGTGATTTCAAAGAATCAATGACACAAACTATGTTCTTTAATCTCAGTCAAATTAACTAGAAAACAATGATAAGATAGTTTTTAAGAAATGTATGTTTGGAAATTTCTAGATGAACTCTGAAATAACTCACAAAATGAAGACAACATTAAAATGGAAATGTTAAATATTAGAACTGAATAACAATAAAAGTGGTGCATAGGAAAACTAGTGTGGTGCAGCTGTACCAAAACTGTAGTTATAAAGTCATTCAGTAAAAAATGCTTGAAGATAATAACTAAATACTCAACTCACAAAGCAAAACAGGACACAACATCTTATATCAAAGAAAATAGAAGAGGGAAAGAATTAAGTTAATAGCTAAAATGAATTAAATAGAGGGGCACCTGAGTGGCTCAGCTGGTTAAGCATCCGACTTCGGCTCAGGTCATGATCTCACAGCTCATGGGTTTGAGCCCCTCGTCGGGCTCTGTGCTGACAGCTCAGAGCCTGGAGCCTGCTTCTGATTCTGCATCTCCCTCTCTCTCTGCCCCTTCCTCACTCGCTCGCTGTCTCTCTCTCTTAAAAAATAAACATTAAAAAAATTTTTAATTAATTAAATAGAACACAAATCATAGTATAAATAATCATGAAAGGTGGGCTTTATAAAAATTAATAAAACAAATCTGCAGTAAGACTGCCAAGAGAAAAGACACAAATCAACAATGTTTAAAACAGAAAGAGGAAGATAGTCTCAGAACAGTAGTTTTAAAAATCATAAGATAATAATATGAATTAAATGCTAACAGATTTGAAAATGTGATGAATTATATATATTTCTAGAAACACAATTAATTACCAAGATCAACTTAAGAAATAGAAAACCTCAACAAAAACCCAGGTTAAAGCAATTTTATTGGTAATCAAAAGCCTTTCCCTACAAAAGGCACCAAGGCTAGAATGTTTTACAGGTGAATTTTCCAAAACGTTCAAGGAACTCTTTTACAAAATTGAAAAGAAAAAGAAGACTACCTAATGCATTTTACTCTGGTATAGTATAACCATTGGTATTAACTAAATGGAATGAAAATATGATTTGATATCAGAATACTAGTAGTATAAGTAAATTAATGGATTAAAACAGAAAAATACGCAATCATTTCAAAAGATGTTGAAAACATTTGATAAAAGTCAATTGATGCTTTAAAAAAAAATCTCAAAAGGGGTTCCTGGGTGACTCAGTCTGTTAAGTGTCTGACTTTCTCTCAGGTCTCTACTGTCAGCACAGAGCCCTCTTCGGACCCTCTGTCTCTCTCTCTTTCTGTCCCTCTCCCACTCCTGTTCTCTCTCTCTAATAAACATCAAAAAATAAAAATAAAAATAAATTTTTAAATCCCAAGTAATTTGAAATATGAGCTGATTTCCTTAATCTCATAACCTATATTATCAAACATTATACAAAAGACTTATTAAATATCATAATTAATGGTACAACTTGAGAAGCATTATCAATAAAGTCAGGAGTGAGACAAATATACCCACCATCATTTCTTACATTCAACATTACAGAGGAGGTCCTGGCCAATACAATAAAACAGAAGAATAAAACATATAATTATTGGGAAAAAAAATTTTAAACTGTCCTTATCCCCAGATGATGTTTTTATACATGAAAAACCAATCTAGAATACTACAAACTATTATAACTGATAAGAGACATCACTAACATTCTAAAATTAATAATTTATATCTCCACTGGAAATTCTAAACAAAAAATTCAGGAGAGTGTTCCTCTGAGGAAGGAAAACAAAAAATTAAGAAAGAGTACACTGGAGGCTCCCACTGCATCTGAAATGTTTTTTTAAAACTTGAAGCAAACATAACAAAAAATTAAAGATTTGAAAAGGCTGACTGATGAGCAAAAGTATGTTTGTGTAATAGTCTCTATTGCAGTGAGGATGACTTCAGTCCTGGGAAGGAAGTGAACCAAATAGGGAGTGTATGCTGAATTCAACAGGGTGTAATTAACAGCTATGAAAGTGTGACTGAGGCATACAGAAAGGACTGAAAGGAATATGGAATGAAATCATGCAGAAATTGATTTATTGGACCTAAACATGTGGTGAAGCAAACTGGATGGGCTGTTGCAGACTTAACACCCAACAGTAGCTAAGTAATGGTATATCTTAAACTCAGAAAAGATCAATCTCTTCCAAAGGTTATAGACTCAGAACCCCTGTTTTTCAGTGACTATTAAAAACTGAGTTGAGTGCCTGGATAGCTCATTCAGTTAAGCATCCAACTCTTGATTTCAGCTCAGGTCATGATCTCACCATCATGAGATGGAGCCCCATGTCAGTCTCCACACTGGGCATGGAGCCTGCTTGGGATTCCCTCTCTTCCTCACGCATTCATGAGCACACACACCCTTCTCTCTCTCTCTCTCTCTCTCTCTCTCTCTCTCTGTCTGTCTCTCTCTCTTAAAAAAAAAAAAACTGAATTGATGTGTTGCTGAGTGACTCCAGGAGAATCAGATCTAGTAACTGGCCAAAAATCTCTGGCCCAGAAGCAAATTTATTCTGCTAAAATCTCTCCCCCATTTGACTGGGATAATAACTTTTGTTATTGTCTTTTGGATGTTATGGGATGTCTTTTTAATTCTGAGAAGGTTTAGAATTAAATACAAATTGAGTAAATAACTCAATGATATTAATACTTTTGTGTTACATTCAAAAACAGGTTTTCGTAATCATTGGAACAATCTGTGTGTATTTGGTATTTACAGTAATCGCAGGGTTTAAGAGTTTTGGGTATATGAAAGAATCTAACAGATTAAAGTTGTGATTCCATTTTACAACATGCAATTAGGTATTTGATTTTATAGTTGTAAGTTGAAAGGTGTAAGAGACTTTAGCTAAGTTTCTAAACAGCACTGGAATGTTTTTAAAGATTTGCCATATTTATCAGTTTGTTCTATCAGACTTAATAGAGCTGTTCAGCAATGCTGCTTAGAGGCATTCAACTATGTTAAACTTAATAAATACAGCTTTCATGATTGAAGGAATTTAATTAACAGAGTTGTAAATGGGGCTGATTGTTTAAGGGGATATGTTCTATTCATTTTACATTAATTAAACTTTAATCAAAGGAAAAGTAATTTTTTGTATATTGCTAATTTTATTAATAGAATAATAAGGTTTGTAATGTGGACAAAGATGATTAAGGAAAATCTAGTTTTCTAAATTTATAATTTGAATAAATCAAATATTAACATTAACATCCTGCATATAATCTTTTTCTATACACAAAAGCTACCCTGAGGAACACTGAAATCTCCACTGATTTCATTAAATGTGCTCATAATGAAAAAAATCAGATCTCTCTCAATTGCTTTAAATAGAAAATATATACAGGTTATCTATATGTAAAACTATAATATTTTATTGGAAAATTTTAAAAA
This sequence comes from Prionailurus bengalensis, assembly GCF_016509475.1. Taxonomy (NCBI): domain Eukaryota; kingdom Metazoa; phylum Chordata; class Mammalia; order Carnivora; family Felidae; genus Prionailurus; species Prionailurus bengalensis. The sequence continues at coordinate 41,470,978 of NC_057344.1, read as the reverse complement.
TCATAAACCTCAAGAGAAATACACATTCCTAAATGAGAAATTCAGTACTAAAAATATGTCATTATTTCTTCAATTAATATAACACATTTTTAATTTATGCATAGGGGAGGGGCAGAGAGAGAAGAACAGAGGATCTGAGGGGGGCTCTGTGCTGAAAGAAGAGAGCCTTATGCAGGGCTTGAACTCACGGACTGTGAGATCATAACCTGAGGCAAAGTCGGATGCTTAACTGACTGAGTCACCCAGGTGCCCCTAACACATTTTCAATGTAAAAAATAACAAGATGTTTCACTTAACAAAATTATTCTAAAAAATAACTTTCAAAAATAATCAAGAAATACCAAGTAATCACCAATAATTACCAAAATAAAAGTAATAAAGAGTGACTCACTTTGCCAAACATTAACAAGTGTTATAAAGCTCTAATACTTTAAAAGAGTGGCTCTGACTTAATAACAGATTAACAAACCAACAAAACCTAAAAGAAAGCTCAGAAATAAATGTGTGTGTATCTGTGCCTGAAAGCACTTCAATTATAAATATAGAAGAAAATAGAGGGAATGCTTCATTTGGGACTGGGCTATCCACAAAGGGCAGGCATTCTCCCCTAATTCCAGGAGCAGGATCTTCCTTCATGCAGGAAGGGCTGCTGTGGTCTAGTATTTCCATGCACTGAGTGAGTCCAGCTGCCCAACCCAAGATTCAGTCAACAAGCACATTTGGCTCTCATAATAAACTGCATCTTCCAACTTAACTTTTATCAGTAATAAAGAATGGCTTCTATCATCTCAATTTTTTCAGAATTCCTGTGGAGAAGAGAAATGCCCTTCAGAAATCCCATGGTAGGTGCATAGGTCAAAAACATTTAACACCGAAAGACTGTTCCCTATGGACACCTTGATTCCAACAGAAAAGACAAAAACAAACTAAATATGCTTGACTCTTTTCTTTTTTCTTTTTTATTTTTTTGAAGATTTATTAAATAGAGAAGTCACTCAACTTTCTCAGGAGTGGAATGAGGAGAGAGATAGAAAGATATCAAAAGTATCACACTAATAGACTTCCTGCACCTAAAGGTAAAAACATCTAAAATGGGGAAGAACTATTCCTTATCATGCAACATTTTGCTTTCATGGGAAGAGGACACATTAATCAATAAAATGGTGCTGGGAACACTGATTAACAAGTGAAAAAAGAACGAAGTTCAAGTCCTACCTCATGCCATACACTCAAATAAATTATCTATTGCTTAAGTATTAAATGGAAAGATATTATGTCAAAAATTGATGAATATACAGGTAAATATACAACCTAAAGTTTGAGAAGGAATTAAGGCAAAAGAAAACAAAGAAAAAGATCAAAAATTACTATATCAAAGTGTAAGTCTTCTTTATGTGAAGAAATATCATTTATAAAATGAAAAATTAAGTCACTGAGTTTCATGAGTACCCAGCAGGGACTGAAGGAGAGAAAGAGGAGGAGATTTGGAGGAGGATCATGGAGTAGGCTCTGGAGAGTCCTTTTTAATTTTTTTTTTAATTTATTTATTTTTGAGACAGAGTGAGACAGAGTATGAGTAGGGGAGGGGCGGAGAGAGAGGGAGACACAGAATTTGAAGCAGGCTCCAGGCTCTGAGCTGTCAGCACAGAGCCTGACGCGGGGCTCGAACTCACAGGCCGTGAGATCATGACCTGAGCCTAAGTTGGACACTTAACCGACTGAGCCACCCAGGTGCCCCTCTGGAGAGTCCTTTTATGCAGCAGAAAAACTTCTAAAGTCATGCAGAAGACAGGAAAACTATTACAAACTATTACAACAAAGGCTGTAGTGCTACTATATAAACCTGCTTCTAATAATGATGAAGTGAAGTCGTTGGTGGATCCTTTCCTAGGTAGTAATAATAAAATGTGGACAATTATTTTTTTTAATAATCAGTTATTTAAAGAAACTGGTAAATCAGAGAAGACCTTATTCTGGAAAGACTACAACTGCTTCAGGTGAGAATTACAAGTTTATGGGTTTTTGTCTTTGGGGTCTCTGTGTTTTATTTTTGTTGTTTTTTATTTTGTTTTGTTTTGTTTGTTTGTTTGTTTTTGCCTCAGAGCACTCTCCAATCCTCATGGCTATGAAAGCTTATTTGCTTTTTTTTTTTTTTTTAACGAGGCTTGCCAATTCAAAGTTTCAGAAGAAAAAGTTTAGCAGTGGCAGAGAAGTAGAAATTTACGGTTAAAATCCTGGGGGCAAAAGAACTATAGAAAATGTGGGACTAAAAATGTGTATGCAAACTATGCCCTAAAGTCCTCAATGAGCACAAAATTACGCATGTGTGGGGAGGAGGCAAAGCACCTGAGGGAAAAAAGACCCACTCGGGAGGCCAGGGTAAAAAACACAGCAACTGGAAACTAAAAGAACTGAGCAGTTACATTAATTACTGCACACCATGGAGGAAGCAGAATTTTCAGTCTGAGTTAAGACAGTTAACTATCAGAACGACACCAATAACAACAAAAACTCTTAGAAGAATATAATAGAACCTAGAACCACTACAACATTGTACTATGCTACTTAATTTTCAACCCAAAATTACTAGATACAGGGGCACGTGGGTGGCTCAGTCAGTTAAGCATCCAACTCTTGACTTCAACTCAGGTCATAATCTCATGATTCATGAGTTCAAACCCCATTTGGGTTCTGTGCTGACAGCAAGGAGCCTGCTTGGGATTTTGTCTCCTTCTCTCTCTATCACTCCCCCACTTGATCTCTCTCTCTTTCTCAAAATAAATAAAAATAAACTTCAAAAAAAAATACTAGATATAAAGAAATAAGAAAGTAAAGTAGTCAATAGAAATTGACTCTGAGTGGCCCAGGATGTTGGATTTGGCAGACAAAGATTTAAAATCATTTTTATAAATATTTTTAAAGTATTAAAGAAAAATAAGAACTAATAATTAAAGGAAAATGTAGTTCTAATGATAAAACAGAATTTAAATAGAGAAATGGAAATCATGAGAAATTCTATAACCAAAGGCATAACAACTGAAATGAAAAATCTACTAGATGAGTTCAACAGCAGAATAAAGATGGGGGAAGAATCCATGAACTTGCAAATAAATCAGTAGAAATTATCTAGTGCAAATAATAGATTTGAATATTAAAAGAGCCTACAAGATATGTAGCCTACAGGCTACAAGCCTGTAGATATGTAGCCTACCAGTCTAACCAATGTGTAATTGGAGTCCCAGAAAGAAAAGAACACAAAAATATTTAAATAAAGAGCAGAGAAGTTTTCCAAATTATGAAAAGAAAGTATTAACTTAAAAGTCCAAGAAACTTGATGCTCCCAAATATGACAAATACAAAGAAAACCACACAAAGGTGCATAACTGTCAACTGCTGAAAGCCCAAGAGAAAAAGGGATCTTGAAAAAGTTACAAACACTTTAAGAAACAGATCTTAAAAAGAACAATATACAAGGCTTCACTTACCATATGATCCAGCAATTGTAAGTATTTACCCAAGAGAAATAGAGCATATTTCACACACAGATTATACATGAATGCTTGTAGCAGCTTTATTCACAATAACCAAAATCTAGCAGCAACACAAATGTTCAACAATAGACGAATGGGAGAACAAATTTTGTTATATCCATACAATGGAATATTATTCAATAAAAATGAACCAATACCTATTATATGCAACATGGGTAGATCACAAAAATACATACTATATTATCTGAAATTCTAGAAGAGGAAGACAAATCTACAGTGTTGAAGTAATCTGCTGATCAGTGGATACTTGACTGACCATTTGCAGTCAGGAGGCATATTAGTTATCTATTAATAAATTACCCCCAAACTAAAAGTTTAACACATTTATTATCTCTCAGTTTCTGTGGGCCAGTAATCTGGGCATGGCTTAACTGGTTCCTCTGGCTCTGGATGTCTTACAGGCTGCAATCAGTGTTGTCCGCTGGGTTTATAATCTTCTTAAGGCTCAATTTAGAATGAATCTACTTCTCAGCTCATTCAGGTGGTTATTGGCAGGATTCAGTTCCTTACCAGTTGTTGGATTGAGGGCCTCAATTCTTCATAAACTGTTGACCAGATTATGCCCCCAGTTCTTTGACATGGTGGCTCCTTCACAGGAAAGCTCACAATATTGAAACTGGTTTTGCCAGAGAAAGCTGGCAAGAGGACAAAGGGCAAGAGAATGGCAGCAAGATGGAAGTCACAATCTTTTGTAACCTAATCTCAGAAGCAATATCTCATCACATTTCCCATATTCTATTCATTAGAATCAAGTCCCTAGGTGCAGTTCACCTTCAATGGGAGAGAATTATACAAGGGAAAGAGTACTAGGAGGTAGCAATCAATACGAGCCTTTTTAGAAGCTGCCTGCTGCAGGAAAGAAATTTATGAGTTGATGGAAATATTGTACATCTTGATTGAGAATAAAAACTCATCAGAGAGTATGCTTAAATGGGTGCATTTTATTATATGTGTAAATTTATTTAAAGTCAAGTTACTTCAAAAAAAAAAGAAATTAGAGCATAATCTCTAAAATTTTCCGTTAAATGTGGAAGAATCGTCTTTTTTCTCCCAAACTCAACTGAAGAGTCACTAAAGGAATATAAATCTTCAAGTACAAAAAAGACAGACAGTAATAGTGCTTGTGAGAATTTAGGAGAATTTTAGGAAATAGTAAAGTGGATAGAGAAGTATCGCCTCTCTCTCAGTAGAGCAAGGTACAATCCTGGAGAGTGGTGGTCCCTTGAGAAATAAGCCAATTTATCCTTCTGAATGTGGAAGCACTACAGACAATGAGGTGTGGGGCTGAGAGTAAGGATACTGATAAATAAATACAATTGGACCCCAGGATTCTTTCCCCCACCAAACAATATCCACACTCACCCTATTCAAGAAACCAGAAGTTTATTCTCAGGAGAGGGTCAAGATTGTGCAAAATAATGTCCAGATGGTAGGGATGAGGCATGATGCTGAAAGCAGACAGATTAAATTAAAGACTGAATATTGAGCTGAGGACACAGCTCCCGGAACACTTGCTGCCAGGTATATGCCCTCCACACAAGAAACTGGATGAGTTTGCACTAGAAAAATTTAATTGTCACAGACGAAAGAATTTCAAAATTCAATTCTAGCCACAGTAATCCCTGCACAGAACTCTTAGAGAAGTAATTCTCAAACCTTGAGGTGTCTAAGAATCCCCTGGGATCTTGTTCAAGTGCAGATTCTGATTCAGTAGATCTGCAGTGGGGCCCAAGAGTTTCGTGTCTGACAAGCTCCCAGGTGATGGAGATGCTGTTTATACCTGAGTCACATTTTGAATGCCCAGGCTCCCTTGTCCCTCTATCCACAGGACACAAACTAATCTCATTTGCAGGCTTTCCTGTCTCTTTTTGGCATCAACCCCTCTCCTAACCTATTGAAACTCACTTCCTAGCATCATCTCCCCACAGCACATCTCTAACCCCCCTCCATTCCAACAAGTACTCTCTCCTCCAGTCTGAAGTACAACATTCCTTCCCATACCAGGACAAATGCTTTCCTTCAAGAATTAGCCCAAGCTTCTGTCACCTCCTCTCTAAAATCATTCCTGACTCCTTCAAGCAGGCTTAATCCCACTGCCTCTGTGTCTCATACACTGGGCTAACCTCCATTATCAACTTATGTGTGTGTATGTGTGTCTGTAGACACTAACATATACTTATTTTTTCCTTCCTTCCTTCCTTCCTTCCTTCCTTCCTTCCTTCCTTCCTTCCTTCTTACTCTCTTTCCATCATTTATTAAGTGACAATACTCTCTTTTGACCAAACTTGAATCAGGCTCCTTGGAGTCATCTTTCTGACTAAGCCTCAACCTTGGGCTCTTGTCCTTGGTCCACCTACTCAAGTTTTAGTAAGAATCTCACTGAATTACTTAAGTGAAAATACCCAACTTTGGCCTAATAACCCTTGATATCTGATCAGATTTTTCATTCCCTACCCTGTGTATCTTATCTTCTTGGCTGCCGTCAGCCAAAATCCTGTTAGGTCAATTTAGCAAAGAATTAAGCTATCTCTTAGTAACTTTTCACTTACTAGAACCCTGCTTCTATGAATCCTTGGCTGTAAATCTTTACTTTTCTTTGTCACATTCATATTTGACCCAATCTCTCTCCCTTACTACAAAACCCCATTGTGTTAGCTCCCTCTGAATAAAATTTTCCTTATAATCTTTAACAAGTATCATAAACAATTTATTTCTTCAGCATTTATAATGCCATCAGTCAAATCCAATTTATCATTGGCCCCACCCCCACCCCAGATCTCTCAAGTGAGCACCTTTGCCAACTTTGTCTTCATTCCTGGCTGACTGATCAGAGATCATTTGGTGAGTCTCACTCAGTGCCGACCCAGTGCTCCAGATGACAGTCCTTGAAGCGCAGTAGAGGCGGATTTTTTAAAGTTTATTTATTTATTTTGAGAGAGAGAGATCAATGTACAAGGTGGGGGGGGGGCAAAGAGAGAGGGAGAGAAAATCTCAAGCAGGCCTCATGCTGTCAACATGGAGCCAGACAAGGGGATCAATCTCATAAAGCATGAGATCATGACCTGAGTTAAAACCAAGAGTCGGACACTTAATCAGCTGAGCCACCCAGGTGCCCCAAGACAGAATTTTATTCTTGAAATTCTAAGTGTATTCTCTGAAGCTGTCTTAGAGACACAAACAAGAGAAGTTGGGTTTTTATGTCTGAAAGGTAACACTGGGCTGGTAATCTCTTCCTGGCTCTCTATCTCCCTATTGCCCAACTGATTTGAAAACTTTTGACCACACAGAAATATTTTAGCATGAATGTTTTAGCAGCTTTACTCATAATCCCACAAACTAGAAGCAACCAAGATATCCTTTAGTATACGAATGGATGAACTGTGGTACATTAACATAATGCAATATTATTTCATGATTTTTTTTAAATGAGCAATCAAGCCACAGGAAGTCATGGGTGAACCTTAAATGCATATCACTAAGTGAAAGATGGTAGTCTGGAAAAGTCACATACTAGATAATTCAATTATATAACATTCTGCAAAAGACAATACTATAGAGACAGTAAAAAGATAAGTGGCTGCCAGGGGGATGGGGACAGGGCTTGAGTAGGTGAATCACAGAGGATTTTTAGGGCAACAAAACTATTTTGTGGGATTCTGTAATGTGTATACATGATATGCATTTGTTAAAAGCAATAGAATTTTATTCCACAAAAAGCCAATCTGAATGTATGCAAAATTAAAAAAAAAATTAAATCATTGGGCTCCTGGGTGGCTCAGTCAGTTGAGTGCCTGGCTTTTGATTTTGGTTCAGGTCATGATCTAATGGTTTGTGAGATTGAGCCTGGGATCAGGCTCTGTGCTGAAAGTGCAGAGCCTGCTTGGGATTCTCTCTCTGCCTCTCTCTCTGCCCCTCCCCTACTTCTGCTCTCTCTCTCTCTCAAAATAAATAAATAAACTTAAAAAAATTAAATCATTTGGGAGGTCAAAGGATCTCAGGTATTAAATATGTACAAAACGGGGTGCCGACTTGTTGGTTAAGTGTCTGACTTCAGCTCAGGTCATGATCTCACAGTCCGTGAGTTTGAGCCCCATATCGGGCTCTGTGCTGACAACTCAGAGCCTGGAGCCTGCTTTGGATTCTGTGTCTCCCTCTCTGTCTGCCCCTTCCCCACTCATGCTCTGCCTCTGTCTGTCTCTCTCAATAAATAAATAAATAAATATTAAAATAATTTAAAAATATATGTACAAAACAATCTTACTGAAAGGAAGAGATATTATTGAACCTAACTAACTTTAGAAATGAATGGAGTCTGTAAACCTAATAGGAAAAGGAAGTTTACATAAACACTGTACTCTAGTTGATAAACTTGTTTTCCACAGGGGTATGGGTTAACAATTCTGATACTGCTACAATACATGTATACTGGAATTGAACAAATAAGTAAATGTATGGTGGGTGGTGGGAGCCATTTTTTTCATTATATGAGAGGGAATTACAGATAAGCAAGGGGAGGAAGCCAAAATGATCCATGATCCATGTGGTGATGGATTGGAGTTGGAGACATCAATGTGTACTCCTGTTTACCTTAATATAGGTTACATGGTTCCATATAGAAATATTTAAATATATGTGTATATAAAATAGTTAGTATACTCATTTATATTCCCTTGCTTTTTCAACTGAGAAGGCCTAGAAATAACAATACTACACTAGCAATGAACACACCTAGTGCCCGGATCTGAATTCCCAATTCCATTCTCGAAAGAAGGAGCCAGCAATCATTGGAAAATAAACACTCAACAGGATAAATGGAAAGACTAACATGACAAGGAATGACATATCAATAAGGAAGACCCTAAGTAAATAAATAAGCCATGTCTAAAACGAAAAGGCCAAAAACTAACAGCAATGTTATTTTTCCAAACTTCATTTATTAATTGTTTAGAACTGGGGATGCGTTTTATTATGTATTAAATTATAAAATATTCACTTAATGAATATGTTTTATTACTACTCTGTGCAAAGCACTGTATTATAGAGACAAAACTATGAATGTGGGAGGTAAATTAGAATGAAATCAAGGCCCCTTCTTAGGGTTTGGCTTAATAAATAGGAAAGCCACATAATGAGTTGGGGAAGACTAGGAGAAACATGTGAGATGGGAAAAAGATAGGAAATTAATAATTTCATTTTATCCAGGATACATTTGAGATATTTATCATTCTAATGGTGTTATCAGCAAGCAGTAGAATATAAACCTAATGTTTTAAAATGTCATCAGAGATAAAAATTAAAAAGCATTAAGACAATCATTGTTAAAGTCATGGAACTAAATAAGATCACTTAGGAGAAAAATGTGGAGAAAGAAGACAATGAGGCCTACATTACAATCTTGTGACACTACAAGACTTAGAGGCCAACCAAGATCTAGAGACCAAAGAGAAGAGGATCGAGCCAAGAAGATTCAAAAGAAGTATCCACTGATTCTACCATTGTTGAACTCATAGACACACAGAGTAGAATGGTGGTTACCAGGGGGTAGAAGTGGGGAAAATGGGGAGGAGATGTTGGTCAAGGGGTACAAAATTTCAGTTATGCAAGATAAATAAGTTCTGGAGATCTAATGTACCAATGGTGACTAGTTAATATTACTTATATTGTATACTTGAAATTTGCTAAAAGGGTAGATCTTAAGAACTCTCATCACACACACACCCAAAAAAGTAACTATATGAGGTAATGGATATGTTAACTAGCTTGATTCTGGTGATTATCTCACAATGTAGACTGGCCCTCTCCCTAACCTTCCACCCCTGTTAGACTGTAGCCTAACACTACATCACAATGCCTACATCATTCACCTCACTTCATCTCACTATGTAGGAAATTTGTCATCTCACATCATAACAAGAAAGGTGAGTGTATAGTACAAGATATTTTGAGAGAGAGAGACCGTATTCACACAATTTTTATTAGAATCTATTGCTACAATTGTTCTATTATATTATTAGTTGTTGTTAATCTTACTGTGCCTAATTTATAAATCAAACTTTATCATAGGTATGTATGTGTAGGAAAACACAGTATATATAGGGTTCAGTGCTATCTGCAGTGTCAGTCATCAGCTGGAGGTCTTGGACAATATTCCCCATGGAAATGGAAAAGGGGAGACTACTGTATACATACATCACAACATCAAGTTGCATACCTAAAATTTGTAAAATTTTTATTTGTCAATTACACGCAATAAAACTAAATTAAATTAAATTAAATTAAATTAAAAATTGTTTTTAGGGGTACCTGAGTAGCTCAGTCAGTTAAGAAGCTGACTCTTGATTTCAGCTTGGGTCATGATCTCATGGTTCCTGGGATGGAGCCCTGCATTGGGCTTTGCACTCACAGCATGGAGCCTGCTTGGGATTCTTTCTCTCCCCCTATCTCACTGTCCTTCCCTTGCTCATGCTCTCTCTCTCTCTCTCTCTCTCTCTCTCTTTCTCTCAATAAATAAATAAATAATAAAAACATTTTTTTAAGTTTTTTTAAAGGAGTACCCAGTGACAGAATACCAGGAGTATACAATACCATGAAAGCCAAGAGGAAGGATAAATCATGTGGAATGATAGTGAGAAGCCACATAAGATGAGACGAGAGAAATGTCCACAGAGGGGCACCTGGGTAGTTGAGCATCCAACTCTTGATTTCAGTTTAGATCATGATCCAGGGCTGTGGGATAGAGCCCCATTTTGAGTTCTGTGCTGAGCATGGAGTCTGCTTAAGAGTCTCTCTCTCTCTCTCTCTCTCTCTCTCTCTGCCCCTCTCCCCCACTTGCTCTCTCTCTAAAAGAAAAAAAATTAGTGTAAAAAATGAATTGTTAAAAAAGAAATGTCCACAGAACTTAGTTATATAGAGGTTTTTGGTGACTTTGACAGGAACAGTTTCAGTGAAATAATGAAGATGGAAACCAAATAGTATGTACTCCTCAACTATTTATGTTTGAAATTTCAAAAAAATCACAGGGTCTTTCACTGACATAAAATCATTCATTCATTTATTCATTCTTTCATCTATCCACCCTATGCCAAGCACTGGAGCCAGAGCTAGGGATTCACTGATAAACAAAGCTTCTTTCTCTAGGCACTCCCAGGCTGATAGTAATGATCACAGGTATACATATAATTGCAATAAGATGTAGTGGCAACAGAAAGGAAGGACTAATTATTTTAACTTGGGTCATCAAGGCTGGTTGAGACTTGATTTTGAAGTATTTTGGAGACCTCCAAAGGCATACCAAGTAGGCATTTCAATTTATGGGTCTGAAGGTCCAAAGAGATATCTGGGTTGAATATATTAATCTGCCTACAGCTAGTATTTGTGTGGAGGAGATGGCCTAGTGAAAGAGTAGACATCAAGAAGAGTAGCAGGCATAGTGGAAAAGCTTTGAAGATGTGAGACATTTAGGACAATGCAGAGGGCTTTGAGCCTGAAAAGGAAGAGGGGTCATTAATTCCTATGCTGCTAAGAAGTTAAGTCAAATTAAGATGTAAAAATATTGAGTGGGTTGACCAAATGGAGATCATGATGAGAATTGAAAGCATCCCTTACTTGCCGGCATGAAATCCCCTACCCTACTACCTCTTCCCCAATCTTCTCATACCATCCTTCACATAAATTAAGAGCCACATTTTGAGCCTCTACTGAAACCTAAAAATTAAAGAAGCACTTTCTGATTGTCAGGCTACACGTTTTTTTAAATTCCTGCAAGACTAAAAACAGAGTCGTTTTTGTGAATAAAAGATAAGGTAGAATGAAAAAATCAGCTATGCTTGAAAAATCAAAGAAGTGTTTGCATATATCTAACTCAGTTTTAGGGCTTCTCTGAGTCCATGGCCTTTGATACATAGCAGGCAGTGAATAAATGAAATGGATTAGATGAAAAATCTCTCCTCTGTCACTTACTAAATGAGGAAACTAATCTAAACATTTGCTGAAAATTTTAAGAATCTATAATAATTAGGACATTAGACAAGTTACCTGTTGACTACAAAGGTGAATAGGAAATGACTTCAACAATCTAGAACCTGTGTAATTAATCATCGTCTTAAAGAACATCAGTCTCCCCACACCACCCCCCTCTTAGCCTACCGACATACTCAAGATTTCCCCACTTAAAGAAGAAATACTTGAACTTTTCTTCACCTCTTCTCTCCTGCCTCCTTCTCCTTCCTTTGAGAAAGCTACAACGAGAGGTCTCAGTGTAATTCCAAATAAACATCATTTTTCCTGAGCTTGCAACCTAGTCTCTGCTATCACTTTCCATACTATAATAGCCCCTTCCCTTACCCCATCCTTAAATAATAACTTTTATTTTTATTTCAATGAGAAAACTAAAGCAATCAGAAGAGATCTTCCACATGCCCCCTCTACCAAATCTGTCCATAAGGCCACCCCTCCAGCTGTATACAGGATCTTGTTGCTTCTTATCTGATCAAAGACTCTTTTCTTACAACTGTCCCCTCTCTTTTTTCCAACTTTTTTACTTCCTACTGGATAATTCTCATCAATATGAAAATATCCTACAATATCTCTCCTCTTTAAAAAGAAATCTGGGGGCGCCTGGGTGGCGCAGTCGGTTAAGCGTCAGACTTCAGCCAGGTCACGATCTCGCGGTCCGTGAGTTCGAGCCCCGCGTCAGGCTCTGAGGTGATGGCTCAGAGCCTGGAGCCTGTTTCCGATTCTGTGTCTCCCTCTTTCTCTGCCCCTCCCCCGTTCATGCTCTGTCTCTCTCTGTCCCAAAAAATAAAAATAAACGTTGAAAAAAAAAATTTAAAAAGAAATCTGTCTCCCCACTGTTACTGCTTCATTTCTCTATATCCCTTTATGGCAAAAATTCTTCAAAAAGTGATTTCTACTCACTGTCTTCCTTCTTTTCCTTCCATTATCTCTGGAACCCACTCTAATAAGGCCTCTGTTCCCACCCCATCACCAAAACTGCTATTGTCAAAGCGTGATGCTTGATTTTATGTGTCAGCATAGCTGAACCATGGTGCCCAAATGTTTGGTCAAACATTATTCTGGATGTTTCTGTGAGAGTGTTTTTGGATGAGATTAACATTTAATACTGTGGACTTTGAGGAAAGCAGATTGCCTCTATAACATGAGGGGCCTCATCTAATCAAACAGACCTACCTCCCCTGAGGAAAAAAGAATATTCCAGCAGATGGACTTCAGTCTTGATCCACAGCATCAGCTCTTCTCTGGGTCTCCAACCTACAGACTCATCCTGAAGATTTGTACTACCCAGCCTCCATAATTGTCTAAGCCAATTCCTTGAAATAAATCTCTTTCTATAGATATATGCACATCCCACATGCCATTGGTTCTGGTCCTCTGGAAAGCCCTAACACAACACACAAGGTCATGAGGGACCTTCACCAAATCCAATGATGAATTCTCAGCACTCTTCTTACAACTTTTACCAACATTTGACACAAATGAATCACATCCTCTTTCTTCGAAAATGTGTTGTGCTTCTGCTGTAAGGTATACTCGAAAGTTGCAATGAGAGGAGATCCAAAAAAGTTTTCATCTCCAGGAAAGAAAGTTTTGGGTTTGTTTTTGTTTTTTGGTTTGTTTGTTTGTTTGTTTTTTGCATCTACAGGAGGTGATGAATATTAACTAAAGTTACTTTGGTGGTCATTTAGCAATATATGTAAGTCATTATACCTTAAATGTGTACAGTGCTATATGCCAATTATGTCCCAATGAAACTGAAAGGAAAAAAATGTTCTGTCCGTGTTTTCAGGTATTAGTCTCCCATAGTTTTCCTCTGGGTCATGGGCCACACCTAAGTCTCTTTGTGGGATCTTTCTCATCAGCCCCAGAGCTCAGGCTCAGACCTCTTCTCTACGTTACCTACACTTTTCTTTATAACACTAGAATCCAGTGCTGGTTCTTCCCCCACCACTGCAATTGGAAAAAAAGAGCAGGGGGAAATAAAACATTATACCACAAGGACAAATGTCATCAGTACCTATAAACTCAATTCTAAGGGCTGCAGAGGAACTTGAGATGAGAGGCCTACAGAATTCTAGAAGAAAACTCTGGCAGATGGGATTTCAAGTGTGGGGTGGTCACCCACTCAAATCATTTCAATTAACATCCCATCCTGTCCCAGGAAAAAAAAAGAAAGATTTGTTCAGCAACTGAGACATGGAAACAACTCGTAGGTTAATGTCTAACAGATTCATTGATTCTCTTACTTTCCTTTAAAGTATCATCATTCCTGGGACACCTGGGTGGCTCAGTCAGTTAAGTGTCCAACTTCAGCTCAGGTAATGATCTCATGGTTCATGGGTTCGTGCCCAGTGTCAGGCTCTGTGCTGACTGCTCAGAGCCTAGAGACTGCTTCCAATTCTGTGTCTCCCTCTCTCTCTGCCCCTCCCCCACTTGTGCTCTCTCTGTCTCTCAAATAAATAAACATTAAAATAAATAAATACATAAATACATAAATAATCATCATTCTTGAGCTAACAATCATATATTGATGTCCAGAAATCATTTTAAAAACCAGCATATGCACAGGTCTTAAACACATCTAAGGCCACCCTTCCCAGAGAAAAGTGAAAGCAGTCTCCCTTGGGATCTCTCTTTCCCTCATTCAAACACCTTCCAAAAAGGGTCTTTCATGGAATGTGGTGATCCTTTCTTTCAGCTGTTCTGTGAATAGGCCCAAGCATAGTAAGCCATGGGAGGAAAGCAAAAGGAGGCAGAAATGTTTGGCATTTTCCCTGGGGAAGTCCTACTTGTCCAAAAGAGTGAGTGACTTTTGACCAATGGGTGCTTCAATAGCGTTCTTTCATGGAGTCTCAAACAGAAAAAAAAAAAAAAAGAAAAGAAAAGAAAAGAAAGAAAGAAATTCTGTTCAGGGGCACCCGGGTGGTTCAGTCAATTGAGTATCTGACTTCAGCTCAGGTCATAATCTCACAGTTCGTGAGTTCAAGCCCCACATCAGGCTCTGCACTGACAGCTCAGAGCCTGGAGCCTGCTCCGGATTTCCCTTTCTCTCTTCCCCTCCACTGTTCTCTCTCTCTCTCTCTCTCAAAAATAAATAAACTTTAAAAAAATGTTTTTTTTAATTCTATTCATAAGATTTTTCTCTGGAGCTTTAGAGACAGGCAGCTGGAATTCCTAGCAGTTTGAGTCTCTTAAGATTAGAAACTAATTTAGATTAGTCTAATTTAGATTAGATCTACATGAGAAGAGAATAGAATGTGAACAGGAACACCAAAGCTAGACTAATCATCACTAGTGTTAGCAAAGCCTTTCACTGGTACAACATCCACCAAACACCCCCTATCAATCTCCATTCCATACTTCTATCTGTACTGTACCAGTGGTGTGCTGGAGCTGGCTCATAGTGACTCATGAGAGCCAACCATTAAAATATTCCAGAATTTGTGATCTTATTGTTAAGCCCAGCCATCATTTAAAAAGTAAGTTATATATTGGGGGATCCTGGGTGGCTCAGTCATTAAAGCACCCAACTCTTGGTTTTGGTTCAGGTTATGACTCACAGTTCATGGGATTGAGCCCCATGTTGGGCTCCAAGCTGACAGCACAGAGCCTACTTGGGATTATCGCTCTCTCTGCCCCTTCCCCCACTTGCTCACTCTCTATCTCTCTCTGTCAAAACAAATAAACATTTTTTAAAAAGTAAGTTATATAAACTTGAAGTTAAAAGCAAAGGTAGGGGTGCCTGGGTGCCTCAGTCAGTTGAGCGTCGGACTTCGGCTCAGGTCATGATCTCACAGTCTGTGAGTTCAAGCCCCGCATTGGGCTCTGTGCTAGAAGCTCGGAGCCTGGAGCCTGCTTCTGATTCTGTTTCCCTCCCTCTCTGCCCCTCCCCTGCTCATGCTCTGTCTCTGTCTCTCTCTGTCAAAAATAAATAAACATTGAAAAAAAAATTTTTTTAAAGCAAAGGTAATAAATGCTCAAAACCCATTACTTCCTAATTATTTTACTGCATTTTATTCACATCATGATTTACTTTTATTGTATCTGTATGGCAAAAGTGCTACTTAATGGTGCTCTGCTATGCATGTTTTCCTGACTCATTGTTCACTGACTTCACATTAGTACCTTGAAATTGGCCATGAAATTAGCCATGCTGGGTATATTTACACCATGGAAATTGGCCAACACTGGGAATTATGTCTTTTTATGCAAGGTTGAGGGGAGCTAGTTGTTGAACTTTAACCACACTCCCCCAACCCCATTTTTCCACATCTTTTTTTTAAGGTTTGTTTGTTTGTTTGTTTGTTTTGAGAGAGAGAGAGTGCGAGCAGGGGTGGGGCAGGGAGAGAGGGAGAAACAGAATCCAAAGCAGGCTCCAGGCTCCGTGCTGTCAACACAAAGCCCCACACAGGTCTTCAACTCACGAAATGTGAAATGTGAGATCATGACCTGAGCCAAAGTCGGACACTTAACCAACTGAGCCACCCAGGTGCTCCAACACATCCCTTTATTATAAACATGGAGTCACTCCTTTGGGCCTCAGTTTAAGCCCTCCCTCCTCCATGAAACCTTCCCTGATCACCCCCAGCCTACTATCATTCCCCACACTAAACTCCCATTGCATTGTATGCCTATAAGCCTCAACTAGCCCTTGGTTAATAGTGCAAGGGAATAAAACAAACCTTTTCCCATGGCTATATACTTTTCTTCTACCTTGTAGATTGTGTGCTCTTTAACAGCATAAGCTGAGCACCTGGTAGGTATTCAACAAATGCTGAATGGAGATCTGTATATGGAACTCCCTAGATAACATGACCATGTCCCTTTTCCCAAGAAGCTTGCATCCAAAGGATGGATACTGACCAATTTAAATGCAAAAGTTTCTTTTTGTTGATGATTTAAATATTACCAATTTGAAATGCAGTTGTCCCCAAACACATATAAACTCACTCTGATGCTCCCTCCTAGGGGGGTAAGTTAGGCCAAGTGTTTCTTTTTTTTTCCCCCCAAAGTGATTCTTAGTTTAGAACTCCATGGAGATACACTTCAAGTTGACTTCTAAAATGTGGAGGGGAAAGAAAGACTCTGGAAAGGAGTTAGTCTAATCCAGCCTAGTACCCCACTCCCACCCAGCTAAGCAGACTTTCAAAACGTGCTGGAACTCTTGAGCCATAGAATTCTCTCAGGAGCCAGCTGGGGGTGGTGCACAGGCTGGCTCCACACACCTTGCAGAAGAGCAGCTGGCAGAGGAAGAGGCACAGGAGGAGAGCTGGCTACAGGAGGGGAAAACAACTCCCTAGGAAGAAAAGTGTCTCCAACCACAAGTGACATTTGGCATTTGCAAAGGAAGCAGCCACAGACAGGAGATCACAGCTGGTTTGACTTACAAATAACAAATCCAATCCTGTTTCTTGCAGCTTGTCTTCTATCTGTAAACACAGACGAAGCTATCCACAGATGCAGGTTCAAATTACCCTAGTGTTCCAGAGCTCAGCGTGGGGGTTTTGGGGTGGGCCTCAGAAGAGTTAATGGACAGAGTGAGAGAAAGGAAGATGCCTCTCTGTTCTCATCACCTCCCACCCCTGCAAACTGTAGGGTAATGCATTGCGAGGACAGAATAGTAGTGATGAAGGAAGACTCAGGTGGGGGTGATGGTTGATGGTTGGGGAATGGGAGCCTGAATCTGATCAAGAGAGTAAGAAAGAGCATCTGGAGTAGGGAGCTTCCCTCTCCCAGAACAATAGGTGAAAAAGAATGCTGGTGAGTCGCTCTGGCCCCAACAGGGTCTGCTCTGTACCGTGGAGACACTTGCTTTGACAGCTTCTTGAGAGGCTGGCTCCTGCCCAAATGCATCCTGTAAATCCACTTGCTGCATTGGTTTGGCTCTTCCTTTCTTTTTTCTTTTCTTTTTTTGGTGGGGTGCAAAGGATAAGCCTGACGTTTAGACAATATGATCCATTCTAGATAGGAGAAGTGAATCACAAGAGTGAGTGCCATGGTGGCCAGAATTTGTTTCCTAAAATTACTGAGCAGTCCAAAATGGACTCCCCATCCTTGCTTCTAGAGAGAAGATACACACTTTTGCTAAGTTCTTCTCATAAGACAGTTGAATTGGAGGCTGCACATGTCCAGCTTCAGAGAGCGGAACTCTCTCCACCTTCCTTTTTCCCACTGATCCCATAAATATCAAGACCAAGTGTGCAATTCCACAGACTTTCCTTTTTTTTTTTTTTTTTTTTTTTGAGAGAGAGAGAGAAGGCGAAGGGCAAAAGGAGAGGGAGATTAAGAATCTTAAGCAGTCTCCGTGCCCAGCACAGAGCCAGACTCAGGGCTGATCTTATAACCGTGAGATCATGACCTGAGCTGAAATCCAGAGTTAGACACTTAACCGACTGAGCCACCCAAGTGCCCTAATTTATTAGACTTCTAATAAATTGTATCACTTCCCTGGAAATTCACTTTGGGGGATCCTGGATTCTTAGTGTGGAACCTGGGAAATTTTTAGTCTCCTGAAGGGTATAAGCAAATCTCCTGCACAAGGTCAGTCTTGGCTTACCCCTGTGCTTCCCTAGGCTGGAACAGAACCTTTCTTATTGCATGTGTTTCTTTTCCAGGTCTCTACAGGTTGCTTTGTTATTTCCCACACACTCCCAAGGCCATGAGCTGGCCTTGTGAATGCTCTAAAAGTCTTGTAACTCTGAGGGAAGCTGGGCTGGAGCCCAGGGACCCTCCCGTGTTGTCTGGAGCACCATCTGGTTGGGAGGTTTATCGCCCACTGTTATCTCTGCGTTCCTCAATGCAGCTTAAAGCTATTAATTCCTTATCTTGTCATCACAGGCTAAATGAAAGCATCCTCCACTAGGCTTCCTCCCTTTGGAGCAAAAATCTTTTACCTCTTGCTCACCCCCACGTAGTTGGCCTCTGTATGTTTCCAAGAACTCCTTTTCTAGCTTCCTGTGAAGTACTTTGGTCTGAAGAACCCCGGGGGAGTCTGCCTGGGAGACAGAAAGGTCTGAAGAAAATGAAGTGGCTTGCTCCCTCTGTGTGATGTGTTTGAGGCCCCTTGGATGAACCTGTCAGCTCCAGAATGAATATCCTGGGGGCCACCTGGAGGCCTAGGAATCTTCCATTCTGAAATCAATGTTGTGGCAAGATTTTTCAGGAACCCCCTTCTTAAACTGCAAAGAGGTTCTGAGGAGCAAGTCCTACCGAGGCAGGAATGGAGTGTCTGTGAATGAGGACATGAGCTGGTTGGATGCTCGAGACTGGAGGAGACTGGGACAGACACCAGAAGGGAAGCTGTAGCCATGCAATGATGCTTAAAATGTAGGAGACAAAATTATCAGGCCTGGGTTACCTTCTGCTCTGGCCTCCTTCCTCAGAGAAGTCTGGGAGGTGAAAGGAGAGAGCGTGTCAGCCTCTCTGTGCTCAGATGGAAAAGGAACCCCTCCACAGGCCTGGGCTCTGCTCATCCATGTGTCATCTCCACAAAGAGAAAGAGTGTCTGTCTTCTGGCTAGTCCTTTCTAGACATGAGTACACATTTTCACCTGATCCCCTCAGCCAACTTCCCCTCTGGTCTCATTGTGCAGTGTTAGGTCACATGGCCTCTAACCTCACTGGTGAGTGCAGTGAGACTGCTGATAGGCAAGGCAGCTCTGGATCCACCCCTGGAGTAGGAGGGGTGGATTCTGTGACAGTAATTTTCCACCTGACCCAGAAGTCTGGCAGGGCAGCCATTTAATTATGCTTTTATCCTCATCACACCTCTCTCACGCAAAAGTCAGCACCGACCCCCACTGTCCTGAGGCCTCATCCTCTTTGACCTGTCAACCAATCTTGACACACGTGATGACTCCCTCCGTTTTGAAACCTTCCTCCACCTGGCTTGCAGGGCACCCCTTTCTCTTGTTCTCATCGTCTCTCACTGGTCACGTAGTCTGTTTCCTTTGCTGAATCCTCCTCATATTTCTAACCTCGAAATGATGCAGATTCCCAACACACAAACCTCAGATTTCTTTTTCCTTTATCTTCATTTGACCCCTCAGGTAAGCTCCTCTTGTGACATGGCTTTAAATACCATCTAACTGCTGTGACTCCCAAATATTTATCTCTAATGCATACCTCTCCCCCTTAATTCCAGACTTATAAATCCAGCTGCTTAATCAACATCTCCATTTGGATGTCTATAGGCATCTCAAACACTAATGACCAAAACTCCAACTATATCTTCAAAATATATTTAGAATCTAATCACATCCTACATTCCCACCACTTCCAACTCTGAGCATCTTTCCCCTAATCTACAGAGAAACCATATCATTCTCTCTCTCTCCTTTTACCCTAACCTCCTATAGCCAATTTTCCAACCAAAATGAATCTTACAAAACATGTCAGATAATGGGACTCTTTTGCTCAAAATCTTCAAAGTTCTCCTTATCTCATAGAATAAAGGCTAATAAAATTGTTACAAGTGGCCTATAAGACTCGACCTCATCAAGAAGGCTTGAATGAAGTGAAGAAGGGGATGATCTGAAAGAAGTGAGGGAGCATGCCACACTGATGTCTGGGGAAAGACATCTAGTACAAAAGCTGTGAGGAGAGAATGCACTTGGCATGTCCCAGAAATAGCTAGAATCCTGCTCTTCTCTCAGACTTCCTTTCCTACCACTCACTTATAGTGGGTTGAATACTGTTCCCCAAAATTCTTATTGACCCAGAATCTCAGAATGTGACCTTATTGGAAATAGCCTGATGTAATGAGTTAAGCATAGAAATGGGACTGTAATGGATTAGGGTGGTCCCTAAATCCAATGACTAATATCCTTAGAAGAAGAAAAGAATACTCACACAGAGACAGAGAAGGCAGCCATGTGAAAACAGGGGTGGACAGAGGTTGAGTTACATATACTGCCTAAGCCAAGGAATGCTTGGGTCCATGCTTGCTGGAAGAGATAAGGAAGGATTCCTTCCTAGAGTCTTCAGAGGGAGCACGGCCTTGATGATACCTTGATTTCAGACTTCTCACCTTCAGATCTGTGAAAGAATAAATTTCCATTGTTTTAAGCCACCAAGTTGATGACAATTTCTAATGGCAGCACTGTGAAACTCACACACTCTCCCTCCTTCATTGAGTTCCAGTTATATGGGGTTCCTCAAATGCCCCATATGGATGTGGAAGATGCCAACAGTATCATATCAAAATGGCAGAGAGATCCTGTGTGACTTTGCCCAAGTCTCTTGACCTCTCTAAGGTTCATACATTTTCCTTATGTACAAGGCATGACATTATCTAGATTTCTTTCTGAAAGCTGCAACTATTACTAATAAATGATATAGACTCAGATCCATACACTGAGGGCAATTCTCATTAGATGACCTTGGTTTTCTCCAGAGCTAGAAGACCTGCCCCAGATGTTTGCATTGGAAAAATTCTCACCCTCGTAAGGCACCTGAATGCCACAGGGAAGCTGCTGGAGCTGGACCAGTCCCTGGAACAAAATCCAGTCCACATTTGCTTAACAAAACTATTCTTTACAATCTTGTGCATGCTCTCACTATGGGTATCAAGAGCTTTTCCTAATCAACATCTCAGAATGGGAACAGTCTGGAAACGTTATGAACTACTTACATATGGAACCAGAAAATACAGCAAGCAAATCAACTCAGACACAGGATTGTTATGCAACTATATTTTCCAGGAACCAAGTCTTCTGATTGGGGACTCAGTTTTGGACATTCGTTAATGGACTCCTCCTCCAGACATGCTGTTGCTGATTGTCTCATGTATCCCAACAGCTTGTAATTACTTTGGGGCGGGGGTGCGGTGGTAAGTAATCACAGCGTTTGGAGCTTGAAGAGAGATCCTCAAACCCAACCTTTTCTTTTCACAAGCAAAGTGTCAAGGCTCAGATTGCTGGAGTTATTTGCCCAGGTACAGTGACAATGAGACTGGAAAGAGCTTGTCTCTATTCCCAGGAGCATCCCCTTACACTTCGTCCTCAAGTGTAAGCTTTCTGCACGTTCTGCAGACATTTGAGTTCATGCTGAAAAGGGTCTTCTGGTCTGTGCTTTTTGCTATGGGGCTGTTTCTTCTGCCCCATGAATGGGGAAGCTGCCTGCTTTTGCATGGAGCCACCTTATGTTTTCTAAACCACAGAAGTTAAGTTTGCAAGATTCTTTTTCCTTTTTTTTTTAAACGGCTCTTCAAAGACAGAAAACAACAACCATTTCCAATCTGATCCAAGACCACAGGATTGTTTTTAATTCCATTCATCAGTATCTCATTCACCCCAAGAGACTATGGGATGTTTCCATATTTACATAATGGGCTCATCATTTTAAGCTCCATAGGGCCCTCTCTGACATGGTGGCAATTATGTTTCCCTGCAAGCTTCCAAGTTTACTGTAAAGGCCAAAAGGGTCTCAGACACCCAGAAAACATACTTTTTATGTTTTTATAAACTCTATAAAATTGTAATTGGATCAAACTTTGCATTCAAAAGCACATTCTTCAGGAATATTTTATATGCACATAAAACATCGAGAAAATGTTAACATTATGATCTTAACCGTTTGCACATTGGAACCAGCTAAAAGTTAGGAAAATGCAATCCATCTGTTCTCTTCTTTGAAACTCGATTATTCTGAGAGCACAAAAGAGAGCCTGGGTGGGGGAGGGTGAGTTTGACACTGCCCTCTCCCAACTCCTGTTATCAGGTGACATGGGGGTGGGCAGGGGAGATGGTCGCACATGGAGGGGTGGCTGTTTTTCTGTCTCTCTCTCCAAACTAAGGTCTGGCCAATACAAGAGCCTTGGATATACTGGCATATCCTCTAAGGCTGAGCAAAGAAAGGGACAGTCATATCGGTCATATCGTTCCCATGGCCCAGACTCTGGACTCAGGTGCCTGAGGAGCTTCTGAGTCATTTCACCTGTCCTGGCTCCCAGCAGGGGCCTAATTCCCAAGGAGCACAGAGATGGGGAGCCTAGGTTTTGCTCTAGCCCTTAAGGCTTATTTGTTCAAGACTATCCATTGGGCGTTTATTAACATTCATTTCAAAGTGCTAGTGGCCTGATTAGTTCAAGCTGAGGGGCGGGTAGCAAAGGCAGGGGGAAATGAGGGAATAATATGAGCAAGATATTTGCTTTCCCAGAGAACCCTGCCGCTCAGCTCCCCTGTTTTATCTGTAAGCACAGCAAATTGGACCCCTCATTATCACATTTACAAAGTGCTTAGCACACACAGGGAGAAATAATCTGGAGAGGGAGAGTCAATATGTTAGCCAATAGGCTGGCTCCCACCAAGGGAGGCCCTTCTCCCTAAAAGAACAAAGCCCCTTTCTCCATGGTCATGCCCATACCTGATGGGAGCCGTCCACTAAATGCAAGGGCATTTCTGTTTGGAGGATGGGGTCTCCAGTGAGGAGGATCAGACAGAATGGAGAAATTGTCCTGGATAGGCCACCAGATCACATTCACCCTCTACTGAAGGAGATCCATAGTCTAAGAGATTGTTGGATGTGGGTTTGACTGTGTTGGTGGCAAAAAACACAGAAGGATTTTCTCCATCATTAACAAAACGAGAACAGTTGTTCTTACTTTTCAATATGCATAAGAGTCACCTAGAAATCTGTTAAAATACACTCTTGGGCCCCACCCCATATCTAACAGAATCTCTGAGAGTGGTATCCAAGGATCTGCATCATAACAATTGAAGATATGAATGACACATTAGGAAGGTGCTGTAGAACAAATTGTTTAATAAACATTTCACTCACTGAATAGCCTCAGGTGAGTTCTACTATGCAGAAGGTACAGGGTAAAAAGCCGTAAGGGATACTCGTGAGAGTAAGCAGCTGAAATACGGTAGAGCACCAGAGGAGAGGTAACCAAGGAACATGAAGACTGGTGGTTTGGAAGACCCCAGAGTTTACAGTTGAGTGGAGGGGTCAGAGAAATGCATGATTATGACACAGGAGTGCCACACCTGGGCAAGGCAGGGGGCATGGGAACATGTGAGAAGCTCCCAATCATCCCATCTTAGGGGACAGAAAAGGTTTTCCAGACAATATAACATCTAACCTAGGAGCTGACGAGAAGTTAGCCAAGCCAAAGGTGTCCCAGGGACCGAGAACCTAGGCAGAAAATATAACCCGTGCACAGCTCTCGAAGAGACAGGTCAGTGAATTCAGGTTTTTGAAAATGGCTCCAAATTGTTGAATCATAACATGTGAGGATGAGGGATGTAATAAATGGGGTTGTAAATATTTGTAAAGAGCCATTCTGGTTTGGATTTTATCTAAGGGAAAGTGGGAAGAGAAAACGTTGAAGTAGACCAAGATCATTCTAGCTATGGTTTGGAGAATGAGTTTGGAAGAGTAAAATTGGACACAGACCACAGAGGAGGTTGTTGTGGTGATTTCCCTCTTCAAACTCTAGTTAGATCTGTGCCCAAAGACAGTGTCACATTGCTGACCTTCATAAGACTGGGGCTGGTATTCATGAAATAACTCCTCTTAGATTCATGGGGCATGTCAACAAGTGAGTGGTTTGCCAACTGGCAGGATTGCCCTCTACTGGTCTGGAGCTTCACACACCACACAACTTGAAAGATGTGGGCAAAGACAAGACACATTCTTTCCTCCTCCCTGGTGGAGGGATTCTTGATGAGGGTGATAATAATACTGTGCACACTTAGAATAAACACCCCATTTTCCAGCTGCAAGTTGTCTCTGAGAAGTTTCCAGAGAGTACTAATCCACAGGAAGTTCCTCAGACCTGCTATGTGTCAGGGGGTTCTGTGATTATGAATAACAGGTTGACATGGATCTCCATGAAGGTTCAGACTCTTACAGTATCATCTCACTGTTGATTTAATGTACTAAGTTTGTTCCTAGGGTTTACCACTCTAGAACTGTGGAGACCCCTGCCATTATTAGCATCCAAAAATAAAAAAATTAAAAAAAAAACATTGCAGAGACTATATACCATCCCAGAATATTCTAGAGCTGACCCATCACCCCAGGTGCACACCCAAGTAACCGGGGCAATTATTTACCCTCTGCCCTTAATCACCATCTCCAGCTTGTGTCAGTGGGTACCCCACACTGCTACCCTCTGCCCGCAGCCTGGCTGAATAAACAAAAGTGTTTCCTGCTAGGAGTTAGCATGGCCAGGATGGGTTCTCTACCCCTCAGTACACTCCCCGACACACACTACTCCCTGTCCATGGTGGCTCCCCACAGCCCCAGAATGACACACACTCACCTTCTCATCTGTCTGGGAGACAAGGGGAGCAGGAGTCAGAACTCCCCTCCTCCTTCAGCCACACTGCCCAAATCTTCAGCTAATACCAGGTAGATGGTGGAGATGGGCCTTTGGGCTCTGGAGCCAGAGAGACCTGCATCCAAATCTCCCTCTCCACTTGCAGCTCTGTGACCTCAGGCAAGGCACATCTCTCTGGCCCCAGTTTCTCCAAAAATAGCATGAGGATAATCACTTTACCCACCTATTGACCTGTTATGATAACAAAATTTTTAAAAAGGGAGGTAAGTGTGGAATTCTGTAAGTCATTGATTCCTGGTAAACCTCAGCTTCCTCATCCAATAAATGGAGAAATATATCCATCTATTCTATTTCACTGGCTTGTGAAGAACAAACAGCTAATATGTGTGGAAGCACACTGTAGATGATACATATGTAATTGACATTAATCACATTCCTATCTGTATATAATGCCGTGCCATACAAAGAAAATGAGGGTCTCTAAATTATAGGAGCATTTTATTCTAAACAAAACACACAGAGTATAAATAAGCTTTAGAGTGGCAATACTAAATAGCATTTTCTAGATTTTAAAGGACTTTTCCTGTGGTGGCATAAAGTCACATAGAACTGGATCTAAATTATTATTTTACTGCTTATTATTTTATAAACTTGGGCAAGTTAGTTAATATCCCTGAGCTGAAATTTCTTTTTCTGTAACATGATTAGGATGATACCTACCTCACAGGATTATAAGCAGAGCTAAGACCAGGGGGAGGTGAGTGAGGCATTTGCCTCAGACACAAAATTTAAAGGGGTACAAAAAAGCAGAATAATCAAGATAAATAACATTTTAATGCAATATTTTTAAATAAAATTAATGCAAAGAGATCCATGATGAACAAAATAGGGTGGGTATTACTGATTTTTCCTTTTGTTTTAGTTCTAATATAGATCAGTACAGCACTGGGTGTGAGTTAACCATAAACTAAATGAGATAATATATGTAAACACCTAGAATAAGGCATGTCACATAGTAAGGGCTCTATGCCCAACATGGGGCTTGAACTTATGACCCTGAGATCAAGAGTCTCATGCTCTACTGACTGAGCCACCCAGGCACCCCTCCATGAATTTTTAATGAAGGAAGGAATAAATGAATGATGGTGATTTCATCTCTCTGAGTATAGTATAGTATAGTATAGTATGGTATTGAATAATATACTATGATATAGCACAATATAGAATAGTACAGTATAGTTCAGTATATAGATCTTTTAAATAAAGTTAAAAATTATGGTAAAGGGCATGAAGGAAAACAGCAGGACTTATAAGAAAGGGCTCCTAAAAGGAGTTTCATAAAGTTAGTGAATAGGTTTTCTGGAGATTACATATCATGGGAATTTTTTCATTCCTTGAAAGTCTGGAAGAACTCACCCTTCAGAAGTAATCAGCTGATTTACACGTCCATCAGCCCCTTCCATGCATGCCCATATCTCTAAATATTGTAATTTTTAATCATTACCAACTGGAGAGGCAAAAATAATGGTAGTTACAATTTTTTTCATTTTATTCAACAATATTATCCAACAAAAACCAAATGCCACCCTCATACTACATGTTGGAGACAAAATGATCATCAAAATTGACCTGGTACCTGCCTTTATGGATCATACAGTCCGGTGGTCTTTTCAAAGAGTTGTAACATTTTCTTCAGAAGTTTCTTCACTATTCATTGCATTTTGTTTCATGGGAAAGCATTTACATTTTACATACATATGCATATGACACTCGTGCATATCAGAACTGTGTCCTCACTTTGATCTGTTGCCACTGAATCTTAGATAATTTTACACAATTAGGAAAATAATATATATGCCATTTTTCCTTGATACCTTTTCCTGGCCCCCTCCTCGCCTTCTCTGCATCTCACACCCCATTCCCCATTCCCCATGCCCCACATAAGCTGCGTTTAAAAATTTATGGGAGTTGGGGCACCAGGGTGGCTCAGTGCATTAAGCACCCAACTGTTGATCTCAATTCCAATGTTGATCTCAAGGGCATGAGTTCAAGCCCCATGTTGGGCTCCATGCTGGGCGTGAAGCCTACTGAAAAAAATGTATGGGTGTTTTTCTGTACTTTTCTTCACAGTCAGATAATCCTACATACACACTCACACATGCACACTGTGCACGAGCATGCTCACAAGCACATTCATATTCACAAGACTTTTTTCTAGCATCATTTGCTCTATTGCAGTTTTCTGCCTCTTGCACTATTCACTCAAACATTTCCTTAGAGAAATAATTCCAAGTCATTTGATGTGACTCTAATTTTTTTTATGGTTGCACAATATTTCATTGTATGGCTGTATCGTTATTTATTCAGTCACATCCCTATCGACAAGAAATTCCCTTTTTTTTCCAGTTCTTGGCCACTGCAAACAATACTGCAATTAGCAAACATATATGCCTTCATGAATTGTGTACATTTGTTTTTATGCAGTAAATTCCTGGAAGTGTAATGCTCATTCTCAAAGGGTGTGTGATAGTTTAAATTTTGATAGATTGTCCCAGTTACTTTCCAAATATAACACTTTACATTTTCATAAGTATAAGTGTCATACACACACACCTGAAAAAAATGAGTTTAAGAGTTCCTTGCCTAATAGGTGTAAACTGGTACTTTATTGTTTTACTTTGCATTTTCCTGATTACTGATGAATTTGAGCATCTTTTCATATAGTCTTTTACTGCTCATTCTATAAAGTGTCTTTCCAAACACACTGCTTAGTTTTCTGATGATTGGTATGTCTTTCAACAATTTGTTAGAGCTGTTTGTATATTATAGAAATTGACTCTTTGACATCTGCATTACAAATATTTTCCCGGGTCTATTATTAATCTATAGACTTTGTATATGGAAACGTTTTCTATCCAAAAACTTTACATTTTTACATAGCTAAGTAAGTCTTTTCTTTTATTACTTCTGGGTTTCCAATCTTGGTTGGTAGAATCTCTCTAACTCTACATTTTCTTGCAGCTCTATTTTTTTTACAATTGTCTTTAATCCATCTGGAATTTATTTTTGTTTTTGATATAAGAATGGAATCTATTTTTTTTCTTCCAGATGGATATGCAGTTATGTCAGCATCATTTATGAAAGAGTACATTATTCTTCCTCTGAATTGAACTACCTCACTTGTCTTACGTTAAATTCCTATGTTGTCCAACAAATTCTGCACTGTTAATTCTGTTCCACTGACCTACTTGTCCATTCTTATATAAATGCCATATTGATTTTATTATAAAAGCTTTTTTGTATATATTGTATAGGAGGCAAGTCATGCCTCATTGTTCTCCTTCCTCATAATAATCTTAGTTATTCTTAAGCATTTTACCATATGGAATTTAAGGTATTTGCATCCAGTTCTAAGAAAAACCCCACTAAGAATTTAAATTGAAATGGCTATTTTTATATATCAATTTGGGAGATTTATTATTTTTATTATATTACCCATCCAAAAACATAAGGTGTCTCTCCATTTATTCAGATCTTATGTCTTTTAGTAAGATATCTCAGGTCTCTTTATATAGATTCTGTGTCTTTACTATTAAATAATTTTGCCACTTTTTTTTTTAATTTTTTTTCCAACGTTTATTTATTTTTGGGACAGAGAGAGACAGAGCATGAATGGGGGAGGAGCAGAGAGAGAGGGAGACACAGAATCGGAAACAGGCTCCAGGCTCTGAGCCATCAGCCCAGAGCCCGACTTGGGGCTCGAACTCACGGACCGCGAGATCGTGACCTGGCTGAAGTCGGACGCTCAACTGACTGCGCCACCCAGGCGCCCCAATAATTTTGCCACTTTTAATGTCATTTTAAATGATGTAATTTTTCCATTTCCATTACTTGTCAGAGTAGGGAAAATTTCTTGTTTTTTTATATAGTTATCTTGCATCCAAATTTATTTATTAAATCCAGTAAGTTTTTCCCCATGATTCCTCAGATTGTCTTGGTATAATCTTATTAGTAGCAAGAAGAGGTGATTTCACCTATTCTTCCAATATTTATGCCCATTATTTCATTTTCATACCTTACTACATTTGCTAACACCTTCAAAATGACATTAAATAATAATGGTGATTGTAGGCATCCTTCTCTCCAGTTTTTTACTGTAACTGAAATTGTCTTAGTGCCTTTCACTTTAGGGTAATATTTGCTGTTGGTTTTTAGTCATTTTCATATTCCAGAGTTTTCTTCTTTCTATTTATATTAACATAAGAAACTTAAATACTGAGAACAAACTGAAGGTTGCTGTGGTGGGGTGGTCAGGGGGGTGGGTTAAATGGGTGGTGGGCATTAAGGAGGGCACTTTTCGAGATGAGCACTGAGTGTCATATGTAAGAGATGAATCACTAGGTTCTACTCCTGAAGCTAAGACTACACTGTACGTTAACTAACTTGAATATAAATTAAAAAAAAAAAAAGAAAAGAATGACTGATAAATTTAATTCAATGCCTTTCTGGCATTATTATGTTCAGATGGTTTTTCTCTAATTCACTGGTGAGATTCTTTGGTCTTCTGCTTTTTTTGTTGGTTTTACATTTCAGTAATTCTCCATTTTTTGTTTCTAGATAGTAATTTTTTTATACGTCCTCTCTGATTCTGGTGTTATCTAGGACTGTGGTTCTTATTTCTAAGTAGTTATGATTTGTTAGTCCCCTTTTTATGCTTATTTCTAATTTCATTGCTTCATGATAATGAATATGTCCTATAAAAGCTCTACTTTTTTCATTTTGGTCATTTTTTATGAAGGTTTTGCCACATAGCTGGTGCTGTAATTGAGTCTTCAAATGGCTGTTTCATTGTTCTATCAAGCCAGCTGCTTCCAGATGATGGAGAACATGCTCAGACCAATGAATTCCATGTGCATGAGCCCATTGCCACACTTCATTTGCTATGAATTGAGTTCCTTGATCAGAAGCAATGCTGTGTGGAATACCATGACAGTGGATAAAGCATTCTGTAAGTCCATGGATGATAAAGTTGGCAGAAGCATTTTATGCAGGGAAAGAAAATTCATATCCAGAGCAAGTGTGTACTCCAATAAGAATAAAATGCTGCCCTTCCATGATGGAAGCAGTCCAATGTAATCAACCTGCCCAGGTAGGAGCTGATCACTCCAGGGAATAGTGTCATAGTAGGGACTTGGTTTTGGTCTCTGCTGCTGGCATATTGGGCACTCAGCAGTTCCATAGTCAGGTCAGTCTAGTGAATACGAGTCTATGTTGCTGAGTATATGCATAACCTCTATCACTCCCACCAAGGCCACATAATTCATGAACCCATTAGGTGATGATAGGGGGAGCTGGGAAAAAACTGACTGGTATCCACTTAATTGTTAAAACTCTCCTCTACTAAGGTCACCCTCTGGTAAACAGTCACATGAGACATAAATATATTCAAGTTTTTTGCCCATTTAGGTAGGTATATTCACATACCTATTCCCCAAATTTCCTCGCCACCAATTTCCCAATCATGTTCCTTTCAAGTCCCAGACCATTCAGCCAAACCAGTAGCCACAGCCGATGAATTGGTATGTAATTACACATCTGGCCATTTCTTCTTCAATGCAAAGTGTACAACCAGTGCACTACTCAAAGTTCTGTCCACTGGGAGGATCTCCCTTCACCATGGTGCTTCAGAAATGTCCCACAAAGGGGCTGTCCACTTTAGGGTAAAGTCTGCTTATCATGCAGAATCACCCATAAAAATGTTCTGAGCCTTCTCTTTGTCAATTAAGTAGGAACTTCCCTATGAGGTGATAAGTGAAGGCTGGGAGAGACAAGGCAGTTTCGCAGTAGTGCAGGCCATGGGCATTTGAGTGGGCCATTCACTTCAGGACCAGCTTGGGCCCAATCATGTATATACAATCTTCACTTGATGATGGAGTGTTGTGCATGCCTAAATTTATAGCATGGCGGGTCAGATAACACCAAGTTTATGATTGGCAGCTTAGGTCATATGGTAACTCAGTAGCTCATAGATCAGTGTTCAGTCTCTATAAAATCCCAGATAGCAAGCCAAGAGCTCTTTCTCAAAAGAAAGATGGTGGGCCTTTGTTTAAAAAAATCCTAAAAATCTGTGCTGTGATTCACCTATGGAGAGCTCTCAATGGCTCCAAACAGCATCCCTATCTGCCACTGACAGTTCAAGCACAACTGGATCTGTTGGATCATCTGTCTGCACCAGCAAAGCAGCTTGCATGGCAGCCTGGATCTATTGCAGAGCCTTTTCTTGTTCTGGGCCTCACTCAAAACCAGAAGCTTTTCAGGTCACTTGGTAAGTGGGCCAGAGTAACACACCCAAATGAGAAACATGTCTCCAAAATCCAAAGATGCTTACTAAGAACTGTGCCTCTTATGGCTGCAGGAGGGGCCAGATGCAACAATTTATCCTTCACCATAGAAAAGATGTTTTAACATGCCCCACACCACTGAATCCCTAGATATTTCACTGAGGTAGAAGTCTTCTGAATTTTTGTCAGATTTATTTTCTACTCTTTGACACACAAATATCTTACCAATAAATACAGAGTAGTTGCTACTTATTCACTAGTTCCAATCAGCATGTTATCAATGTAATGGACCAGTATGATGTCTTGTGGAAGAGAAAGGCAAATTATGACATGATGCTGGAGAATTGATACACCCCTCAGGAAGGTGTATCACTGGCCTTGGCAGCTGAAAGCAAACTGCTCCTGGTGGTCTATGTTATCAGGTATAGAGGAAAAAGAATTTGCCATATCAATAGCTGCATACCAGGTACCAGGACATGTGGTTCATTTGCTAGAGAAATGAAACCACATCTGGTACAGCAGCTGCAACTGGAGTCACCACCTGGTTAAGCTTATGATATTCCACTGTCATTCTCTAAGACCCAGACCAAATAAGTGAGTTGAATGAGGATGTGATAGGGTAACCATCCCTGCAACTTTCAAGTCCTTGATGGTGGCACTAATTTCTGCAATCCTTCCACGAATGTGATATTGCATTTGCTTTACTATTTTCCTAGGTAGAGGCAGTTCTATAGCTTCCACTTGATGTTTTTACCATAATGGCCCTCACTTCATATGTCAGGGAACCAGTGAGGGATTCTACCAGCTGCCGATTATGTCTGTTCTATTCATGGTTCTGGAACTGGGGAAATAACCACAATGGGTTCAGGGACCCATTGGACCCACAGTGAGGTCGACCTGAGCTAAAACTCCATTGATTACCTGAACTCCATAACTCCCTACTCTGATAGGCTACCATGATGTTTTGGGTCTCTTGAAATCAGTGTTGATTCAGAGCCAGTGTCCAGTAATCCCTGAAAGTTCTGATTATTTTACTTTTCCTTAATTCACAGTTACCCTGGTAAAAGCTCATAGGTCCCATTTGGAAAAACTAAGAGAAAGATGAACAATATAAGTCTTTGACAGTGTAGCAGCATCTTTCCTCAAGGGAACCTGGCCTCCCCTCCTTCAAGGGGTTCTGGGTTTGTAAGCTGGCTTAAGTCAGAATTGATTGAGGGGCCATGACTCCATTTATACAATTCAGATTAAACCTTTGTTCACTTGACCTATAACTTGTCTGCATATACAAACCAAGTAGGAACTTAGTAGACCTCTTACATCTTCTAGTTGTACTTAGGCAATTCCATAGGTCTGGGTGTGAGTCACATTGTTCTGATTGCTGCTTTGATGCTGTTGTCTGTGATGACAGCCATGTTCACCTTGCGTTTGGTATTGCGTGCCACCACCCAGCCCCTGCATCCTGAGATTCAGTGATTCCCATTGCATTTAAGTATCTCAATTCAGTGACCATAGTTCCCACTGTAAGGTGGCCTACATAGAAGAATGATCACAGAGCTCATTAAGATTCTGGTCTCCCTTACAAATATATTTCTCACAGGGAGAAAGATGTGTCTTCTGGACCCTCCCTGTGTGGGTGAGTAGGTCTTACATGACAAGTCCACTATAACATTACAATTTCCCTAAGCCTTTGATTCCCTTCCTCTACATAAGACCAAGGGCAGGCCCAGCATTTCTAACTTGCTCATTGTGGCCACCTTTTGGTTTGTGTTTCAGCCAGCCAATCTTACAAACAGTTGGAGCCCCTTCTAATTCCCTGTTCTGCAACATTAAATGCAGAATCTGTTTGTGAGCCCATATCAATAAATTCCCCTGAACCAACATATTTTTCCTTCCACCATTATTCCACACCCTCCATATCTGTTCTCCCACATGTCTTCCAGATTTCTGTTCATTCCAATTAGGAAATTCAAGTAGTTCTTTTGGAGTGTAGTGCACCTCCTCATAGGTCATACTTTGTACCTCACCTTTAGAGACCTGCTGGGACTTGAGGTCTAGTTATAGGTTGTGAAACAAAAAAACAGTGAGGGCAACAGCATTGTCTTGAATGGCCACTGTATCAGGGAAGTCCATTACCATTTCCTCAGGCAATGCAAGCTTAATTCCCTCTACTGGGGTAGAGAGGCCACTTCTATGGGGAGTGAAGCTGCTTCCACTGATAAAGAAAACTTACTAGAGTTTACTCAATATCCCCAGCTTTATCAGGGTCTTCCCACATATTCCCATTCCAACTTTTAAGATCCCATTTCTTTCCTAACAATGCCATCACTTTAACAGTAGACAAACTGCAAAGCTAGGAGTTCCATTTTCCTTGTAATTCAGTCAGTTGCAAGATAAGATCCTGGATTTGACTTTCAGCAATTTCAGCCCTGCAGCTACAGAAGATAAATGTCTCCTTCTGGGTACATATAGAAGCTTTCAGGTCACTTATGTGGCACATGAGCTGAGCTTCAAATCTCTGAGCACATTCTTTTCTTTCCCCACTTTGTCCAGTGACAATAGGAGCAAACAACCAATCTCATTATATTCATTAGTTTAACAAAAATGTTTGGAAGTATCTTATACACAGTCATCCAGATTGTTGTTTATTGTGAGTGATTAGGAGTGGCCAATGGAGCTATTTTTTATATCTCAAAAGCCAGATCATAGCATGGACTATGCTATGCTCCCTTTACTACTAGAAATAGAATCATTAGCATCTTTAAATCTAATCAGATTGGAGAATCAAGTCCATAAACTCCAGAACCAATTCAGAAAATCCATTCTTAAAATTTTGTTCCTCTAGAACCTCTTTCATTACCAAAATCTTAGTCAAGGTTCTTCATAGAAACAAAACCTGTAAGTGTCCATAATCAGTAATCCTTTTTATTGTAAAGTATCTACAGTTTCTCAATGTCTGAGGCGTCTCTGCTTACAAAGACCAAAGGTTGCTTCATTTATAATTATTTTTTAAGACAAAAAACTAGATTAATAAAGAAAACAAAATTATTTGATGGGGATTTCTTTTGTTCGATCCAAGAAACATTTTATTATCAAAACTACTATACACGACAGAACACAAAGAACTTGATGTTGGAGAGGACACTTCTGTATTTTTAAATTGAGAACATTTTCACATGAGTGATCTAAGGCTGAGATTCTGATAAACTTGTTCTTTCTGCCTTGTACCTTTTGTGTGTCACATACTCTTCCTTATCTTTCCATCGGCTTTGCATTTCTCCATCATCTGATTTGTGTGGGGGAAAAAAGCTTATCTGTGTTTGCAATACTCATAGATAACTTGGAGATAAAGACAGATAATCTAGGATTTTAAAAATTAAAAAATCATACCAATCTGTTTGAAGAAGCTTAATGGCAAAATAAAAACTAAGCTTCAGAGAAGAGAAACTACTGATTGTGATATCTGAGAAATGAGACATATCAGATAAAACGTGTCAAAAGTTAAACTCAATAAAATAGAAGAAAGAATTATAAGGTAGCTTCTCTTTTTTTTTTCAGTTCCCTTTCTAAATATGAAAGCTTTCTTAACATACTTGACATTGTGAGAAATGCTAAAATTCCCAAAATATAACAACTGTTTTTGCAATCTTTAGGAAAACTTTTTTATAGGAAACTTTTTTTAAGCCAGAAAAAATAATTTATCCATATGATTTTTTAAAAATTAAAAGCAAACAAGAAAGTATAGCTAATTTAAAGGTCAGTAAGCTGTAAATCCATTGGTAATAAAAATGTTAAACATTGGGAAGATGATTAACCTAAAATGTGTGAATTCTTTTTTTTTTTAGTTTATTTATTTACTTTAAGAGACAAAAAGAGCCACCCAGAGAGGGACAGAGAAAGAGGAAGAGAGAGAAAGAATCCCAAGGAGGGCCCCCACTGTCAGCACAGAGCGTGACATGGGTCTCAAACTTACAAACCATGAGATAATGACCTGAGCTGAGATCAAGATTCAGATGCTCAACCAACTGAGCTACCTAGGTGCCCCTAAAGTGTGTGACTTCTGAGGAAGGAGTTAAGATGGGAAAGTAGCATGGAGACTCTGAACTTGTCTCATCTCTGAAATGCAGGTAGGTCAGCACCAAACCATTTTTCTTGGGCAAGCTGGCACCAGCCATTGCTGAGACCCTCCCCCAGAGAGTCAGCACAGGTCCAGCACAGGGGTCTCTGCAGTGTGGGATTTTGAAACACAACCCCATCTGAGATAAAACTCTGGAGTGAAGTACTGCCTTGCAGGCGGACAGCTTGGACACAGACAGGGTAGAGGTGGGGAGTGGACAGAGGCCTGAGCCAAAGGAGGGATGCTTGATCGCAGGTAAGAGTGTGAAGTTCCTGCACCAGAGACTAGGGAGCTGGGTAAAGCCATTTCCACCTCTCCCGGCATGCATGCACACACACTGATCCACCCCAGGAAGCTAAGCAGTGCCACCTAGTGGAGAATGGAGCACTGCCCAACTGAGCCTTCCAAGCACATCCCCCAGAAGATGAGCATAAGTCACTCCACCTGCTTAGTGTACAGATTATAGAAGGCTTCATAGTTCCAATTCTAGGGGAAAATGGATGTAACTTCATTCAGGTTTCATTCTGTTTGCTGGTCACTTATTTGTTCATTTTCTTTGCTTCTGTTTTTACTTAAATTGTTTTCTTTTTTCTTGATTTCTCTTCTTGCTCTTTCTTGGATACAGAAAGAGAAAAAATTTTTTTTTACTTTTTTTAAAATTTACTATTCTATTTCATTTTCTTTATTTTATTTTATTCTATTTTATTATATAAATTTTAAAAATTATTTTTAATTATTAAATTTTTTCTTAACTTTATTTCTTTCCTTTCTCTTTTTTTTTTTCTATTCTATCAAGCTTCTTTCAACAAGCACACCAAAACACACCTAGGATCTAGCTTCCTTTATTTGATTTTTTGTTTTGATTTTAATTTCTTAATTTTAATTTTATTAATTTTTTTCTTCCTCCAAAATGACAAAACAAAGGAATTCACCCAAAAGGAAAGAACAGGAAGAAATGACAGCCAGGGACTTAACCAACACAAATAAAAGTAAGATGTCTGAACTAGAACCACGATAATAAGACTACTAGCTGGGGTTGAATAAAAGCTTAGAAGACACCAGAGAAACCCTTTCTGTGGAGCTAAAAGAAATAAAATCTAGTCATACCAATATCAAAAATGCTATAACTGAGATGCAATCTTGAATAATTTCCACAACAGCAAGGATGGATGAAGCAGAGCAACAAATCAGCGATTTAGAAGATAAAATTATGGAGAATAATGAAGCAGAATAAAAGAGGGAAACAAAGGCAAAAGAGCATGATACAAGACTTAGACAACTCAGTGACTTTTTTAAAAAGGAACAACATCTGAATCATAGGAGTTCCAGAAGATGAAGAGAGAGGAAAGAGGGAAGAAGATTTACATGAGCAAATTATAACAGAAAATTTTCCTAATCTGGGGAAGGACACAAACATCAAAACCCAAGGAGCACAGAGACTCCCATTAGATTCAACAATAATTGACCATCACCAAGGCATAGCATGGTCAAATTCACAAAATACACGGACTAGGAAAGAATTATGAAAGCAGCAAGAGAAAAAAATCCTTAACCGATAAGGGAAGATAGATTAGGTTTGCAGCAGACCTATCCACAGAAATTAGGCAGGCCAGAAAGGAGTGGCAGGGTATATTCAGTGTGTTGAATCAGAAAAATATACAGCCAAGATTACTATATCCAGCAAGGTTGCTATTCAAAATGGAAGCAGAGATAGAGAGTTTCCCAGACAAACAAAAACTAAAGGAGTTTGTGACCACTAAACCAGCCTTGCAAGAAATTTTAAGGGGAACTCTTTGAGTGGAGAAAAGATAACACAAAACAAAAAAGACCAAAAGCAACAAAGACTAGAAAGGACTAGAGAACATCACCAGAAACACCAACCCTTCAGGCAACACAATGGCACTAAATTCATATCTTTCTGTATTCACTCTAAGTATCAGTGGACTAAACACTCCAATCAAAAGACATAAGGTATCAGAATGGGTAAGAAAACAAGACCCATCTATATGTAGCTTATTTTTAGAGAGACTCATTTTAGACCTAAAGACACCTGCAAATTGAAAGGGGATGGAGAGCCATCTATCATGCTAACAAGGAAACAAGGGCTTTGAATGACACACTGGACTAGATGGACTTAACAGATATATTCAGATATATTCAGAACATTTAATCCTAAAGCAGCAAAATACACATTCTTCTCCAGTATACTTGGAACATTCTCCAGAATAGATTACATAAAAATCATCCCTCAACAAGTACAAAAAGATCAAGATCATACCATGCATATTTTCAGACCACAACGTTATGAAACTTAAAATCAACCACAAGAAAAAATTTAGAAAGACCAGGAATACTGGAAGATTAAAGAATGTCCTACTAAATAATGAATGGGTTAACTGGTAAATTAAAGAGGAAATTAAAAAGTACATGGAAACCAATAAAGATGAAAACACAACAGTCAAAAACCTTTGGGATGCAGCAAAGGCAGTCCTAAAAAGCAAGTGTATAGCAATCCAGGCCTTCCTAAAGAAGGATGAAAGGTCTCAAATACACACCAAATTGAACTGGGAAAAGAACAGCAAAAAAAGCCCAAACCAGAAAAAGAAGGGAAATAATAAAGGTTAGAGCAGGGGCACCTGGGTGGCTCAGTCGGTTGAGCATCCAGCTTCACCTCAGATCATGATCTCACACTCTGTGAGTTCAAGCCCCGCACTGGGCTCTGTGCTGACAGCTCAGAGCCTAGAGCCTGCTTCAGATTCTGTGTCTCCCTCTCTCTCTGCCCCTCCCCTGCTCATGCTCTGTCTCTCTGTGTCTCAAAAATAAATAAAAAACGTTTTTAAAAATTTTAAAAAAAAGAATAGAAGGTTAGAGCAGAAATCAATGATATTGAAATTAAAAACAAACAAACAGTGGAACAGATCAATGAAACCAGGAGCTGGCTCTTTGGAAGAATTAAAAAAATTGATAAATCCCTAGCCAGATTGGACAAAAAGAAAAAGTAAGGGACCTAAATGAATAAAATTACACATGAAAGAGGAGAGATCACAACCAACACCACAGAAATAGAAACAATAATAAAAGAATATTATAAGCAATTATATGCCAACAAATTGGACAATCTGGAATAAATGGAAAAATTCCCAGAAACCTATAAACTATGTTTCTATGTTTAACAGGAAGAAACCTGAAATGGGAAGAAATAGAAAATTTGAACAGGCCCGTAACCAGCAAAGAAATTGAATAAGTAGTCAAAACTCTCCCAAAAATGACAGTCCAGGGCTGGATGGCTTTCCAGGAGAATTCGACTAAACATTTAAACAAGAGTTAAAATTCATTCTTTTGAAGTTGTTCCAAAAAATAGAAATGGAAGGAAAACTTCCAAACTCATTCTATGAGGCCAGCATTACTTTGATTCCAAAACCAGGCAAAGACCCCCTACAAAGAAGAACTACAGACCAATTTCTCTGGTACTAGCAAACTGGATCCAACAGTACATTAAAAGAATT
Organism: Prionailurus bengalensis; assembly: GCF_016509475.1. NCBI lineage: Eukaryota > Metazoa > Chordata > Mammalia > Carnivora > Felidae > Prionailurus > Prionailurus bengalensis. Next base: position 41,432,163 of record NC_057344.1, on the reverse strand, counting down.
ATTCACCAAATATCAAGTGGGATTTATACCTGTGATGCTGGGTTGGTTCAATATCTGCAAGTCAATCAATGTGATAGATCACACTAACAAAAGAAAGATTATTAAAATTCTTTCGTTAAAATAAAAGAAAGATCTTCTCAATAGATGCAGAGGAAGTATTTGACAAAATATAATATCCTTTCTTGATAAAAACGCTCAAGAAAGTACGGATAGAAGGATCATACCTCAAGATTATAAAAGCCATATACAAAAGACCCACCGCTAATATCATCCTCAATGGGGAAAAACTGAGAGCTTTCCCCCTAAGTTCAGGAACAGACAAGGATGTCCCACTCCCACCACTGTTATTCAACATAGTGTTGGAAGTCCTAGTCTGAGGGCCAGGTCTTTCACTCAAACACAAAGCCAGCTGGTACTGAAATATAGATAGACATCAATTTTTCTAGCCCATCTCAGTCTTTTGCTGATCAGAGCCACCCACCTGGGTAAGAAATGAGATTTTCTTTAGCACCTTGATACCTTTTTTGCTGAGGCAAGAGAAAAAGAAGTGTTTTCTATCTCCATCAGAATTACTCTAGGCCCATCCTCTCTTGTGTATCTACCATTCTGGCTCCAGTGCTAGCCATGGACACAAGGTGGACAAGATCTCTCTCTCTCTCTCTCTCTCTCTCTCTCTCTCTCTCATAGCCAAGTCTTTGCTGTTCCCAGAGCAACCTCTAATTATCCAGTTCTCCCTTTTCCTGGGGACCAATTCCAGGCCTGCTCTCTGATGGGACTCCATGCTCTAGATTAGGGATTGTCCAAATTAGGGATCCTGCAGACCAGTACATTTTTAAAGATAAGAAAAACAAAGAGACAGACTTGCAGTTTCCAAATTTCTATTTTGTCATATAAAATGCTTTTTAAAAAATATTTACTTACATCATTTCATCTTTCAAAACAGACATGGCTCCCCCAAAATACTTAAGGATATGATCTCAAGATAAGTACAGGTCTTTTAAATTGTTCATTTCTCACTTCATGCATAAATAACTCCATTGCCTTTATTTTTCTCATTTTCCAAGGATAAGTGAAAACATTTACACAGTCTGGTCCCAATCTGCCCAATCATGTATATAAGCCCCTGTTCTTGATGTGTTTCGATCTCCTTCCCAATACACTCAAATATTCCTACTGAATGCTGACTATTATAACCTAAAGCAAACAGTGTAAATCTAATGGTAGAAAGTTCAGCCACTTGAAAGTTAGGAGGCCAGTGCAAGATATCCAACATTATTTGGCACCTATAAAGAATTAAAATGAGGAAAAAGGACAAAAAGGGACAAGGTGATGAAAAGGGCACCTTTTGCCCCCTTATATCCTCTTGGCCCACCTTTATCCCCAGTCTTTGCTGTGACAACCACCTTCACACATGACTAATCCAAAAGTATCTTGTCTTCACTGAAATTCATATCCTTGTTTTCTGCCCTCACCTCTCTGAGCTATGTTTGAGATGTCTGTGGAAAGCCATAATTCATGAGTGTAAACATGCAAATGCAGGGAGATAACCTCATGGAGCAATCCTTAACTGGCAGGGATTCAGGATTCGGTGCTCCCTCCCTGCCTCTTAGGAGGATAATTCTGAGGAATGTAGAGTTCATCAATGGGTCACAGCAGTACTGAGTCCCAGTTATCCATAAAGGTGATAGTTGATAGCATACTCTTATATTGGCTTCCTTTCCTCCTCCAAGACCTCCAACTCTACTCCCTGACATCACTTCCTAAAACAAACGACCTACATGCAAACCCTTGTCACAGGCTATGCTTTCTACCTAAAGAGAATCTAGTTTGACAGTTGATACAAAATGTGAGGTGGATAATGCCTGGCATGCAGTAACATCACAATAACTAACAATTTCACCTTTGGTGGATTGAAAGGAAACACAGATGACAGTGACTCTTTGACACAGGCAGAAACAATAGTTTTTAAACGGTATGGGGACATTGGTATTCATAATGGTTGCAGAGTTGGCTTACTATTATAAACACTTCAGAAGTTTTGAAAAAAATGTTAGGTTCGGGTTAGTCTATCAACCCAAGTCTTCCTGTGAAAGTCAGACAGCAGCCCTGGCAGTGTTTAAAGATACCCTTATCTTCTGTAGCTGCAGGACAGACCACAAGCCCAGGATTTCATTATCAAGGTAACAGAGTTACACAAAAGGCCACAGCACAAAAGATGAGAAAGGAGAATAACCAAATCTTTAGAGGGCTACTAAATACAGCATCTGAGCCAGCACAGATACCAAGGACACAAAATACCATTATGGCCTCCCATTCAGAGTGGGAGCTTATGAATGTCAGATGATATATGGAACACTCAGCCAGTTTCATCTCACAGGGAACTTATGGTTAGTTCTTTGGCCACTGAGTGCATAAATGTGATTGAGTATATTCAAAACTAACAAGACCCTCATGTTGCTTCCCTGTCCTGTAAAGTAAGGGTCATTTTGTTAAGAAGGACCAAGTATAAGTTCTTAAAACTGTTCCCACTCTTAGAGTCCCCCTCCCAAGAAGGTAAATCAAAGGCAAAACTTCATGTCAAAAAGAATTGCAGAGATTGGCATCACCACCAAAGACATAAGGATACAAAAAGGTGGTTGTCGCCATATCCATGTGTAATTTACTTATATGGCCCTATAGAAATCAGATGGATTAAAGCAGATGACAACACACTGTAAATTGTAAATTTAACCAATTAGTAGACTTAATCAAAGCTACTGATGATATCTTTACTGGAACAGATTAACATGGCTTCTGGTAACTTTTAAAAGTTGCATTTAAAGTGCAATCTTTTAAACCCTAGCAGTAAGGAAGATCAAAAGCAATTTCCTTTAAACGGGGACAACAGCAACAGACACACACTCTCATCCCCCAAAGCAGCATTAGCTCTATGGGGTTCTATCATAGTAATATTGCAAGACAAGACAGCATCAGCCTAAATATAAGGCAATACTTTGTCTCAAAGCTTCCCTCAGAAAAAAAAAAAAAGGAAGTTGCCTTCACTAAACTTATGAAGTCCCTCACATTACCTGGTGTTCTCTCAATAACTTTATTTTGAATAAAAAACTACTGCTTAGAGAAGACACATGAGCCAGAAGAGACCCAACTAATACTAGTTGTGGATGGCTACAAGTCAACTGATAGGATCAGGTGAAGAAGAAGAAGGAGGAGGAGGAGGAGGAGGAGAAGGAGGAGGAGGAGGAGGAGAAGGAGGAGGAGGAGGAGCAAAAAAAGTAGCACCCTTTTAATAATTATAATTATAATTACAATAATTATATACATATATGTGGCTTGTCACTTTTCACTAGAATGTAAACTCCAAGAAAACAGGAACTTTGTTTACCTATGTATTCTGCACCTAGAACACTACCTGGCACATAGAAAATAATAAATATTTGAGGAATTAATGAATAAATTCCTTGGGGACATGAACTCAAAATTGCAAATGTTGGTAGTCAATAACCTTCTAAATATCATTTTATTAATTTTTTAATGTTTATTCATTTTTTAGAAAGAAAGAGAGTGCAAGCAAGGGAGGGGCAGAGAGACAGTGAGACGCCAAATCTGAAGCAAGCTCCAGGCTCTGAGGGGTCAGCACGGAGCCCGATGCAGGACTCGAACCCACTAACCACAAGATCATGACCTGAGCCAAAGTCAGATGCTTAACCAACTGCACCACTCAGGAGCCCCTAAAGATCATTTTAAAATGAAAACTTGTTTTAGACAAAAGTGGATCATGAATGTTCAGAGCAAATTTATTTATAAAAGCTACATTTTGGAAACGACCCAGATGTCCTTCAGTGGAAGAACGGTTAAATAAACTGTGATAAATCCATATTGTAGAATGCAACTCAATGGTAAAAAGGAATAGGGGTGCCTGGGTTGCTCAGTGGGTTCAGCAGCCAACTTTGGCTCAGGTCACGATCTCACGGTTCATGATTTCAAGCCCCGCGTCAGACTCTGTGCTGACAGTTCAGAGACTGGAGCCTGCTTCGGATTCTGTGTCTCCTTCTCTCTGCCCCTTCCCCATTTGCTCTCTGTCTCTCTCTCTCTTAAAAATAAAAAAAAACATTTAAAAAATTTTTAAAAATACAGTAGAAAGGGATGAACTAATGATACAGATAATTATTTTGATGAATCTCAAGGAAATTATGTTGAGTGGGAAAAAAGTCAACCCCAAAAGTTTATATATGTACGTTTACATTTATGTAACATTCTTGAAGTAACAAAATTATGGAAATAGCAGATTATTGGTTGCCAAAGAGAATAGCTGATGAGTGGTTGGAGGTGGGCATGGCTATAAAAGAGCAACCAGAAGTAATCTTGTGGTGATGGAACAGTCCTGTAGCTTGACTATGATGGTGGGCACACAAACTTATATGTAATAAAATTGTATAGAGGTAAACACACATACACACATGAGTATACGTGTAACTGGGAGATCTGAATAAGATCAGTAGATTGTATCAATGTCAATTTTCTTATTATGATATTGTACCATAGTTTTGCAAAGTGTTCCCATTTTGGAGGAAACTGGGTAAAGGGACACAGGATCCTTCTGTATCATTTTTAAAAACTGTGTGCAACTATACAATTATTGCTAAATGAAAGAGGATTTCAACTACCTCCATTTTGACCTCAGTCTGTACTTCCTAACTGAGTAAGTTCTTCTTTCCAGTTTGTTTCTTAACTCAGGCAAAATATCCTGCAGGCAGAGCATCCTGGTGATGAGAACCAAACTGCCACCTCAAGCAATAAGCACTGCCTGAGCCAGCAAGACCCTGTGTGATTGACCCCAAGACAGTGATCAACTTGACCTTTACTACTCACCTGCACATTGGTACCCACTGATTTTGTCCCACATTTTTCTTATATAAACCTGGAAGTATTTTCAGCATTTTGGAGACAGTCTTTGAGACATCAGTTCACTGTCTTCTTGGTGTTGGCCTCACAGAAATACATTCCTTTCTGGTTTCACTCATCTCTCTGCCCTTTGAATTTTGTCAGAGATGGTTTGGGTCCCTTTGAGCCAGGTGCTGTTGTAGCCCTCCACTCCAGCTACAGAAATTAAAAAAAAAAATAGGAAACAATCTAACAAGTAGTTAGATGGCGGAAATCACAAACGTGTAAAGGACCATCTACCATCCTAGCATGTGAATGAGAAACTGTAGCCTGGAAAAAATTTCCAAGAACAGCTTCACACTAAGATTCAAAGGTACTGTATATCAAACAACATAATGAATGTAAGAGTATATGCTCCTGAAAACTGTGTTAGATAACTCAAAAAATAACTCTAGTTGATGCCAATTCCATTAAATTAAAGCCATTTATGAAAACTTTGAATAAAATTATTTCTTAAAGTGTGAGAATTAATGAAGTACTACTTTTGAATTAATATATCTAATATAGGAGATTTAAAATGTCTGAAACTATGTTAATAAACTATTACAGGTAGATATTTGACTATTTCATTTACTTTCCTAAAAACATACTCAAGTTTTTAGAAATCTTTTTATTGGTAAAATGAGAAAATCACCTTATGTTCCAGATGGCCTATATATTTAAATGTATGGAATATTATTGATGTGAAAAAATTAGGCTCAATGGAATTGTGTATTTACTACCAGCAGCGTCAGGATTAAAGTATTAAATGGCAGCGTCAGGATTAGACCCAGATCAGCTTGATTCTAGACGTGGACTTTAAGTTCTCAACCTCCAAAACTTGATCATAACATTCTACAAACCATCCCTCAATGACACCCCAAACTCACTTCCTCCTCTCCATCTGTTAAACAGCAATGCAGCCTGATTTCCATCATCGTAGTGGGGTTTTAAGCTGCTTTTCTAAAGCATTACACATGTTTCTCATGGATATTTTATTTTGAGCTATATGGCCTTTGAATATAGGAGTAAGTTTTGAAATATACATGAGTTGTATATAAAATCATTAGTGTCTGGTATGACTCAAAACAAACAGAACCCTAACTGAAGACCCTCCTCAATGTCTCCCTCTGGAGGCCCAATTAGGAATTTGTTCTTTTGGCTTCACTGAAAGTGAAGACAATGTGTGGTATAGAAAAAGAGTCCACAATTTGTGCATGGCCAGATAGCAAATATTTTAGGATTTGGAGGTCATACAATTTCTGTTGCAATTAATCTGTCATTGTAGCACAAAACCAGCCACAGACAACCATAAATGAATAAGTGTGGCTGCAATCCAGTAAGACTTATTTATGGGTTTTGAAATTTTAATTCTGCATACTTTTTATGTACCCTGAAATGTTCTTTTTAAGTTTCTAAAAATCATTTAAAAATATAAGTGCCATTTTTATTTCACATACCATGTAAAGACAGGTGGCAAACCAAATTGGCCTCTTGCTGTAATTTGGTGGCCTTTAACGTAGGAAAAAGAACACTGGACTTGGGGTCAGAAGCCTCAATTTAGAGAACTGCTGTTGTCACTTGTACAATATGTGACATGAGATGAATCAAATTAATTCAGATAAAATCTCAGGATCCTGATTTACTAATCTATAAAATAAACCATTTGATTAAATTAACCTTAAAGGCCATTTCAACTTTAAAAACCTATAGTGGCTAATAGATATAAAAATGCTCTCTTGCACTACTAATAAAAAAGATGAAAATTAAAATAACAAGGAGACACTGCTATTCACCTGTTTTGTTGGCAAAATTTAAAAATCCCCATCATTGTTCCATAATGTGAAGAAAATGACCTTTCACATGCTGCAAGTGAAAGAATAAAATGGTACACATTTTCTGGAGTATTATTTGGCAATACTTAATAAAAACATTAAAATGTGCATATTTTTTGACCCAACAAATCTTCAAGGAATTTTTTTAAAGGAATGATAGTAAGTGGGGTGCCTGGGTGGCTCAGTCAGTTACACATCTGACTCGATCTCAGCTCAGGTCTTGATCTCAGGGTCATGAGTTCAAGCCCCACAAAAAAACAAGTAATAATAGTGATCAAAAACAGTTATAAAAATGTTCATTTCAGTGTTGCCTATAATACTAAAATTTCTGAAACAATTTAAATGTTCAAAAAGAGGGAATTCAAATTATAAGTTATTGTTTATTCATACATTAAATAATACAAAGGCATTTAAAGTGATAATGTAGATCTATACTGACACTGAAACATAGCTAAGATAAATTGTTTAATGAAAAACGTCTCAAAAATATGGAAATGTATGCATATATATGTAAATTACGTATAGTACACAAAATTTTTTTTTCTTTTTTTTTCAATATATGAAGTTTATTGTCAAATTGGTTTCCATACAACACCCAGTGCTCATCCCAAAAGGTACCCTCCTCAATACCCATCACCCACCCTCTCCTCCCTCCCACCCCCCATCAGCCCTCAGTTTGTTCTCAGTTTTTAAGAGTCTCTTATGCTTTGGCTCTCTCCCACTCTAACCTCTTTTTTTTTTTCCTTCCCCTCCCCCATGGGTTTCTGTAAAGTTTCTCAGGATCCACATAAGAGTGAAAACATGGTATCTGTCTTTCTCTGTATGGCTTATTTCACTTAGCATAACACTGTCCAGTTCCATCCATGTTGCTACAAAGGGCCATATTTCATTCTTTCTCATTGCCACGTAGTACTCCATTGTGTATATAAACCACAATTTCTTTATCCATTCATCAGTTGATGGACATTTAGGTTCTTTCCATAATTTGGCTATTGTTGAGAGTGCTGCTATAAACATTGGGGAACAAGTGCCCCTATGCATCCGTACTCCTGTATCCCTTGGGTAAATTCCTAGCAGTGCAATTGCTGGGTCATAAGGTAGGTCTATTTTTGAGGAACCTCCACCCTGTTTTCCAGAGTGGCTGCACCAATTTGCATTCCCACCAACAGTGCAAGAGGGTTCCCGTTTCTCCACATCCTCTCCAGCATCTATAGTCTCCTGATTTGTTCATTTTGGCCACTCTGGAGTGAGGTGATATCTGAGTGTCGTTTTGATTTGTATTTCCCTGATGAGGAGCGACGTTGAACATCTTTTCATGTGCCTGTTGGCCATCTGGATGTCTTCTTTAGAGAAGTGTCTATTCATGTTTTCTGCCCATTTCTTCACTGGGTTATTTGTTTTTCAGGTATGGAGTTTGGTGAGCTCTTTATAGATTTTGGATACTAGCCCTTTGTCCAATATGTCATTTGCAAATGTCTTTTCCCATTCCGTTGGTTGCCTTTTAGTTTTGTTGGTTGTTTCCTTTGCTGCGCAGAAGCTTTTTATCTTCATAAGGTCCCAGTAGTTCATTTTTACATTTAATTCCCTTGCTTTTGGGGATGTGTCAAGTAAGAGATTGCTACAGCTGAGGTCAGAGAGGTCTTTTCCTGCTTTCTCCTCTAGGGTTTTGATGGTTTCCTGTCTCACATTCAGGTCCTTTATCCATTTGGAGTTTATTTTTGTGAATGGTGTGAGAAAGTGGTCTAGTTTCATTCTTCTGCATGTTGCTGTCCAGTTCTCCCAGCACCATTTGTTAAAGAGACTGTCTTTTTTCCATTGGATGTTCTTTCCTGCTTTGTCAAAGATTAGTTGGCCATACATTTGTGGGTCTAGTTCTGGGGTTTCTATTCTATTCCATTGGTCTATGTGTCTGTTTTTGTGCCAATACCATGCTGCCTTGATGATGACAGCTTTGTAGTAGAGGCTAAAGTCTGGATTGTGATGCCTCCTGCTTTGGTCTTCTTCTTCAAAATTCCTTTGGCTATTCGGGGCCTTTTGTGGTTCCATATGAATTTTAGGATTGCTTATTCTAGTTTTGAAAAGAATGCTCGTGCAATTTGATTGGGATTGCATTGAATGTGTAGATAGCTTTGGGTAATATTGACATTTTGACAATATTTATTCTTCCAATCCATGAGCATGGAATGTTTTTCCATTTCTTTATATCTTCTTCGATTTCCTTCATAAGCTTTCTATAGTTTTCAGCATACAGATCTTTTACATCTTTGGTTAGATTTATTCCTAGGTATTTCATGCTTCTTGGTGCAATTGTAAATAGGATCAGTTTCTTTATTTGTCTTTCTGTTGCTTCATTATTAGTGTATAAGAATGCAACTGATTTCTGTACATTGATTTTGTATCCTGCAACTTTGCTAAATTCATGTATCAGTTCTAGCAGACTTCTGGTGGAGCTATCGGATTTTCCATGTATAATATCATGTCATCTGCAAAAAGTGAAAGCTTGACTTCATCTTTGCCAATTTTGATGCCTTTGATTTCCTTTTGTTGTCTGATTGCTGATGCTAGAACTTCCAACACTATGTTAAACAACAACGGTGAAAGCGGACATCCTTGTCGTGTTCCTGAGCTCAGGGAAAAAGCGCTCAGTTTTTCCCCATTGAGGATGATGTTAGCTGTGGGCTTTTCATAAGTGGCTTTTATGATCTTTAAGTATGTTTCTTCTATCCCAGCTTTCTCGAGGGTTTTTATTAAGAAAGTTGCTGAATTTTGTCAAAGGCCTTTTCTGCATCAATTGAGAGGATCAAATGGTTCTTATCTTTTCTTTTATTAATGTGATGTATCGCATTGATTGATTTGCAAATGTTGAACCAGCCCTACATCCCTGGAATGAATCCCACTTGATCATGGTGAATAATTCTTTTTATATGCCGTTGAATTCGATTTGCTAGTATCTTATTGAGAATTTTTGCATCCATATTCATCAGGGATATTGGCCTGTAGTTCTCTTTTTTTACTGGGTCTCTGTCTGGTTTAGGAATCAAAATAATACTGGCTTCATAGAATGAGTCTGGAAGTTTTCCTTCCCTTTCTATTTGTTGGAATAGCTTGAGAAGGATAAGTATTATCTCTGCTTTAAACGTCTGGTAGAACTCCCCTGGGAAGCCATCTGGTCCTAGACTCTTTATTTTTTGGGAGATTTTTGATGACTGATTCAATTTCTTCGCTGGTTATGGGTCTGTTCAAGCTTTCTATTTCCTCCTGATTGAGTTTTGGAAGGGTGTGGGTGTTTAGGATTTTGTCCATTTCTTCCAGGTTGTCCAGTTTGTTGGCATATAATTTTTCATAGTATTCCCTGATAATTGCTTGTATCTCTGAGGGATTGGTTGTAATAATTCCATTTTCATTCATGATTTTATCTATTTGGGTCATCTCCCTTTTCTTTTTGAGAAGCCTGGCTAGAGGTTTATCAATTTTGTTTATTTTTTCAAAAAACCAACTCTTGGTTCCATTGATCTGCTCTACAGTTTTTTTAGATTCTATATTGTTTATTTCTGCTCTGATCTTTATTATCTCTCTTCTTCTGTTGGGTTTAGGCTGTCTTTGCTGTTCTGCTTCTATTTCCTTTAGGTGTGCTGTTAGATTTTGTATTTGGGATTTTTCTTGTTTCTTCAGATAGGCCTGGATTGCAGTGTATTTTCCTCTCAGGACTGCCTTCGCTGCATCCCAAAGCGTTTGGATTGTTGTATTTTCATTTTCGTTTGTTTCCATATATTTTTTAATTTCTTCTCTAATTATCTGGTTGACCCATTCATTCTTTGGTATGGTGTTCTTTAACCTCCATGCTTTTGCAGGTTTTCCAGACTTTTTCCTGTGGTTGATTTCAAGCTTCATAGCATTGTGGTTTGGAAGTATGCATGGTATGATTTCAATTCTTGTATACTTATGAAGGGCTGTTTTGTGACCCAGTATGTGATCTATCTTGGAGAATGTTCCATGTGCACTCAAGAAGAAAGTATATTCTGTTGCTTTGGGATGCAGAGTTCTAAATATATCTGTCAAGTCTATCTGATCCAATGTATCATTCAGGGCCCTTGTTTCTTTATTGACCATGTGTCTAGATGATCTAACCATTTCTGTAAGTGGGGTGTTAAAGTCCCCTGCAATTACCACATTCTTATCAATAAGGTTGCTTATGTTTGTGAGTAATTGTTTTATATATTTGGGGGCTCCTGTATTAGGCACATAGACATTTATAATTGTTAGCTCTTCCTGATGGATAGACCCTGTGGTTAGTATATGCCCTTCTTCATCTCTTGTTACAGCCTTTAATTTAAAGTCTAGTTTGTCTGATATAAGTATGGCTACTCCAGCTTTCTTTTGACTTCCAGGGGCATGATAAATAGTTCTCCATCTCCTCACTCTCAATATGAAGGTGTCATCAGGTCTAAAATGAGTCTCTTGTAGACAGAAAATAGATGGGTCTTGTTTTTTTTATCCATTCTGATACCCTATGTCTTTTGGTTGGTGCACTTAGTCCATTTACATTCAGTGTTATTATAGAAAGATATGGGTTTAGAGTCATTGTGATGTCCATAGGTTTCATGCTTGTAGCGATGTCTCTAGTACTTTGTCTCACAGGATCGCCCTTAGGATCTCTTGTAGGGCTGGTTTAGTGGTGACGAATTCCCTCAGTTTTTGTTTGTTTGGGAAGACCTTTATCTCTCCTTCTATTCTAAATGACAGACTTGCTGGATAAAGGATTCTCAGCTGCATATTTTTTCTGTTCATCACATTGAAGATCTCCTGCCATTCCTTTCTGGCCTGCCAAGTTTCAATAGAGAGATGGGTCATGAGTCTTATAGGTCTCCCTTTATATGTTAGAGCACGTTTATCTCTAGCTGCTTTCAGAATTTTCTTTGTCCTTGTATTTTGCCAGTAGCACTATGATATGTCATGCAAAAGATCGATTCAAGTTATGCCTGAAGGGAGTTCTCTGTGCCTCTTGGATTTCAATGCGTTTTTCCTTCCCCAGATCAGGGAAGTTCTCAGCTATTATTTCTTCAAGTACACCTTCAGCACCTTTCCCTCTCTCTTCCTCCTCTGGAATACCAATTATGTGTAGGTTATTTCTCTTTAGCGCATCACTTAGTTTTCTAATTTTCCCCTTATACTCCTGGATTTTTTTATCTCTCTTTTTCTCAGCTTCTTCTTTTTCCATAATTTTATCTTCTAGTTCACCTATTCTCTCCTCTGCCTCTTCAATCCAAGCCGTGGTTGTCTCCATTTTATTTTGCAGCTCATTGATAGCATTTTTTAGCTCCTCCTGGCTGTTCCTCAGTCCCTTGATCTCTGTAGCAATAGATTCTCTGCTGTCCTTTATACTGTTTTCAAGCCCAGCGATTAATTTTATGACTATTATTTTAAATTCACTTTCTGTTATATTGTTTAAATCGTTTTTGATCAGTTCATTAGCTGTTGTTATTTCCTGGACTTTTTTTGAGGAGAATTCTTTATTTCATCGTTTTGGATAGTCCCTGGAGTGGTGTGGGACTGCGGGGCACTTCCCCTGTGCTGTCTTGAATAACTTGCGTTGGTGGGCGGGGCCACAGTCAGACCCGATGTCTGCCCCCAGCCCACCTTTGGGGCCACAGTCAGACTGGTGTGTGCCTTCTCTTCCCTCCCCTCTCCTAGGGGCAGGATTCACTGTGAAGTGGCGTGGCCCGTCTGGGCTACTTGCACACTGCCAGGCTTGTGGTGCTGGGGATCTGGCATATTAGCTAGGGTGGATCATCAAGGTGCACGGGGGGGGGGTGGGAGGGGCAGGCTCAGCTCGCTTTTCCTTTGGAGATCCGCTTTGGGAGGGGCCTGCAGCACCAGGAGGGAGTCAGACCCGCCAGAGGGATGGATCCACAGAAGCACAGTGTTGGGTGTTTGCGTGGTGCAAGCAAGTTCCCTGGCAGGAACTGGTTCCCTTTGGGATTTTGGCTGGGGGATGGGCAAGGGAGATGGCGCTGGCGAGCGCCTTTGTTCCCTGCCAAGCTGAGCTCTGTCGTCCGGGGCTCAACAACTCTCCCTCCTGTTGTCCTCCAGCCCTCCCATTCTCCAAGCAGAGCTGTTACCTTATAACCTTCCAGATGTCAAGTCCCGCTTGCTGTCGGAACACAATCTGTCCAGCCCCTCCACTTTTGCAAGCCAGACTCGGGGGCTCTGCTTGGCCAGTGGGCTGCCCCTCTACCCCGGCTCCCTCCTGCCAGTCCGTGTAGCGCGCCTCGCTGCCATTCCTACCCTCTTCCATGGGCCTCTCCTCTGAGCTTGGCTCTGGAGACTCCATTCTGCTAGTCTTCTGGCGGTTTTCTGGGTTATTTAGGCAGGTGTAGGTGGAATCTAAGTGATCAGCAGGACGCGCGGTGAGCCCAGCGTCCTCCTACGCCGCCATCTTCCCAGGATCCAGCCAAAAATGTTTTTTTATAAAGGTGCTCAAACTCAAGGTTTTCCTAAGGGCACTTGCCCATCTCTAAAACCCTAGAAATTCAGATGCAATAAGTCTCACATAAAGGCAGAAATCAAGGTCTGCACTAAATGACAAGTCAAGCATGAACCTTCATACAAAGCAAGAAGCCCAAAGTTCAGCTGTTAAAGGACTAGTGAGTAGGGAGAATAACCCAACCATTAGAAAACTGGGAATAGAAGGGAACTTCCTCAAACTTCTAGAGGACATGCATGAAAAACCTCCAGCTAACATTCCACTTAATGTTTTCTCCCTAAGATCAGATATAAGAAAAGGATGATTATTTTTGCCCCTTTTATTTGACATTATAGTAGAGGTGGTAACCAGTGAAACAATCCAAGAAATAAAAGGGGGGAAAGGTGGCAGCAGCAAAATAATGGAACTGAGAGTCCTAGGAGCCCTAGCTCTCATCCACACCCCCACCCCGCGCCACAAGAAACATTGATTTAACAACTGTATAAGAAACAAAATACCTTTATAAGAAGTCCAGAATCCAGTTAAAAAATTGAAGTATGTAGATATGTAAAACATGAAAGTAGACACACTGAAATAGGCAAGAGAAATTTCACTCTACCCAGGTCAGCTCTTCTCCTAAATAAGCACAGCTCAGTGCCAAGAGAGATCTTACTCTTTCCTGGGAAAACAGTGAGAGATTGGGGTGAACATCCAACTTCCCCAGGCTTCCAGATTACTGCTGACTTTCAGGGCACTCTCCAAGAGCTGGTTTCTGTCTTACTTCACACAGAGATTGCTGAAAGAACTGGCAGAGTTCAGACCCCTGGGTCAGTTAGAACAAAAAGCATCTTCCTGCAGCCAGATCAGATCTATGAGGTTCAGAAAAGGCACACGAAAGAGGATTTTTCTCTAGAGGAGAGAGATGATTTGAGTTTGAATCCAACATCCCATACTTCCCAAGGGGCTGGTTTCTGCCTCACCTCACACAGAGCTCTGAAGGAAGTGACATACTCAGACACCAGAGAGACCGAGAGATTATGGGTTCTTGAAAGAAAAAGAAAGATTGGGCACCTAGGGCAGCTAAAAACAAAGGCCAAGAATCTCTAGCCAGGATGGCAGAGAAGACTGGTCTTCTCAGTCAAACCAGTCTATAAAAACTGGGAAAGTTGGCTGTTTCTTCAAATATGCAGACACCAATGCAAGACTATGAAAACATGAAGCATCAGGAAACACAACATAATCAAAGAACAAAATAAACCCCCAGAAAGTAACTGACTCTAAAGAAATGGAGACCTATGCCTTGCCTGAAAAAAAATCTTAAAGAAGTTCAATGACTTACCAGAGAACAAAGATAGACAAGTAAACAAAATTGGAAAAACAATACATTAACAAAATGAGAATATCAACAGAGACTTAAAAATACTGAAAAGTACCAAACAGAAATCATAAAGCTGATGAATACAATAACTGAATTTAAAAATTCACTAAGAAGTTGAACATCAGAATTGATCAAGCAGAAGAAAGATCAGAGAACTTGAAGACAAATCATTTGAGATTATGCATTCAGAAGAAAAAAAGAAAAAAGGATTTTTAAAAAACTGAAAAACAAAGCTTAAGAGAATTATGAAACACTATCAATAAAACTGTGATACACGTTATGAGAATCCCAGAAGGAAAAGAGAGAGATAAAGAAAGAAGCATAAGGCTTAAAGGAATAATGGCTGAAAACTTCCCAAATCTTGGGAAGGAGATGGACATCCAGATTCATAAAGCTTAAAAGAACCAAAAAGGGCGAATCCAAAGATTACATTAAAAGACTTTACCATCAAATTGTTAAAAGTCAAGGACACAGAGAAGATTTTGAAACCAGGAAGAGAAATGCAACTCTTCATATACAAGGGAGGCCCCAGAAGATAATCAGTAAATTATTCAGGAGAAAAATTCAGGCAAGAAAAGAATGGGCTGATATATTAAAAGTACTGAAAGATAAAAACTGATAACCAAGAAAACTGTATCTAACAAAACCATCCTTTAGAAATGAAGAAGAAATAAACACTTTCCCAGACCAATAAAAGCTGAGGGGGTTCATTACTACTCTGCTTTATGAGAAATGCTAAATGGAGTTAATGAAGTTGTTCAAGTTGAAACTATATATATATATATATATATGTAACACATAAACATAAATAATGAAGTTGTTTAAGTTGAAACTATATATATATATTACACATAAACATTGAAGGCATGCAAAAGTATAAAATTCATTAACAAAAGTAAATATGCAGACAAATACAGAATAATGTAATACTGTAGTGGGGTTGTGTAAATCACTTTTAACTCTTGCACAAAAGTTAGAAAATAGTACTAAAATAACTATAAATACAGAATGTATTAACAAATACACAATATACAAATATGTAAATTGTAATACCCATAAAACATAAATTGGAGGAGAGAGGTAAAAGTGTAGAGTTTCTGTATGCAATTGAAGTTAAGTTGTTATCAGCTCAAATAGACAGTTTTAACTATAAAATATTTTATGTAAGCCTTGTGATAACCACAAAGAAAATATCTATAGTAGATACATAAAAGAAAAAAAGAAAGGAATCAAAGCATATCACTATAGTCACCATAATAAAGGAAAATGGTAAAGTAGGAAAAAAGGGACAAAAGAACCCAAATCAAACAGAAAAAAATTAACAAAATGGTAATAGTTAGTTCTTACCTATCAATAATTGCTTTAAAAATAAATATATCGGGGCGCCTGGGTGGCTCAGTAGGTTAAACATCTGACTTCAGCTCAGGTCATGATTTCACGGTTCATGAATTCAAACCCCATGCTGGACTCTGCTGTCAGTGCAAAGCTCACTTCAAATCATCTTTTTCTCCCTCTCTCTCTGCCTCTCTTTCTCTCTCTCTCTCTCTCTCTCTTTCTCGCTCTCTCTCAACAATAAATAAACATTTAATAAAATAAAAATATATAGATTAAACTCTCCAATCAAAAGAAATAGAGTGGCTAAATAGATAAAATAAAAACAAGATCCAACTATATGCTGCCTACAAGAGATTCACTTCATAATTAAAGACATATGTAGACTGAATGTGAATATTCCATGCAAAAGATAATCCATGCAAATGGTAACCAAAAGAGTACAGATGGCTGTACTTATATCAGAAAAAAATAGAGTTTAAATCAAAAACTGTTACAAGCGACAAAAAAGGTTGATATATAATTAAAAAGCTAATTCATAACAAAAATATAACAATTATAAACATATATGCACTCAATGCTAGAGCCCCTCAACATATAAAGCACATATTGACAGATCTGAAGAGAGAAATAGATAGCAACGCAATAATAGTAGAAGACTTCAACTACATTTTCAACAATGGATAGACCATCCAGACAGAATGTCAATAAGGAAACAAAGGACTCAAACAACACTACAGACTGAATGCTCCTAACAGACCTATACAGAACATTCCACCCCCTCCAAAAAAACAAACAAAACAAAAAAAAACACAAAAAAACAGAATACACATTTTTCTCAAGTAAACATGAAACATTCTTCATGAGGTATCACGTTAGGACACACAAAAAGTGTCAACAAATTTAAGAATTTTGAAATCACACCCAGTATCTTTTCTGAATACAGTGGAAGGAAGTCAATAACAGAAAGAAAACTGGAAAATTCACAAAAGTGTGGAAATTGAATAATAATACAATCCTGAACAATCATTAGGTCAAGGAGGAATTAAAAGGGAAATTAGGAGATACCTTGAAACAAACAAAATGAAAATACAATATACCAAAACCTATAGAATGCAACAAAAGCAGTACTAAAAGAGAATTTTATTGCAATAAATGCTTACATTAAAAAAGAAAGATTACATTAAGAAAGATTTTAAATAAATAGCCTAAACTTATCCTCAAGGAACTAGAAAAAAAGGGACACACTAAGCTCAAAGTCAGCAGAAGGAAGGGAATAAAGATAAGAGCAAAAAAAGACTAGAAAAACAATTTAAAAAATCAATGAAATTGACAGATGGTCTTTTAGAAAGATAAACAAAATTCACAGTTAGCTAGACTAAGAAAAAGGAGTAAAGACTCAAATAAAATCAGAAATGAAAGAGGAAATATTAAAACTGATGCTACAGGAATAAAAGAATCATAAGACATTACTATGAACAACAAATTGGGTAACCTGGAAGAAATGGATAAATTCCTAGAACCACATGATCTACAAGAACTGAATCATGAAGAAATAGAAAATCTGAATAGACTGATAACCAGTAAGGAGATTGAATTAGTCATGCAAAATTTCCCAACAAAGAAAACCTCAGGACCAGATGGCTTCACTGGTAAATTCTATCAAACATTTAAAGAAGAATTAATGCCAATATTTCTTAAACTGTTCCAAATCTTAAAGAAAAAACACTTCCAAATTAATTTTTGAAGGCTTTAGCACCTTGTTACCAAAGCCAAAGACATCTCTCTCTCTCTCTCTCTCACACACACACACACACACACGCACATGCATACACACACACATACACACCTATAGTCCAATAACTCTAATAAACATAGATATAAAAACCCCTCAACAAAATACTAGCAAACTAAACTTAACCACACATTAAAAGGATCATATCCCATGACCAAGTTGACTTTATCTCTGAAAAGCAAAAATGGTTGAACACATAAAAATCAATTAATGGAGAGGAGGAGTTAAGATGACAGAGTAGTAAAGGGACCCTGGGTTTGTCTTGACCCTCAAACACAGCTAGATCAACAAGAAACCATTTTGAATACCTAGGAAATCAATCTGAGGATTAACAGAACAATCTGCATAATTTGAGGGAGAGAACACAGCAGGTATGTGGTGCGGTGCAGAGGTGAATTGGCAGAGGTGAACAGAGGGGAGGGAGCCATTTTCATGGAGAGAAGAAAAACAGAAGGGGAAAGAGAGCAGTTCTCCATAACCATTAACAGGGGGGAAAGGAGAGGGTTTCAATACTGCCAGTTTTTATAAACAGTGGGGCACAGAGTCTGAAGTTTCAGAGGTCAGGCCCTGGTGGTGCTCCTGTAAGGAATAAAGATGGAGCTCCAGTAGGGGGCAACACAGTGTGAGGATCCCCTAGGTTGCACAGGGAGAAGTGGTTCCCCTACTTAGAGTGCATTTGGTAGAGGTGATACGGCCTCTCCGCAGGCAAAAGACAGAGGGCACCATCAAGCAACCACGTTCACCCATATAGGAACAAAAGACACTGGTTGAGGGCAGCAAACCCTGGCACTGGCTGTGTGTTGTGATTTACCATAAACTCTGAGCTGTTGCCTCTGCATGGTTGCACAACCATTTCCTGGGACAAGCCAGCCCTGGTCACAGTGTGGCAAGACCCTCCCCCAGAAGATCACGGAGGGTCCAAACTGTGGGGGTCTCTGAACTGTGGAGTTTAGAAACACAGCCACATCTGAGATAAAACTCTGGAGAAAGGTGCCACCTAGTACGGAGACAGCTCAGACACAGACGTGGGAAAGGCAGAGAGCTGTTGGAAGCAGGGAACACAAGAGGGGTGACTGATTGCTCATTTGTGAGGGCACAAATTTCCCACTCTGGAGAGTAGTGAGTGGGGCCAAGTCATTTTCACCATTAGCCCACCAACACTGATAGACCCCAGTGAGCTAAACAGTGCCACCAACTGAAGAATGAAGCTATTACACCAAGCCCTGCCCCACTGTGCCCTCCAGGCACATCTCCACTAGAGTGAGTAAGCCTGAGAATCAGAGCCGCAGGCTCCTCCCCCAGAAGACCAGAACAAATCCCTTCCATGAACTTAGTGACTGCTACAAAGTTTCACCTCTAGGGAAAACTGGATCTAGCTTTATTTGGGTTTTTGTTTGCTTGTTAATTTGTTTTTATTTTTGTTGCTTCTACTTTTGTTTTTGTTGTTGTTGTTTTTCTTTTCCGTTGTTTCTTGATACAGAGGGAGCAATAGTTCCCATTTTTAAATTTGTTTTTATTTTTTAATTTTTAATTTTTTTCTCTCTTCTTTTCTCTTTTCTCTTCTTTATATCTAGCTTCTCTTAACAAGAAGACTAAAACACACCTAGGATCTAGCTTCCTTTATTTGATTTTTTAAATTTTTTAAATTTTTATTTCATTCTATTATTCTTATTGTTTTTTTCTTCCTCCAAAATGACAAGGCAGAAGAATTCACCTCAAAAGAAAGAACAGGAAGAAATGATGGCCAGGGATTTAGTCAACACAGATATAAGATGTCTGAACTAGAACTTAAAGCAATGATTATAAGGTTATTGGCTGAGCTTAAAAAAAAATGCATAGCTTGAAAAAAAACACCACAGGATCCTTTTCTGCAGAGAGAAAAGAACCAAAAATCTAATCAGGTGAAAATTAAAAATGCTGTAGCCAAGATGCAAACTCAAATGGAGACCATAAAAATGAGGACGGATGAGGCAGAGGAATGAATTAGCAATACAGAAGATAAATTATGGAAAATAATAAAGCTGAAAAGAAGAGGGAAACAAAGGTCAGGTATCACAAAGGCAGATTTAAGGAACTCAGCAATTTATTAAAATATAATAACATTTGTATCATAGGAGTCTCATAAGATGAAGAGAGAGAAGAGGGGGCAGAAGGCTTATGTGAGCAAATTGTAGCTGAAAATTTCCCTAATCTGGGTAAGGACACAGATATCAAAATCCAAGAAGCACAGAGAATATTGTGAAATTCAACAAAAGCCAGCCATCACCAAGACATATCATAGTCAAATTCACAAAATACACAGACAAGGAAAGAATTATGAAAGCAGCAGGGGGGTTGGGGGGAATGTCTTTAACCTACAAGGGAAGACAGATCAGGTTTGTAGCAGATCTGTCTGCAGAAACTTGGCAAGCCAGAAAGGAGTGGCAAGATATATTCAACGTGCTGAATGGAAAAAATATGCAGCCAAGAATACTCTCTCTAGCAAGGCTGTCATTCAAAATAGAAACAGAGATGGTTTCCCAGACAAACAAAAATTAAAGGAGTTTGTGACCAATAAGCCAACCCTGCAAGAAGTTTTAAGGGGAATTCTCTGAGTGAAGAAAAAAAAAAAAAGACCAAAAGCAACAAAGACTAGAAAGGACCAAAGAGCATCAACAGAAACACCAACCCTACAGGCAAGACAATGGCACTAAATCCATATCTTTCAATAATCACTCTGAATGTAAATGGACTAAATGCTTCAATCAAAAGATTAAAAAAAAAAAGACCCATCTATATGCTGCCAACAAGAGACTCATTTTAGACCTAAATACACCTGCAGATTAAAGTGAGGGAATGGAGCAGGTGGCCAGTGAGCTCAGTTGGTTAGAGCATGGTGCTAATAAAGTGAGGGAATGGGAAACCATCTATCATGCTAATGGAGGTCAAAAGAAAGCAGAAGTAGCCATACTTATATCAGACAAACTAGATTTTAAAACACAGACTATAACAAGAGATGAAGAAGAACATTATATCATTATAAGGGGTTTAGTTATCAAAAAGAGCTAACAATTGTAAATATTTATGCCCCCACCTTGAAAGAACCTAAATATATAAATCAATTAATCACAAACATAAAGAAACTCATTGATAATACAATAATAGTAGAAGACTTTAACACCCACTTACAGCCATGGACAGATCACCTAAACAGAATATCATCAAGACAAAAATGGATTTGGATTGGATGACACAGTGGACCAGATGGACTTAACAGATATATTCAGAACATTTCATCTTAAAGCAGCAGAATACACATTCTTTTTTGAGTGCATATGAAACATTCTCCAGAATAGATCACAAAGTGGGTCACAAATCAACCCTACACAAGTATAAAAAGGTCAAGATTGTACCATGCATATTTTCAATTCACAACACTGAAACTTGAAGTCAACCACAAGAAAAAATTTAGAAAGACCTCAAATACATGGAAGTTAAAGAATATCCTAGTAAAGTATGAATGAGTTAACCAGAAATTAAAGAAGAAATAAAAAATACATGGAAGCAAATGAAAATAAAAACACAACAGTCCAAACCCTTTGGGATGCAGAAAAGGGAGTCCTAAGAGGAAAGTATATAGCAATTAAGGCCTATCTTAAGAAGCAAGAAAGGTCCCAAAGACACAACCTAAAGTAGCTAGAAAATGAACAGCAAATAAAGCCTAGA
The DNA here is from genome assembly GCF_016509475.1 of Prionailurus bengalensis. Taxonomy (NCBI): domain Eukaryota; kingdom Metazoa; phylum Chordata; class Mammalia; order Carnivora; family Felidae; genus Prionailurus; species Prionailurus bengalensis. Next base: position 41,410,735 of record NC_057344.1, on the reverse strand, counting down.
GCCAGCAGAAGAAGGGAAATAATAAAGATTAGAGCAGAAATAAATGATATAGAAACAAACAAACAACAACAACAACAAAACAGTAAAACAGATCAATGAAACTAAGAGCTGGTTCTTTGAAAGAATTAACAAAATTGATAAGCCCCTAGCCAGACTTATCAAAAATATAAAAAAAAAGGACCCAAATAGACAAAATTATGAATGAAAGAAGAGAGATCACAACCAACACCACCAAAATACAATTATAAGAGAATACTATGAAAAATTATATACCGACAAACAAGGAAATCTGGAAGAAATGGACAAATTCCTCACAAACTACCAAAATTGAAACAGGAAGAAATAGAAAATTTGAACAGGTCAAACCCAGCAAAGAAATTGAATCAGTAATCAAAAATCTCCCAACAAACAGGAGTCCTAGGCCAGATGGCTTTCCAGGGGACTTCTACCAGACATTTAAAGAAGAAGTAATACCTATTCTTCTCAAACTGTTCCAAAAAATAGAAATGGAAGGAAAACTTCCAAACTCATTCTATGAAGCCAGCATTACCTTGATTTCAAAACCAGACAAAGATCCCACTAAAAAGGAGAACTATAGATCAATTTTCCTCATGAATATGGAAGCGAGAATTCTCAACAAGATATTACCAAATCTAATTCAACAGTATATAAAAAGAATTATTCACCATGATCAAGTGGGATTTATTCCTGGGTTGCAAGGCTGGTTCAATATTCACAAATCAATCAATGTGATACACTGCATTAATAAAAAAGAAAAGAAAAAAAAAAGGATGAGAACCATATGATCCTGTCAATAGATGCAGAAAAAGCATTTGACAGAATACAGCATCCAATCTTGATAAAAAACACTCAACAGAGTAAGGATAGATGAACCATACCTGAACATAATAAATACCATATGTGAAAGACCCACATCTAATATAATCCTCAATGAGGAAAAACTGAGAGCCTCTCTCCTACAGTCAGGAACAAGACAAGGATGTCCATTCTCACCATTACTATTTAACATAGTATTCGAAGTATTAGCCTCAGCAATCAGACAAAAAAAGGAAATAAAAAATATCCAAATCAGCAAGGAAGAAGTCAAACTTTCACAATATGCAGACAACATGACACTCTAGGTAGAAAACCTGAAAGACTCCACCAAAAAAATTGCTAGAACTAATACATGAATTCAGCAAAGTCACAGGATGTAAAACGAACATACATAAATCTGTTGCATTTTTATACACCAATAATGAAGCAGCAGAAAAAGAAATCAAGGAATCTATCCCATTTGCAATTGCACCAAAAACAATAAGATACCTAGGGATAAACCTAACTAAAGAGGTAGGGGTGCCTGGGTGGCATAGTTGGTTAAGAGGCCGACTCTTGATCTCGGTTCAGGTCATGATATCACAGTTTGTGAGTAAGCCTGTGTTGAGCTCTGCACTGACAGTGTAGAGCCTGTTTAGAATTCTCTTTCCCTGTCTTTCTGTCCCTACCCCACTCATGCTCTCTTTCTCTTTCTTTCAAAGTAAATAAATAAACTTTAAAAAAAAAATTTTAAGCTAAAGAGGTAAAAGATCTATACTCTGAAAACTATAGAAGCTTATGAAAGAAATTGAAGAGGACACAAAGAAATGGAAAAGCATCCAATGCTGATTGATTTGAAGAACAAATATTGTTAAAATGTCCATACACCCAAAGCAGTCTATACATTTAATGCAATCCTTATGAAAATACGACCAGCATTTTTTGCAGAGCTAGAACAAATAATGCTAAGATTTGTATGGAACCACAAAAGACCCCAAATAGCCAAAGCAACCATGAAAAAGAAAAACAAATTAGAGGCATCACGATTCTGGATTCCAAGCTATATTACAAAGCTGTAGTCATCAAGACAGTATGGCACTGGCACAAAAACAGACACATAGATTAATGGAACAGAATAGAAAAGCCAGAAATGGACCCACAACTATATGGTCAACTCATCTTTGACAAAACAGGAAAGAATATCCCATGGAAAAAGATTTTTTTCAACAAATGGTTTTGGGAAAACGGGATGGGGACACACAAAAGAATGAAACTGGACAACTTTCTTACACCATATACAAAAACACATTCAAAATGGATGAAAGACCTAAAATATGAGCCAGGAAACCATCAAAATCCTAAGGAGAACACAGGCATCAACCTCTTTGACCCTGGCTGGAGCAACTTCCTACTAGACACGTTGCTGAAGGCATGGAAAACAAAAGCAGTGATGAACGACTGGGATTTCATCAAGATAAAAAGCTGCTGCACAACAAAGGAAACAATCAACAAAACTAAAAGGCAACCTACATAATGGGAAAAGATATTTGCAAATGACATATGAGATAAAGGGTTATTTTCCAAAATCTATAACTTATCAAACCCAACACTCAAAAAACAAATAACCCATGAAGACATGGGCAAAAGCCATGAATCAACACTTTTCCAAAGAAGACATCCAGATGGTTAACAGACACATTTTCATTCATCATCAGGGAAATACAAGTCAAAACCACAATGAGATACCACCTCACACCTGTCAGGATGGCTAAAATTAACAACAGGTTTTGACAAGGATGCAGAGAAAGGGAATCCTCTTGCAGTGTCAGTGGGAATGCAAACTGGTGCAGCCACTCTGGAGAACAGTATGGAAGTTCCTCAAGAAACTAAAAATAGAACTACCCTGTGATCCAGCAATTGCACTATTAGGTATTATCAACAATAGCCAAACTATGGAGAAAGCCCAAATGTTCACTGACTGATGAATGGATAAAGAAGATGTGGTTTATGTATATATAATGGAATATTACCCAGTCATCAAAAAGAACAAAATCTTGCCATTTGCAATAATGTGGATGGAGCTAGAATGTATTATGCTAAGCAAAATAAGTAATCAGAGAAAGACAAATACCATGATTTCACTAGTATGTGTAATTTAAGAAACAGATGAACATGTGGGGAGGGTGAGAGGGAGAGAAGAGAGGGAAACAAACCATAAGAGACTCTTAATGATAGAGAACAAACTATGGGTTGAGGGGGGGGGGATGGTCTAGATGGGTGATGGGTACTAAGGAGGGTCTTTGTAATGAGCACCGGGTGTTGAATGTAAGTAATGAATCACTGAATTCTACTCCTGAAACCAATATTGCACTGTATGTTAACTAACTAAAATTGTAATTAAAAACTCAGTGTGATACATCACATTAATGTGAATGAAGGAAAAAGTTTTCACCTCAATAGATGTTGAAAAAGTATTTGACAACACCTATTCATGAAAAAACTCTCAACTAGGTATGGAAGGAATGTATCTCAATATAATAAAGGCCATATATAAAAATCTCACAGCTTACACCATACTCAAAGGTGAAAAACTGAAAGATTTTCCTTTAAAGACCAAGAACAAAGGGTGCCTGGGTGGCTCAGTCAGTTAAGCATCTGACTTTGGCTTAGGTCATGATCTTGCAGTCTCTGAGTTTGAGCACCATGTCAGGCTTTATGCTGACAGCTCAGAGCCCGGAACCTGCTTCAGATTCTGTGTTTGCTTCTCTCTCTGCCCCTCCCCTGCTCATTACCTCTCTCTGTCTCTCTCTCTCTCTTCTCAAAACATAAATAAACATTAAAAAGAATTTTTTTAATAAAAACAAGACCAAAAACAAGATAAGAATGCCCACTCTTGCCACTTCTATTCAATTTAATACTGGAAGTCCTAGCTACAGCAATTAGGCAAGAAAAAGAAATGAAAGGCATCTAAATTGAAAAGGAAGTAACAAAATTATATTTCCAGATGACATGATCTCACATGTAAAAAATCCTAAAGACTTCACACACACACACACACACACACACACACATTAGAAGTAATTAACAAATTCAGTACAGCTGTGGAATACAAAATCAACATTCAAAAATCAGTTCCTATCACTCTTTCCACCATCTTGGAGCCTGTGGAAGCCTGCTGGGAACAGGACTCCTATGATGACAAATATGTCTAGAAGGCTGTGGTCCAAAGCCATTTTTGCTGGCTATATGCAGTGTCTGTGGAACCAGAGGGAGCACACAGCTCTTCTTAAAATTGACAGTGTTTATGCTTGAGATGAAACTGAATTCTATCTAGGCAAGAGATGTGCTTATGTGTACAAAGTAAAGAAAAACATGGTGACTCCTGGTGGCAAACTGAACAAAACCAGAGTCATCTGGGGAAAATTAACTCATGCTCATGGAAACAGTGGCATAGTTTGTGCCAAATTACAAATAAACCTTCCTACTAAAGCCATTGGCCACAGAACCTGTGTGATGCTGTACCCCTCAAGGATTTAAATTAGCTGAAAAGGAAATAAACAAATAAATAAATAAATAAATAAGGGTGTAGATTTATTTTCTTGTATTTTTGTTTTAAAAAATCCATTTCTATCACTTTTTTTCAGTATAGAAAAATCATTTCTATACACTAATGTGAACCATCCGAAAGGGAAATCAAAGAAATAATCCCTCCACTGTAGCATAAAAAATATTTAGGAATAAATTTAACCAAGTAAGTGAAAGACGTGTACACTGAAAACTATAATATATCAATGGAAGAAATTTAAAGAAGACAAATAAATGGAAAGACATCCATGTTTGTGGATTAGAAGACTTAATATTGAAGGCAATCTACAGATCCAATACTATCCTTATCAAAACCCTAATGAGATTTTTTACAGAAATAAAGGAAAATAATCCTAAAGTTCATATGGAAACACAAAAGATACAGAATAGCCAAAGTGATCTTGAGAAAAAAGAACAAGGAGGCATCACACTTTCTAATCTCAAAATATATTACAAAGATAAAGTAATTAGAACACTCTGGTACTGGCATAAAGACAGACATGTAGACAAATGCAGCAGAACAGAGAGCCCAGATAAACCCACACATGTACAGTCAACTGGTCTTCAAAAGGGTGCCAAGAATACACATGGGTAAAATATAGTCCCTTCAACAAAGAGCATTGGGAAAACTGGATATCTATATAAAAAGAAAATAAAATTGGACCTCTATCTTACACGATACATAAAAACAAGCTCAAAATGGATTAAAGACTTAAATGTAAAACTTAACACTATAAAATTCCTAGAAGAAAACAGGGGGAAATTTTGACACTTGGATAGATACCAAAAGTACAAACAACAAAAGCAAAATTAGACAAGTGGGACTACATCAAACTAAAAAGCTTCTGCATGGCAAAGGAAACAATAAACAGATGAAAAAGGCAATTTATGGACTGAGATAAAATATTTTCAACCATATATCTGATAGCTAAAATCCAAAATATATAAGAAACACCTACAACTCAATAGCAAAACATTTTAAAAAGACTTAAAAATATGCAAAAATTTGAATAGGTATTTCTCCAAATATGACATACAAATGGCCAACAGGTATATGAAAAGATGCTTAACATCACTAATCATCGGGGAAACACAAATCAAAACCACAATTAGATATCACCTCACACTAGTTAGGATGGCCACCATTAAAAACACACAAATAAATGTTGGTGAAGATGTGCAGAAATTGGAACCTTTCTACACTGTTGGTGAGAATGTAAAATGGTGCAGCCACCATGGAAAATAGTACTGAGGTGCCTCAATAAAATTAAAAAAAGAGCTACCATAAGTTCCAACAAACTCATTTCTGGGTATAGACCCAAAAGAATTGATATCAGAATCTCTTATGTTAATGGCAACCCTATTCATAACAGCCAAAATACCAAAACAACCCAAATGTCCATCAACAGATGAGTGGATAAAGAGAATGTGGTATATACATACAATAAAATATTATTTAGCCTTAAAGAAATAAGAAAATTCTAGCATTTGTGACAACACAGATGAACCCAGATGACACTATGCAAAGTGAAATTAGCCAATCACACGACAAATACTTCATGATTCCACTTGCATATGGTACCTAAAATAGTCAAATCATAGAAACAGAGGAAAGAACAGTGGTTACCAGGGGCTGGGGGTATGAGGAAATGGGAAATTTTTGTTTAATAAATATAAAATTTTAGTTATTCAAGATGAATTAGGTCTAGGGATCTGCTATACAGATCAACAATGTTATGCTGTGTACTTAAAAAAGGAAAGGAAAAGGTAAAATTGTCCCTATGTATGGATTACATGATTGTTTATGTAGAAAATCCTAAGGAACCTACAAAAGAAAATTACTAGAACTAATAAGTGAATTTAATAATGTCATAGCATGCCTGTTATCAGTTTGTTGCCTCTAATCTCCAAATTCTTCCTTTTAGCCTGCTCTGTGAAAATAGATCTGGGCCTTTTAAGTATTTTTTTCCCCATGACGGTTGGTACTGAAGTTTTGTCAGTAGAGAGTGCTGGAGAGACATTACAGAAGAAGAAGAGTTTTGTTTTCTGGTTCCAGTGTGCTCCTTGGGCACGTTCTCATCAAGAGTACAGCTTCCCTAGCGTCAGGCTGCTAAAACACACAGCTTCTCTTGCAGGGGCCAAGCAGCCCTCAGCAGCCAGCAGCTTCCTCTGCAACCTCACTGTGACTCCTCTTCTGACAGTTTTGCAGCAAAATGCCTCTAGTGAGGGGCTCACAGCTTCTCTAGAACCCTTGGCAGTTTTGTAGTGAGTAGCCAATGAGATACCTCCTACTGAATAGCTCTCCTGGTACCCTAAAGAGTGGATTTCCAGCAAGTCTTCCAGCACTGCTCCCAGCAAATTCTCTGCCATCCAGTGCTGCAACTATGTCCTAACCTGCAAGTTCTGGATCTCTGCCCTGGGGAGGGAGAGAGTCTCTTCTTTAGGTGCTCCATGTCAGGGCTAGGATTAGTGATTGCTGCTTTTAACTCTCATTCCTATATTCTTTAGAATTCTTTTTATTTCTTACTAGTCAATCCCTCATTGTTATAATCCCTTGTTATAGTTAATAATTCTTTATCTTAAACTGTCCGTGTTCAAATTACTGTGTGGTTGCTTTCTCCTGATTGGACCCAGACTTACATACTCCAGATACATTTTAATATACTGTTGACTAACAATGGTATTTTTATATAGTAGCATCAATCAATAGGAAAATTTCTTTTTTTTTTTTTTAATTTTTTTTCAACGTTTTATTTTATTTTTGGGGGGACAGAGAGAGACAGAGCATGAACGGGGGAGGGGCAGAGAGAGAGGGAGACACAGAATCGGAAACAGGCTCCAGGCTCCGAGCCATCAGCCCAGAGCCTGACGCGGGGCTCGAACTCACGGACAGCGAGATCGTGACCTGGCTGAAGTTGGACGCTTAACCGACTGCACCACCCAGGCGCCCCAGGAAAATTTCTTAATTTTAAATTTCATTTACAATCACACCAAGAAATATAAAATACTTGGGAATAAATTTAACAAAAGATGGGCAAGACCTCTTCATTGAAAACTACACATTTGGGACACCTGGGTGACTCAGTCAGTTGAGCATCTGAGTCTTGACTTCAGCTCAGGTCATCATCTCAGGGCCATGGGATCGAGCCCCGCATTGGGCTCCACACTGAGCATGAATCCTGCTTAATATTCTCTCTCTCTCTCTCTCTCTCTCTCTCTCTCTCTCTCTCTCTTCCTCTCTCTCTCTTTTTCTCTTTCTCTCACTCTCTCTCTCTCCTTCTGCCCCCTCCCCCTACTCACACTCTCTCTCTCTCTAAAATTTAAAAAAATAAAGAAAAGAAAACTACATGTTGCTGAGGGAAATTAAAGAAGACTTAAGTAAATAAGGGATATGCCACACTTAAACATTAGAAAATCGAATGCTTTCACATTGCAATTCTCCCTAAATTTATCTATATATTTAATGCAATTCTAAGCATAATTCCAGGAAACTTTTTTTTTTAGAAATCAGCAAACTAATTCTTAATTTATATGGAAATGTAGAGGCCTAGAAGAGCCAAAGCCATTAAAAAAATAAAGAAGAACAAGGGCTTACACAACCTGACTTGAAGACTTATAAAATTACTGTAATCAAAACAGAGAAGTACTGGCATAAGAATTGACAAGTAGATGAATGGAAAAGAATAAAGCTCCTAGAAGTAGAACCACACTTATACAGCCATTTGATTTTCAACAAAAATGCCAAAGCAACAAGGAAAGGAAAGTCTATTCAATAAATTGTCCTGGGATAACTGGATATTCATATGAGGAAAAAAAATTAAACCTCAGTTCCTACATCACATTATACCCAGAAATTAATTCAATATGGACAAGACACCTAAATATAAAAGCTGAAACCATAAAGCTTTTGGAAAAGAGAGAGAGAATATCTCCAAGACAAGAGGCAAAGATTTCTTAGGACACTGAAAGTACTATTCACAAAAGAAAATACTGTTACATTGACTTTATCAGAATTTAAAACTTCTACTCATCAAAGATCAGGTTAAAGAAATAAATAGGCAAGTCATCACAGACTGGGAGAAAATATTCACGAAACAAATATCTGACCAAGGCCTGGTACCCAGGCATATTAGTCAGATCGGGCTGCCATAACAAAATACCATTGCCTGGGTGGCTTAACAATAGAAATTTATTATTCATGATTCTGGAGGCTGAGAAGTCCAAGATCACAGTATTGGCTGATTCAGTTCCCTGGTGAGGGCTCTCTTCCTGGCCTCCTCACTGCATCCTAACATGGGGGAGACAGAGACAGAGGAGACAGAGAGCAAAAGAGAGAGCTTTCTGGGTCTCCTCTACAGGCACTAACCTCATTACAAAGTCCCCACCTTCATGACTTTATCTAAACTGAATTACCTTCCATAGTCCTCATCTCCAAATACCATCACATGTGGAGCTTATGGATTCAATATGAGTTTTGAAGGGACACAACTGAGTCCATAGCACCAGGACGTATAAAAAACAATAACTCAACTAAAGACAACAACCCCACCTAAAATATAAGTAAAAGATGTTAACAGACTTTTTTATCTGTATGTGAACACATATATGAATGGCAATAAGCACATGAGAAAGTGCTCAGTATCATTAGTCATCAAGGAAAAGCACGTTAAAACCACAAGATATCCCTACATGTTAAAATTAAACAGCCAAAATTTATACGACTGATAACACTAAGTGTTAGAGTGGATGTGGAGCAACTGGAACTCTCATATCATTGGAGGGGATGTAAAAAGGTAAACCCACTTTGAAAAAATACACTTTGAAAAATGCCTGGAAGCTTCTTATAAAACTAAGCATAAATCTACCTATGACCCAGAAATGAGAAATGAATATATGTTTATGCAAACATTTGTATAAGAATGTTCACAACAGCATTGTTCTTTTTTTTTAAGATTTTTTTTAGGTTTATTTATATTGTGAGAGAAAGATAGCAAGTGGGGAAAGGTCAGAGAGAGAGAGAGAGAGAGAGAGAGAGAGAGAATTCCAAGCAGGCTCCACACTACCAGGGCAGAGCCTGATGTGGGGCTTGAACCCATGAACCGCAAGATCATGACCTTAGCCAAAGTCTGATGCTTAACCAAATGAGCCACCCAGGCGGCCCAACAGTGTTTTCTTTAATAGTCAAACTATAGAAATAGCTCAGGCACCCACTAATAGGAGAATCTGGAATAAACTGCTGATATATGCAACAGCATGGTTAGATCTCAAAACTGTTATGCTAACAGAAAGAAACCTTGCACAAAAGAGTACATACTGTATGAGTCTATCTATAGAAAAGTCTAGAAGAGTCAAAGCTAATCTACAATGGAGAAAAAAATCAAAACAGTTGTTACCATTGAGAACATAGAGTTAAGAATTAACTAGGGAGGAGCACAAAGAGACTTTCTGAGGTGCTGAGAATGTTCCATATGTTGCAAGGGTTTGCATTATACAGGACTATGCATTTGTCAACATGGACACTTAAGATTGCATGCTTCCTTATATCTAAATTTTATGCTAAAAAAAACTATAATTCAACATTGAACTCAAGTTAATAATATGCATGTTAATGTACATGGGGGCAGTGTAATGATGTCTCCAGTTAACACTGAAATGGATGGATAGGGGAATGGATAGTTGGAATGAAGTATATTAAAGTAAGTATAGGAAAGTGCTTACAGTGAGAAGTTGGCAGTGAGTGCACAAGTTTTTGCAGTAAAATCCTTTTAACTTTTTTGCATGCTTAGAATATTTCATGATAAAATATTGAGGGAAAAAAAGACCTGAAATATATGTATAACAAAATATGACCTTGAGATGGTACACATTTTCTTAAGACAAAAATATACAAAAGATAGGTACATTTACAGCATTAAAAACAAAAGGAAAGGCTGGTCTACAAAAGACATTGTGAAGAAAGTAAAGAGTGAAAATACATGTGAAAACCAAAGGAACACATCTGCCACATATGAAATCCACAAAGGATTTGTCCAGAATACATAAAAAACTTGTACAAATCACTTTGAAAAAGGACAAATAGCCAATGTATCAATGGGCAAAAGACATAAACAGGCATTTTAAATAGCAGGACATGCAATGATCAAAAAATATTAGTATGGGGGGGAGATTAAAACCAGAATTAGATACAATTCTATAACCACTGTTTTGGTAAATAATAATAATAATAATAATAAATTAAAAGTCAGATAATGCCAAGTGTGAGGAGTACAGTAGACCTAATAATGGTCCCCCAAGATGTCCACATCCCAATCCTCAGACCCTGTGAATATGTCACCTCATGTGGAAAAAGAGACTGCATGTGGATGTGACCTTAAGGATCTTAAAATGGAGAGACTATGTTGGGTTCTCCAGGTGGGCCTTATGATTTAATCACAAGTATCCTTACAAAAGGGACGCAGAGGGAGATACAACTACAGAAGAGAAGGTGATGCCTTGACAATGGAAGCAGATTTTGGAGCCATGTACTTCGAAGATGGAGAAAAGGGCCACGTGCCAAGGAGTGCAGGAGGCCAGTAAAGCTGAAGGAATCAGACCCTCCTCTCAGAGCCTCCAGAAGGTGGCAGGCCTGTCCACACCTTGACTCTAGCCCCAGGAAATGGATTGCAGACTTCTGACCTCCAGAACTGTAAGAGAGTAAATTTGTGTTATTCAAAACCACCAAGTTTGTGGTAATTTGGAATTTAGGGAGAGTGTGGATCTAAACGGTTATACACTGCCAATAGGAGTACAAATTGGTTTCATCATTTTAGAAAATAGTTTGTAATTACCTAGATGAGCTGAAGATGTGTATACCCTCCATGGTGAGACAAGTACTCTAGAGAAATTATTGCACATATGCCCCACAAAACATGTATAATAATGTTCACAGCATCTTTATTCATAATGACATAAAAAACAAATATGTATGGTTCTCCAGAATAGTCTATATACTGGGACACAAATCAGCCCTAAGTAAGTACAAAAAGATCGAGATCATACCGTGCATATTTTCAGACCACAATGCTATGAAACTCGAAATCAACCACAAGAAAAAATTTGGAAAGGTAACAAATACTTGGAGACTGAAGAATACCCTACTAAAGAATGAATGGGCTAACCAAGCAGTTAAAGAAGAAATTAAAAAGTATATGGAAGTTAATGAAAATGATAGCACCAAAACCCAAAATCTCTGGGATGCAACAAAGGCAGTCATAAGAGGAAAGTATATAGCAATCCAGGCCTTCCTTAAGAAGGAAGAAAGATCTCAGATACACAACCTAACCTTACCCCTTAAGGAGCTGGAAAAAGAACAGCAAATAAAACCTAAAACCAGCAGAAGACAGGAAATAATAAAGATTAGAGCAGAAATTAATGCTATTGAAACCAAAAAAAAAAAAAAACAGTAGAACAGATCAATGAAACAAGAAGCTGGTTCTTTGAAAGAATTAACAAAACTGATAAACCACTAGCCAGTTTCATCAAAAAGGAAAAGGAAAGGACCCAAATAAGTAAAATCAAGAATGAAAGAGGAGAAATCACAACAAACACAACAGAAATAAAAACAATAATAAGAGAATATTATGAGCAATTTTATGCCAATAAATGGGCAATCTGGAAGAAATGGACAAACTCCTAGAAACATATACACTACCAAAACCGAAACAGGAAGAAACAGAAAATTTGAACAGACCCATAACCAGTAAAGAAATCGAATTAGTAATCAAAAATCTGCCAAAAAACAAGTGTCCAGGGCCAGATGGTTTTCCAGGGGAAATTCTACCAAACATTTAAGGAAGAGTTAACACCTATTCTCTTGAAACTGTTCCAAAAAATAGAAATGGAAGGAAAACTTCCAAACTCTTTCTATGAAGCCAGCATTACCCTGATTCAAAAACCAGACAGAGACCCCACTAAAAAGGAGAACTATAGACCAATTTCCCTGATGAACATGGATGCAAAAATCTTCAACAAGATATTAGCCAACCGGATCCAACAATACATTAAAAAAATTATTCACCACAACCAAGTGGGCTGCAGGGCTGGTTCAATATCCGCAAAACAATTAACATAATTCATCACATCAATAAAAGGACAAGAACCATATGATCTTCTCAATAGATGCAGAGAAAAGATTTGACAAAATGCAGCATCCTTTCTTGATAAAAACCCTCAAGAAAGTAGGGATAGAAGGAGCATACCTCGAAATTATAAAAGCTATATATGAGCAACCCAACACTAATATCATCCTCAATGGGTAAAAACTGAGAGCTTTCCCCCTAAGGTCAGGAACAAGACAGGGATGTCCACTTTCGCCACTGTTATTCAACATAGTATTGGAAGTCTTAGCCTCTGCAATCAGACAACACAAAGAAATAAAAGGCATCCAAATCGTCCAGGAGGAGGTCAAACTTTCACTCTTCGCAGATGACATGATACTCTATATGGAAAACCCAAAAGATTTCACCAAAAAACTGCTAGAACTGATTCATGAATTCAGCAAAGTGGCAGGATATAAAATCAATGCACAGAAATAGTTTGCATTCCTATACACCAACAATGAAGTGACAGAGAAATCAAGGAATTGATCCCATTTACAGTTGCACCAAAAACCATAAAATACCTAGGAATAAATCTAACCAAAGAGGTGAAAAATCTATACACTGAAAACTATAGAAAGCTGATGAAAGAAATTGAAGAAGACACAAAGAAATGGAAAAAGATTCCATGCTCCTGGATAGGAAGAACAAATATTGTTAAAATGTCGATACTACCCAAAGCAATCTACATATTCAATGCGATCCCTATCAAAGTAACACCAGCATTCTTCACAGAGCTAGAACAAATAATCCTAAAATTTGTAGGGAACCAGAAAAGACCCCGAATAGCCAAAACAATCTTGAAAAAGAAAACCAAAGCAGGAGGCATCACAATCCCAGACTTCAAGCTATACTACAAATATGTAATCCTCAAGACAGTATGGTACTGGCACAAGAACAGACACTCAGATCAATGGAACAGAATAGAGAAACCAGAAATAGACCCACAAACGTATGGCCAACTAATCTTTGACAAAGCAGGAAAGAATATCCAATGGAATAAAGACAGTCTCTTCAGCAAGTGGTGCTGGGACAACTGGACAGCGACATGCAGAAGAATGAACCTGCACCACTTTCTTACACCATACACAAAAATGAACTCAAAATGGATGAAAGACCTCAATGTAAGACAGGAAGCCATCAAAATCCTCGAGGGGAAAGCAGGCAAAAACCTCTTTGATCTTGCCTGCAGCAATTTCTTACTCAACACATCTCTGGAGGCAAGGGAAACAAGAGCAAAAATGAACTACTGGAACCTCATCAAAATAAAAAGCTTCTGCACAGCAAAGGAAACAATCAGCAAAACTAAAAGGCAACCGACAGAATGGGAGAAGCTATTTGCAAATCACATATCAGATAAAGGGTTAGCATCCAAAATCTACAAAGAACTTATCACACTCAACACCCAAAAAACAAATAATCCAGTGAAGAAAAGGGCAAAAGACATGAATAGACACTTCTCCAAAGAAGACATCTAGATGGCCAACAGACACATGAAAAAACGCTCCACATCACTCATCATCAGGGAAATAGAAATCAAAACCACAATGAGATACCACCTTACACTTGTCAGAATGGGTAACATTAACAACTCAGGCAACAACGGATGTTGGCAAGGATGCGGAGAAAGAGGATCTCTTTTGCATTGTTAGTGGAAATGTAAGCTGGTGCAGCCACTCTGGAAAACAGTATGGAGGTTCCTCAAAAAACTAAAAATAGAACTACCCTATGACCCAGCAATTGCACTGCTAGGCATTTATCCATGGGATACAGGTGTGCTGTTTCGAAGGGACACATGCATCCCCATGTTTATAGCAGCACTATCAACAATAGCCAAAGTATGGAAAGATCCCAAATGTCCATTGATGGATGAATGGATAAAGAAAATGTGGTGTGTATATATATATATATATATATATATATATATATATATATATGGAGTATTACTCAGCAAACAAAAAGAATGAAATCTTGCCATTTGCAACTATGTGGATGGAACTGGAGGGTATTAAGCTAAGTGAAATTAGTCAGAGAAAGACAAAAATCATATGACTTCACTCATATGAGGACTTTAAGAGACAAAACAGATGAACATAAGGGAAGGGAAACAAAAGTAATATTAAAACAGGGAGGGGGACAAAACAAAAGAGATTCATAAATATGGAGAACAAACTGAGGGTTGCTGGAGGGGTTGTGGGAGGGCGGGTGGGCTAAATGGGTAAGGGACACTAAGGAATCTACTGAAATCATTGCTTCACTGTATACTAATTTAGATGTAAATTTTAAAAAATAAAAAATAAAGTTAAATCAAAAAAAAGGAAAAAGGAAAAAATGGTAAAATTATCAAATCAAAAAAAATTAAGAAAAATAAATCTGAAAAACACCAAATACGTATGTATATATATACATATATATCCAAATGTATTATAAAAACTGTAGTGAAATAATATAATGGGATATTTTACAAGAATGAAAATTAGGGAAATATGGCACTAACACTGACAAATCTCAAAAACATAATTATGAGATGGAAAATGTTTTGAAAAATATTAAATGATATATATTTCAAAAACAGGCAAAATTAAGCAATATATTTTTACATATACATTTATAGGTAAACTATAGTAAAGGGAACAGTAATTATAATATTCGAGAGTGGTAACCTTTGAGGAGGAAGGGAGAAGCAAGTAACAATTATGCTCTATTATCTACTAGGCTCTTTTTCTCATTTAACCTCAACTTGCCAGCTCTACCTAAAAATAACAAGAAAAAAGAAACCATTACAATCCATTCCCATTCCATTCCCAACTCTTTTTAAAACATTTGAAATGCTTTTCCTTACCCCCCTCATTCCCTTGAAACCATCCTATATGCTATGATAAGTTAGTAACTTACTACTTTCTTTTTAAGATTTTTCTTATGTCCTTATTTTTGTTAAGTTTATTTATTTATTTTGAGAGAGAGAGAGAGCACACAAGTGGAGGACTGGCAGAGAGAGGGAGAGAGAGAATCCCAGGCAGGCTCCACACTGTCAGTGCATTGCCCCATGCAGGACTTGAACCCACAAACCATGAGATCGTAACCTGAGCCCAGGTCAAGACGCTCAACTTACTGAACTACCCAGGCACCCCTCGTGTCCTTTATTATATTACACAGTTCTAGACAAGGTATTCATGTGTGTGTGTGTGTGTGTGTGTGTGTGTGTGTTCTCCTCCACCTTGAGATTCACATCTATTTCTTGTTTTGTTTTATCTGGATCTTTCCTCAATATTTTTGTGCAATGATATGGATGATAGACTATGAATTTTTGTTTATGCACAGACTTTTTTCCAGCAGGTGAATGATATCTTAGCTAAGTGTGGGATCCTTCCTTATAAGCCCCTTCTTTCAGTCGTCTGTGTGAGTTCCCCTACTGCCTTCTTACAAAAGCTTATGGGACATAAAAAAAAGATAGACATTATAACATTACATACATTTATTATTCACAGAAACCTATGAAAAAATGAAATAAGCTGTCATTCAGATTTCCTCACCTACACACACTCCAGTACTTAATTTGATATTTATAATTTTGTAATATTTTTCTTCAACAAGGCTCCCCCAAATTATATAAGTTTCAAGCTCCACAAAACCTGGGGCAAACTGGAATTCAGTATTCAACTAAAGAAGTTGGGGAAATAACAATAAATAAGCCAAGAGGATCTATGGAGAGAGAAGTAATAAAAATAAAAGCTTAAAATGAATGAAGCAGGAAAAATAGCACAAATGATTAAAAAAAAATTCCCCAGAGTTGGCTATTGAAAAATGCCAGTTAAGTAGATTAAACTCTCACAATTCTAATCAAGGGAAAAAGACAGGAAGCACCAGTGGACAAGATCTGAATGGGAGGTGAAGCACAATCACAGATGTAAACAAGAATAAAAGAATTACAAGAAAATCGCACATGCATTTCTGTAATAGCAGAAGTGAAAACCTGAAGGAAATAAAAACTCTGAAAAATTGTTGCAAGAAGAAATAGAAAATTTGAATAAAGTAATTTCTTCAAAAGACAATGGAAAGGTGTTTAAGATTTACTATCAAAATGTTCCATGACCTTTTAGCTAACATTTAAAAATTAGGTAATTCCAGGGCCACCTGGGTAGCTCTTTCAGTTAAGCCTCTGACTTTGGTTCAGGTCATGATCTCCTGGTTTTGTGAGTTCAAGCCCTGCATCAGGCTGTCTCTTGTCAGCACAGAGCCTACTTCCAATCCTCTGTCCCCGTCTCTTTCTGCCCCTCCCCCATTTGCTCTCTCACAAAATAAATAAATAAATAAACTTAAAAAAGAAAATAAGAACTAGGTAATTCCAATATGCTTTACATTATTTACATAGAAAAGGATAGAAAGTTTTACAATTTGTATGAAGCCAGAATACATTTAATATAAAATTCTGAAAGAGAAAAGAAAAAAGAAAAAGCTATAGACCAATCTCACTTGCAGATACAAATGCAAAATAAAAACAGATTAGAAAATAAAATTCTAGCAAATATCAAAAGAATACCACATTTGGACCAAATAGAGTTTATTTTTAAAATATATGGAGCACTCAGGAAGTATGTGTTCAAATAATCCATTATAATAGGATTGGAAAACTTTCTTAAAGGGCCAGCCAGTAAAGGATTTGGGCCCACGTGGTCTCTGTTGCAACTGCCCCTGTAACATAAAAGCAGCTTCAGACAATAGTAAATTAATAGGTGTGGTTGTGTTCCAATAAAATTTTATGACAAAACAGGCAGCTGGCCCTCAGACTATGGTTTATCCACCTGCATTACATCAATAAGCTGATGGAGAAGATCATATGGGCATGTGAGTTATCTTGGTTTAGGCTTTACTGGAAGCATACCCTGAGATAGGGATTCAAATAGAAGTCATTTATTAAGGATGTGATCCAGGAAACACCAATAAGGAAATGAGTACATGAGATAGAGAAGGGAGGAAGCAACAATGGGATGCATTATCAGACCAGTTACCACTGCAGGTAAGTGGGGAACTTGCAGAGACATTACAGAACACGGTTGAGTGTTCTCTCTCAGGAGACAAAGAAACTAAAGGATGATACACCACCACCCCCATCTGTCATTAGTTGAGAACTGCTTCAGGGGTGTTCATTCTTGGACTCTTCATGTTTGCCCTGCTGCTCTCAAGGCCAGAAAGAAAACTGTTAGGCAGAGAGTCACAGTTGTTTGCAGCAAACAACCTTTAGCATGAAGAGGTGAGCACTGAGGGGTCATAAGGAGAGACTGATAGAATTTGCTATATTAATAGATGCTGGAACCATACCTGGTAAAATTCAGCAGTAAATCCTAATGAAGACTGCATATAATAGAAATGGAAGAACATTACTTAAATATAACAAAGACAGCTTACTAAAAACTACCAGAAAATATTATCTTAAATGACAAAAGATTAAAACCACCTGGATCGAAATGCCTACTGTCACCACTAATTTTCTCAAGGTCTTAGAGATTATAGATAATATATTAAGACACATAGAAAATAATGCATATAACATTGGAAAAGAAGAAAGACATTTGAATTTGTTTTCTATCTTTCCTAGAGATCCTATTGTAAACCTAGAAAACCCAAGGATCTTAACAAAGAAAAAAAAAACAAAACAGTGAGAAGATTTAATATAATTTTGGAAAAGGGGATGTTATAGACTGAATTGTGTTCACCCAATATTCATTGGAGCCCTAATTCCCAATGTGACTCTTTTTGGAGACAGGGTCTGCAGGGAGGTAATTAAGGTTAAGTAAGGTCAGAAGGGTGGGCCCTAATTTGATTGGTGTTTTTAGAAGAAGAGGAAAAAGAGACACTGGAGATCTGTCTCTCTCCTCTCCTGCACAGAGGAGAGGCCATGTGAAGACATAGCAAACAATGGCTATCTGCAAGCCAGTAGAGGTCTTACCAAAAACTGACTTTGCAGGCACCTTGATCATGGACTTCCAGCTTCCAGAACTATCCAAAAATAAATGTCTCTTGTTTATACCACTCAGCCTGTGGTGTTTTGTTATGGCAGCCCAAGCAGACTAATACAGAGGCAGAAGACAAGAGAAATACATTTTTTATAGTTTTACTCTACTCTAGAAATAAGCACCTAAAAGAAGAAATAGAGCAAAAGATTCTATTTACAATAGCAACAAAAATTATAAAATTATTTCTGAGTATACTTAGGAATAAAAAAATACTTAAGGATAATTTTAAAAGGAAAGACACAGAATTTACATTTAAAAACTACAAACCTTATTGTAGAACCAAAAAAGATCAAATCGAATACAAATATTTTTTTCCATGGGAAGACATAATTATATAAAAATGTCAATTTTCTCCAAGTAATATGAGAATTTAATATAATTCCCAGCAGAACTCAATAGGAAATTAATACTGGATTTTCTTTGCTTATATTTCAGAAACAGATTACCTGACCACAAAAAAAAATTAGAAGAATAAATGCCTGATAGGATCTCAGAAATAAAAAAGAAGGCAGCGTTATAGAGAGGAGAGTCAGAGTATTGAGAGCCTTAACAGCAGAATACATAACCACTATATTCAAATCAATAAGGCCTTGGTATAGGAAGAAAAAAGTATATCAATAAAAATGAATAGAGAATTCAGAAACAAATCACAGTAGATTCAAATGTTTTTAATACAACGTTGAAAACCAGTGGAAAGGTGTGACTTATGTGATAATTTGTGTTGGTACAACTGGATATCCACATAGGGGAAAAATGGGATCTCATCTCAAACCATACTCAAAAATTTAAAATGGATGAAAATTTTATGTGTTAAAATAAATAAGTGACTTGCATGTAAAATTAGTCCAATGCATTTGAAGTCAACATAAAGATTACCTTCGGGGAAAGGTAGTGACCAGAAGGGAGCATGAGGTGGACTTCAAGTTTATATCTTGATCCGGGTTACATGGATGTGTTTACTTTGTGAACATTCATCTGGATGTACCCTTATAATTGGTACTTTTAATGTGTGTGTGTGTGTACATGTATGTTATAGTTCAAAAAATGTTTATTTAAAAGTGAAAAAAAGAAAAAATCTTGCAAGAAAATCTAGATTACAAGTAGACTAAGTAAGGGAAGACCTTCCTTAGGTTAGCAAGCTGCAAAAGAAGAGTTAGCCACATTTGACCACATAAAAACTTAAAGCATTTGTGTGGCAAATGATATCGCAAATAGTCAACAGACCAATGATATGTCTGTCAAAAATTTTTAGAGTATATATGACAAACAAAGTTTTAATATTTATCTTGTATAAAGAACTCTTACTAATCGATAAGAATAGGACAAATTACTCAATTTGTTAAAGTTGGCAAAGGACTTGAATAGGCAGTTTGGAGAAGAGCAAGTCCAAGTGACCAATGAACATATAAAAAGATGCTCAAATTCACCAGCACTTGGGGAAGGGCAAACTAAAATAACAATGGGATATTATGTTATATCCATCAAACTATGGAAAATTTAAACTATTTAGAATTTAAAATTTAAAATTTATCCCTACTGCTAGCAGGGATATAGGGAAAAGGAGGTTTTGAATTATGAAGTGTTATATCGCCTTTTTGGAGAACGATCTGACAATTAAATTTTTTAATTTAGGGGCACCTGGGTGGCTCAGTCGGTTAAGCATCCGACCCTTGGTTTCTGCTCAGGTCATGATCTTACGGTTTTTGATCACATGGGGCTCTGCACTGGCAACATGGAGCCTGCTTGGGATTCTCTCTCTCTCCCTCTCTCTCTCTGCCCCTCCCCCACTTGCACTGTCTCTATCTCTCTCAAAATAAATAAATGAACTTAAACATTTTTTTTAATTAGGGGCGCCTGGGTGGCTCAGTTGGTTAAGCGTCTGACTTCAGCTTAGGTCATGATCTCACAGTTTGTGAGTTCGAGCCCCGCATGGGGCTCTGTGCTGACAGCCCAGAGCCTAGAACCTGCTTCAGATTCTGTGTCTCCCTCTCTCTCTGTCATTCCCCTGCTCATGCTCTGTCTCTCTCCGTCTCTCAATAATAAATAAACGTTAAAAAGTTTTTTAAAATTTTTTTTAATTAAAAATCTTTAAACACCTATCCCTTCAATCCACAGTCCCACTTATGGGGGTTGAGTCTATGGGAGTACAATCAACAATGTGAAGGATGTGCACAAGCATTTAGTTTAGAAACATATTCATAATGGGGGAAAAATTGGAAACAAGTGACTTCCCTTCAGTAAGAGATGACACACCCTCCTCAGAGAAAAAGATGCAAGCATGAAAAAAATGAAAAAAATAAATAAACAAAAGTGTTTCTTAACCTCTTTTTCATTATCACCCTTACCCTTTGGAGACATTTGGGATATTTTTCCCTAACAGCTGTATCATGGAATTTTAATTTCGCAGATATACAGTATATCTCTGTTCATTTGCTGTATCTGTGCTTTGTACAAAAAAAAAGGGTATGATTTTTTTATCACCCTTTGGGGTCACAATTTTCACCCCCATGGGTTCACTATCACCTCTAATGAGAATGCAGGAACTACACTCACGGACTTAGATTTTCACAAGATATTTTAAGTAAGAAATGTCAGAGGCAGAAAAGAAAAGTTGCATATAATTCCAACTCTAAAGAACAATAAAAAAAGTTTATCTATGTATTTTCATGTATGTATGTGTGTGGTATATGCATGTGATTATATGAGTAGGGAGAAAAATATAGAAGGATATTGTCATTGATAAGGATAAACTTGGGTCTGGGGAGACATGGTGTGATTGGGGCAGGGGTAGGAAGAAGAGAGCCAAGCAAAAGAAAAAGGGGGGGCACTAAAAATAACAAGTACAATAATAATCACATTTCTGTAAATTCAGGTATGTAAAAAGCTGTGTTTTGCTTTTAAGGCAGAGGTTCCAGGCCTCCAGCCTCATGGGAATGGATGGGAAAGAGGGGTCTTCCCCCACACAGAAGCAGGGAGCTGAGGGTCCATGCTTCCTGTAGTCTCTTAGTTTTCAGTGAACAGAAACCAAGAGAACGTTCTTTCAACATTTTTTTTACTCTTCCAAATTTTTCTAATGTATCAAATTCAGCTGCAGACATAAAAATTCTGATCTGAAAGAAACTCCCTGGATCAACGAGGAAGGGAAGCAGGTCACATTTGCACTTCTTGGCCCACCCCCAAATGATTTGTGGTTGCAGATGGTCAAAACACAATCATACTGTTGCTACTTCACCGTGTGGCTCAGATGAGACATTCATCATCTCTAGGAGGGGGTAGATGCCTACTGGGCTCCCCTCTGGGGAAGATTCCACTTTGCACATCGCATTGCCAGCCTCAAGACTTGACATGGGCTTTTTCCCTGGTGGCAATCCTACTGTCATCTAACCTACTGTCTCCAACCTACTGTCATCTAACTCTGAAAACACTCATGTTGCGGGTGACATCAGTTTAATTTCACAGATATTGTTCACTTCTCAGCACTTACCTGGGACCTTTAGGAATAATTATAAGATGCTGCATACAGATGACAGTCGGGACAACAGCCTCAAAGCTCCAAGGAGGGCCAGAGAGGACCAGGACAGGTGTGGGCAGAGCTGAAGGAGAGAATTAACCAGAATAGGATGTCTGACCTTTGCCAAGGTGGTCCTGAGTCAAAACCACCAAGTTCAGGGGCACTTGGGTGGCTCAGTCAGTTGGGCATCCAACTTCGGCTCAGGTCATGATCTCACAGTTTGTGAGTTAGAGCCCTGCGTCGGGCTCTGTGCTAACAGCTCAGAGCCTGGAGCCTGCTTCAGATTCTGTGTCTCCCTCTCTCTCTCACCCTCCCCCACTCGTGCTCTGTCTCTGTCTCTCTCTCTCTCTCAAGAATAAATACACATTAAAAAAAAAATTAAAAACAAAACAAAACACCAAGTTCATTGAGCACTGTCAACTCTAGTTGGATCTGAGTTGAGTTGATGCCCAAAAGTCAGATCCCAGAGAGCAGGGCAGACTGACATGGCAGCATCTCCAAAGCAGAGCAGTGCTTCTCAGCATCAGGAAAGCAGCAGAAATGTGGAAGTGAAGGCCTGTGGAGCTCCAGGCAAAAGGCCAGAATGAGCATCAGGTGAAGCAGAAGCTGGCAGGAATGAGGTTGTGGGGTGGTGACCTGGGTGAGGCACTAGTAAGACCAGCCTCTACCCCAGTGGAAGAAGCCAGGAGCCAGATAGAACCAGATTGCCAGCCTGGCCATGACCCAGAAGTTCATCTGGGTTCCCAGGGCCCCCAATGCTCCCCAGACACCAGCTGGAGGGCTACAACCTAGGGTTCTCCTTGGATCTGGGTCAAGATTTCGGAAAGAAATCCCTTTAGGGACAACATTAAAACAGAGAAGAACTGACACAAGGTCATTTGGGAAGACAAGACAACTGAGCACAAAGCAACTAGAGAATAGTCTGAAACGCTGGAATTAAATGCCAAAATATGGGGGCGATCTCTGCTGTCTGCTGACGGGACTGGGAGATGCCCGTCTGTCTGGGAAGGCTGCAAATCACTCCCTCATCTCACAGTTTCCATTTCTTGCCTCAGGGAAGAGATATGATTATGGAATTTGTGGGGTCACTGGTGAACAACATTCTCAAAACTACATTTTTGAGGGTTGGTTGTTTTTTTTCAAGCCCCACATCTTGTTGAGCTCTGCCTCGCTGGTCCCTTGCAGCTAGAGATTTCTTTTGTACAACTTCTATGGCTTCCTCCTGAAGGAATTCCTTTTCCCTGTCTTAGAGAGTAAACATGGCTGATCTGATGTGCTCACCACCAGCTGTCCCTTGGACAGGGAAGGACTCTCCTCCCAAGGTCCTGTCCCTAGCCCCACAGCAGTCTGCTCGGTGCCCCAGGTGAGCAGGCCCTGCAGGTGAACACATGGGACCAATCATTGACTCGATTGAGGCCAGGCCAGCAGTTCTGAAGCACCCTCTTTCTCCAACAATGTGAATTTAGAAGCCGCGGTTCAATATCAGTAAGTACATTTCAATGGCAACATCTATTGCAAATGCCCTTGGGATAGATAGCTTCTGTGAGGGAATGCCCTTCCCTCTTGCTTTTAACACCATCTTCTTTTAAATTAAAACAATTTAAGAATGAACTGCAAATTTAGTGATCCTTTTTCTCAGGAGGAAGAAGACTGATTAGAGAATGGGAAGCAGAAATTGAGGAAATCCTGGTGCACCTGGGTGGCTCAGTTGGTTAGGCATCTGGCTCTTGATTTCGGCTGCAGCCATGGTCTTGTCTTTGGTGAGTTCAGGTCTTAGCGTTCGTGAGTTCGAGCTCCTCACTGGCAGGGCAGAGCCTGCTTGGGATTCTCACTCTCTCCCTCTCTCTCTGCCTCTCCCCCGCTCTCACTCTCTCATTCTCTCTCTCAAAATAAATAAACTTACAAAGAAAAAAAGAAGTTAAGGAAATCCAAGGATTACCCCAAAGTCAGTGAAAAACACTAGATGTTTTCAATCCGGGCCTCATCGCTCCAGCATTTTCTGGAATGCAATCAAATGATTTCTGAGTATACACATGCAAATAGACATGGCCATTTTGAACTTTGAATATGTTCCTTTTATGCGTGTAATATATATAAATACATAAATATATGGATGTGTGAATAGATGGTCAGATAGAAATAGACATGTCTGTTTCTTCCACTCACAAGTGTCCTGAGCATAATTTGAGTCTGGGCTCAGCCTCCAGATGGTGAGGCCACGGAAACTCTAGAGCTGGCTTCTGGGCAGCAGGATGGCCTTCTACTTCTGAAAATATCCGTTATTGCCTCTTCTTCTCCCACGACCCACCTCTGTCCACTGCTTGGAGGCCAAACAAAGCCCTTCCTAGTGATTGCACCTCTTGAAGCCTGCTGAGAGAACCAGGCTTTGGGGGACGTCAGAAAATGCCCCAGGGATTAGATTGTCCCCACCATGGCCTGCAAGTGTCTGCCATGCTCTCAGCCCTCTCTAAAGGTGATAGTCATTCCATGACTTCCCAGTTACCTCTTCCTGTCTGCTTTCCCCCTGCTAAAGCAAGGAAGGCCATAGTTTCTCCTGTTTGTTTAGAAGGTCGTAGGCCTAACAGCTCTTAGCTGTCTCCCAGGGGGTCCGTGCACCGACATGAAAGTGGAACTTTTGGGAGACTGAAATGACACCCCAGATTTCCTGAGGAGGGTGTGCAGACCTTCTCTGTGACGAACATGACATGCATGTTTTACACACAAAGACAAACATGCGTACACATGCGCAGGTGTATTCATTCATCAAACATGCCTTCAGGGCTTACTAGTGCAGGGTATACAGTTAAAATAGGAATGCTCACACATCCATGAAATAGAAATAGAGAAGGAGAGAGATCTTAACCAAGGCACCAGCAAGGAAACAAAAATTAATGTTCCCGTGCCCTCATAATGTAGTGGGCTCCTTGGGCTCTGAATTCAGAGAAGCCTGATTAGTGCCCTCCCACCTCCTCTGTAACCTCATTTTACCCCCACCACCTGCCCAAGAAGCCTACCTCTTTATCCCATTCCCCAGACCTCTGCCCAGTTAGCCCCTGTCTGTTCATCCCAACAAGGTAAGCAATTCCCCTTCCCATGGGGAGCTCCATTTTCATGAGACTCCAGAGGGCCCCAGGAATCCCTAGTGTAAGGGAATCTCAGGGACCTCTCTCTTCTCTAGCCAGGCAGACTGTCCTCTCTTCCCCCGGCTGGAGGAGCTAGTTCTCTGTCAGCTTTCTCTCACCCTACAGCCCTCCCACCTAAACCATAATGTGAAGCTGCCCTTCCCACCACCTGCTTTCTGATGGGACACTGTCCCTCTCCCCTTCCTTGCCATCCTTGAATGTGAACATGAAGGGCAAAAGGGCCACATGCTAATCATTCCTAGCAAACAGAACAGCAAAAGTAACAATGGAGGTGGGGAGGGGGGGTCCTTAAAGATTTCTGAACTGTATACTGCTCTCTTGCCTGCAGCCACCCCACCCCTCCCCCCCCCCCCCCCCCCCCCCCCCCCCCCCCCCCCCCCCCCCCCCCCCCCCCCCCCCCCCCCCCGCCCCTGCTTCTTCCTTTTTCCATCACAAAGTGAAGGCCAGCTCCTGCCCTGAGGCTTGATTTGTTTGGCTTTGCTGTTCTTTGCTAAGGATTTAGAAGGTGAGAAATTTCATTAAAAATCTGAATTTTGGGGCGCCTGGGTGGCGCAGTCGGTTGAGCGTCCGACTTCAGCCAGGTCACGATCTCGCGGTCCGTGAGTTCGAGCCCCGCGTCAGGCTCTGGGCTGATGGCTCAGAGCCTGGAGCCTGTTTCCGATTCTGTGTCTCCCTCTCTCTCTGCCCCTCCCCTGTTCATGCTCTGTCTCTCTCTGTCCCAAAAATAAATAAACGTTGAAAAAAAAAATTTTTTTTTAAAAATCTGAATTTTGATCTCTTAAAAAGTTGCAGTCATTTCATCATTTCCATGCAGCAATGATTGACCGAGGAGTGGCTCTCCCTTTTGGGAATGGAGCATGTCACTCTCCTGTCCCACCAGCTCTAAGTCTGTCACTGGCCGCTTACCATCCACCCAGTTTCCTCCACCCAGCCAGCTCTATTCTCAGGACTTTGGGAGCATTTGAGCTCTTAATTCCGATGCTAGAGTCTCCAATCAGTGTCCCCATTCTTCCTCATGGAAGAGTGACTTAGATTAAACGGGGCCCTCTAACCATCAGAATAGAGACCAAGGCATGGGAGCAGGACAGACTTCAACCCCATATGAGGAAGAACATCTTGACAATGAGTGAGGCCTGCAATGTGGTCTTGGGAAAAAGTCTATTCTCAGCAGAGCTTTCCAGGCATAGGTGAGGTAGTTAAGTCCCTTCTGACCTTTAAGTGTCCACTGCTATAGACTAATGCTCAAGGAGATCACGGGACACAGCACTGGAGGCTGGAAGACCCCACAGAGTGGAGGGAACCCCTATGGGCCTACAATAGTAGATAACAGTTTCCATTGGCTCATGGAATCAATTAAGGAAGAGTTTGATTGAAATTAATTTTCTCAGCTGATGTGGTCCTCTAACTCACTCTGCTGATGCCAAGTCAAAGCTACACAGGGAGGAGGGCCCTGGCCCTCTGGCACAGTGGCAGTGGCAGACAGCAAGTGCTCTCCCCCACCCTCATGAGCAGCAAACATACAGTTAACTCCCTTCCTCCCCCAGAGAGCGACTCCCTACTACAACAGCAGAACTGGAGGTGCCCTTTGTGAATTGCAGAATCAAAGTGGAAAAAATTACAAGGCAACTTTTCTGGTTTCAACTTGTCCCCTGCAGAAAGGAAATAGATTTTAATGTAAGATCTAAGAGGCAACATGTTTAATAAACTGCAAAAAAATATACACTTTTGGCTGCATGCTAGCATGATGAGCTTTGGGATAAAAGGAGATTTTTTTTTTTTAAGAGAGAGACAGATCCAAAAGGGGGCTGGAGTCTACCTCCCACCATCCAACTAACATGCTCTCTAAGCAGTTGGGAGTAATCGCTTTAACCCCATCACAGATACCATGCAAAAGGCAAGATTAAAGGCTTTTCCTGCTCCCTTTCACCCAAATGGAAAAGTTTATTGCAAAAATTCTTTGTGCAAGCCAAGCAATATATAGCCTCCTTGTGATGGGACATCACTTAGACACTGATAAATCCCATTCTCCAAGTTGTGGGGCCTCTAGCTGACTGTGCGGGGAGTCATCCCTCAAGGTCAGGAATGGGAATATTTCACTGTGTCCACCCCCAAGTAAAGAAATATTTCATTCTCTTTCTCTTTACCCTGGTTGCAATCTACAGTCTAGACAGTTGTCAGATAACAACCATTAGAGACAACGAAAAAGAATGCATATGTCTCCCAAAGATAAGCGGATGCTGGACCTCTCTCATGAGTTTTCTGGAAAGCTCTCAGAAGGCCCTTCTGATGAGAAACTGAAGGAAATGTGTCTGGCAATACATTCCCAGATGCTGGGACACATTTTACTCATCCCTGGAAGCTTTGCCCAGTTCGTAGAGACATGGCAGAAAGAGGTCATCTTCTCCCCAAGGCTTGTTCAGAAATAAATGGAAAGGCAGTCCATGGGAAAGTAGTGGAGTATCCCGATGTCCGTTTCCATCTGTCATTAATTCTCTCACTTAGCAAACATTTATCAAGGGTCTACCACTCCTCAGGCATTTCACTGGACACAGAAGGCATAAGTGAACAAGGCTGATAAAGATCCTGTTCTCGTAAAATTGAAATTCCTACTAGAAAGTCTGGCAAACTTTTGTTTAGAGACGGGACAATGTCCAGAGTGTGCCAACTTAGAATAAAATTTTGAGATATTGTGAATCTCACTGTCTGCTTGTACCCTCAAATAGCTAAAGCCTTTACCCTCTTTCCCACATCCATTGTGGTCTGGGGTTCGCAATAGCTCAGTATCTCCATTCAAGATAGCAGAGACATTCCACTCCCCCAGACCATGGGGCACTGGGGAGCAGAGACCACATCCTCCATTTTCCTCCAGACTTTCTCAGTACCAAGGATGGTTCCAGGCACAAAATGGGTACCCAGTAAATACTTGCATAGTTATTGATGAAGCAAAGAAACTTACAAGCAATAAAAAGTGTACTTATGCTTGTCAGCTCAAGGGCTATTATAAATGCAAACATTATCTGTCTGCATTTGAGGAGAGGAGCACTTTGTGCTGGTCTAACTCTGATCCCTTTAAGACTGACCGGTTTGGACTAAGGCACTTACCATTTTTGTGTAACATCAACTCCTGAAAAAGCAATAACAGTTTGACCAGGTTAGATAGAACTCCGAAGCAGCTTTTAAGATGGTTATGTTGATGCCACTTTTCTCACAAGAGGAGCTGGAAACTGTATGAAGCCTCTGATCTGATACCAGAGTCTAGTTGTAAAATTCCCTGGGTCAACAGCCAGGGCATGCATAAGTCCTGGGAAAAGGGAAAAAAAAAAAATGGCTTATTATTGCTGCGTCTTTCTCCCCTGAAGCTGGAAAGAATTATGTACATTGATCCCAGTGCTTCTGTGCCTCTGATGAAAAGACTCAACCCTGAATCCCAGAGTGATCGCCTGGAGCAAAGGCTTGAGTAAGTTTTCACCTCTTCTCTTGCCAAGATGTGGCTTTTAGAGCCTGGGCTGCTGATGAAAATGTCAACAATGCTCACATCAAGAGGAAAATGCTCATTCCACTGGCAAAGAGCATCAGCATTCCATAGATCGGCGGTGGTCTGAGGCACCCTTCGCTGGGCAGAGAGAAAGAACACACTCCCTTTCCCCAGTCCAGTGTAGATCGTAAAGTGTGCCTGCTCCAAAGAGGTGAACAAGGAGTAGAGGCTGACACAAAAGCGCCCTCTTCTCCCATAACGGCCCCTAGAGGGGGCAGCTGGTCTTGTCCCATATTCAGAGTCTCTCCTGCAGCAACAGAAACGTGGGATCCAGGTTTAGAATCTGACACCTTTCCAAGATCTCACCAAGGACTTGAAAATTAAACTTGGTTCTAGAGGGCAGACAAATGGACTAATCCCAAACACAAAGATCCAAGTGGTGGCAGTTAACTAGAAGGAGGTTAATGTCCCTGTGTGTCTAGCTAATCCTAAACCCAAGACTCGCAAGTTAAAATATAAGTGAATTATTTAGGGCCAACGGACCTGATTGCCAAATCTTGATTCAGAATGAGCTCACAAGACTGGGATACTGAATGTGCTGGAAAATCTGGGGGAAGACTGGACTTGTTTGTCTCAACCGACGTGGCTGCTATTAATAGCATTACTAACAAAGGAGGGGAAAAAGGTGTTGAAAAGGAGCAATGATATAATAACCTCCTTTGCAGAGATTCTAGAAAAAGTAGTAGGCATTTGGTATAGAATTAGCTGTGTTCTTCCAGAGAATTACAGAATCCTCTAGTTGAGTGGCTCCCAGACTGTGCTGTGAGGAGAACATGGAGTTTCAAGAGATCTCCAGATCCATCTCCCAGCCCTGCTTTAGCTCAAGTGTCTCCACTTGCATGTATGAAACACAATTGGGGTTCTGAGTAAGATTCTGTTTGAAGAAGTGGTTTTGCTGTTTGTATCAAAAGGACTCTATTAATTGCAAAAGACAGAGACCCTAATTTATACAACAATACATTTAGACCAAGGGGCGCCTAGGTGGCTCAGTCACTTGAGCATCTGACTTCAGTTCAGGTCATGATCTGATGATTCGTGGGTTTGAGCCCCACATCGGACTCTGTGCTGACAGCTCAGAGCCTGGAGCTGCTTTGGATTTTGTTTTTCCCTCTCTCTGCCCGTCCCCTGCTAATGCTCTGTCTCTCTCTCCCTCTCTCAAAAATAAATAAATGTTTAAAAAAATTTTTTAAATGCAATACATTTAGACCATAATAGTGACACATATAACTAAAAAGGCAAAGGCTAAAAGGCTTCAAGCACAGCCAGATAGAAGGGGTTAAACCATGTCAGCAGGGCTGAGGCACCCTTTTTATTCTGCTTCCTGAAGCCTATGTTGGCTTCATTCAGGAAACCTTTTCCATGTGGTAGCAAATTTCAGGCTTCCATTCTATCACCTCAAAAGCCCAGTGGTTCTCTTCCCCAATAGCTCTCTCTCTATTAGAATCAGGTTAGTCAGCCAAGGGAGAGAAAACTCAAAATGGCTTCTTAAACAAGAAGCTCATTCTCTCCCATAAAAAGAAATACCAGAGATAATACCAGAGATAAGCAATCTAGGAATATTGCTCTACAACATCAGGAATCCAGGCTTCTTTTTTGTTATTTTATTATTTGCCACAGGTGGCTTCTAATTCATAGTCCAATATGGCTGCTTGAGCTCCAGCCATCTATTCTGTACCCATTTTTCTGTTCCCATATTTCTCCACCACCATCCCATGCAGGTCAAGTCTCAGCCTGCCTGCCCTGCCCCACCCCACCCATGCCACGGTAGATCCTCGTCACAAAGATATATACTAAGTGACTGCTACCTCTCTCTTCACAGTTGACAATGACCCCAGCTTGTCGCCATAGCCCACCCTCTTGTCCCTATAAGATAGGAACACTACAGGTATCCCTTCATTATACCTCAGAGGGACAGAGGGCAGCAGAGACCTGAGCTTCCCTGGACCCCACCACAGACCTTTCCTAGAGGCCCACAGCTGGTCTTGCAGACAAAGGAGACAATCAGAAAGCCTCGCCAATGGGTCACCTTTATTTCAGGTACCAGGTAGCATTGAACTGAAAGAGCAGGAACAAGGTTGGCAGAAGCAGAAAGGGAGGAAAGTCTCACATTATGCCAGGTGCTATGCAAGCACTTGGTGTATCAGATGCCATTTAATCCCCACTTGGGGATAATCCTCACTGTACAGATAAGGAAATGGATAACTGGGGCGCCTGGATGGCTCCCTTTGTTAAGTGTCCAACGCTTGATTTGTGCTCAGGTCATGCATGATCTCACAGTTCATGAGTTTGAACCCCACCTCGGGTTCTGCACTGACAAGGTGGAGCCTGCTTAGGATTCTCTCTCTCTCCTTCTATCTCTGCCCCTCTTCTGCTCATGCTGTCTCTGTCTCTCTCAAAATAAATAAACTCAAAAAAAAAAAGAAGAGTTCATAACTTACCAAGGTCACAGCTATTAAATCTAGAAGGAGAATTCAGACCCATGTTCACTCAGCACCAATCCCTGGGTTATTTCAACCCTCATCGTGTTGCCTCTGTTGTGCTCTCACAGGGAAGTCGGAGGACCAATGACTTTGTGAGGACTCACTGATGAGGACTGTGAAGCTCTATGAATTATTTAGTTCTGCACAAACATTACAGGATATTATTGTAAGAAACCCAAGGGACTGTCCACATTTTTCTCAGTGTCCTAGACTCTGGTTGTATCAAAAGCTGCTGCTTATAGGGAAAAGACTTGACCTTGGTTTTGGTGTCCAAGATCCAACTCCTAGCTGTAACTTTATTTAGAGGCAGAACACGTGGAAATCCCTGGAGATGAGGACCTTTGCTGTCCATCCTTACTCAGGGCCTTCAGAGTGGAAGCTCAGCATTACCTGGTCCCAATTTCATTCTGACCAAGTCCTCCGTGGGCCCCAGCCAACAAAGACCAGGCTAGCCTTGGTGTCTGGTGTCTGGTCCTGCTGTGAGCAACAGGTACCTGTGCTCCTCTGGAATGGGGGCCTTTTCATAAACCCCAGCAGGCATCCAGAGGGCCCAACAAAGGTTTGGCCTTCATTTCATACTTTGGGCCCCAAGTCCCCTCATCAGTACAAAAGTCCTGCCTTGAATTCCTTCAGTAAAGAAGTTTAGAATTTAGCAAGGTAGTGCCACAGAACAGATTTGTGGATCCACAATCCTCCAAGAGCAACCGGCCCCTTGTGGCATTTCCCAAAGAAAAAATCAGAGGAGACTTGTTCAACATAAAGGGTTACCATCCGAGTGATCAATGTGACTTCTGAAAACTAAGACCACAGTCCTTACGCTTTAGAATGCACTCATTCAGGTTAGGATTCACTGCTCACTGACTGTGTGACCACAGAGCACTTTGTCAGTACCTCACCTTTATCATGTCTGGCTTGTATCCAAACTAACTATATAGTTATATAACAGTGAAGCTATCACTTGTTGGACTACTCTACAATATACGCACAAATTACTTCTCACTCTCTAGTACTTTGTTGAGGACACAGATCAGAGAAGTGAAGTATTAAGTAACTTGCTCTAAAACACAAAGCTCCTAAGTGGTGGGGTTTGACTCAGAACTCAAGTATTCTGATGCCAAGACCATGGTTTTTCCCTAGCTGTGTTGTCTCTTTCCTTTCTTTTTGGAAAGTGAGTTCTTTAAGGACAGGGAGTGTGTCCCCTGGTTTGCACCCCAAAGCCAGTGTAAGCTGTTGAAGGAGAAAAGGAAGGAAAGGAGGGAGACCTCCCTAGGAAGCCCATACATCCTAGGAACACCCTGTGGCTCTGTTTGGCCCTTATTACCAAGGGGTCCCAAAGATGCACTTAGACAAGAGCTTGCCATTGAGGGACATGGGAAAGGGACTGCAAGTACGTCTCCTTCCACCAAGCTGCACCTGCCTCCTATTCTTCCTGACATCCTCCCTCTATTTCCTAAAGTATAGTATCTCTGAGTGTAATATAGACCTTGGTGTTTGGAGTTGAGGGGACAGCTCTGAGCCTAAAGTAAGTTTTCTGTAGGTGTTTTGACTGATTTTTTGGGGTGACCTAGATAACACAGTAGATTTCCATGACTATTAGACTTCTTCACTCACTTGCTGCTGCTGCTGCTGCTGCTGCTGCCTACCCACCTAGGTCTCCCCTTGTGATTAGCTCCCAGCTGGATCTTACCAGATGGCATTGTGGAAACAGTGACCCAGCTAGTCTCTGTCTTTGGGAGTGAGCTAAGATGAATCTCCTTGCTCAGATGTTTGGGTTAGCAAAAGCACCCCTGAAGGAGATGAATGGCCTCACCATGGAATGTGTCCAGATCCCTGGCTGCCGTCCAGGTGCTTGGGGAGCTAAGCCATTAGTCCCACTGTCTGATTTCCATCTCTCTGCCTGGCCTTGGTGTCGGGAGAGATTGAATGAGCCCATGCCCTCAGGATGGAGCAGCAGCATGCAAGCAGGGAAGGGAGGATGTGTCAGACAAATGGGGTGTCATGAGACTGGACAACTTGTCTTCACCAAAAGGGAATTTGGTGGGGGCGGGAGCCCAAGGAGAAGGAAGCCTTTACTCTCCTACCCCTCCCACGATGATTACTAGAGAGGTCATGATCTCCGTGATCCCTACACAATTAAACACATATGGTTGCAGCCAGCATGCCAGATCACTTTCTTCTGCTGGTGCACTAATGGGCCCTAAGTGGATCCCAGAATCTCAAGTGGCCAAAGGGAGGTATCCGCCAGCATCTCAGGCTGCCCCAAGAGAAAGGAGAATGAAGAATAGGGATATTTGGGGGAGATCTCCATTTTTCTAATGCAAAATAGAAAGTAATAGCCAGAGATCATAACCAAAAAGTTATCAAAGAATGCTTTTAAGGCGCGCACAGTGCCAAATAATATAATACAGGGTCAAAATACAGGTAATCACTTAATCAATGGCCACCCAAATGAGCACTTCCTTTGGGCCTAAAGAAGAGCTAGATTGGGGGTTCTCAACCAGGAGAGTGATATTTTTTTTAATTTTAGAAAGTGAGAGGTAGCTTGAAAACACTCCCTTCCTCCCATATTCAACTGTAATAGACAAGTACTGTTAGGTACTGAAAAGGGGAAACCCTTTAAAACACATGTAGCATCTCTAATCTGAAGCTGACACTCTTATTAGAGAGACCAGACTTTCTCATCCTAAATCATGTCCATGGAAGGTATCCATGGAGAAAAACCTGAGACTCAGTCCCTTTGTTTAAAAGATAAAAAAATCTGTAGTCCAGAAGAGGGAGGAGAACTTGCTGGAAAACCCAATTCCAGCCTTGCATATGTGAATAAATACAGATTTAACATAAGACAGAGGAGAATTGGGGCGCCTGGGTGGCGCAGTCGGTTAAGCGTCCGACTTCAGCCAGGTCACGATCTCGCGGCCCGTGAGTTCGAGCCCCGCGTCGGGCTCTGGGCTGATGGCTTGGAGCCTGGAGCCTGTTTCCGATTCTGTGTCTCCCTCTCTCTCTGCCCCTCCCCCGTTCATGCTCTGTCTCTCTCTGTCCCAAAAATAAATAAACGTTGAAAAAAAAATTTTTTTAAGACAGAGGAGAATCTAATCCTGGTCACCTCTATGCACATGTGTGTTTTGTGCAACACAGTGGTTCTGGGTCAGTGTACTGTGACACAGCAGTGTGTGGCCAACCTCCAAGTGTTTGTAAGCAATTTTGAATCAACACGTAAGATCTATTTTTGTGACAGCAAATCCCTGTTAGATGGGTCATAGAGCTGAGAGAGTGGCATAGAACCAGCCACCACTTGCAGTTGACTAAGAGTCTGGAGTGTGACCTGTTGACTGGACCTTGCAAGAGCTTTATCTGAGGAGTAATTCCAAGGAACAGTGGAGGCAGGAAACAGTTGTGTTTACAGCAGCATGGTACCAAAGTGTGGCCAAAAGGATAAGGCAATAAGAGTCAGTGAAATTTAATCCTTCCAAGAGGGCTGCAAAAATTCTGGAATTTTAAAATAAGCCAAAGACATGAAAAACTTGAGGCCCAGTGATAACTGATAGGGAATACTCAAGACAGACTGAACCACAGGACTTCATTCCAAAGGCTATGAGTTATGACTAGAGCAAAGACCGAGAATGGAAATTACCCTCAGGACCCACCCTGGCTAAATTGTGAGACCCTCTTCTGGCCTCTATTTTCAGCTGCCCTCCCCACCACCAGCTCCCTGAAACACCCCCAGGCTGTCATCTGTCACAGCAAGCTGTCTCCCAGGCTTGTCTACTTCCCCATCTGAACCTGCTCTCTCTAGCTGTTAATCAGAAAGAGTTCACCTACTGATTTACAACAAGATGTTTATTGGACTACCTGCATTTATTTCAAGCTTGTAATCTAAAGAAATAAATTTCTAATAGACACATAATAATGGAATTTCAGGTCTAAATGCTAGGTCCCTCCAATCATCACAAAGGAGGTCACTTTCTCTTCTCCATATGTGAAAACAGACCCTTAGCCCTAGAGTATTATGATGTCATGTGTTTTTGTAACTACCTCCCACACTCACTGTATTGTTCACTTAATTTCTGGCCTGGGTTTCTGCTCTTACTGTGTGTCTAAATTGGAGCCATGTTCCAAGATCTGGCTTTCTCTCCTTTGTTTAAATAACAGATTTATTGAGATACAATTCATGCAATTCACTCATTTAAATTGCACTATTCAACAGATTTTAGTATGTTTACAGAGTTGTGCAATCATCACCATAGTCAATTTTGGAACATTTTCATTACTCTGAAGAGAAACCCCCACAACCATCAGCCGTCATTCCCCACGTCTCCCCAGCCTCCTCAGGCCTAGGCAACCAACAATCTTCGTTCTGTCCCTGTGAACTGGCTTATTCTAGATACTTTATAAAATGAAATCATACCATATGTGGGTTTTCATGACTGGCTTCGTTCACTTAGCATAATGATTTCAAGATTCATCCATCTCATAGCACGTATTGACACTTTATTTCTTGTAGTCAATGTTCCATTATATGGCTATGACACATTTTATTTATTCATTCATCAGTTGATAGACATTTAGATCATTTCCACTTTTGGTCTACAATGAATAATGATGCTATGAATATTCTTGTGTAAGTTTTGTGTGGACAGATGTTTGCATTTCTCTTGGGTATATACCTAAGAGTGGAATTGCTGGGTCATGTGGGGATGCTGTGTTTAAATTTTAGAGGAACTGCCAGACTGTTTTACAAAGTAGCTGCACCATTTTGTATTCCTGCCAACAGCATATAGGATCTCAGTTTGTCCACATTCTTACCAACACTTGTTGTTATCTGCCTTTTTTTACCCTATCTGTCCTAAAGGTATGACATGGTATCTCACTGTGGATTTAATATGCACTTCCTCAATCATGTTGAACATCTTTTCATGTGGATATTTACCCTTTATGTATCTTTGGAGAAAGGTCTATTCAAATCCTCTGGATGTGGCTTTCTTTTTAAAGAAAATTTACAAGTATCAGGCAGTATGTTTCTGGCTTGAATACATTTTACATGGCATGAAAATCAAGAGGTTCTTCTAGAGATTGATAATAAACTTACTGGCTTATTTGATTACATTCCACAAACCCATTGAGCTCCCATAATGTATAGTCTTTTAGACCCTGTAGAAACAAAGAAGGAATAAGCCACAGATCTTCACTGAGGAAGCTTTGACTTTCATGAGACAACCATTTGTTTTCCTGATTTGAATTAAAATTCAACTACTTTCAGTATCTATATATCAGAGTTGTGACTAGATCATATGAGCCACCTCTGAATTAATGGAGGCAGTAGGGTTTCTTTCCATTCAATATTGTTTTAATATCCTCAATGCCCTTCTTTTTTCTCCTCTACTCAATGTTTTCAGTTTTTTTTCTAAAGTATCATTCAAGTGGCTAATGCTCATGTAGATACTTCTCCAACATAATAAAGAATGTATCAAGCCAAGAGCAAAACACCAGAAACACTCTAATTTAATTAGAATCAAACACTATCCCCTTCAGTGTGGCTGGACTTAGGGATTTGGTTCCCCAGAATAAAGGATGGAATGGAATACAATAACTTTACTGGGTAGAAAATTGTCAAACTCTCCCTTGGCCAGGTGACCAAGTTTTGCATTGCCAGTGCTATGTCATGTTGACAGCATGATAGCATGTTGATAACATGAAACAAAAAAATACAGATAGAGCTCTGCCTTATAACTTATCCAAAACTCCAAGCATATTAAAAAGTTACACATAAAAATGACTGGGAGAAAATGGATTTACACAATCTATTATAAAATAACACATAAATATAAAGTAGATGGATGTGGTCTTAAAGGAAGTTTTTCTAAGCTTAACACCAAAAAAAAGGAGAAGACCAATAGACATAACTAAATAAAATGTTTGCAATTCTTTAAAAAAAAAAAGAGCAGATGAAATTGAAAAATCAGGGCAAATAATATTTGTGATGTGTATAACAATAAAGAGAACTTAGAAATGCGAAAATGAGCAAAGGAATAGGCCAGCAATTCACAAACCACTTTCAAAGTCAATAAACATATAATTAAATTTTCAACTTCTGTAGTAAGAATAAAATGCAAATTAGAACTATAATAGGACAATATTTTATATCTGTCCTGCTGTAGAAAAGAATTTAAAAGTAATACCCAGTGTTGGCAAGAATGCAGGGAACGGGGCACTCTCATATACTCAAGGTGGGCACTTTGACAATTTGTTTGAAAAGCCTTTAAATATGCCTAATCATTGGCTCCAGAAGACAATTCCTAGACATTTATACTAACAAAGAACGTACATGAGTATTTATGTACAAAATGTTTTTCAAATCATGAATCACGATAGTGAAATATTGATGAAAATGTCCAAAAAGAGGGATTAGCCTTAAAAATCACAGGACAGTTTAGGGGCGCCTGGGTGGCTCAGTCGGTTAAGCGGCCGACTTCAGCTCAGGTCATGATCTCACAGTCTGTGAATTTCAGCCCCGCGTCGGGCTCTGTGCTGACAGCTCAGAGCCTGGAGCCTGTTTCGGATTCTGTCTCCCTCTGTCTGACCCTCCCCGTTCATGCTCTGTCTCTCTCTGTCTCAAAAATAAATAAACGTTAAAAAAAAATCATTTAAAAAAAATCCTAGGACAGTTTTATTCCATAGTTTATATGGAGATAAATGGGCCTAGAATAGTCAAGACAATCTTACAGAAGAGCATCCGTATTAGCTGTATTTAGAACTCTATTTCTTTTTTTATTGAAGTATAATTAACATACAGTGTTAATATGAGTTTCAGATGTACAATATAATGATTCAACATTTCTATACATAACTCAGTGCTCATCTTGGAGTACTTGTTTTTTTTTTAAAGAGATCCCTTGGTCAATTAAGCATCCGACTTTTGGTTTCTGCTCAGGTCATGATCTCACAGTTCGAAAGTTTGAGCCCCACATCAGGTTCCACACTGACAGTGTGACAGACTCCTGCTTGGGATTCTCTTTCTCTCCCTCTCTCTCCACCCCTCACTGGCTTGCAGATTCCCTCTGTCTGTCTGTCTGTCTGTCTCTCTCTCTCTCAAAATAAATAAAGCTTTAGATAGATAGATAGGTAGATATTCTCAGCAACCAAAGTGCTGCAGACAACTGGCCTTGCTTAATTGAAATGTTTTCCCCCAGGTCAATCTCATACACTGCAGATGAAAATTTAAATCTGTTCAATCAGTCTGAGAGGCAATTTAGCAATACATATAAGAAACTTTTAGATTGCACATAGCCTTTGACCCAGTAATTTCACCTATAATTTTTTTCTTAAGTGATCAAAAATGTCCTCAAAGATTTATGTAGAAGGATATTCATTGCAGAGAACAACGAACATTTAGAAAACTCAGAGAAAACAGATTTCCAGGAACACAGGACTTAAAAACTAGATTATTACATATCCAAATAATGGCACAGTACGCTGTCATGTTTTAAAATCCCATTCTTGAAGAATATTTAAGAATGTGAATAAAATCCTGAGAGAGTGTGTTACATGAATAAGGTAGGCTATAAAATGGTGCATATACTCCAATTCCATTTTGTAAAAAAAAGAAAGAAAAGTGAGAAAAAGGAAGAAGAAAGAGAGAAGGGGAAGGAGGAAAAGAAGGAGGGAGGGCCGGTGGGGGAGGGGATAGAAAGAGTCTCTGCTCACCTGCGACCTTGGACAAGAAGTAGAACTTCTCTAAATTGAAGCTCTCTCTTCTGGAAACAATGATTTATTCTTAGCCTTGTAAGAATTGAATGACACGTAGGTGAGGGCTCTTTGTGAACTTTAGCGATGGTACCAATGAAAGGTGGTGGGAGAAGGTGAAGAAAGAAAAAAGATTAAAGAACAAACTTAGAAGACACAAGCGCTTTGTTCTGGAGGAGTTTTCATGGGAAAGAGTGAACATAAAACCTCTGGAAGACATTTATGCATTTATAAACCAATAAACACCTGGGTGGCTCAGTTGGTTGAGCATCCAAGTGGGAAGCCTGCTTGGGATTCTCTCTGTCTCTCTGTCTCTGTCTCTCTCTCTCTCTCTCTGTTTCTCTCTTCCCCTCCCCCACTCGAGCTGTCTCTGTCTCTCTCAAAATAAATAAATAAACTTAAATAAATAAATAAATGAAATAAAACAGTAAACACTGAATTCTTACCATGGTCTCAGAGGCCCCAGGCCCTCCACCTTCAGGTGGTCGACTCTCTCCCTCCTCCTACGTTTCTCCCTCCTCAGTTCCTTCAATCCCTGGGGCTGCTCCCTTGACCCAGGGCATTCTCCCCCCCCCCATATTCTTTTACTAGATAATTCCTACTCATCTTCCAGATCTCTGTTCAAATGTCACCTCTTCAAGGATGCCTTCTCAGACTGGGATGTTCCCATAATATGTTCCTGTAGTATCCTGTACATCACCTTGATAGCTCTTGATTACAATGGAAATTTATCAGTTCCATATCTGTTGTTTTCCATCTGCTTTCCAGGCTAGAATAGAAGCTATCTTGTTCTCTGTCACATCCCCTATACTGAGCACAGTACACATAGTGTGGGCACTATAAAGTATGTGCCCGATAAATTGTGCAGCCTCCTACAATCTGGTCATCCGGAGAAACCAGCAAATATCTCTGGTACACACTGAAATCATCTGAAGAGATTTAAAACATATGTTTGCCCAAGCCTCGCCCCCAGAAAACCTGGTATTAATTGGCCTGGGGAGGGTGTGGGTCTGGGTTGCATCTGGATTTCCCCAATATGCAGCCATAGGTGAGGCTCACTGCTGAGTATCCAAGCCCAGTCTCAGCACAGGTGAGCATCTCTCAGATCTGGTCAGGTGGTCTTAGTTCAGAGCAGAAAACCTTGGAACATGAGCTCACCTCTCCCTTCCCCTCCTGCCCTGGGTGATGTGTATAAACACTTACACAGCGTTACTTAAATTTGACACAGCCCAGGCCCTAAAGCCGGGCTAAGGAGAGGTTTGTTTTTACAGTACCAACACTTGACAGATTAAAATCTAAAGTGGGAGACTGTTTACATCATCCTTCCCACTGCTTTTCTGGCCTTTGGTTTACTGAAAGGGCACTGTCCCTTTTCAGAGGCTGTGGGAAGGCCATATTAATGCTTGTTATACTAAACAGGAGCACTCCGGACCGGGGACAGATCGCACACAGGGCTGGCTGCTTACTTTCATTTCGTTAAACTGCTTCTAAATAATGTCATTAGATTCTGAGTCCATTTATCTGCAGCATCCAGGCTTTCCCAATATGTAAACCACCTCCAAACTGAACTATGTCTCAGCAAAAGCTATTTCCTGTAACAGATGTTTTCACCTCACTCCACAACACACTGGAAATGTACCACAGCAGGGGAGCCAATCAGGTACTGTAAGCACCTGGGAGGGTGTTGTGAGGTCATGCAGGCCCTCAACACGCAGTGTGGTCCTGGGACCAGCAGCATGTACATCACCTGGGAGCTTATTAGAAATGCAGTCTCAAGTCCCTCTGCAAACCTGCTGAACCTACATTTTCACAAAATCCTCCCCATTGAAATTTACACCTGAGAAGCACTAGTTTCAAATTCACTGGGCATTGGAATCACCTAAAGAGTTGTTTGTTTGTTTGTTTGTTTAAACTAATGCCTAGGCCCCACCCCCAAGAGATTCTCTTTGATATGGCATGTGGCCTGAACAAGATTTTAAAATTCTAATGTGAAGCAACATGTGAGAATCTAGGCTGATCGCCTCTTTTCCTGCTGAACAAATTAAGGCCTGGGGAGTTGAGTGAGTCATCCAAGGCCTCCCAGTTAAGACTCAGACAGGATATGAGTGCATGACAGCAAGAGATCTTAGGGCCATGGTAAAGACACGGGTGCTAAATTGTGCAGTCCTTTTTGTTAGTTCCTGTAGTGGGTTGAATAGCATCCCCCCAAAAGATACATCCAAGTCCTGGCCTTGCTGGTACAAGTGAATGTAACCTTATTTTGCAGATCTCGAAATGAGATTATCCTGGATTTGGGGTGGGTCCAAAATCCACTGGCAGATGTTCTTATGAGAATCGGGGAGTACACAGAGAAGAAGGCAAGGTAAAGTTGGAGGCTGAGTTGGAGTAATAGGTCTACAAGCCAAGGATTATCAACAACCACCAGAAGCTAGGAGGGAGGCAGGGGTGGGTTTCTCCCTCAGGGCCTCCAGAAGGAACCAGCCCTAGACACCTTGAATTCAGAACTCTGGCCTCCTAGTGGTGATTTGTCCCAGCAACTCCAGGGAACCAGTACAGCCCATCGGAAGCTTGCCAACTCATCTAATACCCATCTGGGCACTCCCCAAAATCATATCTGCATCCAGCCCCAAACACCCACGGCTCAAAAATATTCAAGGGCTCCTCATTTATAGTGAAGCTAATGAAGCCTGATCCCTTTGGCCTGTCATTTGCATAAGGCCCCTAGAAGGACCCCTGGCAATTTTGTTCTC
Organism: Prionailurus bengalensis; assembly: GCF_016509475.1. Lineage (NCBI taxonomy): Eukaryota > Metazoa > Chordata > Mammalia > Carnivora > Felidae > Prionailurus > Prionailurus bengalensis. The sequence goes on along the minus strand of NC_057344.1, from coordinate 41,369,026 downwards.
ATAGTTTTGTATTCTTTTTCTTAGAATGTGACCTCCAAATTCTATGAGATTCAAAAGCCACAAAACCTGAATCTGCCCCTGCCTTTAGGGTACAACGTGAAGGCCTTAGCTGGACACTCAAGCACTCTGCCAACCAAGCTCAACTCACCTCTCAAAACTCATCTTCCACCCGAGCCCTCCCCCCAGCTCAGCCAGACCTTCTCCACACTCCGCAAGCATGCTTCATGCCTCCCATCTTCCAACTACAGGTGGGGCCAGCCCTCTGCTTCTCTAAGTTTGTGCTATACACAAGACCTAGTTCAAGCCCTATTCTGCTTGGATAACATTTCCTGACCTCTCTAGCCAGTGGAAATCAGCCATCTCCCATAGTACTCTCTACTTTGTGTTGCTATTACCTTTTTACATGTTCATTTCCCTCATAATTGGCCAGTTTGCTTCTCTGAACCCCTTAGCATTTGAGGAAAGGAAGAGACCAGAGAAACAGACTTCATAGGCATGTCCTCCTCTGTACCTCCCTTTCCTTCCTTTTTGCTGCCTCTTCTAGATCTACAGATTTCAGATTCCAAAATCTCATCCCCAGTGGCAATCCTAAAGCCCCCACATAAGTCAGGCCGGTTGCTTTCTTATTCTCTCTACTACTGCTCTCTTGGTGAAGTTTACATAGTAGGCTGCAGGGAACCCCAGTGTTTATCTGCATATCCCAGGACCACCTAGAACTGCCCTCAAGGGTGGGGTCTGGGCATCCCAAATAGGAACTCACACAGAGTCTAACTCTAATCTGTGTACGGGGTGAGAGATGGGCCCCAGTATGGCCAGCTCCATGTCCCCATACCAGAGGGAGGACACCCAGATCTTGTAATAGTCACGCCATTACTGAATCACTACAACAGGAAAGACAGCCCAGAAAACTTCTCAAATGACATTTGCTTGATTTAGCTCCTTAGTTCTTGCAGGAGGCTATAAATTTCTTATTGGCCACATCACTTTATTTAAATAGTAAAGGAAAAGATGACTGTATTTAAATAGTAAAGGAAAAGGAAAGGAAACCTAGAATAATTGGGGACATTTGGGAAGACTCAGGCAAAGATTCATTTGTGGTCACCTATAAAGGAATAGAAAATAGAATGGAGGTGGCTAGCTTACATTTTGCAATTCCTACGGTTCTATAGTATTCCCTTAATGATTTGGATCAGAATGCGTTCTTTGGCACATATTTGTCAAAATGACAGTTTGCTTTTTTCCCCCACATCAATTTCCTCACAGATATCCAGATTGGATTCTTGCTGATTGTCCTCTTTTGCATCAGAGTAGTCACAAAATGTTACAGATCACCTCAGTGGACGAGTATGAATGTCACAGGAGGGATAGGGGGAAGGTATCATCATTTATTCATTTGTGTCCTCATACTGTGACAGCATAAGCATGCAGACTTCAGTCTCAAGAGAGCCCTGAAGAGCTCACAGCCTAGTGGGGAAATCTCACACTGGATTGCCATCATTTTGTGCCCACGTGTCTAAGCACTATAAAAGAGATATGAATCATAAGTACAAAACACTGTACAAGCACAGAGGAGACAGCAACTAACTAGTTCCCTGTGGAGGAATCAATCACATTGTTCCCTAAACTAAATGTTCACAGGGAGAAGGGAAGTGGCAGCTATAAAAATGATAGAAGAATTCTATGATTTAGAAATTGGATCAGGAATGGGGCACAGAGGTAAGGTTTACTTCAGAATACAAGGATGTGTGATAGTTCAATGGTTTCTAAACATGGTGTCGGTTAAGTTAATGAATATTATTGACATATGTGAGTAAAGGGATTATAGACTATCAACTCATATCTAAGCAGAGAGATCTTAATTACCAAGAGATCAAGGAGTTAGCATGAGCACATGATTGAATGCCTGAGCAGTGACCCTGGGTAATAAGGGAGTTGCCCAAGTTAGTAAAACTTCCTACTTTGTTCAGTGGAACTACGTTTGCCTAAGGTATAACCACTATGAGTAAAACTTTTAAAAACATAATAAAATCCAGTTTCTATGATGTGGTCAGAATTTATGAACACAGAATAGCAGAGACCCAAGCATTGGAAGAGGACACAAGCCAAAAAAGAGGACAAGATTGGAAATACCATTGGACTGCAATTCCTACGTTGTAGTTCAACCCCTAAGATAATTATAAGTATGAACTATAAGGTATACAAATGATTGTGCAGGATAGTGTGTGTTCTTGTGAGGTTTTACATTAAAAATTCTTTGTTCAGTTACTGTGCTCCCTGATAAGTATCCAAAATCCCTATCCTTATATCCCATATGACTTTTTGCTTTGATTTTGACACACTAAAGCACTTAAAGGAGGAAACAAAGAAGTGTTAGTTAAAGGGTGGCAAAGAAGCGAAGGGGAAAAGTTGAGCCTCTTAGGAATCTATGCTGAAGATACAGCTCAACAAATACATATGTGGCATCTACAGACATTTACTCATTATGAGACTAAGGTAACAGTAGAAGACTGGAAACAATCCAAATGTCCATCAAAAGGAGACCAATTAAATAAATTATGGTACATCTACCTACTGTGGTTTTATGTAACCTTAAAGAAATGAAGATCTCTAAAAAATGGATATGGAATGACTTCTAAGATCTTCACTAAAGAAAAAGTCAATAATAATGTAAATGGTATATTTGCTACCTATTCTTTTTATGAAAGCAAAAACACAGAGGGAAGTATAACATACTTTTTGTGTATGAAAGAAAGAGAAAAAAAATATATACATATATAGTTATTATTAGTGCTGTTTCAAAAAAGAAATATAGGAAATATAAACCAGAAAAAATGAAAAAGGTTGTCTCTGGGAGGAGAGTGCAGCATGAGGAGGGAGGGTAGAAACAGGATCAAGGATTTTCCAAATATAATTTTTATATTATTTTGACCTTTAAACCTTACAAATATTTTATATATCCAAAAACTAAAATTAAATCAAAAATGGGAAAAAAATCTAAAACCTTCAATGGAACACAAACAGAAACAAATTAGTTTAACTGGTTATTAAATGCACAACATGAGATTATTTCAAGTAATTTTTGAATACTGTACTCTGTACATCTTCAATGGCTCTATTCTCTCTGTATGACTGTATTCTAAGAACAAAAAGCCTTGCAAAGAAATACTAAACCTTATTAGGTAAATTTGTTGTTAATAGCAATATAGTGATTATAATCATGAAGTTATTTTATAGATATTACTAAAAAGAATAAGTTAAAATAAGTTATTCTATAAACCAAGATTTTCAGAACAAGAAAGCAGAGATACCTATATAAAATAAGTAAGAAAAACCTACAGTGTTAGATTAGATTTGGAAGTATCAACAATCAACATAAACTCATTTCTTAAAACATTCTTTCCTACCTCTGTCCACTGAAAGGATGTAGAAACTATGACAGTAGTGATAAACATACCTACCTGGCACCAGAATTGTGGTTTGTAGAATCTACTTTTTTTTTTTTTTAGTTGTGATAAAATACACAAAGCATAACATTCACTATCTTAACCATTTTTAATGCTTTATTTTTATTACTTTTTTTTTTTTTTTTTTTTTTTTTTGAGAGACAGAGAGCAAGCAGGGAGCAGGGGCAAGAGAGAGAGGGAGACCTGTAATCCAAAGCAGCCTCCAGGCTCCAAGCTGTCAGCAGAGTCCAATGCTGGGCTCAAACCCACAAAGTGTGAGATAGTGACCTAAGCCAAAGTCAGATGCTTAACCTACTGAGACACACAGGTGCCCCTAACTAACCATTTTTGAGAGTACAGTTCAGTATTCATAAGTCAGATCTTGGCTTTTAATGGTCTTTCCCATTGAGAAATCAGGGCTCTTTGAGAAATAGCTAATTTCAGGCCTGAGGTAAGAAGAGAATAAAGGAGACTGAGATATCATGATGTGCCCAAAAGCAAGGACAGCACTGTAAGACCACTAAGGTCACATCCAAAGGATACAGGAGCCAACCTAAAAGCACTCCCACTGTCTAAATTTGGCAAAATTTTAAGCATTGTAACTTGGGGCACCTGGGTGGTTCAGTCAGTTCAGTGTCCAAATTCAGCTCAGGTCGTGATCTCATGGTTCATGAGTTCAAGCTTTGCATTGGGCTCTGTGCTGACAGCTCACAGCCTGGAGCCTGCTTCGGATTCTGTGTCTCCCTCTCTCTCGCTGCCCTTCCACCACTCGTGCACTCGCTCTCTCTCTCTCTCAAAAATAAACATTTAAAAAAATGTTAAGTGGGGCGCCTGGGTGGCGCAGTCGGTTAAGCGTCCGACTTCAGCCAGGTCACGATCTCGCGGTCCGTGAGTTCGAGCCCGGCATCGGGCTCTGGGCTGATGGCTCAGAGCCTGGAGCCTATTTCCGATTCTGTGTCTCCCTCTCTCTCTGCCCCTCCCCTGTTCATGCTCTGTCTCTCTCTGTCCCAAAAATGAATAAACGTTGAAAAAAAAAATTTTTTTTAAATAAAAAAAAATAAAAAAACAAAAAAATGTTAAGTAACTTAATGGAACATATTAAGTAAATACAACACAGGTGTCCACAGTGATCCTCAGAGAAAGAGAGAGAAGCAGAGGAGGGTGGCCTCAAAGGAAAGTTCTTCTTTACAGAGGCCAGAGAATATTGGAGAAATGATATACTTAGCAATCCCTGCTTTGTAACCTCCAAAGGACCAAGTGAGTCAGGCCAGGAGCATCACAAGGTACTAAAGCCATTTAGTGAGACGTTGAGAACAGGAGATTCCCAGGGTGCCCAGGAATCACCACACAGATTGCAAGGGTGGAAATGGATCCCGCAACTGCAAGATGTATATTAGCACCTTTAACCAAGCGATCACGCACATCACTGATTGGGCACAACCTGCTACTGTGTGCTTCCCTATGTGACGCTATGTGAGGGACACAGCATTGGGTCTAATCAAGCCTGGGTCATAATTTGCATTTTACAGAAAATGCATGGGACAGAGGAACATGTTTAAAACACCATCAAGGGGCGCCTGGGTGGCTCAGTCGGTTAAGCGTCCGACTTCGGCTCAGGCCATGATCTCACGGTCCGTGAGTTCGAGCCCCGCGTCGGGCTCTGTGCTGACAGCTCAGAGCCTGGAGCCTGTTTCAGTCTGTGTCTCCCTCTCTCTCTGACCCTCCCCCGTTCATGCTGTCTCTCCCTGTCTCAAAAATAAATAAAATGTTAAAAAAATTAAAAAAAAAATAAAACACCATCAAAAGACAGACAAATCCAGAATATTGGATATTCTATAAAACATCTGTACTGGAGGGGCGCCGGGGTGGCTCAGTTGGTTGAGCATCCGACTTCTACTCTGGTCAGGATCTCACGGTCCGTGGGTTCGAGCCCCGTGTCAGTATCTGCGCTGACAGCTCAGAGCCTGGAGCTTGCTTCAGATTCTGTGTCTCCCTCTCTCTATGCCCCTCCCCTGCTTGTTCTCTGTCTCTGTCTCTGTCTCTCTCTCTCTCTCAAAAATAAAATAAAAACATTAAAAAATAATAAAATAAATAAAAAACATCTGTACTGGAATCCTGAAAAAGTCAGTACGTGAGGGGACTGCTCTAGATTAGCCAGCACTAAAAACCAAAAGCAACGTATAAATCTTGGTTCAAAAATAATCAACAAAAGACATTGTTAGGACAAGTGAGGGAAAATGTATGTTTGTAAAACTTATTTTATTTTGTTTTTTAAAGTTTATTTATTTATTTTGAGAGAGAGACAGAGAGAAAGACAGAGAGAGCACAAGTGGGGGAGGGGCAGAGAGAGAGGGAGAGAGAGAATCCCAAGCAGGCTCAGCGTTGTCAATGCAGAACCTGACATGGGGCTTGAACTCCTGAAACCATGAGATCATGACCTGAGCCAAAATCAAGGGTCTGATGCTTAACCGACTGAGCTACCCAGGCACCCCTAAAAATTTTATTTTTATATGTATGTAGATATATATACTCATGGGTATACACACACACACACACACACACACACATACACACAGAAAGAGAGAAAGAATTAAATAAAATAGGGGGCCTGGGTGGCTCAGTCGGTTAAGCATCCAACTTCAGCTCAGGTCATGATCTTGCAGACTGTGAGTTCGAGCCCCACATAGGACTCTGCGCTGACGGCTCAGAGCCGGAGCCTCCTTTGGACTCTGTGTCTCCCTCTCTTTCTCTGCCCCTCCCCCACTCATGCTCTCTCTCTCTCTCTCTCTCTCTCTGGCTCAAAAATAAATAAACATTAAAAAAAAAGAATTAAATAAAATAGATAAACTGATCCAAAGCCAACTGAGAGGTAACTAAGGGCTAGATGATATGCCAGATGAGTTTGTATAGCCTGGGCTAAAATAATCAGTTTTCTAAACTCAAGTTCCCTACCAATAGCAGCTTAGGGAAAACCCCATTGTTTTGCAACTGCCCTTTTCGTAACACTGAAATTAGAACTGCCAGCCTCACAGAGGGCATTCCAAGGACTCACTAGTTAGCATCTGTAAATATTGTAAGGCTGAAAATCATTGAAAACCAGATAAACCAGATGTGCAAATATCAATGTGCCTGAGGTGTACAGAGAAACCAGGCCAGGTCTTCCACAAATCAGGGTGTGTGTATGGAAGGGATTTAATAAAAGTGCAGCTCTTGCTGGATTCTCTTTGGAACTTGCCCATCCTGGGGTATGACTACAGAGTGAGAGCCCTAGCAGTGGCACAACATTTACACTCAGGGAGAGGCGACATCGTGTAGGGAAGGAATACCTAGATGTATATTCTAACTCTGCCGTATTTTTGGCCAGTGTCTGATGTAGAAACCCATTCTTCCTGTGTTGGATTCAGAGTCATTTTATTTTATTACAAGCATTGACTAGACACTAACCAAAGCTGCATAGTTTAATTAGATATATGTCAGAAAGTGTGCTTAAAACTAGCCAGTTCAGGGTGCCTGGGTGACTCAGTTGGTTAAGCGTCTGACTTCAGCTCAGGTCATAATCTCATGGTATGTGAGTTCAAGCCCTACATCAGGCTTTGCACTGACAGTATGGAGCCTGCTTGGGATTCTCTGTCTCCCTCTCTCTCTTCCCCTCCCCCCACTCATGCTTTTCTCTCTCTCTTTCTCTCTCTCTCTCAAAATAAATAATGAAACTTAAAAGTTTTTCTTTAAAAAAAAAAAAAAAACTAGCCAATTCGTCTTTCTAGCTTTCCAAAGACCTATGCTGTGGCCCAGCCACACTGCTGATTTTGGCCATGTCCAGCCCTAGCTCATTATTACTACTATATTCCAATGACAGAAACAGAGCCTGATGAAAAGGATTTCTATTTTTTTTTTAATGTTTGTTTATTTTTTGAGAGAGAGACAGAGACAGAGACAGAGCATGAGCAGGGGAGGGGCAGCAAAAGAGGAAGACACAGAATGCAAAGCAGGCTCCAGGCTCTGAGCTGTCAGCATACAGCCCGATGTGGGGCTCAAACCCACAGACTGCGAGATGATGACCTGAGCCAAAGTCAGATGCTTAACTGACTGAGCCACCCAGGTGCCCCTAGGATTTCTATTTTCAAGACATTTCGATAATCATCATCTCAGTTGATCATTCCAGTAGTCCCATAAGATAGGCAAAGCAGAAAATAAATGAATTTTGCAAGTAAGTAAACTGAGGTCCATACTATCCTGGCCAAGGGCACATAACTAGTACATTACAAAGCTGGGAACAGAATTCAACCTATCCATGGGGAGCCTGGGTGGCTCAGTCAGTTAAGCAGCCATCTTCAGCTCAGGTCATGATTTCACTGTTTGTGAGTTCAAGCCTCACATCAGGCTCTGTGCTCACAGCTCAGCCTGGAGCGTGCTTCAGATCCTCTGTCTCCCTCTCTCTCTGACCCTCCTCCTCTCTATCTCTCTCAAAAATAAATAAACATTAAAAAACTTTAAAAAAAATAACAATTCAACAGATCTGTCGATATGCTACCATGGCCCTGGGCCTCACAGTGCCTTTTTTCCACACCACACCTACAGCTGATCCTTTTACCTGAACTCAAAACCAACCCCATTCTGCAGGCCGGCAGGTCAACAGCCAGGCCCCCAAACCCAAACTCCCCTTCCCATGAGATCCCCTCACCGAGTAGGCTGTCCTGTGAACTTTCTTCTGAGACTTCTGAGACTGGCAGAGAAGTGTGCAGGCAATAAAATGGGACTAAAATCAGGGTAGGATAGGGATAAGTTTCCATTGCCCATTTTCTTCCAAGTTCCAGCTTCTTTGTTGGAGGTCAGAAATCAAAACCCTTTGCACAGAGCACAGAAGGCAATGTCAAGCAGAGAAAGCTTGAGGTGCTGGAATCCAGTGATTCCCAAACTGGGTTTCCTGTCAATATCTGCTGGAAAGTTTGTTAAAAATAAAGACTCCTGGGGCGCCTGGGTGTCTCCACGGGTTGAGCGTCTGGCTCTTAACTTGGGCTGAGGTCATGATCTCCTGGTTCGTGGGCTCAAGCCCCACATTGGTCTCTGTGCTGACAGTGCAGAGCCTGCTTAAGATTCTTTCTCTCTCCCTCTCCCTCTGCCCCTCCTCCACTCACACTCTCTGTCTCTCTCCCTCAAAATAAATAAACTTTGGGAAGGAAGAAAGAAAGAAAGAAAGATCCCTGTGTACCACTTGCAGAGATCCTGATCCAGGAGATCTTCAGGCAGGCCAAAGAATTTGTGTGTTTCTCAAACTCCCTCGGGGGCCCAGCTGGAGGGGGCGGCAAGGTGCACAGAGGTCAGAGCATCGACAGACTCTGCAAGACAGGAGACTGATTCCCAGAGGCAGAGGAGACTTGCCCAAGGTCGCACAGCCAGGCAGGGATTTACAACTTTCTAACCGAATTCACATGTGTTATCACACGAGGGCACTTGTCAGCCCTGGAAGGCAAGTGAGAGCCACATGTCCTACTCCCTCTGGGGGAGAACACAGGGCCTCTTGTGCTTCTAAGAACCCTCTTCATCGAAGTCTGCTCAGGCTGCCTTAACAAATGCCACGTGCTGGACAGCTGAAACAGAGACGTTGATTGTCCCGAAGTCCCGGAGACCAGAAGTCTGCACTTGACCTGTCAGCAGGCCTGCTTTCTTCTGAGGCCTCTCTCCTGGGCTTGTCCATGGCCACCTCTCTCCATGTACTCATGTGGTCCTTCCACTAGGCGCCACTATGTCCTAATCTCCTCTTCTTGTAAGGATTAGGGCTTGCAGATGAGGACTTCTTGTGTCTTCACATGCTCTTCCATGTGTGTCTGTGCTCAAAGTCCCTCTTCTTGTAAGGACACCGGTCATTGGATTAGAGCCCACCTAATGACCTCATTTTAACTGAATGACCTCTTTAAGGACCCTGTCGCTAAACATAGTGACATCTAAGGTACTAGGGGTTAGGACTTCAACACAGGAATTTGGTTCGTGGGGGGCACACAACTCATCTTGTAATACTTTCCCTACCACACAGTGTTGAAATTGCTACTTGATTTAGACTAAAATCAAGGTAATCAGGAAGCAAAGACCAAGCTTTCAAGTTAAGCATTAGTTAAGCATTTTTAATGCTTTTTAAGATCCAAAATATCTTTGGGGTTATTAGTGCAGAAAAGTTTCTGAGAAATGCTATTTATAAACCCAAGGGCTGAAAATCTGTGTTGAAATTTATTATTTTAAAAAATGCTGTAATTCACAAGTAATTAATATTGCCTCTATTTATAAAAATCTGATGAGCTTTGGTTTTATCAAGGAAACCTCTAAAGATAGGTGTAAGAAGGGGGAATGAAACACATTTTGGAGCAGCTGAGTTGGTGGCATAACAACCCATCCCAATGTTTCATTGAACAAAATAACCTTTGATCTTGCTTGTGTCCTGTGAAGGCAGGATTCTGGAGGTCAAAGATTAATTAGTCTGGAAATGCTAATATGTTTATAAGCAAAATAAACTGAGAAATAATGTGCGAGTGAAAGCCACTCTGTTCTCACCGTCTCAAATTCCTAGAAAAATACAATGAAATGGACCATCCAAGCAGTTTCCTCACCAAAAAAAAAAAAAAAAAAAAAAAAAAAAGGATATGTTTCCTTTTTCGTGCGCTGAAGAGACTGTGCCAATACAAACTTCTGCTTTTCATCTTCTGTCCAGTGCAACAGTGCTATCTCTGACCCAGGGACATGTTTTTAGAAGCATTGGCTCCTCTTCACACAAAATTAATTGATGGTATATTTCCAAATCTTTCCTAAGTGCCCCTTCCTTGTTGCTTCCAACCCTCCTTCCACCCATGGCATGTTTAAAAAATACATAAATAAATAAATAAGCAGTTCTGCAAGATGTGGCTGTGCACTGGACGGGCACTCCATTAGAAGTTTGTGAAATTGGGTTCTAATTTCTGATTTCCCACCTTCTGTGTGACTTGAGGCAAGTCTTCTCAACTCTCTAAGCCTCCATTTTCTCATCTGTAAAACTACAGGCTGAGACTCAATCACCTCTTAAATATTCACAATGATCTTTGTATTCTTATTTTTTTTTTAAGGAAAAGATGTAAGATCTTGAAAAATGCATTTAAGTCTTATTTGTCTGAGAAAAGAAAGAAGAGGTGAAGGAGGAGGAAGAAAGAGAGAATCAGCAGAAAATGAATGAACTTCCTTACTTGTGATCATCGCTGCCCCAACAGTGGGGTCCCTGCAAACACACATCCCAAGTGGAAAGCAGCCTCTCCTGATAGAAACTGGGACAAAGCACAGTGCTGTCACCATCTAGCTGTGTGACCTTTGGAAAGTCACATAAACATCTCTGGTCTCTAGTTTTTTCATCTATAAAAGGAGAGAGTTGGATTAGATGGTTTCTTTTTCTTCTAGGATTGCATTAGTGAGACAGCTGGTATTGTCAATTGAAAAGGAAGCCATTCAAAGACGATCCATCTGTTTTTAATTAAATTCCATTTGCGACATCTTTATAAACGCTCTGGGTCTAGGAGATAACATTTTAGGAGATACTGACAACGTACATATTGGAGCCATATGGCAATGTATAAAGGACAGACCCAATTAAATAGAATTAAACCAGTGACTGGTAAGAACCAGAAAGCCTATGCTTTGAGAGATTTGGGGAGGGAGTTAAAGTTTATTGGGCATCAGAAAAGTAAGAGGGTATTTTCTATGGAAATTGGACATTAGCAGAAACGTCATGATAGGAAATTGACATTCCATGGACTCTGACAGAGTAAAAAGATGTAAGGAAAATAAGCAAACAGAAACCAGAGGTAAAATAGGGGAACGGTTGGGAGTGTCATCCATGGGGATGGGGAACAACAGGAAGAGGAGCAAAGCCTGGAGCAGATGACAGTTCCTATCCATAACTCACATTTACCCATGGGTTGTGGTTTTAGCTTTTAAATCAATAACCTTTATTATTTTAGGGGAGTTTAGGTTCACAGAAAATACAGAGTTCCCATATGCCCTCTGTCCCCACACATGCACAACCTCCCCAATATCAACGTCCTGCCCCATATGGTGCCTTTGATACAACCGGTGAACATACACTAACACACCCTCATCACCCATATTCATAGCTCACGTTAGGATTCCTCGTGGTGGTGTACATTCTGTGGGATTTTGGCAAATGTATGACATGTATCCACCATTGTAGCATCATGCAGGATAGTTTCACCACCCTAAAAATCCTCTCTGCTCTGCCTACTCAGCCCTCCCTGACCTCTAACTCCTGACAACCACTTAATCTTTTCATTGTACCCATAGTTTTTGCCTTTTCCAGAATGCCATAGAGTTGGAATCCTACAGAATCTAAAGCTTCCAAGTTTTGGCAGTTATGAATATAGCTGCTATAAATATCCATATGCAGGTCTTTATATGGACATATGTTCTCGATGATTAATGATTATATTATTAATTGGTTATACGGTTAATATTGACAATACAAGCTGAAATACAAGTAATCTAGTACTATCGATTTTTTAAAGACAATATTATTTAAAGGAATTCAAAACAGTGCCTGACACACCAAAGGTGTTCAACAAATACTTGTGAAAGAATGAATGAAAAGTAATGCTAGAAGGGGAACCAAACTAACATCCAGTGACTTACCAGGAGCTGAGTTAGAGACTTGACCTGAATTGTCTCATTTCATCCTCATTACAACCTGTGAGGCCAGTAATTAATTGTGTCTGATTTCACATAAGGAAATTAAGGGTATAGAGTTTTTGCCCATTAAAACATGTTGGGTGAGTTGGAAGAAAGGAAGAAAGGAAGGAAATAAGGAAGAAAGAAAGATAAAGAAGGAAGGAAAGAAGAAAAAGAAAGAAAGAAAGAAAGAAAGAAAGAAAGAAAGAAAGAAAGATCTCAAGGAATAGGTATTGCTTAGAGATGGACCACGGAGAAGGACCCCCTCATCCTCAGAAGCATGGGATTAAGAGCCCATTTTTCTCAGGGACAGGGTGTACCTCACCTGGCTGGACATACAACATATCAGAGAACACCTGGTTTTTAATACCAGCAAACCTGGTCACCCCTTCTCGACTCCATTATATTTTGAAGCAGTTGATTCTGACAATCTGCTTACTTTTGAAAGGATCCTATCTCTTATGGCAGAACAATGCCAGTAAGAGTAGGAAAATTTGTCTTGAGGGCACCCACCCCACATTTTCCCTTGCCAAGTCCTTCCCCTGCCTTCCTGTTAAGGATCATCACACAGAAGCCCACTTACTTCAAACCTCTCCCTTCTTCCTCTGCTTAGTCCAGGCTCACCTGACCTTTGTCCTATTCTCCATGGCCCTGTGTGGTCACTGACTAATCTGACAACTACTAAGGGACAGTGGAGAAAGGTAACTTCTCTGCCATTACAGGATAAATAAATGTCTTGTCCTGGATTAACTTTCAGCAATAATTGTTACTGAGCGCTACACCCCAAATAAGCCCCCACAACCACTTATTCGTGCCTTCTCCCAGGCACCATAAGCCTTTAGGCAGTCTTGGGGTGCTCAGGAAACCCTCTGGAGACTCCTTTGGGTTAGTCTCTGTGCCCCAACTACTCCCCTTAACATTTCTACACAGAAAGAAAACTCACTCACAACCTGTTGTACCCTCTAAAGTCCTCCAGGCTTCTAGGAAAAAGAGAAATCAGGGGCATCTGGCTGGTTCAGTCAAAAGAACATGTGACTCTTAATCTCAGGGTTGTAAATTTGAGCCTGTGTTGGGTGTAGAGATTAGTTAAAAATACAAAATCATTTAAAAAAAAAAAGAAAGAAAGAAATCAATTCTAAGCTAACACATTCCTCTCGTAAATGTACCTGGGGAAGAAATTAACATTCATCAATTGTGTGCTCCTGGTTAAAAGGTTTGAGATCAAAGAAGCAAATCTAATAGAGTATTTTGGGTAGGAGGGCCTTGGGCCATTTCTTCACTTACACAATGATTTTTTTTTTTAACCTCTATTACTCAGTGACCCTGACTATCAGTGACTTAAATGATGGATTAGAAACCCTGTTGACTAAGTGTAGGGATTCCCTAAATTAGGCCAGCCACAAATAAGACTGATTGTCAAGGGTAAAAGAGAGTTTAAAAGGGACATGATGCAAATCTTACATCAGAACTAAAAACATACCACAAACAATCACCCAGAAGGAAAAGGTATGAGGGGCTCAAAGGGTGAGCACGCAGTGCTTTCTACAGAGAAGAGTTCAATAACATGTGGATGTATGGTTTAGAAAGCAGAAAGGATTCTAGAACATACCAAACAGAATTCTGAGTCTATGGCCACTGATGTGACCTTCTCATAAAAAATCCTCTTTAAGGCCTTCCATCTTCTCTGTTCTTTTTCAGGGGGTTCTTCACTTCATTCATTCTTCCTGATTCTTTTCCAGCCCTGAGCTGTGTCCAACTCCTTCCCTCTGTAAATATGTCTCCATGGCCAAATGTCCAGAGGAGAGCAACTTTACTTCCCCCAAAGCCAAGATCTAAATATGCATCCCTTCTTCGACAGGCTAGTTCTCAGGGGGAAAAAATTTCTTAAATTTACAGTCTCAATCCCTATTTTGCCAATGCCCTGGCACACATGTTACTGTAAAGATATTTTTGTGATTAAAAGTTCTTCCATGTTTTAAGAGACTCTTAATGATGGAGAACAAACTGAGGGTTGATGGAGGGAGGTGGGTGGCAGATGGGCTAGATGAGTGATGGGTACTAAGGAGGGCATCTGTTGTGATGAGCACTGGGTGTTGTATGTAAGTGATGAATCACTGAATTCTACTCCTGAAACCAATATTACACTGTATGTTAAATAACTAGAATTTAACTAAAAATTTTAAAAGAAAAATAAGTAAATACCCTTATTTGGCAAAATTTTTAAAAAACGAAACCACACAAAAAATAAATAAATGTGAGTCAACCTGAAAGGACCTCTTAGGGAATCATGCCATCCTTCAAATAGTGCCCTAGTTAGCCTAAGACAGGTGCCTGAACCACACACCTGACGGGCACTTCCAACTCTAGAAAGATGCAATTCTAAGGGAGATTTGTTTTTCTTTTTCGCTTTGTCAAAATTCACATTGAACCAGGTTCTGTGGAGATATGGAAACTTAGGCATCTATCCCAGAGAGCGATGGTGTGCCCTCACCAGAGGCCCTCTCATTCTTCCCATCTGTAATTTGTGAGCTCCAGTGCAAAATGAAAATGCGGACCCCAAGTTCAGAAATTCAGAATTTCAAAATGATGACAGCAAAACATTAAGCCAAGCGTGGGGCCCCTGGAGGTGTGGAGCTCCGTGAGACCTTGCAGGCCTCAGGCCCTCAAAGCCGGACTTGCTTCCAGCTACTAAGACTGTGCTGGTGCAGTCAAATCTCCAGACCTTCCACTGCCACCAGCCACTGCAGACACAAGAAGGTTGCAACATCAGCCCAGACAATAAAGGCAAAGGACCTCCATTAACAACATGGCTCAATCCAATCTCCTCACTCACAGCGAAAGAAACAAAAATGCAGGCGAGAGCTGCTCTCCCGAGAGAAGTGTTCAGTACAACAGTTCGGACATCTGTTCAGCCTGTTTCCTGAAATTGGGACACATGTTGCTCTGGATGGTGAGACTGAAATAGGAAGGAACAGATGCTGTCTACTCAGGTATGCTAACAGTGTTCACTCAAAATGCAGTAAAGACATACAAGCTTCTGAAACAGAAGCAGACTTCAAATTACCAACAAATGCAGGAAAACGAAGAGGCAATGGTCCTTTGGAGTTCTGTCCATTGTGCGAGCACACCCTAGAAGCAAGAAATGAAAACTAAGAACACGGATCTGATCTGCCCATCCCGTGCTGCTCTGATGCCTTGGAAGGAAAGAACAATAAACAAAACAAGCAATGTTAGATGAAACAGGGGGCTTGGTGAGCACGGCCAAGAACACTTAAAATTTCTTTAGTGTAAGTACATCTTTCAGTTTAAGCCTTTATGAAGGGCCTGGGAGGATGTGGTTGGACACAGATAGAACAAAGCTCAGAAAGGACAGGAGCTACAGAGAAGAAATAAACTGCAGCGTGGAACGCTGTTCATAAGCAGGGCAGAAAATGATCTCTGGGTTGCAAGCCGAACGTGAGTCGGCGATGCAGAATGGGACCTACATTAAAAAGCTTGCTTTGTTCTGATCAGGAAAAAAAAAAAAAGATTTTTTTTTTAAATGAAAGGAATACAGGCCAGTCTCCGATAACATTCAGCACAGATTAATGTGGTTATTGGAGTTCTGTATCTTAGTTCTAAATACCAGAAAGTTATGAGAGGCTTACAAAAAGACTGAAGCTTTGGAAAAGAGATCCTACCATACAAGACAAAAAGAACTGGCTCGTCTACATTGAAGAAACAATAGAGGGGCAAGTAAAAGGATGTTACAATTTTATCACTATCTCTCTTCTTTATTAAAGATCTTTGGGGTCCCTGGGTGGCTCAGTCAGTTGAGCATCTGACTCTTAGTTTCGGCTTAGGTCATGATCTCATGGTTCGTGGGTTCAAGCCCCACATTGGCTCCACACTGACAGTGAGGAGCCTGCTTGGGATTATCTCTCTCTCCCCATCTCCGACCCTCTACTGCTCTCTCTCTCTCTTTCTCTTTCTTTTGAAATAAATAAACTTAAAAAAAAAAGACTATTAAAAAAAAAAAGAAGATCTTTTACCCCTACCCCCACCTTGCCCTCACCCAAGCAGACACCAACTCTGTCACTACAGGTATATTAGTCAAGGTTTTCCAGAGATCCAGAAAGTCTGCAGGCTGGAGACCCAGGAAAGTTGGTGGTGTAGTTTGAAGGCCTGAAGGCCAGAGAGCTCATGGCATAGAACCCAGTCTAAGTGTGGAAGCTTGAGAACCAGGATCACTCCGAGCAGGAAAGATCAATGTCTCAACTCAGGCAGGCAGAGAGCAAATTCCATTTTCCTCCACCTTTTTATTCTATTTAGGCCCTCTGTGGATTGGGTGATGCCCATCCACATTGAAGAGAGCAATCAACTTTACTCAGCCCACCAATTCAAATGCTAATCTCTTCTGGAAACATCCTCAAACACACACACACACACACACACACACACACACAGAGAGAGAGAGAGAGAGAGAGAGAGAGAGAGAGAAATACTGTTTCACCAACTATCTGGGCATCTCTTGGCCCAATCATGTTAATTTATAAATTTAACCATCATAGCAGATACCTCATTATTCCCTGGGCACAGGGTCTGGGATATCCAATTACCTCCCCATCTATTAAAAACCCTCTTCTCAAGGTACCTGGGTGGCTCAGTTAAACACCCAACTCTTGATTTCAGCCCAGGTCATGATCTCATGGTCACGAGATGGAGCCCCACATAGGGCTCCACTCTCAGCACATAGATTCTCTTTATCACTTAAGATTCTCTCTCTCTCTCTCTCTCTCTCTCTCTCTCTCTCTCTCTCTCTCTCCCCCTCAGTGCCTCTCCCCTGCTCACATACTCTCTATCTCTAAAATAAAAATTTTTTAATCATTTTAAAAATCCGTCTTCTCCTTCAAATCTGTACCCTCCCATATTCTTTTTTTTTTTTTTGAAGTTTTTATTTAAATTCTAGTTAGTTAACTCACAGTATAGTATTAGTTTCAGGTGTAGAACTTAGTGATTCCTCACTTACATACAATACCCAGTGCTCATAACACAAGTGAACTCCTTCATCCTCATCACCTATTTAACCCTTCCTCCACCTCACCTCTGTTAACCATCAGTTTGTTCTCCATAGTTGAGTCTGTTTCTTGATTTGCCTCTCTCTCTTTTTTCCCCTTTGCTTACTTGTTTTGTTTCTTAAATTCCACATATGCATGAAATAATATGGTACTTGTCTTTCTCTGATTGACTTATTTCACTCATTTCACTTAGCATAATACAATCAAACTCCAGCTACATCATTGCAAGTGGCAAGATTTCATTTTTTGACGGCTAATATTCCATTGTTCATATATACCACTTCTTCTTTATCCATTCATTAGTGGATGGGCTTTGGGGCTCTTTCAATAGTTTGGCTATTGTTGATAATGCTGCTATAAACATCCAGGTGCATGTTCCTCTTTGAACTGTATTTTTGTATTCTTTGGCTAAATACCAAGTAGTGTAATTGCTGGGTTGTAGGGTAGTTCTACTTTTAACTTTTTGAGGAACCTCCGTACTATTCTCCAGAGTGACTGCATCATTTTGCATTCCCACCAGTAGTGCAAGAGGGTTCCCCTTTCTCTACATCCTCACCAACTGCTGCTGTTTCCTGTGTTGTTGATTTTAGAGGTGGTACTTCATTGTGGTTCCGATTAGTATTTCCCTGGTGAGTGAGGCTGAGTGTCTCCCCACCCTCCTGGCCCCCATGAGAATGTGATTGGACTTATTCCAGGCTTTATTTGTCCTTTCACTCCCAGCTGTTATGAATAAGTGCCTAATAAATATTTGTTGAATGAATTTACTTTCAAATCATTTCTTGAAAATCTATCATGAACAGAGTAATAAATATGTAGGGTTCAAAAAAATGAGATACAAAGAACTCAAATTCCAACAGGAAGGAAAGAATGAATTTTTAAAATTATAGACCTGTAGCTTTGTAACCGAACCAATGTGAGTTTGTTCCTTGGTGAGTCAGAAACTGTACCAGATGGAGTTGTCACACAAAGAAGACTTTATTTGCAGCAAATAAGGAGATCATGGGGAATAACTTCCAAAGCCATGACTCTCTGAGCAAGGGTGGATGAGTTCCTTTCATTTAGGGTTACGATGAAAATTTAGATAGGGATGCCTTGTCATCACATATGGAGGCAAGCATGAGGTCACGCGTGTGTCTTATGGATTGTATGTTATGTAAATGAGGCCGAGGCTCTTCCTTGGGTGGAGATTTTAGTATAATTAGGTAAAGATAGTCATCAGTCATTCTAGAGGTCTCTCCATGGTCCATCTGCCTCTGTGTGAGTCAGGTATCAAGCTCAAACTGGTCTGGGTGGTCTGGGCCAGCGGGTGGTCTTGTCAGAGCAGTTGCTATCACTTGCTGGAAGGGCAGCTTTGCTTTCCATTTGCCTGAGTTAAGTGATAAGCTGGGAAGAAGAGCTTAAGAAAAACTGTGGGACAAATGTCTATGAGTACAAGCAGGTGGGCAGGAAAGCTCAGGTCTTGCTTGGAGTCTAACTGGTGAAAGATTGACTTCAGCATCTTAAAATCTTAAAAGATTTTTAAAACATATAAAAGAATAAGATGATTGTTTGGAGCTAGCACAGGTTCATGGATCACATATAGTCTCTGATTCATATTATTATCGTTCTTTGGCCAGGGGTACTAGATTCCTAGATGTAGTAAGGATTATATGAGATCATGCATATAGGCTACTCAACCTAGTTCTTGACACTAGTAGCTCAATAAATGATAGCTATTGGTATATTATGTTGATTTCAGCAAGATATTTGACTAACTCTAGTGATATAACAGCAATAATCATAAAAACAATGACCACTACTTCTTATTTATCATGTGACAAACACATCCTAAGTGTTTTACATACAATGTCATATTGAAACCCTGCAATTAGGCAAACTGGGTTGAATAGCATCCCCAAACATTCATGTCCATCAGGAACCTCGGAATGTGACCTTATTTGGAAATGGGGTCTTTGCAAATGTAATCAAGGTAAACCGAGGTCACACTGGATTAAGGTGGGTCTTATATCCAATGATTGGTGTCCTAGAAGGAGAAATTTGAAGACATGGAGGAGACAAAAGGGAGAAGTCTGCATAAAGAGAGTGGAGTCATGCGGTCACAAGCCAAGGAATGCCATGAATTCTAAGCAGAAGGAGTTAGGGGTCCCCAGAAAAAGAAAGATGAAACATAGCTTTCTTGACACAAAAAAAAGTCACTTTGGGCCACTTGGCCATCTTGTACTCTATGCCTCACCAGCATGACTTGCTCAAAGCCTGTGTCTTACAAGAACTTCCCAAGACATGTTGAAACTGCAGAATAGACCTCATTAGTTAATTACCTTAAGGGAACAAAAGGCTGTAAGAACAAATAGCCATTATGGGGCCAGGAGAGAACCTAATCCTATCAGGAACAACGTATTGTGGAGAACTCCCAGTGCTGATTCAAAAGTAAAGATTGACCTGACATACATTCTTGAGTTATCTTTGCAGGATCTAAACCCCTTTGAGCACTCAGATACCAGACCAGCTGGAGCCAGAGAATTGTTGATGCTGACCTTTGCTAACCCTTGGCACTCTAACCAACTAAGACCTGGACACTGTCATCTTAGGATGATTTTTTACCTCAGTTCCATCCTGAATGCCCCATTGCACAAGCCCCTTCATGAACATGTATGTGCCCTTAGCTTAAAACTTCCCCAGCTTTGTTATTCAAGAATACACTGCTTTGGGAAATATTCCTAGGGTTCTCCTTTTCTTGTTGCAAGTTTAACGCTCCCTTTTCTTGTTTTTTATCATTTATTTGTTTTATTTAAATCCAAGTTAGTTAATACATAGTGTAATAATAATTTCAGGAATAGAACTTTGTGATTCATCACTTACATATAACACCCAGTGCTCATCCCAACTCCCTTTTCCCATTCTTTGGCTTGGTTGTGTCTTCTGGATCAACATCCACCAAGAGGTGCACCTGTTTCAAGTTAACAGGCTAGTCAACAATCAGAAACTAGAAGAAGCTAAAGGAAGCAAGGAAGGATCCTTCCCTAGAGCCTTCAAATGGAGCAAGTTCCTGCTAACACCTTGATTTTAGACTCTTAGCCTCAAGACTGTAAGAAAATAAATTTTTGGCTTTTTAAGCCACCCATTTTGTGGTAATGCCATGGTAACCCTAGGAAACTAATACAGTAGGAATTATTACATTCATTTACAGTAAGGAAACTGAGATGTAGAGAGGTTACACATCTTGGCCAAGGACACAAAGCTAGTGAAGTGCAGAACTCACATCCCAGCTCATGTCTATCTGACCCCAAAGCCCATGTTCTTAACATGCAGACTGCTCCATAGATTTACAGCTGGCTTATCTTTTGCCATCCAAGAATGCTAATCAGCATGTTGATATCAACATGAAGAGTTCTCTGATGATTTTCTTTTTTCTTTCTTTCTTTCTTTCTTTCTTTCTTTCTTTCTTTCTTTCTTTTCTTTTCTTTTCTTTTCTTTTATTTCCTTTTTTTCTTTCTTTTACTGTTTGCCAAGTAGTGAATATTATTGATAATAGCTAATATTTCTATGTCACTTACAATGTGCCAAGCACAATTTAAGCACCTTATATATATTAACACATTTATTTCTTAACCTCATATGAGGCAAAGGGAAGATTGATTACAAAAATGGTCCCAATTCATGAAGGAGATGAGTGAAATAGGTGAAGGGGATTAAGAGTACTCTTATCATGATGATCACTGAATAATTTATAGAATTGTGAATCACTATGTTATGCACCTGAAGCTAATATAACACTGTATTTAAAAGACAGACAGAAAGAAAGAAAGAAAAAAAGGAAAGAGAGAGAGAGAGAGAATTTATAACCATCCCCTCCCTCTCCCATCCTCTTGAGGCCCTCCATGATTTCCCTCTCCATGTCATGAAAACAGGCCCAAGCTGGCCTGCTGGAAAATGAGCTGAGACATTTCAACTAATGGCTAGCCCACCCCCAAAAACAGACCTCCTACTTAATCTGCAGCTCGCCCCAGACAAATGAAGGAGCCTACCTCAGACCAGAAAAACTGACTAGCAGAGCCTAGTTTAAATTGCCAACTTGAGAATTATAAACTAAGTAAATGATTGTAGTCATAGGCCACTAAGTTTCGAGGTACTTTGTTAGCTAAAGGACACAGGTAGGTACAATCATAATAGCATATTATTATTAGTTTCCTATTTTACATATGAAGAAACTGAGGCCCAGAGGGGTTTAGTAATGTGCCAAGATTATAGCTAAAAGAGCCAGGAATTCAACTCAAGGAATCTGGTTCCAGAGTCCATTTTCATGACCACCACAACATCTTCCCTCTCAATCATTTCCATGAAGTCAGGGAAGGATTACCTTTAAGATCGGCCAATGACACCAAGCCAGGAAGGATGACTTCTTGCCATGGATGCCAGAATCAAGATCCAGAATACTTTCAACAGGCATGACTCAAAATCTATTGATCTTTAAAATAAAACTTCCCAGGAAAAAAAAACATATAAAGTCCTGCATTTGAGTTTTTAAAAATATACAAACAAGAGGGAAGTCTTGACTTAAAAGCAGCTCATGTGAAAAATTCAGAGGGGTCTAAAGAAACAAAACTGAGTAAAAATCAACCATGTGATGCCCTGCAATGATGAGGGTCTGGTGTTCGAGCCCCAGGCAGTAATACTACTCCTGCACACGTAGCTGGGAGATAACAATGTCACACCAAAACTCTGTTACAGGAGATAGTACTTAATCTGAGAGGATGGGGAGGGGCACGAGTCTGTGAACTCTTACAATATCTAAGATTTGTCAAAATGTTGAAGAGAAAGTAGATTGATTCTGTGATACTTTGGGGAGAAAATAGAGATCAGGGATTGGAAGTTTTATTGGGTGGAAGAATGAATTATGGTATTCTTCCTCCCATTGCCTCTCCCAGGCTACTTCCAGGGCTTGTTCTTTCCCATCCCTCAGTGAAATCTCCAGCAGACCCCTTAGCTTTCGGGCCCTTTTGATCAACTGAACAGTTTTGTTTCAGTAACTAAAATATCCCTTCAGTGTAACATCAACTCTCCAAGCTCATCTAAACTTAGGGCTTCTCCCTTTGCAACGTGGAAGCTAACGGGACATTTGGAGACGGATGCTTGGGGCTTAGTCTCTCTTCTTCGCTCCATCTCCTTCCCCAGATTGCCAAGTCACCATATTTCCTCCTTTCAGGGCAAACCCAAGGGGAAAGGAGATTAGAGACAAAGGGCAAAGTGGTAGATATAGGTGACATCTGGTAGTAGTGCCCTTTTGGGGGCAGAAGGACAATTATGTTTCTTTCACAAGCACTTGGGGGTTTCCCCTCAGGTGTCACACTGAGCTCCTTTGACTGAGTCAATGCCTCTCCTCCCATGAGTGGCTTACAGTTTTCCCTGGCCACGACTGTCTACTGGGATCCCTTTGCCTTTCCAGAAGTTCCTTTTCCATTGGATCTCTTTTAGGAAACCCAGACCAGTTCCCTACCACATGACCATTGGACCCCTGGAAAATACGTACCTTTGCTGCACCAAAACAGAGAAAGTGAAGCTCCTTCCCAACATAGCCTCTTCAAGTAGGTCACTGGAAAGGGGCAGCTACGGGCACAGCCTCCAGCCTTTAAACATTTCAGGAATGGCATCCTCAAACGCCAGGGAACACACTGAAAGCTCTCAGAATATTAGACTTGAATTCAAGTGTCTTGAATCCCCTCTAGTTTTGTTTGATAGGCGATACCACAGCACTCTACTAATCCTTCAGTAAAGAAGGTTCTCAAGGGTAACAGAGAGATGGGTGATGGGCTAATGCAGATAGGGTAGGTTTTTCAATTTCCTAAATAGGTCCATATAGATAGTCAAGTACCCAGCTTAAGCTACTGTTCTTAGCATCTGCTTGGTGGAATTCTAAGTTTCATTGTAACATACCATCTCAGAAGTTACACAGGAGTGGATTTCCCATCAGTAAGAGGTTATCTTCCTAACAAAACAAGTGGACCCAGATCAAACAGCTGTAGTCTACCAGACTCTAGAATTAGTACTCAAACAGAGGTTGTAGAAGGAATTTCCACACAAAATGGGAGACAGGCAGGTAACATCTAACATCTTCTTTCTCACTCTAGAGTTCAATTATTTCTATAACAATATCCATTCTCACAGCTTTTATACATACATATATATATATATATACATTTTTTTTTAAGAAAGCAATCTCAAGGAGTCACAAAAGTGAGTGCATGATTATGTAGCACACATGGTATTCACAAGTGCTCAGGGCAATTTAAAGGAAGGAAAACTCTTGGTAGAGTATACAGTTCAGTTAGAGAGGATTTGTCTGCCATTATATTACTCCATACTTTTAAAGAAATTTGTTTCAGGATGCCTGGGTGGCTCAGTCAGTTGTGCATCTGACTTTTGGTTTTGGCCTAGATCATGATCTCACGGTTCATGGGTTTGAGCCCTGCATTAGGCTCTGCGCTGACAGCTTGGAGCCTGGAGCCTGCTTCAGATTCTGTCTCCGTCTCTCTCTGCCCCTTTCTTCTCCTGCTCTGTCTCTGTCTCTCAAAAATAAATAAAATGTTTTAAAAAAATTTTAATAAAATACCTACAGGAAATGAGTGACATCAGCAAAATAGAAAATTAGGAGTTTTCTACTGTCTTTTCCCCCAAAGAACACCAATTTTGACAGTCATCCAGGGATGAGAGTGTTTTTGGGTAAGTCTGGGAGTCCAGTGGAGAAGTTCCAGCACACCTTTAAAGGAAAGAAAGAAAGAAAGAAAGAAAGAAAGAAAGAAAGAAAGAAAGAAAAAGAAAGAAAGAAAAAGAATCCAAGACTGGACATATTGAAGAGGATAAAAGGAACAGCTTCACTTTACCTGCACCACCTCTCCCCCAAAGATGCACAGCTAATTGCCAAGAGAGACATTCCCAGCCTGTGATTTCTCCCTCAGGGAAAGTGAGAGCATGTGAAAGAGAGCCCAGCTTCCTCGGTTGCATGGAATGCTGCCAAAGAAAGAAAGGCCTGAAACCATAAAACTCTTAGAAGAAAACACTGGGAGAAGCTCCTTGACATAGGTGTTGGCAATGATTTCTTGAACATGACAACAAAAGCACAGGCAAGAAGAACGAAAATAAACAAGTGGAACTATATCCAACTAGAGAGCTTCTGCAGAGCGAAACAAAACAATTAATATATTTAAAAAGTAATCTGCAGAATAAGAGAACATATTTGCAAACCACATATCTGATAAGGGTTTAATACTCAAAATAGATAAAGAACTCATACAGCACAATAGCAAAGCATAAGTAAACAATCCAATTGTAAAATGGATTAAAAGATCTGAATAGACATTTTCCCAAAGAAGACACATAATGCCCAACAGGTACATAAAAAGGTGCTCAACATCAGTAATCACCCAGGATATGCAAATCAAAACCACAATGATATGACACCGCACACCTGTTAGCATGGCTTTTTAGCAAAAAGACAACACACAACAAGTGCTGGGGTGGGGGGGTGGGGGGGCGATGTAGACAAAAGGAAACCCTTGCACCCTGTTGGTGAGAATGTAAATTGGTACAACCACTATGAAAAACAGCATGGAGTTGCCTCAAAAAATTAAAAATAGAACTGCTATGTGGTCCAGCAATCCTTCTTCTGGGTATTTCATTTCCAAAGGAAATGAAATCAGTATCTCAAAGACAAAACTGTGCTCCTATGTTAATTGCAGCATTAGTCACAATAGCCATGATATGGAAACAACCTATATGTGCATAGTCAGATGGATGGGTAAAGAAAATGTCATATATAATTATATATATATATATATATATATATATATATATAATACATATATATAATAGGTATATTATATGTAATATATATAATATGAATATTATTCAGCCATGAGAAAGAAAACCCTACCATTTACAACAACCTAAAATGAATCTAGAGGACATTATGCTAAGTGACATCAGTCAAACAAAAAGACAAATATTGTATGATCTCAGTGATACGTGGACTCTAAAAAAAAAAAAAGTCTAACTCACAGAAACAGACAGTATAATGGTGATTACTAGGGGCTAGAGGTCAAGGAGATCTTACTGAATCAGTAAAAAAGTATCAACTTCAGAGACAAACCCTAGTCTTTAATGCAAAACAGGGTCAGATGATAGAACAGAATAGAAAATCCAGAAATGGCCACATATATACATATAAAAAACTGATTTTTCACACAGCTATAAAGACAATGAAGTGGAGAAAGGAGAGTCTTTTCAACAAATAATGCTGGAATAACTGGATAATTATATGAGGAGAAAAAATGAACTTAAATCCATAACTGTGGTAGGCAGAATAATGCCCTTCCCGAGATATCTGCACCCTAATGTGTTCCAAACCCAAGGATATGTTAAGAGAGTGAAAAGTCAAGCCACAGAATGGGGGGGGGGGGGGCGGGGAAGATTGCAAATTGTGTATCTGATACAGGACTATTCTCTAGAATATACAACAAAACTCTCAAAACTCAATAATTGGAAAACAAACACAAATTGCAAAAAAACTAGAGCAAATACTTCATCAAAGAAGATATAGGAATGGCAAATAAGTACATGAAAAGATGTTCAAAATCGTTAGTCATAGAAAAATGAAATGTATAACTACAAGAGGATATCTCTATACAAACATGGGGCAACCCTCATATACTATTGGTGTGAATGTAAAATGGTACAACCACTTTGGAAAATAGTTCGACAGTTTCCTAAAAAGTTAAACACTAGATATTTAGCCAAGAGAAATGAAATCATATGTCCATACAAAGACTTGAATATGAATGTCCAATAGCAGCTTTATTTGTAATAGCCCCAAACTGGAAGCAACTCAAAAGTCCATCAACAGATGAATGAATAAACAAACAATAGGAAATCCATACAATGCAATACTATCCAGCAACAAAAATGAATGAATTCATAATAACACAACAGATGAATCTCAAAATACTGTCTATGTGAAAGACAGCAAATGGTATGATTCATTTTACATAAGATTCAAGGAAATGCAAACTAACATATAGTGACAGAAAGCAGATCAGTGCCTGGGGAAAAGGAGCTGGGTAAGGATAGGGCAGAGGGATTACAAAGGAGCATAAGGAATCTCAAATTTTGAGGGAGATAAATGTTCACAATCTTGATTGATATGATGAGATGATGATTTCATGGTTGTATATATATGTCAGAATTTATTACATTGTCCACTTCAAATACATTGCGTTTATTGTATGCTATTTATATTTCCATAAAACTTTTAAAAATACAGTAAGAGAATATTCTTAAAATATATAAAATTCAGGATGAGATAGTGGTGCTAACAAGTTACATCAGCCAGCACCAGCAGACAAGTTTAAGGTGGGGTTTCCTTGGCTGCCTTGCAAAAGTATGCTGAGTTAAGTGAGAGCCCCAGTGGTCAAGGAAATGAGAACTGCTGGTCCTCTCGGGCCACCTGAGGGATGTAGACTGTAGTACTGGATGAAAATCTTGGGGTAGGAGGATCAGTAACACCTCAGAGAATTGGAGGAAGGATGCTGGATTACAAAGCCCAAGCAGGTTCTTTGTCCTCTCTTCCTCCCACCCCTTTGCCAAAAGGGTCGCTAGGCTTCTGTTTCTGTTTACAAATTTGTGTGAGCAGTTTATTTGCTATAGAGTTGGGTGGTGTCTCACGTGCAAGCTAGGACATCCAATCAAGAGTGAAAATAACACCTTACTACAGTGATCAAAAACTACCTGGACGATCAATAGGGAAATGACACAATGTGACAAGGAAATGACACAACGGGGAAAATCCCGAGTTTTAGACCTCAGCAACCGTCGGCAAGACACCGCCCTCCAAAGTTCTCCCCTTCCCCGCCCCGCCCGGGCTTTTCCTTCCTTATTGACTCCTCCGGGAGGGGCGGGAGGCGGAGTCAGCCTGGGCCCCGCCCGCTGAGCGCGCCTCCACCCCGCAGCGCGCAGCCTCACCAGAGTCGCTTTACGGCCGAGGAGAGGGTGGGTCCTCGCCTCGAGGCAGGACGCCGAGCTGAGGGGCGGGGAAAGAGGTCTTTTGCGGCAAGACGTAAGTGACGGCGTAGGCGGTGCGACTGCAGCTGGAGGGCAGAGGAGGCGGGTTCGTGTTTCCCGGGCCGAACCGGGCTGTGGGGGGCGCGGGGCCTGGGCCGGGGCTGTAGCTAAAGGCCCGCGGTTACAGCATGGGTGAAGGGGAGTGGGGCGGAAGAGGCCTTGGGCTGCTTTGGCCGGGGGGGGGGGGGGGGGGCTGTCTTTGGTCCAGGCCGGGGATCTGACCCGTGGTTGGTGTCTCCCCGAACCCGCAGCGCGCCCGTCCTGTCCTCGCCATGAGGCCGCAGCAGGCGCCGGTGTCCGGGAAGGTATTCATTCAGCGAGACTACAGCAGTGGCACACGCTGCCAGTTCCAGACCAAGTTCCCCGCGGAGCTGGAGAACCGGGTACGCAGACTGGCTCCCCACACCTGCTCTGGGGCGAGGGAGGGGGCTCTTCAGGGACGGGAGGGAGTATGGGCCGACACCAGACCCGTTTGATGCCTGCCTCGCGGTTCTGAGGAGGGGCAGGCAAAGGAGGTGCCTTGGTCAAAGGAGGGCCACTAAGCAAGATGCGGTGTTTGGAGGAGGACGAATAAAGCCAAGCTCCTGAGTGTGATGGCCTTATAGAATTCGGTGGTGCCGAGTGCCGGGAATCTGTACCCAGCCAGCTGTCTTCTTACCCAGCCGTCTCCACACCTCCACCCGGGTTATTGACAACAGTGATGAGGAACTAATTCCTGAGGTTCCAAGCCACCTAACTCAGCATGTTGTAAACTGTGACCTCCTACTTCGCCACGCAAGAGTAATCATCATCATTCTTGTGACTGGCGTTTGTGGCCATTGTGCTGGTCGCACTGCTCAGCAGAAAGGGTTTATTAAATGCTGTGCCAGACAGTTACAGACAGGCTTTCTTGGAACCTGAAAAACCTAGAACAGTAGATCGGCCTGGACAGGGAAATATCTCCGAACAAGGCCTTCAACTTGTTGTTCCCAGTTAAGATCACTGGGAGCCACCTGCGTTGTGGTGCTTGCATATTGAAACTGTCCTCAGGATATAGGTCCCTCAGACAACTCTGCACACAGAAATGGAAGAAGGCACTGTTTCCTCTTTCTTAAGAGTTAGGGGGAAAAAAATCAGTGAATTTTATTTTAAAAGTACAATGAAGTGAGCATATGTGACTGTGTTTTCTTGGGCCCGCATGTGCTCACCTACCCAAAGAAAGATCTTTTGGTCTTGAGCCATGTTACCTTACATTCAGTTTGCTTTTCAGAGGTCAGTTTCTGGTAAGATGGGAGCAGAGTTTTGTGCTCTTTTCTCCTTGATTGGGAAGTGAGCGACTGAGGTGATGAGGTGTGCTGTGGGTGTGGGTGTAAGAAATACTGGTCATGGGATAAGTGGGTGTAGATGAGTCTGTGCTAGAGAAATGTGTGGCAGTCCTTTAAAATCAGCTTGTAACAAGGTAGGTTGTTCTACCTGATTGCCAAGTTTGGGAAATCAATGTGTATCAATTATAGTGTCCTTCAACACTGTGGTCAAGTTAGTGACCCAAGTATGTTTCTTTAAATGCAAATGAAAGATCAGATAAGCTTTTCTTTTCTTTCTTTCTTTCTTTTTTTTTTTTTTTTGAATGTTTATTTATTTTTGAGAGAGAGAAACAGTGCATGAGCAGAGGAGGGGCAGAGAGAGAGAGGGAGACACAAAATGGGAACCCGGCTTCCAGGCTCTGAGCTGTCTGCACAGAGCCCCACACGGGGCTTGAACCCACAAACTGCGAGATATGACCTGAGCCGCAGTAGGACGCTTAATAAGACTGAGCCACCCAGGTGCCCCAGATCAGATATGCCTTTTAAAGAAGGTTTCATATTAGTTTGTCTGTGAAATGCCACATAAATGCTACAGTTTATCATTGCGATGTTATGAGTTAACTCAGCTTGACACTGGCTGGACATTTCCACTGTGGTTTGAAGAGGTAGAAATTGAGCACAATGCCTGCTGGCTAGAGCTACCAAATTTTTTTTTTTTCTTTAAATAATTTAACATCACAGTTAACATACATGTTTTTTGTGTTAGGGTTTGTATGAAATGGATCAAATGTTTTATTTGCAAGCCTTTTATGGAAAGTCTGATGTACACTATTTATGTACTTTCAAATCAGAGTGTAAACTATACACTTACTTGGATGTTACAAGATTTCTTTGTTTAAAGGTTTTAAAGTCAAACTTCTAACTCATAACTAAGCAAAAAATATGTATGCAGAAACACATTAGCCTTCCACTCTGTGTGGTAGAGCCTTTATTTTATAGTCTGAATACAGAAACACAATGTAGTCACAGTACTCCACTGATTTTTGTAGAAAATTGATGTTTCTAAATTCTGGAGGCCTTTTTACTTCTTTGACTTCAGATTATAGACCAGAACTGCTTATGACTCTGAGTACTATACGGAGTGTTATTTGGTGCTGTTCAATTGTGTCTTTGAGGGATTTTTCTTCTTTTTTTCTTTTTAAATGTTTGGGTTAAAACACTAGTTTATGCTTTAAACTGCTTGGGAGAGCTTTTGATTTTTCTTTTAATGTGTTGAAATCAAATTTAAATTACAGGTTTAAATTTTCCTTGCTTTGTTTGATGGAAAATTGGAAGGTTTCTGTCTTTGTTTCTCTACTCCTTACCCTAGAAATTGTACTGATTGCTCTGCCACTGGGGCTGATTTTCCTTTTGTGAGAACATCACACTTGGCAATTTAATAGAGGAAGAAACTAATATACAATGTTTTGTATTACTTTAAAGCAACACACACACACACACACACACACACACACACGCAGGCATTTGTACCCTTTAATCTGAGAGTGAGGGCACGTTCTGCCTGTTAACAAGTTTACTTTTTCCGTTGCCTGTTAGAATGTAATACTTTGATGCTTAAGTACTTTGTTGCCAGGACAATTCTTAAAGAAAGCGTTAGTCTCACTTTAGCCAAAATACAGACATCTAGACACCCTGGGTCTGGGTAGGAGAGAAATGAGTAAACTACAATTGAAGCATTTGTTCCCCTACATACCTTTAAAATATGTGTCTGCATCTGGTTCATAGAAATTACCTTTGACTTGTGATCACTTTAAGCTTCAGCCCCATGCTTTCTACCACATCATTCAACAAGAAACAAAATTTCTGGGAAAAGGAGTCTGATTCCTATTTCCGTTCTGATTTTCAATGTTTATTAGTCCAAATTTATGTTGGGCTCCCACTTCACAAATCTCCCAATTTTGTCATAGCATCTATATCAGTCTTAAGGTACTCAAGAGAGAATACTGAAAGGTATTTTTCATAGTGAAGGGAGTGAAAGAAAAATGCCCACATTTGTTCTGTTGAACCCTCATATGTTAGGTCCTTTGCCCTTGCTGCTGTCTACCATGCTGTTTACCTTTTTTCCCCTTTTCTTTTTTAGTAATCTTTCAAAGAAATTCTTGACTTTTTAAATTTCTTTTTTAACCTTTTAAAAAAGTCCTTCATGTTGGTGGGTTGGTTTGTTTGTTTTTCTTTAATGATCTATGATTTGTTTCCATCCTATAAAGCATTACTGTCTTGGAATAGCTTTTTTTAAGAATTCATGTTTCTAGTATGATCAGTAATTCTGATCTGAAAGAAGATGTTTCTGGGTTGGAGCCCATGGTTTTGAATCACAAAGCCAAAGAAATGTAAATAATTCATGGAACCTTCCTTATCAGATCATAACATTTAAGTAAATCAATTGTGAGTGTTTGAAATTATTTAGACTTTTGTGGATTTGCTGATGTGACAAACTGAAGGTGTTATTTTAGGCATAATTAGGTAAAGATAACAATTTGTTACAAATATTTGTTTGTAGAGTGAATAGAATTCATTTTCAGGGAATGAGAACTCTGACGTCAATTCTCCAAATGACCGCTCTTCAAGTGGCGGCTTCCCGCACCATCTCTGCCCATCCAGCCCTTTTCAGAAACTCTTAACATTCTAGGAAATTAAAAGTAGTTCCTATTGAAAAAGCAGGAGAGCCACCACCACTTTAAAGTTCACATTAAAGTTTTTCATGCCGTTGGCTCACCGCATCCTCACAGTTTTTCCACATGCAGAACAAAACAATGATCACAACTGCCTCTAACCTAAAGGGTTTTAATAGCTTAAGGATGATGACCATAAATTGTTTTACATTTTAAAAAATTATGTTCGTGGGACTGTTTTGTCTCAAACTGTATATTGAAGTCCTTTGACTTTTTTCTGAGTCTATATGTATAGACTTCATAAAGGAGAGAATTCATATGTAAGGAGTTACTCTACTCGTTTCAGGAATAAGGGAGTTTGTGTGAGAGGGGCCCTATAGTAAGGACAGATAAGTTGTCCTTTGTTGCCAAGAATGATAGTGTGGCATGAAATACTCTACTAATGGGATGAAAATCCTAGGGTAGAGCACTGAGATGTGAAAGTACTGTTAGCAGAAGAAAGTGAAAGCAGATGATTAGAGTGAAAATGGAAGACAATGGTAGTATTAGGGTCAATGTGGGATAATGGTGTCACTGAATAGAAGGGTAACAGAAATGACTTGGTGTGAAGAATTGTGTGATAGTTTGAGATTTTGCCTTGTTCAGTGTGAGCTTTTAGTAAATTCCAGTGTTTAGGGACTCAATTTAAGATTACCTGCTCTTAGAGAGGCAAACCAACTTACAGGTGATGGAGAGTAAGGAACGCACTTGTGATGAGCACCAAGTGATGTATGGAAGTGTTGAATCACTATGTTGTACACCAGAAACTAATATTACGTTGTATGTTAACTAACTGGAATTTAGATTAAAAAAAACTTTAAAACAATAAAAAGATTACCTGTCCTTTCCAGATAAAGAGAACTTCTCCTTCCTTTTGTGCTCCCGCCATACTTTATATATGTGCCCACTGTATT
Organism: Prionailurus bengalensis; assembly: GCF_016509475.1. NCBI lineage: Eukaryota > Metazoa > Chordata > Mammalia > Carnivora > Felidae > Prionailurus > Prionailurus bengalensis. The sequence continues at coordinate 41,336,814 of NC_057344.1, read as the reverse complement.
ACTTTGTCAATTTATTATGTCTTTATGTTTACATACCTGTTCTGCTTACATGACTGTCAACTCCTGGAGGACTGAGTGTCTTGTTCATCTTCCTCAAAGGCCTGTCCTAACATCTGATGATAGGTGCTCAGTAAATGTGAATATAAGTGAATGGAAAATGGAAGGATTGTATAATTTTATTAAGTTACTTGAAACTCAGTATAGAGAATAAAGAGACACCATACTGAGCCTTGAAGATATCCAGTGTCCATAAAAGGGATAAGATTTAAAAAACAAAACAAAACAAAAAAAAAAAAAACTAAGCAGTTTCAGTAACATAGGTCCTGATTTAATCATCCAGGAGGTTTGCCAACTATTAGATAAGAATGTTGACAGAACAGCAGATCAATTAGTGATAGCCAGCATTAGTGAGTGGCTGATCTTTTTTCCAAAACTTACTTTAAATTCTTTTTTCCATACAGATTGATAGGCAGCAGTTTGAAGAAACAGTTCGAACTCTAAATAACCTTTATGCAGAAGCAGAGAAGCTTGGGGGCCAATCATATCTTGAAGGCTGTTTGGCTTGCCTAACAGCCTACACCATCTTCTTATGCATGGAAACTCATTATGAGAAGGTGAGCCAACCTTTGTTTTCACAAAATCTCTTAAAATCATAAAAAAGGTGAATTGATATATTCATGTTTACATGGTAACAGTTGCCATAAAATTTCAAGGGGCATTTATAATAATAATTCAAATTCTGTCATGGCTCCTGTGTAGAGAGCATATAGTAGAGATTCCTGAGTCTTCAGAAACCAGTCAAAATTAATCTGTTAACATAGAGTTGACATACCAATGTTCAAATTGACTTACGCTTAAGATTGTAGAAGATCTGTATTCTCATTCTATCTAGCTTTTTGAGAATCCTTTTACTTTTTTCCCCAAGTCTCTGTCTTCAGTCTTATCCTCCAGTTTGAGTTCTTCTCTTCTCTTTGCAACTGCCTGCTAGACCTGGAGGTGCCAGCTTCTCAATGTAGATGTCCAAAAGGCAAACCTCACGCCTCCCCATTTTGTTTAATAACACCCTTCCTTTTTCAGTACCATCTTTAGGTGTGGGGGATGAAGAAGAGGGAAAAATTTATCAGTTGTCAAAGACTGAAATATCTGCCATTTTCCCGTTCATTAACTTTTCATGATTTCTTCTGCCACTTTTCTAATGTACGCCCTTATTACCTCTTAGACTGTCGAAATAGTGTGATGAGTTTCATTTCTTCCATTCTTTCACTTGTCCAAACCATCTATTGCTGCCTTCATGGACACTGCATTTCTTCCTCTAGCACTCCTATAAATTCGGAGGCCTCTCCTGGCTTCCCATTCACTGCCAGTGAGTAAAGCTCAAGCCCTTTCTCCAGCTGACCTCAGGCCTCCCTTTCCAGCTTTCTCCCGCCCCTTTCTCACTGTATCTTTTGGCCACACCCGCTTCCTCGCTGGGCACCAAGCATACCCTCCTAGGTTTTCCTCCACCTATAGTGCCACTCTCCCTGTGTTCAAGTCTCACCAAACCCTTAGGTGCCTCTGTCCTGTAACCTTTCCTTACTCTTCTAATTAGTATCTTTCTGACCTATGTATCCCCGCATTTTATTTATGTCTCTTTTCCTGGCACTTACCTCTCTGGACTTTTGAATGTAGCAGTTTGCTTTCTTATTTGCCCTTTAAGTATGTATTTTTCTTGAGGTCAAGGACAGTGCCTTAACTGTTTTGTGTCCCTCTTCGTGCATAACACCATGCCCTGGGTGCATTAGGTGCTCACTGAATATGTATTGAGTGAATGTAAGTCAATCAGAGTAAACCCCTAATACATCATTTAATTTTGAGCATGTTTAGCAACTGAAATGCTATACAGGTATCTGTACTATACCCCACACAACAGAACTGTCCCCGTGATTGTCTTGCACTCTGTGTAGTAGAGAGCAGAGAGTTGCAGCTAAATTATTTTTGTGAGTTACTGGCTGGAGATGCTGCCATATTCATTAGCATCCTGACATGAATTGTGTTAGTGTTACTAAAAAGGGTATATCTAAATAACTAAATTATTTGTTATATTTTTCTCCATATTATACAGAGAAGCAGCCAACTTTCATTCCTGTTTAATATTCAAAATCAGAAGTTGTAAAGGATCAGTATCAGCTTTCAGTCTGTGTTTTATCTTAGCAGCTTCTCTTTAATAGTACACTTGCTGAGTGAAGGGACAAGGGTTTCATTCATTTGATAAATATTTATCGAAAGCCTACTATGTGCTAAACAATACACAGGGGATATAATGGAATAGGACAAACATGGTTACTGACCTTGTAGTATTTATAATTTAGTGGTAACAACTGATGTTAAGGAAACAAAACCAACTAAATTATTAATGGCAATAAATGTCTTGAAGAAAACAAACTTTCCCATGATAGAAAATAATAGGAGAGACCTAATTTAGATTGTGTGGTCAGAAAAGGCCACTGAAATGGTAACATTTAAGCTGCTAAGTGAAGGCTACAAATCGTCCAGACCATTCAGGCAGAGAGATGGTAAATAAAAAGGCCCAGAGAGCATGATGGGTCCTGGGAATTGTAAGAAGGCCAGTGTGGAAGAGAGGGGCTGTAGGTGAATTTGGAGAGGTAAGGAAGGAGCTGTGTCATGTAGGAGTGTGTAGTCCATGGAAAGATGTTCAGACTTTATTTTCAGTGCAGGGGGGAAGCTATTTCAAGGTCTTAAGCGGGAGAGTGATATGATCAGATTTTCATTTTAAAGCAATTTCTTTGCTCTGGAGGGAAAAAAAGATACAAAAGTGGAAGTAGGGAAACCAGGTACAATGCTCCATAGAAATCCAGACAAGAGATGACAATAGCTTGGACAGGGAACAGAGCAGTAGAGATAGAAGGAAGTGAACAAATTCAAGGAATATGTTGATAGTAGAACCAAGATTGAATGAGAAGCTGGATGTAGGAGGGGAGGGTAAGGCTGAATTCATATGGATAAAAACTAGGTCATCCGGGGATGGTCATTTAAAGAAGTATGTAATATTGCCAATTTAAAGTAGAATTACATCCTCCAGAGAGAGTATTTTGTTCAAGCCTAGTAGAGTTGTCATTTCACTACATTTCATATTTGTTGATACGATTTCAGTTAACTTTTATTTATCCATGTTCATTTACTGAAATAGATACAGAAACCTCCTTCTAATGTCAGTTGTAAAAAGAAATGGGTAATTGGGTTCCAGCCAAGTCATTCACTAATTATAGGATCATGGACAAATTAATCTGAATTCTTTCAACTATAAAATGGGTATTAGAATTAATGTATTGTCTTACATATGGTAGATGCTTAATAATAAATAGTGTTTTCTTAAGATAAATATAAGGGGCTCCTGGCTGGGTCAGTCAGTAGAGCAAACGACTCTTGATCTTGGGGCTGCGAGTTCGAGCTCCACGTTGGGTGTGAAGATTACTTAAAAATAAAATCTTTAAGAGGTGCCCGGGTGACTCGGTTGAGCATCTGACTCTGGATTTTGGCCTAGACCATGATCCTAGGGTTGTGGGATCGAGCCCCACGTTGAGCTCTGCACTGAACGTGGAGTCGGCTTAAGATTCTCTCATTCTCTCTCTCTTTCTCTCTCTCCCTCTCTCCCTGTGGCCCTCTCCCTTGCACAAGTGTGTGCATGTGCTCTCTATCTCTAAAATAAAATAAAAATAGAGATATTATAAAAATAAAATTTTAAAATAAGTGAGAATTTAGTGTATCTACATATATACACATACACTAACTTAAGTGTTTACATATATACACACATACATGATTTAATCAGGTATTTGTGAACTCATATACAATTTTTTTTCAAATATGAGTAATCTTTTTTAGCAGCTGCTGGCTTATTTAGCTGCTAAAACATTTGGTAGCTTTTAATTAAAATCCCTTTGGGGGCACCTGCCTGGCTCAGTTGGTAGAGCATGCAACTCTTGATCTCAGGGTTGTGAGTTCAAGTCCCACATTGGGTGCAGAGCCTACTAAAAATTAATTAATTAATTAAAATTAAAAAATATATATATATCCCTTTAATTACTAGTCTTGAAAGGCAGTTCTCAGTATCAGAAATAAAGTGGAAATATATTGATCCTAATATATGTTTTCACTTAGGTTCATAGGCAATATAGAAGGCACTACTTTATATGTCTAACCAAAGTTTCTTTTTACGGGGTTTTATAAAGCAAGTAAAGACCAAATAAGTCAAGAAACCAAAATTTAAAGTGTGGCTACATGTTTTAAGTAGGTGATTTTACTGGACAATGAATAACTAGATCACGCAAAGTGAACAGCTGGAATGGTCCTAATTAAGATATAATGTATTTATACTTTCAAAAGAAAAATTTTAAATGTATATTTGTAGTTTTGATAAAATGATAAAAGTGTAAGAAAAGCTGCCTTCTCCCTCCCTCCAGTTTGTCCCTTAGGAATTTCTGTGCTATTATTTTCTACTTTATGAAAGGACAGGCTTGAGTCATTTAGTCTGTATTGTTTTAAAGAATAAAATTTTTAACCTACAAACAGAAAGCCTAATATAATAGTACTTACGCTTTGTCATGTGGGTTAAATTTTTTTAAATTGTAAATAAGCCTTTTAAAACTCACTAGAACAATCATGCTTTTTTTCCCCTGTAATGTGCTATTTATTGATTTAAAATGAAGATAAAGACTTCAGTGTTATTTCTCTATTGTTGCTGCCCATTATAATTGGGGAACAAATGGGCTTGTAGAAGCTTCTCCTCGCAGTAGCTGTCTGCCTGGTTCATAACATCCTTTCTGCTTATGTGCTGTAATCTGTAAAAGGAACAAATTAGAAGGAACTTAGATATTTTCTGAAAATACTAAGATCCTGCTGTTCTTGCTTAGCCGCACTTAGGATAGTTTTTCTTAAAGGTCTGTATTTCTTCTTGAGGCTTTCTCCAGTTTCATATTCTCAAGGAGGATAATAAATAGTCTTTGCTGAGGTTGGATTGTCTTCAGCTTTGTAAATATTACACAGATTGAGGTTTTGTTGAGGGTTTGAGGATAACATAATTTTGTCCAATATTCTTGTTTGTTTTGACATTGATTTACCAAAAATAATAAACTGTGAGCAAAATGTCAACATAAAGCTTCCTAGGAGTGAGCATGCTGATTTGTCCTGCCTGGGACGCAGTGTGAGTTTACTCATGTTAAAGCTTTCTTGTTGCTGAAGAGACTAAGACAGTCCTGCCTTCCCCAGAGCAATATTAAGAGGATTTGGAGCTTATGCAAAAAGAAGACATTGTTTTGTTTCTGAACTGATACCTAAGTGCACATGAATGTTATTAAAATTTAAGTAAAAACTTTGCACATCAAAGTTAATGCTTGAATCAAATAAAGGCATGCTATTTCTTTGCCCGTAACCTGTGCCCAAGGAGTGAGGGAGGAAAGCTGTTCTGAAGGAATCCTTTCTTTGCAACCAGCCATGCAGACGCTTTTCTGACTGCCACCCCCTAGTGTAAAGGTACTGGAGTGAGGGTACACCGACTCTCCAATTTCCAGTTCTGTCAGATAAGCTGGGAAAGAAATTGGACAGAAGATTGAGAGTCCTGACTTGGTCACCTTTATGGGCTACTTCCTTACATTTGTTATTTTAGCATGATTGATAAACTGATAAAAAGTACCTAAGATTTTTTTTTGCCCATAAAGACCAAGCATTACTCAGGTTCTTTGTGAGTTGAAAATAGAATGATATTTGTATTACTTCAGGTAATTAGGTTAAAAAAAAAAAAAAATTCTTTAGAAGTGGTATTTTTTAAGTTTTTTCTTTTAATGTTTATTTTTTGAGAGAGAGCATGAGTTGTGGAGGAGCAGAGAGCGAGGGAGACAGAATGTGAAGCAGGCTTCAGGCTCTGAGTTGTCAGCACAGAGCCAGATGCAGGGCTCGAACCCACAAACTGCAAGATCATGACCTGAACCAAAGTCAGACACTTAACCGACTGAGCCAGCCAGCTGCCCCAGAAGTGGTGGTATTCTTAATTCACTACTTAACCCTGCAGACTGCTCTTTTAATGATATCATGCTCTTTTAGAACATGAGATTGTAGTGTTCCCAAAGATGTAACTTGAATGAATTTATTTAAATTTCACTTTCCTTCAGTAAGAAAATCCACTATACAGACTACCTAGTGTTTTAAATTCTAAATCAATTTATACGAAAGTACCTAAATTGTAGCATCCTAATTTTGTTAGTTTGCCCCGGTGCATTGTAGACCCACTCTTAAATTGTTTCTTAATTTCCAACTATTTTCATACAGTTCTTTTTCCCCTTTATGTTGTGATTGTGCTTATATGTGACTTTATTGTATTCTGGTAGTATGAATTTAAGAAAATATATAGTAATTAAAGAACTGGATCAAAGCCTTTTTGAACATTAGAGCCAAAAAAAGGGTTATTATGATGACTTTGAATCTGAAATAAAACATGTAACTCTTTGATTTTGTATATAACTTTTAAGATTTATTTCCCCTAGCTTATCGGTCTCAAAATTGCCCTTATTAAAGCTGGAGATTTGGCGATTTCCAGAAGTTCCTTTGTATCCTATCTGGTTTTTGTCTGCATTTGCTTTGACTTTTACAACCTTAATGCTAAACTTATAAATTGAAGTTCCCATCGAGGACACAAGAGCAAACTACAGAGTAGCACTATATGCAGACACGGAAATGATGGAAAACACTTGTCATCAGAAACTCCATAGCCACTGACAGTCACGTGCTTTACAAAGGAAATAAACTTTTCCGTTTTAAACTAACTGGGCTATCTTCTATCTTTTGTTATGGGCCAACTTTGTATCATTACTTACAATTGATGAAAACATACAAACAAGAGAAACAGCAGTTCTTCAGTGTTAAAGGGGACGGAAGGCCAAGAACTACTCTTGGTATTAGAAGGTATCACACTGACAACACATTATGAGTGGGAAAGGGAAAAGTACAACTAACTTTTGTGTATGTGAGCATCCACTTATTTCTCTGTATCCAGGATTGAGACGACAGGGGGCAGGGAGGAGGGGCCGGCACTCATGCTTTTGTGTGCATTTGCACTTTCACCGTATTGAAGATAACTTGTGACTCGCCGAGTCCATCAAACTGTGCTGAATGTTGTGTACAACTGGTGTGTGCCACATATTCAGAGCTGTATCCCTCCATATGAATATCTATTTCTGGTTTTGAAAACTAATTCCACTGCCTGAGTATTCGGAGATCCAGCTGCTACCTAAGGTAAAATCTGATGATGACATAAAAAGCTGTGGTGTTTCTTTTCTGTCAGGTTCTGAAGAAAGTGTCCAAATACATTCAAGAGCAGAATGAGAAGATATATGCTCCCCAAGGCCTCCTCCTGACAGATCCCATTGAGAGAGGACTTCGAGTTGTATCTTTTTAGTCCAGGTCATAAGGTCTAAGTATCTATAAAAAGAAAATTTTGACAGTACTCTTGGGCATCACCTGGAGAGAATTTAACTCCTTTCTCATGTATTTATTTGCCCTAGGAATCTTCTGTGTGAATTGCATACCTACCATAAGCCTCTTGTCTCCAACATTTTTCTTAAAGCAAGTCTCCTTCCTTTGCAATTGTGCAGGTCTCTGGATTGTTTAATATTCTGGTTACCGTCTTTCTTGGTGGTTCTGAGGGCATCTTGTAGTAATAATGGGGGGTGGTATGAGTAATGCATTTCAGCTGCAGAAACTCTGAACCTATAGCCTCTTTGAAATGCATAAACTCATAATGTGTGGTGAGACTTGTCATCCAAATGAATTGCAGTTCCATGGGGGTTCATCTGACTAGTTGAAATCAGTTACAGCTGCCAGATGTATCATTTCATTACCTTTGACATACTGTGCATATTTTTAGAGGCAGTAAGCTTTGAAACTCACTAAGTGAATTTGGTAAATAAAATTGCAAGAAAACTAATTTAACTTGATAACTGGAGTAATGAGTAAAATAAATTTTTTTAAAAACCTGGGTCAGATAATCCCAGGCCTTCCAGCTGATAATAATTTCAGCAGTTTTATTATCTTCCACAGCAGTGGTTCTTAAACTTTTAGAGGTCATGAACCCTCTCCCAGGAAAAAGTTAGCAAATAATTTCAGGGCATTTTGAACCCCTGAATTCATTACCTCCTTCAGTTCTCAGCCAAGAACCCTCTAGCTTCTACACTATAGCATCTTTTTCCAGAATTTTTTTTTTCTTTCTTCAAAAAATAAATAATCAGTGTTTGAGAGGGAGGACATGTGGAGTACTGCAGGCAGTTACATTTCTTGAAGTTTTTGGCAAGATGGAGAAAGCATCATGTTTAACTTGGGTAGGAGAAATCCTTAATAATTTAAAAATGAGCAAAGCGAATTGACAGCAAAGTGCACAGATCACACACACCATCTTGCCATGGTCCCCTTTTATATGTTCCACTCTACAGTGTGTTTTCTTAACAGCCATGCTGTTTAGATTGAAATCACCATTTATGAAGACAGAGGCATGAGCAGTGGGAGATAAACCATCGAATTAAAGGTAAAAATAAAATTATATGATGTATATGCAGTTTTTATCATTTGTAGCATGCGTGAATTTTCTTTCCTGCATGGTAAATAAATCTTTAGATTATGGCATATTCCCTGTATTGGCTTTATATTTAAAATGTGTATTTAGCCCAAATTCCGTTTGGTGATCTAGAATTTAATCCTGATTTTTTTCCCCCTGTACTATTTTCAGACTGGTTTTCTTACTTTATTTTAGGGCACGTTTTGTTTTTTTGGGGGGGGAGGGTTTCTTGTTTTAGTATTTCAAGGCAATCCTAGACATTCAAATAGTTGGATTTTGCATATAAAAATCATTTCAGCGATTGCCCTGCCCATATGATGAATGACTTTAATAACCAAAGAAACATTTCAGAGTGGAGGGGGAAATTCTGAATATTTCATTTATTTAAGTGGCTTCATTGCCCTGTAGAAGAAACCATACCCCTAGTGGGTAGAACCATAAATGTAATTCTTTTGTTTAGAATATTTATGTTCTTCTATATCCATATAATGACTCTGAATAAGTGAGAAATACATTAGTTAATACTGATGGGAGTCTGTAAGCAAATCACATGGAAGCCATAGTACATGAGCATAGCCTTCTAAGTAACAGAAAATCGTACCTCATGGTTTCTGCTGATTTCAGTCACATACACTTTCTACAGTGCTCTGCTACCGTACTTTCCTGATTGGCCATTTGCAGGTATGTGTCACTAACTCACAGCACAGAAACAGATGCTACCAAAGCAGACATACTCTTCCTTCCAGGGCAACAACAATAATAACTGCCACTTTGAGAGCACCTGCTCTGTGCCAGGTATTATACAAATGGTATTTCTCATTCTTATAAGAATTCTGCAAAGTATTTTCTCCATTTCACAGATGAGCAAACCAAGGTACAAATAGATTAAATGGTGTTCTCAAAATCATTCAGTTTAACACGTTTTGGGATATGAACCCAAGCCTGATTGACTGGAAAACCAGTTTTTACACCATACTTCGTATAAGTACTTGCAGCAGCAGAAACATGGGGAAAGGGAAGAGTTCATCAGATTATTGTTTATCTTCCCCTTTTCTTTTTCAAGACTTTCTTTAAAAATACATTTTGTCTGCCCCTGCACAATTTATCAAACCCTATAAACCAACCAGCATTCCAAGGCTGCCACCTTTTAGCACTAGTGAAATTGTCACCTGAATTCTTTGACTTTGAAAGCCGAAAATCTAAATAATGACATCCTCTGCCATGTGTTTCATTTCTTTTAAAAAGGACTTGTTTGGGAACACTTAGTGTTACTTGTTCATACACTTTCTCGTGTACAATTTCCAAACTGGCATTTCTCAGTTGAGCAACCGGGAACCTTAAAGTGTGGTTTTTGTTATGTGCCATTGGAATAAGTTTATTTTATCAATTGCAGCTGTGTTGACTTGGCACAACCCATTTGTCATGACTCGTTTTGCAGCTATTATTGCTAAATATAATGTCTTTCTGAGGTGGTGTGGGGTTTTGAGCAATTACACACCAGAGACTAATCTATCAATAGTTAGGCAACTGTGAAATTTTGAAATGGGAAAGATTTACTTTAGGAACTTCTGGATAGTTTCATGAATGCAAATATTTTTGTTCAATTTAGTTTTTAGAGCTGTGTGTTCCTCAGGCCAGGATCTAGCATGGGCTGAGGTCTTGGAGGAGGGGGAGAAACTGTAAGAATAATTAATTCGATTCTGCCATTTTTCTTAAGTCTCTAAGTTTTCTGCAGGTTGAAGCATTATATGAGAGCTAATGATTTTAACAACAACAAAAAAAAGAAAATACACAAATCATGGAGATGGCCTTTATTAAAAAAACACTTAAAATATCTTTATTAAAGATTGATGGTGTTTTCTCTTTGGATTATCTTCTTTATTTAAAAAATTGGAATGTATCATTCTGTCACAATAAATTAGTGATGATAAAAATAGCTAACTTTTGTTGGTGTTTATTATGTGCCTGCACTATTCTAAATGCTTAATTTTAATCATCACAACAACACTACAAAGTAGGTAGTATTATCCCAGTTTTTTCAGATGAGGAAACTCAGGCACAGAGAACTTAAGTTACTTATCTAAAGCTAAAAACTAGTAGGCAGCAGTTGAGGCAGCCTGGCCCCAGATTTGCTACTTCACCCTGTGCTGTACTATATTTTATGGTGTGATTGGTCAGAGATTGAAATATAGAGGGCTTGGGGTGCCTGGGTGACTCAATTGATTAGGCTTCTGCCTCTTGGTTTCGGCTCAGGTCATGATCTCACAGTTCATGAGTTCGAGCCCCATGTCAGGCTCCATGCTAACAGTGCAGAGCCTGCTTGGGATTCTCTTTTTCCCTTGCTTTCTGCCCCATTCATGTTCATTCGTTTTCTCTCTCTGTCTCTCTCCCTCTCTCTCTCTCTCTCAAAATAAATAAAAAGAATCATCCTTCTTAAAAAAAAGAATAAGAAATATACAGGGCTTGCATTTCTGGACTGCTGGGCTATGTACTTGCTTAGTCAATTAGTCCAGATCCAAGTATTCTGTTAGATAGACCATAGCGCACTTATTAGGACCTCTGATCAGTTGGTGTGAGAGACTTATTTTAGAGGTTATTTTTAGCATCCCTTTCTAAAACTCCTCCTTTTCCTAACTACAGATCCCTCCTCCAGCTGGGACCCTCATCTATCCACTGGCCGATCGCAGAGTGTCCCCTACCTCCTCTCCAGAGCATCATTCCTTTGTATCTGCTGCCAGAGCCACGGTGCCATTTACTCCAAGGACTAACTTTCTAAAATTCCACACCTGGAGTGACCTCTGGTCACTCAGCATCCACTTTGTGTCTCCAAATTGTGTAGGACTCTGTAATCTCTTGATTAGTTTCTGAGAAAACACAATGAAGCATTTCACTTTTTTTATTCAAAGCCGTTAATAAAATAAGCCGTTGGTCAGCCCAACACAAAATTCATTTCTTACCTGCCACCAGGACAGTGGTTCTCTCATTCCTGGGGCCAGCTTCCTAGGTGGCTTGAGACTTCAGTGAGTCCCATCTTAGCCAGTGTTCAGTCTTATTTCCCCCAAACTCAGAAAATGCTTTTCTCCGGGATTTTGGTGAAAGGTAGGCCGTGTCTGTGGTTTTGCTAACGCATCTCCCAGATCTCATAGACCTACCAGTTTTGCCATGGCCAAAATCTTAAAGATCTATTTCTGCTGTTCAGTTTCTCCAACGGAAGCTCATTGGAAAAACAATGTATAATGTTACTTGTTCTATTATAACAGTTATTCCTAATTAAAACAGTATTTAATGCAATTTCCAGTTATTTTTCTTTGGAGAATTTTGTTATTGCATTACCTTGAATGTTGGGAAGATGTAGTATGTGTTGCGTGTTCCTTACAAAAATAAGTAAGCACAATAAAGTGGATGCTAAACCATCAAACACATAAATGTCCCTGCTGTGTCCCTGAATGTGTAATAAGCAAGTATAATAAATATTTTAATTATAGTTTTGTTATAAATATAACTTATGAGAAAAAAATTTGATAGGAATAATACCGTATATTGCTAATTTTTAACTGTCCCTACTGGCAAACCTTATGATTCATAGACTTTTCCTCATATACAGTATTCAGTGCACAGAAATCTTAGGATTGGTTCAAGTACAGTAAGTTCAGTGATTTCCAACTAAAACTCTCAAGTCCGAGTTCGTGTTTATAGTTCTTCTGGCTGTATGTTCTTAGTGTCAGGGTTTCTTATGCCCTTCATTCATCTTCGGGGTTTTGAGAGCACTGTATTTGCAAGAAAGTTAAGAAATATATTAGGAAAGAATGAAACAGTTAAAAGTTTTACTTTCAGAGATACTGTAGGTGCTAATACTGGATTTAATCTTTCAGATTTAGTTTCTTTTATGGATCTGTTATTCAGTAAATCCCATCAGTCTGTGTAATATTTTAATTGTATAAAATTCCTTTGTTACTTTATAGCCTGTGATAGTGTATCTCTCTGCCTTTTAAACCTGTTGCAATAACTTTGCTGAAATAATAACACATTAGTAAAACTTTTCTTAAACAAATTGTCTCTGTGTCATATTTGTTGTGATTTGGTAAAGTGATACGGTATTAAATTTGGCAGATACATAATACTTGTAGAATATGTGTAGACAATTTTTAAACACCTTACATTCATCACACTTTTCAGTTTATATGCTTTATCTCATAAGAGGCAGATATTTCAGCTAAATATAAACACCAAGAAATAGTCCCTAATAGTAAAAAATGTATTCGATTAAGGAAATAAAAGATTAGGATGTTTGGGGTGCCTGGGTGGCTCAGTCGATTGAGCATCCAACTTTGGCTCAGGTCATGATCTCACAGTTCATGGGTTCAAGCCCCATGTTGGGCTCTGTGCTGACAGCTCAGAGCCTGGAGCCTTCTTCGGATTCTGTATCTCTCTCTCTCTCTCGCTCTCTCTCTCTGCCCCTCCTCCACTCCTCTCTCTCTCTCTCTCTCTCTCTCTCTCTCTCTCTCTCCCTCTCTCAAAATTAAATAAACATTTAAAAAATTTAAAGATTAGGATGTTTCATTAGGAAAAAATCAGTATTGTTAGCTATCTTGGATCATCTGATGACTGTTTTTAAAATGAAATGCATTTGTAGAGAATAACTGCTTATATAGTCCATATTCTGATTTTTGTGAAATTATTTTTCTTTATAAGATTTTCAGCTTCCCAATTACACTAATAAATAGTAAATAGTACTCAGGTAGCCAGTATTCAGATAGGAGGTCATTAGACCTGAATTAAGTTCCTTCTGTATTCCACTTGGCCCTGGCTCCTAGCCTAAAGTCATAGTTTGTCAAGAGTAACATGCTTTGTTTCCTGTTTTGTTGTTTTAAGTCCATATAAGGGAGAGTGTTGGTGCTAGATTTCATTTATACACTGCTCTTCCCTGCCCCACCCTAACCCTTCAGACTCCATGAGGGCAGAAGTGGTTTCTACCTACCCTTGGATCTATCCCTAACCACGCATCATCATGCACGGTGTTACACCTATTTAACACGTTTGTTAAGTGAGTAAGATACAGGCTGACTGGTCATTAGCAGAGTTACTTCACTACATCTTGATTAGTAAGGTGTTTGACTTGATAATATAGTGATTTGTATACTCCCCTTGTAAAGTTCTAAGACTGGAAAGATCTCTGCGGTTTAAACTCCATTAGAGTAGACTTGCATAGAGATAACTACTCTTGAGGATTCCAGTGTCCTGTAGATAAGAATTCCCAGGGAAAGGAAAGGAATTACATTCAAAAAAATCTGAAGTACATTGGTATGTAAATAATGAATAAGCCACCAACTCTACTTTGTCCTTTTTATTATTCTGTGTATCATTGACGATGCCAATAAGTGATCCTCGTCCTCATCTGTGTTTGGTTGGAGGATAAACAATATAAGCGTTACACAAAAACCAACTTTAATCTGCAAATGTGTAAGGTGTGAGGGATTTTATTCTTCCTCCCACCAAAGCTGTAGTAAGTGGTTTTACAACAGTACTCCACAGTACTCAAAACTTGGAAATGTGTACAGGGTAGCAAACATGGGCTGTGAATTATAAATGCCAAAAGGTAGGTTCTTTAACCACCTAAGTTCTAGGATCGTTAGCTTCAAAATGAGTAAACAGAATTATTAATAAAGGTTATAGCTCTTCTGTATTGTATCATAAGTTCTTCCCATATATCTCAAATGGTGCAGATGTGAAGTTCTATGAAATTCTACCTACAACCAGGAAGGCCTGTAGGAATTGAATGTCTGCTTTAAAAAAAAAAAAAAAAAGCCTCTACTGTGCAAAAAGAAACAATTTTATAAATCAGGCACAACCAAAGATTTTTGGTTAAGAGTCACTGTCAAGTTAAAATGAATTTACGCCAGCAGAATTTTCTGATTTTTTAAAGTAGCATCTGAGCAATAGAAGTATTTACTGGCCTTATAAAAACTTATTTAACTTTGTACTGCCACTTTTTGCTTTGGTAGTGAAATCTTTAATCTTCAGAATCGTAAATCACCTGTCTTTGAAGAATTTTTTTGTTTCAATTACAAAGAGTTCTTTTTTAAAAAAGAAGGTGGGCAGGGGGGAGCTAAAAAATTAGTCCATTGGCTGCCAGATCTGCTCTTGATCTTAATGTTTCTGTCCATGTATATATGTTCTTACCCCATATTTTCACAGAGCCATTTATTGCTAGGAAATGAACATCGTAATTTGTATTCAAAACGTTTTGGCAATTAGTCTTCTGAGAACAGCCAAATGCCAAACAACATAACCGTAGAGGCTTAGATTCTGTGATATATAAGGACTCAAAAACAGATGTAATGTGACCTTTTCTTTCCAATTAAAGGATTGGTGTGCACATTTGCATATCTCTGTGTATCTCATTCAATGTACAAATGTTGTACTTAGTCTAATTCCTGATTTCTTAGGATTATGTGCTTGAAAAAGCAACATGATTATAGATGTTGCTGTCTACTTTTAAAATGAGTGATGCTTCAGTTAAACCATTAGGAAAGGCCTAACAGCATGTTGTGGGCATTTTCAACACTGCAGAAAAAGATCTTCACTTAATGTCTAATGATATGGAGGGACTACATCAGGATAGGAGAAATCACCTTTTAAGTAACCAGAATTCCCAACAGAAACCATATTGACAGAAACTTCACCAAACCCTGCCGGCAAGAGCTACATATTAAAAATATCATCCTTGATAGAGATTCTGTGAGAAAACTCTGAGGAGGGAAAAAAAGTTGCTTGTATACACGGATTTCTATTCCCAAGTTCTATGTAGACTTGGAGTTCACCACAATCTTTCTATTTATCAAGGAAATGTGTGGTGTCAGGATAACAATGCAGCTGCATATTAACTATATGGAACAAAGACAGGAAAAATGCCTCTGGGACTAGAGGGAGCACTTAGGGACAAATTTAGCCTAATCAATTCATTCCAAAGATAGGCTTATTAAGAACTTAAAGAATTATTTGCCTGGCAAAGTTCTAATACGATTTTTTTATGGGACTTGACATGCTGGTTCTAGAAAATGTGAGACATGCCCTACAACTAGCAAGATCTATTAGTTGCAGTACTTAGCATGGGGCACTGTTACAAGCATAAACTCACAGAACAATGGAACAGAATAGAGACCCAGATGCAGACTCAAGCATGTGTGGTGGGCTGGAGAGTCTCCTTTTGCCCGTCTAGATTCTTTCTCCTCCTTGTGCTCCTTTATATTCTAGAAAACTGATCCCTGTGGACTGCATCAGCCAGGCTCTCTTGGCTTCCAATGAGAGGAATGAATGAGCAGGAAATCTGAGCATGGTTCACTGGTTTGTGGGGGTGGCTACTTGGCCAGCTGCTTGGGGATGTAGGAAGACAAAAGTGGAAGGCTGGTGAGTAGAGGAACACTCTGGAAGAACCTCTAGGAAAGGTCTCAGAGTGTGAAGAAATCCATATGCCATGTAAATGCCCACTAGATATAGCATCCACCGCAAAAAGATTCTCACTGTGGAAGTGGAGAGTCCTTTGGTGGCAGTCAGCCTCTTCCCAGCCCCCTGGGACCATGGGACCATGTAAACTAATCATGGCGGCACAGGTGGAAGTTACCTATGACTCAACAACACAGACTTCCTCTCATTGTGACTGATCTGGGTACTGCCACTGCTGAGTGCCTGAATGGCAAACAGAGGTGAATGCTAAGCCCCGAACAGGGCACTATTCTCCAGAGGGGGTTCTGATAATAACAAACTGGACTTTTTTTTTTTTTTTCAGATGGGGAGGAGGGGCAGAGGGAGAGAGAAAAAGAATCTTAAGCAGGCTCCACACTCGGTGCAGAGCCCGACATGGGGCTCGATCCCACAACCTGACCGAAAACGAGAGTCAGATGTCAACCGACTGAGCCACCCAGGTGTCCCCTAGACATTTTAATTACTGAATTGGGATTGTGTTTTGTGACTTATAATGATCATGGGATTTTTTTTTTTTCAACCAAAAGTGACAAGATTAATCATGGACCTTCTTCAGTTTTCATCCATGGGCAGGGGAAGAACTTTACCCAACAAATCAATGTAAAGGCACAAAAATAATATTGGAGACAAAAGTAAAGTTGCTTTATGCTGACATTCCATAGGTTATGCTAATTGATATATGTACACACAATTCATGCATTATTACCATGTTATTTTTGGATACACACATATATGGTAAAATATGTCCATATGCCTGGGAACAATAAACACTAAGTTGACTGAAGCTGGTGGTTACCCACAGAGAGGGAGGAAAGATAATGGGGTATGAAAAAGGAGCATAGGGCTTAGATTGAATTTGTAATGTGAAATGGCTTATTATTTTCTATTCGTTTACAAATTTTGTAAATTTTATTACAAAAACAACCACATGTATTTGTCAATACAAATGACTATGTATACACACAAGCTAACATCCTCATATCACCATGGGCTTTGATAATTCGGACACAATACCCACCACCCCCTGGGATTTCACTTAGGTCTCTATTTTCAATTTTCTCTAAACATTCTAGCATATTTGTCTTGTTGGTCTCATTGTCAAGAAGCACGGGCCTCTGAGTTCTGCTACTTCTAATTATACCCCTCCAAAAAGTGAAAAGTATGGACAAATGGCTTTTTCCTGCTTACAGACAGGTGAAGAGCTCTTTAAAATAAATGAATTAAACTTCCAGCCTAGAAGCAGTATATAGCTGAGGAAGTTCAGGGTTAAGCTGAATTTCTCATGTAAACATGTCTAAGATGAAAGAAAGAGAGGCTGATGAGGAAACTTATGATCTCACTTCCCCATAAAGAGGGACAAGTCCAAAGTCACTGCAGCCTTCCCAGAGCTCCATGGGTCACATCCAAAGCCTACTGATTCTAACAAGTTAGCAGCTCATAGGACAGTGCTCACAGCAACACCAGCTGCAATAGACCAAGTGACCCAAAGCTTCTGGGTCTTGTTTCAGAAAATATCAACATTGGGGCGCCTGGGTGGCTCAGCTGGTTAAGCATCCGACTTCAACTCAAGTCATAATCTCAGGGTTCATGAGCCCCTGCATGGGGCTCTGTGCTGACAGCTCAAAACCTGGAACCTTCTTTGGGTTCTGTGTCTCCCTCTCTCTCTGCCCCTCCCCTTCTCACATTCTGCCTCTCTCTCTCTAAATAAACACTTAGAAGAATTTTTAATATCAACAGTTAACACAATTTCATGACCAGACTTCAGTATTTTCAGCTGATAATATTTATAACTGAACTGGATCTAACAGAAACTGAAAATTTTAACAGTTTTTGTCACTTTGAGATACTATTCTAAAGGTGGAGTTGTTACATTATCTTTGCTAGCTAATTTAATAGTAAAATACCCAGATAATGTTCTGTGATATGGAATACAGTTAATCACTATTCTTTAGCCTTCTGATAGAGGATGAACACTCAATTAATGAAAACTCAATTAAAATCTTTAGTGCTCCAACAAGAAACCTGTAAGTGGGGTTTTTTAACTTTTTTTAATGCTTATTTATTTTTCAGAGAGACAGAGTGCAAGCAGGGGAGGGGCAGAGAGAGAGGGAGACACAGAATCTGAAGCAGGCTCCAGGCTCTGAGATGTCAGCACAGAGTCCAATGCAGGGCTTGAATTCACAAACCATGAGATCATGAATGACCTGAGCTGAAGTCAGACGCTTAACCAATTGAGCCACCCAGGCACCCCTATAAGAAGTGTTTAAATGAAGAAACCTAGACATATGCCAGAGGTTTGTAAGATGTCACAAATTTTTTAATTTCACACTTTTATATTTATCTAGGCTCTTATTCCTTATTATTTCAAGCACTGACATCTGCAGAGATGTGTAATATTAATGTTCCATGTACTAATAAAATAAAATGGTAATAATGGCAATAAAACTTCATCTCTGTAGCTCTGACTAGAAAGTTTGGAACTTAAAAAATTTTTTTAAATAAATCTTAATGTATTTTGTCAGCTCAGGAAAACCATTACATATATACAGATGAGTCTCACTTGTATTCTAAAAGTTGTCCCTACACAGAAAAATTACTTCAATAAACTTTACTCTGAAGTGGAATGACCCATTTCATTAGTCATATGAAGTTCTCAAAATGGTGCCATGTCCATAATCCACTAACATGCAAAAAAGTAAGGCATTCAAATAAAAACCAATGAACGGAACTTTGATACAAGGTGCACTCGAGCAAAGCTACCTTTTAAACCTCTTCCTATGACTATCATCAAACCTTTACCTATGGCTACATACTTAAAAACAAAAACAAAAGTGCACTGTCCTAAGCTGTAAGTATTTAAAAATACTGAGTTTGGCCTAGTTTTCATTTAGACCTAAAGATAATTCACTAAATACATAGACCCTAGAATAGACACTTCTCTAAAGAAGACATCCAGATGTCCAACAGGCACATGAAAAGATGCTCAACATCACTCCTCATCAGGGAACTACAAATCAAAACCACACTGAGATATCACCTCATGCCAGTCAGAGTGGCTAAAATGAACAAATCAGGAGACTATAGATGCTGGAGAGGATGTGGAGAAATGGGAACCCTCTTGCACTGTTGGTGAGAATACAAACTTGTGCAGCCACTCTGGAAAACAGTGTAGAGGTTTCTCAAAAAATTAAAAATAGATCTACCCTATGACCCAGAAAAGCACTGCTAGGAATTTACCCAAGGGATACAGGAGTGCTGATGCAAAGGGACACTTTTACCCCAATGTTTATGGAAGCACTTTCAACAATAGCCAAATTATGGAAAGAGCCTAAATGTCCATCAACTGATGAATGGATAAAGAAGTTGTGGTTTATATATACAATGGAATACTACTTGGCAATGAGAAAGAATGAAATATGGCCTTTTGTAGCAACGTGGATGGAACTGGAGAGTGTTATGCTAAGTGAAATAAGCCATACAGAGAAAGACAGATACCATATGTTTTCACTCTTATGTGGATCCTGAGAAACTTAACAGAAGACCATGGGGGAGGGGAAGAGGAAAAAAAAAAAGTTACAGAGAGGGAAGGAGGCAAACCACAAGTGACTCTTAAAAACTGAGAATAAACTGAAGGCTGATGGGGGGTAGGAGGGAGGGGAAAGTGGGTGATGGGCATTGAGGAGGGCACCTGTTGGGACGAGCACTGGGTGTTGTATGGAAACCAATTTGACAATAAATTTCATAATAAATAAATAAATTAATTAATTAATTACATAGACCCTAATAAACATGAGGACCTGACAGCACTTAGACATATGAGCTTCTCATCAGATGCCCGTGACCTAAAATCACATGAATTTTTTGATGGAAAGATGACATTTCTCTTTGCAGACTCTTATCCAGAAATTTAGAAAATGGTTTTATGTAACCTGATAAGTAGTATATTGGCCATAATTTTTCAGCAGATAAATCGCTTAAAAAAAAAAAAAAGGCAAAGGTGGGACACCTGGGTGGCCCAGTTAAGCATCCACCTTCGGCTCAGGTCACAATTTCATGGTTCATGAGTTTGAGCCCCAGGTTGGGCTCTGCGCTGATGGTGTGGAGCCTGCCTGGGATTCTCTCTCTCTCTCCCTCTCTCTGCCTCTCTCTCTCTCCTTCTCTCTCTCTCTCTCAAAATAAATAAACTTTAATAAAAAATAAAATAAAGAAAGGAAAAGGCATGGTCATTGTGTAGTCTGCAATGAACACGTGACAGTACTGTTTTTATATCTCACCACAGTGTTTCCCATTCATCCCTCTCAGAATTTATTCATTCTTTCTGCAAACTGTGTCACATGCTACCTCCTCGGGGAAGCTGCTATAGGCTAAATGATTGTGTCCCCTTAAAATTCAAAATTCATATTGAAATCCTAACCCCTAATTCAGAGCCCTCATGAATGAGAATAGTGCCCTTATAAAAGCAGCCCAGAGAGCTCCTTTGCCTGATCTACCATGTGAGGTTACAGTGAAAAGACAGCTTTCAAGAAAGTGGGCCCTCACCAGACACTGACTCTGTGGGCACCATGATCTTGGACATCCCAGTCTCCAGAACTATGAAAAACAAATCACTGCTATTTATAAGCCACATAACCTATGGCAATTTATTACAGCAGCCCAAATGGACTGAAATAGATGCCTACTCCAACCTTCTAAAATGTTCCCACCCTCAACGTTCTGCTACCCAGCTTTATTTTATACCACCTGACAAATAATTGTTTGTTTACTGTCTGTCTTCCACCATAGAGTCTGTGTTTCCTATTCACTGCTTTTTCTTTAGTACCTACACAGAGCCTGACAGCAGATACTCAGATATCACTAGATGCTCAAGAAATATTTGTTGAATGAAGAAACTAATGCATGCATGAATGATGGGCACTGTGCTGGATTTGAGGGCTACCTTCGGGGAGTTCACAATCTACTGGAAGAAACACACATGTTAAATCTGCAATGTAGCATGATAAATGTAATACCAGAATAGTATAAGGTATATTGGTGACCTGAAGAAGGGGTGGATAGGTTAGGAATGCAGTCACAGAGGAAGAGTTACTTTGGCTGAGTCTTGAAGGATGCACAGGAGTTCATCAGACAAAGTTAAATAAAAAGAGAAAAGTCTGGAAAGAGGGAACAGCATGTGCAAAGAAAGGAGACAAAATCCCTCGTGTCCTTGAGTAGTTCAACAGGACTGGAGCAAAGAGGGTGTAAGGGAGGAAGACCTATCCTACAAGAAAATCAGCAGCACTGTTTTCCAAGAGAATGACTAAAATCACACCAGCACCTGCTAGCCTCCCTACTTCTCTCAAGGGAGTCTACTTTGTCCTCCAACAGCCTGCTCCAGTGCGGGAGTCTAGGCCTAAGCGCAAGGAGGTGCTGGCCTTACAGGTGTTCTGTTCACTCTCCTCTAAGGAAAATGTCAACCATGTAAAATAGCAGAATAGGAAACCTAGAAATAAACTCACAATTTTATGGTCAGTTAATCTTTAGCAAAGCAGGAAAGAATATGCAATGGGAAAAAGTCTCTTCAACAAATGGTGCTGGGAAAATCAGATGGCCACTTGGAAAAGAATGAAACTGGACAACTTTCTGTCACCACACACAAAAATAAATTCAAAATGGATTAAAGACCTAAATGTGAGACCTGAAACTATAAAGATTATAGAAAAGAGTACAGGCAATAACTTCTTTGACATCAGCCGTAGCAACTTCTTTCCAGATATATCTGTAGAGAAAGGGAAACTGAAGCAAAAATAAACTATTGGGACTACACCAAAATAAGGAGCTTCTGCACAGCAAAGGAAACAATCAATAAAACTAAAAGACAACCTATAAAGGGCACCCGGGTGGCTCATTCAAGCATCAGACTCTTGATTTGGGCTTAGGTCATAATATCATGGTCATAGGATCGAGCCCCACATCGGGCTCTGTGCAGAGCACAGAGCCTGCTTGGGATTCTGTCTCCCTCTCTCTCTGCCCCTCCTCCACTTGCACTTGCACATGTGCACGCACTCTCTTTCCCTCTCTCTCAAAAGAAAATAATGATAATAATAAAAGGCAACCTATGAATGGGAGAAAGTATTTGCAAATGACATATACAATAAAGGGTTAGTATTCAAAATACATAAAGAACTGAGACAACTCAACACCCAAAAAACAAATAATCCAATTTAAAAATGGCAGAAGATATGAACAGACATTTTTCCAAAAAAGACATGCAGAAGCCACTGACATGTGAAAAGATGCTCGTCATCACTTACCGTCAGGGAAATGCAAACAAAAACCACAATGAGGTATCACCTCACACCTGTCAGAATGGTTGAACTCAACAAGAGACACAACAGGGCACCTGAGTGGCTCTGTCAGTTAAGCAACCGACTCCAAAAGGTTTGCCATATAGTATTGATTATGTATATTTTGTCTATTATCCTTGGTGATTGAAAAAAAGTAGATTCATACTTATTAATGTGTATTTCCATAGCGATCCACAAATATTTTGGCTATTTCTATTTGCTGTGTCTATACCTGCAACTAATTTCTTCACTAAGCAACACCCAGAAACTACATGGACTTTTCAGTTTCTTCAGTTGTACAGGGTCCTATTTTCTGGACCTTTGGGCAGTAGCTTTTCCCTTCTTTTGCCATGTTTGTGGCTTCATGTTGAACTTGTCTGAATCCAGGTTAGTGTGTGCATCTTCAATCCCTTCAATCATCAGAACTTGCCTTGCATTTATCAAACTGCACCCAACTGCTATCATAGCCTCTGTGATTCTCTTCTGCATGTGATTGTTTTAATGAATGGCATTCCATTTATATGGTTATGTAGTCATTTTTTTTTTAATTTCTTGACAGTGGGTGCACACGAACCAGGTGTTCCTGATTGCTGTCTTCATTGTCCATAATGTAACTTAAGACGTGTCTTTTCTCCCGCCTTCCTGAACTTGACATTGCCATGTGACCAACGGTTTCATCATTGTTTATGCTGCTTCTCCCCAGGTAGTTCTATATATTCTTTTTTGGACATCTTAAATTCTCCTTTTTGATGCAGTATAAATCTTTCTCTGAAAACTCATTTTACTAATGTGGTTTTGTCTGATGCATGTTAGTTGGAGTCAAAGATCTTAGAAGTGAAAGAGGGCCCCTCGATTTTTTATCTACCCCTGTGACTTCAGGAAGACACCTATTGTTCTCACTTAACAGGCAGCGCAATTAAAGCCCAGAGAAGTGACTTGCTTATGGCTACACCTCTACTGAGTAAGGAAGCAGGAATTGGACCCCTGCTCCCCAGTTAAGGAGAAGAGGGAGACTGGACAAGGCAGTTGGCACCAGAGAAGGGAAGTCTCTGGGTCAGTAAATTAATTAATTGGTACTTGTGTGGAAAAGTTATCAGGGCTTGGACTCAAATCTACAACACTTAAGAATATTAGTAATGACACTAAAAAGCTATGCAGTAATGAAAATTATGGAAGAATGGGATTGAGCTCAAAGACTAATGTTTTAATCATCTAAATCTGCACAATAAACCACCCCAAAACTTAGGAGCTGAAAACAATATTTGGCTCACAAATCTGCAATCCAGGCAGAGCTCTGCAGGGACAGCTCATCTCTCCATGTTAGCTGGGATTGCTCACAGTCTGAGAGTTAGAATCATCTCAAGGGTCACTCAACTCAGGCATCTGGAGGACAGAACATGGGACTGCTGTGGCTCGTCAGACAGCAGTCTCTATCTCCATGTGACCTTTCCATGTGGACCTTTCAGCATGGCAGCTACAGGAGACCCAAGCTTGTGTATCAGCTCATTGCTCCCAAGGGATGTAGCTCAAGAAAGAGAATCATGTGGAGCCTGCACAACCATATGTGACTTAACTCTGGAGGTCATTCAGCATCACTTCTGCCACATTCTCCTGATCAAGACAATTACAAACTGTTGTCAAAAACTGACCTCTTGGCTCCAGAGCCAAAATACGTAACATGAAGACAGAGTTTGGGTACAAAGAAGGAAGACAGTTTATTACTCTGCCAGGGAATAGAGGCTGCAGCAGGCTAATGTCCCCCAGGACTGCAAGCCCACCCACAGTAAAAGGCTGAAGGGTTTCACAAGAAAATACAGGATCAAGGTAGTTTCAATAGGAATCTGGTACATGCTGCCAGCCACCTTCATTATGCCCTCAAGCTGGTCTCATGACTAGCACTGGCACTGGCCATCCCAGTCTCATTTCTGAGTATGCGCTGAGATCAGTGAGATGTCAGCATCAATACCAAGTTCCTGGAACAAAGGATTCTACAGAAAAACAAGTGAAGGGGAGGAGAAGGCTTCAAGAATTAGGAAAAGAAAAATTTGTTCAGTTGAAAGTCAAGCCTTGCTGAAGGGTTTACATCTTGATTTCCATCCATCTTTACATTTCTATAGTGGTCTCAGAAGGTCTTCGCAGATTTAAGAGGCAAGAACACAGACCCCCACCTCTCGGTGGAAGAGCATCAACATCGTAAGAAGAGTATATGGGATGAGATCTATACCAGAGCATCTGTCTTTGGAAAACATAACGACAATGACTGAAAACCACTGGACTACCAAACCATTGAAACAGAGTTGAAAGGGACCTTGAAAAGGCCATCCATTTGTCACTAACAAAACTCATTCTGAGAAGACAAGCTCAAATGTAAATGTCCCTTCCTTTTGGAATCCCTCTTTGATGTCCCCCCAGCTTCTATAGCCCTTTGTAAATACTCCCACTCTTCCAATCAGTATATTCCATTTTCAAAACATGGTTGTAATCAGGCAGGTACTACCCACCTGTCAATTAGCCAAACTTCTTTTTCTAATATGAGTATGGCATAGGAAACATCACAAGGAAAAGAGTCTTCTGACTGCTGGGGAAGTGACACTTCAGGGGAGCAGCGACTGGCACTTTGCACAGAAAACAGAGCAGAGGGACAGAATCAGCAATTCAGAGAAAACCTGACATCACGCAAAGAAAAAATATATATACATACATATGCTTTTGTCCTACATTAAAGGTAGATGGGGCGCCTGGGTGTCTCAGCAGGTTAAGGAACGGACTGTTGATTTCGGGTCAAGTCATGATCTCACCCTTGGTGGGATTGAACCCTATGTCGGGCTCTGCACTGACAGCGTGGAGCCTGCTTGGGATTCTTTCTCTGCCCCTCCCTGAGTGCTCTCTCTCTCTCTCTCTCTCAAAATAAATAAATAACCATTTTAAAAAATGTAGAAGGCATAGCAGTACAGTAAATGTCAAAACCTGGAGAGTGAAGCAGCTAGGATAGAAGCATAGCCTAAAGCAGCGTTCTCCAACCTCACCTGCGTTAGTTTTGCTTGGAGAGCCTGTTGAAACACCCCCAGAATTTCTGACTCAGTAGGTCTAGGTCAGGCCTGAGAATGTGCATTTCTCACGGGTTTCCCTGCAATGTTGCTGCTTGTGGTCTGGTACCACCCTTTAAGAACCACTAGCCTCAAGGTTTTTAGACCTGGACGTAGTGGCCACAGTGAAGCCCTGGCAAGAATGAAGGAACCAGAGAGCCACAAGAGCGGTGGGCAGAGAAGATGACCCAAGAGACGGAAGTGGCCTGATTTTAACAAAGCCCATTTCTGTTGATGGCCTCCCTGCTGGCCAGGGCGCGCTCTCCGGGCATTGCATCCCAGGGACCCGAAGGCTGCCTCCGACGCACTCCCGCAGTCACGAGGCGCCCCCTCCAGACCTTCCCTGGGCGGTGTCAGACGCGAACGCACAGGAAGGCGGCCGAGCGAGGTGGGCTGGGCTCACCTCCTTTCCTGAGGCCGCAGGGCGCGTTAGACGCGGAGAGCCGAGTCCCCGCCCCCGGCCGTGATTGGTCAGCGCCACCCGAGCGTGGTGACGTCGTGCGGGGGCGGTAAGTTTGGGAGAAGCGCGGGAGTTGAGAAGGGTCGGCTACATCCGGGAAAGGCCTTGAGGTTGTCGTTCCGTCGCCAGTTGCTCCTTGGGAATCTGGGGCAGCTCCCCAAGAGTTTCCAGTACCGCCTGCTACCTCGGAGTGCCTCTCTGCCTCCCCGGTGCCCAGGTGAGCATCCAAGTGGGCGAGTGGGACATCTGGGTGTGTGTGTGGGTGTGTGTGTGTGTTGGAGGAGGTGATAACTGTGCTCCTGTGGCACCGAGAGACGAGAGGAATATGCTCACTTTCCCGGATGCTCCGAGGGCATCCTCTCGTCCCCGCCACCCACCTTCTTAGCCTTTGGGATCACTGGTCTGATGTTGCTGGGCCTTGTGGCTCTAGGAAATTAAGCATTCATTAGTTCTTCCAACAGGTTTAAGTGTCTGCTGTGAGTTAAGCACGGCGCCAAGCGCAGGAGTACACAGGTAATGATGTCCCAGTACTTAGAAGTGCCGGGGACAAAGCAGATGCGTGATTTATATTTGAACTGAAGTGAACACAGCCCGCAAGGAAGGACTTCTACCAGGAAGACAAACAGTTACTCCCTGGTGTGATAGATGCTTGATTCGAGATGTACCTGGAAACACTTTTTAAGGGGTGACCTCTTTGGGGAACTGATACTTGACTTAAGGTTCAAAAGAAGAGGCAAAGAGTTGGAAAAATTCAAAGCCTGTGAATTGACTAGCCACTGCCAAGGAGCCTCTATAACACCAGTTGTAGATATACAGTTGCATATTATTGCAAATATATGGAAAACACATTGCAGGGTATTGGTTCTTTTATTCCCATTAGGTTCCTGGTTTCAGAGAAGATGACAGAGGAACTGGACCCCACAGCACAGGACTCTGATGGGGGTAGTGAAGAGGTGGTCCTGACTCCTGCAGAGCTCATTGAAAGCCTGGAGCAGGTACGCATTAATAAAGGTGGTTATTTCACAGAGTTGCTGTGAGGGTTAAATGAAATGATATATGTAAAACACTTAGTATATTGTTTGACACAAGATAAGCACTCAATGTTAGCTGTGAGTAGTAATAATTCTTACAGTAATCCAATAATGTAGGTGTTACTGTCCAATGTGAATCAAGTCTCTTTGACTCCAAAATGTGTGCTCTTCAACTACTACACTCGTTGCCTTATTCTTGTCTTCTCCCTTTAACAGCCCCTTTCCAGAACTGCCTCATGTTTGTTACTTTAGTATTCATTCTGCCCTACCATGCATGTTATGAGTGACAAAAGAAGGATAATTTTAAAACTGTATCCTTATATGATAATCTGTGATGATAATTAAGGAGTAATTCTTAATTTGTTTTTATATCACAGACCTTTTTGAAAATCTGGTGAAAACTGGCTCTTTTGTCCAGAATAATATATGCATACACACACATGCAGAAATTTTACATATAATTTCAGGAGATTCACAGACACCCTGAAATCTGCCCACCTAGTTTAAGAGCCCCTGTTTGTTAGGAAAGGATTCATTAAACAAAAGTCCAAAAGCACAAAGCATAAAGGAAAAAACAGATACATTCAACTGCATTAAAATTAAAAACTTTTTTTTTTTTTTTTTTTACATCTTGATGACAGTAAAAAGACATGCTGCAAAACTGGGAGAAAATTGTTCACAATATTAGTATCCACAGTATCTAAACAAACTTTACAAACTACTCAATAGAAAAGTCTGAACAGGCATCTCCCAGAAGTGGAAACCCGGATGGCCAGTAATACCTTGAAAAAGATGTTCAATCTTTTTAGTGATCAGGAACATGAAGATTTAAATCCCAAGGAGATACCATTTCATACCCATCAGATAGGCAGAAATGAAAAAGGTGAATAATATAAAGCAAGGACGTAGGGCCATTTGCACACCTGTATATACTGTGGTGAATTTGTGCACTTTGGAAAATAATTTGTTCTTGTATTGTCAGGTTGAAAGCATACATATCTTGTGTCCTAATCATTCTACTCCCAGGGACAACCCTAGAGAAAACTTCCAGGAGACATGCACAAAACGTTAATAGTATTGCTTGCAAAAGTTAAAAACCAAAAATAGCCCAAATATCCATCAACAATAGAATGAATAAAAATCATGAGATATGTGTGTGTACACACACACACACACACACACACACACACACACAGCAGGAAAAAAACCAGCAATAAAATGAGTGAAAGGTAGCTCCTGCGACAACATGGGTCACTCTCAAGAGAATAATGTAGAACAATAAAAAGTAAGTTTTTGAAGAAACGATTTATGTTAAGCTCCACCATTTCCAAAACTATTGTTTGAGGCCGAGCTTGTGGCACACACTAGTGCACTGCCATGCCTCATCATGTTGACCATCTACCCTCTGGGACAGCCAGAGGCAACCCAGGCTGGTTGCCTCTTTTGGGTACGAGGGGCTCCTTGGAAGGAAGCCTGAGGATAGTGGGGTCTGACAACACAGCCCTGGTTGGCGGAAGGTGAGCATGCCTCACGTCTCAGGCCTGAAGCTCCGTTGCAGTGCCCCGAGTATGCCATGGCATGGGTCCACCACCTGGACAGCTGCCGGAGCCGGACACAGACTCAGAGGCTGCACAGCATGGCCTGAGGAGCAGCCTGACGGGCCATTGACAAACACAGCTCCGGAAGCATGTATAGGATACTCATGAATACCTGTTAAAAAAATGATTTAAAAGTTATTGCCTACAGTGCAGATTTTCTCATTTTAATGATTGTATTAGTTTGCTAAAGCTGTATAATGAAGCGCCACAGATTGGGTGGATTAAATAACAGACCTGTATTTTCTCATCTCTGGAGGCCAGAAGTCTGAAATCAAGGTGATGGCACTGTATGTTTCTTCTGCGGCTTCTCTCCTGGGCCTGTAGATGGCCATCTTCTCCCTGTGTTTTCACATGATCTGCCATGTGTGTCTGTGTTCAGAGTTCCTCTTCTTGTAAGGACATAGGTCACTGGATTAGGGCTCACCTAATGACCTCATTTTAACTTGATTATCTCTGTAAAGACCTTATTTCCAAATACAGGCACATTCAGAGGTGCTAGGAGTTAGGACTTGAACATATGGATTGGGGACACAATTTAGTCCATAATGAACAGCTTGTCATTAAAATTTTTGATCAGGAACCAGATACAGCTATTTCAAACATAGAACCTGATTGTTAAAAAAAGCCCATGGATTTAAATGTAAATTTCTCACTAAATATATTAAAAACTTTTTTTTGAAGGTTTTACACTTCTATAGATTTTCTCCTAATGTTTTATACATTTTTATCAAAATAATTTCATAATGTCAATGAGAAATCTCCCTCATATCTACCCCATTTCACCCCAGTGTATACCCAGAAAGTGCTTTCATTTTCTTTGAAATCATTGGGAATTGTTATGTAGAGATACGAACAAATGTAGTGACACTGTGGAGAAAATTAAATACTAAGGTCAGGCTAACGAATACCTTTGAAGAGGGAGGGAGCCACAGAGACTTTTAAAGTAATGATAATACGTGTTAATGAAGTTCTGTGCACACAGGTATTGATATTTCCATTCATGTTGTATGTACTAAATATTACTGTACCTATTCAGTATTTAATAAAATCAGTTAAAAAGAAAAACTCCTGCTTTATTAGTCCTGTATGACAATTTGGGCTTTCCTCATGTATAATGCTACTTGAAAATACAGACTGTCGGGGAGCCTGGGTGGCTCAGTCGGTTAAGCGTCTGACTTCAGCTCAGGTCATGATCTCGCAGTCCGTGAGTTCGAGCCCCACGTCGGGCTCTGTGCTGACAGCTCAGAGCCTGGAGCCTGTTTCAGATTCTGTGTCTCCCTCGCTCTGACCCTCCCCCGTTCATGCTCTGTCTCTCTCTGTCTCAAAAATAAATAAACGTTAAAAAAAAAATTTTTTTAAAAAGAAAATACAGACTGGTTGCAGGTGCTTGAGCATGTGAGAAACATTTTTATGATAGTACCAGTACCTAGTATTTAATAATGTGTCTTCATGGTGATAATTGGAGATGCAGAGACTCAAGGACATGAAAAGGAATAAAGTGAGCCTGATTGGCATGTAATTCTGAGCTATACTGAAACTAAATTTCCTGTAATTGAAAGAGAAGATTAGTTTTCCTCAGTCACTTGTGGATATTTCAGTTCTCTAAGCCTTGGTAATTTCTGAAATGTACCAAGCATCTGGGCCTGAGTCATACATAAATTAAGGATTTAACCTCTTGTTCCAAAACTATTTAATAGATGAATATCCTTTTATATTGTGATCCTCTATACTTTTAGGCAGTTAGTAAATAATCTGTGTTTTCTCGTTAATAAGATAAGGATAACTGTATCCATTTCCTCTCAGATGGTATAGTGATGAATGAAAAAGTATTTGTAAATTGGCTCTAAGCTTCAAGAATGAGGAGATGTGTGGATTTATGTGTTACTTCATCTCTTACAATAGAATGGTGCTGGTGCCCCCTGGTGGGAAGTAGCAGGTGAAGAAGTAGAAATGTGTTGTTATTTGGTGAAAGGTACAGTTTGAACACCAGGTGGTGTTACTCTCAGTAGTAGGTATCATACTGACAACATTTTTGGAATGAAGTGATTTTTCTTTTTTTGTAATGTCGGTTAACTATAAGATTGTAAACACAGCCTACCTACTAAAAAAATAGAAAAGCTATCATAAACGTAGCTTGTTTTGAAAGCATTTCCAGTATTTCCAACTCACAGGCAAACAGTTTTCTTTGTCGGAAATAGCTGTGGTTTTCATGGGATATGTACAGACTCACAGGGTTATTTTGCTCCATTGTGAATGATACTGATATATATGGGGGGGGGGGCATTGTTTTTTAGGCCTGGATGAATGAAAAGTTTGCCCCCGAGCTGCTGGAAAGCAAGTCTGAAATTGTAGAATGTGTCATGGAACAGCTAGACCACATGGTAAGAATTGCTTATGTCAGGGTTACAAAGGAAGAGAACTTTAAAAGGGTTTGTCAGCATAGTGAGAGGTTGTAACCTGTTTTGTTTGTAGTCTTTTTTGTTTGGCCCAGCCTTGTTTTGTTTTGTTTTGTTTTGTTTTGTTTTGTTTTGTTTTTAATATTGAGTTGGTTACCTACATTTATAAAGCATGAGTGTTCCTTTGAATATCTAGACATCAGCTCTCCCTGAAAAGTCTAAAACCCTGTCAATACCAGACCCACATTTCTATATGAGAACAGCTGACCAGAGCTGGGTAAGGGCAACCGCCCCCTTTTCATGTGCTATCTGCTCCCCACAGTGCCTAACTGCCCACCTTTCTCAGATACCTTGCCTGCCTGACCCCCACAGACACTTGAGTTTGTGGCCCTTGGCTTTCATGAGCTGAGCTTAAGTCCTTATCAGCCTCAGAGTACCTTTAAAACATTGGTATTTTATCATTTCTCAACTGGTGATTTAACACTGCTCTTGGACATTTTTTCTGCTATACTCTCTCCTTTACAATTAGACCAGAATTCTTCTAGGCCCTTCTGACTGACCATATTCAGATTTAATTCAGATGGTTGTTTTCTAAAAGTAAATGAGAATTGTTTGAACTTTTTATAATGAGGCTGTAGTCACATCTATATTATTTGTGTATGCAAATGAGAACTCTCAGGAGTTTTTTGGTTCTCCTTTGACCTAAATGTAGTCTTTGAGTCCTCAACACTGCCAGGGATGATAGTCCCTGTGGAATTGTGCAGATTAAACAAAGAAGGTCCTTAGTCTGAATATCATGTTTTTTATACACTTCATTTTCTCTTTTAACAGGAAGAAAATCTCAGGAGAGCCAAGAAAGGGGACCTGAAGGTCAGTATCCATCGAATGGAGATGGAGAGGATCCGCTATGTCCTTAGCAGCTACTTGCGATGTCGGCTCATGAAGGTTTGACATGGAGATGCCTGTGGGTGTTAAGGCAGTGCAGTTTGTAATATAGATTGAGTGTCTTGGGGGAGAAGTTGGGCTGGGGCCTGGGAGAATCCAGGGCCTGAAGGTGCTGCAAAAACCAATATCAGGGTAGCTAAAGAGTAAAGAGGACAAAAGATTATTCTGGAGAAGCATGAATGGAACATGTGTTGCACACTTCTGAGAACACATTTATAGTCTGTTTATCAGCTGTGTGGATGGTGCCCCGTTGAATTACAACATGGCAGTCCTGCAGAATCGTTTGCATCAGTTGGCCAGGGAATAATGACCAAAGGAAAACCAGTTTCAGAAATTATTTTGTACCCATCTTGTCGCCAGTGTCAAATTGACCCTGATAACTTGACATTCAGCTATAGTTCTGAGGTCGTCTAACTTTGCAATGAAATTGCAAAACTTAAACTCCTTTTAACAGATAAGCGCTCATTTATCTCGGCTCCAGGTCCTTCCCATTGTCATTTCCCTACTTGCATTTCCTTCCACATTTTTTCCAAGCTTGCCTCATTGTGGACTTCATCCTTGCTAGTTATATTCTTATAATTAAGAGTCACTATTCTGTCTGCTTGTGCATTCTGTATTCATCTTTCCAGCTTTTTTATGTTCTATCTCATAGAAAACAACCTTTACAGTTACCTAGAAATGTTAAGTGATATCCCCTGTCTCCCTCATAAATATCATTTACAGCTGTATTTTCATATTTTCTTTCATGAAAGCCTCTCATCCTTTTAATTTATTTTTATTTATTTTTTTAATGTTTATTTATTATTTTTGAGACAGAGAGAGACAGAGCATGAACAGGGGAGGGGCAGAGAGAGAGGGAGACACAGAATCCGAAGCAGGCTCCAGGCTCTGAGCTATCAGCACAGAGCCCGATGCGGGGCTCGAACTCACGGACCGCGAGATCATGACCTGAGCCAAAGTCGTATGCTTAACCGACTGAGCCACGCAGGCACCCCTCCCCTCATCCTTTTTAAATGGTCTTCCTTTTTAGAGCACTTATCTTTGCTCGGAATTCTTTGAAACCTGCCTTCTTGAAATCTTGAAAGTCTAGAAAGGGTCATGACCATGAAGACTTGCTTTTTTTTTTTTTTTTAATGTTTATTTGATTTTTTGAGAGAGTGAGCAGGGGAGGGGCAGAAAGAGAGGGGGACAGAGGATCTGAAGTGGGCTCTGTGCTGACGGCGTGAGAGCCCAACATGGGGCTCAAACTCACGAACCACAGGATCATGACCTGAGCTGAAGTCCAGATGCTTAACCAACTGAGCCACCCAGGCGCCCCAAGACTTGCCATTTTTTGAAGTCAATTCTAGATTAACCTCAACCCATTTCAGAAAACTAGTATATTTGACTCTTGAATCCTGACACATTTTCACGATTTTTATTTATCCTCAGATAGAGAAGTTTTTCCCTCATATCCTCGAAAAGGAGAAAACAGCCCACGAAGGGGAGCTATCTAGCCTTTCTCCAGAGGAGCTGGTCTTTGCCAAACAGTGAGTAAGCAGGACACAGGGGGACTGCTTTCTTTCCCTGGCTTGTGAGCATGAGTTTTGGTGGTTGTCTCCATGGATCCGATGGCTGGGCCACTGGTGTGCGTCCACCAACCCGGCAGCTCCTGCCAGTCATGTGGTCACAGCAATTTGGATTCCTGTCTTTCAGGTACATGGCTAACACAGAGACGTACCTCAAGAATGTTGCCTTAAAGCATATGCCTCCTAACTTACAGATGGTGGACCTCTTGAGGTCAGGTGAGCAGAACGCTCTCTTTTCAGACATAGCTTCAGGTGCCTTGGAATAAGATCTTCATGTTTACTCTCAAGCCTGGAAAAGTAAGTATTGTAGATAAGCAGAAGAGGGAAGAGAGGAAGTGTTGTGCGTTAAAAACAAATCATTAAAAGCAGGTGTAAGGGTAGCCATTTCAGCATGACTTTTGTGGTCTTCAGCTTAGGCTGAAATTCTTATGACTGCCATTAAAAATGTAGACTTGCTCATGTTCAGTCATTCATTCCTTCAGTCGGTATCTGCTGGGCATCCACAGCATGCTACACTCTTCTGAGACTGAGGAGGCAAAGGTCTCTACATTCAAGGGGCTCGTACTTTTCCACAGATTCCAACCCATGCAGGGACTCCCTAGCTACCAAGGAGGAGTTAAATAGGCTAAACAGACCTTCAGTGATTGCCACTCACTTCCCAGCCACCCAGAGGAAGGGCTTCCAGTATTTTTTGTTGTGTGGGGTGTCTCATGGAAAGGGGAGCAGGGCTGAGAGCGAGAGGAGAAAGGGAAGGCAGCCAGGAGAAGGGAAACCCAGCCAAAGCTACCTTTGTGCCCATCTCGCACAGTCCCCCAAACATCCTGCTGAGCCAAGGGAAGGGAGTTACGGTAGTCACGCTCAACCCTGGATCAGCCAGTTGGGGACCCCTGATGTGTAGGTTAAAGTCCATGGCCCTCAGCTGTTGGCAGCTTGACATATCCCAGCAGAACCTCATCCAGCAAAATTGCCAGGCCAAATGAACCGTTCTCTGGGATCCACCTTGTTCACAACCTGCATGTAATGTGCTGAGTCCACAAGTTCAAGTACAACTGAGCCCTGGGAATTCATCTCCCACACATCCTGTGCTGGGGCCACTCTGTGAGCCCTGTGGCAGGAGGATGGTTGCCCAGGCGTCTCAGTCAGCTCAGGCTGCTATAATGAAGTACGAAGACTGGAGGGCTTAAAAAACATTTATTTTCTCTAGGCCAAAAGCCTGCGATTGGGGTGCTAGCAGGCTTGGTTTCCTCTGGGGCCTCCTCCATGGCTGCCGCTCTGTGCACACAAACCCCTCATGTCTCCTCCTCTTCTTATAAGGACACCAGTCAGCCTGGACTAGGCCTACCCTAATGGTCTCATTTCAGCTTAATTACCTCTTTAAAGGCTGTTTCCAAATACATTCCCATTCTGAAGGACTGGGCTTAGGGCTTCAACAAATGAGTGTTGAGGGGACACAGTGCAGCCTATGACACCAGGAGCAAGGCAGACCCATAGCAGATTTGTGGAACTCTGAAGTGGTCAGTTGGTGGACCTGCCTGAGGAAAACAAAAGCTCCAGTCCGTGTCCAGTTCGGCCACTTTTGTCTGCACCTTGGAAGAATAGGAATGAAGCAAGGACCGTATCCCTAATCATTGCCCAGTGCTATCGCATCTGGTTGATTCAAACAGCCATGAGCATGCTTCTGAATTCCTGAAACTGACTTGAACTGAATTCTACTCACTGCTGGCGGACACATTCTAAAACACTCACATGCCACTTGCCCCAGATCCCTTCCAAGGACTAGAACCAGGCCCCCTGGAATTGGAAGCTTGCAGGGGGATCCGCCTGCCCCAGTGAAATCAGTCGTGCTTAGTTAGCCCAGGTGCCCTGAGTCCCCCTCAGACCTCTGGAGTACCGTAGACCCCACTGGCAGAGTGGGGGAAGGCATTTTGAAATCTAAGCTGGGTTCCCTAGAATGAGTAGCTGCTCAGTGGGGGCAACTGACCCTGTGAAGTTGGAGTCTCTTTGGCAGGCCCCAAACTGTGGAGCGGCCCGGGGAACCCCCTTACACCTTTGAGCCAATTATCCTGAACCCCCACCTGTGGGTGAGGGAATCAAGGGCAACATGAATGCTGAGCTAGCCTCTTAGAACTGAGAGTTATCCAGTAGGTTCTCAGAACCTGCAGCTGATGGGAGTCCTCTGGGCACACATGGAGCTCTGGGAAGTGAAGAGCTGTCGAGTGACCCAGCACAGGGCACCTCCTTACGTGAAATGTTGGCTGATGGTGGAAGAGGCAACAGCCTCTTACCCTGTAATCAGCCAGTGAAGGACCACTTACAGTGAAAGCCTGTATTCCGTAGTCTGACATTCAAGACTATCCCATCACCCAGTCTTTTTCATTCTCCCTCCTCCCACTCCCTTGTATAAAAATATTGCTCACTAGATTTATACGCTCTGTCCTCCCAGAACGTCATGTATATTTCTACCTTGGCCCTTGGTATTACCTCCCAGGCTCACTTTCCCTCATTAAGTCTGCATTGACTCCTTTCTCCCCACTTCCCTGAGTGAATGTGCCACCACTGTGAGGCTTTATCAGATGCTGCTGGTAGCCCTTTCCAAAGAGACCACGTGTTACACTTGCTTGTGTCTTCCATGGTGTGTGGCGGGATTCCCAGCACATTTTACATATTGTCATCTATTGCACGAGCTGTTGCTGTGTGAAACCATGGATGGGAAGCGTGCTGTTTCCATAAAGAGCCAGATGTCTCCTCAAAGTTACCCCTCCCCCAAAATGCTTTCACATCAGGGGTCCCTTAGTGCTCGGGATAGTTAATCCCAGCAACTTTCCCGTATTGATCTTGTGAGCTGCTGAACATTTTCTGACTCCATTATCATTTCTCTGGCAGTTCCCAAACCAGATCTAGATTCATACGTGTTTCTGAGAGTGAAAGAACGACAGGAAAACATACTGGTAGAACCAGAAACAGACGAGCAGAGGTGAGTCCTTGACCATGGGAAATCTTACTCCATTGGGGCACCAGCTCAGCTCTGTGGATACATTTTTTTCCTTCTTTTTCAGGGACTATGTGATTGACTTGGAGGAAGGCTCACAGCACTTGATCCGTTATAAAACCATTGCACCTCTGGTGGCTTCTGGAGCTGTTCAGTTGATTTAAAATCAAAAATAAATAAACAAGAATGATGGGCTGGAACCTTAAAGGAAATATTTAGAAACTTCTTCCCACGTTGTCTCTCAGGACAGCAGATCTCCTCTGCAGTGCTGTGGATCCCTTGGGCATTGAGAAGGAGCTCAAGGACCTCCCTGGCCACACAACCTGACTGCTGTTTTAGCCACAGTCAGTAGATGGAGCCATCGCTCTGCTGATTCCACGTGCTGGGCAGGGACCTGGAGATTCTCCCTTTATGCGCCTGTTCCAACAGAAGATAAAATATCTTCTAGGGTATCTCACTAGATTGTGTGAAGTAACCTTCTGAAACCTCTCATATTGGACTTATAATAGTTTCTGTCCTGGCTAACTGAGAATCACAACTAAACCAATAAACCATTATTAAGTCTGTTTTGTGGCAGAAGGAGCCTCGGGGCAGTTCTCATTTTGTAGCCTAATGAAGGATGTTCTCCCTGCTGCTAAGCTGCAACCCTTCCCTGAATCTCAGGCAGCTTGGCCAAGCCACCCTCCAGGCCATCTGGCCATTCTTGGCCAGGAATGTTAACAGCAACATTAACTATCCTATCTTGTGACCTCAGCAGCGTTTCTGTTTTTAGCTCTACTTTCTCAAGGGAAATGGATGAAATTAAACTAATATGAGGGGTGAGTATCACAGGGATACCTGAAGGGAGGATGTACAGACAGTGAATGAATCGTCTTTTCCTTGAAACATGAGAAAAAGGAACCTGCATTCCAGTCCTTCCTTGCTGACGAGAAGGCAGCAGATTTTCATTTATATGATGTAGGCTTTTAGAGTAATCGATGTAATATGGTTATCATTTCCAAGAGAAATCACAAAGTGGAAGCAAGGAAGGTTTTATTCATTAATAAAAACATTTTCTATTTCATGCAGTGCTTTGTTTTTTCCACAGTGACTTTACCCTCTTCAGCCATGTATAAAACAAATATGTATTGAGCATACAGTGTGCCAGCACAGTTCAAGGCACTGAGGCTCCAACCCAGAATAAGACAGTCACTGTCACTGTTCACATGGGGTAAGTGCTTTGCAGAGGATTGGAACAGGGTGACTCCCTAGAGAGTAACTAGATTGGGGTTAAGAGGTTCTCACCGAATTCAGTGAATCTCACTGAATTAGGCTGAGACCTGAACACCAAGAAGGAGCCAGACACGCAGATCAAAAGGAAGGTCATTCCCAGCAGAGAAAATAGATTGTACAAAAGCCCTGAGGCAGAAATGAGCTCTGGCTGCAGTCAGTGTGCCCAGAACACAATGGGCAAAATGGAAAATGGTACACAGGAGGGTCTGAGGAGCAGGCTGGGCCCAGATCATGTAGGGCTTTGTTAGCAGGGATCCCTGTTGGCCTTCATAGCAGTCCTGAGAAGGAGACCGGGCTGGTAGTAAGTCATAGGTGGAAAGTGGATGTTCAGTGGTAAGTCTGAGACTAGAACCCATGTGCCCCTCCTGATCACATGTACAGGCTCACTCCCCATGGCCTGCCTTGCACTGAGCAGCCTACAGAGGGATGTGGGCTATGACATTATTAGCCAGAACAGTGCCTCCAGAGCCTTAATATGAACGCCAATTGCCCAGAGATCGTTTTAGATGCCAACTCCGATTCAGGAAGACTGGGGTGGGGCTGGAGTTCTGCCTTCCTGAGCAGCTCACAGGCTATGCTCTTGCTACTGATCCAGGAGCCGCGCTTTTGAGTAGCAGGGCTCTACGTCATCACCGGCTCCTGCCCTGAACGTGCCAGGCCACACAGAGGAGTTCAAGGTCTGAACGAAAGCCACAGAGTGAATTGCTCCATTTCCTAGGCCCCCTCTTTAAAGGAAGACTGGTTTAAATCAGTCATTTGAAGGTAAAGGGAAGTTCGGTTTCAAAACCAAGTAGCAAAGGAAGTGAAGTGGCTTAGTGTGACATTGACTTCAACTTTTCCACTTCGTATTTTGCTCTATTGATAAAAACTCATCATGGACGCATGACGTGTTTTCTTCAAATAATTGCATCATACCTCATCCTAAGCTTGTTGTTAGCAAACTGGCTTTTCCTGAGAAGTGTCTACAGATCTGCAGGCACTTCTCGGGAAAAGCCAGTTTGCCAGCAATACTCATGCTTCAGCTGTGACCTTGCAACGAGGTCAGCTGTATTTACTCTGTGTGCAGGCCCCAGCCAGCAACGTGACTTTAGTGCCATCCTCGTATGCATCAAACTTCCTTCTGTGATGTACACGAGTTGACCATAGAGCTTTCAGAGCACATTGTTAGGCAAGCACCTTATATAGCAATTTTAATATAATTTTTCATGGGAGGCTAAAATTCCAAATATCTAGATTTCCTCAGAAATTCACTTTTTTTCTATATTGTAAAATACACATTCAATT
Source organism: Prionailurus bengalensis (assembly GCF_016509475.1). Lineage (NCBI taxonomy): Eukaryota > Metazoa > Chordata > Mammalia > Carnivora > Felidae > Prionailurus > Prionailurus bengalensis. Next base: position 41,297,781 of record NC_057344.1, on the reverse strand, counting down.
TCCCATCTTAGCTATTTCTTTTTTTTTTTTTTTCAACGTTTATTTATTTTTGGGACAGAGAGAGAGAGAGCATGAACGGGGGAGGGGCAGAGAGAGAGGGAGACACAGAATCGGAAACAGGCTCCAGGCTCCGAGCCATCAGCCCAGAGCCTGACGCGGGGCTCGAACTCACGGACCGCGAGATCGTGACCTGGCTGAAGTCGGACGCTTAACCGACTGCACCACCCAGGCGCCCCTCATCTTAGCTATTTCTAAGTGTACCGCTCAGTGCATTAAATCCATTTATATTGTCCAGCCATCACCACTGCTCATCTCTAACTTTTTATCTTGTAAACCTGGACCTCTATACCTATTTAACAATAGCTCCCTGTTATCCCCTCCCCCCCAGCCCCTGAAAACCACCGTTCTACTTTGTACTACTTTGCATTATACTTTGTGCCAATTTGTACAACACGGATGTACAAATATCTCTTTGAGGGGTGACTGGGTGGTTCAGTTGGTTAAGCGTCTGACTTCGGCTCAGGTCATGATCTCGCGGTTCATGAGCTCAAGCCCCATGTCAGGCTCTGTGCTGACAGCTCAGAGCCTGGAGCCTGCTTCGGATTCTGTGTCTCTCTCTCCCTTTCTGCCCCTCCCCCGTTCACACTCTGTCTCTCTCCCTCTCTCTCTCTCTCAAAAATAACCATTAAAATTTTTTTCTTTAATCTCTTTGAGACCCTGTTTTTAATTCTGTATACCCAGAAGTTGAATTGCTGGATCATATGGTAATTCTATTTAACACTTTGGAAATGTTATGCTGCTTTCCAGACCAGCTGTACTATTTTACATTCCCACCAACAGTGTGGAAGACTTCCACTTTCTCTACATCCTCACGCTGTTTTCCATTTTTGTTTTATTTTTTATCTTTTTAAGTTTATTTTGAGAGAGGGAGAGAAAGAGAAAGAGAACAAGCAGGGGAGGGGCAGAGAGAGAGAGAGAATCCCAAACAAGCTCCACACTGTCTGCGTGGAGCCCGATGAGGGGCTTTGAGCCACTAGATCATGCCCTGAGCTGAAACAAAGAGTGTGACATTTAAACAACTGAGCCATCCGGGCACCACTCCATTTTTGTTTTATAATGGCCATTCAAATTGGTGTGCAGTGGTATCTCATAGTTTTGATTTGCATTTCCCTAATTGTTCTTGATGTTGAGCATCTTTTCATGTACTATTCCTGTATCTTCTCTAGAGAAATGGCTATTCAAGTTCTCTACCCATTTATTTTTAGTTTACTTTTTATTTATTTATTTTGAGAGAGAGGGAGAGAGAGAGAGAATCCTAAGCAGGCTGGCACTGTCAGCATGGAGCTTGACGGGGGGCTCAAACCCACAAACCATGAGATCATGACCTGAGCCAAAATCAAGGGTTGGATTCTCAACCAAATGAGCCACCCAGGCACCCCTCTTCACCCATTTTTTAATTGGGTTGTTGGTTTTTTTGTTGCTGAGTTTTAGGAGTTCTCTATGTATTCTGGATATTAACCCCTTATCAGACATATGATTTGCAAACTTTTTCTCCCATTCTATGGGTTGCCTTTTTACTCTGTGAATAATGTCTTTTGATGCACACAGTTTTAAATTTTTCATGAGGTCTACTTTGTCAATTTTTTCTTTTGTTACCTGTGCCTTTGGTGTCACATACAAGAAATCATTGTGAAATCCAATGTCATGAAGATTTTCTTGTATGTTTTCAGAGTTTTATTGTTTTAGGGATTATGTTTAGGTCCTTGATTTATTTTGAGTCAATTTTCTATATATGGAGTTAGGTAAGGGTTCAACTTCTTTTTTTTTTTTTTTTTTTTTTTTTTTTGCTTGTGGATATCCAGTTTTCCCCCCACCATTTATTGAAAAGACTGTCCTTTTCCCATTGAATGGAAAAAATCATTTGACCATATATGTGAGGGTCGATTTCCGGGCTCTGTATTCTGTTCCACTGGTCTATATGTCTGGCTTTATGCCAATACCACACTATTTTGATTACTACAGCTTTATAGTAAGTTTAGACATCAAAGAAGTGTGAATCCTTCAGTTTTGTTCTTTTTCAAGACTGTTTTCATTATTTGGGGTTTTCTTGAGATTACATATGAGTTTTGGATGTATTTTTTCTATTTTTGCAAAAAATGTTGGGATTTTGATAGAGATTATATTGAATCTGTAGATCACATTAGGTAGTATTAACATTTTAACAATATTAAGTCTTCAAGTCCATGAATGTGGAGTGTGTTTTCATTTACTTATGTCTTTAATTTCTTGCAGCAATGCTGTTTAGTTTTCATTACACAAGGTTCTCATCTCCTTGGTTAATTCCTAAGTATTGTATTCTTTATGATGCTATTGTAAATGGAACTGTCTTTATAACTTTTCATTGTCTGTGTATAGAAATGTGACTGGTTTTTGTGTGTCTGACTTTGTATCCTGCACTTTGCTGAATTCATGTATCAGTTCTAACAGCTTTTTTGCGAAGTCTAAGGTTTTCTACATATAATATCATATTATCTGCAAAGAGAGATCATTTGACTTCTTCCTTTCCAATTTGGCTATCTTTTATTTATTTCTTTTTCTTGCCTAATTGCTCCAGCTAGAACTTCCAGTACTGTGTTAAATACAAGTGGTAGAAGCGGTCATCCTTGTCTAGTTCCTGATCTTAGAGGAAAAGCTTTCACTCTTTCACCATTTAATATGGTGTTTGCTGTGGCTTTTATTATGCAGAGGTAGTTTACTTCTCTTCCTGTTTTGTTGAGTGTTTTTATCCAGAAGGGGTGTTGAATTTTGTCAAATGCTTTTTCTGTATTAATTGAGATGATCTTATGGCTTTTTTCCTTCATTTTGTTGGTGTGGCCTATTACAATGATCAAGTTCATATATTGACCCATTCCTGTATCCCAGGAATAAATTCCACTTGGTCATTGTATATAATCCTTTTTGCATCAGGGTTTGTAAGGAGCATTGGTCTGTACTTTTCTTGTAGTGTCTTTGTCTGGCTGTCTTTGTCTTGTAGTGTCTTGTAGTGTCTTTGTCTGTCTTTTCTTGTAGTGTCTTTGTCTGGGTTATGCTAGCCTCAATGAATGAGTAAGGAAATGTTCTCTCCTCCTCCATATTTTGGAAAAATTTGGTAAAGATTGGTATTACTTTTTTTTTTTTTTTTTTGAGAGACAGAGAGAGAGAGAGCATGAGCAGGGGAGGGACAGAGGGAGAGGGAGACAGAATCTGAAGCAGGCTCCAGGCTCTGAGCACAGAGCCCTCTGCGGGGCTTGAACTCATGAACCACGAGATTATGACCCGAGCCGAAGTCAGATGCTCAACCAACTGAGACACCTAGGCACCCCAGTATTAATTTTTCTTTAATTGTTTGGTAGGAATCACCAGTGAAGCCATCAAGTTCAGGACTTTTTCTGATTTGAAGATTTTTTATTACATATTCAGTCACCTTACCAGTTATAAGTTGGTTCAGATTTTCTATTTCTTCATGATTTAGTCTTGGTAGATTTTGTGTTTCTAAGAATGTGTCCATTTCATCTGGGTTATCCAATTTTGGTGTACAATTATTCAGGTACTCTCTTATAATCCTTTTTATTTTTCTAGAATCGGTAGTAATGTCCCCACTTCTTTTTCTGATTTTAGTAATCTGAGTCTTTTCTCTCTCTCTCTCTCTCATCTAGGCAAAGATTTGTCAATTTTATTGATCTTTTTGAAGAACCTACTTTTGGCTCTATTGATTTCCTCTGTTGTTTTTCTATTCTATATTTAATTTCTCTCTTCTCCAGTCCTTACTATTTCCTTCCTTTTGCCAGCTTTGGGTTTAGTTTGTTCTTCTTTTCCTAGTTTCCTAGGTTGTAAAGTTAGGTTTTTGATTTGAGAACTTTTTTTTTTAATGTAAAAATTTATGGCTATAAATTTTCCCATTAGCACTTCTCTTGCTACATCTCATAAATTTTGGTATGTTGTGTTTTCACTTTTCACTTATATCTGTTTTCTAATTTCCTTTATGATTTTTAATTTGAGCCATTTGTTGTTTAATCATGTATTGTTTAACTTATACAATTTTGTGAAATTTTCAGCTTTACTTTAAAAAAAATTTCTTTTCAACATTTACTTATTTTTGAGAGAAAGAGAGAGAGAGAGAGAATGCGAGTGCAAGAAGGGCAGAGAGAGGGAGACAGAGGATCCGAGTCTCACAGCACAGAGCCTAATGCAGGGCTTGAACTCAAGAACCATAAGATCATGACCTGAGCTGAAGTCAAGAGTTGGCCGCTTAACTGACTGAGCCACCCAGGCTCCCCTCAGCTTCACTTTTGTTATTGATTTATAACTTTATCCTGTTGTGGTCAGAGAAAATGCTTTCTATGGTATCCATCTTTTTACATCTAATGAGACTTAATTGGTGGCCTAAAATGTGGTCTATTCTGGAAAATGTTCATGTGTACTTGAGAAGAATATGTATGCTACTGTTGGGTAGAGTGTTCTGTATATGTCTGTTAGATCCAGTTGGTTTATTGTGTTTAAGTCCTCTGTTTCCTTACATAACTTCTGTTTGTTCTGTTCATTATTGTGGGGGGAGGCACTGAAGTCTTCAGCCGTTATTGTAAAACTGTCTATTTCTCCCTTCAATTCTTGCTTCATATATTTTTCATGGTCAGTCATTAGATGTACAAATATTTTTAACTGTTACATCTTCTTGCTGTATTGAACCTTTTATTAATATATAATGTTCTTCTTTGTCTCTCATAAACTTTTGTGATTTAAAGTCTGTTTTTTCTTGGGGCACCTGGGTGGTTCAGTCTATTAAGCGTCCAGCTCTTGATTTCAGTTCAGGTCATGATCTCATGGTCATGAGATCAAGTCCCATGTCAGGCTCCATGCCCAGCATAGAACCTGCTTAAGAGTCTCTTTCTCCCTCTCCCTTTCCCCCTCCCCGACTTGTGTGTATGTATGTGCTCTCTCTCAAAAAATATAAAAATACTCTATTTTGTCTGATACTGCCATCGCCACCTGTGCTCCCTTTTGATTAGTATTCACATGGAATATCTTTTTCCATCCTTATCCTTCCAGCCTGTTCATGTCTTTGAACCTCAAGTGAGCTTCTCTTGGACAGCATATAGTTGGGGGTCATGTGTTTTTATCCATTCTGCCAATCTTTCAATTGGAGGTTTTAATCTATTTACAAATTTAAAGTAATTACTGATTAGTTCTATCATTGTGCTGTTTGTTTTCTCTATGCCCTGCAGCCACTTTGTCCTTTATTTCCTGTCCTTCTTTTGTGTTTAGTTGATTTTTTTTTTTTTTTTTTTTTTGCAATGAAATGTTTGAATTCCTTTAGGAGCACCTGGGTGGCTCAGTCAGTTAAGCATCCGACTTCAGCTCAGGTCATGATCTCGTGGTTTGTGAGTTTGAGCCCTGCATCGGGCTCTGTGCTGACAGCTCAGAGCCTGGAACCTGCTTTGGATTCTGTCTCCCTCTCTCTCTGCCCCTCCCCTACTCATGCTCTGTCTCTCTCTCTCTCTCTCTCTCATAAATAAACATTGAAAACAAATAAATTCTTTTATTATTTCCTTTTGTGTGTATTCTATAGCTACTTTGTGGTCATCATGTGGATTACATTTAATATCCAAGAGTTAAAATACTCTAATTTTAATTCATACCAGTTTAACTTCAATAACATAAAAACTTTGCTTATTTGCAGCTCTGTCTCGTCCCTTTCAGCTGTTGGTGTCACAGAATTACATCTTTATACACTGTGTGCCAAAAAACATAAACTCATAATTCATTTAAATTCGTTAGTCTCGGAAAAAGAGGCAAGATGGCGGCTTAGGAGGACGCTGGGCTCACCGCATGTCCTGCTGATCACTTAGATTCCATCTACACCTGCCTAAATAACCCAGAAAACCACCAGAGGATTAGCAGAACGGAGTCGCTGGAGCCAAACGCAGACGAGAGGCCCACGGAAGAGGGTAGGAAGGGCGGCGAGGCGGGGCGCGCTCCACGGACTGGTGGGAGGGAGCCGGGGCAGAGGGGCGGCTCGCCGGCCAAGCAGAGCCCCCGAGGCTGGCTTGCAAAAGCGGAGGGACCTGAAGGACTGTGTTCCCACAACAAGCGCGACTTAGCGTCTGGGAGGTCATAAGTTAACAGCTCTGCTCGGAAAGCGGGAAGGCTGGAGGACAAAGGGAGGGAGAGCTGCTGAGCCCCCTGACAACAGAGCTCAGTTTGGTGGGGAACAAAGCGCTCGCCAGCGCCATCTCCCCTGCCCATCCCCCAGCCAAAATCCCAAAGAGAACCAGTTCCTGCCAGGGAACTTGCTCGCTCCGAGCAAACACCCAACTCTGCGCTTCTGCGGAGCCAAACCTCCGGCAGCGGATCTGACTCCCTCCCGCTGCCACAGGGCCCCTCCTGAAGTGGATCACCTAAGGAGAAGCGATCTAAGCCTGCCCCTCCTGCCCCCGTGCACCTTGCCTACCCACCCCAGCTAATACGCCAGATCCCCAGCATCACAAGCCTGGCAGGGTGCAAGTAGCCCAGATGGGCCACACCACCCCACAGTGAATCCTGCCCCTAGGAGAGGGGAAGAGAAGGCACACACCTGTCTGACTGTGGCCCCAGCGGTGGGCTGGGGGCAGACATCAGGTCTGACTGCGGCCCCGCCCACCAACTCCAGTTATACACCACAGCACAGGGGAAGTGCCCTGCAGGTCCTCACCACGCCAGGGACTATCCAAAATGACCAAGTGGAAGAATTCCCCTCAGAAGAATCTCCAGGAAATAACAACAGCTAATGAGCTGATCAAAAAGGATTTAAATAATATAACAGAAAGTGAATTCAGAATAATAGTCATAAAATTAATCGCTGGGCTTGAAAACAGTATACAGGACAGCAGAGAATCTCTTGCTACAGAGATCAAGGGACTAAGGAACAGTCACGAGGAGCTGAAAAACGCTTTAAACGAAATGCATAACAAAATGGAAACCACCACAGCTCGGCTTGAAGAGGCAGAGGAGAGAATAGGTGAACTAGAAGATAAAGTTATGGAAAAAGAGGAAGCTGAGAAAAAGAGAGATTAAAAAATCCAGGAGTATGAGGGGAAAATTAGAGAATTAAGTGATACACTAAAAAGAAATAATATACGCATAATTGGTATCCCAGAGGAGGAAGAGAGAGGGAAAGGTGCTGAAGGGGTACTTGAAGAAGTAATAGCTGAGAACTTCCCTGAACTGGGGAAGGAAAAAGGCATTGAAATCCAAGAGGCACAGAGAACTCCCTTCAGACGTAACTTGAATCGATCTTCTGCACGACATATCATAGTGAAACTGGCAAAATACAAGGATAAAGAGAAAATTCTGAAAGCAGCAAGGGGTAAACGTGCCCTCACATATAAAGGGAGACCTATAAGACTCGTGACTGATCTCTCTTTTGAAACTTGGCAGGCCAGAAAGAATTGGCACGAGATGTTCAGGGTGCTAGACAGAAAAAATATGCAGCCAAGAATCCTTTATCCAGCAAGTCTGTCATTTAGAATAGAAGGAGAGATAAAGGTCTTCCCAAACAAACAAAAACTGAAGGAATTTGTCACCACTAAACCAGCCCTACAAGAGATCCTAAGGGCGATCCTGTGAGACAAAGTCCCAGAGACATCACTACAAGCATAAAACATACAGACATCACAATGACTCTAAACCCGTATCTTTCTATAATAACACTGAATGTAAATGGATTAAATGCGCCAACCAAAAGACATAAGGTATCAGAATGGATAAAAAAACAAGACCCATCTATTTGCTGTCTACAAGAGACTCATTTTAGACCTGACGACACCTTTAGATTGAGAGTGAGGGGATGGAGAACTATTTATCATGCAACGGGAAGCCAAAAGAAAGCTGGAGTAGCCATACTTATATCAGACAAACTAGACTTTAAATTAAAGGCTGTAACAAGAGATGAAGAAGGACATTATATAATAGTTACAGGGTCTATCCATCAGGAAGAGCTAACAATTATAAATGTCTATGCGCCGAATACCAGAGCCCCCAAATATATAAAACAATTACTCATAAACATAAGCAACCTTATCGATAAGAATGTGGTAATTGCAGGGGACTTTAACACCCCACTTACAGAAATGGATAGATCATCTAGACACACGGTCAATAAAGAAACAAGGGCCCTGAATGAGACATTGGATCAGATGGACTTGACAGATATATTTAGAACTCTGCATCCCAAAGCAACAGAATATACTTTCTTCTCGAGTGCACATGGAACATTCTCCAAGATAGATCATATACTGGGTCACAAAACAGCCCTTCATAAGTTTACAAGAATTGAAATTATACCATGCTTACTTTCAGACCACAATGCTATGAAGCTTGAAATCAACCACAGAAAAAAGTCTGGAAAACCTCCAAAAGCATGGAGGTTAAAGAACACCCTACTAACGAATGAGTGGGTCAACCAGGCAATTAGAGAAGAAATTAAAAAATATATGGAAACAAACGAAAATGAAAATACAACAATCCAAACGCTTTGGGACGCAGCAAAGGCAGTCCTGAGAGGAAAATACATTGCAATCCAGGCCTATCTCAAGAAACAAGAAAAATCCCAAATACAAAATCTAACAGCACACCTAAAGGAACTAGAAGCAGAACAGCAAAGACAGCCTAAACCCAGCAGAAGAAGAGAAATAATAAAGATCAGAGCAGAAATAAACAATATAGAATCTAAAAAAACTGTAGAGCAGATCAACAAAACCAAGAGTTGGTTTTTTGAAAAAAATAAACAAAATTGACAAACCTCTAGCCAGGCTTCTCAAAAAGAAAAGGGAGATGACCCAAATAGATAAAATCATGAATGAAAATGGAATTATTACAACCAATCCCTCAGAGATACAAACAATTATCAGGGAATACTATGAAAAATTATATGCCAACAAATTGGACAACCTGGAAGAAATGGACAAATTCCTGAACACCCACTCTTCCAAAACTCAATCAGGAGGAAATAGAAAGCTTGAACAGACCCATAACCAGCGAAGAAATTGAATTGGTTATCAAAAATCTCCCAACAAATAAGAGTCCAGGACCAGATGGCTTCCCAGGGGAGTTCTACCAGACGTTTAAAGCAGAGATAATACCTATCCTTCTCAAGCTATTCCAATAAATAGAAAGGGAAGGAAAACTTCCAGACTCATTCTATGAAGCCAGCATTACTTTGATTCCTAAACCAGACAGAGACCCAGTAAAAAAAGAGAACTACAGGCCAATATCCCTGATGAATATGGATGCAAAAATTCTCAATAAGATAATAGCAAATCGAATTCAACGGCATATAAAAAGAATTATTCACCATGATCAAGTGGGATTCATTCCTGGGATGCAGGGCTGGTTCAACATTCGCAAATCAATCAACGGGATACATCACATTAACAAAAAAAGAGAGAAGAACCATATGATCCTGTCAATCGATGCAGAAAAGGCCTTCGACAAAATCCAGCACCCTTTCTTAATAAAAACCCTTGAGAAAGTCGGGATAGAAAGAACATACTTAAAGATCATAAAAGCCATTTATGAAAAGCCCACAGCTAACATCATCCTCAACGGGGAAAAACTGAAAGCTTTTTCCCTGAGATCAGGAACACGACAAGGATGCCCACTCTCATCGCTGCTGTTTAACATAGTGCTGGAAGTTCTAGCATCAGCAATCAGACAACAAAAGGAAATCAAAGGCATCCAAATTGGCAAAGATGAAGTCAAGCTTTCGCTTTTTGCAGATGACATGATATTATACATGGAAAATCCGATAGACTCCACCAAAAGTCTGCTAGAACTGATACAGGAATTCAGCAAAGTTGCAGGATACAAAATCAATGTACAGAAATCAGTTGCATTCTTATACACTAACAATGAAGCAACAGAAAGACAAATAAAGAAACTGATCCCATTCACAATTGCACCAAGAAGCATAAAACACCTAGGAATAAATCTACCCAAAGATGTAAAGGATCTGTATGCTGAAAACTATAGAAAGCTTATGAAGGAAATTGAAGAAGATTTAAAGAAATGGAAAGACATTCCCTGCTCATGGATTGGAAAAATAAATATTGTCAAAATGTCAATACTACCCAAAGCTATCTACACATTCAATGCAATCCCAATCAAAATTGCACCAGCATTCTTCTCGAAACTAGAACAAGCAATCCTAAAATTCATATGGAACCACAAAAGGCCCCAAATAGCCAAAGGAATTTTGAAGAAGAAGACCAAAGCAGGAGGCATCACAATCCAGACTTTAGCCTCTACTACAAAGCTGTCATCATCAAGACAGCATGGTATTGGCACCAAAACAGACACATAGACCAATGGAATAGAATAGAAACCCCAGAACTAGACCCACAAACGTATGGCCAACTCATCTTTGACAAAGCAGGAAAGAACATCCAATGGAAAAAAGACAGCCTCTTTAACAAATGGTGCTGGGAGAACTGGACAGCAACATGCAGAAGGTTGAAACTAGACCACTTTCTCACACCATTCACAAAAATAAACTCCAAATGGATAAAGGACCTAAATGTGAGACAGGAAACCATCAAAACCTTAGAGGAGAAAGCAGGAAAAGACCTCTCTGACCTCAGCCGTAGCAATCTCTTACTCGACACATCCCCAAAGGCAAGGGAATTAAAAGCAAAAGTGAATTACTGGGACCTTACGAAGATAAAAAGCTTCTGCACAGCAAAGGAAACAACCAACAAAACTAAAAGGGAACCAACGGAATGGGAAAAGATATTTGCAAATGACATATCGGACAAAGGGCTAGTATCCAAAATCTATAAAGAGCTCACCAAACTCCACACCCGAAAAACAAATAACCCAGTGAAGAAATGGGCAGAAAACATGAATAGACACTTCTCTAAAGAAGACATCCAGATGGCCAACAGGCACATGAAAAGATGTTCAGCGTCGCTCCTTATCAGGGAAATACAAATCAAAACCACACTCAGGTATCACCTCACGCCAGTCAGAGTGGCCAAAATGAACAAATCAGGAGACTATAGATGCTGGAGAGGATGTGGAGAAACGGGAACCCTCTTGCACTGTTGGTGGGAATGCAAATTGGTGCAGCTGCTCTGGAAAGCAGTGTGGAGGTTCCTCAGAAAATTAAAAATAGACCTACCCTATGACCCAGCAATAGCACTGCTAGGAATTTATCCAAGGGATACAGGAGTACTGATGCATAGGGCCACTTGTACCCCAATGTTCATAGCAGCACTCTCAACAATAGCCAAATTATGGAAAGAGCCTAAATGTCCATCAACTGATGAATGAATAAAGAAATTGTGGTTTATATACACAATGGAATATTACGTGGCAATGAGAAAAAATGAAATATGGCCTTTTGTAGCAACGTGGATGGAACTGGAGAGTGTGATGCTAAGTGAAATAAGCCATACAGAGAAAGACAGATACCATATGGTTTCACTCTTATGTGGATCCTGAGAAACTTAACAGGAACCCATGGGGGAGGGGAAGGAAAAAAAAAAAAGAGGTTAGAATGGGAGAGAGCCAAAGCATAAGAGACTGTTAAAAACTGAGAACAAACTGAGGGTTGATGGGGGGTGGGAGGGAGGAGAGGGTGGGTGATGGGTATTGAGGAGGGCACCTTTTGGGATGAGCACTGGGTATTGTATGGAAACCAATTTGTCAATAAATTTCATAAAAAAAAAAATTAAAAAAAATAAATAAATAAATTCGTTAGTCTCCTAAATTATGTAGGAAGCAAGATTTGTTGATACAAACCAAAGTTACAGTAATACTGGCTTTTACACTAGAACTCAGGGTTTTTTTTATTTTTTTTTAACATTTATTTATTTAGAGGCAGAGCATGAACATGGGAGGGGCAGAGAGAGGGGGACACACAAAATCTGAAGCAGGCTCCAGGCTCTGAGCTGTCAGCACAGAGCCTAACATGAGACTTGAACTCATGAACCGTGAGATCATGACCTGAGCCGAAGTTGGATGCTTAACTGAGCCACCCAGGCACCCCTAACTTAGGTTTTCTCTTAAAATATATCTCTCTTATATCATGTAGAAAACAAAATGTACAGTTATAAACCATTATCACAATAATACTGCTTTTATAATTGCCCATGTTTCCTTTATTAGATTTTTATCTCTCCATGTGGCTTTGAGTTACTATCTAGTGTCCTTTCATTTCACCTTGCAGGACTCCCTTGAGCATTTCTTGCAGGGCAGGTCTAGAGGTCACAAACTCCCTCAGCTTTTGCTTACCTGGGAGTGTCACAATTTCTCCCTCACTTTTGAAGAACAGTTTTGCTGGATATAGGATTGGTTGACATTTTTTTTTCTTTTAGCATTTTAAATATGTTGACCCACTGTCTTCTGGCTCTGAAATTTCTGATGAGAAATCTACTCATAATCTTATTGAAGATCCCTTGTTATATGATTTGCTTCTCTTTTGCACCTCTCAAGATTCTCTGTCTTTGGCCTTTGAAAGTTTAATTAGAATGAGTCTTAGTGTGGGCCTCTTTAAATTCATCTTACTTGGAGTTTGTTGACCTTCTTGGATATTGATATTTATGCCTTTCATCAAATTTGGGGAGTTTTCAGCCATTATTTCTTCAAATGTTCTCTCCATTTCAGTCTCTTTTTTTCTGGGATGCCCATGATATGTACATTGGTCCTCTCAATGGCATCATGTCCCACAGGTCCCTTAGGTTTTGTTCACTTTCCTTCAATTTTTTTCCTCTTCCTCGGCCTCAATAATTTCCATTGGCCTGTCTTCAATTCACTGAATCTTTCTTCTGCTGTTCAAATCTGCCTTTGAATCTGCCAGTTAATTTTTCGTTTTAGTTATTGAAATTTTCAGCTCCAGAGTTTCTTTTTGGCTTCTTTTTAGGTTTTCTTTTCTTTTTTTTTTTTAAGTTTATTTATTTTTAAAAGAGAGAGAGAGACAGAGCACAAGTGGGGAAGGGGCAGAGAGAGAGGGAGACACATAATCCAAAGTAGGCTCCAGGCTGTGAGCTGTCAGCACAGAGCCCGACACAGGGCTAAACTCACGAACCATGATATCACGACCTAAGCCAAAGTCAGAGGCTTAACCAACTGAGCCACCCAGGCACCCTTCTTTTTAAGTTTTCTGTTTCTCTGATATTTCCATTTTGTTTACACATCATTTCTTGACTTTCCACACATCTTCTTCTAGTTCTCTGAGCACCTTTAAGACAATTTTAAAGTCTTTGGCTAGATTATCATTAGGTCTTTTTCAGGGACAGTTTCTGTTAACTTATTTTTTCCTTTGAATATGTCATACTTTCCTGTTTCTTTGTATACCTTGTGATTTCATGTTGAACACTGGACATTTGAAACTAAAGATGTGGTATCTCTGTAAATCAGACTCTCTTTTCCCCAAGGTTTGCTAGTTTTGTTATTGTTTGTTTTTATAGGTTTTGCTTTTCTGTTTGTTTTAGGCTGTCTCAGTGCCAGGGAGCAGCCTGGGGTGTAAACTTTAGGTCTTCTCAGGTCTTTTCTGAACCTTCCCCTGGGCATGTGTGGTCACTTTCTAATCTTCCCTGTATATGCAATTAGTTTTTAATGCCCTAGTCTTTAAGTCTGGCTCCTTAACAGGGAAAAAGTGAAAAATAAAAGGGGAAAGAAAAGGTATCAGCCCTTTAAATCCCTGGAAAGTCACCTCAACCAGAGGGAAAGGGGCTTGCAACAATGTGGGGAGGTTCTGTAATGGCTGCCTGCCTCTTTGTACCTCTGGGATCAGAAGAACCAATCACCATCAGAGCACAGAGCCCCCTATATTTAGATTTCAGGGTCCTTTTTGCTCATCCTAGCTCCCATCAGCTGAGTGCAAGCTGCTCCAGGGACACTTGTACAGCCACCTACCACGTGACTAGGAGGGAAGGATGAGTAGCTGCTACTGAGCTAAGAACTGAAACTGACCAAAATCAACTGCAGTTTACCATCCGAGTCTTCTCCTGAAAGTTGCAAGCCTTCAATAGTCCCCAGAGTTCCAAATAGTTACAAAAGACCCATTCTGCCCATGCAATAGTTGTCTAGGCAGAGAGACAGTTTCCTGGTACTTCCTACTTCACGATCTTCCCAGAAATGCTCTGAGGATTGATTTCTTTAAATGTATCTAATAAACTAGTTCTGAAAATACCCTCACTTGTCAAAACAACTTCATTTTTTTAAAACCAAAATCAGTATTCTTTACTTAACAGCTTGGTTTCAAATAACATAGCTGTTTCAAGTGAATATCCCTCCCATGGCTGAAAAACAACTACTGAGTGTTGTGAAAATTAATAAAGGAAAACCTCACTGAAGCAGAGTTGGGAGGCCAGGAAAAAGAGCAGTACCATGTAACATCAATTATAGACACCAACAGAAGAGTCCCCAACAGGCAAGAATCATCAATTCCAAGTCCCAATAGGGAAAGATGGACACTGCATCTCCCACAAGAAATCTACCCCTGCAACTCAGCCGACGAACTGTCATCACCCTGAACTCTTGCTTTTCTCCAATAGACTTTCGTTCAAAACAACCCCTTCCAGCTTTCTCCTTCTCCATAATACCACATTCCTCTCCTTTCTTTGTCGGACATGCCTATGGTTTTCCCATAGACTGCATGTTCCAAATGATAATTCTCGTCATTCCTGAGTAAACCCATTTTTGCTGGTAAAATAACTATTTTTACTTTTTTAAGATTAATGGGGTATTCAAAGAAATGTAGTATAGATTCTGAATGCAATGATAATAATATGTTTATCAAGTATTTACTATGAGTCATACTATTCTATATGTTAAGTGGATACATTTGTAAATCTTCACGGCAACTTTTGAAAAGAAAAATTTGAGATTTTTGAAATGAGCAAAAGACATTCTTGGATATCCTGCAAGTGGGATATCTGATGTACGTAGAGTGTGTGCCCATGTCTTTGGGCTATTTTACAACTCTGTGAAGGTAGAAGTTAATTTATAGAGAACTGATAATGTGAATATCTCCTGACTGTTGAAGCAAAGAATTCTTATCCATGGCAGTGCAAATGAATTTTGTCCTGTAGAGTGTCAAATCCTCACTTGAACTGATTTTAACATTTTCCTGGTCCTCTCATTAAATAGTGAGTTAAAGAAAACCTTTGCCATATGTTTGTTTTACATCTGTCTGAGAGGCAACAGTCCCTACCTTATACCTGTTAACATATTTTAGTTTTTTTACTATAATATAGGTAACACTGATAGTCCCATTGGATAGATGAGAAAGCACACTAATCTGCGAAGGCCGCATAGCTATTAGAGGATATGGATTCAAAACCCAGTGAGCCTAGAGCACCAGAGTCCAGCCCCTTAATACCTTGCACTACCGTCTCCACAAAAGGAAAGAAGATCCGAAAATGTTTTGAGAAATGATAGCTGTACTGGAGTAAGTTCACGTCTTCCAAAAAGACGCCCTTGAGGGAGTAACCACTGCCATTCACATTGTTTTAGAGGAAGTGGCATTTTCCTTAACATAGGAGTGCTCTCTGCTTTAAGCAGATCTTGTTCTGCATATCACAATGCTGACAAATTCTTCTAACTTGTTAAGGAAAGCTATTCAAAATAAATTCACACAATTACCCAAGCCTTGCTTCGTGTCCAGCTCTACTAGGTTCTATGAGAATAAGAATTGGGGCCCCTGGGTGGCTCAGTCAGTTGAGCGTCAGACTTCAGGTCATGATCTCATGGTTTGTGGGTTCGAGCCCTGCGTCAGGCTCTGTGCTGACAGCATGGAGCCTGGAGACTGCTTCGGATTCTGTGTCTCCCTCTCTCTCTCTGCCCCTAACCTACTCGCAGTCTGTCTCTGTCTCTCTCAAAAATAAATAAATATTAAAAAAAAAAAAAGAATAAAAGTGAATGACAATTTCTACCCCTGAGGAATTTACAATGAATCCTAAGAGAACCCCCTAAGTGTAAATCTGAAAATACAGGATTATTTAACTCAGGGAAAAAAATTCTTAAGAGCCAGGACTCTGATGGTTGAAAAAAAATGATTTGCTTGGATTCAAAGCTTTGTCTATCAGAGGATGTTTTAAGCCTCTTGAGTGGGGTATTCCTTGGGACCCAAAGTTGTTCCCAGCTCAAATGTGAACTTTTTAAAGCTTCAAATTGCTGCTTCTGTTATCTTTGAAGGTGCAATTTTCCTTAAGTATAATTCTGACCATTTCATTGCCTCTCTCAAAAAGCTTCAGTGGCTACCCCCTGCCTACAGAAAAGGAAGGGGGTAAAGGAGGTTAATATTTTTGTGTGCATCTGGGGTGAAGACAGTGTACGAATTGCTCTCCACAAATTACGTTGTGTAATCCTCATAACAACCCTCTCGGTTCTTCCTGCTTAAATTGCTCTTTCTCTTTCTCTAAATGGCTTCTAATCTTTTTATGCTTACAGTTTTACTATTTTATGTTTATTAACATCCCACCAAAATTCTGTGGGGAATTAAGGGAGGTATAAAGAATTTTCTATTAGGAACACTGGAACAAACAAGATGACTTAGGCATGACTGCAATCTAATTTCCTGAATAGATCATGAAAATAATACAATGCAAAATGGCATATGCCTCATTTAACTTCATTCATTAGCACACACGGTGCGTGCACACCCACTTGGCTGCATTTGCAGGCACGGCTGCCCTCATCCTCCAGACATGGCAGCTGGTCCTCAGTCTGGGGGAGACTGCAGCCCACCTCCTCCTTTTTTATAACAGAGCATCAACTGTGCCATCTCCTGGCATCTGAAGCTTTCTGATCTCCATCAACAAGATCACATGTGGACCCTTGGGTGAACTCAGTCATGAAGAATAGACTGCTAACCATGGCCCGTCAACAGCTTAGTAAACGAAACAAGAGAGATACTAAAAGCTATATCAGTCTCTTTCTCTTGGTTCCCACAACTTTTATTTCTGCATCAAACTTGATCCCAGAAGGCAGTACTCCTGGACTAATGGGAATGTATTTGTTCCTTGATTTTAGCGAAATGGCCATGTGAATCGCACCTCCATGTCTTCCAAAAAGTAATGTTGAGGACTTTCTCAACTATATTACCTATTGTTTTATTTATAAGAATCCATGTAAGAAATTTTTCTCAGGATTTAGTACAAGTAAAAGTGTGCCTCTTCAGACTTCTATGATTCATTGTATCAGACAGAGGAGTCCTATTGGTTCCCATTTTTAGCCTTCCTACCATGGAGCTCAGAACCAATTACTGTATTCATTGCCTCGCCATGGTTTCCCGTAACATTGCCTTGGGTCTTTCCTTAAATAGTTTCTGATCTTTTTATACCTATAACTTTACTATTTTGTCTTAATTTAAAAAGCTACCCCAAATCTTGAGGAGAATTAAGAATGAATGAGTAGTACATAGTAGTAACTTAGGCATATACCAGTAACCTGCTGTTCCCAGTATTTAAAACATCTAGGAATGAGCCATTTCATGAAATACAAATTGCTAGGTGAGGAACATAAGCAAAACAGGTAATGAAGGCAAGAGTTGTAGTGTCCTGTCACTCTAGAACTTGACAGAGAGTGAACAGATCATATACATTACACAACACAAAATAGTAGTATGCCGCGCGCTTCATTTAAATTCAATAGTAAAAAAGATGTGAAGTTTGAAAAATTAAAATAAAAAAATAGTAGTATGCCAAGTATAACTCCACTCCATTTGGTAAACAAACTTCTAAGGTCAGACACTGTGGTGTGTAACTTGTATGTAACTCGTGCATCAGAGGAAGAAAGTGTATCATCCAGTAAGGGGGATGAACAAGAACACAATCATGGAATAATATGCTTTTCTTAAAAGTAGGAATGGGCATGGAGTGGTACAAAAGAACACAGGAAGGAATCCAAAGACAAGAAATCACAAAAGCTTCCTGGAAAGGGTGGCCTAGCCAAGACTTGAAACACTAGAGAAATTAGCCAGGCTGAGGAGGAAAGAGAAGATGGCTATTTTGGGTAGAAATACCATGAGCAAAGGCACAGAGCCATGGGGCACATACAGCATCGTGGGCACTCCAAGGAGCTGGGCATGGAAAGATCATAGGATGAGAGTGGGGTGTGGGAGGAGGGCAGCTTCCTGTCTTTACAGGGTCCCCTAGAAGACATCTGGGAGCCACTGGAGGACTTGAAGCTAAGATCTGAAATGATTAGATTTACATTTTAAAATCTAATTTGCATTTAGAAAAATCCTTCTGGTGACTGTGGAGAATGGAGGCCTCACTACAAGATTTGAAATCAGTGGCTGTGCTGGCAATCCAAGTGAGAAGAAATAAGGAGCCTGTAGCACACAAAGGTGCGGATGACGTGGCAATGGGCAGGCAACTCTCCTTCCTGTAATGGCAGAACCAGTAATTTGGGTCAATTCACAGTGAAGACAATTTAAAAATTGGATAAAATATAAAAACATTTTTCTGAAGACATCAAATTGCTAACAAGCTAGTGATGAATTGTTACACCAAGGTCAACAAGACCTCGGAAGTCCAGAGAAATGAGTCCAGCATTGGCTAGTCCAGATGCTAGCCAAGAGACTGAATGGTACTGCCAATAGCCAAATGCAGTGATCCTAAATCTGGGATCCTAAATCCTAAAAGTGATTCAATTCGGGGGGTGGGGGGGACTATGACATTGATTAAGAAAAAATTACATCTTGGGAATCTGGGTGGCTCAGTTCAGTTAAGTGTCCGACTTTGGCTCAGGTCATGATCTCATGATCGAGCCCCACATCAGGCTCTGCATTGACAGTGTGGATCCTGCTTGGGATTCTCTCTCTCCCTCCCTCTCTCTCTCCGCTCCTTCCCCATTCACATTTTCTCTCCTTCTCAAAAATAAATAAATAAACTTAAAAAAAAATAAGAGGGTGCCTGGGTGGCTCAGTGTCCAACTTCGGCTCAGGTCATGGACTCATGGTTTGTGAGTTCGAGTCCCTCATCGGGCTCTGTGCTGTAATTCTACATTACAGTTTGTATTAGACCTGCTGCTAGAACTTTCTATCTAACACATTAACAAAGAAGCACATGCATTACTGTGTCACACATTTTTTTAAGTTATTTTATTTTATCGTTTTAAAGGTTTACTTATTTTTGAGAGAGTGTGTGCAAACAGGGTAGGGGCAGAGAGAGAGATAGACAGAGGATCCAAAGAAGGCTCTGTGCTGACAGCAGCAAGCCTGATGCGGGGCTCGAACTCACGAACCATGAGATTGGGACCTGAGCTGAAGTCAGACATTCAACTGAATGAGCCACCCAGGGGCCCCATTAACTTTTTATTTTATTTTAGAGAGAGTGCAAGCAGAGGAAAGGGGCAGAAAGAGAGAGAGAGACAGAGACAGAGAGAGAGAGAGAGAAAATCTTAAGCAGCTCCCCGCTCAGTGGGATCACCCTGGGATCACGACCAGAGCCAAAATCAGGAATCAGGCAGCCAACCGGGTGAACCAAGCGGCTGCCACTGTATCACAAATTTTTAATCAGTGTTTTGATGACTTTATTTCAATATAATAGGTTTCCTTTGTAAACCTATTTATTTTATGATTTTAAAAACATTGTTCTGAGGAGTCCATAGACCCATAAGACTGCCAACAGACAAAAATGGTTAAACATCTCTTGCCTGGTGGAACCAGTGGCACAAAAGTTGGAGTCCAATGACTGTGAAGGTTGAGAGTTCTGGTAAACCACCCTCCTTTAGGGTCAGGACTCTGGGAGTAAAAAAGAATTAGAAGTAAACCAAGCCCTCACATACAGATTTTAGGTCAGCCTCTAATCATGTGGATGATTCTGAAAATTTCAAGCTTGTAAATTGGATTAAAGCAATCCAGACTGCTGGTGGACAGAATCATCTCTGAAGAAAGAGGACTCCCCAGGCCTCAAATGATTTCTAGAAATAATTTTCAAATAAAATGTCCAGCATAAAGTTAACTAGGCACATAAGGAGAAAAAGAATGAGAAGCAATAGAAGCAACAGATAACAGAAAGTAAGGTATTCCAAAAGGTGGAATTAATAGGCACAGGCTGTAAAACAACCATATTCATGGGGATAAAAGATGAACTCAAACATCAGTGAGGAACTATAAGCAATATAAAACAATATTGTGGATTTGAAAAACAAAAGGTTAGTAATGAGCAAGTCTGAAAGAAGGGGATGACCACTTAGATTGGAGGTGGGTGCAAATTACAGTAGAAGAGAGAGAAGTCTAGAATGACATTCAATCTGGGTAACTGTGAAAACACTAATCATATCAATTGGTATAGGAGAATGTAGAAGAATTTTGTTAGTTGGAAGCAAAGCAAAGAAAATGATGATGTCATGGACTTACAGAGCTTAATGTATTCATGGGCCATGAAAGTGGAAATTCCTGCAGGAATCTGGCTGGAGCTCAGGAAGGAGGTCTGGTATGGAATATAACAAGGAAGTCATCAGTACTCAGGTGAAGTTGAAGTCCTAAGAGCAGATGAGATAACCAAAGGACAAGTGTAGAGGGTATGAAGAGAGCTCTGTAGATCAGGGATTCTGGTTGCGAGAGATGAAACTCCACCTGAGTCAGCTTCAGGAAAAGGAATTTACTGGCTCCTGTAACCGAAAGTGGTAGCTGGTCCCCAATGACCCAGTAGGTCATTCCAACACTACTTTGAGAGGTGTGTGTGTGTGTGTGTGTGTGTGTGTGTGTGTTGTGTGTGTGTGTGTGTGTGTGTGTTTATCCCAGTCTCTATCTTTTCTCCTGCTTCTCTATATCCTGTGGCCTTATTCTCTCCTACAGATGGGTTTTCCCCTCAAGGCAGGAAACAGAGCTCCAGGTGGCTTCATGTTACTCCACTCCAAATTAACGAATTCATGTGTTAAAGTCCCATCCCCCAAGATGATGGTATTTGGAGGTGGGGTTTTGAAAGGTAATAAGGTGTATGTGAGGTCATGAGGATGAGGGCTCAATGATGGGATTAGTGCCCTTATGAGTAGAGGAGATCAGAGATACCTCCCTTTCTACCATGTGAGGACACAGCAAGGAGGTAGCCAACTACAAGTTAGGAAGTGGGTTCTCACCAGAATCCATCCATGCTGGCATCTTGACCCAGACCTGTGAGAAATAGTTGTCTATTTTTTAAACCACCCAGATGATGATACCATCTATAGCATCTATAGCATCTATAGCAGCCTGAACTAAGACAGCAAGCGAAAGTACCATGGAATTTTCATCCCTGAGAGTCTCTGGGAAAGGAATAGCTCTGTCCTCTGTCAATGGGAAATTGAGACTTCCTTACTTCTTGTGATTCATAGCCAACCAAAATGCTTTAGACTCCAGTTAAAGCATTAAGTTAAGTTAAAATGAAACTTTTTGGGGCACCTGGGTGGCTCAGCCAGTTAAGCATCTGACTCTTAATTTCAGCTCAGGTCATGATCTCATGATCCCCTCATTGGGCTCCTTGCTGATAGTGCAGAGCCTGTTTGGGATTTTCCTCTCCCTCTCTCTCTCTCTGCCCCTCCCCTGCTTGTGCGCTCTCACTCTCTCTCAAAATAAATAAATAAATAAATAAGCATTAAAAAAATTTTTAAAGAAAAATTTTAAAAAATAAACTATTGGGACTACATCAAAATAAAAAGCTTCCGCACAGCAAAGGAAACAATCAACAAAACTAAAAGACAACCTACTGAATGAGAGAAGATATTTGCAAATGACATATCTGATAAAGGATTAGTATCTAAAATATATAAAGAACTTGTACAACTCAACACCAAAAAAAATCCAAATAATCCAATTAACAAATGGGCAGAAGACATGAACAGACATTTTTCTTTTCTTTTTTTTTTTTTAATTTTTTTTTTGTTTGTTTTAAGTTTATTTATTTTTGGGACCGAGAGAGACAGAGCATGAATGGGGGAGGGTCAGAGAGAGAAAAGGAGACACAGAATCTGAAACAGGCTCCAAGCTCCGAGCTGTCAGCACAGAGCACAAGGTGGGGCTCGAACTCACGGACCGTGAGATCATGACCTGAGCCGAAGTTGGACGCTCAACCGACTGAGCCACCCGGGCTCCCCCAGACATTTTTCAAAGACATAAAGATGGGTCAGGTACATAAAAAGATGCTGTACATCACTCACCATCATGGAAATACAAATCAAAACCACAATGAGATATCACCTCACACCTGTAAGAATGGCTAAAATTGAAACCACAAGAAAGTAGTGTTGGTGAGGATGTGGAGGAAAAGGAACGCTTGTGCACTGTTGGTGGAATGCAAACTGGTGTAGCTACTGCAGAAAACAGTATAGAGTTCCTCGAAATATTAAAAATAGAATTACCATATGATCCAGTAATTCCACTACTGGGTACTTACCCAAAGAATAGGAAAACACGAATTCAAAAAGATATATGGGGGCGCCTGGGTGGCTCAGTCGGTTAAGCATCCGACTTCGGCTCAGGTCATGATCTCATGTTTCACGGGTTCGAGCCCCGCGTTGGGCTCTGTGCTGACAGCTCAGAGCCTGAAGCCTGCTTCAGCTTCTGTGTCTTCCTTTCTCTCTGCCCCTCTTCTGCTTGCGC
The DNA here is from genome assembly GCF_016509475.1 of Prionailurus bengalensis. NCBI lineage: Eukaryota > Metazoa > Chordata > Mammalia > Carnivora > Felidae > Prionailurus > Prionailurus bengalensis. The sequence goes on along the minus strand of NC_057344.1, from coordinate 41,275,178 downwards.
TCCGTCTATCTCTATCAAAAATAAATAATAAAAATTAAAGAAAAAAATTTTTAAAGATATATGCACCTCTATGTTTAGAACAGCATTATTTACAATCACCAAATTATGGAAGCAACCCAAGTGTTCATCTATAGATGAATGGACAAAGAAGAGGTTTTATATATATATATATATATATATATATACACACAATGAAATATTACCCAAACACAAAAAGAATGAAATCTTGCTATTTGCAACAATATGGATAGATCTACAGGGTACAATACTAAGTGAAATAAGTCAATCAGATTAAGATAAATGCCGTATGCTTTCGCTCCTGTGTGAAATTTAAGAAACAAAACAAAGAAAAAAACAAAGAGCAAAGAAAAAAAGGGACAAACGAAAAAACAGATTGTTAACTATAGAGAACAAACTGATGGTTACCAGAGGGGAGGTGGATGGAGGGATGGGTGAAACAGGTGATGGGGATTAAGGAGTACACTTATCATGATGAGCACTGAGTAATGTATACAATTGTTGAATCACTATACTGTACACCTGAAACTAATATAACACTGTGTGTTAATTATACTGGAATTAATTTTTTAAATGAAACTGCTTAATTTTAGTGAATTAAACAGAACAAATAGTAGTTTAGACATGATGACTAATGATGAAGCCATCAATTTGCATGTGGTAATTAGAGGCATAAACTCGACCTGATGACCAATTTGATCTTGGTTTTTAAGGGACAATTAGTTTTATGGGATAAAAAATGCAGGAGAAAATGGTTAGGGAATTATTTAATTGAAAGGAAGAAGGAAGGAATTAAGCAGTTTAAAAAAAAAAAATGAATGTTAAAGGGACCAAAATTCTCTAATACTATGATTAGCAGGAGGAAAACAATGGAAAAGAAATGGAGTCTTGTAAAAATCAAGCTGTTTTTCTAAAGTATAAGTCAGCACATTCAGAAGCATATATAAAGAAAAAAGAATCAGAAAAGTGACAAATGACAAGGAAAGCCAAACCTAGAACTTTTTACAAAGAGGAAAGAGACCTACACGGTGTCATGAAGAGAAGGCTTTTTGTCATGCAGGTAACAAAACACTGAAAGGGTCTACCAAAGAAGGTTGTAGAAGCTATGGTCTTGGACATTCAAAAAGAGTCATAGATACTTTTATGCTCCTGTAAGTTTTCAATATTACCTGCCTCACACCTGCAAAGGATTGGACTAGAAAATCTCTCAAGTTGCCCTCCAGTTTTCAATCTGCCTACAGCCCAGCAGCCTTCTGCAGATTTGTGCACAGTCCCACAAGTGCCTCTTTCAGAAAATTAACATTAAATCTACATTTTCAAGGTGCTTTCTGGTTTTCAAAATGTTTTCACAAGTAACAGGTTACCAGGAGATGATGCTGAAATTTGGAGTCAAAACTAGGTTCAAGTCCTGAATCTGAATTTTTACTAACTCAGGAACCTTGGAGAAATCACTTCCTTATCTGTAAAATAAGGAGAATGGTAACACCAACCTACAGGGTTGTTGCAAGGAAAAAGTGAAATAAAGGTGTTCAAAGGGTTTGGAAAATTCTAAAATATTAATCATATGTAAATTGTTCATTTATTGTTGTCTTCTTCTACAATACATTAATGTGGACAGAGATCCCTATCCCATTTGTAGACTGTCATGGCTGCTCATAAATTCCAGGAAATGATTTATCCAAGATGGGAACCTTGCACTTCAGACTCAGAAAGCCAGTTCTCTTTCCTGACCCCACACTGCTTGGCCAGTAGGAATCTGTTCTAGCTCTGAGCTCTTCAGAGAGCACTGACATAGGCAATGCCTACCCCACTGCCCACTTTCTGTGTTCTGTGTTAGGTAGCAAGCTTGCTTAGCTTGTGGTAGATCTTTTCCACTTCCAACTTTGTTTCAATATGTTCTTCCAACCTAGAGCTTATTGAAAGGACCAACAAGATGAAAAGAAGAGAAATCTAAAAAAAACAGTCCAGGGGCACCTGGACAGCTCAGTTGGTTGAGCATCCAACTCTTGATTTCAGCTCAGGACTCACTAAGAAGATACAATAGCACTGAGCTTTCACGCACCAAACAAGGTAGTATTACAATAATATATAACATAGTTGTCAGAGAATATACGAATTTGAGAAAAATGCAATCATAGAAGACTTGAACACTCATTTCTCGGTATTTGAAATTCAAGTGGAAGGACTTTAATTTAACAAAATGAGAAAACACTTTTTTTTTTTTAGAAAATTGGATCACATATTAGTCAACGAAACAAATCTCAATAAATTCCCCAAAATAAAGGTAATAAAGACAACATTTTCCGAATTAAACAACCATGTGGTCAGCAACCTTGCTATTTCTGTTCACCTTTGTACCTCAGCACCTAACACATCACTTACCACGTTGTAGGGATCCAGAGTATTGATTGCATAAGGGAGAAAGGATGAAAAACATACCCTCCCCCAGTATCATCCTTTAGAAATTTCAATAACACACTTAAGAATAATTCTCATATCAGGGGTGCCTGGCTGACTCAGTTGGTAGAGCGGTAGCATATGACTTTTGATCTCAAGGTTGTAAGTTTAAGCCCCACGACAGGTGTAGAGATTGCTTAAAAACAAAATCTTAAAAATAATAATAATAAGTCTTGCACCAAAGAGAAAACTAAAATAAAAACTGGAACCTATTTAGAAATAAATGACAATAAGAGCACTGTGTATAAAAGCATATGGGTTTTCTTTGTGGAAAAGGTATGATCTTAAATGCATTTCTTAAAAAGAATTTTTTTTTAATGTTTATTTATTTTTGAGACAGAGAGAGACAGAGCATGAACGGGGGAGGGTCAGAGAGAGAGGGAGACACAGAATCTGAAGCAGGCTCCAGGCTCTGAGCTGTCAGCACAGAGCCCAACGCAGGCCTCCAACTCATGGACCGTGAGATAATGACCTGAGCCGAAGTCGGACACTTAACTGACTGAGCACCCACGCGCCCCTTAAATCCATTTCTTAGAGAACACAAGAGATTGAAAATAAATGAAATAAAAGCATTCCACTGAAAAAGGCACAAACATAAAGGGGAAAAACAAAAGGGGGAAACCATACTGTGAAAACAGAAAATAATGGACTAGACAACAAGAAAATCAATATGCCAAACAAACTAAAGAAAACCTCAGGTTTACCGTGAAAAAAATAGAAAACACAACCAGAGTATTAGGAATAATAAAAGAACTGTAGACAACATGGAGGTTTTTTAAAAATTGAGAGAACACCGTGCTTAACTTCATGTTGTTAAATTTCAAGTTTAGAGGAAATGGCTGATTTTTAAAGAAAATACAAATGATCAAAATTGAGACAAGGAGTAACATGACCTTGGGTAGTCCAATATTTACAAACACTTTCCCAGTCTCTTGTTTGTTGATTTTGCTTATGGTTTAACCATGCAGAATGTCTCCTACCCAAAATATACCAATACTCTCCTATAACTCTTCCTTATAATTTATAGCCCTCTTTTTAATTTTTTATGTTTATTTATTTTGAGAGAGACAGAGACAGTATGAATGGGGGAGGGGCAGAGAGGGAAGAGACAGAGACTCTCCAGCAGGCTCTGTGCTATCAGCAGGGAGCTGAATACGGGGCTCCAATTCCTGAAACTGTGAGATCATGACCTGAGCGGAAACCAAGAGTCAGAGGCTTAACCAACTGAGCCACCAAGGCGCCCCTATATCACTTTTAAATTAACGTCTTCAGTTAGTTTGGTGTGGAGTAGCGGTCTACCTTTATTTTCTTCCAGATAGATAGCCCACGGTGCCAATGTTATTAACCCAAGAACTACTACTTCATTTAAAAATATACAAATGGCTTACTGTAAAAATTGGCAAAAGATTTGACTATGCACTTAACTGAGAAGAACTGGAAATGGCAAGTAAATATATGAAAATACTACATGTCATTTTCTTTTAAAAATATCAAAACAATCATGACATATTGTTTTTCACCTATCATATTGAAAAATATTTTAAAATGTGATCATTTTAGTAATGGCGGAGATATGGAAATAGGGCAACTCTTGAAGGTTACTGGTAAAATTAGAAACTTACACAGCCTTTCTGGAGGCAGTTTGGTGGTACCAGCAGAATTTTAAATGCACGCACCCTCTGAACTAACAGTCCTCATTCTAAGTATCTGTCATGGAGAAATTCTCACACATGTACACAAATGTATGTATGCAAGAGTTTTAACTGCACCATTTTATTAGCAAAAAAAAAAAAAAAATTGAGAATCACCTAAATGTGTGTAGTAGAGTATGGTGGACCCATACAATGGAATACCATGTACCATGGATGAAAAATGAGTCACATCTATAATATGAAAACAGGTTCACTGCCGTATATATTAAGTGAAAAATACATGTTGCCTTTATATATATTCATTCCGAGGCCATTTTTGAAAGAACCAAATCTCCAAACCACCATATAATTAACAATTTACCTTCTTGAAGTTTTTTTTTTATTACGTTTGATTGAAGTGGAATATAGGTACAGAAAATTACACAGGGAACTCACCTGTGGTCCCACCACCCAGATCAAAAGTAGAACCATTATCTAGGAGTCTGGTGTACAGGGGTGGGGGGAGTCTAAGCTATATACAGATGTGGTATTTAGCATATGAAAGTAATTGAATAACTGTCAAAATTGGATGAAGATCTCCAAGGAAAAAGTATACAGTAAAACCTTGCTTTGCGAGCATAATTTGTTCCAGAAACATACTTATAATCCAAAGCACTTGCATATCAAAGCAGATTTCAAGAACCATTGGCTCGGTTGTGATCATGGGACTTCCGCGTCAGGTACCACTTGTACTGCAAGACATTGCTCGTTTATCAAGTTAAAATTTATTAGAAATGTTTACTCATCTTGAGGAACACTCGCAGAACAAGTTACTCACAATCCAAGGTTTTATGGAAAGTGAAAATGCAGAGGGCTGAGGACTTGGGGTGAATTAAGATTTAAGGGATAGAGGGGCACCTGGCTTGCCCAGTGGGTTGGGCCTCCGACTTCCACTCAGGTCATGATCTCACAGTTGGCGGGTTCTGCCCTGCTGCCGGCTCTGGGCTGCCAGTTCAGAGCACGGACCCTGGAGTCTGCCTCGGATTCTGTGTCTCCCTCTCTCTCTGCTCCTCCCTGGCTCATGCTCTCTCTCTCTCTCTTGCTCTCTCTCAAAAATAAATAAACATTTTAAAATTTTTGAAAAAAAAAGATTTAAGGGATAGAGAGAATACAGTGGTCTGCAAAGGAGACTGAGCAGGATGCTAGGGGTAAGAACACGAGGAAAGCTGTCCATCACCTGAGACAACAGGAACGCGACCAGCACCGGAGTGCCATGGACGCACACCAGGTGGGATTCCTTATGGAGGTGCTTTGTGTCCTGTGACCCTGTCACTCTGTCCACAACTGACCCAACCAGAGGTCTGAGCCCAAGGGCCCTGTAGGAGCTATATTGGCCAATGAGTGCCCCACCCAGTGACCCTCCTCTCTCTGGATCACACACACACACACACACACACACACACACACACACCCCACAGGGGTACAGAGCAGTAAATGAACACAGAAACAGAAACACAGAAAGAAGGCAGTGGCAGAAGTGTGGCTGGGAAGAAACCATGACGTGGGGCTAAGAGAGGCCACAAAGTGGGCAGTATGTCACTGCATAGAGGTGCGGAGGGAGAGGCACAGTCTGTTCCCACCCCCACCCCCTCTGGGGAAACGACATGCAGCGTGTGGGAACCCTCTCTTCCCTGGAGTATGTCTGCTTCCTGGTCGGCCTCTCCTCAGCGCAGACCACAACTACAGACAACCCAAGCGTGACGTTACGCCTAAGGGTGCCCGGTCAGGGGCAGAGGGCTGGCGGCCCAGGGCAAAGTGCCTGAGTCACACTTCTTGTCACATCCTTTTCATTTCCCCCAGTGGGTCCCACGTGAAAGGCCTTTCTGATTGGTTGCCTCCCAGGGGCCAGTGCACCCCGGCCTGCTGGCTCTCTAGGGGTCAAGGGCACATAAATAGCTCCTGCCGGGAAAGTGGTCTCAGAGAAAAGGAGCTGCTGCCTGGAGCTACGCAGGGTAAGTGCCCCTGTCTCCAGGAACCGACCGGCTCTCCCTCGGCGCCCAGCCCACTGCCACTGATTGCCGGTGCTGCTTTCGACCCGGTTTCTGCAGACATCTGCAGGCAGGGGACCCCGAGGGAGAAGAGGTGCAGTGACGTGGCAGGGAGGAGGAGGGGCGGGCTGGGCTGCCGTGGAGAACGCCAGGGCCTTCTGCCCCGTCCTCAGAACGTCCTTCCCGGTTTGCCAAAGGTCCCCGCGCGGCAGGCCTGGCTTCTGCGTACCGCCCCCATGCACCTCGGCCTCAGCCACAGCACCTCCCAGCAGCGGCCCCTGCAGCCCCTGCGGCCCCCGCGGTCCCTCCGCTCCTGTCTGGCAAGACCTCCTAAACCGCAGAGCCCCAAGAAGCAAGTGGTGTTTGCGGACACGGCGGGGCTTTCGTTGACATCCGTGCTCGTGTTTGAGGACGCTGTAGGCGGAGACTCCGAGGAGGGTTCGTGTCGCGCCACCAGCTTCCCGCGCCCCGCACTGCCCCCAATCACCTGAGCACCCCGCCCCCCCACGCCTCCGCGCGCCTGGGCGGCTCTCGGAGCTTCCGGAGGCGCCCGCAGGCCGGGAGCGAGTGCGGGGAGCCAGGCGCAGGGCAAGGGGCGGGGGGCTGCCGGGAGGCACGGTGCGCGCGCGCGCTGGCTTTCCAGTGCAGGTGAGCAGCACTTTTGACGCCTGGGACTCCTTCCAAGAAGCGTCCTGTGTTCACACGACAGGTCCTTGCAGACGCCAGACGGACAGCTTCGCCTTCCAGATGGCGAGGCCGCTGGATCCCCGGGCCCTGAGGGCACTCTCCGGGTCTGCTTCTCCTTAGAGCTTGCTCGGAAGCTCTTGGGGGACAAGAACCAAGGCCAAAACCATTGCTTGGTGCCTAGTTCCCAGTCCTGCTCCTCAGAATGAAGCTGAACTCTCCGAGGGCCCACAGGCTGAGCCCTCTCGATTACTTTTTCTGCACAGGCAAAGCTTGGTTTTGTTGCCCAGGTTGTGAGCGTTTCCTCTCCCTCCAGGATCTTTACCCAGACTGTGTTTACTTCCGAATTCATAGTGGGGAAACAGGACCGCGGCAAATCCTAGCCCTCCCTTCTCCTCCCCCTGTCCCAGGCCTTGAATGCTTTGTATCCTTCTCTCCTGGCAGGCTCACTTCTCACAGAAGTGATATTTCCTTCAGGAAGATGCTGGCAAAGGCACCCTTTACCCTTTGCTGGGAAGAAAACCTTTGGAGTGTGGAACAGAATTAACGTACATAAAGCTTTTACATGTAATTCTTTAAAAGGCCTGGCAGAGAGGGTCTGTAAGGACTGCGTGGGTGTGTGGGTGAGGTCCGGAGGAGTTCTTTACCTTGAAGATAGAGATGCAGCACAGAAATATGCTTTTACTTTCTCTCATTCTAGAAGTGGCTATTTTCCTGGTAACTCAAAATCGTCTTGCAACTTCAACTTTTGCCCCCCCCCCCAAAAATGTTTGCTAAAGCATCTTCGCGGTTCATCGCTTAAACACCTGACCTTTCCCCCTCTCCAGCAGATAAGAGTCTGGGGAAACACTGTCTACCTCAAAATAAATGTACTGAAAAAACAGACATTATGAACTATTCAGTACATTTTTAAAGTGTAATTTACCTAGACCCAGTTGCCAGACTTTTGTTCCTATTTGCCTCCACCCCCCTTACACACACACTTTCCCTGTTGTATTTTATCCCCCTGTATTGAAGCTGCTTACTGAACTGCTTGCTTCCCTCAGGGCCTGGGAAGGCTGGGATAGGACTGCCAGGTACATTGTTGGCCACCCCTGAGACACTCAAGACATATGGGTTGAAATAATGAATATTTGTGCCAAGTATGTTCCCAGCTTCATTACATAATGTTCTGAGATCCTTAGTCTTTGAAAGATTTTACCCTCTTTTCAGAGATTGTTCATTCTCTCAGATTATCATTCATAGATGACAAATTTTAAATAAAAGTGTTGTTGTTGTTTTTTTTAATCTTTATCTCCTTTGTCCTTGACTTCTTGGTTGAACAAGCAACATTGACTTTGTTTATTTTGGTCCCTAGAGGTCCTCCCCCAACCCCAATCCCTCCGTGTAAAACAGCCAGGTGGTCTGGGGCGCCTGGGTGGCTCAGTCAGGTGAGCATCCAACTTCCGCTCAGGTCATGATCTCTCGCTCTGTGAGTTGGAGCCCCGCATCTGTGAGTTCCAGCCCTGAGTCTCTGAATTTGAGCCCTGCGTCGGGCTCTGTGCTGACAGCTCAGAGCCTGGAGCCTGCTTCAGATTCTGTGTCTCGCTCTCTCTCTCTGCCCCTCCCCTGCTCATGCTCGGACTCTCTCTGTCTCAAAAATAAATAAAACATTAAAAAAAATTTTTTTTAAACCAGCCAGGAGGTTAAAGGGGTAAAGATAGAAGGAGCCAACCCCCAAGCTTCCTGGGGCAGTGAGAACACAGCTGCAGCTTCCTCATCTGATAAGGGACGCTATTGACACTGTTTCCTCCCCCTCTGTACCCAGGCTTCTATGTCTGGCTTATTAAGACATGATCACAAAGAGGGTGGGCCATCCGCACAGGGTATGCTGTCAAGACCGGGGGTGGGTCTCTGAAATTAAAGCTGGTAAGAATCAACAGAAAAAATGAGTAGTCAGCTATAAAGGTGACTTACCCCTTGAATGTGTTGTAATATAGTTCCCATGAAACTAGGGTTTCTGGAATCTTATTGATGAGCCTTTAAGAAAATACAACTGAAGTCAGGGTCTACCCCTGGAGTAGGGAAGTCTTGGAGGACCAGATGGGTCAGGTCTCTCACAGTGTAGGGGGCCTGGAATCTAGACTTTTGATATTAGCTCCAATGCTGTTACTCCTGCAACCACAGAGACAGCTAACAGGATTGAAAAAAAGATGCTGATCAGATCTTTCATTGCCAGATCACCAAGTACTCTACTGAATTAATATTTGATATTTTTATAAAGCCATATCTTACAAAAAGCATAACTGGTTTTTTGCCCCTTTTTCTTTAAAATTGTTAATTTTGGAAATACACACATGTACTATATGCTACAATTGTAATCTGGTAAGTTTTTTTGTTTTGTTTTTTGTTTTTTTGGGGTTTTTTTTGGTTTTTTGGTTTTTTTGTAACGATAATCTCAGAAAAACAAAAATGGCCCAGGACTCTTTCACCCTTTCAAACATCCAGACTAACATAAACTGGTTTGATTTATGATAACGTTTCCTATGTCGGTAATTTTTCCATTCAGTGCCCCATTTTACTGTTTTTCTCACACACACCCTGTATTGTCTACCAAATTCCATGTGTTAAGTACTACTTCATTAATTTCATGATTTTATTACACACATGCATAATTTGTTGAGTTTATAGTAGTCATCATGTAGTTTTTACTCATTTAGCAAACATTTATTGAGCAACCACTATGTGCCAGACATCATGTTAATTTGGGGGGATAAAGAGATGAGTAAAACAAAAGTCACAGTCCTGTGAGTGGAACCAGACATACAGATAATCAATAAAAATAAATACTGTTAGAAGCACCCAGACAGTGTTAGAAACATGTGAAGGGGAAAAAAAGGAAACACACACACACACACACACACACACACACACACACGGAGAATGAGCCCCTAGGGAGAGATCAGAGAAAGCATCTTATTGGAATTCACCTTTAAAGAGAGGACCTAAAAGATTAGAGGTTTGCCAAAAATTACATTTCAGTTAGCTTGAGTGGTCTTGTTTATATATGCGATTTCCACTAGGCTTTTGAATTATTGTTACAGTAATTGGCAACTCCCATTTTCTTTCCCTGGGAGGCTCAGGAAGGCAGCCATTGTTTTGTTTGTTTGTTGTTTTTTATTTTGTTTTTATTTATTTTTTTGTTTTTTCTCTTTAAATGTTTACTTTTGAGAGAGACAGTATGAACGAGAGAGGAGCAGAGAAAGAGGGGGACAGAGGATCTGAAGTGGGCTCTGCGCTGACAGCAGTGAGCTCGATGTGGGGCTCAAACTCAGGAACTGTGAGATTATGACCTGTGCAGAAGTTGGAAGCTCAACCTCAACCGACTGACCGAGCCACTCAGGTGCCCCGGTAGCCATTGTTTTAATGGAGGTGATAATGGCCAGTGGGAGTGGATTTTAGAAAATGGAGAGCTGGGCAAAGAGGAGGAGATGTTCTGCTTGGCCAACTGTTTTCGGTTGCTTGGCAGCTAGAACTCTATACAAGTACAACTTTGGGGGTATATAATGTCACCAAAGACTTTAAAGTAATACATTTCCTTTTTCCTTTTTTAAAAAACTTTATCATCAACCTATTGATGTTGATTTGGTCTCCCAAGTAGACGGTGCTACTGCTAAGGGTATGAACTGACCTATGGATTCTATTATTCCAGTAAATTTGGCATTTTCAATTATCCACCTAGTTAATAAATGAGCCACTTTCATCAGTGTCTCCTGTAGCTTTGATTATCACAAATCAGTTCCCAGAACCAGATTATCTTGCTGTGAACTGGCAACATTGGGTCTGTGAATTTTCAAGCTGAGGACCACAGTGTGGACGCAGACTGAAAAACTTCTTTCTTCTTCATTTTGCTTTCATAACTGCAAAGTCCCTGCTTCCTAAGTCAGAATGTTCTTGTATTGATCTAATCCAGCATGTGTATCAGCCATATTCTGATGACTTTCAGATTTATATCACTGGATCTCTCCTCCCAACTTCACAACTCCTATAGCAAAGAAGGGCATCACAAGTAGTGGTTCCCCCAAAAATTAAAAATAGAATTACAACGTGATCTGGCAATCCCACTTCAGGGAATAGGTCCAAAAGAATTGAAGGCAGCATCTCAGATATTTTTACATTCTTATTCACAGCAGCATTATTCATAATAGCCAAAAGGTGGAAGCAACTCAAATGCCCATCAATGGATGAGTGGGTAAAGTAAATGTTGTATATACATACAACAGGACATTTAAGGTTGAATACTTAAAAAAAAAAAAAAAAGGAAATTTTGATGCACATGGATGAACCTGAAAGGCATTATGCTAAGCAAAATATGCCAATCACAAAAAGACAAATATTGTATGATTTCACTTAGATAGGAGTATGAGGTATGAGTAATCAAACTCAGAAACAGAAGTAGAATGGTGGGTGCCTAGGGCTGGGGCAGAGAGGGAATGGGAGTTTTGTATAATGGATATAATTTTTGGTTTTTCAGGATGAAAAATTTGCAAAGATTGGTTGTACAATAATGTGAATATACTTAACACTACTGAACTGGACATTTAGAAATGGTTAAGATGGTATATTTTAGGTGTATTTTATGATTAAAAACAAATTTTAAAAAGAAAACACCTTTTGCTTAATTTGTCTTTTTCTCTTGGTGCTTGGAAATGAGCACTGATTTTGCTGATTGTTTAGTAAATGTTTGTGTTTCACCTCTTAATGTCAAAGGCTTTTACATGAAAAGGTATCCATGGAAGGGAGAGAAGTTATACAGCACACTTATGGGATTATTCTACTGGGGGGAAAGAGTGCAAACAGGGGAGGAGTGAAGAGAGAGGAAGAGAGATCCCAAGCAGGCTCCATGTTGTCAGTGCAGACCCTAATGTAGGACTTGATCTCACGAACCGTGAGATCATGACCTGCGCTGAAATCAAAAGTCCCACATATTGGGAAATTAGCTCAAAGTCAGAATGACACGGGGGTTGTTAAAACTCTCACTGAAAACTTGAATACTGTAGTCCCTCTGTTTGAATGGACTATCAAGCTTCATCAGGCTTTTAAGATTACTCACCTAGTTTTTGTATTAAAAGAGTATTTTCATTCTAGTAAATACCTCAACAATCTAAAGATAGTCTAAATTCACCATGACAAGTAATTTAGTGTTGGATGTAAGTCTAGTCATGGTATAGGCAATGGGCTTTCCATATAGATAAACCTACTTTGTGTCTAACTCTTCAAGCATTACTTGCTCATTTTCTCTCTCCCATTTGTACTCTTCTGCCTAGAAATGAGTAAGATAGAGATGTGCCCAGATCATTGACCTCTGCAAAAAACTCTGGAGACTGAGGAAACCATATTAACCCAGTTCTTATTGGCTCCCTCTTCAAAAGGAGGTTTGATTGCCTTCCTGCACTGAAGTTTAAAGAACGTGCCAGTGAATATGTGCATGCTCTTGTGTGTTGATACAACTGAGTCTACTATTTGGCTGGGCAAAGAATCAATCAATACCATTTGTGTTGAGCCTCTAAAATGTGTGAAACATTTTTTAATTTCAAAATTATTGTATAGAAAGAACTGTAATATATGGCAAGAATTGTAAGAAAATGTAAACATGAATACACAAAAGCAGAACAAATAACAGACTACTTCCAAGTTTCGACCGGTTCTGGGGGCAGGAAAGGAGACCAGATATAAGAACCCAAGAGCACTTAAGATGGTGGTGGGCACTTTACAACTCTAGCCCTGGCACTGAGGAGGACACAAAAATGTATGATGTCCAGTATTCTTTTATGGAATTTAATCTAGTGGAAGATTTGACATGGCCATACATTATTCAACTTTGTATCATTGGGGCCCTGGCAAAAACTGGCCATATAGGAAGGGCTCAAATGAAGGTATGTTAAATGAACAGATAAATGATTGAGTTCACAAATATGTGATAAGACCCAAACAGGTGTGGGGATGAGTGTTTTTGGAGCACAGCCATCATTCTTACAGTCAGATTTTGAGGTCTAAGGATGTGGACTTTATCCTCAAGATTTATTATCAGGTTATTTAGCAGGGAATGGCAATCTGACAATAGTATAAAGAATGAAGGGGGCGGGGGAGGGAGGGAGGGCTGCTTTTGGAGGCAAAAATGTATTTTAAGAACAAAAAGAAGAAGGGTTAATTTTTTTTTCTAAGAAGAATCCACTTTAGGGAAGATGATACACTTGGGTTAGGCATTTGAAGTCCAAGAGATGGTTTGAAATACACAGGCAAAGTCCAGCAGGCACGAGCTAGACTTCAGCGGAGAGATCCCTTCCGAATTGAAGTAGACGTTGGAGAGTCACACCTGCGAGGGAACACGGAAATCGTCCTTACAAACCCCTTGAACTCCCTGGCTTCACTAGTAAGACAGATGAGACTCAGGGATGATACTGATGATGGCGATGATGATGATGATGATGATGATGGTGGTGGTGGTGCTGGCAGTGACGGTAATGGCAGCTAATGTTTCTTGAGCATTCCAGGCCTCGGGCTACGTTCTTTACATCCAGAACTGTATCTCACCGAATACTCCCAACAGCCCCAAGATGACAAGATAATTTAGTGACTCAAGCCTCTTCTTGCTGATCAGGGCTGATTTCACTCTCTTTAGAATCTATACGAGCGCACCTCGGGGAAATGAAGTAGCCAGTATTCAGGCCCGGGCACAGCTCAGAAACGTGGAGACTCCCTTTTAGGAAGCGCAGACCCTTATCAGAGCAGGAATCCTGGGGGATGCGCGCCACAATGAGGGGCAGGCGACCAGGACCCTGGAAGCACAGTACCAGCCTCCGCGGCTCCGGGCCAGCCCGAGGTAACGGCAGCTGGCCCGCCAGGGGGCGCCTCTGTCGGTCCCGGGCTCGCCCGGCCCGGGGCAGGTGACGACGCGCCCTGTCTCCCGCCCCGCCTCTCGGGGCCCCCGCCCGGCGCGCGCCCGGCGCTCGGGTGCCGGGCGAGAGATTAAACGGCGGGAGGGGTGGGGATGGGACGCGAGGGGTCACGTCAAAGCGGCGTAGACAAAGGGCGGGCGCGCGCACGTCTTTACGCACGCCTCGGCCGGCGGCGGCGGCCAAGGGCGGGAGGGATCGTTCACGGAGGGACTGGGAGCCCCGGAGCCTCGCGGTCGGTGAGTATGACCGAATTATCCCCCGTCCTGAAGGTCACTGGCACCAGGGGAGCCGACAACGGGCCGGAGGGTTCGGGGCGAGGAGCCCAGCGAGGGGCCTGAGGGCCGGGGACACCCTCCCTACGCCGCTCCGGCGTCAGGAGGCACCATTGCCGCTTCCTGGGGTTTCCCAGCCGGTCGGAACGTTCCGCCCCCTCGCCCGCAGTGGAACAGTCCGCGCCCCTCCCCGGGCGCTGGCCGCGCCGCCCTGCTGTCCCGCCACAGCGCCCCGGAGCCCGTGCCCAGCCCTCCCAGAGGCCGGTGCTGGGCTGGTCCCTCCACTCCCTGCTCCGGCAGGCTCCTCTCCGAATGGGCTCTTCGGAGTTCGCCCGCATCCCAGGTGCTCCGCAGTCCGCACCCCGAGCGTGGAGGAGTGGAGCCTGGGAGGGCTGAAGGGGGGTGGGGGGTAGTAGAGATCACGAGGAAGCGCCTTCACCTGTGATTTCTTTTCTTAGGTACTTTGGCTTCCCCGGGATTGATATTCTCCTCGCTTGTTCTCCAAAGGAACCCATTTTTCTTTCTTTAGAATTCCCTAACCCCCGAAATCCCTTGCCTTTCCCTTTTGATTTCATGTCCTGCAAGGCATCCTCCTACCAGAGGGTTTATTTCCTCACTTCCGTTTCACATAGGGTTTTAACTTTCGCTGTTTAAAAGTTTAGGGAAAATCTCCCGCATGAAACATATGGTATAGCTTTGTGGAAACAAGTTCATTACTGTGCTAGATCTAAGTGCCTGTCACTGCTCGTGCCCTCCGTGCCATGGATCTTCTCAGTGATAACCTTCTTGAGAACAATTCCTTTCTGGTTCATTTTCCTTAATTTTGGCTGAACTTTGAGTGCCTCTCTGCTTAGTTTCGTATCCTGTCGATTCTGTCTCAACCCAAGGGAAATGGTGTGAAAGCAGTTATCCTATGCCAGAGACTGTAGGAAAGAGTTCTGTAATAATGGCATTCTTCTCTCACTTTGATAGTGATTTTTTTTTCCAACTTTGTATTATGGAGAATTTCAGACATACAAAAATAGCTGAATAATAAACCAGCATGTATTCATCATCCAGCCCCAACAGTTGATCTTTACGTTAAGTCTGTCCCATCCACATCCCTATCCATCCCCCCCGCACCTGGCAAGCTCTGGGATAAATCCTTGATGTCAAAAGTAGTTTGGGATTCAAAATAAAAATCTTACTGTTGTATAAAGTCATAATGTACTTTTTAGGGACGTATTCTATTGGAAGTCCTTTGACTAAGAAATACATAAGCATTGGAGAGGGGCCAAAAAAGAGTATCTAAAATGATGAAGCTGCTGGAGGACAGGTTGAAACAAAGAGTCTTTCAGATCTGGATGAGAACTTCCAGATCATGTTGTCTAACTTCTTCATTTCTGATGCCACCTCAAAGTCCATAAAGGTGCAGTGACTTGTCCAGATCTACAGGAATAAGAGTCCTGAGTCTGGAAACCTCTCCCAACTCCACATTCAGTCTCCTTTTTCCTGTACCATAGTCCTTGCCTTTAAAAGTTGTATCTTTCAGGAGAGGAAAACCTGTAGGGCTGTAACTGAAAACTCTTACAATGAAGGGTTTGGATGGGTTAATATGAACTTTTCCATCAAATTCCAGAATAATGAAACTAGGGGATCTGTCTTAAAATATTTCTTAAACTAGGGGCGCCTGGGTGGCTGAGTTAGTTGAGCGGCTGACTCTTGGTTTCAGCTCAAGTTGTGATCTCATGGTTTGTGTGTTCTAGCCCCACATTGGACTCCGTGCTGACAGCATGGAGCCTGCTTGGGAGTCTTCTCTCTCTCTCCTTCTCTCTGTCTCTCTCTCTCCAAATAAATAAATAAATAAACGTAAATACTTCTTTAGATATGGGACAGATGAGAAATTCTAATCACAGCTTTTAGGAAGCATGGGAAAATTCTGACCTTAGAAGGGGAATACCAGACTGAGAGTACAAACAAGCTTAAAAAAGATGTAGACAACATTCACAGCTATTTAAGAAAAGGGTAACTAAGGGGAACTGGGATGATTCGGTATTCGATCCTGAAATTTTGCTCTTGATGACAAAGAGAAGATAGCACCCTTCCAGGAAGCATCCTTTCTTGCTATTAACAGATAAGAATCCTAGGCTGGATCTAACATGGATTAGGCACTTTTTTTGGTTTTGGTTTTGGTTTTTATAAATAAAACAATAGTATGCATTTCTTAGCACACTCTGTGCAGTTAAGTTTTCTTATCTCCAGAAAGACTGGTAAACTCAGTACTTGTACCCCAATCTCCACCCTTAAAGTTGGAGGGGATATTGTACCTCCAAAGAATGTTGTGAATAAAGGAATCTTTGTATTTAGAGGTCATATAGAGTTTGCTTATAAATTTAGGTTCTGTAATGTGACATAGTTATTTATAAATTATTTTCAGGATGGACTTTTGTTAGTTTGTGACCTAAATGCAGTGGTTGTCATGCTCATCCAGCTTTTGGAAATAACCGGTTAAATAGCAGTATCTGGGTGTGTTGGTAAATCATTACCCATAAAGACATGGGTGTGGGGAGAAATCTTATGTTTTGTGTGGGTTTTTTTTGTGTTTGTGGCTTCAGAAAGTGCAGTGGTTAGTTAGGATTCTAGCCTGGTAAAAAATGGTTTTTGCTGAAGAAAAAAACATTTATCTATGTGCACATCACAAAATGTTACATCTTATTATAGATTTCTTGCTTTCTGGAGATAGAAGCTAGAGATGATTTGACCCTGGTTGAAATATATTGTAAAATTGTTTCTTCAAGTAAAGTAGAACCTGATTATAGCCTGTCATTTACTTCTTTCTGTATCATTATGCTCAAGGGAGGACTTGACCAAATATCATCAATTCCATGTTATCACTAAACTACAAAATACTTACTATAGCATGAAGAATGCTTTTTAAAAGCACAGAAGTTTAGAGTTGGTAGGAATGTTACGAAGATTGGAGTTTTTCCTAACTCTTTAAAGGTGCTGTCTCTCCTTTAAAACACAGGCACACATATACACCTGTCACCCAGTCACAGGGTTTTGTCTCCTTTCATTGGGCACTCTTTTAATTTGCCTTCTGGAGTAGTTGTTAGTGTATTTGGATTGCACTTCCTTTTAGACTGTAAGCCTAAGATCTGCAGTATTAGAATAATGCTTTGTAAGAAGGAGCCTAATAAATTTCTGTTGACGTTTTGAATTAAAATACCAAAAAACTGGTGAGGAAATTTAAATCCACGGAAGCTGAATGAGTTACAGACCAGATAGTAACAGCTGTGCCTGAACCCTTAGCCAGAAAGACTCCTGAGTTCCAATTCTAAGCTCCTCCACTCTACCATTTTCTTCACACCACAAAGCAATGGGGAAGGAAAAAATATTATATGTATATATATTTTTTTCTTTGCCAGTTAGACATATTTTATTTTCAGGGTCTGCTTAAAAGTTTTTGATCAGTGCTATCCAGTAAAATACACACCACATGCATTATTTTTTAAATGTTTTTTGTGGGGTTTTTTTTGTTTTTTTTTTTAATTTTTTTTTTCAACATTTTTTATTTATTTTTGGGACAGAGAGAGACAGAGCATGAACGGGGGAGGGGCAGAGAGAGAGGGAGACACAGAATCGGAAACAGGCTCCAGGCTCCGAGCCATCAGCCCAGAGCCTGACGCGGGGCTCGAACTCACGGACCGCGAGATCGTGACCTGGCTGAAGTCGGGCGCTTAACCGACTGCGCCACCCAGGCGCCCCATTTTTTGTGTTTTTTTTGAGGGAGAGCATGAGCAGGGGAGGGGCAGGGAGAGGGAGACAGAATCCAAAACAGGCTCCAGGCTCTAGCTGTCAGCACAGAGCCCAGTGCGGGGCTCAGACCCATGAACTGTGAGATCATGACCTGAGCCAAAGTTGGTTGCTTTACGGACTGAGCCACCCAGGCGCCCCCATAATTTTAAATTTTGTAGTAGCCACTTTAAAAAAAAGGACAAAGAAACACATGAAAATCATTATAATCATATATTTTATTTAACCAAAATGATCCAGAATATCATTTCAATGTATAATCAATATACAGATTATTAATGAGGTCTTTTACATTCATTTTTTTTTTCATAGTCATTTAAATCTAGTGTGTACTTTACAGCACATTTCAGTTTGGACTACCCACATTTCAAGAGCTCAAGAGTTCTGTGTAGTTAGTGGCTGCTGTGTGGGACAGTGCAGATCACTGTCAGCTGAACATAAAGAGAAAGGAGCATTTTAGGTTCTTAGTAATACTCTGTTCTGAGGTTAAAATAGAGTTTGTGGTTGTGGTCATTCGTTTTTTTGTTTCATGTTTTAGTGTAGTTAGGATTGTTTCAAATTTGTGGCACATTGAACACAGAAGTCTGCCAGTCCACAAATTTTGTAGCTTTGTGATGAAACGCTTTCTCTCTTTTTATTTATTTTTATTTTTTTTATTTATTTTTTGTCTGTGGGATCAAACTTCTCCCTCTTTTTTTAAAACCATCTTCACAATGTTTAAGTGTGTAGTCCGGTAGTAATGCTTTCTAATTTCAAATAACACTGTTTAGTTTTTGGGGGTGAGGGGTGGGGAAAGCTTGGTTTTTTAAAAAAATAGCCCATAGCAAAACTTAGTAATAAAATAACCTAATAAAAAATAGGCAAAAGATTCAACACTTCACCAAGGTAGATGGATGGTAAATAAGCACAAAAGATGTTCAGTGTCATTGGTCCTTAGGGCAAATTAAAGTTATGAGTTACCACTTCACATCCATTAGTATGTCTAAAATTAAAAAGACTGATCCTATCAAGTATGGGTAAGGTTGTGGAGCAAATGGAACTTTCATACATGGCTGGTGAGGGTGCAAAATGGTACAGCCAGCTTAGAAAGCAGTTTGGCAGCTAAATACACACCTACTTGAGACTCAGTCATTCGACTCCTAGGTTATTTACTAAGAGAAATTACAATGTGTATCCATACAAAGACTTGTAGATAGCAGCTTTATTTGTGACAGTCCCAAACGGGAACAACCCTGTCATTAGGTGAATGGATAAACAAATGTGGTATAGCCATACATTGGACTGTTGCTCAGCAGTAAAAAGGAATGTTGCTGCACACATGTTGATGTGTGCAGCAACATGAGTGATTCCTCAGAATAATTATGCCTAGTGAAATAAACCAGACAAAAAGATTTAAAAAACAAAAGGCAAGGAAGTTGCTTCCAGTTACATACACAATACTCAAATGTAAAAGTGCCATTTCTGAAATGAGCTCCCAGAGCAGTGTTCTGAGACGTCTTGGTCATAAAACCCCAGCAAATCACATTGTTCTTTCTTAGGCTGATTGCCCCAGAATATAAAAATATCCTGTGTCCTTTGTTCTTTTTTTTTTTTTTTTTTCTTTTCCAGCTTGGAAGACTTAATGTTGCCTTGGGAGAACTTGGTAGGATGTTACTTGTTACCCATTTCCAACTCAAGTTAGCCCTTTGTAGGCAAGGGGAAAGTACTTAAGGTCATAACAACTTAAGACCAAGACCCTGAAACTGACCATATATTACTGTCTTCTTTCTAGTGAATTGAGTTATCCTTTAACTGTATCTTGGCTTTGTTTTGAATCATTTATTTTATCTAGGATTAATGTCTGCTGTATGTGTATTCTTGGTTTTTTAGCACTTCAGGTTCACTTCAGCATAGTGGCTCTGAGCGCTGCCCTATTTCCTTAGAAACACTGTACATTTCCTCCTAGGCCCTAGTTTACTATTCAAGCAAATTTCTTGTACTCCACTACTCTAATACATTTGACATTAAATTCACACAGCACTATTACCTGTTTAAAATGATAAATACAATCTTATTTTTATTTTTTGTAAGTTTTTTTCATTTTTTAAGTTTGTTAATTTTGAGAGAGGGCGAGAGTGCGAGCTCGCACGTGAGTGGGGGAGGGGCAGAGAGAGGAGAGAGAATCCCAAGCACGTTCTGCTCTGATAGCACAGAGCTCATTCTCAGAACCGTGAGATCATGACCTGAGCTGAAATCCAGAGTCGAAATGCAGAGTCGGTGGCTCACTTGAGCCACCCAGGCGCCCTGATAAATACAATTTTAAAAATAGCACAAAGATAAAGTGACCTCTCCCTTCCACTCCTAGAGGCGGCAACTGTAGCCATTTTGTGTGTATGTTTCCAGAGATCTGTATCTTTGCAAATACATACAAACTATGTATTTTTTCCTTTTCCTCTCTCACAGTTGGTATTTACCCTGAACATTGTTCTGCATCTAACAGATTGTTTCTTATCTGTACACAAGTAAATGTCTTTCTTCTTTTAACAGATGAATAGTGTTCCATTGTATCTTCTGTTAATGGACTTGGGCATTTCTTTTGATATTACAAACAGTGCTACAGTCAGTAACCTTGCACACATCATTTTGTATATGCATCAGTACAGGGTTTCTCAACCTTGGCACCATTGTCATTTGGGGCTGGATCATTCTTTCCCATAGGAGGTGATCTGTGCATTACAGGATGTTTAGCAGCATCCCTGACCTCTCTGTACTAGTTGCCAGTAGCTGCCTATCCCAAGTTGTGACAACTAAAAATGTCTGCGCGTGAACCAAATGTTTGGGGGAGGGAGAAGGTGGTCAGGTGTAAAATGGCCTTTGGGTGAGAACTACTGTTCTAATTTATCTTGAGGATAAATTTTCAGAAGTAGAATTGCTGGAGCTAAGGTTATGTGCGTGTAAAATTCTCATCGCATTTTCTGAGTTGTTCTCCATAGAGGATGTACCATGTTTACACTCCCAACAAGCAGTATTTGAGGGTAATTTCTCATTTTCACCAATACAGTGGTTTATAAAAGAAATTGGGTTTTTTTTTTGGTTTTGTTTTTTGGAGGGTTTTTTTGGCCATCTCACTAGTTTTAATTCCCATTTCTATGCTTTACAGCTAACCTTTTTATTAAGCGCCTAGCGCTTGCTAGGCAGGTAGTATTTTTTGGCATGTGGGTTTTAGGACATACTTTGAAATGCTTTCCTCTCTGTAGCCCTCTTAAAGTTTAGCATTTGTAACCGAAGACAATACTCTGGGTTTCTTCTGACCCTAATGGAATGGTAGTATGTACCATTTATTGAGATCTAATATGTGACAGACATTGTGCTTGAAAAATGCATTAACCCTGTGTTTTTTTCCTTTGAGTTGATATGTGGTGGCATCCCTCTGGATATATTCTGGTAGTCATGGTCTCCTGAAGTAGGAAGTTTCGTGGTGCACTTGACCCTTGAACAACCTGGGCAATAGAGGCGCTGACAAAATCTGCATGTAACTTCGACCTTCCCCAAACTTACAGCCTACTGTTGACCTGAAGCCTTACTGATAAATAGTTGATTGATATATATTTTGTTCATGTATCATGTACTCTATTCTTATTAAAAAGTAAGCTAGGGGCATCTGGGTGGCTTAGTCAGGCATCCGACTTTGGCTCCAGTCATGATCTCACAGATCATGAGTTCAAGCCCTACATTGGGCTCTGTGCTGACAGCTCAGAGCCTGGAGCCTGCTTCGGATTCTGTGTCTCCCTCTCCCCATGCCCCTTCCCCGCTCACACTCTGTCTCTCTCTCTCTCCCTCTCAAAAATAAAATAAGCATTAAAAATTTTTTTTTAAAGAAAAAAGTAAGCTAGAAAAAGAAAATGTTATTAGGAAAATCATAAGTGAAAATACAGTATTGTATCAGAAAATAATCCACATGTAAGT
Organism: Prionailurus bengalensis; assembly: GCF_016509475.1. Lineage (NCBI taxonomy): Eukaryota > Metazoa > Chordata > Mammalia > Carnivora > Felidae > Prionailurus > Prionailurus bengalensis. The sequence goes on along the minus strand of NC_057344.1, from coordinate 41,253,390 downwards.
GGACCCATGTAGTTCAAACCCATATTGTTATTCCAGTTTCAGCTGTATTTGGTTTTGCAGTTAGGAATCATAATAGTCTCTGACTTGTGATTGGATCAAAATTGGTTAAGATGACCTATATTAAATTAAGTTACCTCTGTTATTTTCTTTCCCAGAATTATCTTTGCCTTGCTAACAATTATCAAAGTGTGAAATTATGACTTTGTGTATGCTTATTTGCTTAACACTTGTCGCTAGGCACTAAATAATGCCTGACATAATGTGTGAGACATAGTAATGTGCCCATTGAGTATTTGTTGAATGAATGAACTCATCACTCTCAGATCTGAGGAGCCCTGGAAATTGGGTCATTTGGGGGCTTAAAGTCCCAGATTTCCCATTCAATGGCTTGAAGAGTTTAGGTAACTTAGTGATGGGCTCTGTCACATTCCTAGGATGAAGCCACCCTCCCTCTTAAAAGGCTCAGAACTACTTGGTTCTTCTGTTTTTCTCTGGACCATTTGGGCTCCTGGGGCAACTTTGGTCCAAATTACTCTCAGTGAGTCTGGCTGAAAGCTGTGGAAGTCAGGAGAATGAGTAAATACCTCATGCTTGTGGAGTCATGGTTATATTTACGTGAAGCAAAGTGATATCTTCTCTTAAGTGAACAGTCATCTGGAAATTGTGTGGTAGAGCTCTGAAGTGACTGATTTTCTGATACTATTTCCAGAGATCAAAGTTTGTGTTATGGGGCCTAAGACACCAACCAGTCTTCCGGATTTAATGGCTGCTCTGCTGATCCAGCAAGATATTTGGGACTCTGTTTGATAACTGTGGTTTGCTTGTTCTTTCTCTTTACTTCTGAGAATCTACATGGGGATCGTTTAGTCTTGGCCAGATAACTTGTTTGGCTATGTTACTGTTCTCTGTTCTGGAGTCTGGCACCCATAAACATGAACTCGAGGGGTGGGGTGGAACCATGGGATGGGGCGTGAGTTCAGTGCCTCTCAGAGGAAAAAGGAGCAGCTGGGTCATGGGTTGGCAAACTGTGTAGGGTCAGATAGTAAATAGGTTTTGCTGTGGTCTGTGCCATATATTATTCTTCATTTTTTACAACTCTTTAAAGATGTAAAAACCATTCCTAGCTCACTCCTGGCTTAGAAAAACAGGCCAAAGCCAGATTTGGCCTTTGGGCTATGGTTCATCAACCCCTGAAGAAATTAGTTTATTGCTAAATGTGTTTAATGTTTTGGGGACATGAGCCCAGAATAACCTTGGGAATTCTCAGTTGATTGTGATTCAAGGAAAAGAGATCTAAACTCTGGCATGGGAAGTCAAAGGACCCTGGTGTCAGTCATCTTGGGTCCATGGAACCCAGGGTAACCTTGACCAGTGGGGCACAGGGGTTTTGTTCCTTCTTTCCCATGGGAGTGCTAGACAAGGGGAACAAGGACAGAAGAGTGGAACAGAGATGTGGCCCTAGAATTAGGCTGGAATGAGACAGGTTTAAAGAATACAGTGACTCAGCAAATTAAATGAAGTCTCAGAAATATATCTAATTTCCTCAACCTCTGTTGGTGTGCTGTTAAAAATCTGGCATGTACAGTCAGTTTAGCCAGTTTATAAAAATGAAAGAGCAGGTTTGTACCTTGGATTCTGAGAACTCCAAATTCTGATACATGAATCCAGATTCACCTTGTGGTTTTTCTCTGACCACAAGAAGTTCTGTAGAGCAGCTCTGCCATGAAGGAAGTGTTCATTCATTGCAATGTGGTAGTTTGGGAGGTAGGAGGGCATGGTTAAAGAGCTTGGGCTAGGAGACAGATCCACTGGTGCAAATTCGTGCTCCGATACTTAGTAGCTGTATGATTCCCTTAACTTACATGATCCTCTAAGCCTTGATTTCCTCCTTTGTAAAATAGCAGTGATGATAAGAACTCCACCACAGGGCTGTTGTGAGACGTAAGTGAGGGTAGGGTATGTAAAATGTTTTTGTCACGTTGCATTCAGTATGTTAGCAGTGATAATGATAGTGCAAAAGTGGAAGAACTGGAGGATCCCAAACAGGAACTAGTATTTGTGACTTGGTGCCACAAAATGGCATGTCTTTTTCATTTAATCACCAAACGTACAGGACTGTACTGGGAGCAGTACTGGGTTAGGAGTCAGAAGAGGGGGATCTGTCTGTGTCTTGCTTATTTCATGATGGGTGATGTGGAAATAATACTGTTGACAAGTTCTGAGAGAACGTGAAAGGTTTTGAGAGTTCTGTGCAGAAAGGCACTGAACACAGTTTAAGGTGAAGGTTGTAACCTGCTGTCTGTTCAGTTTCTTGAACGTGTAAATGCATAGGAACAGAGCCAGAGGTGACTGGTGCAAAGCCCCGGTGTGTGCCAGAGATTTGAAAAGGTGCTCCCAAGTGCAGGGCTTGCACTGGTAACTTGTGGTTAGGAGTAAGTAATGTAAGGGACGCCCGGGTGGCTCAGTCAGTTAAGCGTCCAACTTCCATCCAGGTCTTGATCTCACGGTTCCTGAGTTCGAGTCCCACGTTGGGCTCTGTGCTGACAGCTCAGAGCCTGCTTAAGATTCTGTCTCCCTTTCTCTTTGCCCCTTCCCTCACTCACATTCTCTCTCTCAAAAATAAATAAGAACATTAAAAAAACTGTTTTAAAGGAATAAGAAACCTAAAACTGAAATACTTTTGTTAAGATATTTAAAATAGTGGAGTTTATGAGTGGCCATGTTAAGTGGAAGAAGCCAATCCGAAAATATAATTCCAATTATAAGACATTCTGGAAAAGGCAAAACTATGGAGACAGTAAAAGATCAGTGGTGGCCAGGGGTTCGGGAAAGGGAAGGATGAGTAATTGGAGCACAGGGGATTTTAGGGCAGTGAAAAACTACTGTGTGATAGTATAATGATGGATACATGTGCTTTGCATTTGTGCAGGCTTCTAAAGCATACAGCACCAAGGGTGAACCGTGATGTAAGTGTGCGCTTGGGGTGACTATGATGTGTCAGTGTAGGTTCAGCAACACTTGTAACAAATGCACTTTTCTGGTGGGGATGTTAATAATGGGGGTGGCTGTATATATGTAGGGACAGGGTACATGGGAAATCTCTGTATCTTCCTTTCAGTTTTGCTATGAACCAAAAACTGGTCTACAAAGAAGTCTTTAAAACAAAAGAGAATGACCAATGTGGGGAGATAGACAGCTAGAGAGAGGAGTTTAATCTCCTTGGAGAAAACAGAGAGTATCTTTTTTTTTTTTTCTTTTTTAAATGTTTATATTTGAGAGAGAGAAGGCGTGAGCAGGGGAGGGGCCAAGAGAGGGAGATGGAGATTCTGAAGCGGTCTCTGCACTGTCAGCACAGAGCCTGACGCAGGGCTCAAACCCACAAACCCTGACATTATGACCTGAGCCGAAGTTGGATGCTCAAGTGACTGATCCACCCAGGCACCCTGGGATGATGTCTTATAAAATTAAAACTCTGCTTCCTTTTCCCCTGCAATTCCATTTCTAGGAATTTATCTTGAAAGTATATTTATATTTGTATTTGCATGTGCATTTTGTGTGCTAAATCACATATGCACGTGGTTATTCATTACATTATTTATAACAACAAAAATGTAGTGTCCAACCTCAGGAAACCAGTTAACTAACTTATGGTACAGTAGTTGAAAACTGTGCACCTGTGAAGAGTGAGGGAGCCCTGTATGCACTGATGGAATATTCTTGCAAGATATAATAAGCTAAAGACACAAAACAAAAAAAAACCCAAGTTGAAGAACAGTGTGCTGAGTATGGCATCATTATTGTTGCCAGATTGAGGGGGGGGTGAGCAGAAAAGATCAATTGTGATTTCCTTGTATAAGCGTAGAATTCCTTGGGAAGAATATGAGGCCGATAACGTGGTTGCCTCTGCAGATAAGAACTCTGGGTAGCTGGGGGACAAGTAGGAGGGAAATACACTTTTCACAGTATCCCCTCTTTGAGAATGTGTCATATATCCATATACTTTCTATTCAGAAAGTTGGCCACAGATATTATTGAAATCGAAAGCTTATATGGAACATCTCTGTGCTTTCATTCCACGTGTGTCTGCTACCTGTTTTTCTGCCCACTCCCTTTGACCTTGATGACTTGAGAAGCTGGCACTGAATCTAGGCTTACTCTAAAACAGCTCCCCTCCCCGCCAAAGCATATCGATGTTTCTCCTCTTGATTTGTGTGACTGATGGTGTTTCTGTTTCCACCCCCAGCTTTGGCAGCATGTAAGCAACTTCTTGCCAAGAACCCAGGTCACCGCTGAGAAGGGGGCCTCAGGGAGAAGAATATCCAGAGGAAACCAATGCCAGACGCGTCTGGAGTTGCACTCCGCGCAAGCAGCATGAGACATTCTGTGCCAGCATCTGTGTCCTGCTGGCCAAGACTGTAGCTCTCCAGGTTGGAGGGTCCTGGACGCAGCACGCACCAGGAGTCTCTCCAGAGGAAGAATGGGGCCAGATATGAACTTTCTACAATGAACACAATTTTCAGCTTATGAAGGAGTTTTAAGTAAAACAATTATTTAATTTCCACATATTCAAGTTCAATAATAGCCTTCTGTGTGAGGTGCCAGCAGTCACCCCCCTCCACAGAAGTTATCAGGATTATTCTGGCACCAAGTTGAACTCTTCTTGGTACTTCTGGCAATGACAGATCTTCGGGACAGATTTATTTGCTAAATGCTCTTGAGCAGGAAAGAAAAAGTAAAACTTCTAGAAGGAAAGGAGCATAAGGGGAGCAGAGCAGAGATCCCTCCCATGCTACTCACTTTCACAGAAACTGCTCCCGGACTCAGATGCTTGTGCTGAAGATCGCTCCTGCCTCATTCACCTCCAGAGTCCATCTGTTCTGGAGAGAGCTGGCATTTTTGGGCTGTCCCCTACGGCCTTTTTTTACGGTCCTCCTGCCCCCAGGCAGTCGAATGATGTGAACTTGGAACAGGGTTTGCTATCCTATGGGGACTTGCTTTCTCTCCCAGGCTGGTGCTGTCTGATAGGACCATCCGAAGACAGTGGTTTGTTCTTGGGGAGGAGGGCACTGGCCCTGCCTGGATCCTCCACCATGTTCCTGTTGCTCCCCTTTGACAGCCTGATTGTCAACCTTCTGGGCATCTCCCTGACCGTCCTCTTCACCCTCCTCCTCGTTTTCATCATAGTCCCTGCCATTTTTGGAGTCTCCTTTGGTATCCGAAAGCTCTACATGAAAACCTTGTTAAAAATCTTTGCGGTAAGTTGTGCCGTTTACAAATAGTTGCTTCACAGAGGAGGGAAGAAATGCTGTTAGCAAAGAGTTGTTCTTGTCTGGCAGATTATTATCTCTCTGTTGCATACAGAGAAAGTTGAGAGACTGGGAAGTGGCATTTTGAGTTAAAAAAAAAAAAATGTGTACTTGTGAAAGCCTTCAGCAAACTTTCTTTTCCAGCTAAAGTACTTGAATGTTTGATTCCTCTGAGCAAAGGAACCTTCCGTATCTCCACACCTTGCCTATTTATTTAAAAAAGAGGAGTTTAGGATTAAAAATCACTGCCAGACTCTGCCTCTTCTTATGTAACAGATATTGAAACACAGAGCTCCTGTTAAGGTATTTCCTCACTGATACGTGTGGGAGAGACCTTTCTCTAGTTCAAACATTTATCTTTCATTTATCTTCCGTAGGTTCTTGCATTTCGGACAGAAAGAATTAACATGGCAGGTCATTTGATGAATTGGTTTATTTTCCTAAAGATAGAAGAGAAGGACAGTAAATTTCTTAACATATGTCAGAACCTAGCCAATTATACCCTGAACAAAAGTGGCCACAATGTAAAGGAAATGGGTGAGAAGTAGTATTTCCTAAAGTTGATCTGTGCCACAGGACTTTTAATATCTATCCAAAGAGTTGATAACTTGTTAGCAATATCTGTTTTCAGTCGTCACCAAATCTTCAGGTATTCTTTTTCATATCTGAGACCATATATAATTTGAGAAATGCAAAATTTGAGAAATTATTTGTTCATCTGGTATCTTACGGTTCATAAAAAATTCAGTCATTTTCCTTTGGTTACTTATTCTTCAGTGGACAGGGCATCTACATTTTATCAGTGGAAAATAGAGACTCTGAAAGATTAAGCAAGCTGTATGAAATGTTACTTTATAGTGGGAAATATTTTTATGTATATTATTGAATATTGGGATTTAGTATTTAATATTCCTGTAAGAATTATGATTTTACATTAAAAAATTTTGAGGTGAGATTGACATAAAATTAACCACTTTAAACTGACCTAGGATCTGTACATATTCCCTTTTCCATTTGAATATGTCCCCCAAAATTAATATATTAAAAGTTCATAGCCAATTAAAATCATTCTAATTGTGACTATATTTTTAAATGTATGCTTTTGTGACTTTAATGTAGATAATAATTACACAGTGGAAAATTCATTAGATATATATTGTTGGGCCAATCCATGGGATAGATAATCTTGGCCATCAGAAACTTTCTTTGCTGACCACATCTTGAAAATCACTAGTTTGAGGCACAGTGATTTAGAAGTGCTTCTGGAAATAATGTGTGTATATTTAGGTATATCCAGTTTTGACCTCAAGATTGAGGATTTCAGGAACTAGATTTGCACTTCTTATTTCCTAGCAGTAGTACCAGGGGCTGAGAGGGCTCTGGGTGCTCTTGGCACTGTCCTGTGGAGCTATGTGGGTAATTACAAATTGGCTGTGAGCTAGAGTCAGGTGGGCTAGAAAGGCCTGCTAAATTCCAGCAAGGTTATAGGTGGCTCTGCAAGAGTATCTGGTCTTGTCTCACTATTACTGTTCGGAGTTGACCTTAATGGACAGTAAGAACTGAATGCTGTATTTATCAGCATTAGTATTAGACACAAGTTGGATTTGGCCAAACTGGTTATAGATCTTGGAAAGTATACATGTGTGTATCCATGTATACATCTAAAAATACATCTGTGCTTGTGGTTTTTTTTTTTAATTTTTTTTTAACGTTTATTTATTTTTGAGAAGAGAGAGACAGAGCATGAGTGGGGGAGGAGAGAGAAAGAGGGAGACACAGAATCTAAAACAGGCTCTGAGCTGTCAGCACAGAGCCCCACACAGGGCTCGAACTCATGGACCACGAGATCATGACCTGAACCACTTAACCGACTGAGCCACCCAGGCGCCCCTGTTTTTTTTTTTTTTAATAGACTTTTTATTTTACCTTTTTTAGCTCCTTCATCCTTTCTTACATTGGGCTGATAATCTAGAATTTTGGAACTGGAAGGAAGCTCAGAGATCATCTTAATTCTGTGATTCAGTCTCCCAACTATACATTTGAGTTACCTAGGGAAGCATTTTAAAAGTACTACTTATTTGGGAGTACTAGAATCTTCCCAGACATTCTGATTCAGTTGGTCTGGATGGGTATTTTTAAACTCCCCGAGTGATTCTGATGTCTGCCATCAAAAGGTAGAATTCTGATTGACTTCCTTATGAATAGGGGCATGCTTTATGACTCGTTTCTAACAAATAGAAGGTAGTGGATGTTAATTCTACTTTGTAACATGTGAGATTAGGTTAAAAATGGCAATATACCTTCTGTCTGACTCTTGGGATGTTTGTCCCTGGAAGTTAGCTGCCATGTTGTGAGGAAGCCCAGGCCAGGCCGTGTATTAGGTATTCCAGCTCTCAGTCCCAAGGAGGCCCTGACAACCATCATCAACTACCACACACAGGAGTGAGCAAGTCAGCAGAGGATCCCAGCCCTCAGCCTTTGAGCCACCCAGCCGATGTCAAACCTGGTACAATTTGCAGATTCATGAGCAAAATAATTGGTGGTGGTGTTTTAAGCCTCTGAGTTATGGGGTGGTTTGTTATGTAGCAGTAGATAACCAGACAAATAATATAATATTAAAGAATTTTAAACATTTGTTGATGTTTACCCAGTTTATAGTACCTTTAACGTTTTGTACGTGTGTTACCTTTTAGTCTTTGGCAACTGCGTTCATATGTTGTGGTTAATACTATATATATGTATTATATGTATAATATACGTAATATACGTACAATATGTGTAATATATATTGTATATTACATATGTTATACATATAATACATATTTATATATATATGTATATAACTTTGTATCCATGTTTTGGGATTTTATCAGCCACTTTTACTGGGTAATCTTCATAAGGATTATTAAAACTGCATATCTCATGGTCCATACTGTAGCGATACCTGTGCTTTTGGCAGAACGAAGTAAGCCCTGGCTTAACAGGTAGTTTCCCACAATTAGTACATCCTTGTCTGTAAAAGAATGTTGGTATACCTGCCAAGGGGAGAATATGGGTGGGCCAGTGCCTTCTCTGTTCCCTGTCCTGGAAGACTTAACTCAGTGTAGGTCTTGTCAGTGCTGAGTTGCAGAAGGTCTTCGTGCGCAGAGGGCAGCAGTGTTCTTTAAAAGTGGTTTTGTTTTAATGTTGGTGCTTCACATATACCCTAAACACAGTGATGATGGTATTATTTGGGGTAGAAGTCCTGGGAGTGGACTTCCCACTGAGTTGAAGATGATTTGGGAAAGGAGAAAGTAGAAAGGATAGAAATAGATGGAAAGAAATGACTGGAGTTATTTTCCCTCGTAGGCTAGAGATTTATCAGGTCAGGTCAGAGACTGTTGTAATCTAACATTGAAGTCCAAAGCCGAAGTGGCTGACAGAGAGTGCTAGAAAGCAAGTGGTGGTTGTGAGGAAACCCAAGAGGCTGTGCAGTGGGATTGTAGTGGGATGGGCATGAGCTTTCCAGTCCAGTGGCCCTTAGCTTGAAATTCAGAGCTCTTCTCACGAGCTCTGCAACTTGACTTCAGTCATCAGGCTTTCCCACGTGCTTCCTCATCTACAGAGCAGAAGGAGTAACAGGTCCTTATGTGCCTATAGTGAACGAGGTCGTGTCAGTCAGGTCTGCCCTCCCAACCCCAGTGAGAAGGGTGATTGTAACATAACCCTGAGTGGCTGGAAGGATGAGCTGAATGAGGTGAGAAGGTGACTGTGGTGGGGAAGATGATGGGAAGTAGTTTTAGGTTTCATCCCTCATCTTTTCATGCGGAGACCTTGATGAAGAGAAATCCTGGGAGTTGATTAATTAAATACAGCCCTTATTGACTGCCTACTACGTGCGGGGCCCTCTCCTCTGTCAGACTCTGCTGGAGTGAGAACATGGGTAGGTTCTGGCTCCCGCCCCTCAAGGTGTTCATAGTCTACGAAAGACAAGTATATGCATACAGAACCAATTTACAATTAGATGCCAATTAAAATACACAGGCAGAGATGAACTCCACAGGAATTAACTAATATTTTGTATAAGGGTTGGCATTTGAACTGGATCTTAAAAAGGCAAAAGCATTCTAGAAGTGCAGACAGTACATAGTTTAGTGGAGTAAAAACATTGGATGCACAGAGGGAGTGAGGTGGATTATAAAACCAAATGTTTCTTTCTTTTTTTTTTTTCAGTGTTTATTAGAGAGAGAGAGAGAGAGAGAGAGAGAGAGAGGGAGAGAGAGCGTGAGCGGGGAAGGGCAGAGAGGGAAACCCAGAATTGGAAGTAGGCTCCAGGCTCTGAGCTGTCAGCACAGAGCCCGATGCAGGGCTCAAGCCCACGAACTGTGACATCATGATCTGAGCCGAAGTTGGATGCTTAACCGACTGAGCCAGCCAGGCACCCCAAAACTAAGTGTTTCTTTATCTATTGGAGAACGATTGAAGGTTTTTGAGCAAGGAAGTGACATGATCAGACTGGCAGCATGTGTTTGGGTGGCATGAAGGGAGGAAAGAGCAATTGAATCGCCTTTGCATTAATACAGGCAAGAGAATAGGCTAGGGACAAAGGTGATGAATGACATCACACAAGAGGCAGCTGTGGAAGGGTTCCATTTCAGGGGAGGATTGCTATGACTTGGTGACAGATGGGAAGCTTGAAAGCTTGCATGACCAGAGAGATAGTGATCCTGGGGCCACAGGGAGGGGAGCACTTTTGGGGTTGGGAGGAGGTATGCTGTTTTGAGTTCACCACATGCTGTTAAGAGCCAGCTGGACTTGAATGTGGAGATGACCAGCAGATGATTAGGAATAGAGGTTGGCACTTCTGTGAAGTAAAGATTTGCAGATTTGCTAGTAGCTACTTGGAGGTTACAGCTGAAGCAGGGAAAGAAAAGAGACATTAAAAGAGGTAGTGTTTGCAGGAGAATAAAGGTGCTGGATGATGGGAGCCTGGTTTTTCTAAGGGCCTCATTCTTTGGATATATATGTGGAAAAATGCAGTGGGGGCTGACTGCTGAGATTAGTGTTGCTAAGACTATTAGACGTTACTTGTGATTAATTCCTAAATTGTAGCATTCGGTAGAAGGAGCAACTAGCAAAAATGCACCAGGGAACCGTCTGCCTTTTTAGGGACTGGGCCTGCACCTCCTCACCTGCCAAGGTCTGCCTTGGGTTTAATGTTACCTGAGCGTGTGGCATTGTTAATGCCCTCACATGGTCTCTTCTCTGGGAGAAGCTGAGAAGGGAATGATTTGGTAATCTGATACTGAGTAGCACGGTAGATGGCATCTCACATCAGGGGAAGGAGAGGAGGTTCATAGGAATGAACTCTGAACCTAGGATTCTCCGTTTTATTCTGGGTCTCTGAACACTGTACTTCTTTAATAAGGTGACAGCTCATAGAAGCCAGATGTGTGGTTGTCAGACATTGCTCCTGTGCGTCACCCCTTACATTCAGTCTTCTGCACCAGGCTGACGCAGTCCAGTTCACGGATTGGCCCACTCCGTGACAGGCTTTTCGCTGCCGACAACCAGGTTCCTCTAGCCCTGCCCTCCTTCCTCCTACTCTTGTGACGGCACAGTTCCCTTCTAAACCCAGAAGCATTTTGTAATGTACCTGAAGTGTGACAAAGCAAAGCTACAGGTACAAAGCAGGAGGGCAAGGCGATATTTAGGACAGCTCTGTGATAGAGCTGGGAGACATAGAGTCTCATTTGACCTGTACCTTTCCCATTAAAACACCACAGAAATCTTGAATTTTGCATAGTGAAGCAGTCCTCACAGACTTCAATTCTAGTGCTCAAGAGGCTTGATGTCATATATTACCTGCCTGTTGCAACCTTGTCTAAATACCAAAGTTGTCCTATAGAACCAAGTTTTTCTGATTCTGTGTTTGCTGTGCTCATGCAGTCTTGACCAAAATGGAAAAGCCTAAATTCTGGTTGAGCAACCTGTGTCTGTATATGTCAGGCTTGTTCTAAGCTCTCTTGCCCCTATTCGCCTCCTCCCTAGATGGACTTCACAGGTGGAATCCACCTTCCTCCATTTTAGGAGCTTCGTTTACATTTTCTTCTAGAAAAGATCATCCATGCGTAGAGCCAGAAAACATCAGTGCTATTTAAATACCTGATGTATAGAAAATGGGTAATGTGGGTTTTCTTGCCTTAGACCCCTCTTTGAGTGGGTGACTCTAAGCTGTCTAAGAAGTTTCCACATGAGGTCAGATCACCGAAGAAACTCGTGTCCTGCCTTTGGCTCTGCTAGACCGTGCGGCACAGCCTTCCTACTACGCGTGGCTCTGCCAGCAGAGTCCGCACCAGGCGCTGTAGGCCGTGTGGGTTTTGCTGTGTCACAGAACGATAGCTTGCGTAACTGAGGAAACTGAAGTTTGAAAAGACACCTTTTAAAATATCTGTTCTATTTCTTTGGTCATGGGCATAGCTTTCTGTGTAGCACTAACATTCCAGGCAGGGAGAGTGAGCTTGTTGCCACTTCTCGTTATGAGGGTGGCAGGAGAGACCCTGGCTCGCTGACTTTGGCTAGATGGATGTTAAAGAAGGGAGGCTCTAGGAAGAGGCTTCTTTTCTAGATCGTTTCTGGACTCCACTATTATTTCAGTAGCAATGAGGACAGTTAGGGTGGTCTGCAGTTTCCCAACCTCTGTCATATACCTGATCTCATCTGATCCCAGTGACCCCATGAAGCAGGAGGTTGACATCCTATCAGTCCTATTTTGTAGATGGAAAAGAGTGTTGGAGTGAGGTGATTAAAGGACTTAGCAGAGGTGTCAAACTAGATTTTCTTTAAACCTCCAAGCAGTGTTGTTTTTGTTGTTGTTTTTAATGTATATTTATTTATTTTGAGAGAGAGAGGGAGGAGCAGAGAGAGAGGAGAGAGAGAGAATCCCAAGCAGGCTCACACTGTTAACAGGGGGCCTGACATGGGGCTCGAACTCACATCATGACTCGCGCCAAAATCAAGAGTCGGTCACTTAACTGACTGAGCCACCCAAGCGCCCCTCCAAATAGTGTTTTTGTGTGATTTTGTTTAATACTAAACCACTCTCAGGCCCTTCTATGTCAGGTCTTGGGGTCCTTCTATTAAAAGGCTACTTAGAGGTGGATGGACAGTCTAGACATACAGATTTTTTTAATATTCAAAAACGAAAACTGTGGCTTTTGGAATAATTTGGGAGGTAGGTAGCATCAGGTGGTAGGCAGTCGCTTAAAGGATGCTTGATTTTGCTGTTTGTGAATAGCTGCTGTTTGGCAGTGACAAGGAAATGCAAGAGGTCTGTGTACCAGCAGTTGGTGAATTCTTTCAGTATCCTGGAGACAAAGATTCAGAGAGAACCTAGGCCTGAGAAACAGACCCAGGTGTCCTCAGGCCTTTGCTATAGATAACTTTTGTCTCCTTGTTATCAAGGAGGGGCCTGCTCTAGAAGGAGAAGGCTTTGACTTTCCTTATAGAGCGGGTGCTTCCTCAGCCACAGTCCCATCTCAGGTGACCAGGATGGGGACTTTCCGGGATGGAAATGGCGGCATTCACTGTGTGAAGAAGGGTCTCATTCCTTGTGTTGCCATTTCCCCCCACAGTGGGCCACCTTGAGAATGGAGAGAGGCGCCAAGGAAAAGAACCACCAACTTTACAAGCCCTATACGAATGGTAAGCCTGGCTCTCACTCCTTATCCCAAACCGTCTATGTTCCTGAGTGCTTGTAATTCCACACATACTCTTCACTGTATCAGAGGGAGGATGTGGACTCTGAATGTTTTTAACGTGCTCCCTCCCAACATGCTGCTTGACAGGGGTGTTCTCTTTTGCAGGAATCATTGCAAAAGATCCCACTTCGCTGGAAGAAGAGATCAAAGAAATCCGCCGAAGTGGTAGTAGTAAGGCTCTGGATAATACTCCAGAGTTTGAGCTCTCTGACATCTTCTACTTTTGCCGGAAAGGAATGGAGACCATTATGGATGATGAGGTGACAAAGAGATTCTCAGCAGAGGAATTGGAGTCCTGGAACCTGCTGAGCAGAACCAACTATAACTTCCAGTACATCAGCCTTCGGCTCACAGTCTTATGGGGATTAGGAGTGCTGATTCGATATTGCTTCCTTCTGCCACTCAGGTGAGGGCAGGCCTCATGGGGACAAAAGGCCTGAGCCGCTGCCTCTAAGCCCGAGGCGTGACTGACCTACCTGGGTCGCCCTGCTTTGCTTTCCCATTTTAGAAAGGATCATGGTCTGATTCTGTCACTGGCCGGTCTGTCCGACCCTTGGAAGGGTACACTGGTGATTATCCTTTAGAGGCCCTTGGATTCTCTGCATATCAGACAGAAATAGTTGGGTTTCTTAAAATCAAACTGCTCGCCTACGTGGCCTAAACACAGGGCCAGGGAACGTGGTGTACTCTGATTACTGCTCCCTGGGCACGGCCAATTCTTTCCTATAAGCGTGCCTCTCTAATACAGAGGCAACATTGATCTCTCCGTTTTTCTGTACCGTGTACTATTCTGAGTACGCCTTGCTGGCTCCTGGTACCTTCGGGCTCTACTTCCTGTTCCTCTACAGAGAAGCTGTGCTTCTGCCAGGGTGCAGAGCCAAAGGGAAGGGTAAGACAGCAGGACAGCAGGTGCCTGAGGGCACAGCAGCCAACAGTAGGCTTTTCCATCGTAGTTCTGGCAGCCTGATGCCTGAGGAGGTCGTGTCAGCTGAGAGCCAAATCCACAGTTCACTGGCAGCTTGGAATTCAGATGCTCTCTGGTGATGATAGACCTGCTCACTTTTCTAGATGGAGCTCTTATCTAGATGGGTCCTGGGTGATCAGGTCTTGGGGGTGGTTTTGTGATGCCCACTTTCATTTTCACATTCTTGATTCTGTCCTTAGTGCAAAGATTTGTGTGCTGTGTTCTCATGGGTCTTCTTCTTTACAGGATAGCTCTTGCTTTCACTGGGATTAGCCTTCTGGTGGTAGGCACAACCGTGGTGGGATACCTGCCAAACGGGAGGTGAGTCCATGTCCACAAATGGTGGCTCCAGCCAGGCCACTCCTTTGGGGACAGCCACATCCACAGCATCTTCGATAGATAAGATAAGCCAGTGATAACAGTGGCATCAGCATGAAGGTTGTGGGGTTTTTTTGTTTTTTTTCACCAGTCTTGATCTGTGACTGTGTTCTTTTGCCCTCTGACACACTCTGGGAAGAGTGTTGAAGGGAGGAGCCTCACAGCCGTGGAGTTCAGTGCCAGCAGATTTTACAGCACATTGTTTACTTTTGAGCATTCTGCTGTGTTGATAAATTGGTAAGAGGATAAGAAATATAGGTAGGGCTTTTTCGTGTTGTTTTGTTTTGTTTTTTTTTTTTTTGAAGAGAAATTTGTTTCATCTGAAAGTTCGAGAGCTGGCTCTCTTCTTCCCTGGGCTGGTGAGGTCAGACCCTCTGTCCTTTGCCCTGCCTCTAGGTGTTGGCTGGGAAGGAAGAGAATTGAGGAGACTCACCTGTGGTGGACATTTGAGAGCTATAAATTCTAAACCCATTAACTTAGGTGAATTTAAGCAATTCTCCTCATTTCTTTGTGTCCTCATATGCAGGCATAAAGACACTATTACATTGTAGTTTTATCATATCCACCAATACTTATAAAAATACTTAGCAGTCATAAAGGACTGTAGGCAGTGATAATTACATTTTTAGAGTCAGTAACTTTCCTGCCTTCCCGTGCGTAAAATAAAAACAAAAATCTTTGTCCTGTTGTATCAGGTTTAAGGAGTTCCTGAGTAAACATGTTCACTTAATGTGTTACCGGATCTGCGTGCGAGCCCTGACAGCCATCATTACCTACCATGACAGGTGAGGTCACTTGGTATGATGTGGAGGGAAATGGCACTGGCAAAACACAACCTACCTGCAGCCGGCCCACGGGGGGCTCTTCTGAGCTCTCAGAGCTGATGGAGCTGGTGAGGAGGGGGCAGCAGGCTCCACATGAATGGTTTCCCATGAATTTTTGTTGCTTTGCATATGTTTTAAACCCAGGGAAAACAGGCCTCGAAACGGTGGCATCTGCGTGGCCAATCACACCTCTCCCATTGATGTCATCATTTTGGCCAGTGATGGCTACTATGCCATGGTAAGACCTTCTTCTGTTGCTTTCTTGGGCAAGTAAGAACTTTAGAATGCTCAGGACTAGGACGCTTCTGGTCCCTTCATAGAGCTCTTACCTAAGGGTGTAAACATGGAGCCATGTTTTTACATGTGGGCCCCAACATAGATTGTAGCCTTTGTTTCTATTGCTTTGAGAACTCCTCGGTACTTTGATAGGAAGTATTCTGAGCAGAGTAACTGAGTGCGGTTGGAGATTAGACTTTGGATGTTTAGGTAGACCACGGAAAGGGGTGAAGGACAGGGAAGGATTTGAAAGGACTGGGTTCAAGGGCATTGGACAATCTAACCAGGGAAGGCATTTTTACACGAGGTATTGCTCAGCTCCATTCTTTTTAGGGCTTTCAGCTGTGTTTTCAATTACATATTTTTGCTTTAGCTGATTAAAAGGCAAATGCAAGATTCAGGGAGTCTAACAATGGTGTCTTTATAGTGAGAAACGTGTTGATCAATAAAATGTTAGAGGGTGAGAGGTTGCGGTTCTTTCCTTTTGGGATCTGGGGCTTTCTCCACAGAGTGGGGGATTTGTGTGAGGATGGTTTCACTCCCAGTTATTCCTTTGTGTGAGGTTAGGTGGGTCAAGTGCACGGGGGACTCATGGGTGTGATTCAGAGAGCCATGGTGAAGGCCTGCCCGCACGTCTGGTTCGAGCGTTCTGAAGTGAAAGATCGCCACCTGGTGGCTAAAAGGTAAATCAATGAAATGCCATTGCTCCGTGAGACCAGTTAGAATGTATGCATTTTAGGGGTAGTTATCCCTCCACAGTGGAATTACAGTGTCTTCTACACTGAGCCTAGACTGCTTTCATAGTAAAACATTTTTTCCCTAAAATACGGAATATAAAAAGTATAGAAAGCCTAGTATCATTTGTCAAGTTAGTAACGTCTATTAATTAACGTTTTTTATTCCTTGTGATAAACGTATGAACTTTAAAAAAAATTTTTTTTAATGTTTATTCATTTTTTGAGAGACAGAGACAGAACATGAGAAAGGGAAGGGCAGAGAAAGAGGGAAACACAGAATCCAAAGCAGGCTCTGTGCTGACAGCTCAGAGCCCAATGCGGGGTTCCAACCCACCAACTATAAGATCATGACCTGAGCGGAAGTCAGACACTTAACCGACTGAGCCACCCAGGTGCCCCTAAACATATGAACTTTTAACGCTATCTGAAATCTCAAGGTGAATTCATTATCACAAATAAAAACCAACTTAAGGCAATGGAACCAAGTGCTTCTCTGTTTTCAAGTTTGAAAGAAAGGTAGATGTGGTGTAAGCAATGGTGAGAGCTTTGCAGGGAATGGAGAGCAGCAAGACTCAGGTGAGGCGGTATTCCACAGGGCAAATGGACCTGCCATTGGACTCCCTTTACCGCATCTCTCAGAGATGGTGTAAAGCCAGGTGGACTGTAGGTCCAACCCAGCATGGCTGTTAGGAAGTCCAGAAGTCTAGTAACAGGTGTTTATTGAGGGTGCTGTCCTCAAGGCCCTGTGGCAGGCACATTCTTTTAGTAGCCCCAAGTTTGAGCAGTGTCCTCTACATAGATGTTAAGACTGCATTCGATAGTTGTAGGAGTTAAATAGTAGTCATCTGATTTTCTGTGTCTTCATAAGTTTTGTCTTTATACAATTTAGACTGTGGGTCTGTAAAAGATAGTCGTATTTGTTAACTCATATACGACATCCCCTGTGACATCTGCATAGGTTGTTTTATAAGTGCATTTGGTGATGATGGACATAAGGCTGTCTGAACCTTTGTTCTATTTGTCTCTTCTAAAGACTGACTGAGCATGTGCAGGATAAAAGCAAGCTACCCATCCTCATCTTCCCAGAGGGTAAGAAGGGGTCGATCACTGCAAAGAGTTTCTGGTTGGGGAGGGTGGGAAGGCCATGCAGGATGTTGACTCTGCTGTCACCCCAGACCAAGTCCCCCAACCCTTGCAGGGGTTCTCTGTTTTCACCGAATAATGTTCAGTTCCCCTCAAAATTTGTTGTGGGACTGAACACTCAGGAAAGTTCAGAATTTGGACTGAGGGCCATAGTGTGACCTTTCCCAATGCAGGAATCCCCTCTATAGTATTGTCAGTGGGATCTCAGCTTCATGTAGATTCTTACTGAGACCTCCCAAGTCCACTGAGTGGCTCTGGCCTTTTATCTAATCTGGGTGTGTTAATTGGGAAAATGATCTTGTACTAGAGTAAGAAACAGTACAGTGTCTTGCTTATCCCTTTTAGGTGTTCATCCATAAGCTATGGAGATGACAGATTTATCCTGTTTGAAAAGCCATTAGAAGAGGTTTTATTATTGTATTTAGTCCTTAAACTCCTAGTCTCTGAGGTAAAGGACCAAAAGAAATAGCATTTTACTCTCTTCTGCATTTTAGGAACCTGCATCAATAATACATCAGTGATGATGTTCAAAAAAGGAAGTTTTGAGATTGGAGCCACAGTTTACCCTGTTGCTATCAAGGTACAAGCAAGACCTCTGAGGGGACATGTGGTTGTTACCGCAGATGCCATGAATGGGACACAGCAAGAGAAAGGGGAGGAAGAAGCTGGTGTCACTGGTTCGTGGGTTGATCCTCCAGTGGAGCAGCTTGGGCTTGGCTAGTGTGGGTAGAGTGTGCTGAAGGAGGAGACCGTGGGATTGTTCACAGTCTCCAGCCCATTAGAAGGGGCAGGGGAGGGGCTGAATGAGGAACAGCCAATTGGAGCCCACACCTCGCTGCCACCACCAGATTCAGGAGGTGGGGGACCCTTCACAAGCTTTGCTTGTCACCACCCTTCCCCCCCACTTATCACATCTTTCTTCCTAAACCTACCCAGAATGCAAGGTACTCCACTCGAAGAGGAGGCTTGCCGCAGGGAGTTGAGGGTGTGGCCCGGCTGGATTTGTACAGTTGGTGGAGAGGCCAGCACGGATGGCTACAGATGTGTTCTTAACACTGAAGGAAGAGACAGCTCCACAGCTTGGGCTGTGGTGTCATTTTCTGTACCAGGAACAGCTTATGAAAATGAAATGCACCCGAAGAGCTCGTCTAGGCTGCTCCCCCACCTTGCGGGTGCTTGTACCTCTAACTGCTCAGACTTACCTGGGAGGATAGAATTCAGTCAGTTTCTCGTTTTTCTCCTTCCTGCCCCCCCATCACGTCCATCTGATTTTATAAATACTTACATTGTACTATTTCTAAAAGAATACTGTGGTTTCTAAACACCACAGGCTGTTGTCAGTATGTTTAAAGTATTGACGTTGAAATCTCAGATCAGGGTGAAACAATGAGTAAATCTGTGTCAGTTATACTTAGAATTTAGTCTCTATACTTTTGCAAGGGTCTGCTTGTTGTGTGCAGAGCATTCTTTTGAAAGAATCACTGTCACTTTGCCAGCACAGCTCGCGCAGTTGAGGAAGAGGGGTTTCTCCTGGGTAAGCGAACACTCACCAGCCCTCCCCTTGACTAGGGAGGCAGAGCTCCAGTGCAGGAATGGCACATGAACAGTGGCTGTAGGGTAACTAACTAACTGATCCATGGGTCAGGGCTGCGTAAGCCACCTGTTGAGGGTGCTGTCTCTGGGAACTCAAGAAAGAAAACAGTCCATTAGCTGTGTCTGCTATGGGGAAGAACCTGGGGAGCGGTGTTTGTGTCATGTGCATGCCGTCCTGCATTTGAATGTACTAGGGATCCTGGGCTGCTCTGTACATGCTCGTAAGAAACAAATTCCTAGAGGAGGCCCTTCCTCACTGTCCCTGCTCACTCCGGAACGTCGGTTCTTTACAGCTGCGTCAACATCACCTGGGAGGACTGGGAAAATGCAGATTGCTGGGTGTTTCTGAACTTGCATTTCTAACCCATTCTGGGTGCTGCTGATGCACTGGTTTGGGAACCCTGCTGTGGAGCAGTGGTTCTTAACAAGTTTGGGTACCTGGACCCTTTGGGCAGTTATGGCTCTTCTCCAAAGAAAAAGGCATGTAAATTTAAAAAAAAAAATTTTTTTTTAACGTTTATTTTTTGAGAGAGCACAAATGGGGCAGGGGCAGAGAGAGGGGGACAGAGGATCCAAAGCGGGCTCTGTGCAGACAGCAGTGAGCCCAGTGTAGGGCTCGAACCCACAAACTGCAAGATCATGACCCAAGCTGAAGTCGGACACTTAACCGACTGGGCCACTCAGGTGCCCCAAAAGGCATGTAAATTTTACATATAATTTCATTCCCTCCCCAAATTTATTAACAAACACTTATGATTAAAAACTTCTGCTTGGGGTGCCTGAGTCCTTTGAGCATCCGACTTGATTTTGGCTTAGGTCATGAACTCAGGTTTGTGGGATGGATCCCCCGTGTTGGGCTCCCCACTGAGCGTAGAGCCTGTTTAAGATTCTCTCTTCCTCTGCCCCTCTCCAACTCAAGCTTTCTTCCTCTCTCAAATAAAACAAAAAACAGAAAAAAAAAAAAACCTTTTGCTCTAAAACTTTGCTAGTTGTTATAAAGCCTTCATTGGTAATCAAATTTGGACAATCTTAGCAATTTCAAGGCTCTTACTACATTTGCACCAAAATTAAACCATTATTTGACTTTGAGAAATTTATTACTATTTTGAGTTTTTGCTTTGTTTTTCTCTCAACAGTGTCTGCCCAGCATGGAACAGAAAATCAACTCTAAACAAAGTGCTGGCACACATAACATCAACTATTTTATCCATATAGTGCTTATAAAATGTAACACCACTTTCTTCAAAACATAAACATTAGCTTCTCTTTTTTTCTTTTTTTAAAAACTTATTTATATTCAAGTTAGTTAATATACAGTGTAGTATTGGTTTCAGGAGTAGAACCCAGTGACTCATAACTTCCATGTAACACCCAGTGCTCATCCCAACAAGTGCCCTCCTTAATGCCCATCAGCTCTTTAGCCCATCCCCCACCACCACCCCGCCAGCAACCCTCAGTTTGTTCTCTGTATTTAAGAGTCTCTTATTTTTCCTCCCTCTCTGTTTTTATCTTATTTTTCCTTCCCTTCCCTGTGTTCATCTGGTGTGTTTCTTAAATTCCAAACATGAATGAAACCATATGCTATTTGTCTTTTCTCTGACTTATTTTGCTTAGAATAATACCCTCTAATTCCATCCACAATGTTGCAGATTAGCAAGATTTCATTCTTTTTGATTGCGAGGAGTACCCCATTATATGTATACACCACATCTTCTTCATCCATTTATCTGTCGAAGGACATTTGGGCTCTTTCCTTAATTTGGCTGTTGGTGATAGTGCTGCAGAGAGATTCTAACAGGGGTTTGTAACTCTTTCTGTTTATAAATTGCAAGCCATAAGTAATAGATCAGGGATGGCCATACAAAGGGATGCCTGTTTCAAATGTAGGAAAAAATTATGCTTGAACAGTTTCGTTTCTCTGTGCAGTTTTTCAACATTAGCTTCTATTTAAAACTCGTTCTTCTCCTTTATTTCCCTTTGCTATTATACTATAAACTCACAAAGCTTTCTATAAATTTGAATTTCTTAGTTGAGTCTGTAATTTAATCTAAATGTCTTCCTTCCTATAGTCAGGTCCACAACTAGGCATAATTATCCAGTTTCTGTTCTGAGAATCATAAAGTGGCTTGGAGAGCCTTAAAAAAGATTGTGTAGTTCAAATCCTGCCCCAGCCTGTCAAGTGCCTTAGTCTCCACAGCGTCCCTGCTGGTGTTCCTTCTCGAGCTTCTGCAGAGAAGGGGTATTTCTGACACAGTGGCAACTAGGTCCTGTGGGAGAACTCTTGAGATTCTGCCTCTTTCTAATTTTCCCCATTCTGGTCCCCGTCTTTGCACTATAATTACAGTCTGGTGTCATGTCTGTGAGAGCCCTTCAGACACGTGCTGGCAGTTGCAGGACACTTGGTTCAGTCATTGTCTTCAAAGACTGTGTTCCTTTTGCTGCTGCTTTGATAGCTTGCACAGCTCTCCCAACCCTGCTTACCTGCTGCTTAAATTCTTCTTCTGTTGGTGAGACTGCGGGTCATGGTGTCAGCCACTTTTCCCACGAGATACCACTGGAGTATAGCCTTAGCCTCCACTAGAGTCATTGGCAAAAGAAAGTCTCTGTTGAGCCTGCCGCTTGGCAGGGAGGGCAGCACGCGTGTGGTGGCCTCGTGAGCCGTCGCACCCCTGTTCCCTCTAGAATGCTGGCGATGTGATGATCAGATCAGAGCCTCCCGCTTAAACAGATCATTAGCTTTTTAGAGGTATAATTACAGAAGCATAGCGTAAGCTTTGTAATTGTCTTCTCCTTGGTCCGGAGCACCAGAAATGATCTTAAAAACTTGGCAATGATGTGAGAAGGTATCTCTGTTTGAGTGAGGCACATGTAGAAGCATTGAGGAGTGAAGGACACCATTGTTGGAGATAGGGTTTGTGAGCGGGTGCGGGATGGTGGGATGTCGGTAATGGTTGAATCTGGGGAGTGGAGATATGGGAGTGTCTAATCCTCTTCTCTGGTTTTGGATCTGCTTAAACATGTTAATAACTACATACACCCATGAATGAGTAAAACCTGAAATGGATCAAAGAGAAGGAGGACGTTTGTTGGGGGAAGGCGGTTCAGGGAGTCCTCCCTAATGATCCACAGCAAAATCTGAGTCAATCAGGGGGTTCGTGTTGCTAAAGGTCATAGTGCCCAGGTGTAGAATCATTTCAGAAGTGTTCATGGAGGGGTCTGAGTGTGGCTTTCTGGTACTGATACTGCCCCAGGTGATGTATTCACAAAAGTTGCTGTTGACAACCCACCTCGTTTGAACTACTGACTTCTTACCATCCAATTTTCCACTCTTTTTCAGTATGACCCTCAGTTTGGTGATGCCTTCTGGAACAGCAGCAAATATGGGATGGTAACGTACCTGCTGAGAATGATGACCAGCTGGGCCATTGTCTGCAGTGTTTGGTACCTGCCTCCCATGACCAGAGAGGTGGGTCCCCACACCATGCAGAAGTCTTCACTTCTATCTGTGTGACATCAGCCTGTGTTGAGTGGTCTCGTTTATTCTTTCTCACAGACTGATGAAGATGCCGTCCAGTTTGCAAATAGGGTGAAATCGGCCATTGCCAGGCAGGGAGGGCTCGTGGACCTGCTTTGGTGAGTCAGAGCCGGGTTTTATCAGCTGAGTGTAGCAGGATGGGAATTTCTGAAGCAGAAGCTGAATTGCTGACTCCATTTACAAAGAATCCGCCTTCTCCCTGTTGTAGAGAATTCAGCATGTCAGCCTTGGAGAGTGAACAGTTTGACTCCTTTCTCCTGGTGTCAACTCAGAAGTAGTCCATGCCGCCCTAACTTTGGGGAACACAGAGCCCAGCATGACTAGACTGAAGCAGTCGATTCTGTGTACCTTCTGGGTTTGTGTTAGTCTACCAGAACACCAGGCAGTCCTGGTCCTTCAGAAGGGCCGGCCTGATGCTGGTCTGGAAACTTCATAGAAGCACTAGGCTCTCTGATCTTGTACATTTGGCAAAACTGGACTATCCTTGGAAAGACAGAAGTTTCCTTTATTGTATTTGGCTTGTTACCTATTAGAGCAGCAGTTGGCAAACTTTCTCTGTAGAGTCAGTAAATTTTTTACTTTGTGGATCATGTGGTCTCCGTTGTAACAGCTTAAGTGTGCCATCGTAGTGTGGCGGCAACCAGAGACTGTGTGAACAAAGGAGCATGCCTGTGTTCCAGTAAGACTTTATCAGGACAGTTACCAGGCTGCATTCGGCCCACAGGCCATAGTTGTGGACCCTTATGCCAGAATATGCGATAGTTAGCCTCCAAATTACAGGACTATGATCGGGAGGAATGCTGGTTCAGGGAAATCATTCCATGCCCTAGGACCCTTTGTTTTAAGCACAAGGGTGAGTTCTATAGGGCATTTGACTAAAGTGGGCATTACGGGGAAAGAATGTAGAAATTCAAATTTGATACTGACATGTGGATTCTTAGGTGATGGCATGGCTCTCAGGTATGGCCTTTTAAAAATTGCTTCCCTTATCGAACACTCCTCATCAGCCAGACGCTGTGCTGAGGCTGCTCTAGGTGCCGAGCTCACTCTGTCCTCACAGCAGGTGCCTGCAGTATGAGCATTGTTACTCCCATCTTACAAACAGGACACCCGCACTCAGAGAGGTCAGGTAACCGTTTTCAGAGTCACAGAGCAAGCAGTGGAGCCAGACTTTGAACTCCGGTCTGACAGGCTGCTGGAGCTGGAGTGTTTTTCACTGCCCGCATGCCCTGTCCACAAGGCCTAAGAACGACCAGCGTGACTGCCTTTGCCATGGCTTGTCATGGGCAGCAGATGGTAAGGGCATCAGCGTAAGGTCCATCCAGACTTTCTCTGCCACGGCCACCTCCATAACTCAAAGGGGAAAAAAGCTGTAGTGGAAAGCCTGAAGGTGGACTTGGGCTTCCGTTAGTTGTTGAAGGTGAGAGATGCTCCTTCTAGGGTGTAGGCGAGCAGTTGGGGTGACGAATGGGAGTGGGACTTTGAAGAAGCAAATCCAAGTATAGGGAATTGATTGGGAGGTATTAGAGAGCGGTGCCAGGGTCGTCAGCCCAGGACCCTGAGAGTGACTTGGTTTCCTTTGCAGCACTGTCCCTCACGCACAGAAGAAGTCAGGAGTGGCAGCTCCCTTTGTTTGTTGTTGGCATGAATTTGCAGAATCCCTGGGTCTGAATTTACAGATTTTATCCCACAGATCAGATGTGCGGATTCATTATAGTCTCAGTATTTCTTAAAGCTTGGCTCACGTTCCATGATCCCAGAATACCTCCTGTATCCTTTGTAAGGTGAGGGCAAATTGGCAGAAAGAATTGTAAACTCCTTGGTAGGTTGAAGTGATTACAAAGTGCCTTGAACATGAATGGGGAGTTCTGACCCCAGGGCAAGAGTGAGAGCTATAATAGAAACGGTGGAGTTGGGGCGTGCAGCCTCACTACTGACGGCACCTCGGGATGGAGAGAGCCATGGGGTACTTTTGTTTCTGACAGGTTCTTCTTGGGTTTGGAGCAGCATGTTGCTGCTGGCTGTGACTGGGTGGGCGGGAGGCCTCCTTTGCTCTTACACCAGCCTTTCTCCCATCAGGGATGGTGGTCTGAAGAGGGAGAAGGTGAAGGACACGTTCAAAGAGGAGCAGCAGAAGCTGTACAGCAAGATGATCGTTGGGAACCATGAGGACAGGAGCCGGTCCTGAGCCCGCGCCTCGCGCTGGCTAGAGCCACCACTCGCGGGCCTGACCCGCGAGCCAGCTGGAGCTGCCACCGCCCCCTGCCACCCCCACTGCTGCGTCCTTGCCACCTGCAGGGCTCCTCAGGCCGCCCTGGAGCCCAGGACTCCAGCTTCTTCAGGACCGCCCCGGGAACCCCTGGGCTTGCCATCGGAAGCGGACGCCGCTGGGGGCCGCTGCCCGGGATGGGACACCCTTCTTGTCTTCTTGAGTCCATTGGAGGAATGCCATTAAAGTCCCCTCTCCACCTGCACACATGTGGGACTGAGTGGTCGGGAAGAATCGGCCGTGGGCCCGTGTTCGGTCTGTTGTGGGTGCCACGTGCCAGGGGCTCTGCTGGGGAAGGGGTCCACCCGTGCGCAAGGAGACAGCACCGAGGCGGTGCGGCCTGCTTTGGCCTGAACATCACCCCTACCCTGGAGCTCTGCAGACTGGATGGAAAGAAAACTGTTGTCTGCAGGGGCTCTCAGCAAAGCGGGGTTTCATTCCTGTGCTGCTGCCACGGGCAGTCACCAGAGGGGACGTTGAGAAGCAAGGTGATCGGTGACTAGCATGTGGTGGGAACCAAGAGTCATTTTGTGTTCCAGCTCCAGTGCTGACCCTGAACTCCCATGTGACTTGCTCTCTGTTAACTTGTGCCTCAGTTTCCCCATCTGTAACCTGGCTCAGGAGGGGAAGGGTGGTGATACCTACCTCACAGGGTTGTTGTGGGGATTGAAGTGCTACTTTGAAGGACAAGTTGCTCAGTGTTACAAGTGTAGGTCCATGAAACGTGGCAGGACAAGGTCTGAGCTCAGAGCTGCTGCAGAGGGCTTTGGGTTTGTTTCTGTGAGTCAATAAAATTGTCTCTGATGGTCAATGATCCGAGGGGTTTTTCCCTTCCCTCTGTCTCCCCTGGCTGCAGCCCTAAGTAACATGTCTCTTAACAGCAGTTACAGGTCTCTGACTTGGCCATAACCCCAAGACTGTAGGGAATCCACCTGACTTCTGGACTGAGGAATAGTATTATTCAGAAGGAGCTACTGCTCCTATTGGATATTTGCATATCTGTCTGGTTAACTTGGAATTTCCAGCACAGATGAGCTGTGGATTTCTGCGCGGATAGGTGCAGTGGGATTAGAGGCGTATGAAGAGGCGCTGTTTGTTGGGGTTGGGGACAAAGCAGATGAGGCAGGCAGTCTGGATGGAAGGACGGTGGAAAGCAACAAGGACCTATGGGGGCAAGGAAGGAACGGAGGTTCTGGAAGGGTTAGTGAGGGGGCCAGGTGGGTTCTGGCTGCGTGTGGGCTCCCACACAGCCAGAGGAGAGCCGCAGGCCTCGTGCCGTCCCTGCATCCACCCACGGTCACTGTGAGGGCAGGTCTGAAGCCTAGCAACCCTCACCAGTTCTGGCTTCTAGGGTCTACCAATTTCATATACCTAACGAGAGAGAGAGTTGCCTCATCCCCAGCATTCACCCATCCATCCATCCATCCATCCCCACTCCCTCCCCTGGCCCCCCCAGCATGGTCATGACACCTTTCAGGATTTGCACCAGCTGTGGTAAGCGGTGCCTCTCCGAGGCCACCCTCTGGCCTGTGACGGGATGATGTGGAAGGGCAGCCCTGCTCTTGAGCCACTGACGTGATAGCACTTTGTCTTTTCTGCCCTTAGTCTGACTCTGGCCCTACCTACTTCCTGTTCCTTTATCTCCCTTCCTAGCCTCCCCTTTCCTCTTACCTTTCACCTCGCTAGCCAGTGAAAGATTATTTTTCTCTCAAATAAAAACACTGTTTTGACTGTAGGGAACAGCCTCTTATGAACTGTTTTACCAAGAGTAAACAGTGGTTTTCAGCCTTTAGAGGAGGCGATATTTATAGTGTTTCGTGTTTAACAACCATCTGGGATGATCTTTAAAATTGGTCTTGAAGATCAAGTTCCCTTTTTAAAAGTTATTTTTTTAAAAGCTGTCTGCTGTTCAGTACGTTTACATCATGGTTTTCATCGGTGTGCTGAAAACAATGAGAGAAAATAAGAAACTACTAAAACAGGCCTATCTGTTGCTGATGGCACGGCGGAGTGTTACAAAAGCTGGGGTTAGAGTCACTGCTGTGTAAAAGAAATACTAGCAGGAACTAAGCTAGGATTAGTCTACTGTTTTACTAGGAGCAGAGATGTGCATTACACCTCAAAAAAAGCACTCTCTGAAACTTTATTTAGTGCTTGTCACAAGCATGGAGAGTCCTCAGGCTACACCATCCTCTTGAACTGGGGACCTGCAGGCCCTGCATTATCCATAAGGCAGGAAGGAGTTCCATCTGGGATGGCTGGCCGGGTCTTGAGTTGCAAAACCTCACACCACCTAGGAAGAACATGTAAGGCAATGTCAAGTCCAGAATACTCTTGCCCTCAGGATCCTAGCAACAATGAGGATGACCCTGGCATAAAACTAACGGCATCAATTAGTGGGGTAAGCACAGGCCAGCTTCTAATCCCACTTCCTAACCTGCTACTCATTTGCCGTTGTCTTTTTCTTGCGTTCCTGATCCACAGTTAAGGGCTTGGGCTAGATGGCCTCCAAAGCTCTTCCCACCTCAAGTGTCTGTAACTTTTAAACCCATGGCTCAAACTTTAGCTCTAAGTTCTAAAGCCATCTAATTCAGAAATACGTCCGTTTGTATCCACTTGATTTCTCCAAAACATCAGGGCTGGTGAAACTTGACTCCATCAGAGGGGCCCCGGTGTCCGGGTGAAGTGAGGCCGGGCAGGTTTGAATGTGGAGATCAGCTGTTTTCACTCAAATATGAGATACCCCCGCCCCCTCGCCCGGCTAGTTAGAGAAGGAGTTTTCAAAACAGGCAAGTAAAATTCCCCTGTCAGAGGAAGCTCAGGAGAAGGCTGCCAGCCACGCCGGAGATAGCAAGTTCAGCTTGATGGGGCGGTTTGGGATGGCAACCTCGTGGACGATAGAACCAACTTTTCGGAACTTGGTTCTTCACTGTGTCAGCTCCCCACCCCTCGCTATTGCAGCGCTTCAGAGATTAAAAAAGGCTGGCTGTGAGGCGGCAGGGAGCGCTCCACAGAGCCCTGAATGCCCAGCCCAGCCCAGCGACCAGTCCTCGGGCACCATCCTGTGCCAGCCCTTCACAGCAGCATCTCACCCTGCTGTGCTGCAGAAGTGTTCTGGGTCTGCAGACCCTGCTGTTCCTCCCCGAAACTGACCACAGAAACTCAGTGGTCTGTGGGACAGGTGCTTCCCACATCCGTGACATGTGAGCGAGTCCACTGTGTCACAGGTCATGCCTGCCCGCCGTGCCTCTTTGGTGGCCAGACTCGATTTCTCCAGTCGCATTTGCCCCGTGTGGCCTGGGACCTGTGGGCTGGAAGGGCAGCTGCGTGCACACTGGCTCTTGGACAGGCTAAGAGACGACCATCCAGCCATCCATCTTCCACTGCACTAACACCTCCTCTCCCCCCAGTCAATATGTCTCTCTCCGATGGGAAAGTTAATAAATTTTGCTCTAGATTAAAAGTATTGATCATTTCATTTGTAAACGATAAATAAAAAGGGGGAACTTTTCATTGCACCAGGGGTAGCGTCTGGTGTATTTTGCCGGTGAAATTGCGCTAGCCGATGGAGGGGTGGGCTTCTCATATGCATTCTGGCCGGCCAGCTGCATTGATTTCCTATTAGTCTCCCCAGCACCACCCAGTAACACATCATTTCAGCACCTGCTATTAATGGTCTTTTGATAAATAATCACTTGTAAGTCAATAAATTTTTATTAAACAGTGTGGCTCTTTGATTTATTAAAATCCGACCGTGTTTGTCTGGGAGAAAAGGGATGCTGAATTGAAGTGGAGGTTTTCATACATCTTCCTGACGCCGAGCAGTCACCGCACACTCCAGAGAAAAACAATTGCATTTTAACAGAAACAAAACAGCCGAGTTTGGAACTTGGGCCCGGGGAAACTTTATCTTCGTCAGTCTGATCCTTACTCTACAGGGAGCAGCCGCAGGCCCGAGGGCGCCGCGTCAAGAACTTTGTGCTTGCTTCCGAGAGCAGTGAGGTACCTGGGCTGGGCCCTTCACTGGCATTGTGGGTAGCATGGAGCCTGGGCGGTGTCGCAGGCCAGCCCTGCACTCGGCCCTTCCGGCTGAGAGCCACACCCGGAGGGTGTGTGCCCCCTTGGCAAGCAGGCATCTGGGATCTGTGAGAAGAGTTGGATGGTGGGGACTGTTCGCTTCCATCCCCGGCCCAGTCTCCAGAGTCACAGCGTGTGGCAGGAAGTGCCGAGAGATAGTTTATATCTTGTGGAGATCTTGGCTGTATGGATGATTTTTAAAAGCGGGCCAATAGCCGAAGCAACTGGAAATCTCTTTGTGTGGACTTGTCATTGGCATAAAATTTGCTGTATAGCGTTTGACAAGTTTTCTTCGAGACTAAGACAGCTCCAAACGGATTGTTGTGTACAGAGAGGCCCCAAATGGATTGTTGTGTACAGAGAGGCCCAAACACTGAATACAGAAGCAGAGCTCCCAGCCCAAAAGGAAGTAGGGGAAAGGAGGAAAATCTGGCTAGTAAAACACTTTAAAACTCACAGTTGGAACTCCTTGACCCTGGCCTCTAACTGCTGTGACTCCTTTTCCATTCCTATTTAGTGTGACAGGTGTTAATAGGGAGGCTTACAAAGTGGGAATTGCTAGTAAGAAGTTCAGCTGAGGGCTTTGATGTTCTTAAACATTTTATGTTACTTAATGTTTAGATCACACTCTTAAACATGTTTAAAACTTAATGTTTTGAACGTGCTGCAAGGTTTCTCTTGTTGCTTCGAGTTCCTTTTCCATCCTGGTCTTGGTGGGGAAAGCTTCAAGGGAACCTTGAAGGCGAACAGGAAGCTAGAGAGCAGAAAACAAACGTGTGACCGTCCCAGCAAGCAGGTGAGAATAATGTGGGTTTTTAGGGGCGTGGCCCATCCCACCCCCAAGTGCTGGAGGCTGGTCTAGCTCCCCTCCCAAGGAGCTCACAGCCTGAGCCTAAGGCTTGAGCCCAACCTCCAGGGAGGTGTAGTGGTGTGCCAGAACACGAGTATCATTTAGTATATTCTGCATTTTGGGTGTGCAAAATTCAAGTCCACTTTCAAGGTAAAACAGGAGACTTGTGAAATGTTTCGCTTGGGGGCTTACCTCTCCACTTGTGAATTCCCCCTCACTTTCCTGTCCACGTTCTTTCTACTCTGCTGTTAGGACTTTGGTGGGGAAGTTGGAGAAGAACCATCTTAGGGTTTCTTGAGCTCCGTGAATTTATTTCTGGTGATTCGGAGTCAAATACAGTAAACTATGGGATAGGAGTGACTCAGCTTCCATTGAAGCTGCTGACGGGGGCAAAGAGAGTGAGGCTGGCACGGAGGAGTTACAAGGGACATTTGAGCCATCAGAGCAGGTATCTGCACACCTGTAGATATGGCCAGGGGAAGGTGGAGGTTGGAGGGAGTAAGGGTGGAGCCCTGAAGCTAATCCTAGAGAGCTTTGACTGTGCGTTTCCCTGTCTTGACCCCACAGCTCTCCAAATGCATTTTCGTTGCCTTTGAACCCCTCCACATAGCACAGACTCAGCTCTGACTGGCTGGAAGGGAGGTCAGGAGAAGGTTAGCTGGTGCCTTCTCACCTCATCCCATCCAGAGTTCTAGGCCAAGATGTTCCTCAGCTCCCCTCACTCCCTCCTGCCCTGTTTTCAGGGTCTGGACAGACTTGTTCCTCCCTAGCTGAGAAGTGGCTCTGAAGGAGCCACCAGGGGAGGTGCCAGCCTCCTGGGGGTCTCTGGTTCCTGCCGCCGAGGTGGGCTTGGGGAAGGGCTGCCTGCACTCAGATTGATCCGCCAGCTGTGATTTGTCATTTCTCCGAGGCAGGCGCTGTTTTCTCTTGCTTCAGGAGGCCCCTTCGACACCAGCTTTATTTTTCTTCCTGCGCTGACGTGACGGGAGACAGGTGTTAAACTACTTAATCACTTTAAAATTGTTTTAATTTTCTGTTTTTTATTGATCTCTCCAGCACCAATTAATCAGCTCACTGGACCAGGCAGTTAGTACATTAAAAATTGTCAGGGAGGCCGTGCATCTTGCAAAATGTCTAAAAAAATATTCGGCTAGCAAATTTCGTTTTTCTTTGGCATGCAACAGTCCTTGGCCCACAGAACTCCCACTTGCAAAGGACCCTTGCCTCTGGGGCTTGTGTCCCTGAGTATTCAGGGAACAGGAGGGATGCTGGCCAGAGGGGCTTCCTACAGGAGAAATGGAAGCAGGTGCCCTTTTCAACACTAATTTGTCACCTTTCCTTCCACTTCTGCTTTCTGCTTCCCACACAACATTGGGTCTCCTTTCCCCAAGAGCACTGGGGATTTTTGTGGAAGGGCGCACTTGCTCTGCAGCCATGTGTCTTGACCCCGACAAGGGCAGGAATTCACGGTCTGTGACTGTCCTTGCAGCCAGGCACCTGCCCACAGCCAGATTTCCTCTCCCTGGGATGTCGGCACCTTTGATTTGTCCTTCCGATGTTGCCAAAGCCACCTCCCTGAGGCAGGGGGCCTGCTAAACTTGATAAACTCTCCATTGGCAGGTGGCTCTGTGTGTCACGCTGCCTTGTCCCTGGCACCCTGGTGATGAACGTGAAGTCTTTCCATGGAATGTTCTAGACAACCCCACCCCCACAGTCACCTGGTCCTGTGCTGCAAACCCTTGGCATTTATCTTTTATCACCCCTCTTGAAAATCATTTATTAACTTCTCGGCTGTACTTTCTGAATTAAATAAAAACATGGACAGAATAACCAGGAGCTTCAATATCATTTCTTAGGGATATAAATTTGGTTTCCAGTTTTCCCGTTTTGGCTTGATTTTCTATCACTTTCCAAAAGTGAGTGCCTTATTTTTTTATGTGGCAAACCAAACATCAAACAGCCTGTCTGCATGCTCCAAATTGTCTGTGCCTTCCCAGTGGGTGCCACCCTCCAGAAGCATCTCTATGCTCTTCTTCCTTCCTTCCGAGTCGCCGAGACTAAAGGGCATCTCATTTTACCCTCCCCCACTTCCCCACGCTGCACCGCTCACACGAGCTGCCCCCCAGAGACCTCAGGCACAGCCCTTTAGAATCAGGGCCGGCAGCCCCCACCTGAGGAGGGAAGGGGCATGAGCCCCAAGTTGTGGGGACGGTGGGGGCAGGCACAGTCAGCCCCTGCATGCTGGCCCCCCCGCCTTATCTTCCCCCAGCACCCAGCCCCACCCACTCTGTATTAATTGGTATATGATTGGACTAGGGCATATAATCTAGTATTGATTTTCTCTCTGGACGCCACAGCTTTATTTGCTCACATCTGCCTTGTGTTTAATTGGTGCTTTGCTCTGGAAACAAGAGATCTTATCGGCTTGTTTGGTTCCTTTTCCTGGGGCACACAGGCACGCACACACCCTCACACTCTCCAGTTGGCCCGGCCCAACCCGGCCTCTCCCTGACCCACCCCCCAGCAGTGAGGCATTCCTGGGGGATAGGAGGAACACAGAGTGACCCAGAAGGCTTTCTCAGAGATTTCCTGTCTTTACACTTGACCTCACGTGCAGTGCCTGGTGTGAAAGTGTGCGTGACCATTATTAGGGAAAACGCTGGCTTTGGAGTCAGACCCAGGTTCAAATCTGCCTCGCCCCTTCCCTGTATCATGTGACCTTGAGGCTAGCCTATTGAATTTTTCTGCATTGCAGTATCATTTTTATCTGAGAAAAAGGCAAAATAGCTTCTTTGTAGGATTCTTAGAGAATCTCTGTCAATCACCACACACAGTAGCTGGCACTTAGTAGGTGCTCAATAAACAGCAGCTCCTTGACCAATAACATTGCACCCTTCAACCTACATGCACTTACTGCCTGGTGTGAGAGATCATAGCCCAGTGTACGGGAGAGAAAACGGAGTCACCTGTGGCCGCCTTCGTCCATGCAGGGTGAGGGAAGCATGTCCAGTAAGGCCCACAGTCCTGTGAGAATCTCTGCCGCCAAAGCACTGCTGTCACCACTCACCTTGTCTGAGGCTGGGAACGTCTCCTGTGCTCTCCCTGCACCTGAGAACTCACTCTCAGCTGGGCTTCTTCTGTCACCCGGCATCCCATCCAGCACAGCCCCAGGCCGGCACCTGTGTTTCGAGGTTTTGTTTTTCTTTCCTCTGACTATGGTCCTGCATTTGGGCTGGTCCACCCTGGGCTCTTTGTAGCAAAGGGAAGAGGTAAAGGCCAGAGGTAAACACTAATTTCCTATTGACACAACATTAATTCTCTGGCTTGGACAGGTGAATGTGCTTTCACTCACTTTGCCAAGATTAATGATGTTTGTTTGCCTGCTGGGAGGCCCTAATGAGGGGCTTTGGAACGCATGCCTTCTGGGTTGGCTGTGGGGAAAGAGGCATGATCCGGCCTCTTCCACCACATCCAGCATCGTTGTCCCTGTCCGGGTGTTGGTGCCTTCCCCTGGAAGAAACGGGGTGAGCAAATTATTGGTTAAAAAATGGGAACTATTTGTGTCATGGGGTTATTACTGACAAGGAGACCTTCTCAACAGACCTGCACATGGGTCTGGGGTCAGCCCATCCCTCCCCTGCCTTTCACCTGAAGCTCTCTTCTCACTTGCCCCATTTGTACCCAAGGGGGTCGTCAAAGGGAGGGTCAGCCTTTGGCTCATTGCTCTGAAGAGTAACAAATAGTACAGGACAGGACAGGGCCTCTGAGGTGGGGCCGCAGGCACAGGAGCATCAGGACAACAGAGGATGCCTGATGACGCGAGGGGAGCTGTGTAAGTGATGTGGTAACTAGACTGGAACTGAGCAGCTTCTGTCTGAGACTCTGCAGACTCAGCACAGCTTAAATAGGGCAAGAAGGAGCCCTACAGCTCGACCCTTCTGGGCAGCAGGCCGAGGCAGATGGGGGTGGGGGGTGGACGTGGGGGGCTGCTGGGGTGGAGCCACTCCTGTCCAAGCTGCTGCAGATCCGTGCACTGTCAGGGGCTCTGGAGACTTCCTCACCATTGTGGGTGGGGCGGGCAGACCAGTCCATCTCTACTAAGGCAGCCTGGCCCACTCACCCTCCAAGAAGCGGGAGAGGCAGTCCCTGTGAGAGCCAGGTGCTGCTCTCTTCTGGAATTTGAGCAAGACTCAGAACTAAGAAACACTGAGGAGAAGAGGAATCGCTTAATCCAGTCCGTACTGTCACTAAGGATGGTCCATTCATTGCAGCATGGCCATCTGAGCTGAGACGGGGAAGCTGTGGAGGAAAGGGAGGAAAAGGGTAGGACCCAGCTTTCAGGCCACAGGTGAGAGGGAAGGAACTCGAGAGTTCGAACCCAGGCAGCTCCCTTTGTCCATGTTGCCAGCCCTCTGGCAGGACCAACCTATAAGCAAACCACAGGATTAAAAGAAAAAAAATTTTTTTTTACTCTGTTAGTCTTCTTTCTGTTATAAATTATAGAAACCCAATTCAACCAGACTCAAGACAAAAGCGTATTGTCTCCTGAAAAGGCTAGGGGCAGATGAGGCCTGGCTGAGTTTGGGCCTGACACAGTGAAACCCATTCAGTCCTGCTCTCCCGCCAACTCTCAGCCCTAGTTCTCCCCCCGGGTTGGCTCCCTTCTCAGGCGGGTGCCCCCTCACAGAGGCAAGATGGCCGCAGCAGCCAGAAACAGCTCCAGGTAGGGAGGTGAGACAGGTAGATCTGAGAACAACCTGGGTCTCTACTCATTGGCTGGGACTGAGCCTCAGGCCCATCCCGGAACCAATCTATCACATGACCAGAGAGGTGGCCTTCACTGATTGGCTTAGGACTGTGTCACTCATATACATGAGCCTGGTGATGGAGGTGTGGTCAGCCCGCCCACACTAGATCAATCAAACAAGGCAGGACGGTTGTTTTTCCGCAGTAACATCAGAAAACAGTACCAGAAAAAGGCAAGGATCAGTGCCAGGCAAGCCCAAACCACAGAAGTGCTGTGCCCTTTTACTTCTGGCAGTGAGCGTAGACGCTGCCATTCACGGAGCTTTACAGCTATCCTGCACCTGGCCGACCGACCACTCTTGCCCTGGATCTTCCCACCTTGGCATGTGATGGCCCCAGCTAAAGCAGTGTTAGAACAGCAAGCTTTCTTTTCCAGAACACAGCAGCAATGGTTTAGGAAATTTGTTAGAGCCGGGTCTCTCCCAGGAGCCCTTGACGGTTTGATTACGTCAGACCTTCTCGCAAGTATCACAGCCACAGAAACGATTCGGCAGCAGGAGGCCTGACGGGTCCTGCCATCTCTCCCTCTTTCGTTGTGAAGAAGATCCAGACCCTTTGCAGCTTTCCTTCCATCCCTGCCGCCTCCGGCTATTTGAATCTTTGTCACTGGGAAAGAGGAAACGCGACAGAACCCAATGCAGATCATTATGAATAACTCCAAAGCGGGTAGGGAGAGCTGAAATGTGGGTTTAAATCGAGTTGGGCTTCTGAAACCACTATCTGTCAAATTTGTCCACTCCAGTGCCCCAGGGCATTTGTTCTCCAGACACATCCCAGGGACACACCTCTCCCAACAGAGTCAGAAGATCCAGAAGGGTCCTGGGAATCTGTATGCCTGACAAATCCTATGTCAGGCAAGCTTGGGAAACTGCTTCAGTGAACATCTTCCCTGGCTGTGTCCTATCTGCCCCTTCTAGAGGCACTGGCAGTCAATTGCGAAGCAGCAGAAACCACCCCAAGAAAAATGATGTTTGCTGTAGTTGTGTACTACAATGCATTTGATCAGTGTGTCTTTGATTAGAGGACTTCATCTGGTCCTTTTGTGTCCTCTATAGATTTCAGGTCTTTACACACTGAGGAGGAGACACAGCCTGCACTTAGAAGACAAGAAGTTTTGATCTTGAAAAGATCTCAATTTCCTCATATGCAAAATGGGGATAAAATCTGATGGCCAGTCTATCAGAGAATCAAATGAAATAATGTATGTGCAACTGTATGGAATGCCATAGTGAGTTTGATATTATTGTATTATTGTTTCAAATGGGGATTCAGTTATTGTTTTCCTTTCAAATTCTATAAATTCTAATTTTTAGGTCATATAGTTTCAGTGAGTGATTCTTACCAATGAGGGTTGCCTTTATTCTAGTGATTCTTTAAAAAAAAAAAATTTTTTTTTTAGAAAGAGAGAGACAGCACATGGAGGGGAGGGGGGGCAGAGGAAGAGGGGAGGGGAATCTGAAGCAGGCTCCATGCTCCATGCAGAACCCCACATGGGCCAGTCCCAAGATCTTGGGATCACGACCTGAGCCAAAATCAAGAGTGGGACACTCAACTGACTGAGCCACTCAGATGCCCCTCTAGGGCTCCTTATATGATAAAAGATATAATGCTTTTGATGAGATATGGTGTCTCATGGGTCAACAGAGAATTGCATTATTGTTAATGTACATTGCCATTAATTAAATTCTCTCTGGGACACCTGGCCGGCTCAGTTGGTTGAGCATCCAACTTCGGCTCAGGTCATGATCTCACACTCCTGAGTTGGAGCCCCACATCAGGCTCTGTGCTGATAGCTCAGAGCCTGGAGCCTGCTTCGGATTCTGTGTCTCCCTCTCTCTCTGCCCCTCCCCCGCTCACACCCGGTCTCTCTCTCTCTCTCTCTCCCTCTCTCTCTCTCTCTCTCTCTCTCAAAATAAATAAACATAATAAAAATTTTTTAAATAAATAAATAAGTAAACTCTCTCTAATCCTTAACTGCTGCCTCCTCAGGGTCCCTCTTTCCTTTGAAGACATTCCTCACACCACTAAAGCATTGCGTTCCCTTTCTTTCTCAGCAGCTGGTCTCCTTCTAGACTGAGCATCAGGAGGCTAGGGGGCTTGTCCCCTGTTGGGATTCCCAGCAACAAACCCAGTGCCAGGCAAAAAGCAGATCTCAAATGTTTACTTTATGGACTTTAATTTATAACACACGTAATCCTAGTTTTCTTTTTAAGCAGTTCACAGCCCAGACTTAATTCAAATGTCCCCTCTCTCTTTCCCCTTTTATGTTAGTTAAGAGTGGAAGCTTCAGAGTCAGTCTGACTGCCTTACGTTGTGTAACCTAGGGCAAGTTACTTAACTTCTCTGGGTCCCAATGTCCTTGGCTATAAAATGGGTACAGTAACAGTGTTAATTTCATGTGAGGGTTTTTGTTTGTTTGGTTTTTTGACAATGAAATGAGAGAAGCCCCTGGAACAGCTCATGGAACCATGAATGTTTAATGAATGTTAGCAGGAAGCAACCGTGGGAGCGGTGGTGGATGTGGTCAGTGCAGTGAGAGGCAGAGCATGATGCTGAAATTGAGTAGAATCACTACTGAGTATCCATGGACTTGGGATCTATCAGTTCATTTCTCTGCCTCAGTTTCTTCATCTGGAAAATGGGGATGCTAAATTATACATGGCTGTTGGAGACAAATGAGGGGATGTGAGTAAAGCATTTAGAATGGGTCCCTTTCATAGAAGGTGCTGGAGTCTTCTGCAGAATAGGGAACAAACAAATGTCTCTTTGGCATCCTGGTGTGATGCCAATGCTCTTGGCCTGGGGACAAGGTGATTACAGGGGTTTCTTTAGCCTCATTCCCATGACTTCTGCCTCCTGAATGACAGAAGTCCTTCCTACCACAGGTTTGTACTAAACTCCTCCTTAAACTCCCAACCCACCCTCTGAACCAACTTGAAAAGACATGATCCAATAATCAGAACAGCACATCTTTATTTGATACCATTTTGTTTATCCGAGCATCATCAGAGAGTGAACTGTTCTAAGCAAAATAATTTCCCGGTGAAAATTCTTCTAAAATATTCTGCTCTTCTGGCCACATTCTGCAGAACAAGAAGGACACAGCTTAATCCTTCTGATGGCTCTGGGACATCGTTATGAACATGAACCACAGTGCTGTCTTCTAAGACCTGGGACCTAAGTCGGGTTTAATGCCCACACAGGGCTCTGCTCTGAAATCCCGTGTCTCCTTGTCAGCTGCTCTCACAGTTGCCAGCCTGCATCTCGGCTCTAGTCATGCAGCTGAGGGGCTCCAGCCCTGCCTGGGAGGGTGGTGGTAGCCCCCGCAGGTAGCTACTTCCTTGTCCTTGGAACTTCGGAAAAGTTTTGCTCCCAATCGGGTCACAAGTGCTGTGACTGTACCCAGACTCCTCCACATCCATTGAACAACCTTTTATGGAGCACCCAATTTGGACCAGACTCTGCTCTGGGAAGAGAAGTGTTATGCACACACATTCCACAGTCATACCCACTCTGGACCCTCTCACACTGTGGCGAGCATGTTGTGTATAGGAGCCAGATATGGGGATCTGGAAAAGATGCAGATTCTGGAAGGGGTCTGCATTTCTAACAAGTTCCCAGGGGAGGCCGCTGCTGGTGCTCAGACCGTGTCTTAGAGGAGCAAGGCTTTCCAGCAGAACTGACAGATCCAGACCCATCAGGAGATAGGCAGGCCAGGTAACCAGGAGCCCAGGCACATAGAAGCCCTGGGAAGCGGTGGGAATCCCTCACTCCACCAGGCTTGCTCTGCCTAGAGGCCAGCTAACATTTCTCTAAAAGCATTGTCTGTCCCTGAAGAAACACATCTATCTGCAAACTGAATTTGGCCCTCCACTTCCGGTAGCACCCTTCCTGGAAGTCCAGATCTCAGGCAGTTTGCCAGTAAATGAATCTAATCACACACGAGTCCTTCCATAGCTGCCCAGATAGCAGGTGACCGGCTGGGGCTGGATGACTGACAGGAGTATGTAGCTGGTCCCTTGTTGAGAAGACCTGCTTAGCGATGGCTCTGGCTCTCCCTGGAGGCATGAATTTGAGGAGGAAGGAGAGAGCATGAGCAGACTCCTATTTCAGTGCCCAGGCTGTCCTGTGCATTGTACGTGATTTCCTCTAATCATCTCCTCAGCCTTGCAGAGTGGGTTGTCAGCCTCACCTTACAGATGAGGAAACTGGGTTTCAAGAGGTTAACTAACTCTGTCACAATGACCTACCTACTGGTTGGTGACATGGGGACCGTCAGCTTCCAAAGCCCTCTTTGGATAATGTAACATGTACTGTTGAGTCACACTCATCAGCTCTGATCTCACAGAGCCCCTGCAAGGTCTGCATGATCATTCCTGTCTCACAGAGAGTATACAGAGGCCCAGAGGCTGAGCATCTCACCCCATGACATTGAGTGGTGGAGCCAGCATGTGGGCCCAGATGTAACAACACAGTCCCCTATGCTATGCTGCAAGAAAAGAGTCAGGTCAACTGGTGTCCAGCCTCAGCCCCACAGGTGGCCGGAGTATGAAGAGGGGTTACCAGGAGTGGGATTCCAGGGCCCCATCTCGTTTTTAATCACAGTGATCAGGATGTAGCCATTCTCAACCTGGTAAGACACTCTCACCCTGCTACTTGTACCCAGCCCCGCTGAGACATGTCCTGTATGTGTCCTTCTAACTTTGGGGACCACAGGTAGGAGGGCTGTGGCAGAATCTGTGCCTGCTTGTTAGAACCTACTGGGCTGCCCATCAGAGCAGGGCTCTGTGGCTATTGGGAGCATAGGATTTAATTTCTTTCTCCTTGTCTCATCCCTGAAGAGTTTGTGATGTTGATGCAAGAAGCACGAGTTTCTAAAATAACTGGATTTTTGTTTAACTCAGGATGTTCAAGAAATCCCTTTTGTAACTGGGTATCACATGTCTAGGGCTTAGGATTTCTTTATGATACATGAAGTACCACAGCCTTGAGTTCTCCCCAGCAAGACACATGTGCGGGCATGTGCACACAAGCGCACACACAACACACACACACACACACACACACCTGCAGAGGACAAGACTTATTCCAAATTCCCCTCAGGAATCCGGGCCATCCAGCTTGGGCTATTCTCCCATTTCAAAGCAATGGGAGGCAGTACCTCTGCCTGGCTTGGTGCCCGTGCTCAGGTGGCCCACGGCAGCAGGAATGAGGTAGGGGAGACGGCTGGGATGATGGAGGCTTTGAGCTAGAAAGTTCCAATGGCAGACGTCCCAGAACTTTGAGATTGGAGAAGATTTTGATTAGCTCAGCAAATGTCTCCCGGGGCGGCAGGGGCGGGGTGGGGTGGGCGGTAGGGAGGGAACACATTCCCCAGGCTTGACTTAATACTGAACCCAGACAATTTGAAACAGACATGAAAGAATTACAGCGATCAGAGAGCCATTAGGATTATAATTTGCTTACCAAAAAAAGCAAACCAGCACAATGTTTTGGGTCACTGGCTTCTTCCTCCCCACCTGCTTCATGACTTCGCAGCAGGATTAGGTTGGCGGCCACTTCCAGCCTGCAGGCCCCGCACTCTCCTCAAAGTGCTCAGGAAACTGTGTAGTGCCTGGCTCCTGGGGTCCGTGGCAGTTTTCGTTTTGGGGTCTGTGCTGAGTGAATCCTCGGGTCCTCCCAGGGTGCCATCGTGCTGCCGCAGCCTGGCTGCAGGGCCCCACTCAGGACACATGTGCCAGTGGAGGGCTCCTCAACGCAGCCTGTGGCCAGGAGCACACAGAGATGGTGCTCAGTTCTTAGAAGCTGCCTTGCTTCCTTCCCACCTTATGTCGAGGGACACTGAGCGTGGGCATCATTCTGGACTGAGGGTTAGAGCTTAAAAGCATCATGTTCATGTTCTTGTCAGTAACGCCCGGTCTCTGGGTCCATTAGGGTTACTACAAAAGGTTAGAGCCTCAGTTTCCCAGAGGTCCTAGCTGAGATCTTCCTCCTATTCTCGTTCCCACTCCAAGCTGATTCCACTAACCAGAGTCTCTGGCCCCGGGGGGCCAAGGGACTTGGGACTGCAGAGGGGCAGATGACTAGCTACCCGAGCAGTTGTGGGTGTTTGCATGGATCATTAAAGTTGGAAGGGGCCTGAAAGCCCACCTCGTTTTAGTCTCTCACGTTACAGGCTTTGTGAAAGAAAAGGCTTTGAAGGGCTGCGCCTGGGGCAGCCTTAGAATCAACTCTCAGGTTGCTTTGTCCCCCTTCTGTGACTTGGCTTAGATCACTTCTGAGCCTCAGTTTCCTCATTCATGTAATGAGGCTACGCTAATGCCTACCTCCTGGGTTTCTTGTGAGGGCAAATGATGTAATCGGGCCTTCGATGTGGGAGAAATTAGTAGGTAGGTGTTCAGTTAATGTCAGTGCTTCTGTTCTCTTCCCCTTGATCTTTTCCTCATGGAACCTAGTTCCTCAAACAGTTCATTTCTCCCCGAGAGGCTATGAATTCCAGGAGGCCAGGAACTCCATTAAAGTCTTGGGTTCCCCACCCCCACCCCCACCCCCGCACCTATGACAGTGCCTGGCATTGACCAATGAGATTCCCAATTGACCGGTGTTGTGCAAGGGAGCAGGCAGCCCTGCCTCCAGGGAGGAGGGCCCCTCACAGTTGGCTTGGCTGGGACTCCGCGGCCGGTTTCACAGAAGCACACGAGCCACGGGGAGGTTTCCGGGACTTTAATTTTTACTCTTTATTTTTTAAAAGCCAGTAAAGATGGGCAAACGCTCGGTCCCTTTTGGGCTGCACTCTTCCCCGCCCGCCTCCCCCAGCCCCTCCCACCTGCCGGCTGCTCAGCATCACCTGGGCTGAAAAACACCACCCCGCTGGACAGTGCCCTCCACTGCGCAGGCTCCAGCGCCTGCCGCGGGGCGGTCTCAGGAAAGGAAGGGCCCGGGGCCGGGGAGAGGTGGGGGTCCTGCAGCCCCTCCCTACAGGGGCCTCTCCCTTCCTGCGTGGGGTACCCCAGTTGGAGAAGCCGGGGGTTCTGAAGTCCCTTCTAGCCCTGCCATCCCTTCCCTCTCCCCGGGTGATCTTGCCCTTGTATCAGCACCGAGGGCAGCCCAAGGGGGCGGCTCTGGGGTGCAGCACCGACCCCTAGGATTCTCTCAACTTTTCTCTGCCTCTTCCTCTCTCTTTCCCAGCCGGGGTGGTGGGGGTGGGGTGGGGGGTGGGGTTCTAGGCGCTCCCTCTTCTGGGGGAATCCCCGCTGAGGGCAAAGTGGAAAAAGGAGACCAGGAGAACCTTTCCCTCCAGGGGTGTGATCCTTGAGTTAGGATGTCAGAGGCGTTTCTTCTTCGCTGGGACCCACTTCCCCTCCCGGAGGTG
Source organism: Prionailurus bengalensis (assembly GCF_016509475.1). NCBI lineage: Eukaryota > Metazoa > Chordata > Mammalia > Carnivora > Felidae > Prionailurus > Prionailurus bengalensis. Next base: position 41,211,521 of record NC_057344.1, on the reverse strand, counting down.
GATTTCCTCCAGTCCAGGTCCTGTATTTAGTTCTGGCCTCTCAAGTGGGATCCTTCCTGTGCCAAGGTCTGAGGAGGGAACCCGGACGTGCTATCTTTTCTTCTGCAGTCGGCCAGTAGCCTATCTGGACCCAGCACCCTGGTCTCCCAACTCCGAGGGTGGAAGGGAGACCTCTGCCCAGGCCGACTGCCTCCCTGGGGGTGCCCCCCCCCCCCCCGTCCCGCCACCCAAATCACAGTGGCACGTCTGGGACCCCACAGCCAGTTTCCTGGCTCTGGAGCCAGGTCGCTTCCATCCACCTGTGCGCTCACGAGTTTGCGGGGCTGGCAGGTCAAGGCCTGGCCCCCGAGAGGTGCAGAAAGGCCCAGAGGTGCCAGGGCTCGGGCCGCGTTTGTACCTCCCTCCTCCCTCAGCTAGACCGGCCCCTTCACCACCACCTCCGCCCCCGGTCCTCCCCCTTCTCTCCCTCCCCCCCCTCCCTCCACGTCGGCGCCGGGGGAGCCCTTGGCCCTGGGACCCCCCACCCCACCCGCAGGGCAGGGGAGGGGCTGCGGTCGGGCTTCTGCTGAGACGCGGGGGTGGGGGCGGGCGAGGGGGGCGTCACACGCTGTGCGCGCCCAGGCTGAGCACCGAGAAGGCGGCACGGTGCTTGCGCAGCAGCAGCCGGATCTTCTCGTCGTCCGAGTCGGGGTCTAGCGGCTTGTTGTACTCGTCGTCATCGTTCTCCGAGGCCGCGCGCTCCCCGCCCGCGCCTGCACCGCCCGGGGCCCGAGGCGTGGAGGACGAGGGCTCCAGCGCGCTCTTCTTCCGCCACTTGGTCCTTCGGTTCTGGAACCACACCTGGGAGGAGAAGGAGCCCGAGCGTCGTGCGCACACAGCACACACAGGGTCCCCCTCCAGGAGGTGACTCCACTCAGCGGCAAGGACACTCGATCCTTATTTTTATAGTATAGTAAAATAAATGGCTCAGTAAAAGAACAGGTTGTAATATTCACACCGTTTTCTGGGGGAGAGGGTAAAATAAAAAATGTAAGTGCAGCAGCCCTTTCTGCTAAGCTCTAGCCCTCCCTGCGGTGTATTTTCCTTCTCCTTTGCCACGCGGGGCACTTGGATGGAAGAAGCCGAAATGGCCAGGCATTCAGTAGGTGCTCAAAAGTCATCCCTTCTTCAGTTTCATAGACCCTCACTGAACTTCCTGAATCATTTCTTTCTAATTACAAAAATAACATATTTTCATTGCTTACAATAGTTGAAGAGTGCAAAAAAGTACCTACAGAAGCAGAAAAATGCGCAAGAAGACCACATTTTTCTCTCCACTTCCATTCAACAGACCAGGAGGCTGCAGAAGTAGGTGACTGGAGATGCTAGTGGAACCCAGACCTGGGGCCCAACCTGCCCCTGTACTTCCCTCCTCTACCCTTGAATTCGTCAGCGTGGAGCAGTTGTGACATACCTCAAAGCTTTCTTTTTGGGGGGGCCCCCACCCAAAGTCTCTCAGGAGAGATCTAACATCAAAGTTGCCCTCTGGGAGCCTGGTGGCAGGAGCCTGTTTGCTGACTTCAGACTCTGTGGCACGTATTGTGAGCATGGCCACTGCATCCGGCTTGGAGGCTTCCTACACCAGATATCCTATCCGAGCTTCATTTGGGTGGCCCTGGGAGGAGGCGTTATCTTTATTGGCAAACCAAGGCCAGCTCCTTCTGCTGGCCAATGCAGCAAGACCAAATCCAGCCCTCACATGGCTCAGAGGCTGACTCCTGATCTGGGCCAGAGGCTGCCATCAGCTCTTGAAATTTCTTCTGGTCAATGCAGTGCAGAGGAGGGGAAAGCATTAGGTTGGCGCCCCTCGGATCTGGGCTTGATCCCCAATTCTGCACTTAACAGCCAGGTGACCTTGAGCAAGAGGCTCAGCTGAGACAGTTTCTTCATGTGTAAAGTGGGTAAGAAAACCTACATCAAGGGTGCTTTATGGATTAAATGGGGTCCTATACTCAAGGCTCTCATAACAGAGAGCAGTATTGACAGCCTTTTTTTTTTTTTTTTTTTTTTTTTTGGTGATGGTGATTATCACCATCTCCAGGGTTAGGTGGGCAGGCAGTGCCCAAACAGCAGGAGAGCCAGGAGTTGCTGGGAGAGTGAGGCTGCCTCTCTTCCACTCTGTGGCATCCTGTCCTGGCAGGCTGCTCCCTGCAAGGCAGACACCTTCTCCCGCACAGACTCACCTTGACCTGCGACTCGGTCATCCCCAGTGAGTATGCCAGCCGTGCCCTCTCAGGGCCAGCCAGGTACTTGGTCTGTTCAAAGGTCTTCTCCAGGGCAAAGATCTGATGTCCCGTGAAGGTGGGCCGGGTGTGCTTTTTCTTGTGGATGCTGTCGCTCAGGGGGTCCGGGGCTGGCGGGAGGGAGAAAGTATGTGGTTAGCGGGATGAGGAGGGGTCCCAGCCCTGTCCTGAATCTCCCACTGGGCAAGCTCCTTCGCAGAGAAGCCACTGAGATTGTGGGGGCGTCGTGACACCACTAACCAAGCAGCATTCCTGGCATTCTGACAATAGTGACTGTGGCCTCTGCTGTGTCTGGATGGAGAGGGACCTCCAGAGGGCACCTGCCCCAGTCTCTAGCATCTTAGGGGACAGAGGGAGCTTAAAACCTGCCCTGGTCTCATTCCTTGCTGTGTAATGTTTTCACTACTCAATAGGACTTTCTTCCCAGTCTCAGCGACACCAGGAAAGAGACTAGGCACCTTCCACCAACAATCGGGCCCCAGGGGGTCTGGGAATTCCTCACTCCCTAATTCCCTGCTCTAGAGATCCCATTTTCTAGGTTTCTGAGAAAACCAAAGCCTTAAGCCCCAAGTTACTGCTCTCCCTTGTTACCAGGCCTAGAAGTCATGTGGCCTCAACCACATCTGAAGAGTTTGTAAGGAGGCTCAAGCCCCTGACCCCACCCAGCTAGGGCAGCTGTTCAGGCAGGAGCTGGGCTGGAGGGCTTGGGGGCTCAGGGGAAGCAGAAGGCCCACCTGTCAGGCCTTGTTCGGTGCAGCCTGACAGCCCATGTCACGTCTCCTCATGTTACAGGTGGGGAAACTGAGGCACCAAAAGGGGAAGAGACCTCCCAAGAGACCATCGTCTGCAGTTCTCTCTTCTTTTGTGTTAATTCAACCACTGACTCAGATATTTTCCTGTGTGGGGCTATGCACTTGGGATTGAAGAGTAGGGATGTGGAGAGAGAGTGTGTGGTGGGGGGAGGGGACGATGGAGGTGTGAGGGACGGAGGCCTAAAGTATCCCCGAAACCACTTCCAAGAGATGAGGTCTTCGCCCGCATGGAACTCTCCATGTTTCAGGTTGAGTCAGCGGTGGGCGGTCAGGCAGTGTGACCGCCTGGAGAGGCATAGCAGATGGGGAGGCCAGTGCCCTTTGGTGGGGAGGGGGGTTCCTTGGTGGGCCCCAAGCTTCTACTGCAGTGGGGCAGCCCCGGCGTTAGAGAGAAGTGCAGGTTCCCTCCACCTCTGCCCCTGCCTGATCCTGGCTGGGCCTCCGTGGCCCAAAGATGGCTCCTTCAGCCACCGTCACCCTCCCTGCCTCTCAGGTGAGCCTCACCTGCCTGTGCACGACCTGCCACCCCCTCCTGGCCCTGACTGACATCGCGGGGGCCCTGCACCAGTCCTCTGAAAACAGGTCTGCGGATGGCAGGGCAAGGAGACCCCCCACAACAACTACAGCCAAGTCTAGCTTGACTCAGCGGCTGTTCCTGGAGTCTGGGCTGTTGTCGCTGCTCCTGTTGACATAAGCCCTGTGGAGGACGGTGGGAAGCCGGCCTCCTTGAACACAGGCAAGACCAAGATGGGGTCAGAGTGCAGCCTGTGTCCCTGAATGGTGTCAGGGCATGCGTGGGCTCTCTGGGAAGGTGATGCTGCAGCAGCTTCTCACTGGGGACTGCACTTGCTTGCTTTGGATGAAGAAGTGACATGGGCTCCCAGTGGGAGAAGGAAGATGAGCTACCAGCCAGACCCTGCACAGGGCAAATGTAGGCTATCTGGCCTTCTCCAAACTTGGAGACCCCCAGGTTCCCTAGGAGGGCGGCTGAGACAGCAGCTGGTAAGGGTGGGGGGTGAGGGGTGTGGCACCTGCCTGGAGGGGGTGGGCCAGGGAGGGGACAAGTCATTCCTGCACTGAGCTGGGACGTGGATCCAGGTGTCTGACGGCTGAGGAGAGGTGGACGGCAGGTATGGACCACCCCGTGAGTGTTCCCTGCCCACACCTCCTCCTGCCCTGATCCTGCAGTGCCCACCGCCTGCCTGCCCGGGGTGGGGGTGGAGCCTTGCCCTGTACTCACTGTTGCCGCACTGCCGCCCGCCTCGCCAGTCCTGGCCCGTGTCCGCCCAGCAGTTCCGGGTCCGGGTAGGGTACTCATTGCCAGCTTTGGGAAAATTCCCCACCTGGGGTCCATAGTAGACCCCCTGGGAGCCAAGTCCACCAAAGCCTGCCACGTGAGGGTAGCTGGAGAGGAGGCCGCTGTTCGGCGTGGCCACAGGTCTGCTCAGGATGTCTGTGATCCCATGGGGGGTCCCGGCGGCCAGCTGGGGGCCCAGCCCCGGAGGGCTGAGCTTGTAGAAGGAGTTCTGCACCGAGTACTGGCACACGGGGGCCTTCATCTCCGAGAACTGGGCCAGTGGCGTGTTGTTCAGCAGGAATGTGCCCTGCAGGTTGGACTCCATGATCTTCGGGTTGGGGTGAGGGGAGGTGAGAAGCCCAAATCCTGGCCCCTAAAGCCAGAGACCCCAAGCTCTGACCCAGAAGCCCATGGCAGGTTTGAAGGGTCAAAAGCGGCCGAGCCCCAGATTGCCCTCCCACCTAAGATATCCGGCCCAGCCCTGGCCTGGGGACCTGGCACCTGCGTCAGCTCCTCGGAAGTCAGGTGCTTCTGGGGCAGGTGAGAGGCCTCACCAGCGCCCCTTCCCTCTCTGTCCTGGAGAAAGGCGGCTCCCCACGCCTCAGCTCAGACCCCTTCTCTGCCTCTGAGTCTGGGGACCCTCCATGAGAAGTTTTAAGTTCAGAGAAGCAACATTTCCCTGATAAAGATATGGCCCATTAGAATACAGACCGGAGACTGGCTGAGCTATGAGAGGCGCGGCGCCATTGGTCGAAACCCACACGGGCCTCACATTGGCTTTTCCAAGACAAATTGCACTTTGAAAGATTGACTGTAAAATCAGCCAGGGTGTGTGTGTGTGTGTGTGTGAGAGAGAGAGAGAGAGAGAGAATGAGCTCTGGAAGCTCTGTTCATTCTCAGAGGGTCTTTCTGCTCCTGATCCCCCAAGTCAGCTCCTGGTCCCCCAAGTCCAGCTTCTAGGAAAAAGTGGCTGTGGGGGGCCTGGGGCTCCTGAGGCAGCTGGAAATCCCAGTTCCAGCAGCTGCTCCCCTGAGGGTGAGGAGGCCAGGCTCAGGGGTCGCTGTCCTGGGGTGCACAGGCCCCTATACATGCAGATGCCCAAGCCACTGCGGAGTGTGGAGTCTGAGCGTGGATGCTTCTCTTCCCTCCTCTGAGCTGGAACGGGTAAGTGGGGAGGCTGGGCTCTGGGGTGGTGGGGGGTGGGGGTGTGAAGCTCTGTGGCCCGCCTGAGAGCCTGGCAGTGGGGGTCTGCCAGGCAGATTGGGGAAGGCGGTGGGAGTGGAGCAGCACTGCATGTGTATTCTCTTCCCACCTCTGCCTCCGAGCAGCCTTCCCTGATTCCCTCTGTCATCCCATCTTTCTCCTCTGAGGAATCACCTGTGCATCTGCTGGAGCTATGGCCATGTTCTGTCTGGCTTGGCACCTGGGTTGGAAAGCTTTGGTGGCTGAGATGGCTGTTGATTCAGTGGCGGGTCTCCGTTGCAGGCACTTTGTTAGTGCTCAGTCACTATTGGATGGATGGGACTAGGTTGAGTTGCAGAGCACCCATATGTCTTTTATTCTAATGAATTTTTATAATACACAAGGCTCTACTGGGGGCTATCATGCATTGTACAAACAGGGAAACCAGGGTAAATACCCAGTTGTTTCTGTATGGGGCAGCATCCTTTCTTGTGGTCCTTGTGGTGGTTGTTTTGTTTTTTGTTTGTTTTTAGTAGAAACTAACATGCCACTGGTCTGAACATTTAAAATGACAGGAAAATAGTGATTGCCAGATAGATTAGACTTCTGTCCCTTCTCTGCCTGGCAGTTCCAAATCCTTTCCTGATCAGGCCGTGGGCTCCTTGGTTCTCTCACCACCCCCTGGTCCCACTTTGGCAGGTGGGACCTGCCTACGAGGGCCTTTTCCTGGACCCAGAACTCCGGGTGGTGGTGTTCTCCTCTCACACAGAGCCACACTCTCCCTGAGCTGCTGTTATCTGCTCCGGTAGAACTGGCTGCTCTGGGCCATGTTCTCTGTAGTGTAAATGATGTAGGTTAATGCGAGAAAGACCTCACACAGGCTGTGGAGGTTATTTCTCTGGAAGTTTAGACTAAAAACAAGAAACAAGGTTCTTATTCATCTGAGTTGGCTGTGTTACCAAGCTGCCTGGAGTTCAGGGAAACTTTAATTCCCATTCCCAGCGTTGCCGCCTGGCCCCACCCAGACAACCGTGATCCTGAAAATGTGATTTTGAAAACCCTCTGGATGATGTGGTGGCACAGTCGGCTGGTCCCTTGGCCTGGGTGGCTTTTCTGATACTGAGAGAGAAGCTACAGATTCAGAGCGAGGGCTGGCAGTGCTCCTAGGACCCCGTGACTGTGACTTGGTCACCCCCTAATGATGGGAACGTATGAGGAAGAAAAGCTACAGCAAACGATTTGATCCTTATTTACTGCCAAGCTTGCCAAAGGCTTCATGTTTGGGAATCCCAGGATGACAAAATGAAGAGACTTTAGCAATTTTTTTAATCCATTCCCCCATTTGACAGATGAGAAAACTGAGGCCAGCTTGGTGACCAACCTTGCTTGAAGTGTTAGGAACTAGTTAGGAACAGGACGATTTTCTTAAAAGCTCTTGAACTTTGGTGGCATTGAGGGCAGGGGCCAGACCCCTTCACAGGGGGGTCCTGGGGGAGTCCCCCTTAGTGTATGCCAGCCATGCACCCTGGGAGTTTGTGGTACCCGCCTCCATCTACCTTGGACTTGCCCCCATCTCAGGGTAATGCTTAGGAGACAGAATTCTGTTCTTTCAGCCCCAGGGGTTTGAAGCCTCCGGGCTTCTCCCAGAGTGGGCGGTTCTGATGGAGGGGCTGCCCAGGTATCCGGGGAGTGGGCACCTCCCCGAGATGCAGGTCTCCCTGATGACTGATCCCACCCCCAGACTCCTTCGGGGCCCCAACCCAGGCTTCACTCCTGTCCCAGCACCTCAAATTCCCCCAGGACGACCGGGAAGGAGAGATGGAGCCCTGTGCCATGAGTCAATTTCTTTATTAATTTTGACATTTGTTCAGCTGGTGTAGGGAGAATGGTCTATACATCAGAGGGGGGGGACGGTTCTCTCCCCATAACAGAGCATTTGGGAGGGAATCAAGAAAAGAGTCATTTTCATAACAATTAAAAAAATCAAGGTAATTCCAAAACTTCTAAAAAGCGTCTAATGTGCAGACTGCAGCATTCTCTAGGCATCGTGTGGAGACCCCAAACTCCTCCCCTAACAGCTCCTACTAGCAACTGGAGCGCGCAGCCATGCCGCCGAGGGCCTGGGGCCGGCGGGCCAAGCAGCCATGCCAGACGCAGCGGAAGGTGCCAAAGCATAGCCTGGAGCCGCGGGGCCCACGCTGGGCTCTACGAGGGGCCACGGGGGGCGGGGGACGGGGGACGGCGGCCTGCGGGGGACGGCGCGGGATCGAGGACGGGAGGCGAGCCCTGCGCCTGTCTTCCCGGGGCGGGCGGGCGCCCGGCCGACGCGGAGAAGCGCCGCGCTCCTGCGCCCCGCCGCGGGGTCGAAGGCGTGGGGGGGCCGGGGCCGCGCCTCCCGGGACACAGCCCTCGGAGCACGCTTGGCGCCCCCTGCGCCCGGGCCGCCCCCCACCCCCCCTTCCGAAAGCAAAGCGCAAGCCGCCCGGTCCAAGCGGAGCGCCTCGGCCGGCCCCGGGCGCGTGGGGCCTGCGGCCTCCGCCGGGAGACCTGTGCGCTGGTGACAGGCACCAGGGCCGTGGGGGCTCGGTCGTGAGGGAGCTTCTGTGCTACTTGGAAGGTTTGATGTGTCTGAGGACACCTCAGAGGAGAGGCAGGGAGGAAGGTGACAGGACGTCCACAAACAAAGGCTCTTCTGAGCGAGAAGAGCCTGCCAGTCTCTCTCCGGGCCCTAGAGGGCGCCCGCCGCGCAGGGCGGGGCGGATTGTGCTGATTCGGGCCTCGCTCTGCCAGAGGCTCTAGTGTATCTTTAAGGCTCTTCCCTGGTGGCACCGAGGCGAGGAACAGCCAGCTGTCTGCTTCCTTCCTGCTCTGACCTAGGGGCTCCGTTCTAGCCCGGGGCCTCCAGGTGGCCAGCTGCTCTCTCCTCCTCCGGCTCTCCTCCCCCTGGGCCTGTGGTCAGGAGTGGGCCCCTCGCCCACCTCTCCGAGTGGGGCAGAGGGGCTTGGTCAGAGTGGGGGCACTGAGGCTGTCCGGCCTAGGCCCCCCATCCTGTGGGCTGCCTGGACTTAGAGCACCAAGTTGGCTCTGGGAGACCTTGGGGGTGGTGGCTGACTTCTAAGAACTGGCAGATACATTCAACTAGCCCTACTCCCTTCCTCTTTCACTGAAAGACAGGCTGTAGCTCCTTCTCCTGCAGCCTGGAGAAGTCCTCAGGAGCTGAGCTGTTAGTGCTTTGTACATACTGCTAAAGTGTTTCTATTGGTTTGCATAGTATTTATTGTTTTTCATATACACAAGGCTGATTACTGTACAGTTTACACTTTGAACACAGACTATGATATAAGTGCTTGAAGATATAGAAAACCTCCTCTCTATTGAACATGCTGGTGCAATCCTGGGACAGCCACCGGCCCGCCCCCAGCTGAGAGAGAAGACCCTTGCAGATGGGGCACTGGCTCCCTATGAGCCCTACAGCTAAGCCTGGGGGTCCTCGCCTCTGATTCTTAAGTCCCTAACACAAGGAACCCTGAATGCACTCTTAAATTAATGATTTTCCATTGGAAGATGATTAATACTGAGACTGGCAGAGAGAGAGAGAGAGAGAGAGACAACATAAAAAAAATTCCAGTTTATCCACAGGAGAGTCTATACAGCTTCGGACGTCACAGTAAAATCTGTGTGTATACTGAGGAGAGGGAAGAGGTGCTTGTGTGCGTGTGTGCGTGTGCCTATGTGTGTGTCCTGAATGTCATATAGAGCTTTCTGGGAGGAGCGGCCCCCTGGGGAGGCGGAGGGGACGTCACAAATGGAATGGAGGTGTGTGGCGGTGGGGAAGGCTGGCAGGTGGGGACATGGGATTAAGGTGCCAAACTGATTTTGTGCCTTTTTTTTTTCTTTCCAGGAAGCCCACATGGATTTCCTACAGATAAGGTTGAAAAAAAAAAGTACCCTGTAACAAGTCAAAATTAAAATGATTTAAAAAAATATATCATCCCCAGCCACAAAAGAGCCCTTGTTCACTTTTGCGTTCATGTGCTCTCTCGAGCTCGTTTTCTATCACTCTCTCTCTCTCCCCCCCTTCTTGAGGCATTTGTCCTGATTCCCAACAGAGATCCATCGTTGCTAGAGGCAGGATTGAGGACTGTAGGTCATGCGTCTACAGTCGGCCGTTCATGCGAATAGGAGACTAAAGGAAGTCCCTTACAGAGATCATGCCGTTAGCCTAGAGGAACAGTGCGCCACTCCTGCAGCCCTCTGCTCCAGCTCTCCTCTTGTGTGCATGGCAGAGTGTGTGTGAAGTTCAAGGGTTGGGTGTCGAGGTGTGATCCTGAGGGACACAAAGAGAGAAAGAGTTACTTAGAATGTAAAGATGCAGCTCCCAGCAAAACCCCCAAATGCTGAATATTGTGCTGGCTGCTTAGGCAGGGTCAGATTCAGGAGAAGCGGCCAGCCTCCCCCAGCAAGGCAATGCGGTGAAAGGCATTGAGCTCAGAGCCCCTGACCTTCCTGAAATACCAGCCTGCCTACTCCCACTCCCCAGCCCAGAGGCTGCCTCTTAGGCGTGGTTGCCCAAGCCTGCCCTGGTCCCCTGCCAAGTGGGCGACCTCCCCAGAAAGCCCTCCTGTGTGTGTGCTCTGTGCCTCGGAGAGGAGGCAGAAGGCTCCCATGCTCACAGTCGCCTGGGGAGAAATCCCCATGAGTAGATCCCTGTCCCTAGGAAAGGGGCCAAATTAATAAGCCAGGGCTTCTGCTAAAGACGGTAGTGAGCCGTGCCCTCCATTTTTTCAGTTTAGCCAACACGCATTGATGTCTGTAAGTGCCAGTCCTGGGGACCCAGAGATGGAGCAGACGTGAGCCTCAGGAGCTCACGGCCCCAAGGGACGACAGTCTACAAGCTCTCACTGTCAGGTGCCTCTGGCTCTACTCCCCATGCCCCTCGGATGGACCAGCTCTGCAGCGGCAAAAGAGATCTTTGAAAAAACAGGTGCGTTCTCCCTAGGATATCATGTATCTTAGGCTGGTGGACAGCAGCTCTGCCTGCAGAGTGAAGTCCCAATTCCACAGCCCGGGATTCACAAGGAGACACCACTCCTGCCACCCCATGGCGCCTCCTCCTCCAACCTGGGGTGAGAACTCTGTGTTTCCAAGACTGGCCACTCAGGATTCTGTCTGCGGGACCTTGGGATGGATGGCAAAAAGGAGCACACATAAGGCGGAGCTGACCATCTCCTGGGCAGGGTAGGAAGTGACAGAGAAAGGCAGAAACTCATTCTGCGGCAGAGCTGTCCCCAGACAGGGAGCTGCCCTGGGCCCTACAGGTGATGTGGTTAGGAAGGAAGCTGGAGGCGGTCAAGGTGAACTCAACCCTGAGTGGTTCTCCAGGGATGGGAGGGTGGTGCTAGGTTCCATGCCAGAGGCTGCTACAAAGCGGAACAGCAGGCCTTCTAATGCTGTGGCTCAAAAGCGCTGTCACCCTGGAGGGCAAGACTCTTCCATCACTGCCTGGGCTTCCCTGTCGGCCAAGCTGGTCTCCTCGGAGCCTTCCAAACCTACAGTGCCCTGCAGCTTCCTGCCTAGTTTGAGGCTCATGGATGCCATCCAGTTCCCTCTCTGCTGAAGCTCTGCTCACCGCCTTCAAGACCTCTCCTCCAGGGAGCCTCCCTGATAACTCCAGCTCCTTCTCATTTCTCTCCCCTCAGCTCTGGAAGCTCCCCGCTGCCTCTGCTACCTTTTATTCAGAGATCACAAGGTGTAGTGGTTAAGAGCAGGAACTTTGAAGCCAGCCAGGTTGCCTGAGTTCATATCCTGTCTCTGCCAATTTCCTTGGTCATGTTACTTGCACTCTCTGTGACTCAGTTTCCTCTGCTATAAAATGAGGGCAATAATAGGATGTACCTCATTAGATTGTGGTGATGTTTCAAAGAGCTACAAAATGCTTGGGACAGTGTATGTGGATGTCAACCCTGACTAGGCTCTCTGGAAATGCTGCCGTCTTCGTGCTCTTTCCTGGGTCATAACTGCAGCATCTCCCTGGCTGGGGTAGAAACACTCTGAGGATAAAGGCCAGGCCTTACCCTTCCCAGTGGTTCGTCCCCTAGCATCACCCCAGTGCTAAGCACGCCTCAAACAAGAGACATCTTAAAGTCTTGAGCCTAGGGAAAAGAGCTTACCACTTCCGCTTTTCTGCCCAGACACAGAGCAGAGGAGACAGGTGAGGCCTTAGAGATGATTCTATGGCAAATGCTCGTCTCATCTTTGGGTAAACTGAGACTCCGGGAGGAGCAGTGAGGGGGCGAGTGGGAGTACCCAGTGGTGGCAGGCGGTAGGACTGGAAGGCAAGTCTGACTGCCCTGGACCTTCCACTACCCTGCACCTCTTGTTCCAGGGGTGCCCGAGGGAAAGGTTTCACCTTCTAGAGCGCAGAAAACAGCCCCTGCCCACTCCCAGTGACAGTGCTGCTCAGTGCCTGTCCCAGTCCATCTGCCCCCACCCTACCCAGTGTCTGTGGCCCTCCCCTCCAGCCTCCCCAGCCCCAGACTCATACCCCTGCAATGGCTAGGGAGTAGGGTGGACTGTAAATTAAACAGCAAAATGAAACATGACCCCTTGCCTTCCTGCCCCTTTGGCCATTGAGATTACTAATTGCTTAACTTTTAAACTTCCTAAAACACTCCACTGTCAGAGCTAACACAAGTTCTTGCAACCACAGTGTCTGAATGGAAAGCGTCTCTTAAAAAAGAAGACAAGAGGGGAGCCTGGGTGGCTCAGCCGGTGAAGCATCCGACTCTTGATTTCTGCTCTGGTCATGATCTGTTTGTGGGTTCGAGCCCTGCATCGGGCTCTGTGCTGACAGTGCAGAGCCTGCCTGGGATTCTCTCTCTCTCCCTTTCTCTCTGCCCCTCCCCTGCTGACTCTCTCAAAAATGAATAAACTTAAAAAAAAAAAAAAAAGGAAAACAAGAAAAAGCAGCAGCCGTGTGCCACAGCTTCCTGAGAGTCCCAGAAGCTAGAGCCACACAGACACAGAGGAATGCCAAGGCCCGGTGCCTGCCCAGGATGTGGGCAGCCCAGAGTGCTACGGGCTGCCCCCGCACAGCCTTCCAGCCACCCATACCACACTGTTGCTCTCACACAACTGACACCCAATTCTTAGACCTACATACTTGGGCACAAAGCAAAACCCACTAGCTGCTACTGTCACGCACAGTCAGGCCTTAACTCCACAGTAGTTCTGTGGCTTCTTACCCACCTCCAGGAAGCAACCCCCTCCACCTGCCAGGCCTTAGATACAGAATCCTTCTCAAGATGGGAGTGACTGGGAGGAATCAGACAGGTAAGGGGGGTTGATTCAGGTCTCACCTGGAATGGGGTGTTCTGCTATCTTTGAACAAACTATAAACCATCATTCCTTTCAGCCCATTTTTCAATATCATACCTACAACTGTGCTGCATCACCTCTAGGAGGTTTGGAAGGAACACCAAAATTGGTCAGATCTCATTCTTCCATACACATAAAAATTACTTGAGAAGCTTAACGCAGAATCCTGAGTTCCAGGATTTTAATTCAGTAGGTCAGGGGCAGGACTGGGAATGCGCCTTTTAACCTGCCTCTAGGATGATGGTGACGCAGGATGTCGATGACACTTTGAGACACGGTTGGGTGCACATTTGACAATGTATATGACCTTTCACAAACATGAAAAGCCCCCTCCATCATGGTCACCATCCTACGAGAGAAGAGTGGCATCACTACTATGCTATGGCTAAGGAAGCCAAGGCGTGGCGAGACTGGCTGACCTGCTACGTCATGCTACGGTCCCGTCTGCGCTGACTGAGCGCAGGTGTCCTTCACCCTTCACGACAGCCTGCCCAGTTGCCATGACTATTTCTAAACCTTTCTACTGAGGTGAAAGGGACTATGTGCAATCTCCCTCATGGGGTGGAGGCTCAGGACAGTCAAATGACTAATGCAAGGTATCGGATCTGGAGAAAAAGGATGAGTCAGGCCGTGAATCTAGACTCCTAAGTCCCAGCGTTCACTCTCTCTGAAACAAAGAGTCAGTTCTTGCCATTTGCAGTGGTCATGTTCCAGAAAGTTGCCAATACCGATCCACCGCTCTCAAGGAAAATGCCTAGTTAGGTTCCTGTGAACCTCTAGTGGCCACATCTTTGTTAGACAATGAATACGTAACCTTGATTTATGCTTCTGTATAGGCACCTTATTTAATACATATTGTTGATTCCTTAACGTTGAACCCACCACCAAAACAGTGCTCTAACTCATGGCCAGTGAATCCTATCTAACGTACGTCTTTGTCCCTGTAGGGCACATCGCAGCCTTCTTGCTCTTAGGAAGACCATTTTAAACAGCTCTTAGGAGCCATTTTAAACAGCAAAATCAACAACAAGCACAAAAATGCAAAAAACATGGCACTCAACAACAGCCTGCAAAAAGGACACCCGTTCATAGCATGAGCTCCATTAGGGGGGCAGACTGGCGTCTTGTTTGCCCTCAGCTGGGAACGTGCGCCAGGGCGACTCCAATTTCTTGCCACGGTGTGTGTGTCTGTGAGCGACCGTGAAAGCACCGTGACTGTGGGCTTGGGGGTTGCCATAAATATTCGCCAGTAGGCAAATTTGCCAGTGTGGAATCCACGAGTCCCAAGGGCTGACGGTACATGCATGTGAGTGGGTGGCAGTAAGTACTGAGGGTCAGAGGACCATCTGCCCTTCAACGTCTGCTCTGCAGCCCTAGTCTTGCTGGGGCCGGGGGCGGGGCGGGGGTGGCGGGGCACTGCAGGCCACTTGGGACCTGGGCAGGAGCCTGCCTCCACACTGGCTCCCTCCCCACTGTTCCCACCCAAACTTCCCTCCGTTCTTAGCAGAAGCCCTGGCACTGTGCTGGAGCCAGGCTGCCCGGGTCTCCTGACACCCACGTGCAGTGGTACAGAACTGTATCTCCTTTGGGAGTTTCAGCCACCCTTGCAGATCATGTACAGAAAATTAAAATGAAGAAATCTTAGGCTCCTCCCCTCCCCCTAAAAACCGGAGCTAAACAGAAGCTGAAAGGTAAGGCCGCTGCTGCCGCCACTACCATAGAGAAAACAAGGCGCAAGAGGACACTTTTCCTTCCACTCTCCGCTCCTTCAAATTATTTGTACTTTTGTATCCTTTCCGGGGCTCATCACAGTTAATCCACTAAGCCAGCAGCCTGGTGGGACCCCCTTGGCAGGGCCAGGGTTAACACTGTGACCTCCTTAAGCTGCTGAGGAGTCAGGTCTAATTTTATCCTATAACTGGATCCGTAGTCCTCTTTTTTTGCCCAAGTGCTGAGGTGTGTTGGGAAGCCCAGAGCCAGCACTTCTGGCAGCTTGGGAGGCAGTGGCCCTGCTTTTTGCTGAATGCAGAAAGCCAGAGCCTGCTTTCCTCTTGGCCCAGAGCCACCACACCCTGGGGGTTGAAATGGCAAGAGGCTGGTTAGTGCTGTGCTGGGGCCAGAATGCTTCCTTGCTTCCTGCCGACTCCCACCCCGATGCATCCTGTACTGAGCTGCCCCGAGCTGGGCACAGCAAACGGCCTCGGGGCAGCTCAGTACAGGATCCCTCAGGGAGGACGGAGGTCAGAGCTGGCCGCTGAAGCCCCCAGCACCGCACGGGCCCACTGGAGAGCCTTTGCTGCAGCGTCTTCACGGTCCTCCCTCATGGCAAATCACTGCACACCCCTGCTCCTTGGCCACGCATGCTCACACACGCCATGCACCCATCCCTGACAGCCCTCCTAACTGGCTGGGAGATCGCCATCCACCCCCCAGGCCTGTTTGCTTCACCCTTTCCTAGAAAGCAACAGAGCGACGTGTCTCAAGAAACATCACAGAGAACTGGTGCCTTGGGTTCACAGGATTTTTGACGGGTTCCAGGTTCAAGAGTCAATGTTGTTCTAGGTCTATCACTGCTGGAGCTCTTCCTGCAGACTTGCGTTGAAATGGCATAGCCTAGGCAGACTCTGCTGTGCTCCCCGAGACCTGTCCCCCCTCCTCCAGATCCCCATAGCTTGGCTTTCAGGATAATATCAGCTACTGAGATTTATTGAGTGCTTTCACTCATCAAGGCATCTTTTCAAATCTGTATTTTTTGCACCCCCAGAGAGGTAATCAGCAGATGGTATTGTTTGCTGTTTTCTTGAGGAGGATAGGGATTCAGAGACACAGTTAGTAGGTTGGGAAATGAGAATCTGTGTCTCAAGGCCACAGGACCACTGTTCCTCCTGCATCATGCTGGGGGTGGCCGAGGGGTGAGCTCCCCTGCTGAAGGGGGAGACATGAGCAAATGAGCAGCCATTCTCAGGACCAGCCACTCCACGAGGACCAGGCCATGCAGAAAGGATGCAGAAAGACGGTGTTACCTCCAAAGAGGCCATTTGAGGGGAGGGGCTAGAGATCACTGCTTGCCCCTTTTCAGGCTGGCCCGCTTCACTATCTGAGCCCCCTTCCTGCTCTCTATCAGGTCCGGCTGCAGGCTACTCCCTCTCAGTTCCACCTGGAGACAGCAGCAGAGACAGAACGCAGGACAGATCACACAGAGAGACAGGCAGAAAGTAGACATGAGAACGACAGCACTTCCGGCAGCCGTGGAAACCCTGCCTGCCATGGAGGACGGAGGCACAGGGGAGACCAGAGGAGGTGAGCATGGTGCAGACTGGAGCCCAGAGAGGGCGGGTGCACAGGTGAGTAGTTGGGAGAGGTGACAGGCGCTCAGAAGGGCGAGAGCCTCTGGGAGGCTGCAGCCGCCGCAGTACCTTGGCATGTGTCATAAAGTAATCAATATCAGCTTCCATCTCACTAGGGTTCTCCAGGGGCCCCTCAGCAATCACCTCCTCATGCTCCTGGGTGTCATCAGCACCAGATGAGTCTATCTGCCGAACAACTTTGCGAATGATCTGGAAGAGAGAGGGAAGGGAGAAAAGGCCCGTGAAGCCATTGAAACAGAGGATGAGAAGAGCAGGTCCCCGGGAGTGAGATCTGGGGGACAGGCAGCCTTTGTCCTTTGTCCTAAGGTGCCCTTCCATGAGTGGCCAAGAATGGGGACTGGTCTGTGACCACCACCCCTCCCCCCATCACTGTGTGGAAAACAGGCTCTGGGCAGCCTCAGAGGGGCTAGAATTTGCAAATGGGTCTTAGCCGATTTCATTAATGATCAGAGTTTGCCTCTTCATATTGTTGGAAGGTCACTCTGTCTTCCGTGCATTGTGAGCTCCTGAGGGCAAAGCGTATTTCCTTTTCATCTATGGTATTCCATGCAATTATGTTCCCTTATTCAGTCACCTGAATATTCCAACACTGTTTCCTCTGCACCTCCCATGTACTGGGACTGGGAGATGAAAACAAAATAAGACACAGTCCCTGTCTGCATGAAGCACACTTTGTAAGAGGAAAGATGGCCACCTGAGTGGTCTTGCTTCAATAGCGGGAGCAGCACCACAGTGGAAACCCATACAAGGTCTTCCCTTTGCTCCTCCTCTCCCTTCTGCCCATGCCTGTTACGGTGCCCAAAACCTGACAGGCAAAATCAGGTCTACTGAACTAAAATCTGCTACCCATTCAATGCACCTCCACAGCCCTTTTGGTTTCGCAGGCCCATGGTAGTTCGGGGGCCACCACCTTTCTGTCTTACAGCTGTTTTCAGGGCTAGACGTTGCTGGACTAGGTTTGGGCTGTTCCATGGAGCCTGGTCCTTCTGGAACAAGTAGCAGGAGCTGAATTCAGGCTGAATCAGTAAAGTAGCTTTGAGGAATGTCATGCCGGACCTCAGAAGACCAGAGCTCCTGGCACCTGAACCTGTCTCTTTGTAGCCATGTTTACCCTCTGTTAGGGTAGCAGCGAGAAGCTGGGAGGTGAGTCCAGCACCATCTAGCCCCCCTGTGTCTCTCCAGCACAGGAGGACTCTGTGCACCCACCTTCTTGGTGACAATGTTGCCCTGCTCATCTGTGAACTGTTCCTCTGTCACCTGCTCCCCTGGAATACTCTGAAACTCATTCCCCTAGGATTGGAGAAAAGGAGAAAATTCAGTATTAGTAAGCAGGTAGTCTGGGAAAGAGGTGGCGGATGAAGAAAAGAGTGGGAGCCAGCAGCCACAGACAGACAAATCCCCACCGCAGCAGGAAACTCCAACTCAGCAAGTCGTGGCACACAAACCGAGAGCTCCAAGCGCGAGCGGTGCCCCTGGGGGCCGTGGGGCCCGAAGATGGGATGGAGTCCCAAGCTTTCGAGATTGATACCCTCAACAGGGAGCAGGCAAAACCGGGCTGGTTACATAAGTTTTACAGAGGAGGCCCTGAGGCGGGAAGCGAGGCACCTAATTTTGATTTCGACAGCACTTTCCAGTGTAGAAAGCCCTTCCACAGACACTGAGGGCGGGAGTGTGGCCTCCCAAGTCCGGGAGCTGAGCCTCCAGTGCAACCGCGGCGCAGTGGGCTGTGCAGAATCCGCACCCGTCCCCTGACGTGGGGTCCCGCACCGCCCCCCAGCTGCTGCCCGCACACATGGCAGTACCGTGCCCTCAGCCCTGCCTCCTGCCTGGTGGTTACCTTCAGGAAAACCCGACGCCGGACCACCCTGGTGGAGATGGTCTCCTCGTCGTCACTCACGCCCTCGCTCTCCCCCAGCTCCTTGTCCAGCTCCTGGTGGATGTGCTTCAGCACAAAGCACAGGGAGCCCTTGACAATGTGCATCACGTTCTGACAGCTGACCAGAAAGAAGCCCAGGAGCACTAGGGTGACCAGGAGCTGGGTGATGAAAGTCCACATCCTCACCTCCTCAGCAGCTGGGCCCTCCAGGGACTAGCAGGACTAGGGGTCCGGCCGTTGTGGGGGTCCAGTCTCTCATTCTCCTCTGGGACTCCTGAGTGTCCCTGGGGCCCCTTCCATTCTCTCTCCGCAGGAGACTGGACGGCCCCTCACCACAACTGCCCCGCTGAGTGCCCTCCTGCTGAGCTGCCCTAGGCTCTGCCCTCACGCCTGGGTGACATCAGGCCTCGATAATTTTAGCTCCCCAAACCAGCTGCTGGGGCTGTCCAACTGGGCTAGAAGGGAGCTGGCAGGTGCGCCTGTCCTGGGCACTGAAAGCGCATGTCAAAGTCACTCTGTGAGTGACTGGTGCCCCGCCCTGTGCTCTTGCCCTCCAGGCCTATGGGAACTAGAGGCAGTGCTGCCCAGGAACATGTTCCCTTTCAGGGACTCCAGGAAAGCTGTTCGAGAATGTGGCTACTTGTGTGTTTCCCTGGGCTGTTACTGCCGTGTTGAGAACAGAGTTCACCCCCATGCGCAGGGGTGGGACTGGCTAATACCCTGGACAGACAGTTAGGGGTTTCTTTCAAAAATAGCCCTGGGATGAGTAATTTGCTCAGGCCTAGCCAAATTAGCCCAGTGGGGTCCACACTGGTGGTGGGGCCCCCTGGAAGCCCTTGCAGTTCCCATCAGCCCCGAGGGCCCTCTGCACTCCCCACCCCCTTTACCGGGCACAGCAACCCTAAACGTAAGCGTGTAACTGGTGTGTCTATTTAAGGCCTGTCCTCAAAGGCTCTTCCCATGCCGGGCTGTCAACGCCCACGAGCAGGAACCATGCGCTTTAAGCTTGTCTTTACAGAGCTGATTCACAAATGCAGCGGGCAGCAGCTGCCGCAGAAAGGAATTTCACTTTCGGGATCAAGCTGTTCCTCTTTGAGTAACAGGGAACAAAGATCTGGGACACAGCCAGCTGACCCTGCAACTCACTCACTGTAAGGGCTTGGGAAACCTGGGTACCTTCTCTGGGCCTCAGTTTCCTCCTTCTGTAAAACAGGGACGACTAGGAGTGAGTACTGCTGGCAGGCAGGATTCTACGTGCATTTCATACACTAACCCAGTTAAGCCTTCCGACGACCCTGCCATTTTTCCATTTTACACAGAGGAAATAGAGGCACAGAGAGGTTAAATAACTTGCCTGGTCAAAGAGTAAGGAAATGACTCAAGTTTCAAATTCCCATCACTACACAATACTGCCTTGTTTCAACAAGGAAGCACCTGGAAAAAATAAAAGCCCATGGCACATGCAAAGGAGCTGGGCACTGGAGAGCATTCACTGTTAGCCCAGATAAGAGTCCAACTTCAGATATTTCTATCTGGGGTCTCAGAGGAGAATGTCCTACAGTCATCTCAGGCTTGCCTTCCTGGCTCCAAATTGGAGGGCATCTCTCTATCAGTGTTTCCAGAGACTTACTGGAAATACTAGTAAATGGGCTCTTTGGAAACCCTTGCCTTCAATGGGCCTCATTATCATCTCTGGGGTCCCATCAGATGACGAGGACAACAGCTCACCCACAATATCCAATCCTGTCCTAGATTTGGAAGGCATCAGGCCTGGGGGCCCTTCATAGCCACTCATTCCGACTGGGAAACGGGATCCGGACTCCCCTGGCCCTGACACTGGTTCACTGTGTGACCCTGAAGAAGCTTCTCTGGAACCTCAGTTTCCTCAATGATAAATGAGGCAGTTGGACCCTATGACCTAGAAGGTTTTTCTCATGACCCCCTAGAGTGCCCTTGCTTTTTCCCCAGTCCTCCCATGACCAAAGGCTGACTGCAGAGGGGCCATGCATAAGAAGGCTCCTGGCGTCCTTCTCTTTCCCAAGGATTCAGGATCATAGACCCGGTTAAGAGCACCCATGCTCTCAGCCCAGTGCTTGCTATTAGGAGCAGTAGAAGTGCCAAAGGCTAGCCTGATGGCCAAGAATGCACAGGGTGGTCTGGGGTTAAAAATGGACACAGCTACCTATCTTGTCCAAGTCACATACTTGGAGGGAAGTATCTAAATAAAACCATATTGGATTCCTAGCAGTTCTTTGCAGCCAGCAGCCCAGCACTATTGTGCAGCTAACCTGGTCGTGGGGGCCCCAAGGTGCCTGCTAGGGCTCAGGTTCAGGTAGGGCAGAGAGAGAAGAGAAAGCAGCAGAGGGGAGAGAGAAGAGGAAAGGGCTCCCAAATGAGGAAACAGTGCTGACTGAACCATAAGAAACCAAATGAGACGCAGAACACATCATTTATGCACACGCTAAAAATGCATATGCACGGAATGGCCATGCAGATTTTATAAAAGAGCATACATTAAAAAGGCACAGCTTAGTAAGGTATCTGGGTATTTTGTTTCAAAATAATACGTTGGGGGAGAGAAAAGTGGAGAAGGTATAGATGAAACAAGATTGGTCATAACTGGGTAACTGTACAGCCTGGGTGGAGTGTGCATGGAAATTAATATGCTATTCTGTTTTTGTATTTATTTGCGATTTTTCAAAATAAAAAATTTTTCCAAAAACACATTAAAATGGATGTCTACGGGAGTGGGAATGTTGGGGGGCAAGAGAATGTGAAAGGGGAGTGAAGCTAAAGCAAACAGATAATAAGTACAGCAGGGCAAACCCAAACAGAGGAGGGAGGCCTGAGGTAGGCAGAGACCAGAAGTCAGGAGCAAGGCCAGCAGGCCTCTCCTGGTCCACCTGCGGAGCCCCCCACAGGATCACAGAACTCCTGAGCCAGTGCATCTTGGTGGTAATCCATTCACTCCTCTTTTACCAATGAGGAAACCCAGATGCCGAGAAGAGAGTGGCTTGTCCGTGGCCACACTGACCATGGTGGGACCAGAGTCAGTCTAACACTCAGGTCTCTCTGCTCTACACCCTTCCTAAAACACACCACGGAAAAAGAAAACAAACAAAAACCATGGCTTGGGAATCAGCCAGACCTAACTGCAAAGCCTGCCTCTCATCCTGTGACCTTGGACAAGCGGCTCGACCGTCAGCTGCCACATGGGAATGACAACAGAGACCCGAGGCAGTGTGAGCATGACATCATAGGCTGTGTGCCTGGGATGCCCCGTGAATGTTACTTCCTTCCCTCAGCAGAGACTGGGGCTTTGTATCCTTGCTTCTAGAGAAAGTGAAGTCACAGCCACAACTTTTAAAGAAAGGAAGCATGCTTGGCCCGGGGCTTGATGGAATGAGAGGCTGCCCTGGGCCTCAGGCCCCTCCAGTGCTGGCAGGCATCAGCAGGTGCCTCTGTGGGCGTCTCACCTCTGCCATCTGGGAGAAAGTGCTCCGAGCCTCCTGCACCCACTCCTGGTGGCTTTGTCGTCTCCGTTCCCTGTCGGCCTGCAGGCTCTCAGCCTCTGGTTGCTCCTCCCAAATGTGCTCAGTTGCAGACATCAGGACCTTCTCATACTCCTGAGACCCACTGGGCTCCAGCTCTTTGATAGTGGTGACCGTACTCTGGAATGAGTGTGGGCCACGTACGACCTCCTCTTGCCAGGAACTTTGTGCAGCATCTTGTAGGTATGAGACAATGGAGCCTTCTTCCTCCCAGTCCTGCAATCTGGGGTCCAGGAAGAGAGAAAGGGCACTGGGTCGCCCTTCAGTCTCTGGCCGCTCAGATACCCTCCCCCTCCAGAGCGCTGGCTCCACATCCCATACTGCACACCCAAGGGACGGTACTGCATGAGCAATTACACATGGTCAGCACATAGCTGACTGCCCTGTCCAGAGAGGCACAAGTGGCCCGTTCCTGCTGTCCAGGTGGAGAGGGCCACGGGTACCAGTGCCACTGGCCCATCCCTTTAAGTGGCTGGCTCTTCACCCTGGGCTCCTGAGGCACTTGGCTCACACTGATGGCTGTCACCCAGGTCTCCATGCCCATCACCTCCTCTGCCTCCCTCCAGCCCTCCAGGCCACCTGCACTTCACAGTCCTTATCCCAGTGCTCATCCAATAAGGCGACCACTCTCTCCCCATGGAAATACAATCTTCTATGGCTTCTGGATACCACATTTGCCTGGTTTTCCCCTCTCTCTGGCTACCACTTCTCAGTGTCCTTTGTCACTTTCTCCTAATTTCTCTGACTTCTGAGCACTGGGCCACCTCAGGGCTCAGTTCTCAGACCTCATCTCTACCTACATCTACTTCCTAAGTGAGCTCGTTCAATCCATGGCTTCACATCCCACCTGTGTCCTCATGATGCCCAGGTGTGCACACAGAATCTCTTCCTCAAGCTGCAGATGTATATGCCCAGCTGCCTCCTGAACGTCTTTGCTCTGGGGGGCTCTAACAGGCATCTCAGGGATAGCACGATCAAATCCATACTCCTGACTCCCCCCCCCCCCCCCCACTGTTCTGCCCAGTCTTCCCCACCCTGCACTACATAGCCTCTTCATCCTTCCAGTTGTCAGGTCAAGGACACTAGGGAACTCTTAGACTTCTCTCTCTCACACTCCATGTCTTATTTGTCAGCAAACCTCTTGTTTGTTCAACTTTCAAGCATATAACCTGAACACAATCATTTCTTACCACCAGCACTGCTGCCATCTTGGTCCATACTAGTAGCAACTCTTACCTCCTGGCTCATCTCCCTGCCTCTGCCTGACCCCTGGCCCTGTCAGGCTGTTCTCAAGGCAGCTGCCACATCACCTCACTCCCTCTGCTCAAAACCCTCCAGTGGCTCACCATCCCACCCAATGAATGCCAAAGTCTTTCTAGGAACTCAAGGCTGGACGTGTCTGGCCCCATTAGCTCCTTCCATCACTCTGCTGTGATCAGTGACCTTCTCACTGGTCCTCAACTAGGCCATGCATGTTCTACCACAAGACCTTTGCACTGGCTGGGTCTTCTGCTGGATATGTCCCCTCTGGTATTCATATGGTTCACCCCTTAATTCCTTCTGGTCTTCACTCCAACGTCACAGACTCAGGCCTCCCCTGCTACCCAATCCCTCATTTTGGCCATCCCCTCTCCACACAGGTATGTGCATCCCACACTCTTCCCTCCTTTATTTTCCTTTTTAGCACTATCATCTAACTTTTCCCTTTTAAATACTTTCCATTTATTTGGCTTTATCTCATTTATTGTCCATTTCCTCACTAGACCACTCACTTTCTGCAGATGGGAGACTTTTCTGTGTTTTGTTCAATGCCAGATCTCCAGCACCGAGGCACGTTTATAGGTGCCTGGCACACAGTAGGCACGCAATACATACTGTTGGGTGAGTGAATGACATTCATTTGTCCCCACCGGAGGGCTGACCAAGGACAGAGAGCCAAGCTGTACCACACCCTGCACTGGCACCAGGCCTTCCGGTTCCCCATTTGGTGGCCTTGCTGGGACAGTGGTGCAGCGGCTGGCACATAGTGTGCCCTCAATGCCTGCTGAATGAATGGTTACCACAGGTTGTTGGGTGATGGCCTCTGTCACAGGCATGCCAGTATTTCACTCTACTCAGTCTGTCCAATTCTCCCCACTAAACAAAGGATTCGTTTAGGAAACAAAACCCAAACAAAATAAATCCCTGCTGTCTCCTCTTGTAAATGGCTTTCTCGTCCCTCCTACGTCGGTACTTGGGTCACACTGAGTGGACCCGGTCAGACTGGGCTTCTGAGAGGGTCTGAGGGGGGATGTGGGTGGGAAGAGGAAGTGAGAACAGATTTCCCACGGCCTGGCCAGACCTGAGCAACCTGGGTGTGCTGGCTGTGCACAGCCTTCAGGGAGCATGTGAACTCTCTCCTTGCTTTAGGGAAAATCTAGGAAGTGATATGGAGGAAAGGGCCACTGTGGCCCAGTTCCTATGCCAGTCCAGGAAGGCCAAAGTGACCCTCCACATTCTGCCCAGCCCTAGGGTATGGTGGGCCCACTGCCATGGATGTGAGTCGGGCCTGTGGCTTCTACAGCATCTGCAGAAGGCCCTTCTGCCTGAACCATCCAAGCTGCTGTCCCGCTACAGGCACAGGAGCAGCCCAGGAGAATCACCCATCTCTCAGTAGATGAAAGCTCCGTCCTGCCCCAATAAGCCCACCAGCCTCACACTTTCAAAGGGGGACAGTTTCAAAGGGGGCGCCATTATCAGCTTGGTCACACGCAGGGTGTGAGACTGCCTGAATAACTTCCCTGGGCCCTGCTGCTTCTGGGTTTCTAAATATGGTCTTCAACAGCAAGCACCCAACAGAAAGGGCCCAGGGCACCTACCCTCAGCTGCACTTTGGAGAGGTGGCTCTACCAAGCCTTACAATCTCTCTCTCCTAGCACCCTTCCCTGTCCCAACGCCCCGGCCTCTCCCCTGCTGGCCACACCCAGGGGCATCCTGGGCGAGGACTGGCCTTTACAGATCACTGCTCCACTCCTACAGGACAGAGGGCTGAGCGAGGGCTGGGTGACTTCACAGGCCAGCCGGCACCACGCTGAGCTGCTTTGTTCCTGGGCAGTTAGAGCGCAGGGTCAAGGTCAGCGGCAGCACCTGAGCATTCCCTCTGTACTCACTGTCAGGCACCATCTCACCCGAACCCCAGGAAGACGAAACGTATCCTGTCATGGCAGCCCGGCCCTTACCTGTCCTGGCTGGTCTCCATCACCCGACTCACGCTGGGGGATTCTGTGATGTGGGCTTGCACCCTCTGCTGGCCTGAAACAAGAGACACTTCATTCTCTGAGTCTTGACCTACACCTGTGGAGTCCTCCTGACTCTTATGACCTGGCAGCTTCTCTTCTGACCTCTGACCTTCTTCCTGGTCAAGCAAATCGATAAGGCCATTTGTGGCATCTGAATCCACTGTGTCATCCTCCACAAGGTCCAGAGAGCCCAGCATGGGGCCCTGGGGTCCCTCGGAGAGCACCCCTTCCAGCTTCCACTCATGGCCGGTGGCGTCAGAGTCCTCGGCCTTGCTGCACTCCAGAGAGGAGTCCTCAGCAGTGACCAGGGAGGGTGTGAGGCCCGCAGACCACACCTGCATGTCAGACATCTCCAGCATGGTGTCATGCTCCGTGGCCGCCAATGGGATGGCATCTATGACGGCCACCTCGTTCCAGTACTGGTCTGCACGCAGCGGAGAGGGAAGTGCGTACTGCAGGGAGGCAGGGGACAGCAGCTCGTCCTGCAGCGAGGAGTAACCTGGATGGGCAAACAGAGGGCAACATGCTCCAGAAGCGATTTTTGTCACACACACTTACGTGCAAATCCACACACACGCACACGCCTGTGCGTGTGCGCGTGCACGCGCGCGCGCGCACACACACACACACACACACACACACAGGCACAGCCATTGAAAATGCATGCACATTCCGGGGAGGGGGCTTTCCAAGCTCCGTGTCCAATGCTCAGGCTTGTGGCTGCTGCCCGGGGCACCAGGGCAGGAGAAACAAGGCTCTGTGGGGGACAGCCAGGAAGTAGGGGGTGGAGACGAGGGATCCTTTGCTGAATGGCAAAGAGAAGAGATTGGAATTCTTTCTTGTCCAGTTCAGAGCGCTAGATCAAGAAGCCTTGAGTCAAAGGATTTGTGCTCCAATCTGTCTAACCAGAGGAAAGCCCACTTCTTGATGTCTGGGCAGAAAGAAATGTTGCTCTTTCTTTGCTTGAAACATTCCTTTAGCACAGTCCTTGGGGTATCAGTCAGGAATGTACCTTCAAGGGAGGGTACTGCCCACCCAGGTCTGGGGGCAATAACCAAGCTGCCTTGGAGGGTCTAACGGGGTGCACCGAACACCCACCCTCCGAGCGCTGGTCAAATGGCAAACCGTTTGGTTCCAGATGAAGTAACTTTTCCTCAAGTTGCAGACTGGTTCTGGAAATGCTGAGTGCTCTAAAGTGGCACAAGGGAGAGTTCTAAGCATTCAAAATAGGAGGCCAGGTCAGAGGGCAGCAGGAGGCCCCGGCACATCTGCCCTGATGCTCCTGGCCCTGCTCAGTTCACACCAGCTCCAGGTCAGCAGTCAGCCAGCTCAGGCCGCTGCATGCATGGCCTGAGGGTCACCACAGCCTGTTCCTCTGGCTGCTCCTTGAGACTGGCTCAGACAAGAGGCCCTGCTAGTCTTCTGGTTGGCTCTGGCACTGGCTCCCTGACGTTCAGCAGCAACTAGGAGCCTGGGTGAGTGGCACGTGTACGTGTATGAGGAATCTGAGTGCGAGCTAAAAGGGCACGTTCTGTCAGTTGGCCCCTCTGCTCTCCTCCAGCCAGGAGTGGGGGTCCATGGATAGGGCAAAGAGGGCCTCTGCCTCCCCTTCAGAGCTGGTACCCATCTGTGGGTGGGAGAAGGGACCGGAACACAAGCTTCTCCAGTCAGCTCAGCTCGTCTGGGGAACCGGGGTTTAGAGCAGGACCCCTGGGGATGGGCGAGGCCGCCCCTACAGCGTCTCTAAGGACCTCCTTGTGCCAGAGAGGCCCCTAACCTGACTCTCCATCCCGCCATTCACCCCTCACCACCCCACATCCAGCTCTTCCCAGGGCCTGGCCTTTCTTCTGGCCACATGGACCCTCCTATCCCAAGTCTGGAACTCAGCTCCTGCTCTCCCAGTTCTTCTCTACTTGACACAATACCATCTGCTGCTCTCCTCATTAACTCACTTGTTCAACCAAAAGGTGTGAACTGAGGCCCGCTTACGTGCCAGGTACCGTGTGAAGGGCTGAGGATTACAAACACACCAACGCACACAAACAAGACAGGCTCCCGTCATCCTCTTTTTTCATGACGTTTTCCCTGAGACTTCAGCTCACCTTGTTTTGGCAATCTCTGAGCCCATCCTAGGTTCCCTCACTGAGGTGGGTCATGGGACTGTACACCCTTTGAGGGCAGGGGTGGTGTCTCCCTCCTCCTCCCACTTTCTTAGAACAGGCTTGGGAATCCGTTGGCCAGAGCGCTCCAGAGTGTGAGGAGGGTACAGGAGCCAGAGTGGATGACCTCAGCCATATTTAGCCAAACCACAACTGCTGACTTAAAGATGTGTTCCAGGAGCCAGGAGCCATGCTGTGTGATTGACATACAGCCTCCCTTAATCTTCCCAGGAGAGTTCTCTCGCTGACCGATCTCTACAAGTCTATGTGATTCCAGGTCCCAAAATGAGAAGGAGGACGAAGAGACCATCAGGTGGTGGGGTGGCTGGGAGGGCAGGGCTGCGTTTGCCAAGACTAAAGGACTCCCCTTTCAGCTCTGGCCAAAAGAGGAGGAACAAAGAGGAGGTGGGAAAGTAGGAAAAATGGGCAGAACAGATCTTCCCATGTTAAGTCAAAGTGACTGTATGTGAAACCATGACCCATTGGGAAACCAGGGCCAAGGGCCTTCAAACCATCCACAGTAATCTCTCTGGAATATATGTGAGCCGAACATTTTAGAGTCAAGTGATTATTCTCTTCTTATTCTTGAAGGCATTATCGTATTATTGCAGTTACTAATTGAGCATCCATTTTGTATAGAACATATCAAATATGTTATTTTTAATTGTCACAACAACCCTACGAGTAAGGCAATATCACTCCTACTTTATAGATTAGGGAACTAGAGGTACAGCAACTAGCTCAGGGCACATAGTAAGAGTGGTCTGGTCTACTAGATTTTGCCATTAGTATCTTTTAAAATTGGTTTATTGAGGTATAGTTGACATACAGTAAGTGCGCATATTTAAAGCAGATAATTTGATGAGTTTCATGAAACCATCACCACAATGAAAAGAGGGATATTCATCACCCTTGAAAGGTGTCTTCATGCTTTATAATCCTTCCTTCTGTGTCCGTGTTCCCAGGTAACCACTGATCTGCTTTCTGACACTATACATTAGTTTGCATTTCCCAGAACTTTACATAAATCCATTTATGTATTAGACATAATGGATTAGACAGTATGTACTTTTTTTTTTAATCTGGCTTCTTTCACTTGGCCTATTTGGGTATCATCCTTGCTGTTGGATGTATTGATGATTTATCCATTGTTACTGCTGAGCTGTATTCCATTAGATGCACCACAGTTTATTCATTTACCTATTAATCGACATTTGAGTTGCTTCCAGTCCGGGGCTGTTACAAATAAAGCTGCTTGTCTATGTGAACATATGCTTTGTTTCTTTAGGATACACACCTAGGAGTAGCGTGGCTGGATCATATGATAGGTGTACTTTAACGTCTTAAGAAACAAAAGTGCTTTCCAAATTGGCTGTTTCATTTTACATTCCCACCAGCAATGTTATGAGAGTGCCAGTTCCTCCCTATCCTCAGTGACACCTGGTATGCTCAACCTTTTTCATTTTAGCCATTCTGACAGGGGTGTAGTGGTATCTCCTTGTATTTCCCTAATGGGTATTAGTGTTGAACACCTTTTTATGTGTTTCTTTGCCATCTTTGTATCTTCGGGGTTAACTGTTCAAATCTGCTCTGCTAAAAACTGGGTTGTTTGTTTTCTTATTGAGTTTTGAGAGTTCTTTACATATTCTGGATACAAGTCTTATATCAGATGATTATTTCCAGTATTTTTTCCCAAACCGTAGCTTATCTTTTCACTTTCACAATAGTGTATTTTGAAAAGGAGGTTTTTGTTTCTGATGAAGCCCAATTTACCAATTTGTTCTTTTACAGATTGTACTTATGGAGTTGGGGCTAAGAAATCTTTGCCTTGCCCGAGATTTCTAAGGTTTTCTTTCATGTTTTCTTCTAGAAGTTTTATAGTTCTATGTTTATTTTTAGAAGTTTTTATGTTCAGTTTTACATTTAGTCTACCATCCTTTTTGAGTTAAATTTTGTATATGCTGATGCAAGGTAGGAACCCAAGTTCATTTTTGCTTATGAATATCCAATTGTTCCAGCCCCACTTGTAAAAATTATCCTTTATCCACCAAACTGCCTTTGTACTTTTGTTGAAAATCAGTTGTTCATATATATATATATATGGATCTGTTTCTGGACTCCATTCTGTTCCACTAATTCATTCATCTTTATGACAGTACCACAACTGTAATAATTACTGTAGCTTTGTAATGAGTCTTGAAGTCAGGTAGTGTGAGTCCTCCAATTTTGTTCATTTTCAAAGTTGTCTTGGATATTCTAGGTCCTTTACATACGAATTTTAGAACGACTTTGTTTACAAAAAAAGCCTACAGGGGTTTTGATCGGGATTGCATCAAACATACAGATCCGTTAAAGGAGAACTGACAATATCAAGTCTTCTGACCCATTAACAAGGTGCACCTCTACATGTATTTAGGTCTTCTTCAACTGCTTTCAGCAATGTTTTGTAGTTTCCAATGCATAAGTCTTTCATTTTATCAGATTTTTCTCCAAGTATTTCAATGTTTTCAATGTTATTGTAAATGATATTCTTTTCAAAATTTCAATTTAAAATTGTTCACTGCTAGGATAAAGAATATAGAAATTCAATTGATTTTAGATACTGAACTTGTATCCTGCAACCTTACTAAACACACTTATTAATCACTTTTTGTAGATGCCATTAGATTTTTTATATTGGTGATCTTATTGTCTGTGAATAGAGACAGTTTACTTCTATCTTTCCAATCTGGTTGCTTTATATTTCTCTTGCTTATTGTACTGGCTAGCATCTGTATTTTTTTAAAATTTTACTTAAATCCAAGTTAGTTAACATATAGTGCAATAATGGTTTCAGGAGTAGAATTTAGTGATTCATTGCTTGCATATAATACCCAGTGCTCATCCCAACAAATGCCCTCCTTAATGTCCATCACCCATTTATCTCATCCCCCCACCCAACACCCCTCAAGCAACCCTCAGTTTGTTCTTTGTATTTTAAGAGTCTCCTATGGTTTGCCTCCTTGTTTTTATATTATTTTTCCTTTCCTTCTCCTATGTTCATCTATTTTGTTTCTTAAATTCCACATATATTTATTTTTGTCTGAAAAATACAATTTCTCTGAATCATATATTTATCTTTCTCTGACTTGTTTTGTTTAACATAATACATTCTAGCTCTATCCACATTGTTGCAAATGGCAAGATTTCATTTTTTTCATCACCGAATAATATTCGTGTGTGTGTGTGTGTGTGTGTATGTGTACCACATCTTCTTTATCCATTCATCAGTCGATGGAAATTTGGGCTCTTTCCATAATTTGGCTATTGTTGATGATACTGCTATAAACATTGGGATGCATATGACCCTTCAATTCAGCATTTTTGTATCTTTTGGATAAAAACCCGGTAGTGCCATTGCTGAGTCATAGGGAAGCTCTATTTTTAATTTTTTGAGAAACCTCCATACCGTTTTCCAGAGTGGCTGCACCAGATTGCATTCCCACCAGCAGTGCAAAAGTGTTCCTCTTTCTCTGCATCCTTGCCAACATCTGTTGTTTCCTGAGTTGTTAATTTTAGCCATTCTGACAGGTGTGAGGTGGTATCTCATTGTGGTTTTGATTTGTATTTTCCTGATGATGAGTGATGTTGAGCATCTTTTCATGTGTCTGTGAGCCATCTGGATGTCTTCTTTGGAAAAGTGTCTGTTCCCGTCTTTTGCTCATTTCTTCACTGGATTATTTGTTTTTTCAGGTGTGGGTTTGATAAGTTCTATATAGATTTTGGATACTAACCCTTTATCTGATATGTCATTTGCAAATATCATCTCCCATTTCCATTTGGTTGCCTTTTAGCTCTGTTGGTTATTTCCTTTGCTATGCAGAAGTTTTTATCTTGAGGAGGTCCCAATAGTTCATGTTTGCTTTTATTTCCCTTGCCTCTGGAGACATATCTAGTAAGAAGTTGCTGTGGCTGAGGCCAAAGAGGTTAGCATCCCTAATGTTGAACAAAAGCAGTGAGAGTAGGCATCATTGTCTTATTACTACGTAACATTCAGTTCATCAATTCATAAGCATTGAGTCTCTTACCATTAATGTAATGTTAGCTTTAGGTTTTTTATAGATATGATTTATCAGGTTGAATGAATTCCTTTCTATTCCTACTTTGCTAGGAGCTTTTTGTTTGTTTTCTAACAAGGAATGTATGTTGGAATTGTTAAATACTTTTTCTGCATCTATTGTAATCATATACTTTTTCTTTTTTAGTTTATTAATCTGATGAATTACATTGATTTGTCATTTATATTCTTTTAAATTTGTTAAGGTGTGTTTTATGGCCCAGATTATGGCCTACTTTGGTGAATGTACCATGTGAGCTTGAGGAGAATGTGTATTCTGCTGTTGTTGGATGAAGTAGTCTACAGATGCCAGTTACATCCAGCTGATGATGGTGGTGTTGACCAATTTTCTGCCTACTGGGTCTGTCCATTTCTGATACAGGGTTGTTGAAGTTTCCAACTCTGATAGTGGATTCATCTATTTCTCCTTCTTGCTCTCTCAGTTTTTGCCTCTCATAGTTTGATGCTCTGTTGTTAGGCACATACATGTTAAGGATTATTAGGTCTTCTTGGAGAATTGATCCCTTTATCATTATGTAATGCTCTTCATTATCTCTGATAATTTTCTTTGCTTTGAAGTCTGCTCTGTATGAAATTAATCTAGCTTCTCCTACACTCTTTTGATTAGTGTTAACATGATGTATTTTTGTCCATGTATTTACTTTAAAAATTTTTTTTTTCAACGTTTATTTATTTTTGGGACAGAGAGAGACAGAGCATGAACGGGGGAGGGGCAGAGAGAGAGGGAGACACAGAATCGGAAGCAGGCTCCAGGCTCTGAGCCATCAGCCCAGAGCCCGACGCGGGGCTCGAACTCACGGACGGCAAGATCGTGACCTGGCTGAAGTCGGACACTTAACCGACTGCGCCACCCAGGCGCCCCCATGTATTTACTTTTAATCTACATGTGTCTTTATATTTAAAGTGGGTTTCATGTAGACAAGATGTATTTTTTGATCCATTCTCACAGTATTTTAATTGGTACACTTAGACCACTAACTCTCAAAGTGTTTACTGATAGTTGGATTAATATCTATCATATTACTGTTTTCTATTTGTTGCCCTTGTTCTTTGTTCCTATTTTTGTCTTCTACTCTTTTTCTGCCTTTTGTGGTTTTAATTGAGCATTTTCTATTATTCTATCTTTTCTCCTTTCTTAGCATATTATTTATGCTTCTTTAAAAAATTTTTTAGTGGTTGTCCTAGAATTTGCAATATACACTTCTATAGTCCACTTTCAAATAGCAGTATAGCACAGGTAGTGTGAGTTCCTTACAACAAAATGATATTAATTCCTCCCTCTCATCCCTTCTACCATTGCTGTGCTATCACTTGTTGTTCATTTCACTTATGTAAAAGCACATATATATGTGCGTGTGTGTATGTGTACATGCATAAGATACGTACAGAAGCATACATAATTGAATACATTATTGCTATTAAACAAACTGTAGATCAACTAAGAGCAAGAAAACTTAAATTTTTATTTAATTTTCACTTAATCTTTCTTTGATGCTCTTCCTAACTTTATGTACGTTCAGGTTTCTCACCTATATTGTTTTCCTTCTCTCTAAAGAACTTCTTTTAATACTTTTTGCAAGACAGGTCTGCTGGCAACAAATTCCCTCAATTTTTGGTTGTCTGGGAAGTCTATTTCTCTTTCACTTTTGAAGTATAATTTTATAGGATACAGAATTCTATGTTGGTGTTTTTTCTCTCAACACTAAATATTTCACTCCACTGTCTTCTTGTCTGCATGGCTTCTAGGAGAAGTCAGATGTAATATTATCTTTGTTCCTTTATAGGTAAGGTGGTTTTTTTCACTATCCCCCCCCCCCTCAGAATTTTTTTCCTTTCTCTTTGACTTTGTGTGATTTGAAAATGAGGTTGAAAAGTATAGTTTTGGGCATTTATCCTACTGTATTCTCTGAGCTTTCTGGATCTGTGGGTTGGTGTCTGATACTAATTTGGGGTAAATTCTCAGTCATTATTATTTTTTCAAATATTTATTCATTCCTTTCTTTCTTCCCCATCTGGTATTGCCATTATACATATGTTATACCTTCTGTAGTTGCCCCAAACTCCTTGTATATTCTATTCTTTTTTTTTTTTTTTTGTCGTTGTTCTCTTTACTTTTTGGTTTTGGAGGTTCCTGTTGACAGAGCCTCAAGCTCGGAGATCCTTTCCTCAGCTGTGTCCAGTGCACTAGTAAGCCCATCAAAGGCATTCTTCATTTCTGTTACAGTGCTATCTCTAGTATTTCTTGCTGGTTCTTTTTTAGGATTTCCATCATTCAGCCCATCTGTTCCTACATGCTGTCTACTTTACCCATTAGAGCTCTAGCATATTCATCACAGGGGTTTTTCCTATTTTTAAAAATGTTTACTTATTTTTTTTGAGAGAGAGATAGAGCATGAGCAGGGGAGGGCAGAGAGAAAGGGAGACACAGAATGTGAAGCAGGTTCCTAGCTCTGAGCTGTCTGCCCAGAGCCTGACACAGGGTTTGAACTCACGTACCATAAGATCATGACCTAAGCCAAAGTCAGACACTTAATCGACTGAGCCACCCAGGCACCCCAATCATAGTTGTTTTAAATTCCCAGTCTGGTAATTCCAACACCCCTTGCCATGTCTGGTTCTAACGCTTGCTCTGTCTCTTCAAACTGTGGTTTTTTTTGCCTTTTAGTACATCTTACACCTTTTCCTTGAAATCCAGATATGATATCCTGGATAAAGGAACTGCTGTAAATAGGCCTTTAGTAATGCAGTGGTGAAGTGTGGGGGAAGGGGAAGCATTCTATAGTCCTATGATTAAGCCTCAGACCTTTAGTAAGCCTATGCCTCTGGACTGTGAACTTGACAAGTATTACAAAAATTTCCCTTTACTTTAGATGGGAAAAGATGGCTAGCATGGGCTGGAGTTAGGTATTTTATTTTCTTTCTTCCAAGAGGAAGGCTAGCTGACTGGAGTTGGGTAGTTCCCTCCCCCCAGATCAGTTAGGCTCTAAGAGTAACCCCAGGGTGTTAAGCTCTCCTTAAGTAGTTTCCTCTGAAGGCAGGCCTTGTTAAGAACAACAGTGCTCTGGCATAATTAAAAATAGTTCCTTTTCTCCTCCCCCTGCTGGAAGCACAAGGGGATTTTCCTGATAATTTATTGTGGGAAACTGGTTGAAACTCCTGGAGGTAAATCTCACAAAATTATGCACCGCCCCCCACCCCAGACCAAGTCCCCCTGAAGTTTTTAAACTCTCAGAGTTGTCTACACTGAGCCTCCAGCAATTTGTCAGTTATAGTTCTGGTTTTCCTACCCCAGCATGGGCTCCTGAGGTGGTTTCCACTCATGAGTCCCTGCTCTGGTAAATTCATATTCTCCATATCCCCCCGTCAGACTCTCCAGTTTTGGGGGCAGCAAATTTGCCTTGTGCCCTTACCTCTCTTACAGATCCTAGAAGAATTGATGTTTCAGTCTATTCAGCTTCTTACTTATTAGTACATACAGAGTGGCAGCTTCCAAGCTCATTACATGGAGAAGCAGATATTGATATATCTTAGAATGTTAAACCACCCTTGCATTCCTTGGATAAACCCCACTTGGTCATAATGTATTATCCTTTTACATATCCTGTTGGATTTGACTTGATAAAATTTAAATTTTTTGCATAAATGTTCATGAAGGATATTGGTCTATAGCTTTCTAATAATATTTCCCCCCCTAATATTACAGTAATGCTGGCCTCATAGAATGAGTGGGCAAGTATTATATTCTTTTACATTTTCTACATGAATTATTTCTTCCTTAGATGTTTGGTGGATTTTACCAGTGATGCCATCTAGGCTTGCTGTTTTCTTTGTAGAAATTTTAAGTATTAATTTAGTTTAATATATATAGGGCTATTAGGGTCACCTATTTCTTTCTATGAGCTTTGATAACATATCTTTCAAAGATTTGTCAATTTCATCTATGCTTTCAGTTATTGGCATAAAACTGTCATAACCATCCCTTATCATCTTTTTACTATCTATAGAATTTGTAGTGACATGACCTCTCTTATTCCTGATATTGGTAATTTTTGTCTTCTCTTTTTCTTAACCAGTTTGGCTAAAGGTCTGTCAATTTTATCAATCTTTTCAAAGAACCAACGTTTGATTTTATTGATTTTCCCTAGTTTTTTGTTTGTTTTCTGTTTTCAGTTTCAGAGATATCTACTCTGACCTTTATTATTTCCTTTCTTCTGGTCATTTTGGGTTTAATTTGTTCTTCTCTTTCTAATGTCTTTTTTTTTTTTTAATTTTTTTTTCAACGTTTATTTATTTTTGGGACAGAGAGAGAGCATGAACGGGGAGGGGCAGAGAGAGAGGGAGACACAGAATCGGAAACAGGCTCCAGGCTCCGAGCCATCAGCCCAGAGCCTGACGCGGGGCTCGAACTCACGGACAGCGAGATCGTGACCTGGCTGAAGTCGGACGCTTAACCGACTGCGCCACCCAGGCGCCCCTCTTTCTAATGTCTTAAGGTAGAAGCTGAGGTCATTGATTTGAGAATGTTTCTCCTTTCTTTTGTGGACAGTTAGTGACATAAATTCCCCCCTAAGTACTGCCTTACTGGTGTAGGATAAGCCCTGACTGGTGGGTTTTGTTTCCTTTTTTTTTTTTTCCTTTTTATAATGCAAGTGTCTGACCTAAGCTTTGATTGCCTATATTTCCCCTTCAAAGATGGCTACCTCAAATAAACACATTGCCAACCACATGACTAGATAAAGGGCCAGGCCACCCTTCCCCACTGAATCTCCCTTGTTATGGAGACCTCAGTTGATTTCAATGACTGACCATTTGGGCCACTTGATTTTTCTTTTCTCATGCTTTAAATTCCCACTCTTATGTTTTAAATTTACCAATAAAGAGTGAGCCCATGAAACCCTAGGCCTCCACTTTCAACCCCCTAAATAGAGAACCCTAGCCCTGAGCTTGTTCTCTTCTCTCTTTTTTTCCCCTGACAACTGTGCTGTGTGGCCCTAAGTATGCTGTGTAATTTTCAGGTTCTGTAACTAATAAATTTTTTCCCCCTGAAGTTTCCTGGTGGTTATTGCTAACAGGTATCTTGCAGTCATAACAAGAACCACATGGGCCGGTCCAGCCACAATATTAGCTATTGATAGGCTGAGTCCAACACACAAGAACTGGAATCCTATAAATTTTGATACCTTGTGTTTTTCTTTACATTCATTTCAGAATATGTTCTAATTTCTCTTTTACTCTCTTGTTTGACCCATGAGTTATTTAGAAGTGTATTATTTGGTTTCCAAATATTTAAGATTTTCCAGATTTTTTGTTATTGTTTTCTAATTTAATTTCACTGTGGTCAGAGAACATGTTTTGTATACCTCAAATGCTTTTAAGTCTAAGACTTACTTTATGGTCTATAATATGGTCCATGTTAGTGTAAGTTCCAGATGCAACTGAAAAGAATATGCATGCTACTGTTATGGAGTG
The DNA here is from genome assembly GCF_016509475.1 of Prionailurus bengalensis. Taxonomy (NCBI): domain Eukaryota; kingdom Metazoa; phylum Chordata; class Mammalia; order Carnivora; family Felidae; genus Prionailurus; species Prionailurus bengalensis. The sequence continues at coordinate 41,174,753 of NC_057344.1, read as the reverse complement.
GAATATTTATAACTGTCAGCAATAAAGGTCATGCTGGATGGTAGTGTTTTTCAAATCTTCTATATGTTTACTGATTTTTCTACTTGTTCTATCAATTATTAAGACAGGGGTACTAAAGTCTCCATTATAACTGTGGTTTTGTCTACTTGTCATTGCAGTTTTCCCAGGTTTTGCTTCATGTATTTGAAAGCTATCTTACTAGGTACATAAGTATTTAGGATTGTTATGTGCTTGAACTACTTATGAAATTATTTTCTTCATCTCTGGTAATACTCTTTGTTCTAAAACCCACTTGTTTGATATTAATACAGCCATTCCAGTTGTCTTTTGATTAGTGTTAGCACAGTTTATCTTTTCTCATCCTTTTAAGGACTTTGTGTTTGAAGAGGATAGTTGAGATTTACCTATATATTCATTATGACTATCTATGCCTTCTCATTGGGGTATTCAGACCATTTACACTTAATGAGATTGTTAGTATGGTTAGGTTTAGGGGTGCCTGGGTGACTCAGTTGGTTATGCATCCAACTCTTGATTGTGGCTCAGGTTGTAATCTTGCGGTTCATGAGATCAAGCCCCATGTCGGGCTCTACACTGACAGTGTGGAGCCTGCTTGGGATTCTCTTTCTCCCCCTCTCTGCCCCTCCCTCACCTGTGTGCACATGTTCTCTCTCTCAAAATATATAAATAAACTTTATTTAAAAATGTGTTTAGGTTTAAATCTATTACTTGCTAATTTCTACTTTCTTTGTCCCATCTGTTCTTCTCTTTTTTCTTCCTTTATGTCTTTTGAATTAATTGAAATTTATTATGACTCCATCTGATCTACTTGGATGAATTATTAGGTACAATTCTTTGTTTTATTATTTAAATAGTTGCTTTAAGGCTTATAATATACATCCTTGACCTATCATAGTCTATTTTGAAGTGAAATTATACCACTTGGTATATAGTATTAGCACCTTACAATAGTACACTTCTATTTTTCCCCTCTTGACTTTTTGACTTTTGTACTATTGTTGTCATACATTTCACTTTCACATGTGTTATGAACCCAACATTATATCATTGTTATTTTTGTTTACACAGTTATCTTTTAAAGAGATTTCAATAATGAGGAAATAATGTAACTAATTAGAAAATTATGTATTTATCCTTGCAGTTAATGTTTTTGGCATTGTTAATTCCTTCTTGTAGATCCATATTTCTGTCTGATATCATTTTCCTTTGGCCTGAAAGACTTTTATTATTTTATTTATTTATTTGTTTATTTATTTTTAAAGTAGTCTTCATGTCCAGGGTGGAGCCCAATGTGGGGCTCAAACTCACAACCCTGAGCTCAAGACCGGAGTTAAGATCAAGAGCTGGATGGATGCTTAACTGACTGAGCCACCCACATGCCCCTATTGTTTCTTTTTTAATATTGCTTGAAGCATGGGTCTCCTGGGGATGAATTTGCTTTCATTTTTGAAAGCTACTTTTGCTAGGCGTAGAGTTATAGGTCAGAGATGCTCTTTAAAGATTTAGTCTACTTTAAAGATGTTGCTCCACTGTCTTTGCACTTGCATTGTTTCCAACAAGAAGTTTGATGTCATTCTTATCTTTTTAAAAAGTCTTTTTTACGTTTATTTATTGAGAGACAGAGTGCGAGCAGTGAAAGGGCAGAGAGAGAGGGAGGGAGAGAATCCCAAGCAGGCTCTAAGCCATCAGCATGAAGTCCAACACAGGTCTCAATCCCACAAACATGAGATCATGACCTGGGTCAAAATCAAGAGTCAGATGCTCAACTGACTGAGCCACCCAGGCACCACTGATGTCATCCTTATCTTTTGTTCTTTCATATGTCCCTTTTTCTTTGGCTGCTTTCAAGACTTTCTCTATCACTAGTTTCACCAATTTGCTTAAAATATGCCTTGGCATCATTGTGTCCATTTTTCTTGTACATGTGGTTCACTGAACTTCTTGGATTTGTGTAATCTTGGATTAGTTAGTTTTTGACAAATTTGGACATTTTTCAACCCTTATTTATTCAAATGTTTTTTCACCCATTCTCTGTTGGAAACTATTTCCACATATATAAGGCCACTTGAAAGTGTCCCATAGCTCACTGATGCTTTAAAATTTTTTTCTTGGGGCACTTGGGTGGCTCAGTTGGTTGAGCATCCAGCTTCGGCTCGGGTCATGATCTCATGGTTCGTGGGTTTGAGGTCCACATCGGGCTCTGTGCTGAAAGCTGAGAGCCCAGAGCTGCTTTGGATTCTGTGTCTCCCTCTCTGTCCGCCCCTCCCCTGCTCATGCTCTGTCTCTTTCTCTCAAAAATAAAGATTAAAAAAAATTCTTTTCTTTCTGTGTTTCATTTTGAAGAGTTTTTATTGCTATGTTGTCAGATTCCTTAATCTTTTCTTCTGTAATGTCAAATCTCATTCAGTGTATTTTTCATCCTACACATTATAGTTTCATCTCTAGAAGACTGGTTTGAATCTTTTAAAAATATTTTCTGTCTCTCCTTAACTTTTTGGACACCTTAAATACAGTTATAATAACTGTTTTAACATTCTTGTATGCTGTTTCAGTTTAGAGTTAGTGTCGATTGATTTTCTCTTTATTACGGGTCACACTTTCCTGTCTCTCTGTATGTCTGGTAATCTTTAACTGGATGTCAGACATTGTAAATTTTACCTTGGTGGGTGTTGGATATTTCTGTATTCCTATAAACATTCTTGAGCTTTGTTCTGTTATGCAGTTAAGTAACTTGGAAACAGTCTGATCCTTTTGAGGTTTGCTTTCAAGGTTGATTAGATAGGGCTGGAGCATTGATCAATGTAGGACTAGTTACTCTCCATTTCCAGGTAAGGCCCTTTTTTGTTTCCTATGCAATGTTTCTGAATGATCCATCTGACTGTCAGGAATAGCTGATTAATACTCAACCAAAACTTGCAGGGGACCCTCTCAAGAGCTCCAGGATTCTTCAAGCAGCTATGTTTTCTCTGGCACTGTATATATATCTTGGCAACTCTAGCTGCTCCTTTCTCTCTGGATTCTCAATGTCTCCTCAACTCAGGGAAGCTTCTTGGATTTCTCTGCCCTATGTCATGACCTAGAAACTAGCAATTACAGAGTTTCCCTCAATTATTTCCTAGGTCCCATAGATCACTGCCTTTTTTTTTACTGTGTCTAAAGTCTTGAAAACCATTATTTCCTATATTTGGCCCCCCCTTTTTTTTTTGGCTGTTTTAAGCAGGAGGGTATATTCAGTCCTTAATACCTCATTTTGGCCAGCAGTGGAATGCATCGTCTTTTTTAAAAATTCATTTAAGTAACCTCAGCACCCTCGGTGGGGCTTGAAATCATGACCCCGAGATCAAGAGTCACACACTCCACTGATTGAGCCAGCCAGGTACCCCAGAAGTGGAATGCATCTTAAATAGCCCCTCAAATAATAGCCAAGTGAGTATTCTGTAACTTTTGGGAATCTCAGTAAGACCTGATAAGGACCAGGAGAGGGTAGCTCTACTGGCCACAGAATACTGGAGGCTCATTCTTGGGTATCCTTTGGGACTTATCCTCCTTAAAACTTCCATGGTGGTCACTTCATGGAATGTCACACAAATGAAATGTGTCCACGAAGAAAATGCATGCACATCCGCTCCCAGGACTTCCTGACTTTTCTTTATTCTGGGGCCTCTCCTCTAGTAATAATGTTTAGGGTGTATGCCTTGCTTCTCCCTCTCAGTCTCCAGAGGACACCCACTGATCTATCCACATCCTCACAAGCTTGGATCTGAGACCATAGATGGTCATACTCAGTGCCAGTGGTGATTACTATTAAGTCAGAACAATGTTCATAAGGCCTGAGCACATCGTCATGAGGATTATCTCACAAGATCTGGGATGGATCAGACTATAATAAGGTCTGCTGTGTCCCCTAGTTGAATTTTAGAAGTGCCTGTCTTTCTCACAGTCACACATGGCTCTGCCACATGGGAGCCACCAGCCCACCCTTCAGTCTAGAGCTCTCCTCTCCAGAGTTGCATTTTGGGGAAATCAGGTAAGAGGCAACTATACATACTGCTTTGGGGCAGAGCACAGGCCAGCAGTTCCTCCCTAAGTCTCCATCTCAGGTTATCCTGCTGGGTCTCTGCTAACCAAGACATAATGATCACCCTCATAATTTAATGTTAGTAGCCAGCTAGACAAGGAGGGGCAGCCAACCTGGCCTCAGACAAAAGCCATACTCACTAGTTGTGATCAGGAGCTGACAGAAGTAAAACACATTTTCTTTCTAAGAAGACATTATTATGTGTCCAATTTATCAAACCAATGGACCTGACAAGTGTGGATGTGAGATGTCCATTTTTTTCCTTTTATATGAGAAATCTGATTTCTCTTTTAGAAACATCTTTTTCATTCATTCTTTCTTTCTTTCTTTTTTTTTTTTTTTTTTTTTTTTTTTTTTGCTTTATAGGCAATTTTTTTCTTTATGTATATTACCCAAGGGCCCAGGGCAGTTCCCTCTTGTGTAGGGGAAGAAAACTGGCCTTTGAACTTAAGCCCCCTTATGCTCTGACCAGGCCAGCCAGGTGTATATGGCAGGAAGAGTCAAGAAGGAAGGAAAACAGACCTCAAGTTTCTGTTTCCCTGACAGCACAGAGCACTCAAGCACTGTCCTTCATCCCCATGGCTTCATCAGGAGGCTCAGAGAAGCAGAGAAGCGAGGTCAGGTGCAGAGAAGGCCAGGTACAGCTGTGACGTCAGTGCAGAGGGCTGGGCAGGCACCCAGACAAGCCAGCATGGGCCCCTGCCCAGGAGAACACTGGAGGAACCATGGAAGGCTATTGCCTCCCTACCCTTCTACCTTTTGTCCCTCCTGCTCCTTCTTTCCAGGCCAGAACTGTCTTCCCAGGACAGAGAAGAGGGCAGGATAAACACATAGAAGCCATTTCTAGTGCCAGAAAAGGAAGAGTAGACCGAGCTAGGCATCTGCTAATGAGTGTCTGCTTGGGCCATGGTGGGGAGCATGCACGCAGGGCACACAGCCTGTGTTCATCAGCAGACCTGTTGGAGGGGGGTCTCTGAAGGGGTGACAGGGCCACACAGAGAAGCCAGGAAGCACAGAAGCATTCAGTTTGTGACGGTCTAAAAATCAACAAAGCAGGGAGAGGAATCCTTTGAAAACTTAAGTTACATTATGTTACTCTTTCCCTCCAGGGCCTCCAGTGGCTCTCCGGCTTGCTACCAGTAAACCCAATGTCCTTAGGGTAGCCTGTAAGAACTGGCCTCCTGTTGCCCTCTGACCTCTGCTCCTGCTCCCGCCCCCTGCTAGCACTTTAGATGCTTCCCTCACAAGTTATGCAGTTGCTTGACTCTCCAAACAGAAGGTAAGTTCCACGAGGGCAGGGCGTTAAGGGAGATTTGTGTGTGTGTGCTTGAGAACTGATTTATCTCCCCTGCCTAGACCAGCGCCTGGCCTGTGGTAGGTGCTCAAAAAGTACTTGCTAAATGAGCAGACCAACTAAAACAGAGCCCCTTCCACCTGTCACAGAGCATGTAGAGACCCAGTCAGTCCCACAGAGGGATTCTGAACTCTGGTTAGGCATTGGGCTCTCTAGGCCTGACTGGAGTTGTAAGTCCTGTGGCCAGTGGGAGATTCTTTTTTTTAACTGCAGTAAGAACACTTAACAGGGGATCCACCTTCTTAACGTATTTTTAATGCTCATAACTTCCTTGTTTAGACTCATGTAATTCTACGGGCCTGTGTCCTCTAGGTACATAACCGGGGCACAGAGAAACAAAAACTTGCAGATTTGACTTCATAGAAACAGCACTGGGAATATTAAGAAACCCAACCAAGTGATCAGATATCACAGAGAAAAGGAGACGCATTTTGTCACTTGGATTTCCTGAAGCTTTCAGCATTTCCTCAACTGCCCTCCCTTTCTCCCTCTGTGAAAGGGAGCTGGTCTACTCAGCAGTCCCCACAATGCTCCGGCCAGGTCCCCAAGGGACATGGGAGGGGACCACGGCCTTGAAGCCTTTATGCCAGGTCTGAAGAGTGAGAGACAACTCCTCAGGCACTCGCAGGCCCTCGTGCACGCGCACCCACACGCCCTTGCACACGGCCATGAGACTGGTGGGGAGGAAGGGCTAGAAGTCTTTCACGACATGCATCTGTGGAGGCGGACGGCTCCTGAACACCCGGCCGAGGTGGAGACAGTGGAGATAGGCAGTGCGAGAGAATGAGCGGACTAGAGGTCCAGGTGAGGTCAGAGGCAGAAGAGAAAGATGACAGGACGTGATCAACAGAGGAGCCCTGCACCCAGCATGTTTCAGGAGACACAGGACACGGGAGAGAGAAACGTGTAAGGGGCTTGGCATGCACAGGCCCCACCTGGCAAAAGGAGGCCCCCTGCCCAGACTGACCTAGAACTTACCAGCTCATGGCAGGTCCCCCCCACCGTGCCACGGGCACCTGCCCAGCATGCACGTGAGTGTGTGGCCAGGGATGGCCAGTAAACTAGCCGCTTGGGAAGCACAGACAGCACGATGTCACCGCCTAGGGTGACATATTTAGGCACCACAAGAAGAAAGTTCATAGACTTAAAATTGTTTCTTCAAGGTCTGTAAGGAATCTTGGGAATCTGATCTAACCTGCTGACTCTAAAGAAGAGGATTAGCTCCAAAGAGCGGGGCCTCTGCTGTTTCTGTGCCCAGTGGCTGGAGAGAGGGCAGGTGAGGGGGAAGGGGTGGGGGACCCCCAATCCCCTCTCCTTCATGCAGGTGGCTAATTTCACTGCTGCTGCAAGGACACTGGTGCACAGGAGGCTGCTGTGTGGGTACTGGGGGCAAAGGTCAGGGGCCTCCGGGCTTCCTCCCCTAGGGCCTGGTCACACTGGGGGTCTGTGCCATGCTGAAGCGCATTAAAAAGGATGAGAGGAAAGAGATGGGGTGAGAAAAAAGGGAGGGAGAGAAACAGAGAGACTAGACTCAAAGGAAAGAAGCCCACTTAGCCTCATAGGACTTCTAAAACACCTGCCAGCTTCACCACATCAGATCTTGGGCCAGAATCTCCATGCCCTTTGCTTCTCTACCACTGACTGTTTTACAGATGGGGACACAGGCCCCAAGAGGTGGGGCCACTGGTGGCACAGAACCATGTAGAGCCTCTGCAACATGCAGCGGTGACTCCAGCTCTTCCCTGGACTGCAGCAGGAGCCTGGAGCCTAGGGGAGCATCCGGGAGCCTCTCTGCACAGGAGTGCTCCCGTCTCTCTTGCTTGCCTCTGCTCTCAGCACCACCAGGAAGGGAGTTCGAGGAGACCAAACCTCCCACCAAAGGGAAAGATGGTTTCAGGAAGTGTCCTGTGCTAGTGCCTGGAAGGTGGCGCCCAGCGCAGCCCTACCTCCTTCCAGGAGACACTCACCATTCATCTGGGAGGGTGACGAAGAGTAGTCCCGGTCCCTGTGTCTCCGGTCGGGTTTCAGATTGCGGCTCTGTCTGCCAGAGCCCTCCAGCATGTTCACGATCTCACTCCGGTCAATGTTGCGCAGGGCTGCATACAGATTGTCCACTGCAGGAGGAGAAGGGAAGAAGGGGTGCTGGCCAAGGGGGTTCCAATCCTCATAGACAGTGTGGGAATGTTGTGGGGTGTAGAGAAGGGAGGGAAGTGGGGGATGATTTGTTTTCTCAGCACCCCTCCTTTGTCAGAATCAAAACTACCTGCCTCTGGGGTGTGGGAGGGAAGCTTTTGTTATCCTCTGACAGATCTTTTCCAAACCCTAAGGGTGGTCAACTGCAAAGCATGGGAAGACTGTTTTTTTCTAATCTGAGAGGAATTCTGCAAGAAATGAGAGTGAGGAGAAGAGGATACTGTCCTTTTGAGATCCTTGGTCCTCGCCAGTTGATTTGAGATCCAAATGCAGACACCCAATTTCCTCTTAGTGTTTCTGAGTATGGGAATTTAGTTGAGAAAGGGCTGAAAACAGGGTGATGGATCTTCCCTCCAGGTTGGAGGAAAAGATGTTCCTGCATCAGGCAGGATTTGCTCTGTTCTGAGAGGACAGTCCTCATTTGTTTGAGAAACTCAGTGAGAAGTCACACACCCTACACCTGTGCTGTCATCTCGTTCTGGTGTGGCTCTTGTCTTATTCGGGGGATGGGAAAAAGGCCAAGGCCAAGACCATCCTATCCTCTTATGATAGGACTCCCCGAGGACCCCAGGACCCTGACAGGTGTGTGTGTGAGGGGCAGAGAGACAGAGACAGCAAAAGGGATTGGCTCCAAGGCAAAGACAGCAACTGGAGCTGGAAGGCAGAAAGGCTCTGGTGAAGGGGAGGTCCTGCATGGGCTTTGGACAGAGGACGCTTCCTTAGCTTAACAGTACTGACTCTTTGCGTTTTTGCCTTCGCGGGTGACCCAGAGATTCAACAAGGCTGCACTCTGCTCCAGCAAGGAGTTGGGGTTTTCCACACGGATCCTGTTGATGTCTTCCACGCTGAACTGAAGCTCCCGAGCCAGCTCTGCAGGCAGAGAAGCAAGACTGGGTGTGAGCCCGCCTCTGGTCCCCCCAGCAGGTGCTGTGCCTTGCGTCTGGCAGGGAGTACCGGGAATCAAGGAACAGTGCCCCCTGGGTTTTGGTATTCCTTCTTACCAGGAAGCAACTAGGGGAACACAGACACCTACATCTTCCGACATCCAGAAAATAGGGCAGGGATAGGAATGCTTAAAAACTTGGTATTGAATGAACGAATGAAGGAATATCTTTCCTTTCTTTCGTCAATTCACATATTATTAGAGGACAAGGCTGAGCCTCTCAGCAAGGTTAACGCTTATGCAAGGTCATGGCACAAGCTAAGACCAGAGCCAGGAGCAGGCTGAGCCTGCGGACGCCCACTCCAGTGCCGTCTGTGCCACTAACTTTCCACCAGGAAGCAGTTATCATGGGAATGCTTTTCTGTATTTACGTTTCTTCAGGGAAAGGCACTAATTACATTTAAAATGAAAATATAAGCTCCCATCTAAATGCAAGGCAATAACACAGAATGTTAGCTTTCTCCCTCCCGTTATTATTATTTTTTTAATGTTTATTTATTTCTGAGACAGAGCATGAATGGGGGAGGGGCAGGAGAGAGGGAGACACAGAATCCGAAGCAGGCTCCAGGCTCAGAACTGTCAGCACAGAGCCTGACACAGGGCTCAAACCCGTGGACCATGAGGTCATGACCTGAGCTGAAGTCGGACGCTCAACCGACTGAGTCACCCAGGTGCCCCACCCTCTTATTATTTTTATTGTTATTTCTCACAGGTGCTTTGGAAGGGAGAACAGCCTCAGAGTCTAATTTCAAGGATGAGGAAGACCAGAGGGGACAGTGATGGTAAGGATCAGAATGCACAGGTACACACACACACACACTCCCCAAGAAGCAGCAGTAGGCATTCTGTTTTGGCTTAAGAACGAACAGCTCCTGAATTTCTGTTGTAAATTTTTGTCACAGAGCCTTTCAGCAAGCCTTATTGCTAAGGCTTCTGAGTTTCTCTGAAGTCCTCTCCACAGGGTGACTGAGTAAAGGCAGTCCATTCATATAAAAGCTAACATAACAAGGCGGGGGGGGGGTGGTTAAGTTATAGGTCCTGTGACTGAATAAAACGCATTTTGAGCTTTCACTTGTATTTTCCCACACACAGTGTCACTTCAGATGTGATCTACCCTTTTGTTGTGGGACTTCTGGTAGACCTCAGGTACAGCCAGAGGTTACAAGTGAACAATTTTGAGCCATCTCCTTTTCTTCCTTCCTTTCCTTCAACAGCCTTTCCTTCCTTTCCTTCCTCAGCCTTTGAGAAAGGGCAATGTGAGTACAGGGAGGAAGAGATAGGCAGTCATAGAGACAAAGTTTTTTGTTTCTGTGCTTATTTGTTGGCTGGTTTTCCAGGGCTCTGTCACTAATTAGAGCCACTCTATTCAGCTGGATCTCAATTTTCCCATCTGTAAAATGAGGTGAACCAGATCAATTCTAAGGTCTCTCGTAATTTCAAAAGTTAATTCTTTCTTATAAAGTAAACCCAGGCAGAAAAAAAAGAAAAACCGGGCAGGAATGGAGGAGGGTGGGAGCTTACTTTCCATGGGTATACCCAAAGGCACTGCTTGGGCAACAGACTTGCACAAGACAATCACACATCAGATGCACCGAGGACAGTAGGAAGAGGTAGAGGCAAGAAGCTGGAGGGGTACGTGTAGACTGGCAAGGTGCCTTTTGCCCCCAAGTCCCCGACTTACCCGCCCAGCTGAGGCCAAGGTGCTCTGATATAATAGCCATCTTCATATCTGCTCGGTCGGTCCCACTGAGAAAACCTTGGGAGAAGCATCGGGTTTCATTTAGCAGCCTTGGCAGGACACAGAATGGGCAGGTATGGGTAAATGACCTCAGATGGATGTTCTGGCCCCCGGCGGACCTCTGTATGCTGGCCTGCAAGCATTCCGTGGAGACCAGGGCCAAAGGCTCCGCATGCTGTGCTCATAACAAGCTAAGGAAATCACATCAACACAGAGCTCTTGCAGGAGTGAGGGGGAGTGATGTGACCCACAACCTCCTGGGAAGGCAGTGAGCACATATCACAAAGGGGTTCATACCCAGTGACGATTCGCTGAGAATGCTGTATCTCAGGGCCAGGGGAGTCAACGTCCTCTTCCTGTCATCAGCTCCGCTCCCCTGCAGAAGAAAGATGAGGAAAGGGTGCTTTGGGCTTGGGGTTACCCCCTTGGTGGGAAGGTGCTCGGAGCCCGGGGGCTATGGGGTGGGCATGACGCCAATCCCGGCCAACAGTAAGTAGGTCTGTGTCTCTGGAGCCGCAACACAAAGAGCAGATGTGTGCGAAGAGGTGGGGGTCCAGAGGGAGTGATGAGAGTCACACACTTTATCACTAATAGTAATGGCAAGCTCACGTGGCCTTTACCACATGACAGGCCCTGTTTGATGCACACAACAGCCCCTGGGCAGGTACAATTACTATTCCCATCTCATCCATGAGGACACTGAGGCCTAGAGGGGTTAAGTAACTTGCCCAAGGCAGCTCAGCTAATGAGTGGCGGAGCTGGGGTTTGAACTTAAAAACCAGTGTTTCTTTCTGGGTTCCTTTATACTCAAAAGACCTATTTTTGGCACCAGTCCGAGGCTTAGCACTCCAGCCCTACAGAGAAGCACCCAGATGCTAGCTCTGGGTGCAGGAAATCCTCTTTTGAAAGAGAAGTGCACTCATACTCTCCCCAGACAGTAAAGAGAAATCGAGCCACAACATATGGATGTAACCTTGCTTTCTCCCTAGTTGGGCACGGAAGGCTGACAATTACAACGATGGCAGCAGCCAAACGACACCAACAAGAACATGGAGACATATGATCCCTCCAAAGTCCCTTGCGCAGTGGTGACTCGGATGCTCTTACAGGTATGGATAAATCAACATACTTGGTCAAGACGCTTTTGCTGAGCTCAAAAATCTGGGTGTTTGCAGTGGCTGAGACACCAGGGCTCCCTTCTCTGAGGGCCTGGCACCCTGGGGAAGATAAGCAAGTATATGAAAAGGAGGCCTGAAAAAGCCTATCAAACAGCTGGGTCACCTTGAGCAATGTGACACCCAGTTCTAAGCCTCAGAGAGCCCAGACGAGGGGTACTCAGGTAGACATCTTTTGGGCTCCTTCTAGCCTTCAAGAAGGAACATCCTAGAGGGCTCAAGGCCCACAGTAAGAACATGCAGACCACTGTCTGACACTGGCATCTGGTCCTAGCTTTGCAGAAAGGGCCAGGGCACACTCTCCCTGCCAGGCCACCATCAACTGTCCAGAAGACGGCAAAGAGCCTTCAAAGGCTGCTTTGTGATGGTAAGAGGTCCTTGGGAAGCACGCGACCTTGCGTCTGTTTCGGGACCTCCTCAGGGAACCCCATCTCTGGTGAGGGTCCTCATCGGAGGGCAGCTCACCTTGGTACAGGGGGGCATGGTGATGTTCAGGTGACAGAGAATGTGCTGGGTGTCCTCATACTTCATCGCCTTGCGCAGAAATGACAAGGACCCTGCTGGTTCTCGACTGCTGTCCCTCACCTAAATTCAATCACACAAAAGCAAGATTCGGGGGGGTGCTGTTCCAGAGGCCACCAGGCTGGTTGGCTTAGAGACTTCTGCCTCCCAGAACCTTGTAGACCCAGAGGAGAGATTGGCACCTTTACAGGTATGGCCAAACGGTTCTCCCGAAACGACTGGAAGAGGAAACTCCGTTGCTGGGCAGCTTTTTTGACGGGCACCAGGTTCCCAAAGAGTTCCGCGAAAAGGGGCATTCCTTCCAAAACCTGTAGGAGAAAAGCAAATGTCATGTCCTGCCTTCAGCTTTGGTCATCTCTTTGCCAGATCATACTCATTCTACAGCATGAGACACAACCCGCCATTTGTTTTGAAAAAGGTTTTGTTCCCGGGGGCGCCTGGGTGGCGCAGTCGGTTAAGCGTCCGACTTCAGCCAGGTGACGATCTCACGGTCCGTGAGTTCGAGCCCCGCGTCAGGCTCTGGGCTGATGGCTCAGAGCCTGGAGCCTGTTTCCGATTCTGTGTCTCCCTCTCTCTCTGCCCCTCCCCCGTTCATGCTCTGTCTCTCTCTGTCCCAAAAATAAATAAACGTTGAAAAAGGTTTTGTTCCCAAGGCTGAAATGAGGGAGGCATGCTTCCTTACATCAGAGGAATTTTTTTAAATGTTTATTTATTTTTGAGAGAGAGAGAGAGAGAGAGAGAGAGGCAGAGCATGAGCGGGGGAGGGGCAGAGAGACACAGAATCCGAAGCAGGGTCCAGGCTCTGAGCTGTCAGCACAGAGCCCGACGTGGGGATTGAACTCATGGACTGAGAAATCATGACCTGACCCAAAGTTGGACACTCAACCAACTGAGCCACCCAGGTGCCCTCTTACTTCAGAGGATTTTACAACAAGCAGGAATCTTTACCTATCCCTGGGTGGCTGATCAGGGTTGCTATCAGAGTACTCTAGAACTCCACTGAAGTATCAAAATATGGCTTCCCCCCAAAAGCTGAATCTCTTTTCACACTTGTTCTGCAACGTTTAGTTTATGAGAAGTGTTAGAAGGACCATGTTATAGCATAATCTCACCCATTATTATAAGAATCCCTATTGTGTATATAATGCTTTCGACTGAGAAGTTATCATGACGCCATTTGATAAGTAAGGAAATTGAGGCCCAAAGAGAGTAAGTCCTTTGTCTAGTTTGTCCTTGAATCAGGATTAGGGGTAGGGCTCCATAGTTCCGGCCTTGTGCTTTTCCTTCTGGGCCCTCAGCCCCCAAGAAGGCTCAGAACAGACTCCAAGGCCAGACTTTTGGAAAGGTCCTGGCTTCTTACTTGTCTTAACATGATGAGTCTCCTAGGGTCAGTAATAGGTTCAAATCTAGTCCCTGTTCCTCACCTCATTTGTCCAGCCGCCCTCCCTGCCGCATCGGGGCGTCCCCAGAACCCTGGCATAGTGGGTTAAACTGTGGGCTCTGGTGTCAGACTACTTGGACAAATCTTTTCTCTACCCTCTACTTAGTCATGTGACCTTGGGCAGACTACTTAACCTCTCTCAGCCTCAGTGCCCACATCTGTAAACTGGGGATGATAAAAGCACACGCGGGTATGAGGATCAAGGGAGATGATGCTAGTCAAGCACTTTCACACTACGTCCAGCCACGGTACCTCTATGTCCCTGCTCCGAGCCACCTCAATGAAGTTCTCATGCTGCTCCAGGGTCTTGTCCACTTTATCGTCTGTCATGCAGTAGCAGCGCAGACGCCCTTCCCGGGGGTCATTCATCTTGGCAAAAATGACGAACTTGGCCATGTAGGGCACCGCAGTGAGCTCCTTGTACAGCAGGGTGGCGAAGTTCACAGCTTCAGCAGTGCGAGGACAGTCTGACAGCCAAAACCTAAAAAGAGAGGGCTGATTATAAGCACGTTTCTATGGGCCAGATGGAGCGCTTCATGTCTGTCCAAACAGAAGGAGCCCATAAGCCATGGGGATGGCTGCTCTAGAAAGCCTGGTGGTCAGGGTGGGGGCTTCTGTGTGGAAAGGGGAAACGGGGGGCCCTAAGCACGGGGTGGGCAGGTCAAGGCCTGGGGATAAGCCATGATCAGGGCAGCGCTGACCACTCGGTGCAGGGCCCGGGGTTTCTGGGCTCACCTGGCAGAGACGTTGGTGGTGAAGGCGGCACACTCGTTGGCATACACGAGCTTGGTCGTCCCCGTTATGTCTTCCCACTGGGCTTGGTCTGTTCCTCCTGCAACAGGAACACAGGAGGGCTGGGGGACAGTGTTCAGGTGGCACACACACGGCTTGCCGAGCTGCCAAGGGCTGAGCATGAAAGGGCGGAGATGGGCACATCTGTGTGGCCCTGAGCACATCTCTTCTCTCATGCCCTCCCCCTCCTCGAGCTATTCCATGGAGGCTCTAGTCAGACGGACTGCCCCTCCCTCCCTTCAAAGAGCACATTGCCTAGGGAAGCCGAAGCAAGGTGATGGCCGGCTTCCCCTTCTGTCTCTCCTTCATGTGGCCAGAAGGAGCTGCTGCTGCCCAGAAGATGGGACAGGGGCACCTCTCACCAGTGACACTGCAGAGTAGGCGCAGACTGGTGGTGTCCCCCTCCCCGCTGTCCCTTGGGTTGTCCGTCCAGGAAGGAGGGAGTGGGATCCGAAGGCCAATGGGGCGATAGAACTTCCGGCGCCGTGGCTCCACGGTGACGATGGGGCTGAACGTGGCCTGGTTGCCCAGGAGTTTGGTGACAAGCTCATCTGGTACAGGCTGGGCCTGCAAGGTAGCAAAGGCAGGCACTGAGCCTCCAGCAGCAGGGGGGACTTGTTCATGAGGGCCAGCACGTCCCCAGAGGGAGAGCAGGCTGTTTATACAGAGGGCAAAGGCTCCCAGGGGGTGCAGCGGTCCTTCCACTGTTGCACCACACAGATCTGTTTTGCTGGGCATGGAGCCCATCCTGGGGCTGATATCACTGCTCAGCTCTCTTTCCGGAGCCCTTTCTCCCCCTCTCCTGCTGCTCCCATTCCGTGGATGGCACCACCCTTGCTCACCATTAGTTACCTCTCCAGGATGCCCCGTGGAATTCTCTCACGTCAAGCACGCGAGCATGCTGGCATCGTGGTTTAATGCGTAATCTGGGGCTTTCTGCAACTTACCAGGGAGTGCCTGCCCTACCCCACTCACCCAACTTCTGAGCTTTAAGGTCACATCTCTAACTGGGATTTTAAGGCATTGGACAAAAGTGGGGGATATGCTAGGGAAGTCTTCCTGGGGGCCTTGAATTCCTCCCACCTTCCATAAACTCTGAGTTGGACGGAGGCGGGGGGGCAACTGGTGAGGAGGGAGGGCTGTGTCACCTGCAGAGCCAGCTTCACTCTCTTGGTGACAGCATTTTCTGGGAACGTTGCCTGCACCAGGGGGACCAGCTTGCTCTTCAGAAAGCCCCCTTCAGGGCCGATGGTGTCGTAGTCCTGGCAGAGCCGTGACATGATCACGAAGTACAAGGGGAAGTCGGTGGTGATGATGCGGCAGACCCTCTTCTTCTCCAGCTCCTCCAGACTCCCCAGCTCTGTAATCACATGGCATGATGCCACCCACCCCGGTCATGCCGTCGTGCCAGATGCAGGCTCAACCACTGTGTCCCCAGAACCTCCTCATCCCTGGCTCCCGATGTTTGTCCCCTCCCCAGGCACCTAGCAGCACCCCTCAGGTGCCCCAGGCACCTGGGACTGGACCTGATGGGGCCATCCCCGGTCTATCTGGCCTTCCCAAACTCCAGGCGGTCCTAACAACCCACCCAAAATTGCAAGCTCAAGTCCCACCTTCCAGAAGGAGGGCACCCTGCTCTGGGATCCCTGGGGCTCAGTTACCTTCGTCCATCCCATTGAGGATCTGATCCAGGTAGCTTTCTCCATAGCGGCTCTTGTGTTCCTTCCACACGGAGCCGTTTTCACTGCGCAGCACCACGAGTTCACGGTCCCCACGGCCTTGGGAGGCAAAGTGGGGGATCTCCACGATCACAGGGCTGAGGGGACAGAGCAGATGGTGGGCAAGGTGTGTAGATGTGGGCATGGGTGCCTGTGGGCGGGTGGCTGTGCACAGGGAGGAAAGAACAGGGAAAGGGGGGGCAGTCGGTCCCTGCTTGGAGAAAGATGGGATCCTGCAGCCAGAGCGAGGCCCCACCTCGGGGCAGGTCCGGATGGAGAACAGACCCTCCTTGAGTTCCTGAGACGCTCCGAGGGTCCCTCACTCACTGCCAGGCCCCGGAGGAACAGTAAGCAACCAGGACCCAATCTCACCTCACAGGGGGATCTCCTGCCATGGCCATGTAGTGGACGCTCACCTGAGTAACCCAGCCCTTGGACCTGATCCTGAGAACCCGCCAGCCATTCCTAGATATCTCTAGGCAGGGGACCAAGCCTTAGCTTTCTCCTCTATCCAATGGTGATAAAGCCACTTCCTTCAGAGGGAGGCTTTGATGACTACATTTAAAAAGGAAAATCGGGGGGCGCCTGGGTGGCGCAGTCGGTTAAGCGTCCGACTTCAGCCAGGTCACGATCTCGCGGTCCGTGAGTTCGAGCCCCACGTCAGGCGCTGGGCTGATGGCTCAGAGCCTGGAGCCTGTTTCCGATTCTGTGTCTCCCTCTCTCTCTGCCCCTCCCCCGTTCATGCTCTGTCTCTCTCTGTCCCAAAAATAAATAAACGTTGAAAAAAAAATTTTTTTAAAGGAAAATCGGGGCGCCTGGGTGGCTCAGTCGGTTGAGCGTCCGACTTCGGCTCAGGTCATGATCTTGCGGTTCGTGAGTTCAAGCCCCGCATTGGGCTCTGTGCTGACAGCTCAGAGCCTGGAGCCTGCTTCGGATTCTGTCTTCCTCTCTCTCTGCCCCTCCCCCACTCATGCTCCATCTCTCTCTGTCTCTCAAAAATGAATAAACGTTAAAAAATTAAAAAAAAAAAAGGAAAAGCAACACAAAAGCACTCTGCAGGCTGCTTTCCAGGGGTGGATGGAAGCTCAGAGGTGGGGACAGGCAGAGGACAAAGGCAAGAAGGCCGGGCCTCCCTGGACACACCTGTCCCAACAAAGCTCAGGTAGAACCCCACTCTGCTTCACTCTCAAGCCCACTAATCTTGTCCTTGGGGGCAATGCTGTAGGGCTGTCTTTTAGAAATACCATCTTAAAGCTTAAATAATTCAGCCCTTGAAGGCCCCAAGGTAGCCAGCCCAGTCTTTTCAGTCCCCTTCTCTAGTATCATACAAGATTTGAGAGGAGTAAGCTCCACCCTGGGGCTGTGGACTCCTCAGTGTATCTGGGAGACAGGGACTAAAAGTTCCTGGTTCTGTTACTCTGTCAGGACAGCAGACAAACAAGATTGCATGGGGCTCTGGGACTTGGCATTTCCTCTTCCCTGTGGCTGGGGTGGTTCTGGGTGGTTGATGCTGAGGTGGCAGCGACGGACCAGCAGGGGCAGGGGCAGAGGCAGGGGCAGGGGCAGGTTAAGGACATGTGTCGCATCCCATGTGAGTGACTTCTCACCTTAAGAACTGGGCCCCGGCGGGTCCCAGCGCGATGATCCTGCTGGCAAGGCCCTCCTCCTCGGCCAGTGGGGGCGGCGTGCTCAGCTTCTGGGGCTTGACCAGGCGGCAGGTGATACGAGTAGGGGCGGCACATGTCCGGGGCGGGATCACCACCCTCAGGCCATTGTGACGGCTCCCCCTCATGGAGCCTCCCCGGGCATCCACCATGAAGCTCACCAAAAACCTAAGGCACAGGCAGATCCATGTTGGGCTTCTATACGCCTTCTCTGAGACAGGGAGAGTGAGACTCACGCCCATAACCCGTGAGTCATGGGGTCACTCACCCTGTGTGGACGGGGCTGGCCACTGGGCTGATGTTGTCTGAGGTCTCTGTGGCCGGGCTGCTGGGGATGAGTGAGTCTTCATCATACTCCTTAGACGCCTGAGGAGGAGAGAAAGGCCAATTGTCCCAGCACTTCCTGGGTCACAGGAGCTAGTCTTGGCCAGGTTGGTGTCTTTCTGGGCTGGGGAGGCTCAGGAGCGTCTCGTTGCCAGAAAGCAAGCGACCCAAATCCTGCACACTCACTACTGACCCTTTCTGGACAAGGCTTTTCTGGAGTCTAAAAGGAGGCATAGACTTCTTCCTACCATCATGGCTGCTTCTTGGCTCCTTTTAGGTCCAACATCCACCGCACAAACTGCAGACCTACCCGCTCTTTCCTCCAGCCCCTCTCCAGTGTGAAACCTCTGCTCTAGGGAGCTCAGTTTTCGCAGACTTGGTACTGGAACCCTGCACCATCGCCTACTAGCTGCTTAGCTCTGGGCCAGCGACTAGTCCTGCGGGTATCTGAGGTACAGGAGGTGAACGGGGCACACCCTAACCTTGGGGGACTTCCTTCCTCATCTGCAAAAGGGATGGTCCTTGCCCCTCAGTGACACTATAGCTGCGGAGCCATGGGGCTGCCTCCCATGGGGCGTTGCATATCACAAGCACCCATGAAAGCCAGCAGGGTCTGAATCTGGGTTTACTCCCAAGTCCCCTCTTGCTCCCATGGGTCCTGACACCCCTGTCCTTCTCCTTCACTGGCCTGCTCCACCCACCGTCACACCTTGCCTCCTACATGAAGCTTTCCCACTACTCTAATCCAGAAGGCTTCACACAGCATGATCTGGCATGGGGGACATTGATTCTTTCCGCAATCTGTGAGAACTGGCTTCACATATCTGAGCCCACCCTTCCCAGCTGGTCCGTCTGCTCTTAGGGGTCAGGCTTGGGTCTCACAGTCCTCCTACAGAGCTCACAGTAAGAACCCAGGAATGCCCACTGTCTTGAGTGCATGACTTAAGCAAGGAGCTGAAGAGAATGGGTTGGTCAAGGAACAACAGGACACAGGTTGACACGGTGACTTTCTCATTGTTGTTGGCAGCATCCAGGGAATATGCCACATCTGTACCAGGACCATATTTCACCATATCTCCCAAAGGCCTCCCAGTGAGTGACTCCAGTATCACAGCACTAGCATGGATGGCTGATTGGACAACTTCACAGCTGGCTTGTCCCTGCATGCCACCCTTGGGGTCCAGGGCTATGGCTGCCGCTTTCAGACATCTAGCCCTTTGGTGGCAGAGGAAAAGACCAGCCTTAGCTGGAAAACAGGCCAGGCCCATTTCAGTTATCAGGCCTCAGGGCAATCATTTCCAACCTCCAAACATCACACTGCTTTTTATCCTAGAAAATCTCCTTCCCTTGGTGGCGGTAGTGGTGGGGGGATGCCAGATGGCATAAAACTAAATTAAGGAGAATTAACTTGTTTGAAACCATCCCACCGTTTTTTGGGACAAATTCAGATGGCACCCAGGGAAGCCACAAAATAGGGGACTATGATGAGCAAGAGTGCCGCCTGGGAACAGCTCTCTCTGACATCCCTTTCTGTGTTGGTATTTTAACTTCTCGATAATACCTGGAGGAAGGGGAGGCAGAAACTGTCCCCCTCTCTAATGGATGTGAAATAAAGGAGTTCGGTGACTGGGCCCGCAGCTCAACCTCAGCTCCCTCTCCAGCACTGTGACCCACTGTCCGGGGCATGCAGAGAGCCTGTGCACAGGGAGTGGGGCCATGAGGACACGGGCTTTGGGGCCAGAATTTCTGGCGTCAGTTCTCAGCCTCATTTGTGACTGGACAGACTAGCATAATGGTATTTTACACACCCTTGGGCTCTCTGAGACTTGTATCATTAATATCTGGGATAATAAGAACTCTGGCAGCACAGGGGACTGCAAAGTACACGTGGAAGCCTGGATTGAAGGGCTTGGTAAATGCTACAGGCATTTAATTCTTAGTTCCTATCATACCGTGGATCATTTCAAAACCATCGTTGTCCCAGGGGTACCCACTCTCTGCAGATGGGAACAAAAAAACAAAAGGTGCTTCTTACCTGTTCTGGCTCCTCAGATCTAATCACCACTGTCTCAGGTGTGACACACGGGATCCTCGGGATGGCTGGAGATTCCACCCTAGACACCCAGAACATGGGGAAATCAGAGGGATGATTCTTCTAAATAGCCCCTGGCTGCCATGGGAGGCCTAAAGAAACACGTACCCCCATAATAACCTAACCTACCTGCCCCCCTTGCCACAACCCGACATGCACATCACACAAGAAATACAATTCAGCGTCACACACTGACCAGCCTCTTCCCCTCACCTCAAAGCCTTTCCTCGGGCCCAGCTGTCCTTCACAAGCCAGATGAAGGGGCTGCCTCCCACATGAAGCCTTCCCTCACACTTATCACCCGCTTCTCAGCCTCGGAGCCCTTGTTGATAGGATCCTCGCTCTGGCCTTAACATCTTATCCTGCACTGCTCTGTGACCTCTTGGTGTGTGTGTGTGTGTGTGTGTGTGTGTGTGTGTGTGTTTTAATTGTTTTAAATGTTTATGTATCTTTGAGACAGAGAGACAGAGAAAGACATAGAGAGTATGGGGGGGGGGAGGGGCAGAGAGAGAGAGAGAGAGAGAGAGAGAGGGAGACATAGAATCTGAAACAGGCTCCAGGCTCTGAGTTGTCAGCACAGAGCCCTACACGGGGCTCAAACTCAGGAACGATGAGATCATGACCTGAGCCAAAGTTGGATGCTAACTGACTGAGCCACCCAGGCACCCCCTGGAGTATGTTTTGATCCCACCAAATAAATTGGTAGGTTCTTTATGAGAGGCCAAGTCCTGTACTTCTTTCTAACTGCTATGCAGTAAATAGTAATGATTTTGAGTTTGGAGATTCATATCTTATACAGTGAATACTCACTGGTGAAATACCCTTGGGCCTTCACTTCCTGCTGTTCCACTGCCCTGTTTTGAATGAGCCCTGGGACTAAGATGGCACATGTTTGTCTTTTCAGAAACCCTGAGGACTAGGTGTTTCTACAATTGTCACGTTTAGATTTATTCACCAAATCTCTCTGTGTGCTGATGTACCCACATGGGAATAATTCACAGCACCCCAAGGTGGTGGGGGGAGGAATGTGTTGCAGGCAGACACAAACCCTTTGTGGGTTTCTCTAAGGTGCCGTGCTGGCAGACAGCCATGGTCAGTGCATGAGCTCAGCTTGGCAACAGTTGTTAATGTGAATCTTCCTCAGTGGACTTTTCTGGTGATAAGCTGGGAGTGCAGGAGAGGGAGGGGCTGTGAGGAGGAGACAGAGAGGGAGCAGGGACACTGGCAGAGGCAGAGAGAGGCCCCTGTGACCCCGCCTGGCGGTCAGGGGACAGGGCTCACTGATCCTAAAGTACCGGGCCCACAATCGAGCCAATCAGCATTCTCTCCCTGTCCACAGAACACGCTCTGCCTGGACTTCTTGTGACTTTTCCCTGCTGGGGAACCCCTCCACCCTGAGCTCCGGGGCCCGCCTGCCCATCCACGGTGTGCACGCTCCTTACACTTGGTCTAGCTTCGGCACAAAATCCAGCAGCTCCTTCTCTTCATCGATATCCCTGGAATCCTGTTTCTCAGCCTTGGAGACGAGTTCTTCCCCTGAAACCACACAAGTCTACATGAGTGACACAATGGAGGTTTCCTCTTTCTATTTAAAAAGTGCTTTCTTGCTCCTCCTCTCAATGCTGGCCCCTGAGGGGCAGAGCAAGGCCCTTGTTGCTCCAAGGGGACCACTAACAATGTCTTGGGCCAGCCCCGTTCCGTTCTTCCAGCCCGGTGGCACAGAGCAAGCCAGCCAGCTCCCAACAGCTTAGTCTATACCAGCCTTTGCAGAAGACAAAAAATACAGCCAGAAGAGACTTCTTTGGCCTGAACAAGCTCCACTTCAAAACAGCTCTTGCTGGGGACTCAGACGCCAAAGAAAAGAGTTGTTTCTGTCCTTTGCCACACCACACACTATGGAAGAGTAAACTACAATGGGACTGAGCCCATTCATTTTGAAGGGCTCTAGCGTTTTTTTATAATCATTGCAGCTGAAACCTTATTATTTCCTAAGTCCATTACAAAGTGGTTCAAACTGTCTGCAGCCCCGACTGCCTCTTTATTTCTCTTTCCTTGCTTGAACTGAGCGGGAGCCCTCGACCTTGCGGTGTCATTTACTGTCACTTAGCAGTGAGCATCCTGGTTCTGTGATCTGGAGCTGACAGAATGGAATAACAACAGCTCATGCAGTTATGATCACAAACACAGTGGCATGGGCACAGACATGGAAATGGACAGGCAGGAGCTACCTGCCCAGGCGTGGATCTTATGGGTGTAAATCTCCTGTTATAGTGAAGCTCCTGGCTCCAGATTGTTAGCCATTGGAGGAGGGTGGAAAGCAGGAATGGATTAGTGAGAGCTGGGATTGCTTAGGGTGAAATGCACTCGTGAGAAAGGACCACAGGGAACAGAAAGTGTTTCATACCCATGATAGTTATATGAGCAGTTCCTGGAAAGCAAAGAAGAGCCAAGTTTAAGAAAGGGCAGGATAAATTTAAAGAAAAAAACCAAACACTTATTTAGGGGCACCTGGGTGGCTCAGTCGGTTGAGCATCTGACTTAGGCTCAGGTCATGTTCTCACAGCTCGTGAGTTTGAGCCCCACATTGGGCTCTGTGCTGACAGCTCAGAGCCTGGAGCCTGCTTCGGATTCTGTGTCTTCTTCTCTCTCTGCCCCTAACCCACTCGCATTCTGTCTCTGTCTCTCTCAAAAATAAATAAACATTAAAAAAATTTTAAAAAAAAGAAAGGGCAGGACTGAAGTCAGTTAATGCAAGAGGCATATTATTAACAGGGACACAAAGGAGCTTTAATCACCTCGCTGACATGGTTAAGACACCAGGGACTAGAGAGATAATCCAGACCAACCCCGTGATTTTACATCACAAGGGCTCCCCTCAGACCTAAGTGAGGAGACAGGCTTATGTGGGGCAAGAAATATACTACAAGCACTCCCTGGCTCACAGAAGTTGAAACTATAGTGATTTCATAATAATGGTTGCACCCCAAAACTTACTGACCCACTATGTGGTCAGAAGAGTAGCTTAATTAAAAAAAGAATTTTTACAGATTTTAAATAAACAGCTTGTTATTTGTTCAAAGCACAGGAAAGTATCAGGCAGAATTTTATTGCAGTTCTCAACAGCTCTGAGAGTTGATCTGAGTAGAATCATACTCCATGTATAATGGACAAACACACATATATTTAGGAAAGTTCAAGGCATTTTGTATTTTAACTCTGAGACGTAGGTTTTTTTCCTGCTCCTAAAATTACACTAAAGGAATATTTTTGATAACGGAAAACATCATTAAAAAGCAGTTCTCTCTGATTTGATACAGCCCCGCAGAACACGTGTGTGCATGTGTGTGTCTGTGTGCAAGAAGGGCCCTTGAATGCACTATGGCAGGTGCCAGGAGGCACCCAGGGACAGAGGGCTCCCAGGTGTGCTCCCTTCAGACTGACTTTCCCCAGACTTTTTGTTAATCCCAGACATTACCTTCATCTTCAGAGACATCCAGGATCTCATCTACCGTCTCAGGGAAACTCAACCGGTGCTTGTCACTGGCTAACTAAAAGAAAAAGCAGAGAATTCAACCCAAATAGAACAGTAGGCCCTTTCACAGATTCAGCAGGAAGGAGGTGGGAAAGGAGGTTTGTGTTAAAGGAAGAGAATCAAAGCTGAGAGGCCCTTCCGCCTGAAAGCTGTCTGGCAAGGGGATAAACAGGAAATGCCAGCTTCCTATTGCCATGTCTCCGCCCAGCACCCAGCTTGCTATTTGCCCCCTTAGGTCTGGTCACAGCCCTAACTCTTTTGACCACTAGGTGGCAGTACAACTCCGCCTGATAGAGGAGAACACCCTCTTCCTGTGGCCCCAGCCGGCCACTGGTGCTGTGCTTCCTATCCCATCCCAGAATGTGCTCCTCTTCCCAGAGTAACCCACAGGGGCGCCCTGTCAGTCTGTGTGTATCTGGGGTGGATGGTGCAGCGGAGAAGCCGACATACCACAAAACTGGTTTCATCCGTGACAACCTTGAGCACGTCTGTTACAGAGATGTAGCCTAAGCGCTTGGCTATTGCCAGAGGTGTGGTTCCATTCTGGGAAAATTAGCAGAGACAGAGTGAGATCAGATAAGGGAATGGCGTCTGGGGGGAAAGCACTGCCCCCTTTATGTAGACCAAGCTCACATTCTAATTGTTTAGAAGAGTGTAGGTGGGTACACTGCACCTCAGAGCCCAGAGCAAGACCCCTGCACACTTGTGAGCCCAGACAGGTGTTAGGAACAATGCTTGCAAAGATGGGGTATGGGAGAGAGGAGGGCAGTGATACTTTAAGTCTGTAGCACCGAATGTGGGAGTTTTGAAATGAGAACAGAGGAAATCTTGCCAGGACAAGTCAAGAACTGCCAAGAGGGAACCAAACCAACTGGAAGGAATGGGTCAGGAAGGCACCATATGCAATTTTGGAATAGGAAAGTGGAGGGCAGTGCTGCTCACTGCTCCCAACACCAGTTCTTTGGGTATCCGTTACTGAGTGCTAAAATAATCAAAATAATGTATACACACTTCAGTTAACTGTTTAGGCCAATTAGAAATCACAAATCACCACCAGAAACAGGGGAGGGGCATATTTTCTACTTTGATTTGAAGAGACAGAGCTAAGTGGAAGTAGAGTGATATCGAGGCTTTATTTTCTTTTAAGTTCTCCAGTCCCAGGGATGTGTTCTGGGCCCCATACACATTCAGCTCCAACCAGTTAAGGTTTAGCAGCCACATCTACGAAGGTCCAGATGCCTTCAGAGCTGGAAGCAGCCATGGAGAAAATCTCGGAAAACCTGCCCATCGTCAAATGAGGAAGCCCCTATTCAGGACTGAGCATATTGCTCAAGACAACCCCGAAGCCCTGAAACATCATGAACCACGCAAGACATTTGGTTTGCTACTTGTACTATTACTAAAAGTGGCGTCACACATGCACAGAGAGAGTTTCAACAGCACTATTTAAACAAAGGTAAAGAGGGAGGGTAAATGATATTTAGAGGATAACCTAGAGTTCACCAGAAAGAGAAATCAATCACAGAACCCATGCCTGGGCTACTGACGCAGCTGTGACTTTATGGTCCAGGCCCTGGATGTGCAGCAAGGGTAGACCGAGCCTCTCTGGTGTATAGGGGTCTCACGGGACTGCCCATCGGGACCACTTCTCCGAAATTGGGAAACTGGTGGGTACTTACCGAGCTGACCTCATTTGGGGAAGCACCATTTTTGAGAAGCAGTGTCACGATGTCTGTATGTCCCTGTTGGGCCGCCTGGTGCAAGGGACTGTATCCTTGCTGTAAAGCAAGGTAACATTTTGGCAGGATTAACTAGCTATGAGAGAGAGAGAACTGCCCACATATTATACAGCCTGGCTTCTATGGGCAAGACAAAAAAGGCATTTTCCCCATTTCCGCCTCTAGGATCAAAGCTTAAAATTGTGGCACAGCCCCAAGTGCCCCAGGGTTAACTCTGACTGCACCCTAATTTGGCACCTAAGAAGTGACAGTATAGAAGTCAGCTCTCAAGTGTTCCTGTACCTTCGTCTTGGCATTGACATCTGCCTGGTGCTGTAGCAGAAACTTTACCAGCTTGATATTTCCATAATGACTGGCCACGTGGAGTGGGGTATAACCCATCTGAAAAGCAAGAGGTGAGAATGGGTAAGCAGCAGGGCTTCGGGGCAGGGCTAGGGGTGCACATAGGGGAGAAGGGTGGGGAAGCACACATGGGCAGAAGCACAAACTAACTGCCTGCCTTACCCGGGTGGTGGCATCCACCATGACACCGTGTTTGATCAGCACATCTGCCACTGGAACGTGACCTTCTTGTGCTACCAGATGGAGGGGGGTGAGTCCGCTCTGGAAGGAAACAGAAGTTCATCATCTTGTAGCCAATAAAGATTTTCAAGCCACAGAGAAAGAGCACTGGGGTTTGGGAGCCCACCCTAGCTGTGTAGCCACCGAACAGGTGTGTGACCTTGGACAAAGCTCTTCCAGCTCTGGGCCTCTATCCTTATCTGAAAAGTGAGGTGGCTTAACTAAAGTAGAGGTTAACAATGTTTTCTGCTAAGGGCCAGATAGTCAGTATTTTAGGCTTATGTCTCTGTCACAGCTTCCCAACTCTGTCAGTTATAATGAGAAAGCAACTATGGCCAACATGGAAACAAACGGACATGGCTATGTTCCAATAAAACTTAATTTACACCAACAAGTGGTGGGCCAGTTTTGGCCTATGGGCCGTAGTTTGCTGACCTGTGAACTAGAGAAACTTTATGGAACTTTCCACTTATAACATTCCCTATTTCCATAATTTGGGACAAGCTTCAGAGTCCTTATCTAGACCTATCTAGACCCTAAACCTATCTGGTTTCCTTATCTGGAAAATAGGGGTTATCACTGACATATCTTGAGGGCAAAGTAAGGTTGAGAAAACACTGATGAAAACACACTGGAAAGCATGACGTGCCACTTCAGTGTAGCATGTTATTAGCACCTCACAGCCCATGCCGCACTGTCGAAGGACGGATGATCCTTCAGGGTCCGAAAGCACCATATTCTTGGGAGTTCTCAACACAGCTTTCTCAGGACAGTGATGCGCTGGAGGGGTCATCTCATATGTGCACACTCACACAAAAATGCCAGGAAAGTCTTCTCTCCCCTCTCCCCTACTCAATATGCTTTGCTAACTGTGGGACCCACAGAGCTGTGATTCCTCTGCAGCCAGAGGCAGAGGGGCAGGGCCTGTCCCCTCTCCAGGGACTCCACTTGTCCTCCTCTGCCTTCTGCACTTCCCAGCAGGCTGCCCAGAGGCCCAGGAGCAGTAACCCTCGCAGCAAGGCCTGAGCAGGTGGGCGGGTGGGGCGGTGGCGAGTACAGGCTGTGACATGGAGAGGTCCTACGTCCGTCACAAGCCTCCAGGCGCTCGCCTGATTCTTAGGATAACACAGTAATTTGCCCCATGTAGTGCCATGTGGGATGAGTGAGGATGACTCCAGTACTGAGAATCACCACCACCCTATGGCTCCTCACAGAGCCTGCTTGAAATGGCACAAGGCAGAAACCAAGAATCCACTCAGTATAATGGTCCTGCCCTAACAGGTCCCTACTGGGGATCACTTGTCCACACTTGTGCAAAAAAGAACCAATGGATCTTTTAACAAATCTGTTTATCCTTAAAATGCTTGCCTTTCTGAAACTGTTCCTTTATCATCTAAAGGAGTGGCTCTTTGTATTGATTTCACTATATGAAACATCCAGAATATGCAAATTCAGAGACCATAGATTAGTGATTGCCGGGGACTGAGATATTTGGGGGAAATGGGAAGTGGCCATTAATGGGTATGAGGCTTCTTTTGGGGTGATAAGAATGTTCTGGAAATTAGATAGTGGTGATGGTGGCCAATTCTGTACATATACTAACAACCACTGAATAGTACAGTTCAAAAGGCTGAATTTTATTGTATGTAAATTGTATTTCAATAAAACTATGATTTTTTAAAAATAAGTGATTCTTGGTCTTTCTTGGGTCATGTGTTCCTTTTGAGAAGCTCCTTTGAGAACTATGAAGACTTCACCTAGAAATACACTCATATGCCCATCCTCTCAAAATGCTGTCTACAATCTTGGAAGGACCCAGATTCTTCCACCAATAGTCGGGATGGAGAACTGCTAGTTTAACGTATGGGTGGGCATTTAAAAATATTCTGCCACAGAAAACAAATGTTTAGTACCAAATTACTTACTACATTCCTGAATGTAGACCCACTGGCCTATATTTGGGAAAGTGTACTGTGGATTTTAATATTGATCTTTTTGCAGATTCTTGAGCTAATCTATCTAGAAAAGGCTTTGGCGTCAGGTAGGCTCAGGGTCATGCAACCCTGGGAACAAGCAACTTTTCTGAATCTGTTTATTCATTTATAAAACTGAGATAAAACCTACACAGGGCTGTGGCAAGGATTACATGCTCACGCAAGGGCACGTGCACACACACACACACACACACACACACACAGACACACACCTAAACTCAGTGCCTGAGCACCCAGCAGGCACTCCATATTCAGATAGAATATCTACGTAGTTACCACTAAAACATTACCGCGACTACAGGGCAAATCTGGAGAAGCCATATTTACCTTGTTCCCCAGATTGCCATTGGCTTGTTTCGAAAGTAGCAGAGCCACCATCTCTGCGTGACCCTCTTGGGCGGCCAGGTGAAGGGGTGTCACACCTTGCACCGACTCTGCATTTGCTGACCCCCCGTACTGCAGCAGGCTGCGGGCCACCTCAATCTGGTTCTGCTTGGCAGCAATGTGCAGAGGGGTGTAGCCATTCTGAAACAGAAGAAGCCACCCGGAGCCCGGTTACAAGAATGCTGAGTTGACAATATGAACACATGCCTTAGATTTTAAATCCTCTGAGGGAGAGTTAGGCCAGGTTCTTGGCCTGCCGGACACTCAGCGACACTCAGTGAGCAGAGCTGGTGTCACCAAGGAGAGTGATTTAAGTCAACAAACAAACAAACCAAATCCCTTTGATTTGGAGCCCCCCACCCCCACCCCACCCCCAGCCAGCATGACAAAGTGCTCTGCTGGAGGTGCTCTGTCACCACAAAAGCCAGCAGCTCACAGAAGAACACCTAGAAAGCTAGGTAAATAAATGAAAGGCTCCTGTCTGTTACCCCCACCCTCCCCGGGCTTGTGGGCTGAGGCAGGGGGTGGAAGAAGGGTCAAGCCCAGCAAGGAACTTGAGGACAGGGAGGCAAGTCCTCTTTCCACATGAACTAGCTGTGTGACGGGGGGCAAGATATTCAATGTCTGTGAGACATCCTTTTATATTTTTTGAAGCCGTTTAAAGTGGATAATAACATCTAACTTGTTCTTTTCTCACAGCTGTTGGATGGAGCAAGTGCCTTATCCTGCTGCAGACAGCTGACAGCCTACTTTGGTCATCACTGTTAGAAACCACTTTCACCTACATGATCCCTTGTACAGGAAACAAGGCAGGCATTTTTATTATTGTCTCATTTTGTGGCTTAAAGAAGTTAATTCTCGGCAAGGTTAAGGGCCTTATCTAATGTCACCTAGTAAATGAACAACAGATAACCCAAGCTGGCCTTCAGACTCCAGATCCCAGGTCCTTTCATCTGGAACATTGCTTCTCAAACCACGGTGCGTACACAAAGCACTCGGGATCTTGTTAAAATGTATACTCTGACTCAGAAGTTCTTGGCAGGTCCCAAAGTCTGCATTTCTAACAAGTTTCCAGATGATGCTGATGCTGCTGGTCCAGGGACCACACTTTGAGTAGCAAGGCCTCCACACATTCAGGACTAAAAGAGATGCCAGGCCTCAGGGCCTCTGAGCAGGACCCATGACTTCCTAGCACATGCCTGCCAGTCCCGGAGCAGATGGCATAAGACATACGGTTTCCCCACCTTGGCCAGCATTCCTCTGTCTCTCCCAGAGATCTGAACCTTCCCGCCAGCCACTGCCTTACTGTGGAAACCAACATTTCTGATTCTGCCAGGATCACTGATCAGGAAAAGGAAAGAGGAAAAAAGGGGGCTGACAATATAGTAACATTCCAGGGTCCTAACATTGGAGGACAGGGAAAGAGCCATTAGGAAGGTGGTTATTGTGGGGAAAATGAGAAGTTGTAATTTACCCAGAGAATTAAATTGAATAAAAAGATTCAATTCAATTGAATAATTATGTAAGATAATTCACTTCTGGGTTCCTTTTTAAAAAAATATGTTATGAGAATACATCCGCTTTAGGTTGTGTTCCCACAACAAGATCAACCTTTGATTATAATATTAATTAAACAAAACTCTTTTTGTGTTGTATCAACAGAAAGCAAAGAAAGAGGTGTGGTTTGCTAGATGGAGCTTGGGATCTGGAGCCATCCCCACAGGAGATGGTTCTCTATAAGGGGAGCCTCAGAGAACATCTGCTTCTCAGTGCCGTCCCCAGGATGGGTGGGATGACCTAACTGAACACCCAGCCAGGGCCCGGGCCATAGCAGGTATTCACAGCAGGAAAGCAACAATTATTAGGAATTCCAATAGGTAAAGGACAGTACCAGGGAAGTTGAAGTATACTCATGGCAGTCTAATCAGGAGTACGGGTCACCTGGGCAGCTTGGCACATCCATACTGGCAAACACAGCACCCTGTCCTCGCAAAGGGCACACGTACTTTGGCAGCAGCTCAGGCCAGGTGATCCCTGGTTCAACCCGACGTACAAGGGCAGCTGGCAGTCTCGGAACAGAGACTAGCCCTCTGGGCTTCCCAGAAAGCAAGACTAAGGGGGGATGAATGACCTTCTGTAGGTGACAAGGACAAGGGGCAGCTAGGTGGAGTGTTTAGGGAGGAGTATGTGCCACGGAAAGGTCTTTTTTTCCCAAGGAAATGAGCTCATCCAAAAGAATGCACACTGGAGAGAAATCTGCCTAAATGTTAAAACAACATTAGCATCAAAATGAGAAGGGGGAGGGTTTGGTTTGGGTGCAGAGAGATTTGCATGTGAAATTCTACAAAATTGCCAGACTACTTGGGAAACTATTTTTTGCCATGGAAACAAACCCCATCTGTACAAGGTTTGTGCTTGGATAAGGCTCTCTTTAAATACCATGAACCTGGCTCCAATTTCTTTTATATAAGGAGGGGAGTGAGGAGGCGGGGAGTCCAGCTTTTTATTTTTAGAGGCAGGAGTAAGTCACATCTTAGCGGGGCCGCACGCTCCGTCTGCACAGTGACGTGGGCTCGCTACAACAGCGGCAGGGACAGGAGCCCAAGGAGACAGAGGTGTCTGGGAGACGCTGTGTCTCCAGGGAAGGGAGGCTGTAAAATTCAGATGAGCATCCATTCTGAGGAGGGAAGACAAACTGAGGCCCGCACGGATTTTCCCGGACTCGGCTCTGTTCCCGCTGCAGTCAGCAGGTGTCAGCTATAATCACACACCAACCCGCCCTGGTGGCTCCCTCTGCCGTGGCTCCCTCCACCGTGGCAGCGCTGAGCCTCCTGCCGGGTGGCTGAGCATCGGGCGGGCGGGGTGTGCTCTCTCAGAAAAGGTCCTGTTTTCTGAGTCCTGGCTGCCCTATCAGTGAGCAACCTGATAGGTTTGTTTGTCCTTTGTAGCAGAGCCCTGCCCCTCCCCCCACTCGTCTCCCCTCCTCCCCTGCTTGGCCATCAGCCCCCTCCCCTCACAGACAAACACTGTGCACCCTCTGGTCCCACACCAGGCAGCCTGTCCCCGAAAATGATCCTCACTTCCAGCTTGATCCCTTCACCTTGCACTGCCTGCCCCCACCCCAGTCTGATCTTACATAAGCGAGCCCGCTCAGTGTCCCTCACTTGGTTCCCTTGAGAGGCCGTGAACCTGCCACTCTGAGCAGCATGTTTCAGGGGCCTGCACTCTGGACTTATGGAGAGAGAACCTGACAAGGCTCACCGCTCCTGGAGATTCCTGGACATGCTGACTTGTGACCACCAGCTGACAAAACTCAGTTGACACACAGCACTTTGGGGAACACATTTGTTGTGTAAAACGAATCCCACCTCTGTGAGGGAACCTGTGGCTGAGAAGTGTTACCCATTTTCCACCCCACTCCTGATCTCCAAATAGTAGCAATTACCGCAGGTAACATTTGTGTAAGTGAGGTGAGATTTCAGAGGTAAAAATAAAAGCAAAACACGAAAACCCTCCAGCTGCTCCTGGAACAGCCCTTCCTGAAGGAGAGGCAGGCAGCCTGCCTTCCAGAGGCCCAGGCTCTGAGGAGGTCCGGGGCCAGGGCTCCCAGTATACGGACCCGGACAGGCTTACCCAAGCGGGGCTGTGTGGGGAGCCGCCCCGGGGAAGCAGCAGCCTGACGATGTCCAGGTGGTTGTGATGGACGGCCACGTGCAGAGGGGTCAAGCCATTCTGCTGGGGGCAAGATGGACAAAGAGAACAGCCTTCACTCAACTGGCTTTCTACTAGTGATCCCTTTAGCTACAGGAGGTACCGTTTTGGGATGTGTATCACTTCTTTTACAGAGTTACAATCTGGTTAAAAAGTCATTCCAAAGCCAGTCTTGATCTGAAGTCACCCGAGAGACCAGCCAGACCCGGGGCTACCCCTCCCTCCCTCCTACCCCCCCCCCCCCCCCCGTTCCTGCAGGGCCTGGTGGGCAGCACAATTAACGCACTCGCTCAGAGGAGGCCACCAGGTTTTCCTGAGGGGACAAGGCCTTTGTCAGAAAGACAGTCTTTCCAAAACCCCTTCCCCCAAGATGGCGGCCCATTCAAAAGATGGACACAATAGGCATGGGTAAGAGAGGTCATTCCCAAGTAGCAAAGTTTATCCTTTGCTCTGGCCTCTCAGGTGAGAGAGGGGCGGGGGGGGGGGGCGCGGTGGTGGAGTTCAAACTCACTTTTCCAGCAGCATTTGGATGTGCGTCCCGTTCCAGCAGCACCTCGGCCACCCTAACCTTCCCATACTTGGCAGCCACATGGAGAGGGGTAAATCCTTTCTGAGGAGAAACACAGGCTGTCCGAACCAGGGGGCATCAGAGCTGTCTCCCCCACACCCTCCAGAGAAAGGGCCCATGGCAAAGGAGGTATCCCGCCTTAAGTGGAAACGCTGATCAAATAAAGGACACAGCAATTTCTGATCCTTTCAAGAGGCCAAGGCCCCAGAAATTAGCAGGCTTCCTCTGATTGCACCTGCACCTCTCGTGATGGAGCATAAAACCACCTTGTGCTGTTGTTATTCGACTACTAGCAAGTTGAGGGCAGGGGTTGAGCCTTAGCCCTTCTTGTATTCCAGAACCAGATTTGTCCAGACCAAACAGCTATTTCATGATAAAGGGATGAAGGCTGGGTGGGTGGATGAGAAACTACAGTTTACCACCTTTCTGGGGAAGGATGACACATCAGGCTCACAGATGGCAGCCAGGCTGGGGGTGCTGGTCCTCCCGGCTGCTTTCAGCATTATCAAGGCAACACAGAGGAACAGGAGGGAACGCCCAGCCCACACCCCAGGCCCGCCGTAGCCAGCTGCCTCCAGAGAACAGGAGGAGGAAGGCTGTACCTTGGTCATGCATGCCTGGGACGCTTCCTTTTCCAGGAGGGCCAGGACTGTCTCCACATGGCCCTCTCGGGCTGCAATGTGCAGGGGGGTGTGCCCAGCGGTCGTGGCCAGGTTGGGATTGGCATTATTTTCCAGCAGGAGCTTCACCATGTTTGTGTGGCCAATGCGAGCTGCACAGTGAAGTGGGGTCTGGTCATCCTGGAACCCAAAGTGAAACCAAAGAACAGGGAAGGCTTCTTAATCCAACTTCTCACTTTACAGAGAAGGAAGGTGAGACCCAGAGGGGGTAAGTGACTTTCTCAAGGCCACACAGCTAGTATGATGAAGAGCTGGGATTCAAATCAAGTCTCTGAGTTACAGAAATAAATATGCTCTCTTGTGGACTCCTCACAACTACCCTTCAACTTAGCTGTTATTTCTACTGAATTGCCCAAAGGCTCAGCCTTCCCATCTGTAAAATGGGAACAGTAATATCTACCTCTTGGGCTATGGCGAGGATCAAGCAGGTAGTGCCTAGAAAATGTTCTGCACAGTGTTTGGCACAAAACACGCACTCAGTATGTTGTACTTGTTCTTACCGTCTTCCAAGTCATGTCTGAGTGGATGTTTGCCTTTCTGTTTGAAAGGGGTCATGGGAAAGTCTAAATGGCTGAAGGGGAAAGATGACTTTCTTTTCCCACCCCTGTTCCTCCTCCTCCCCTGATACTGAAGGGGTTCAAGGGTGAGGTCTCTGTGCTCTTGGGCCCATTTGGGAGACTCCTCGTGTGGCCCAAGCACAAACCACTGTTCCAACTGTAAACACAGCCGCTGTCTTCTGGGATGTAGGCAAGCCCCATCTCGGTCAAAGCCAATCACCTTGCAAATTCAGTAGCAATTCTTTCTCTCATTCAGCTGATTCCTTGAGAATACCTTTTACAACAAGGGGGAATCTTCCATTTTTAGATCAAGTAATTCCCGACTGATTTTTATTGGCAACATAGTCTCCAAAAAGTTGCTTCTCGGGGTGCCTGGGTGGTTCAGTCGGTTAAGTGTCCGACTTCAGCTCAGGTCATGATCTCATGGTTTGGGCGAGTTTTAGCTGGGCTCTGCGCTGACAGCTTGGAGCCTGGAGCCTGATTCGGATCCTGTGTCTCCCTTTCTCTCTGCCCCTCCCCCACTTGTGCTCACTCTCTCTCTCTCTCTCTCTCTCAAAATTAAATAAGTAAACATTTTTAAAAAGTTGTTTCTTTTCTTACGCCACAACTGTCACCAACATGAAACTCTTTCAGCCCAAAAAACTCTGCAACCTAGCCATGTTCTTTAGACTTTCATTATCCTAAAGAAACATAGATCTGGTTCAGTCGGTTGAGAGTCTGATTCTTGATTTCAGCTCAGGTCATGATCTCATAGTTTGTGGGATCGAGCCCCGTGTCGGGCTCTGTGTGTAGATCCTGCTTGGGATTCTCTCTCCCTCTCTCTCCCTCTCTCTGCCCCTCCACGCACTCCCTCTCTTTCTTTCTCTCAAAATAAATAAATAAACATTTTTTAAAAATTTTTTTTTCAACGTTTATTTATTTTTGGGACAGAGAGAGGCAGAGCATGAACGGGGGAGGGGCAGAGAGAGAGGGAGACACAGAATCGGAAGCAGGCTCCAGGCTCTGAGCCATCAGCCCAGACCCTGATGCGGGGCTCGAACTCCCGGACCGCGAGATCGTGACCTGGCTGAAGTCGGACGCTTAACCGACTGTGCCACCCAGGCGCCCCAATAAACATTTTTTTAAAAAAGAAAAAGAAACATAGGTCTGGTCTTCTCAGAACCCCTGCAAAGCAGAATCTGAACAGTTAGCACAGACAATGTGGGAATGACAAGGAGTCTTTGTGCCACAAGCAGTACAGCCAGGCCTCTAACAAGGATGGATTTCTCTTCAATCCACTTGAATTACTTACATTCCAGAATCCTTCCCACCTCCAAAACTCACCTTGGCCTTGGCATTGACTTTGGCTTTGTTCTGGAGCAAATATTTGGCCACTTCCGTGTGCCCAGCTCTGGCTGCCATGTGCAGTGGGGTCTCCACTTTCTGTAAAATAACAGAGTTATAGAAATGTTCATATGTGCTGAGTTTCCAAAAGGACACATGCACGGTTCCAAAATGCCAGCCTGGAGTAACTTGGTGGCCTTTTGTCCAAAGGTGGAGTTGCCCCAGCAAGCAGCTCCGTTGGCCTTTAGCCTGCTGATGACTGGTGTGTGTGTGTGTGTGTGTGTGTGTGTGTGTGTGTGTGTGTTTTCTAGGTATAATTGAAGGTAAACCCCAGAGCTAATGAATGCTAAAAATTATAAATGTATTTCCAGATAACACGGAAGTTCCAAAATTACTGCCTAACATAAAACTCCTAGGACTTACAGATGTGTGATAAATTTAATTGGGAACGCATCAATATACACACATGTTCTTCCCAAATCTGAAGTCTCTCCTATTCTGAGAATTCTAGCTCTGTCCTCAGAGAGGAGATCTTAGGATCACTAGCTAAGCTCCTCTCTGAGCTCTCGGTCCAGAGGAAAGAGCCCTTGCCCTCCCCACGGGCTTACCACGTTGGAGACGTTGGGTGATGCCCCCCGCTGCAAGAGGTTCTTCACAATGGGCAGGTGCCCCATGAAGGAGGCCACGTGGAGAGGTGTCAAGCCAGACTGGAACACACAAGAGAGGAATGAGAACAGAGGAGCCTTTTCTGCTCCTATAAAGAAGAGAGCCAGATGAATCTAATGCTTTCTTGCTTCTAGGTGCTCCAGAATGGTTTTCCAAGAAAGGGGAGTTAAATGAGATGGGTTTGCTTCCAGGAAAATGACTGGCAGAAGAAAAAATCACTGCAGGGTCATTCTGTCTGCTTTACAACTCAAAAAAAAAAATTGCATCTGATCTTGGAAAGGTCCCTGAAACTCTACACATGTTCTCTTATATTTGGTCACCCAACTGATCCCTTCAAGAAGCCCAGGATTGTACACACATGTGGCTAAGAACAACGAGTCTCAAGACAGCTTCTGGATGAAGACCAGGGGCAGAGACCATGTGCCCATCTGCAGAATTCTCCTACCTCGGTGACAGCATCAATCGAAGCTCCCGTCTTCAGCAGCAGCTCCATGACACGGATGTGGTTCTTCTTGCAGGCGATATGCAAGGGGGTAAAGCCATTCTGCAGCCCCGCACATAGGGAGACAGACAAGCAGGAACTTACAACACTGGCCCAAGGAGCACTCAGACCACCCATCAGTGATTCCCAGTGGCCGGACCATCGGTGACTGTGAACCACGCAAGAGGCAGGCAGCTCTCGCCTTCTGCACCACGTATGTTCCTGAACAAGTTGTCTATCAACCGTTTTAAAAATTTTAATCATATTTTTGAATGCACAAAAAGAGCCTGCTGTTTAACATTTCCTTAAGGGGAGACTGACAATAAAGAGTACTTTTGTGAAACAAATCATGTTCCCTCTCCCCTGAAACCACCAATCATTTTTAGTAAAATGGATCTCCATATAGCAACTCCACTGTAGATGTAAATTCCACAAGGGCACGGATTTTTATTTGTTTATTTTTGTTTGTTTTTCCAGTGCTTTATTCTATTAGGCAGTGGTTCTCAAAGTAAGGGGAGGGGAGGGGACTTTTTCCCACCCACCCCAGGGACACTTGGCAACATCTGGAGACACTGCTGTTGTCACAACCAGAGGAGGATATTAGCATGTAGAGGGTGGGGGCCAAGGACACTGCCAAACATCCTACCAGGCACAAGCCAGCCCCCCACAACAAGGAATATCAGACCCAGAATGTCAATAGTGCTGAAGCACAGAAATCCCCCAAGTACCCCCAAATAGTCCCTGGCATGTGGTAAAAGCTCCATGAAAGCTTTCTGAATGAATGAAGGAGCCATCCTTGTCAGACTGGAAGCTCTCCTGCCTTCTAAATTCTCCCCTCTGGGAGTGGGCAGAGAGGACATGGTGGTCAAGGCCATGCTCTGTGCAGAGCTCTGGCCCCACCAGATCCCTGATGCTGTGTCCTCAAAGTGCCAGGCCTGGGGAAAGAGGAAGAGGAGCCATAGTCCCAGGGGGCAATTGGCTTTAGGCGAGAACTTTCACCAGCACTGTGAAAACTCTAAGTCCGTCAGCAGAGGAAGGATGCTTAGCTCAGCCCATTGCACTCACCCCCCACCCAAAGCAGGCAGTCTATAGGCAGTCACTGTTCCTCAGCATTGGGCTGTCTCAGATGGAGTGGCTCCCCCAACCCACATACATACCACGGACACGGCTTCTTAGTCAGATCTCCAGGACCCAAACCCACCCCTGACC
This sequence comes from Prionailurus bengalensis, assembly GCF_016509475.1. NCBI lineage: Eukaryota > Metazoa > Chordata > Mammalia > Carnivora > Felidae > Prionailurus > Prionailurus bengalensis. The sequence goes on along the minus strand of NC_057344.1, from coordinate 41,137,293 downwards.
TCAGCCTGTCACCAGGACCATGGTCATCGGGGTGCAGAAGGCGATACCCAGCTGAATGTGGCAGGGAGTGTGGGGGTTACCATCCTGCCTCCTGGGTCCTAGCAGGCACTGCCACTATCCAGACCCCGAATCTCGGGGGTACCTCCAGGCACCAACTGGTGCCCTTCCCACCAAGCTCAGCCACACAGCTCAGTCCCACCTCCCTCAGCCTTTGACTCTCTGGCACCTTCTCCAATAGGCTCCCACTCACCAGGGCTCTGGAATTTGGTTTGGCTCCTTTATCCAAAAGGACCTTGGCTACTCTGTGATGGCCGCAGTGGGCTGCCACGTGGAGCGGGGTCAGGTGGTCCAGGGTGATGTCGTCTATGTCTGCGTTGTATTGCAACAGAAGTCGGACACAGTCAAGGTGGTCTCCCTGAGCCGCCATGTGAATTGGAGACAGGCCATTCTGGGAGAAGAGGGAAGAGAAGTAGTTGTAAAGGAAATGAACACAGAAATTCAAGGAGATAATTCCAACCTCATTTCCTACTTCTTCCCTACACGATGCTTCCAGGCAGCTCCTAAGTGAGTTTGGTTTACTCTGGCCCCTGTGGTCATGCTGGTCTCTGACTACACTCTCCTTTCTACCTCATCAAATCCTCCAAGCCAGCTCCAGCCAGGCCCACCTCTCCCAGGAAGCCTTCCTTGACTACCCTAGACTTCCGTGGGCTTTTCTTACCTGTCACTTAGACCTTACTCATAGATATGCTGAATTGTGTCTATAACTAACTTATCAGGTGTGTGTATCTTCTCTCCTTACTTATCAGCCTCTTAAGACCAGTGACTATGCTTCATATCTCTCATATGCCCCACAATCCTCATATATGCATGTAACACACATAGTGATCCTTAATTCATGTGGTTATGAATGAATGAATGAATGAGTGAGTAAAACATGGAACTCACATCTAAATCCCTCTGTTCTTTGCCCCTAACAAATCTGTAGCACTTAAAAAACTTTGTTAAGGACTCTCATGGTTTCTTAGGTGGCAATCTATTTTAAAAAACATTAAAGACAGAGGAGCCTCTTCACTCATTCACTCACAGATTAATTCAACAAATATTTATTAAGCGATCAATGAGCACCAGGTATGGGTTAAGTGACAAGGAAACAAAAGAGAACAGACATAATCCCTGGCCTAAAGAAGCTTATAGTCTGTCAGGTAAAAGAGTGGAAACAGATACATTGTTGCTGTTCAGTGTGGTAACATCAGGAAAGGCAAGATCAAAGCACAGAGGTCCACAGCAGGGAGGATGGGGAGAGACGGCTTTCAGGAGGAGGTGGTCCTGAGCTAGGACTTGGCCAGGAAGACAAAAGGGGAAGAACCCGCCAGCGAAGGGAGTAGTGTGAGCTATACCACAGAGGCAGCCATCCTTGGGGAACTCAGGGAGCTCAATGCAGTTAAATCCCAAAGGAGGACAAAGTGTGATGGGGGCTTGGAGCTGGGTGGGGGGCAGGCAGGAGCTGGATCATGACAATCCATGAGCTCAGGAGCTGGGATGTGAGTTCTAAGAAGAGGATTTTCAGCAAGGGAGATACACAATCAGGCTGCAGGACAGCTTGTATTTGTGTACTAGGTTGCCCTGTGTCACCTCAAAATCCACATGTTGGTGGCGCCAGGGTGGCTCAGTTGGTTGAATGGCCAACTCTTGATTTCAGCTCAGTTCATGATATCACATTTGTGAGATTGAGTTCTGTGTTGGGCCCTATGCTGAGCATGGAATCGGCTTGGGATTCTCTCTCTCTCTCTCTCTCTCTCTCTCCCTCTCTCTCTCTCTCTCAAAACAAATAAACTGAAAGAAAGAAAGAAAGAAAGAAAAGAAAAAGAAAGAAAGAAAGAAAGAAAGAAAAGCAAAGAAAAGAAAAGAAAAGAAAAATCCACATGTTGAAGTCCTAACCCCAGGAGCTCAGAACATGATCTTATTTGGAAATTGGGTCATTGCAGATGTAGTTAGTTAAGATAAGGTCGTTAGTGTGGGCCCTGATCCAGTATGACTGGTGTCCTCCTAAAAGGGGGAAATTTGCACACGGCCCCTCACACAGAGAGAGAATGCCTCTGAAGGCAGAGGTCAGGGCGATGCATCTACAAGCCAAGGAATATCAAAGACTGTGAGCAACCACGGGAAGCCAGGAGACAGGCCTGGAACAGATTCCCCTTCACAGCTCCCAAAGGTACCAGCCCTGCTGACACTGATCTCAGATTTCCAGCCTCCAGAACCGTCAGGCAATGGGCCTCTGTTGTTCAGGCCACCTAGCGCCCGTGTGGCACTTTGTGACAGCAAACCAACACAGCTCGTTGCCACTTAGTGAGTTTTACGGAGGTCCTAACTTATTTCCCAGTTGAAGAGTCAGAAGTTCTCAGTGAAGAATTTTCATGACTGGCTTTTTAAGCCCCATCCTCATAATCTGGGTAATATAAAATCATTACCAATTTAGGAACCTTTATGTAAGTTTAAACACAAGACCCCTGTGGGAAAACGCTGAGAATTTCCTGATCTGACAACAGAATCGGTGGTAGCAGTTCTACCTTCACTTACCCGAGGATTTTTACTTTTATATTATCTCATGTGATCATCCCAACGACTCTAGAGACGGGTAGAGCTCTACAGATGAGGAAACAGAGGCAGAGACAGACTAAGGGACACACTCAAAGTCACACAGCAACTCAGCCATGGATGGAGGTTTAAATGAGAAATAAACTAGTTTAGGAGAGGATACATCCTGCCTCACCCCCAGCCCCCGACCAATACACACACGTACACACACAAAGCCAGCTTGGTGTTGTGAGTCATGACCCAAATTACAGGTACCTGTGTAGAAAGACTCCCATGATGATCTGTCACGGAACGGACGGCTTTCATGGTTATGGGCTATCTGCAACTGCCCACACAAGACCTCTGGGGAGGCTGTGAATGGGCCTGGTTTCTCCCTTGTTCTATTCTGACACCCTTCCAAATTCACCCCAAGGAAGTGGGCAGAAGGCCTAGGGGAGGTATAAGCAGTACGAGGCGGTCTGACAGCTTTAGCCCCAGGAAGACTCAAGAGCTGAAGGAGGGGCCTTTGCTCTGGCCCTTCATGGACCTTGAGAGGAGCTATTCTGTTTTCTTTTTTAACTTCACTTCAGTCTGGCCCAGGCTCTAAAGACTTCTTGGGGTGCTTAGAGTCTGTCTTTTCTTGGAGCCAAGATAAAAGACACAAGGGTTAATCTAGAGCTGTAGCAGCCAAATGACAGTCCGTGGGTCAAATCTGGTCTGCTGCCTGTCTTTGTAAATAAAGTTTTATTGGAACATGACTGCTAGTTTGCATATTATCCATGGCTGCTTTCCTACAACAATGGCGGAGTGGAATCATTGCAACAGAGATCATGGCTTGCAAAGTCTATCTGGCCCTTTAGGGAAAAAGTTTGCCGTGCCTGAGATAGATAATAGTTAGAGCTATACTGGGGCTCCTGGGTGGCTCAGTCACTTAAGCGTCTGATTCTTGATTTCGGCTCAGGTTATGATCTCAACAGTTTTGAGTTCCGCCCCCACATCGGGCTCTGTGCTGGTGATGTGGAGCGTGCTTGGGATTCCCTCTGTCTTTCCCCCTCTGCCCCTCCCTGGCTCATGCTTTCTCTCTCAAAAATAAAATCAAATAAACATTAAAAAAATAATTAGAGCTATACTGAGTGTCTCCTGTGTGACAGGCATCAGGGTACACATCACAAATCACTGGTTCTGCGAGTAGTATTAGCATCTCTGTTTTTCAGAGGTGGGATTTGATCCTGGGTCCCCCTGACCTGGACCCCTAGGGAAAAGATGTTCCTCATGGGAGGGAAGCAGGGAAGCACAAACCTTGGTTTTAGCTTGGATGGGTGCCCCGTGGTCCAGCAGGATCTCTGAGATTCGCACGTGCCCATTCCGAGCTGCACAGTGGAGAGGTGTCAATTCATCCTTTAAAAGACAGGGTCCAAAAGAGAAAGCCCCAAAGGCACCTATCAGAGCCACCGGAGGGAAAACTGCCCACAGTATCACTGCAGCCACAGAAGCGGGGATGCTTCCTGAAAGACCACCTCAACTTTAGCACATCTCACTATGTCTCCTGCTGCATCCTGGCTCCCACTGCGAGCTAGTCCAGGATGCTGGAGGCCCATCACTAGCTGGTCCCTGAGAGCCACCACTCCAGCTGTGACTCTGGAAGGCAGAACTCCCTCCCTGGGCCTTGCCACGGAGCTCAATGGCACCCACCTTGGTCCTTGTTTCTATCTGGGCCCCGCGGTCTAGCAGGAGCCGCACCATGATCACGTTCCCCCTGCGGGAGGCGATGTGCAGTGGCGTGATGCCGTTCTGGAAGGGAGGAACAGGAACCAGTGAGGGTTTGGCACCTCCCCCTCTAATGCCACTGCTATGCTCCCCACTCCCCCTGGATCCCAGCCTCAGCTCGACAGCGGCAGCAACATAAGTGGCCACGCTAAGCCTACCATTAGTCCATTTCTCACCTAAGAAAGGTTTCAAAATCTATGAGGATGTGACAGCATGGTGGTTAATCTCACCAATCTGAGCCATGTCTCCCAGAGTCATCGTAACAGATTGGAAGAAAGCCCTGCCCTCCAGGCTTGCCACCTCGAGAATGGGCAAACAGAAACTGATATGCAGGTGCCCATCCATGAGGGGCACCTGGGTGACTCAGTGGGTTAAGCGTCCGACTCTGGATTTTGGCTCAGGTCCTGATCTCACAGTTTGTGAGATCAAGCCCCGCAATGGGCCCCATGCTGACAGTGGGGAGCTTGCTTGGGATCCTCTGTCTCTCCCCCTCTCTGCCTCTCTTTCTCTCTCAAAAATAAATAGATAAACATTAAAAAAAAAAAGAAACACATCAATGAGCAGCCTCAATAAACACCAGGTGGTCCCACCCATGGTCACTTGTGCCATAAGGAGGAAATCCATGGTGTCAAAGCGAGAGGCGAATCCCAGAGGCCAGACAAGCCCAAACCCCTGGCCTGAGTGCGGGGTCTGCCGGAGCACCTTACCTGTGGCGTGAAGTTGACACTGGCGCCCCTGTTGAGGAGTAACTGGGCCACGTTGAGGTTCTCGTAGTGAGCTGCGATGTGGAGGGGGGTGAATCCCGTCTGAAGCATGACAGAGGGAGAAACAACTTGTCACAAGCCTCGCACTGTCATTTTCCATCTCAGAATCAGCACAGGGATTCTGGAAATGTTGGCAGGGCCAGAGGACCCGATGTGGAAAGATTTTGACTGATGAGAACATTTGCTGAAGGGATCAAGGAATGCTTTCTGGCAAGTCATATTCAAAGCTAGGTCCTACCTCTGAGGGACCCACGTTCTTTGTACTGTGGTTCATGTGGACAAACCATGCACTAGCATGACCTCCAACTCTGCAGGGCCCACTCACGTGAATGGTTATTTACAAAGCGATTTGAATGAATGAATGAAAAGTGCTTCGGGGTCCACGATCTGAGCTCTAGAGATTGTTTCAGCCCTCTAAAGGGGTGTTGTGACTCAGATGCTGGCCAAAGGCAGCCCTTGGACCCCTTCTGGGTCATTGTCATTATTCTGTCCTATAACCTGAGACCATGCCTAATCCGGTCAGCAGTTTTCAGACAAAACTCAGTGACCGTGGGCTGGAGGGACCGTGTGAATAGCTCAGTGCAATCCACTCCCACTGCAAGAGAAGTAATTAACAGCCCAAACTTACAGATAGTGGATCAGTAGTGCCTCAAAACATCAGACAGCTAGCTATCCAGGCCCCTGGGGAGCCCTCCCAGTCCTCATCTCCCCATGTGTGGACACTTCCCTTCCTCCACTGGGGGCCAACCAGGAAAAGAGGGGTATAATTCTAGAACACCACCCGCTAGATTCCCAAGTTTCACTCCGGCCAGAGACCCAAGCTGCCCTGGACACTCCTCTGGATGACCTAGAGCAACAAGAACCATTCCTGCTCCACACCAAGCACATCTCTCCTGGTGTTCACCAGGGGTTTAAAGTGAGGCTGTCCACTGTAGCTCCTACGGGTCCCAGCAGGAATCTGAAGGCCCTGTGGGAGCTGGTGTTCAGTGTGCACCTCTGGCCTCGGCTCATTCTTGGGGAGCTGTTGGGAGTTAACAGTGCCTCTGTAACCCATACGGCTCCGTGGTCCAGGTACTAGAATTCTCCTGGTCCTCCTGGGCCTGGCTGCCCTCACCTTGGAAAGCACGTCCGGGTTGGGGTCATTCTGCAGAAGCACCGCAGCTGTCCGGGTGTCATCATTACGGGCTGCGATGTGCAGGGCAGGGAGGCGCACCTTGCCCTTTGTCCCGTAGTTGATGAGGTGTGCCACCACGTTCTCATGGCCCTGCTGCAGAGCCACAGCTAGAGGAGTGAAGCCATCCTGGCCAGAGGAAAGGAGGAAAGATGCATTTGCTCTGACCGTATCTGACCACTTACTGTCCTCAAGCCAGGACCCACGCTTTCACACCTCAGGGCTCTTGCTCATGACGGGCCCTCAGCCTGAAACGACTTTCTTACAACTCAAAGCCCTCTTCATCTGTCAAGCTCAGTTTAAATGCCACCTGGTCCCTAAAGCCTTTCTTGGCCCCACTTTCTTTCTCCGTAATCCCACAGAGCCTACAGCCACTAATTTTCCTTTGTAACTCGCTCCCAGTCTCACTGCATGCTCTGAGGGCTTTTCACTGCCCTCTGTTTCTCTGCCTACCCTTTCTGTCACCCGATCCACTGGTGCCAGGCCAGTGCCTTCAACATGGCAGAAGATCACTCATTTATTCATTTCATGAGTATTATTAACACCTACCAAATGCTAGAAACTATGCCAGGCACTGAGGATTTGACTGTGAGCTACTGTCATTAATCCCCTCAGTTGTGTGCTAAGGGGCACAGGACCCCGTGGACTGGCAAAGCAGAATGAGAACAAAGTCATGTAATTGTTGGCTCTATCTAGTTCAATTTCATCACTTCATCAATGACAAAACTCAGGATCAGAGCTGAAATGACTCATGGTTTATGGCAGGATCCTTTCTCATTAAGGTCCAGCCTTCAGTGGTGCTTAATGTGGGAAGGACAAGCTTGACTCTGACGTCATTTCTCTGGTATGTGTCTGGGCATTCCTCAAGACCCATGACTTTGTCCCTCACTCCCTTGAAGAGCCCGATGGCACCCAGGATGAGTGCAGTGATCAGAAGGTAGAGAGCACTCTGTGACACTTTACGCGGATCGTGACTGAGGAAGTATCTTAAGCCTTGTCCGAGGAATGCACGCCCCCGGCAACTTCCCGTCTCTGGAGATGTCCCACAGTGAGGCCATTTGCCCAAGGTACTTACTTCTGTGGCTACATTCTGATTAGCTCCATTTTCCAGTAAAAACTTAACCACTTCCAAGTGATTCTCTTGTGCTGCCATGTACAGGGGTGTAAAGCCTTTCTGTAAACCAAGAGAAAACATCATTAAAATTTACCCACAAAATTAGGGAGACATGCTAAAACTGGGGCAAAATCCTCATAACTGGAGGACAACTCTCTCTTCGTTGTATTTTCAGCTAGCCCACAGGGCCATGTCCCCACCAGTATCTCCTGTTGTAAAAACTCAAGGACACTTTGAAACGACTTAGTTGGGGGGAAGGGGGGCATTGAGCCTGGGTGGCTCACTTAGTCAAGCAACTGACCTTGGCTCAGGTCATGATATCACGGTTCTTGATTCAAGCCCCACATCAGGCTCTGTGCTGACAGCTTGGAGCCTGGAGCCTGCTTCAGATTCTGTGTCTCCCTCTCTCTCTGCCCACACCCTGCTCATGTTCTGTCTGTCTGTCTGTCTGTCTCTCTCTCTCTCAAAAATAAATAAACATTTATGGGGTGCCTGGGTGGCTCAGTAGGCTAAGTGTCCGACTTCCGCTTAGGTCATGATCTCGAGGTTCATGAGTTCAAGCCCTGCGTCAGGCTCTGTGCTGACAGCTCAGAGCCTGGAGCCTGCTTCCCATCCTGTGTCTTCCTCTCTCTCTGCCCCTTCCTACTCATGCTCTGTCTGTCTCTGTCTCTCAAAAATAAAAAATAAAAATGTTTTTAAAATAAACAAACATTTTAAAAATTAAAAAAAAATAAAAAGAAATGGCTTAGCGGGATTTATTACAAAAGGGCACCAAACTGGGGGTTGACATTCTATGGAAGTCAGCCTCTTACAAACACACTCCCCCTCTATTTTCACTCCCTTCTTTGTGAACCCCCTATGTCCCATGTCCTACCCACCCCTAAACACAGTCTCTCTCCCCAAAGGAGCCATAGCTAGATATATTATTTGGCTGGTTTTACTGAACAGAGATGGGGTCCACAGTGATCAACCACATCGTGCTTAGAATGCATAACAGAAGCATGAACAAATAGTAAGGGATGCCTTTGTTATTGCTTAGAGACACATTGCCGATTAAGCTATTCAGTGCACCCACTACATAATAGAAATACAGGTGGAAAAGAAGGGCAATGCCCTCTGGCCCAGGACCCGGGAGAGAGCCGTCACCTGCGACTGGGCGTTGACATTGGCGCCATAGTTGACCAGCTCCCGGACCACCTCATCCTGACCTGCGAGGGCGGCGATGTGCAGAGCTGTGTTCCCTTTCTGAAACACACGGGGAGAGGAAGCAGAGATTTCCCACCAGGCTGCCAACAATATTGTGACCATCAAAGGTAAAGTCGCTGTTAAAGGTATACTAACAAGGGTGCTGGTTGGGGTGGGGGACAGTGGGCTTTCTTTAGACCCAAAATGGGTAAACAACACACATGAGTGTGCCTGACCCATTATACACCTTGAAATGGTACTGAAAGCCCAAGGAGGAAAACTCTTGCTCTCCAAAAACAAAAACAAAAAACAAAAAAAACCACCTCACGCTAATGGATAAAAAAAACCACTTCTCAACACCTAATCTGCTGCATGCAGACGTAGCATTCTGTCATCAGCTGACAGACCCGTCAGCATTCCTCAGGACACACACTGACAGATTTGCCAGGCGAGCCGGCCTCCTCAGACTTCCAGCTCCTCATATCCAGCTGTAACTCTGCAGGATGACACAGAGCCCCCTGCCGTGAGGCCTGGAGCTCTGGGGAAGGAGGCCAGCAGGACCTGTGGACTCAGCACCCTTAACCTGGGGACGGAAGGAGCAGAGGCAAAGAGATTTAAGGGTAGCAATATGTAAAGGGGGGGGGGTAATAAAATGAACTATATAATGCATCTAGGGAAGGGAAGAAGAATATGGAATTAAAAGGGGGAAAATAAATAGGAATGAATTCTTACTACAAAAAAACAAAAACAAAAAAAGACTATTTGACATATTAATCAGTAAAATACATATAATGAGCCAGGGCTTCTCCAGATTAGAGAGGAGACAAAAGCGAGGAGAGAATAGTACACAATTGTTTTAAAGTCAACTTTTTTGGGCACCTGGATGGCTCAGTTGGTTAAGCATCCGACTTTGGCCCAAGTCATGATCTTAGGGTTTGTGAGTTTGAGCCCCGTGTCGGGCTCTGTGCTGACAGCTCAGAGCCTGGAGCCTGCTTCAGATTCTCTGTCTCCCTCTCTCTCTGCCCTGGCCCTGCTCATGTTCTGTCTCTCTCTCTCTCTCTCTCTCTCTCTCTCTCTCTCTCTCTCTCAATAAAAATAAACATTAAAAAAATTGTAAAGTAAACTTTTCCAAAGCTAAAACCCTTAATAGGGACTAAGAAACCAGGCAGGTTGTGAGGAGGTGACTGGAATACTGAGGTTTCTTTGTCCAGATTCATCCCAGGTATTTAACAATTGCTAGATGGGGTTCAGGTCTAGCAGGCTTCTTCTGTTCAGGATGCCGGCCTTCCTGCCAGGCTCCTTCCTGCCTCCCGGATATCCTGGGGCTGGAACACAGGCACATATCTGACTCACCTACGTGACCCCACTGGCCCCCCAGCTCAGTGAGTGGCAGGCAGGACAGGCCCCACCTGCCAGCTTCAGTCAAATAAGGCAGGTGGGAGAAAACAGGACCCATGTGGGCCCATCTGTCCCCCCTGCTACTTAAGGAGCAGAGACCTCAAATGAACTCAGTATTTTTGCAGTTCATATGGTATATAATTTACCTAAACTACAGAAACACTTGCTAATCCATCTCAGACAACTCAAGCCCCAACAAGTCAGGACTTCAAACTCCATCTATGCACTGGGGCCATCTGTCACTGGGAGAAAAGGGTCCTCACCCAGGCGGAACTGAGCAGCACGGGCACCGAGCTCTGGGCCCCCCAGCCACCACTGTCCCAAGCACCCACAGGTGGGTGAGGAAGCCCCACTGAAAGCTCCTGGGGGCTTCAGGGGGCTCAGGTCTCTGTTTCCAAAGTGTGGCCCGTATCAGGCAGGAGTAACCTGCTTCTTGCCTCCCAAGTTGTCTTTTTGATTTCTCCTGAAGTCCCACTTGATAAACAAAAGGGTTCTTCCTCCAGTATCCATCAGACAATAAGTGCCAGAAATGAATGTATAGAGGCTAATTAATCATTTTTCATAGAAGTCCAAAGAGCTTACATTTAGAGGCCTTGGCACCTGGGTCCGACTCACTCACTGTACTAAGTGGAACATGGCTGTTGGCAACAGAACCTTCTCTAGAAATCAGGACTCAGAACTCCAAGTCTCCCTATTTAGAAGCAAGTGTGCTGTGCCCATTCATGCGTTTGTTTGTTACACACTGAGCACATGTGTGTCAGGCACCGGTCCTGGCACGGGAGTACAGAGATGATTGAGACTCGGGCTCCTTGACCTCAAGAAGCAACATCAACTGTTTCTTTCCATCTGCCTCTTTCTGCTCGAAATCACACTCCATCAGAGCTCTCCCCCATAGAAATGCATCGGGGGGCAGCTGGACCCGTGCGGAACCCTGGTTGTGGATCCTGGCCCAAGCCACCTTCTGCATCTGGGCTGAGGGCAGCACTGGTGAGGGGTAAGAGCAAAGGGGAGACCCTGGTAGCCAGACCGCTCCCCCCAACACACACACCTAGACACATGTGCACACGCTGCGCACTTCAAGGCCTCTGGCCTTGGGTCAGGGGCACAGGGCAAGGAGCTGGGGCCTCTATTTTTTCTACCCCTCCCTCTGCATGAAAGAACATGGCCTGGAAGAAGCAAGAAAAATTTCTTAGCTACATCTGATCCACAAAGACCCACCTTCTCCAATTTGCAGGGAGTCCTAGAGCTCCTGGAAACGGGGGGAGGGGGCTTCATTGAAGCAGGAGCCCGGTAGATGCAAGCAGAGAGATTAGGGCTTTCTCCCTCACTACCTGCGTTGATGCTGATCACAGGCCTCTAAGAGGCAGAGAAGGGAGGATGGGGACAGATGCTTTTGTTTTGTGCTTTAAAAACATTTAAGCACATTTAGGAAACTCTACTGGTTTTGGCTTTTTACTCTTTTCTTTTTTTAATCTTTCTCATGCTCGCAAGACCCATTATAATTCCCCAATCTGCTATGACTGTTGCTCAGCCCACGGTTTCTGCTTCACCTTTTTTCCTCCCTCTGTACAGCATTCAGGAACCACGCTGGCTTATAAAACGTCTATAAATAACAAAGACACACCAAGCATTCGCTTGCAAAATAACAATCAAAGGGGGAAATGCGGAGAGCGCAAAAATGCTGAAGCGTCATGTTTGCACAGCTCTTGAGGACGCGCCAGGGGAAGAAAAGCCACCCCAGCCCACACGGAGCCTGTCAGATGGCGCACTGCTTGCAGCCAGGTATGTGAGAGCACAAGAAGGAAAAATAATTGCATCCCCTTCATCCACAAAGAAGGGTGGAAACCACTGGTACTCGTCATGGGGTTAGGGAAAAAAAATGCCCCACATACATTCAGAAAGAGCAACTCAGCCTATTTTACCAGCAAGATCTTTTCACCTTCGGGAAGTGACATGAAAATTACAGAATTTTACCTCAAGGGATGATTGTCTCTTCATAATATTTTGGTAATGCACTTCACAACTACATATTATATCTCTACTTATTGTTCTTCTGGTTCTCTGCTGGAGAGGAGGCCCAATGTTTGCAGCACAGAACTGAAATCGAGGCTGGGTATAAGACCATGCTGAATAAACAGCAAATGAAAAGAAAGAGGCCGGAGAGACAGAGCCAAGAGGAAAACCATGGGAAGTAACCAGGAGGGAAGAGAAGAGAATGCTGTGCTCAAGTTAGTAGAGAGAGGTGAGTTTTTTGGTTTAGTTTTGTTTTGAAATGCTGGCAACACCTTGTTCAATAAATAAACAAGGCGGATGTATGTGAGAATTAAAATTGATTTTACAACCTACAGATGCATAATTTCATGACTGTGGTTTCTGGACTTAAGTCACTGGCACTTCTAATCTATGGCTATGGGAAGAGCATGCTGGCGTGGGAGGTGTGACGTCAGTCTTGGCCAAATGCCTCCTCGGAGAAAAGAAGGCTGTTCAAGGTAATTGGTAAGGAGAGGAGGTAAGTGTGCGGCTGACCAAGGAAGACTCACTGGGGAAGGATAAATGAGAGGGGTCTGGCTCTCTTCTCTATGCCTCAATAGCAACACGGTCACCGACATTTACCAATTCCTTCCTTCGCGCCAGGCATTTGACACACACGATCTCAGTTCATTTTCATACGAATCCTGAAACCAAGTATTACAGTCCCCATTTTATAGATGAGGAAATGGAGAGTTCTCACCAACTAACTTGTTCAGATACGGAGTGCATTGCCTCCGCTGGGAGCCGGACCCAAGGCACCTGACTGTAGAACTGCTAGAGCTCTCAGACCCTGCACTCAAGTCAAGGACCCTAAGAAAACATAAAGCCATAGCGAAAAGGGTTCTCTTTCTAGATTTATAACCTAATGATGAGAATAAAGTAAAAGCCCACTGACTTTTGTGGAAACAGGGTCCTCTGCCTTTCAGGTGACTTTGGGGACTCAGAGAACTAGGAAGTGATTGGAAACACAAGAGAAATTCAGAAACACACTTGGCTTTCTCTCATGAAGGGCTGGTTTCCATGTCAGGGTCTGGAATGATACACGAGGGACCTGAACATTTGAATTATCAATGAAAAGCTCCCCGTTCCCTAAGAGACGTACCTTGGTTGTCGTTTCTAGAATGATTTCTTTGTGCAGAAGTTCAACCACCATCTTCACATGGCCTTCTTTAGAGGCCAGGTGCAAGCCGTTCAGCCCATTCTGTAAAGAGCAGAGAGGCAGGAAGAGTGTGGTTAGGAGACTATGCATTCTGTTCCAGACACCCCTTCCCTGTGAAGAGATGTGTGAAGAGCCAGAAGGGAAGAAAAGGGGTGGCCCTGAGCGGGGCCGGCCCAGTCTCTCCGGGCACTTTTCTATAGAAGCATCAGATGACAGAACAACAGGGCAAGAGCGAGACCACCACTCCCCAGATTCATATCCATATTAAGTGTGGAGACACTCTCACAGAGCCAGTGGGTGACCTTACTTGAAGTTTAGATCTTGGCCAGGCTTTAGGAAATCACTTCCTTGAAGTGATATAGCTTCAACCCCCAATGCAGCTAATTTTCATGGCAGCAATCAGTAAAGGCAAAGAGGCAACACCAGTACATCCTAGACATTTGTAAGGATAGACACATATTTGGTAGAATAACAAACTCTGAAATGAGGTCTTCTGAGAACTAAATACTGCCAGTCACCCAGCTAGAAGATTTCAACATCAGAATCAGTAGTAAAATAGCCCCATGGCCACCTTGCCATTTCAAATGTGACCAAAGCTGGTCTGACAGTTCAATTGTAGGGGGAAAACAAAATAAAAGAACCAACACTGTCCATGCCCAATCGTCCGTCCACGGAAGCAGATCTCTCACCAACCACAGAAAGTTTACGCTGTACCTGGTGAGGTTTGAGAGAAAGCTGCCTAGCTCAGGTTTTACTTTGCATTCTTGCACATCCTGTCTTCCAATCCTTGCACTTGGATGCCTGAGTACTTTTTGGCAAAATCGGACTTCAAAGAGTGCTACTTAGAACCACAAATAATTCTGACAATATGATGGAACTCATTTCACTTCTGGTGATGAGCAGATCTTGGCTCCATATGGAAAATGATGTTAGTCAATCAGCACTCCCCATGCCCTACTTTTGTGTTCTCTTTCTCTCTTCCTCCTTGCCCACCCGCAACCCCTCCCTCTTGTCCCATTCCTTCCTGTCTCCTGTTTCAGTCAACTCTGTTCTACCATGTTCCCTTTCAGGGGAATGCCCCAGAGCCACTGCAGACTTTAGCTAATAAAAAAAGACCGTTGCCACCATGATGGAGGCACTTGGCCCCTGAAGGTGTGACTTCTCCCCAAACACCTCTACAGCTCCACCATGGGTCTCCAAAACCCCCACTCTCCCTGTGTGTCAGGGCATCCAGGACCAGCGAATGTTCACGGAAAAGACACAGCTGCTCACGTTAGCACCAGAGTCCCCGCAGTCAGTATCAGGAGATTCCTATTAAATATACAAATATCCCATCTGGGAGTGGTAGCACATTAATCCTTAACAGGTGAGTTCTGTTGGCGTTGCTCAAACTAGCAGAGGCAGTAGGCGGAAATACTGGAATAATGAGACATAAGACAGGTATCTCATGATGGGAGAATGGAAGGTATCTAAAACTCTACATCAGAGCCTTGAACAGGGAAAATACAAGAGGTACCCGAGGCCTCAAAAAAAAAAAAAGAGAAAGTGGGCTCCAAAGGGAACTTTGCCTAATCTCCATTCAATCAGACCCTCCCCACACCCCAGACATGCAGAGCAAAGTAGGCCAAATCTTTGCACGTTAGCACTGCCAGCCTTGGCAAGCTGTGTGTGTGGGTGGGGGGTGATGGGAGGGCCCTTTCACGAAACATTTCCCCATGCAAATGCCTAGAAATCACCGTTGGATGCTTTCCTCTTGCAGATTTTGTACACCATTAAATGCAGAGTCCAGAGTGGTGTTAATTATTCACACCCCGGTGTGAATGGGCTTATCAGATAAAGACTGGGTCCCAGTCAGTTTTGATAACAGAAAGGGAGACAGCAATCTGTTAGAACAGGAACCTGGGGGAGGGAGAAGAACACTGGGTGGCAGTAAACCAGTTCCCCTCAAATCAATGTACAAAACACAAATTCACTAAAAAGCAATTCGTCCAGTGATTGGGGCTCTGGAAGCCTGGAGCCACGCCCTTCAGCTCCGTGTCCTCAGCTCTGCCCTGGGGCAGGTCTGCACCCTCCTCCCTCCCGGAGCACTGGGGTCTGCAATCCCCTCCCAAAAACCCAGCAGTGTCTGGAAGGTTCCCCGAGTGATCACTCGGGAACTGTGATGGTGTTTGCGGCTGTGGGAATCTCAGCAGCTGCTGCAGTCAGCTTTCCGCAGGGGACTCAGCTGTGACAGCAGCCAGGGTAGCACGGTGCTGATCGCTGTGGTTTTAGTGCTGACTTGGGCAGCAAAGTACCTTTCCGTGAGCATTCGTTGATCCTGAACACCTCAAAGCTGGGAAGTTGGCAAGTCTACAAGGAAAACACGTAAGTTTACTGCTAATGCTCTGGGGTGGCTGTCCCTGCCCTTTGGACCCAGTGTCAGGATCGCAATCCAGAGAGATTCTAGAAGTACTGTCTGCCCGGGGAATGCTGGAGTGGAAAAGGATGTCAGAGATCCCCGAATGCTCAGGAAATCAAGGTCCAGAGTAGTCAAATGACTAGCTAGAGTCACACAACCTTTCTAGGGCACAGCCACATATAGAACAAATCTGGATTCCTCCCTTGCCCCCGCCACCAAAAAAGGATTTGGGTTTTGTTTTGTTCTTTTTGCCCCTAGGAACTAGTATGTTTCTTTTTATCAGATGATAAAGTACATTTCTCCTTTTTTAAAAAAAAATTGCTTATTTATTTTGAGAGAGAGAGAAAGAGCATGAGCAGGGGAGGGGCAGAGAGAGAGAGAGAGAAAGAATCCCAAGCAGGCTCCACACTGTCAGCACAGAACCCAGTGTGGGGCTGAATCCCATGAACCATGAGATCATAACCTGAGCCAAAATCAAGAGCAGGACACTTAACAGCTGTCCCCATTTCCCCCTTTTTTTTGATTACCAGGCAGCTTAGAGCTAATAGTCACAATCACCCATAAGGGTCTGGACATGGCCACTATATTTTGATATCCAGGATGTTATTCATTGCCCTGGTCCATACAAAGTCCCTCTGCTTCCCTCCCTGCATCATAGCCACCCCCCCCCCCCCTCCAAAAGCTACACTCTTGGCAGAAGGTGACCACATAAAAGGGATCATCTGAATAGATCTGTATCTTGAATTGGTTTACTTAGATTCTACCCCAGATCCTGGTTCAATGTTCTCTTTCTTCTTTATGGCTTTGTAGCTTTCTGACTCTATTTTTACTTTGTTTGTTTGCTTTCAACATAATCACCCTAAGTTATGTCCAAGTCTATCATTGTGGTGATCTGAACTCAAAGCCCTCATCAGAGCCACAGAACCTAGCCCCACTTGGCCTAGCTGTCATGTGCAAGGTGCCTACGGCATGCACATATGATGTGCAAGAAGGCCCAGCATTGATCGCAGAACAAGATCACATATGGAACATGGCTGGACCAAACATTTGTCTCAAGTACACATAAGAGTCACGGCAGTTACCTAATGCAAGCATTGACTTAATCCAATTGGGAAAAATTTACTGGGAACCTATTCTGTACCTGGCACCACACTAGAGATGAATAAGACACAGACACTTATCCTTGAAGATCTCAATTTACTAGAGGAAATAGATGCCTAAAAAATAAATGCAAAATAATGTGAAAATGCCCCAAACGGCAGGCATGAGATTAGAAGTAGCACAGAGGAGAAAGGAGTTGCTCTGCCAAGAGGGTCATGAGGCCTTCCCAAAGGCCTTTGCAAGGCAGCCTGTGCACAGGCAGGGTAACAAGTTCATCGACAATGGCAAGATGAGAAGCTGTCTCTGAATTTACATTTTAAACACAGGAGCTAACATTTTAGAGACTATGCTCCCAGCCCTTCTCATCAAGTGCCTTCCTCCATCTTCCAGGAAGCACTGAATTCAAGAGATGCACAAACACCCAGACCCACAGAGGCAAGCTTTCTCCAGCAACTGGCCTTAGCAGGTGGATAGCTGGTCACCATCTAGCAGCTGAAGTCACTGAATGCCTGAAAACTAAATTATGGCACATAAACACTAAGGAATTGTATAACTGTCTTATTAAATACATTACTAGCCAATATAGATCAATTCCAGTATTTCAAAAGAGTGTTTCCTGGATAAATACTATATTTAACACTTTTTTTTATTAGCTTTATTTATTTTGATAGAGAGCTCATGCAAGTGGGGAGGGCGGAGAGAGAGGGAAAGAGAGAATCCCAAGCAGACTCTGTGCTGTCACTACACACCCTGACTCAGGTTTGAACCCACAAACTGTGAGATCATGACCTGAGCCTAATCAAGAGTCGGATGCTTAGCTGACTGAGTCACCAGGCGCCTCAACACACTCTTTGTCTTTAAAGAGATTTATTTTTGTTGCTCAAATGCAAAAGGGGTAGGGGTACAAATTATGTGAGCTATTTGTTCGTAGCTATAACTATGGACAGAGATGAGCCATAATCTACCAGCTCTTCAAAACCAGGATCCATGTGTTTTATTTTAGTTACATCAAGTGTAAGTTGTTTCCTAAAAGGAAAAGGCAGGCTGCTATATCTTGCCTTGCATCTTTTCACTACTTTAGCTACGCCCCTTCTCTTGACGCAGAATGGCAGACAGACTGCTGAGGGGGATGATGGAGAAAAATGTGTATCTCATACTCCAAGTAACTGGGTGTAGAAGATAAGCAAGAAGGGGGTAGAAGAGTATGAGAATAAATGCCTCAATTAAATTAGAAGCTGGATTGCAAAAGCAATAACTTCTTGTGGCCATTTAAAAAAAATTTTTTTTAATGTTCATTTATTTTTGACACAGAGAGAGAGAGACAGAGCATGAGTGGAAGAGGGGCAGAGAGAAAGGGAGACACAGAATCGAAAGCAGGCTCCAGGCTCTGAGCTGTCAGCACAGAGCCCAACAGGGGGCTTGAACTCACAAACTGAGATCATGACCTGCGCCAAAGTCAGATGCTCAACCGACTGAGCCACCCAGGCGCCCCATCTTGTGGCCATTTTTGAACCACATGCCTTCCTTGGGAAAACACCAGCTTGCCATACTCCTCTTCTTAGATTCCTCCTTCTTGGTCTCCAATTACATGTACATTCGATTAACTGAGATTCTCCCACAGCTCTTGGCTGCTCAGTTCTTTTTTTTTCTTTGCCTATTCTTTTTTCTCTGTGTCTATTTTGATCATTTCTATGGACTTATCTTCAAGTTCTTTGATTCCTTCCTCATCTGTGCCCAATCTACTGATGACTCTATTAAAGAAATGCCTTACTGCCAAAAACACTGGGGCTTTTAAAATTTCTAGCATTTCATTTGATTCTTTCTTATAGTTTCCATCTCTCTAATTCCTCATCTTTTCATGAATGCTATCCACTTTCCCTACGAGATCCTTTAACACATTAATCACAGTTATTGTAAAGGCCATCTGATCATCTCTGAGTCTGGTTCTGTTTATTGCTTTGCCTCTTGACAATGGCTTTGTTTCTTTCGTGTGTGTGTGTGTGTGTGTGTGTGTGTGTGTGTATGTGTTGCAATTTTTAATTGAATGCCAGACATTATGTGTAGAAAGGCAATAGAGGCTCAAGTAAATAGCATTTATGCCTCAAGGTCCTCAAGTGGACCTACCTCTACTGTGAAGTTGTTAGTATGGGGTGGGGAGATCTGAGCCAATCAGTCAGAAGTTGACTTAGGTCTGAGTCTTGTTACCTTCAGGGCACCACAGCCTTCAAATTCCTCTAGATGGAGGCTGCTGTCACCTTAAGCTTAGAGTAGAAGCTGGGGTGTTGGAGGGATTCCTGAGTTCCTGATTTCCCTTCAGCTCTCAGCCAGCGCTGCATGCCTGCACCTCAGCTGGAGTCTCTCTCCATGCTCCTGCCCCCCTCCAAGCAATAATATGCTTTTCCTTGTCATGGGGCAGGGAGGCAGCAGGGAAGTTCTCCTTCGTCTTGGCCCAGCCCCAGTCTTATAACCAATACCTCAAAAGCTCTTGCACCTGGATCTCAAAGGTAGGATTCTTGTTTTAAGTAAGTACTCTTTCCCCTCCTGTCTGTGGCAGCAAGACACACCATATCTTTATACTTGGGCTTGGGTGGGAGTCTCTTGCTCCTCCTTCAGCAGTAATAGACCTCTCTGTTCATTATTGGCACATGACAGTTACTGGGCCAGGATGATGGTCTCCTGCCCTCCCCCCAGGAGTACAGGGGTTTGGGCTCTACTTTTCCTGTGGCACCACTGGGTCTGTGATGTAGGAAATATTCTTACCTCTCCCCAGGAGCAGAGGTAGTTTGTTTCAATTCCTCTGCACAACGAATGGATTTTTGCCCATTATCTGAAGATGAGAGGGTTTGTTTTTGCTTCACCTGAGGGAAGGTGTCTGTTCCTGCCTCTACCCCTGTCTGTTCCTGCCTCTACCCCTGCCTGTCTATTCCTGCCTCTACCTGTCTGTTCCTGCCTCTACCCCTGCCTCCAGAGCCACCTAGTGTCTCCTGTATTCCTGTGTCACTGAGGGAGACTCTCTCTGGTCTCCTGACTTTCCCCAATATTTCTCATGAGCACCCATTGGAGGCATGTGGTTCCAGACCCACTGCAGTTCACACTGACCTTTAAGAATTTGTTAACATTTGGCTTGTACAGTGCTGCTTTTTTCTCCCGTACTCTGCCGCAGCTAAAATGGTGGCCCTTTCCTTGGAGGGGCTTATCCCTCTTTGGAATTCAGTTAACTTGGTTGCACAGTGTGGTCTCAGCCCTCTGATGGGCTCAGGACAAATTATAATTTTGTAGATTATCCAGGCTTATCTCATTGTAGGAGTAGGAACAATGTTTTTTGAAGCTTTTTACATCCTCCATACTCCCTTTACTAAGTCTCTAAGACTACCCGGCCCCCTATGATCTCATTTCACATGGTCCTAATAGAGCAGACAACCCTTTTATGATCCTGTTTGGTAAAAAAATATTCATGCCAAGCACACACACCTGGAGTTTTTCATGTGCCTTTGCTCTTTTTCAGGTAAAATGTCAACTTAGAGGATTTTTCTGAGAGGCAATCTGTCCAACAGGAGGGAGAGGAGATCTCAGCCAGGCTGTGTTTCTTTTAACATTTTTAACAAGAAGAAAAAGGGAAAAAAAAGTCACATTGAGCTTGAATGATTTAATTTGGAGTATTTTTCTTTTACCAACTGTGAGAAATTCCATTGGCAAAATACACAATTCCAGACATTTGTTCTCAGTAAATTGTTCCTCTGTTTAGCATCTCTGATTGCCCCAATTACACTAATTGATTTCTAAATGTACAAATACAGTAGACATGTCACAAGAAATTTAACTCTTATCCTGTCCAATGCAGAAGGTGGTTTCAAATAGAAAAGCCGTGGGGTCCTGAGATCTTGTATCTCTTTAAAACTGCAAGAACATCTCAAAAGTGGCTGCTTACTATCCCATGTGGACACACAACCCTTCTACCTCCTTTTCTCACAGCTGTTTATTTTACCCACAGACATAGCTAGACCCTGCCCCTCCAGAGCAGGCAGCCCCAAGTTGTGTCCTGAGGACTTTGAGGCCCACCTCCCCCCCCAACCCACCATGTGTTCTGAAACTTACTGTTTCAGTCCCCCATCGTCTTTCTTTGAGCCAAGCAGTGTGTTTCTAGAGGACTTAAGCTAACATGCTAATGTATACTATCCAGGAAGCATGATTTTTTAAAAATTCATGAACACCTACTAGTTCAGCTCATCAGATTACTTAGCTGCCATCCAGCCAGGCCCAGAGGCAATGGAGCACTGGCCAGGGAAAGTTTTGATGGCGAAGGAAAGGACTGGAATCTTGGGAAGAACAAGCCAAGAGCAGTGGCAGAGAAAGGCAACAAGTCTGAGGGCCCCAGAACAAAAAGAGAGGTAGGCAAGAGGGGCTTCTATGTAACATTGCCTTCCTGTAACACTCCACTTTACTCTTATGGTCAGTGAGGAACTAATCAGAAGATCTTGCCCATAAGGACAAGGATGTATACGTAGAAGGTCATACACTTAGGTTTTTATACTTAATGTCCCACTGTCCTATTCAGTCTGGGTTCTCTATGATTTTGCTACATCTGTCCAGAGGAGATTAGGATCAGACTCTATGTCACAGAAGTTTAAATCTCCAAATAACACCAAGCCTGTACTCTTTGCTCTATTATTGGTCCCCATTTGTGGAGCAAGATAACTGACATTATATATTTGCAAGTCTGCCGCCCTGAAACAGAACAGGAAATAAGAATCTAAACAGGGCTTGTGGAAAGAAAAAAGGATTGAAATGGTTGCCATTTCTACTCCAAATCCTGAGACTGATAAGAAAGCAAGTAAGGGAAGAAAGAAAGGCAGACTATGGAGACCAAAGGCAGAGACAATGAGGACCAAAAAGAGGTGGTAGAACGGGAAAGAGGGAGTGACTATTGCTATAGTCTGACTATATGAGGAAATGAATTAAGCTGCTGGCAAAAAAAGATCACTAGAACACTATAAATTTTGATTCCTTTCCCCAAAGTGCCTGCATTAAATTTTCAGCCAAAACAGAAATGAGATCAAAAGTGAACGGGAGTTTTCTTACCTTCCCTTCTCTTCCTCTTCCCTTCCCTCCCCTCCCAGCTCAGAGATGTCATTGTCTGAGGAAGCAGGGCGGTGAACCAGAAGGGTGCCTTACAGATGTGCTGATAGCAGCATGTCTGCTCTGAGAAAGAGGAGGGGGCTGCTAGAGTGATTGGAAGATTGTTACACTGAGCAAACAAGTGAACAGACTGAGGATGATGGGAATTAGTGGCAGTCATGTTCCTGACTGTCTGAAGGGATTTACAAACATGGGAAGAGGAAGGGCTAGATAGAAGTCTGAGGACTAAACCTGGAAGTACTGACATGATCTCATGGATTTAAAAATATATATACATAGATAGATGCAGAACTAGATATAGACGTATAGATACAGACACATGAAACCAGTAGCAATGAGTGCATCAAGTGACCAGATTTTGGTGTCTAAATACCATCCTCCACTAAAAGGAACCTTGGAAAAATGGCTGATCCAAGGTTGGGGCAGGGGATGTACAAAATCACCCTGGGACAAACAGGTGCCAGAAAGGAAGGACATGATGAGGACATGTTAAAGAACAAAGAAGCCAGCCTATTGAAAGCACTCCTACTGGCCTCATTTAGATTTGAACATCAAAGTAAACCATGAGAGTATCGGCATATAACCCTTCAAATAAAATAGGAGCCCATGAGTATGAACAGGTATAAACAAAGAATGGAAAGAATCAGTGAGGGAGTAGGGGAGGAGGAAAAGCTTAACCTTTAGTAGAATACCAGCTAATCAATGTAGAAGAAATGATAGAGATGGAGAAGCACTCTCTGGAACCATCATAGTGGTAGCTGATACAAGTAGAAGGTATCAATGTATGCCAAGGTTGGTGGCTGGAAGTTTGATGAAGAACAGGATATTGGCATTATATCAGAATATCCCTCCCCCCACCCCACACATACACACAAAATACTGATCAACTGCAAACAGAAAAATCAATGACACCAAGAGATGACTAAGGTTAACATCACCAGGGATGGAAAGGGAGGATGATTTCTATGGTACTCCTGCCAACAATGCGTCACCCTGGTCTGGCCATAAGGAAACACCAGCAGACACAGGTTCAAACTACAGAATGGAAACTGTCGAAAACATGCAAGACAGGCAAGGACTTGAGAAGCATTCCAGACTGAAGGAGGCTGGTGAGAAATGACATCTAAATACAGTCTGGAAAGACTCTTAGAACAGAGAAAGAGAAGGGGAAGACTGGGGGCAGGCGGGAAGGGAAGGAGAGAAAGAAGAAGACTGGGGGAAAGTCAGGAAGGAAGGCAGCGGGGAGGAGGACGAGAAAAAGAGTGAGGGAAAGGGAAAACAATTTCTCCTTATCAGGGCAGTCAGCAAAATTTTAATGGAGTCTGTAGATGGTTGTGTGGCATCCATGCTGATTTCCTGATTTGAAGGCCTGGAGGGTGGTTATGTGGGAAAGTGTCCTTACTATTGGGTGGCACACACTGGAATGTTTAGGATGATGGGGAATTATGTCATATATAGTAGATACTATAGATAGACACAGACAAGAAGAACAAATGCAGTAAAATGGTAATAGAGAGTCTAGGTGAGAGAGATGTGAGAGTTCTTTGTATTGTTCTTGTAACTTTTTTTTACAGGTTCAAAAGTATTTAAAATTTCAGAAAGAAAAGCAGGAGGTAGGAGGGAGTAGTGGTAGAAAAAAAAGCTGTGGGAGGAGGGACCAGCGCAGTGGGAACTCTGGGCTCTGGCCATGGTGGGAGAGGGTGGTGGACGCATTAGAAGCTGAGCGCACACACCCTCCTGTTTCTAAAGAACCCAAGAGGTGCAAGTTTTACTGGAGGTCTGAGATTACTCCAAGATGGAAGTCCCAGAGTGCTGCCAAACCATGGCAACCCCACATGGGAACCAGCTGATGGGGAAGCCTCTTCCGGAGGGCAGGCATCACTTCCAGCAGGGCCACCCCACCTGATGCCTCTGTCTAACCCAGATATCGAATGGTTCCCAAGAGACTGCTTGGTGGGAAAGGTCTGCTAAAAATATAGGATCCTGGAATGTAATCAATCAGAAGCCAAAGAGGGCTGAAGCAACTGCCATGTCCTTTGTCCTTTGTCAACCTGTCCTTGTCCCGGGACAGGGAAGATAGACTAGGAGTAGAAACTGAGGGCTGGTGCACACTCAGAAAGAGGTGGCATGGATGGAAAGGAACAAGACTGGCTCTGAGCACTTTCCCCTCCTCTGCTTCATTACAGCCTAGATTTAGCTCTCCTCCCAGGTAGCTGTGATCCAGTGAAATAGGTATTCATGAGGAGGGAAAACACTTGAATGGTTTTCATTATCTTAAAAAAAATGGAAAGAAAAAGAAAAGAAAGAAACCCACACTACTCAGAGCCTTGCAAGGAGATGAGTCAACCCGGATCACCTTCTCTCTACTCCCGGGACACAAGGCAAACAGCCCCCGCACTGAGCAGCCCTGTGGCTCCGCAGCAGATCCGCTGCAGGGGCTGAAGGCCCTCTGGGAGCCTGGAGGAGGAAGTGTGAGCTCAAGTTAATGAGAGAAAGGGACTCTGCAATTCAGCTCAGTAGCTAAGAATATCTACTGTGGACTAGAAAGAATTTCTATGCCAGAGACCTTGGCATTCCTTTAAAAAGTTAAAAAGAGCCAGACCTTCCAAAAAAGGGCAGTGGGCGGGGCGGGGGGCAGGACAGGTGGGAAGGCCAGAGGACAGAGCACTGAAGAAGGAGTTGAAGCCCTAAACTGTCCTCCTGATGTGTCACCTCACTTCTCAGGCCTCAGTCTACATATTTTCAAAATGGTAGAATTGCTCTGATGCCCTGGCTTCCTCTTAACTGGCAATTCTGCAGTAAAACAATGTAACAGCTCTCAGAAAACAGTTAAGATATGCATGTAGGGAGATGCACAGAGAAAGGAATGACAGGATTCACACCTAATTGTTCACAGTGATTGGGGGGGAGGTGGGGAAATAGGGGGGGAGCCTCACAGAAGGCTTCACATATTTCTGTATAGCATAAATTTTGAAACAGCTACCCTGAACTCATTGTATTGCTAAATTAAAAATCACACCACGACGAAAATCAGGGATACGAGTTGTCAAAAACAACATAAACATTTATAGTAAAAAGCTCATAATCAAAGGAAAATAATCCCAGGCAAATTCACATGCATAGTCTATTCCAATGAGAAAGAACTGGGATTGTATTTAGCATTTCCTGTAATAACCAGAGAGGCAAATCCTCCTTCGAGGCCCAGATCAAATGTCATTTTTCTCTGTGACTTACCCTGTCCCTTTCTCTTTGCCACACCATGCCCTGTTTCCAACCCTTCAGAAGTGAATTGTTCAATAAGCCATGTTCCTAAGGCACTGGACAATAATCTATCAAAGCCCTCATCCCATGGAATTGCCTTTATCTGCTCTTGTGTCTGTGTCTCTCAAAGTGGGACATTCTGAGGTCTGATGTTTCCCTGCCTTTGGATCACAGGTCCCAGCATGGGGCCTTGGCCATTGCGTGTGCTCTGTAGGGTTTGTGGAATCGAACGCCCCTTCATGCAACCTGACACACACACAGAGCTGTCATTTTTCTCTCAGTTTCTCAAGACTAAGAATATCGCGACTGTTTTTCACGTCATAAATCTATGGCAATCAAAGCCTAAAGTGGAGCTTGGGGGTGTACTTTCCTTAAAATACGTTCTAGATCATTCTTAATGATGCCATTCACCTTTTTCCTAGTCTCTAGGATCCCAGAGATATACCTGTTAATGTCACTGGTCGGTTAACTCTTCCTTAACTAAAGGGAAACTAAAAATGAAACCAGCACAGGGAAGGTCTCCCCAGAGGAGTAACCAGCCCTGCTGAACGGCTCAGCTCCACATGGGAAGCGCAAGGGCAGATACCGGGGCTGGGAGCTGGGAGACCCTGGCCCTAGTCCAGGAAGACTCTCCACCTCTTTGTCTCTCTGCCCACCCCACAAGGGAGAAGTGAGGTCCTGGGTTGGAAAGGGCTAGGGAAAGCAAAGACACAGCAGAGCTGGGATCCGGGATTATTAAACACTGTAGGTCACTCTGACTCATGACAGATAATCAACTGACTTTAAAACTACAAATTAGTCATTAGAATTACCCAGATGCACATCAAATAGCTTCTTTCTGCTGAGATGCAAAGGGAATTTAGCTGTTTAAATTAACTCAGAGAGTGGGGTTTTCAAGTCCTGTCTTTCACGAATGCCTTTTCTAGAAGGAATAGGGGAATCAGGTTGCTTCTCTTGCTCAACCACACACTGCGGAACACCACTTCTCCATGTGGGGGCTGTGATCATATATTCTCTTCCTTTCTTCATTGCTATTCCAGAGCCGCAACCTGGCGGCAAGTTTTAAGAGGCTGGATATTCCCATACCATCATATGGGAAGGCTCTCTGTGTGAACTGGGGGTGATTACTTGTAGCATTGGGGGACTGTGGAGTTGAATGCAAGAAAAAGATGACAGAGAAAAGTAACAGACTCTGTATCTACACTGATCTAGACATAACCCCCTTGGCCTGATCGACCACCACCCTCACCTTCTTTCATTTCATTTACCCCAACATCACCGATCTCCCTGCTGCCCTGTGCCCCCCACCGCTCCTGCCGCTGCCTGGCTGTTCCTTCACACTGCAACTGCCCGTTCCACTTCTCTACCTGGCAAACTCCTACTCTCTCTTCGAAGCCTTTCTTTCACTCATTGGTCTTAAGTTTATTTATTTATTTTGAGAAAAAGTGAGAAAGTACAAGTGGGGAAGGGGCAGAGAGAGAGGGAGAGGGAGTCCCAAGCAGGCTCTGCACAGTCAGTGCACAGCCTGACTCGGGGCTTGATCTCACAAACCTGTGAGATCATGGCCTGAGACGAAATCAAGAGTTGGACACAACCGACTGAGCCACCCAGGCACCCCAACTCATTGGCACTTTAGTCTCTGCCCCAGACCAGAGGCAACAATGACAGCAGTCACAGGGACTCACTCACCTTTGAGAAGCCAGCACCTGGCATGTTAGAGAAGCTCAATAAAGGTTTGCTCAGTGCATGAATAACAATGAAAACATCCTGTGCTTGTTCTGGCTGGCACCTAGGACCCTGAATTCATAACCTTCTATTTACAAGCTGGACTTCTTTACCTGCCTCTGAGTTCTTCGACAGAAGGGGATGAATGAATTTAGCCTCCAGCAAGGAACTTGGCTCATTGTAAGTGCTCAATACATGTTTGTGGAATCAATGAAGTTGCAGAGAAACTTCAGGTTGTCTTCTTACCACCAACTCACCGAATTGAAACTCATAAAGCCCAGAAGATGTTCCAGGTAACCTCTGGACCCCAGCTTTCTGAGTTACAAAATGAGAGCTGAATGCCATGACCTCCTTCTAGCTCTAAGGCCCTTTAATTTAGAAAGGTAGTAATCATCACGATCACCAGAGTCCAACAAATCCTGATCAAAAGACTTGGCATGTGGCTACTGTAGAAACGATCACTCTGTAGCAGAAACTATTGGTATAGGTGCTCCATTTATTTGAAACGCCTAAAACCCTTTACCTTCATGATAAACCAGTACCTGGCAGCGATGGGACATCGCCTTGTACATGTGGAAGGTACATGTGGAAATTCAGAGAACACCAATGGAACTAGCATGATTTCACATGCTTTTGTTGGCTGTGTTTGGGAACTAGAACTTGTTTATGTTTTTGTGATCATTCAGACGGTCTTGCTTCTGATCCTTCAGCAAATATCGCCACATACTTAACTGTTGAGGCTGGTGCCGGCATCTGAACCATCATCGTGCAAGGGAGTCATTATCCCTAAGAATGACTATTTCACAATGCTCTTAAAAGTGACAGCAGTCAGATGGGCTAAGTGTCAAATATATAGGTTGAATCATTGCTGGATACAGCAGATTTAACATCTACTGGCTGAATTTATAGAGCACATACTATACTCCAGGCAGAATCTTGATAAGGAGCACCATGTAAATCAAAGTCCTCTCCCCTTGAGTACCTACATTTTAGTGGAGAAAACAGGGAAAAATGAAGAGACATGTAGATGCATAGTAAGTCTGGTGTTACTAAGTACCGCAGGGATAAATAAAACAGGTCAAGGGGACAGAGGCTGTCTCTAATGCTTCCGGAAACCTCTCTTTGCTGTCTTATGCCAGTGCTGTGGACAAGAAGGCTTCTCTTTTGGGTGTGAAACTTTCTCCTGTGGTCTCATGTAACTTTCTCTCCTATCAGGAAGGCCAACGGAGCCAGTGTTTGTTAGAGTTATAAGAACAGAAGAGAAAACTCAAACAGTGAGGCTTTTTGCCTATGGAATTACAGCTTGTGGTTCCCAGTGGTACATCTATGTTCACCCAACAATTCTAGGAATTCAGGAGAACACAGACTCTGACTCGCTCTCCTCTTGTTTTCTTTTATTTGGCTAACTGGTAAATATGTAAAGTCAATTAGTTCATTCCAGAAAAGATGTTTTGTAATTGCTATGGCCTCTATAATAAAATGTTTTGACTTGCTGTAAGTAATAATTCTGGAAATTGGACATATGAAACTGACATTGGCACGTGATCCTAGGCTGAGTAGGTGGGCCTTGGCTCTTACAGGCCCCTGTGTTGATGCGCTGAGACCACAAACCAGGGCAACCACACTCCACAAGGCTAGGGAGGCAAGTCCTCTGGCTTCAACACCTCCCCTGTCTTCCCCTTATTCCAAGCCACCATGTGGATCCATCTGGTCCATTGCATGGGACTCCCGGCCAGCCTCCCTGCTTTGGTCTCTGTGCCTCAAGTCTATTCTCCACCCAGGAGCCACGGTGATCATTTAAAAACCTAAATCGGATTGAGGGTCTCTCATGTAATAGCTTCCAATGGCTTCCCATCATCCTTGGAGGAAAATCCAAGTCCTCAAGATGGCCTCAAGCCCTTCAAGATTCAGTCTTTGCTGTTCCCCAGACACCAAGCTTACTCTTGCCCCCAGGGCCTTTGTACCTCTTTGCCCCTCTTCCAGGACTACTCTTCCCAGAAACCACGTGACTCTCTCCTCCTTCTTTTAAATTTCTCAAAAATCATCTCCTCAGCGAGGCCTTCCTTAACGACCCCATCTAAAACAGGCACCTTTACTTTTCTCCTCCATGGTACCTCTCATTAGCAGACATTCTACATTTGTTCATTTTCTTGCTTAGTGACTCTTTTTAACCAGCATATAAATGTCACAAGAGCACAGACTTTGTCTAGTTTGTCTATCGTGTTCAAGTGCCTAGAATAGCACCTGGAACAAAGTAGGTGTTTAACAAACACACATGGAATAACCCCCACAAAGACTCTGGTGGGATTATATTCAACATGTCTCCCTGTCCCTGTTTACATCAGCCAACGCCAGAATTTGACTTCCTCGAAGGCTGAATGACTTCCAAATATCTATCTTTGGGTTGGATCTCTTATCTGAGCTCCAGGCTTAAATATCCAATTGCTTACTATATATCTTCACTCAGATTCCTTAAAGACTCCTCAGCAGGATCTCTGCACAGCCCTGACCTTGTGTCCTGCCCTATTTCCATGCACTGAGGCCACCCCAGTGTTCCTGGTCTCCGTGAGCAGGGCCGCCCTTCAGCCCCTGCACAAGGCAGACATCTGAGGGTCATTCTCCAAGTCTCCTTCCCTGCTTTCGACCACACCATTCACTGCCCAGGCCTGCTCACTTTGTTCCGTCTCCGCAGCCCTGACCCTTATCGCAACTACTCACATTTCTCTCCCAGAAGGGTGTGACAGTCTCATGACCGGCCTCCCCACTCCATCCCTGGGCCCTTCCATCTGTCTTCTGTCCAGTAGCCAGTGTGATCCTTCAAAGCACACCTCTGATCACGTCACCCCTGTGCTTGAATCTGTGGCTCGCTTCCCTCTGCTCTTGGGATAAATATCAGAATCCTTAACACGGCTTCTGTAAGTAGGGTGGACGTTCTCCCGGGACGTGCAGAAACAGCTGTCCAGGTTGTTAAAAAGCTGAAATACCTCCATTCCTCTCAACTAGCTGAAATACCTCCACTAGTCATTGTCTCAAGCTCTTAAGTACCTCCCACCACTGCTGCTCTGGCCACTCTGTCCCTTCCCCCAGATTCTTCTCCTCAATCAGCAACTATAGCATGGCACAGCAGGCTAACACACACACACACACACACACACACACACACACACACACACTGCTCTGGCCCTGGGACCCGCTGTCCCAGTTGTTGGCTATTATGATTATTGCCCCTGCCTATAAGGTCCACCACAATCCCAATGTCACCTCTCCAGCCTCATCTGGACCCTCCTGCCTCTGCGCTGCAGCCACTCTGGCCTTCCTTAAACTTTCCACGTTTTTTCCTGCCTCAGGGACTTTGCACAGGCTGTTCTCTACAGAGGAGCACTACGATCCTTCACATCATTAACTTCTACTCATCCCTTAGCTCAACTTTTTCTTCCTCATGGTAGTCTTCTCTGACTTCCAACTTTAGGTCTAGTCTCATATATTCTCAAAAAAATCCTATTCCTCCACAGTTCTGAACACACCTGTCTATTTATGTGATTGATTAATAGCTCTCACTACCAGTAGACTACAATTCAGAGAAAATGAGGACTAGGGCTTTTTTTTTTTTGTACTATTAAATCTCTAAAACCTGGCACTCCTGTACACATGTAGAGAGGTACAGGAAGACACTGGCCACGTGGGTCTAAATGCTTGGATAAGTGAAAGAATCAGGCCTTCATCTCAAGATACTGATGTGTGTGTGCACACATGAGTGCCCTTACGTGTGAATTTGTTCTTTTCTAGAAATATAATGATGATGATGATACAAATTAGGAGATGTAATCCATGCATTAAGGAAACTGCCCTGAATACTCAGATGTCTCTTACATAAGCCAGTTCCTCTTTTTACACTACTTAGCGTAATTACTTCCTATTATGGCGAGCAGCACTTCTTTCCACAAAACATACTGTTTGAAAGTGTGTTACTTATATAAGAA
The DNA here is from genome assembly GCF_016509475.1 of Prionailurus bengalensis. Classification (NCBI taxonomy): domain Eukaryota; kingdom Metazoa; phylum Chordata; class Mammalia; order Carnivora; family Felidae; genus Prionailurus; species Prionailurus bengalensis. Next base: position 41,106,529 of record NC_057344.1, on the reverse strand, counting down.
TTAGCATTGGATGAATTACTGCTATCACAGTCCACCGGCTCAAAAGATTCAAGCAAAAGCATATCCTCAAGCCATGACCCCAGGACAAGAGCCTGTTTTATCATCTCAAAACAATGAATGCATGTTTCGAGGAGAAGAATGCTCTAGTCCCATCACGACGCTGTCCCTGTGCACAATATAAAGCAATAGCACTGTCCCCATAGCTGTACTAATGTGTTTAATGAGGGTGGCAGTTCGGCCACTATTATCCTTCCCCCACTCCCTGTCCTTTACTCAGGAGCACAGGCCGAACTGCCTGCTAAAGCCAGAACGAGGCTGGCAGCACAGGCACTTCCCAGAGACCACTGTCTGCACCTCCTGCCTCTGTGGCAGCCACACAGCAGGAGACAAAGACCTACTGGGTCCAGGATGTGGGCAGTGAGGAAAGGAGCCCTGGGGACAGGCCAGCCAAGAGGGGCTTTGCAGGACCACGAATCCTCCCCTTTTCTCCTCTCTGACATTCACTTCCATGCCTGCAGCTGGTTCCTCTTTGAAACAGGGAGGCTGGGCACAGCCAGGACTGCAGACACCAGTCTGAAACTAGACCTTCTCTTCAGTCCTCACGGGGCTAAGCGCTACCTGTCACTGGCACTGAGCCCATCTGAAATAGTGTCCGTAAAGTGCAATGCCTCAGGGCCGGCTGCTCTCCGAGCCCAAGATGAACCCAGGAGGCACTCTGAGAAGAGACGGCAGGGGCACAGGCCAGTTACGCCCAGGGCCTCACCAGCAGGAGACCAATCAGGACAAAGCCATTTCCTGGGTGTCATCAACATCTTCCAATTTCACACCGAAAATGAGCCCTGGCTCAAGGCTGATGAGCATCCAGTTGTCCCCATTTCTGCTAGCTAGATTCCTCTGAGAGCTGGCATCTTAACCCTTGGAAGGTCTCTGAAGGTTTGGTGCTCCTCAGGCAGGACTGCACTGCGGAGAAACCCTCCTCTGTGTTTCTGCTGCTGCAGCCAGAACAGAGAAAGCCTCAGAACTTTCCAGGTGGGGAGAGAGAGCAATCCCCTCGGCCATGGGAGGGGAGGGGAGGGGCTGGGGCAACACAGCTACAGCTGTTTCCAGGGTGTGGTGGTGAAACAGGGGCCCCCTCTCCTGAGCCACTCTGATCCCAGGATGTGTTCCCTGCCCCCACACTTTTGTACCTACATCCTCTTCCCTTGAAAGAAATGGGTTCGCAGTTTCAGTCTGTTTTCCAAAGGCCAAGCCTGGGCTCTGTGTGTTTGGTTAGAGTCACCGCCGATGTCCTCAGTGTGTGCCAGTACACTCTGGTGGAGGGATGGGAGAAGAGGGGGAGGGCTTGCTGCCCCTCCCCCATCCACAGACTCAAGTCCAGGGCACATGCTCCTCTCCCCTCTGAAGTTCACTGCCATGGGCTTCATATCACACCTACTGTTTTGTTTGTTTGCTTATTTATTTTGAGATAGAGAGAGAACTAGCGGGGAAAGGGTGGGGGACAGAGGATCCGAAGTGGGGTCTGTGCTGACAGCAGAGAGCCCAATGCGGGGCTTGAACTCATGAACAGTGAGGTCATGACCTGAACCAAAGTCGGCCACTCATCCAATCGAGCCACCCAGGCGCCCCATATCACACCTATTTTGGCTTCCCATCACACACCACCTGCTGCATACCCTCCGATCTTGTGGCTAATGAATTTATACCACAGAAAACCAACTGAATCCAAATGGGGTCTTGCCCTGAGAGAAAGAGCAAGGGGTACATGGCATTTTAAGCAGGGTGGAGGGGACAGGGAAGAACGGCTGAGAAGGCAGGGGGAGAGGGGCACGTGGCCTGGGAAAGTTAACCTGCCTCCTGAGAATTGGCCCTGCTGGCCTGTAAAAGCCATCTCTAGCCCCCTGCAACACGATGAGCCTCGAAGACGCTAACCAAATGAGCCAGTCATGAAAGGACAAATACCACATGATGCCACTTCCATGGGGGACCTAGAGCAGTCAAATTCACAGAGACAGAAGGTAGATTCATGGCTGCGAGGGTCTGGGGGAGGCAGGGATGGGAAGCTACTGTTTAACAGATACAGAGTTTCTGTTCTGCAAGATGAAGAGAGTTCTGGGGATGGATGGTGGTCATGGTTGTACCACAAGGTGAACGCACTCAGTTCCACTGAACTGTACATTTAAAAATGGTTAAGATGGTCAATTCTATGTTATGTGTATTTCACCACAATTAAAAACAATTTAATGGTTAAAATGGTAATATATATATATATATATATATATATATATATATATATATAACTGATATATTTATTCTACATTAGAAACTGAATTAGCACATGTACCCCAACAACTTAATTGGCTGGCCAAACCAGACAAACCACACCAAAGTCATCCAATCCACATACCCGAGCTGTACCCCTGTTCTCTTTCTAGACCATACTTTCTTCTCTGTTCAGTCAATTCCTAAATATTTGGCCCAAAGCCTGATTTTTGGCCCTCCAATCTGTCCTGAACACATTAAGTTTCCATACTACCCCGACCTGAAACCGAACCCATTGCATAGCACTGGGAACCTCCAGAGAATCCATTCAAGCCACGTTGGCTCTCAGCCTGAGCCAGACTCGCTTTTATCAACACCTGACAGAGCAAGGGAGGCGTCATCACTATTTCCTTCTAAGCTCAGCGAGAACCCACAAAGGCCGCTAGTGGACAAAGGAGATTGAATGTCACCACTGATACAACATCCTTCAAAGGCCCTTCCTCCTGCCCCTTTTCAAAGGCCACATATTCTAAGACCACAGCAGGGACCAAGGCAACTTCTGAGGGAAGAGGCAGCAGGGGATGGAGGCTGGGCCCGGCCCACACTGTTCAGGCATCAGGTCCTTCTCTGCAGGGCCCTGGACTGCGTCTGGGATGTGAACACCAAGGTCAGGGCCTTCAGCAGGCAGAGCTCTTGGGGAATTTTATGGCCACTGGGAAAAGGTTAATAGAGGCAGATTAAAGCTGTCAGAAAATGGCATCAGACAAGAGCCTCTCTCCAGAGACCATGTGCTTGCCCCCATCCCACTTACCTGGTTACAGGTGTTAATGTCTACGCCATTCCGCAGGTGATCCAAAGCTTTGTCCAAGTTACCCGATCTTGCTGCTCTCAGAAAGCTGGTAGCCGCATCGGCCTGTGAAGAAAAACAGCCGGCTGTGAGCATGCTCTGTGGTAACAACCTGAAGATCCCATTCAAGCCCAGGGCTGCGAGAAGGGCCAAGGTCACTGCACCCTCCTGTTACGGCACTCTGGTGCCCACCATGGCACCCAGCTGTAAGATGGGCCTAGAGTCCCTGTCTGGAATGCTCTCAGATCTGGAACGTGAGGCTGCCTTCGAGGAGACCGTCCCTTCTCTTTGGTATCCTTACAAGCAAGCACTCCTGGCTAGGACCTAGGACAGACCAGTCTTTGAGAGAGACCCAGTTCCAACATTGAAGGCTCAGCACTGCCTGTGTCAGTGTTCCCAAGGGCTCCTCGTCCTCACAGAGGAACCTGTATCACATAGCGCCTGACCCCAGGGAGCCACAGATGCTGGCATCACAGGAACCTAACACATGCATTTTGGCACTCTTCTGTGGTTTTGGTTAAGTAACATAGCACTTACTTACCCTGTGCTAAGAACCACTCCCAGCACTTCACACTTAATATACATTTACATACCCACATCGACATGCATTTAATCATCATTTTTGAAAACCCCAAGAAGTAACGGGTAGTGTGGTCCCCATTTTACAGACGAGGAACCGAGGCACAGAGAGCGGAAGTGACTTGGGCCAAGTCACACGACAGGTAAGAAGCACAGCCTGGCTCTGAAATCTATGAGCTCGACCTCCTTTTCTGCTGTCAACTTAACGTGGGCTTTAGCTGTCAGGTGTCTCTCAGGAGCTCTCCTGCATGAGAGTACAGCAGTTCCCCGCCATAGCCGTCGCCCGGCCACCTACCCCACACACATCAAGACCCCGCCACCAGAACATTTGTTTGTGTTAAAGATGAATGACAGCCAGAGAGCATGAGAGGTGAGGACAAATGAAGTCAGTGAGTGCAGACAAGTGCAGAGCAAGAGCTCTGTCAAGGTGAGAGGCTGGCTCAGAGCAGGAGCCCAACAGCCTCTCTCATACCTTTGCTGTGAAGCTGAAAGGAAATAATATGGATTATTATAGATTATTATAATTATCCCATCAGCACAAGTGCTGAGCTCTGTGCTTGGCACACGGTGCACACTCAGGTCAAGTTTATTGTGTAAGTGTTGTCACATGACAGGCCATCCATGAAGCACGTGGTGCCAGTCCTCCAGGAGACCCACCCATACCTCATGGTTTCCTCTCCATTTGGGGGTACTCTGTCTCCTTCCTTCATGCTCCCTCCTCAGAGCACATGCTGTAGTGGATTGAACGGTGGCCCCAACAGATATGTCTGTGCCCTAATCCCTGGAACCTGGCAATGTCACCTTATTTGGAAAAAGAGGCTATGAAGATGCAATGAAGTTACGGGTCTTGAGATAAGACTGTTCTAGATTACCTAGGTTGGCCCTAAATCTCCTGACAAGTATCCTTCTAAAAGATACAAGAGGAGACGCACACGCCCACAAGAAAACTTGATGGAAAGACTGAAGCAGATGTCAGAATGGTGTGGCCACAAGCCAAGGAAGCCACCAACGGGCAGAAGCTGGAAGAGGCAATTTCCCCCAAAAGTTTCCAGAAGGAGGATGGCCTTGTGTCAGCTTGACTTCAGACTTCTTGCTTCCAGAGAAGAAATACCTGTCTCAAGCCAGCAAGTCTATGGTGATTTGTTACAGCAGCCACAGCGCACTGATACACACACTACTGAAGCTCACCCTAAATACGATCTCACACAATATTCTACAATGAAACCTTGATCCTCTCCCCAAATCAGGGCTCTATGTCTTAGCCAATTAAACAGTTCACCCATGGCAGAAAAGACTCTCCACCCTTACAGACACTACCTTCACCATAGGTCTGGTCCTCTACCCCGGGGGACTGTCCCCGTCCCTCCCATCTTGCCTCCTCAGGCCTCCAGGACTTGCTTCCTTTCTCTGACCCTCAGCCAACCCCACTCCACCCCTGCCTCGCCATTTTCTGCCCACCCTCCCACATTCCAGGACCCCACATGCCCCCACCCTACTCCCTTATAGATTCAAACCCAAGTTCTGTGTTCACCTACTTACAACATACACACACTTGGATTTCACAGTCCCCCAACATAGCCAGCAGAAGAGCCCCTTGCTCTTCTCTCCTCTGTCTTCCCATGGCATTCCCAGTCTGTCAGCTTCCAGGCCCACACCCAGATTATTCGTGGGACCCTGAAGCCCTTTGACACTCTCGTTTGCTAATTCCAATTCAGGTCCAAATCAGCTCCTATCTCCTCTATGATGCTGTCCTTGGATGCTCAATATTTACCATCTTTAAATCTAGAAATAGAAGCTTGATTAAAAAAATTTTTGTTTATTTATTTTTGAGAGAGAGAGAGAGAGAGAGACAGAGACGGGGGGGAGGGGGGCAGTGGTGGGCAGAGGATCTGAGGCGGGCTCTGTGCTGACAGCAGATAGCCCGATGTGGGGCTCAAACTCACAAACTGAGATCGTGATGTGAGCTGAGGTCAGACGTTTAACCAACTGGGCCACCCAAGTGCCCCAGGAGTTTGGTTTTGTATTTTAAAAATGTATTTTAAATATACCTTTCTCTGTCTCCCCAGCCAAATTTTTGCTTCTTGGGGACAGGGACCAAATCTTATACCTCTTTGGAAATCCTTCAAAGCATGGTCTACTAGGCCAAGATCTCCCTTGGCCTAAAACACAAGGCACCTAATGTCCCCAGGGTTCCTCAGCTAGGCATCTGTGGTAGGGGAAATATTTCAGAAGTGAGGATCATTCTGTTGGTTCCCCATAAGCTGGATTCCCAGAGAAATCAGACTCAAGGTTTAATAGCTCAGAGAGAAGTCTACTTGTGCCTGCTGAATCAGAAAGTCTGTCTGGATTCAACTATTAGGAAAAATACTAAATTACTCCCTAAGAATGAGAATGTTTGAGAGACACATCTCCCACCTAGCCCACCTCCCCAAACTATCTTCTGCAGCAGAATAACAGCACTTTGGATGAAAACCTGAGCATGATGGGTAAGAGCAATGCAATATCACTAATGACACTGTTTGTTCAGAGTACTGTCTCTGGGAAGTGAGGCAGAATATTTATTACAGACAGAGAAGCAGATAAATAGAGGGGAAGGGAAGCCCAATCCAGAAGAGGCTGAGGAAGGTGAAGTAGTTTGTATAGCTTGTGTGACATAATAGTGAAATTATAGCATTAACACCAGTCATTGAGCTGGCGTCTTATCAACAGGGTATCTTTCCATCCTTATCACAACCGGTGAGGTATGTATAATTATCATCCCCATTTAAGAGGTAATGAAGCTGAGGTTTGGAAAGGTTAATAACTTGCCCAAGTTCTGCAATTAACTGTCGGGGATTCAGCCCAGGACTCCCTGATGAAAGCCCACACCCTTCCACTGCCCTTGATCCCGAGATGCACTCTCAGCAATCTCAAGCCTGAGGGGTGTCCAGGCAGCCCTGACAGATCGTAGGGGCTGGAAGGAACCACATGGCTTGGCCAATCAAACAGTTAATCCATGGCAGGGGAAGGGTCCCACGCAGGCCCCAGCTCTAACCCTGAGGGCTGTTTTAAGGCCAAGACAGGCCTCTAGGATGGGATCATCTAGTCCCAGTCCTTCCTTTTGGGGATAATAAAACCAAAGGTGAGAATAAAGTGACTGGCTAAAGTCACCTGTACAGTTAGAGGTGAAGTTCAATTGCTAAGGCCTTTTCATTTTCTGTTTGGTCTTCTCTGGCATAGAGTAGTCAGGACATTAGCAGGATCCTCAGGGTATCTTACAGGTGAATTATAGATAATGGTGTCACTCCCTCTGTGTATCACTCAGTTTAATTGTACAATATATTTGCTGAGGTCCTATTTCAAGTCCAGGATTCTGCTAGGGCAAAGAGAAATAGAATAAAAAATAAGAATATAGGTCCCTGCCCTCATGATTTGAAAAACAAACAACAGAGTTATAAAGGGGTCATTCATGCATGCATGCACGTACTCACTAATTCATTCCACTAGCATTCAGTGAACACTTCCCAGGTGCCAGAGAATATTTAACCTATAGAGCAAATGACCCTGGGTTGGAATATGAGGCCCATTCTCACCATCTTGTTCTTCTGAGCCCACGCTGCTCATCCATCTAATTCAATTACCTCCAATTCAATGACCTGTCCCAGGTGCAATTTCCTGGTGCATCCAGGAACAGTGTGTGTAATCCAATAGGGCAGAAAAGAGAGTCAAATGAATCCAACACGATCCATTTAGAATGTTTACCAGTGTAAATACTAACCAGGAAAATAATGATGGCGATAATGACCAAATACTAACCAGACTGTCTCTGAGCTCTGATAAATTGGAGCACAATTCCTGGCTCTCCCCAAGTCCCACCTGTCCCTGGGATGTGGGGCAGCCTCGGAGAGACCTCTCTGTTCGAGGGAACTAGATACAGGACCTAGCAGAAGCTGTTCACCGTGTTCCAGAAAACCAGTCCACAAGGGCCCTGAACCCAGCATCACCACCGAGGAACTCTGGGCACCCCGCTAAACCTGCCTGCTGTGTCTTCACCCCTTCCTCATCTTGAGTTTCATTTCAAGCTAATTTTACCTGTGAGAAAATTGCTCATGCCTGCATTGAGGGCAGGAAGGGGTTTTTGTTGTGCCCTTAGCCCACATCCATGCTGGTTAATCCATGTGATGTCCCTGAACTTCCTTTCATAACAAAGTAAGTTTGCCTTTCTAAAGGCCTTACTACATTTTAGACACTTTACATAAACTAATTCATTTGCTCCTCCCAATAATCCCATGAGGCAGGTGTACTTATTGTCTCCTTTGCACAGGTGAGGTGATTGAGTCACAGAGAAGTTAAGTAACTTATCCAGAGTCACACAGCTAATACATGGCTTGGCCAGGGGTTGAATCCAAGTAGCCACACTCTAAGGTCTTTCTCTTCACCCCTGTGCTATACTGCCCCATGGGCCAATCATTTTTAGTGCTCATAATGTTCCTCTCAAGTTCAGCTTTGGAGGAAAGAAGCCTTCCACCTGCACTCAGAGCCCACTTTGGCCCTCACTTCAGAGGAAGTAATGGAGGGGAAAGGAAGGGACTCGAGTTCTCATCAAGGGCTGCTCGGAAAAGGGAGGTGAACCCTTGGTTACCTGAGACACCCAGACTATTATTAAACTTGCACTTCCTGAGTGGGGTGATACGAATATAGCAATAGATAAGTAGCCGAGGGGGCTCCAGTGTCCTGGGAGGGAGAGGCCGGAAGCACACTGCTAAATGTCAGCATGCCTGTAACACATGAGCAGTGAGGGCTTCAAAAACACCAGAGGCCAAGCAAAGTGGAGTTTCAGGTTAAGTAAGAGAGTCCCAGGGCCTCTTTATACCTTCCCTGGGGCTGGAGATGGCCCAAGGTTCCCCAGAACAAATCATGAATTACTTTCTCAAGGCCTTTTAGTACAACATTCATGTCTAAAAAGATGAATGGAAACTGAGCTACTATCAGCAAACATTGATAAGATAATATAGATAACGGATCGTTCCCCAGGGGTTTTGTTTGAGCAAAATGCAGTTTCTTTAACAAGGCCACTGTCAGGACTCCTGGGAACAGATTCTAGATCCTTTCCTGGGGTTGCTGCAGCACATCCAGAAGACTAAGGGAGGCCAAGTTCCAGATGCAGAGCTGTCTGCTCGTATTCGGGGATTGCCCTCCACATCTGACAGTTCTTTCTTACTCAGCACCTGGCTAGTCCTAGGCCCCTGTTAGGCCTCTCAGGAAGAAAAGGCAGCACCAGCCAGTGCGCACACCTGTGTGGCCCCTGCCTTTATCCCACTGACTACAGAGCATCAGATGTGAACCCTGGGCCTGACTAGGAGCATCAGAAGTGAACCCTGGACCACAGTGCGTGTTTTCATTAAGTTTTTCATTTTTCTTTCCAAAAAGTTGTGCTGGTAAAGTCTCACAAACTGTCTCCAGGAGCCCCAGTCAGATAGACTGCCATTGGCAAAGATAGAATGAACATATTAAAGGTGTCATTAAGGAAATAAAATGTGCAAGCAGGGGCTCCTGGTTCCCTTATAATCTCCCAACACAACGGCCAGGCCTTGGGAAGAACACTGCCCATTCCTGGGCACTTCCTAAGGCCGACCTTACAGCCTGGGTGATGCAGTGATGTGTGAGCAGCCAGAGTGGACCCTGATGTTGGGAAGACCTGGCGTGAGCCCCACTCTGCCACTTGATGCTATGCCTCACACAAGTTCCCAGACCTCAATTTTCCCATTGCCAAAACAAGGATGTTACACAGCCACCCAGGAGGCCGAGGATGACAGGGTACAGGGAAAGCAGGGGCTCCCCAGCACACAACATTGCTCTCGTCCCCATTCATTTCCCGCTGGCTCTGGACCTCGGGGCACTAGTGTTTCTAAGGTTGAGGGGTCAGATGTGTGGAGGGCGAGGGGGCCGCTTCTCCGGCCGAGGCCAGGGCCGTGGCATCCCCGCGGGTGCGGGTGGGTCCCCGCGAGGGGCAGCGAGGCGCCCCCCGCAGCAGAACCCGCTGGGAGGGACTGTCCTCCGGGGCGAGGGGACACGGCCTCGGCGAGGGCCCCGCGCGCCCCGGTCTCCTCCCCGCGCTCCCGCGTGCGCCGCCTCGCCCCGGCCGGCCACAGGTCGGGGCCGCCTCCCGCCACCGGCCCCTGCGCGGCGGCAGCCTCCAGGCCAAAGGAATTTTCCTCTGGATCCTGCTAGAAGCCTCGGCGCCCGGCTGGCGTGAGGCAGCAGAAGAGCCACCGGGGCGCGTCCCCGCACCCGCCCGAAAGTTGGCGCCCGCCAAGCCGGGCAGGACCCGCAGCCGGCGGCCAGGGGCGCTGCGGCCCGGACCCCGCACGGCGGCCGCCCAACGCGCGCCGAGCTCCCCGCCCGAGCGGCCGCGAGCAGGCCGTCCACTCACCGCAGAGTCTGGACCGGACCTGCCCTGTCTCGCTGCCATCGTCCGGCGCCCGCGCTGAAATCCGAGCCCGGCTCCCTGCTCCCCCTCCCCCGTTATCTGCTCCGCGGCGCTGGGAGCGCCAGCAAGTTACGCGGCATCTGGCTAAAAATACAGGCTCCCTCCGCTCGGTTCGGGTTCGGGCTCGGGCTCGGGCTCGGGCGCCCGGACCCTGCGCCCGGCCGCCCGGCCGCCCTCCAGCCAGCCAGCCAGCCAGCCGCTAATGGGATCTCTTCATTTTCTCTCCATTATTATGTCCGGTGGGAAAGTTAATGCGAAGCGATCTCCGGGGAGAAGGCACCTGCTGCCAAGCCCGGAGGAGGGGGTGCGTGGAGGGTGCGGGTGGGGGTGCGGCCCGAGCTGCAGGTGCCGGCCGGCCGGGCGGGGAGCGAGCGTCCTGCCGCTGCAGAAGGGAGGCACACACGTCCAATGGAGGTGAGGAGCTCCAAGCTGCATGGCGCTCCCGCCCTGCCTCCTGCCGCCCCGACTGCCCTAGTGAACGGGCCCCGGAGCCTGCAAAGACGGCCAGGGTGAGCTCAGCAAAGTCTATTTATGCCCCATAACCAATTTGCATGTTTTGAGCTCTTACATCGTGTCCTGAGATACCAGCTAATCAGCCTATTCCAGATTCTGCCAGAGAGCCGCGATGCGAAATGAAGCTGAGAGGCAGTACACAGATCTGTTATTACTATCTCCCTCATCCCTCAAGTCTGCTGGTGTTAATGAAACATCGGCTGGAGTAAGCTCCCAGTTTTCTGTTCCGGGACCATCTTCACCTTTTCCTGAGGTCATTTCAGGGGCAGATGTCAAAAACATCTGTGGGGGGGGGGGGGGGGGGGGGGGGGGGGGGGGGGGGGGGGGGCGGGGAGGGGAGGTGGCCAAGCCTTGGGGGCTACGCCAGATTATTAAGAACAGGTGACTAGAAGTGGTCAGCAAAAGCAATGCCAGGTAATTGGCCCCCCTGGGCAAGATTGCTTGTTCAGACCATGGATGTTTTATATCATGAGCCCGGCTTCATGTTCTCTTCAACTAACACTAAATGCTCTTTTTCCACCCCTCCTGCCCTGACACATAGGTATGGCCAAGCTGTGTGTGTTGATGAGGAATTAACACACTGAGCACCTATTAGGTGATGGACATATTGCCTTACCTTAATTAATCTTCACAGCCACCCCATAAGGTAGACGATGCTTTTAGCTTGTAAAGGAACTGAGCCCAGACAGGTAGAGTCAGGACCATGGTCCCCACTAGTAAATGGAGGGTGCAGCTGACCCAAAGCCCTTCCATTAACAGCACTGGCAAGATTCCTAACAAAAGTGTACTCAGGGCCAGGAATAGATAATGTGCAGCATGCTCCTGAAGGTTAGAAAAAAACTCTGAGAGTGTTTTCCAAAGTAAAGTGCTCTTCAAAGCCATTCAACAGTTAAAGAAAAGTCCCAAACAAGTGGGATAAATAAAGATCAAGAGAAAAGGTCCATATGTTGTCAAAACAGAGGGATCTGAAGTGTATAATGCAACCAAATCCTCTCCATGTGAGTGGGAAAAAAAAAACTGGTATTTGAAGACTGCAGCATCAGAACTTTCTAGGTCTGAGGCCCTCAACATCATTAGAGGATGAACTTCAGGATAGGCCACCTCTGAAAGGGGGGTGGAAAACACCTGCACTGCTGTACCAAAGGGCAAGGTGTCTGAGTATAGGAAGTCACCCCAGCCCTTCTCTCCCCATGCACACGTTGTTAACACACAGGTCCCTACAGGTCTCTTGTCCCGTGCCTCTTAAAACTGTCTCTCAGATATGCTAAAATCCTCTACATAGAGAGCTTCAATTAATAAATTATGGTTACTGGAACAGCCCTGATCATAGCCCCGTGTAGTATCTCAAGGGATTCTAAAGCACCACTCAACATTAATATTTAGAGAGAGAGAAAACGCCCTACTTCAAATGGAAGATAAAGAATATGCAGACTACTTTCAAAAACCGATACAACTGACTGCACCATGAAACACCACTTTTTTAGCAGCTATATTAAGGTTTGATTGCCATACCATAAACAGTGTATTTAAAATGTACAATTTGGTAAGTTTTGGTATATGTATACCCCCATAAAACCATCATGATACAGTCATGATAATGAACCTCCAGAATCACCTCCAAAAATTTCCTCCTACATCATGATCCCTCCCTTGTGCCAGTAGGTCCACATCCCTGCCAATACTTGGTATGGCCAATCTTAATTTAGAAATCCTAGTAGATGTGCAGTAGTATTTCACTGTGGCTTTCATTTGCACTCGTCTAATAGCTAATGGTGTTAAACATCTTTTCAGAGGATTACTTGCCATCCACATATCTTCTTTGGTATCATATCTGTTCAAACCTTTTGCCCATTTCTAAGTCAGGTTGTTTTATTATTGAGTTTTGACAGTTCTTTATATACAGAGTAACTTTTTTTTTTTTTAATTTCTGGGTGAGCACAAGTGGGGGAGGAGCAAAGAGAGAGGGAGACACAAAATTGGAAGCAGGCTCCAGGCTCCGAGCTGTCAGCGCAGAGCCTGACATGGGGTTCAAACCCACAAACTGTGAGATCATGACCTGAGTTGAAGTCGCACGCTTAACCGATTGAGCCACCCAGGCGCTCCCAGAATATCTGTTTTAAAAGTGAGATAAACTAAGACCTTGCAAGTAAAGTGAAATATTCAAAGTTAAAATAGGAAAACATCCCCAGTCTAATTTTGGTACCCAGATATTAAAGCTCCTAAGTCCAGTGTTCCTTGTACCGTCCAATGCTATGGGTTTTACACAACCACAAAGAAAAAGGACGAGATAGTTATAGTGGACCAGAAGCTGAATACAATCCATAGCATTGTGAGAGTAATGAGAAAGATGCTGAGGTACTATCAGAGGAACTGATCAGGACTGGCAAGAATTCTTTAAAAAGATTTTTTTTAATGTTTATTTAATTTTGAGAGAGAGAGACAGAGTGCGAGCAGGGGAGGGGCAGAGAGAGAAGGAGACACAAATCGGAAGCAGGCTCCAGGCTCTGAGCTATCAGCACAGAGCCCCATGCAGCATTCAAACTCACGGACGGCAAGATTGTGACCTGAGCCAAAGTCGGACGCTCAACCGACTGAGCCATCCAGGTGCCCCAGGATTGTTACAAATTCTTGATGTTACCTATGACCTCATTAAGGTTGAGGATTTACAACTTAAATATGCAAAGAGGCAAGGCCCAAGAGGAGAAGAAAGGAAACAATGTCAGACATGAAGGAGCTGAGGTGACTGGCACTAAGGAGAATAAAGGATTTGGCCCTTCAGATGTAAAGTCCTCCTTCTGGCACTAGAACCCCAGCACAGGCCTAATGATATGGTGCCTCTGTCAAGTGTGGTAGCCAGGTGACCATGATTCCATTATGAGCTTCTCACAGGCAGAGGCAGCTTGGTTCAAATGTTCTGTATTCCCAATCCCTCCCCCTCGCCTTCCCCATCTGCTCCCCCGTGTGATTAGCACAGTGCTGGGCAGTGGTGCCCAATAAATGCTTGCTTACCAATGTGTGAAAAGGGCAAACCCACCGTCATAAGGAAAGGGTAAGTCATGGGGTTGAAAACTGAGGTAGAGAAGATTTACATTAGGCATTAGACAGGAAGAACTTTCCAGCTGTTGGGGATATGACTTAATAGAACTCATTATTCAGAAAGGGCTGAATCTTTGCTGGGAATCCTTCAGGATAGCAGAGACAGATAACTCACCATTTGATATGGCATATAGAAGCAGGATAAACTAAATGACTTGTCATGGTGTCTTTGGGCTCTAGGCATTCAGAAAGATAAGGGATTATTATTTTCTCCATGAGCTGACTGTCCCTTCTCCACCCTCCATCACCACCACACCTTTAGATGACAAATAACCATCCTGCTCCCTGCCAGTTTCCTTTTTTTTCCATACCTGAAGGCTGCACTTTTTTTTTTTAATTCTTTTTAACGTTTCTATTCATTTTTGAGAGACAGAGAGAGACAGGACATGAGCGGGGGAGGGGCAAAGAGAGAGGGAGACACAGAATCGGAAGCAGGAAGCAGGCTCCAGGCTCTGAGCTGTCAGCACAGAGCCCAATGTGGGGCTCGAACCCATGAACCATGAGATCATGACCTGAGCTGAAGTCAGACGCTTAACTGACCGAGCCACCCCAAGGCTGCACTTTTTATTGCAGGTATTGAATGTATCAGGAGATCTGCCAGTGACAGTCACTGAAACCGAAGTAAAGCAACAGAAAGGAAAGAAGAAAGAAAGGAAAGGAAAGAAGAAGAAAATTAGCTAAAGAAAAAACCAGAGGTTCTCAGGAAGGACACAAGACCACTTGTTCCATCCTATAGGTTCATAGGGTCTACAGATTTTTTCCAATCTTGCTAAATACTTTACCAACTGTCTACAGTTCCCTAGGCAGATGAGCATAATGAGATGCTAGAGGCTTCCGCTGTGGAGCCTGTCCTCTAGGCCACATCCAGCTATGTCAGGAGGAGACAGTGCAGGAGAAGAAAGGGAAGCAATTCATTGTATAATACAGAAAATCCCTGAGTGGAGTGGGAGCCCAGGACAGTCTATGGGGACCCTGCAGTGAATTCCTCCAAGAATCTAGCTCTTCCACAAACTGGGAGAACACGTCTCTTTGCTCAAAAGCCTGGAGCAAAGGATCCCAGGTGCATGGGATTCTCAGATGACTGTGCCTCCCCCAGAACGTTTTGGGGGGACAGGAACAGGCAGCTTCAGGCAGCGGCCAGCCAGGACACAAGCTGGCTCCCGTCTAAAGGAATGTGAGAGCTGACATTCAGGGCAGACCCGGGATTCCAGAGAAAGGCCTCCTGTCACCTCACGCCCTGGGCAGCAGCTACTGCTCTCCCCTTCAATTAACTCAAGGACAGATGTGCCCCTCCTGCTCCTCTGGTCTAATCCCCCTCCAACTCAGACATGGAACTAACTTAGTAACAATGGCACTATTTGCTTCTCTGGGCAGCCTTCAAACACTCAAAGTTAGTAGGCCCGCTGCTCTGCAGTTGCACTGTGTAAATTTTGATAAGGGAAGTAACTTTTCTGAGTATTGGTTTCTTCAGTAAAATAAAAATAACTTGACTCACGTCTCCAGGTATTATGAAAATAATGTAGGGGCACCTGGGTGGCTCAGTTGGTTAAACGTCCAAGTCTTGACTTCAGCTCAGGGCATGATCCCAGGGTCATGGGATCAAACCCCACATCAGGCTCTGAGCTGAGGATGAAGTCTGCTTAAGATTCTCTCCCTCCCTGTCCCTCTGCCCCTCCCCTGCTTGCATGTAGTCTCTCTCTCTCTCTCAAAATAAAAAATAACAATAATATAATAAAATAAAATAATAATGTAAATGCCTAGCACCACCAAGGACACACAGCAGGTACTCAATAAGTGACAACTAACATCCCTTCTTTTCCTCCTCCCCTCCCCTTCTTCTCAACTAAAGCTTCCGTCAATGGTTAACCCCTCCCACCGCCCAGAGTGTTGCTGATCTTGTTTCTATTCTGGAAAATTAGGGCCTTGTTACAGCTTAGCCAAGGTCAAACATTCACAGCTGTGAATAGGACCCCAAGAGCCCCCAGCACTCTGCTACAACGACTGGAGTTGGGCTTCTGATGCACCATTTCAATGCAGTGAAGAAATGAGTCTCGAGTCGTGTGTACAGCCGAGCCTCAGGTCTGACAGCTCCCCCTGCGGCTTCCTGGCTGCTGGCTGCAGCACGGCCTGCTGACAAGTACAACTCTGCTCTTGACCATTCTTCTATCTGTCCAGCCCCTCATGCACGCTGGGAGGTGCCTCAGCTCCTGGAGACTCTGGGCACAGAGGATAAGGGTGCCTAGCAGGAGCTCCACCCTTTACTGAGAAAGGCAGGCTCGTTTATCGCTGCTGGAGCCAGCCATCAACCACCCCGGGGACTGTGTAAACCATCAAGAGCATCACTGCTGGGAAAATGTTATTCCTCATCCAGACACTATTGCACCCCCCTGCACTAGCCCCACCCCCTCCACCTACTGATTAATTGGGAAGGAACTTTACAGAATACGGGCTGCAGCTATTACACTGGGTGGACTGAGAAGTCCAGTCTGACTCTCCTCAGACCTTGTAATTCCTTCTTAAGCTTTTCAATAGTGAGAGAAGAAAGGGAAAGGAGAAAAGACAGTCTGGGTTGTTTTGCTATTTAATTTTGTGTGGAGAGCACCCAGTGGCCAGCTGGATAGCCCTGGGCGCCCCCCCTCACTGGAGCAAGGGATCCCAAGTGTGGGGTCTATTTAGGGAGGTGATCAGAGCTGGGTATCAGGTCCCATAGCACTGGCACTGATCTCTATCATGTTCCTTTTAAGAGGGTTGGCAGGCCCGGAGTCTATTTTTAAACCCATGAGAAAGGTGCTACAGGGAATCCAGAGAGGGCCAGCATTAAACCCGAGATCACTGCAGGGGAGGCGGGGGACAGCAAAGCTGAATCTAGGATTTTCTCTTCATATACCCACAGGGGTTCCCCTCATTCCTGGGACTGGATAATGGCTGTCCTTCCAAAGGGATCTTTTTAGCTGTAAGCCCACTCTGACACGGCCTCAGTGGAACCGGACTCCTCACGAACCCTCAACTTGGAAAACGGTTTTACACTCTGGGTTGCTTTTTCAGTATTGAGATTTTTTGGGTATATCCCCACTCCTGGTGTGAAAAAAAACCCAACGTGCTTTTGAGTATATTTGTTATCTCCCTCTCTGATTTTCAAATCATGTGCTCTGGAGCTCTCCCTCCGCCCCCCCCCCCAACATGGACAAACTCAAAGCCAAGTTTGCCAAAGGGAAGGACCAACAAAGCCCGACCTCCCCAGTGGTCTCTGTGCCTAGTGCCCCAGAAACCCTGCCCCTGTGCTGGAGGGAAAAGAGGGGAGCGGACCCAGTGGCAAGTCTACAAGGGACAGGATTATTTTCCCAATAGTAAGAAGCAAACAGGCATCCAAACGTCACTGTCTCTCAGCCAATAACCAGATGAAGAGAGCAGAATGTTTTATGTACAATAACAAATTTCAACTTCAGTATCCATTTCTGTTTTTGGATAAGAAATAGAACTGGAATTCCTAAACAACTCGATGCCTCAAAAATAAGCAAATGGCTTTTGTCTGCCGAGCAGTTCTGGACCCACTCAGGGCTACCCAGGCAGGGAAAAAAGTATGAGATGAGGGGTCCCCTCACATTTGTTCATCTCAGTATCTCTACACCCAGCACAAAGCAGCACGAATACATGTCTCTCGAGTGGAACAGGATTATGTTCCTCAAGTGGGCCAAATGGCTGGGTCAAAACAACATACATGAGTGTTAGCATGATACAGACCACACACCAGAGGCTCAGGAAATGTTGGCTCAACTGGAATCCAAAGAAATTCATTCAACTCAGATTTTAAAATGAGTCACATCCATGAAAAAAAAAATCAGATGTTCTAAGCTGTTGGCCAAATTGTTCATTTCCCCACATGCTGTCATGGCCCCTGTGGAAACAGCCTTGGAACCAGTCACTTCATAGGCGGGGAAGAGCCCTGGGTTGTGCAGGAGGAAAGGATCCTGCACCCCAGTGTGCACCTCCAGGCTTTCCCCCCCAATTTCCATTAGCACAAAACTACCAGCTCAGGCCGAACAAGCAAGTTGGCTTCCTCACTCCCAAGGCGGTCATGCAGATAGGTCCTTAACAGATCCCATCTCTCTGCTGTGGGTGAGAGGGTGTTGACAGGTCATGGGGTCCATGAATATAATTCTAAAGGCATCGCCCTCATCAAGTGTGCTGGCCCATGTCCCGTTGCCATGTTTCATTTTTGCCACCGTGCGGGGCTCTGACTGTGCTCAGAACCGACACTTCAGAACATATTGCCTGGCTGCTGACTGGGGAGCCCAGACTCAGGGCGGAAATTACACACATTTTGGAAAACATGTACGAGACACGCTGCCAGAATGGCCTGGTTTACTACACTCTGTCCAGTGCTCCCACACATTATGGAAACCTTCCTCTGCAGCCCGCTGCTTAGGAGAAAAAACTCACTTCACATTTGGACGTGCTCACATGGGCTTGGCTATTGGCAGCGAACCCCATGGCTCAGTTTCCAAAGGATGTCCAAGTGCCCGTTCAGAGAGCCCTACATGGCTGACCAGTAGATCTGCTCAGGCCTTTCCCTTATTTGAACAATTCTCCCTAAGGAGAGAAAGCCAGAATGGGTAGCCTGTCACCAGCCTGACCTGCCTAAAGGATTCCAGAGGGGCCTGTGCTCCCCAAATTTTGCCTGGCCTCTGGAGCAAGGATTCCCCAGCTTGGGGGAGGCAGAGTTGATTCCACTAGGAATTGGAGCCTGGGAAGATCATGCCCTGTGACCCCACTTCCCTGCCCTCTGGCCCATCATACTTCACTCTGGTGACAATGAGGTACAGAGAAAAGAGCAGGAGGGGGAAAGAATCTGAAAATAATAACAGTTCAGATTTAAGAGCTAGGTGCTGTTCTAAGTATTTTAGATGTCTACACATTGAATCCTCACAACTACCCTAGAAAGAAGCTGCCATGGAAGTATTCCCATCTCACAGGAGGCAAGGTATGGCACAAAAACATTTAGTAATTTGCCCAAAGTCACCCAAGAGCACTACATGCTTTGGGCCATGCATGAAGCCGAGGGAAGAGAGTCACTCTGGTTTTTGCTTGATTATATGAGCTAAGGGATTTTTAGGGTAGATAAAAAAGTGAAATTCAGTATTCTCCAGGAAGAATGGCTCAGTCTTGGAAATTTGAGTGCAACCAAGAGCCTCTTTATTATTTTGGACATTCCCGCTGGTCAGAAGGGAGGCCAGCCACCGATCAGAGGCACGTTCAATGCAGAAATGTTTATAGGACCTAGGCCCTAAAGGGATTAATGACAGGTGACTGAGCCAAGATGGTCTCTCCCAGAAGGTTGGGGAAATGGAGAGTCTTGAAACAATCCCAGTCTACTCCCACTGAGTTCTCTAGAATTATCACAGTAACTTCAGGAATACCCCCCTTGGAACCAGGTGCAAGCAGCACCAGGAAGCAGGTGCAAACAGCCTCTGCAGCTAGCCCTGGGGAGGGATAATGAGATGGTGGAGTCCTTAGGGACCCCCTGCTGTAGCACTGACTTCTTTCCCCTTCCTTAGGGTGCTGATGGTCAGGGGCAGACCCAGCTGGCCAAATGCTGACTGAAGAAGTTTCTTCTCTCTTCCTAGAGCCAAAACACTTCAAAGCAATTAAGCCCAATTAAACCAGTACCTGGCCTGCCTACCATCCCCTGAATTTTGCCATTCCTCACAACCCGACAGCTTCCTGCAAGATCTTCTTAAGCTCCTTTCACAACAGGACACTTAGAAGTTAACACTGAAGAACACCTTGGTATCTGCCTTCTACTTCCCGGGGCCTCTTTTCTCTCTCCTACCAAGGCAATAAGAGCAGGTGCCACACATAATATTTCACACGGGGCTCATCATATTATTCTTAATAATTGAATAGAGACCATTATCTTTCTATTTAATCCTCTTGCGAATTCTGGCTGGCTTCTCTGTGAGATATATTTTCATACAGTATTTATATCACTCCCTTTATAATTACTTAAATAAAAGAGGAGGAAATAAGTTACAAATCATCAGCCACATCTGCATTTCTGTCTCTCTTATCTGCAGAAATCCCCACCTACAGTAGGTGAATCCCAAGGTAGGTCACTCATTTGGACATTTCTAATCTGTACAGTGATGAAGCATGTCTAGATGGTCCCTTTTCTAAACTTTGGCTTCATATCTTTTTAAAGAAATAAAATGTTATAGAAGCATTAATGTGCTTTCCATATCTAAAATTTTATGACTTTATGAATACCCTACTTCTAGTCTAAAATCAACCTTGACTTCTTCTTCTATTAACTGCTTTTCAAGATGACCTTTCTCAGCACCCCTGACCTTGAACTGCTAAATAAAGGTACATTAGGTATTGGAGAAAGAATAAGAGAAATGGGCAGTGAACCAAGTATCACTAAAAAACCCATTATCATTTCTGTAATGACTGAGCTAGTTCTTAGCCTCTTAGAGAAAGAAAGAGAGAGAGAGACGTTTCCAGGATTTCTGAAATGAGATACAAAGATGACAATCAACACATCCAGAGGAAAATCATTGCCAATATCCATATCAGCCTTTGGTCCCTAAAATGCTTTTAGGGTGAGGCTAACAGAGATAAATGATCAACAAAAGACTTGGTGGTGCCGATAGGTCTGCTTCTCATTCCTTTATTCTTCCATTCAGATATGAACTGTTGAATTGCCACGTGCAATCCAAGAACCCAGTGGAAGACACACATTAAGTATATTCCATGGTTGCTACCCTTGGGAAGATGGCAAGCTAGTAGAGATAAAGATATAGTTATATAGAAAATAAATAGAACAACAAAAGGGGTAAAGATTCAGTAAGAGATGCCCCCATGGCACGGTTAAAACCAAACAAGAGGTTCCAACAAGAAGTGCCAGGAGTTCAAAGGAGAGGCTGAGGTCAGAGGAGGTCACAGCACTCAGGGCAACCTTTTGTCCAGCAGTGAGACTTGAACCAACCATAAGGACAGCCGGTTTTTAGAAAGTCATGGGGATCAATTTCAATTTGGAGCCTGTGCCCTAGGTGTTTGGTTATAGAAGACAGAACACACAGATCCAGAAACAAACATTTGTAAATATAAATATATAAGTAAGGCAACAAAATAAATATGCGTACTCTGGGGAACTCTATGAATATTACGTAAAAGAATAATTAATTACAAATGATAGTACAGCTTTTAACGTTTTAAACATCTCTTGTCATGAGATTGAAGGGAGCTGCCATCTCTCACAAAGGTTTTATCCAAACATGAAAATGAGATGATGGTTATTGGACTCATTCGTTTGAAAAACATCTAGGGGCACCTGGGTGACTCATTCAGTTAAGCATCCGACTTTGGCTCAGGTCATGATCTCACGGTTTGTGAGCTTGAACCCTACATCGGGTTCTGTACTGGTGGTGCAGAATTTGCTTGGGGTTCTCTCTCTCCCTCTCTCTCTGCCTCTTCCCCACTTGTGCTCTCTTTCTCCCTCTCAAAATGAATAAATAAACTTAAAAAAATTTTTTTTAAATATCTGTATTGGGGTACCTGACTGGCTCAGTCAGTAGAGTGCGTGACTCTTGATCTCGGAATTGTGAGTTCAAGCCCCACATTGGGTGTAGAGCTTATTTAAAGAAACGTATATATCTGTTTGATTGTTAGATGCCAGACACTCTTTAGGATACAGCATTGAACAGAGAGACAAATGTCCTGCCCTCGACGATCTTACTTCCTAACTGGAGAGAGAGCAAGTGGATGGACAAGCAATAAGATATTGATCCTACAGGGAAGTGATAAGGGCCACAAAGGACAATCACACAAGGAAACGGACAGAGAGTAAGATGGGATACAGTGTTAGACATAGGAGGCCTCTCTGAGAAGGTGATGCTGGAGCAGAGGCCTGAATGCAGACAGAGATGGAGTGTGTGGCATCTGGAAATGCAAAGGTTGTGAGAGGTCCACTTGACACAGTCAAGGAATATTCTAGTGCTCTACCCGAGTCTCTGCCACCACCGAGGCACGCCTCTTGCTGGGTCTGGAGTGCACTGTTCTATACCAACAGATTCTATGCATCTTTTGACACCCATAGGACAAGAAGTTCGAAACATTCACTGGTAGAAGAACCAAAAGAAAGAAACAGTAACAGGTAACATTTGGGGGTGCTTACTATGTGGTAAGCATCGTTCTAAGTATCTTACAAGTGCTAGCTCATTTAATCCTCACAGCAACTTTAGAAGGTATATGCTCTAACTGGCCTTATTTTATGAGTGGAAAACAGAAGCACAGAGAGGTTAACAAACTTGCCCAAGGTCACACAGCATATAAGTGGTAGGGTCAGGATTTGAACTCAGCAATTTGGAGCCAAACCTGTTCTTGCAAGCAATCTGCTTTAGTGGACAATGAGACTGTGGAAGGATAGAAAAGCCCAGGAACTCTGAGGAAGCCATAAATAAACGAGATGTCAGTTCTGGCTGAGAGAGAGAGGAGAGAAAGCCAGGGAAGGTCTCTGTTCTATAATGGCAGCGAGGTGCATTCCACAGCGGTGCTTTGTCCAGGCCACTTACTCTAATTATTATTTAGCATTTGCTAAGTGCCTCCCCTGTGCCGAGGCCAATCAGGGAAGCTGAAGCCACAGACAGCTGAAACAGACCCCGGGGGCCTCCCTGGGGATGCCCTGGAATACAGCTGGCTAATCAGACCGGATAGGAGGCCCAAGTTCACCTCCTCTCGATTTTTAACCAGTAACTTTCAATTATTTCCTCTTGGACTCTGACTGAATTCATAAATAGCATTAACATTTTTCAAATGCCTGTAGGAGTTTGTTGAGTTAACCTGAGTGACTCATTATTATAGCATTCAGCTTATTCTCCTCTCTTCCTGGGGGATGAGACATCCTCCTACACCCCACCCAGTGGGGAGGGGAGAGGAGCAGACTCCTCTCCTTCTAGATTCTTTTTTTTTTTTTTTAATTTTTTTTTCAACGTTTATTTATTTTTGGGACAGAGAGAGACAGAGCATGAACGGGGGAGGGGCAGAGAGAGAGGGAGACACAGAATCGGAAACAGGCTCCAGGCTCTGAGCCATCAGCCCAGAGCCCGACGCGGGGCTCGAACCCACGGACCGCGAGATCGTGACCTGGCTGAAGTCGGACGCTTAACCGACTGCGCCACCCAGGTGCCCCTCCTTCTAGATTCTTACCACCCAAGCAGATTGATGCTTGTTGGGCTCACAGGGTAATGGTTTTCCTGGAGCCCAAAGCCTGGTTGGCCTCAGAACTCGCCCAGGTCACTCTGAGGGAGCCTGTGTGTGTGTGTGTGCGTGTGTGTGTGTGCGTGTGTGTGTGTGCACATGGACAGTCCCTGTGTGGGCAGCTTCAGACACTGAGACAAACAATGGACACAAGGGCATTAGACTCTGGGGCTGGAGGCGGGGGAGGAGAGAGGATGGTTAGGAGGGCAGGGGACAGCTGAGGGCACTGTTTTTTCTGCAGGATGGTGTATTCTATTTTTTTGTTGTTGTTGTTTATTTTTCAGAGAGACAGAGAGAGAGAGAGAGAGAGAGAGAGAGTGAGCAGGTGAGGGACAGAGAGAGGAGAACAGTGGATCCCAAGCAGGCTCTGTGTTGACAGCAAAGAGCCTGATGTGGGGCTCAAACTCATGAACTTTGAGATCATGACCTGAGCGGAAGTCAGACACTCAAACAACTGAGCCACCCAGGCGCCCCGGCAGGTACATTCTAGTTTACCAGACAGAGTACTTAAAGAGGGTGCAGGCAGTTGGGGGAGGGGAGAGAATACGCCACATACAAAAAAAAAAAATCCAGAGTGGTTTGACATTGAACTTGCAATCATGCCTCACTAAGAAACCGGTGAAGTCCTTAACCAGAAAGGCTAAAGAGAACTGTCTCTGCCCTCTGCTTCTTGTGGAAAGTCTCCCTCTTTGGGAATAAAAAGTCACCACTTTGGGTCTGAACTGGAGGCTCTATTTGGAAAGCGTGAGACAGGAAGTGAAAACCAGTCAGATGTTTTGTCAGTGACGAGGAGGGGGATTCATCTGACCTCGTACCTCACCCCTAAATCTCCTCGGCCACCTCAACCTTCCCTGCCGTCTGCAGTTTTCCTAGATGGTCAGCAAGCTTTGGACCATCCGCAGACCCCTGCCTCATGGCTCTCCCCTACTTGAAAAGGCACTGTGTTGTGCAATCAGAGGGACCCTTTTCAGATGGATCCCATAAGAGCCACCCCCAGACAGCAGCTGTGCAAGGTGCCTTCTGCTCGGGTGCCACATCCCATGGGTCACAGGTGTGGAGGGCTCAGTAGGGCCCACCTTCCCAGGCTCTCTGAGCCCTGGGTGCTCAGACACTGATCTCACCACCCTTCCTACCTCTCTGTCCACTTCCAATTTCCCCTCATACACTGCTGCTGTCTTCTGCAAAAGAAGAAGCACGCAGTCATTCCCAAACCCAACAGAAATTGAAATCAGAAACTGAACTCAGAGCTGTGTGCTCTGAGTACAGCCAGAAAGGCACAGACTTCAGGGCCTGGGAACAACCCCTCATCTCCAGGTCTGGAAGGATGAAGTGGCTGGCTCAGGGTTATAGGTCATGGCAGAGGTAGAATCACAGACCAGTCCTCTGTCTTCTAGTCCAGCATATTCTGTAAGCTCATCCCTGGAGTCTGCTTGGGTGGCCTCTTCTCCCTGCCCCTACTGGACACAGACGGCAAGAACCAATGGAGGAAGGAGAGTGGAGGGCCAGGGGAGGGCGGAAGGTCTCCAAGGCCATGAGGCAGATGTCAACTTCAAGTCTGACCTCAGAGCCCAGGGTTAGGGAGGTGAGAACAAGTGCTGAGGGTGAAGGAGCTAATTCAGTAGGGGCAGAGGGATCCATGGCTGTTTGCAACTCCCTCCCTGACGCTGCTGGCTGGTGGCTGGCTCCATCTAAATTAAGGCCAAGGGCAGAGCAGTCAAAACAATCCCTGGCCAAACTAGGAATACAGCTAGTAAACCCAAGGATTTAAATCAACGGGATTTTAAACGGCTAGGTACAAAACAGGAGCTTAGTAACTACTTGCTGAGATCTTAAACTCTCTGAGTTTAGAGAGATTGGACTGTTCATATGCCTGCCTACCCATCCTTCTCCCCACCCCTCCCCCCAGCACCAGCCTAAGGGTACAGGAACCCTTCAGCAAGGGGACCTGCCTGTCCTGCCCTCTTCTTTCCGATGTTTTGTCCCCCAGCGCACCCCAGTTCTGGGACTGTGTACCCCTGCTATGGGACTGCCCAACAGAAGAAGGAATATTTCCATAGACAGCTGTGAAATCAAACATGCAAACTTGCAAAGCCAAGACGTAGGGCCAAAAAGGAATTGGGTGTGTTGTAGGGAAGCTCATCTGTGCCGGCTGAGGATGTGCCCGCCGTGTCTTGGGTAAATTTTTCCAACTGGGAGGAAAAAAAGGCTGCTTTTTTCTTCAGGCTTCCTCTGCCAATCTCTAGCTGTTTGCCACCAACCAGTGAGTGATTGCAAGCAAGTCACCTAACATCCCATTCACCAGTTTCCACCTCCACAAAATGAGACCGTATATCCAGTGGGGGCATCGTACTGAGTGAGTCAGTTCAGTATCCTGTAGGCCTGTCTCTAAATATCTGTAAGGCCCCACTGCTCCCCAAGTATTTCCTGACACCTATGAGAACCATCTCAGGTGGTCTTGGATTCTTGGTGAATCAGACAATAAGCCTTTTATTTGAATCAAAATAGAGTACATTACATATATTAATTCTTATTCCATCTGACACGTTTAGAGTTAGGGCATCTCTAATCACCTATGCAAATCTAAGTAAACAAGATGCAAATCTGGGTCCCAAATTACGAAAGAATTCCATCCTATTCAGCCTATAAAATTTCAAGTATTTCATTGCGTTGACCATTAGACACCAGCTGATCAGAAAGTCCCAAGATTTCTGTTGTATGTACTAAACAGTATAGGCATTCCCAAAATATCCACACCAGAAAAAGCTCCTTTGCTCATCCAGAATCCATTTCGCCTGATTGAATCATTTTCTCATTTCCACAGAGAGCTATTAAACCAACCATGCAAATTATTAAGGCCCCACAGACCCAGGAGGAGAAAGAAACTAGACAACGTTTAGGTAAGTCAACCCTCAGAAAAGTAACTGTGCATCGAAGTGAATACAACACATTCAGTTCACCAAACCCCATTTCCTCTTTGTGTGGTTTGTCTTGCAGTCACATCATTCAAGGCTATCCTTTCCAAGGACATCTAAGCCCTATTCCTGGTCCATACCACTGTCCTTCCTTGGAAAATTTTGACGGGCCTCTGATCACTTCCCTCCCTGGAGAATTCCAACTGTTGGTAAGTCCTTCCTCACGGAAGATTGGAATCTGCTTTCCTGTGGCTCTACCCCACCTTTCACCTGGTAATGACCTTGCAAACACCATGGGGTGAGTCTCTGCTCTTGCCAGTGGCACCCGTGACAATTAGGGACTTTCTTCCAGTCTCTGTTCTTTTCTGTTCCTTGTTCCTTCAAGGCTTCCCAGACACCATTCCAGACTCTTTTCCTTGGTGATTGCCTGCCTATATAATGTACTCCAATTACCAAGGGTCTCCCCTAAAATGACAATCTGAACACCACCCTCTCAATGTAGCCTGATTCTACATTTCCCAAAGTGTGTTCCCAGAACCACCAGCCCTGTGCAATGTCACCACCACCCCCCCCCCCCCGCCCTGCGCAAAGGGTGCTCTGGGCAAGGAAACACAAATTCTATCCTTAGAGGGTTTCAAAA
The DNA here is from genome assembly GCF_016509475.1 of Prionailurus bengalensis. NCBI lineage: Eukaryota > Metazoa > Chordata > Mammalia > Carnivora > Felidae > Prionailurus > Prionailurus bengalensis. The sequence goes on along the minus strand of NC_057344.1, from coordinate 41,079,959 downwards.
CAAGGGATCGTGTTAGAGCTCTGAACAGTCTTGGAGAAAACCTGACCAACTAATATCTGACCCAGTGGTATCTGACCCTAAAATTCTTTATTTTCCCACACAGCACGTGAGGACAGGCTGGTCTTTCTCACTCTGACTGCTCTCCAGCTAGTTCAGCCTTCCAGACTTCCTCACAGTTTTCTGCTCCACTCTTTTTCACCCCATGAAGAACTTCAGTGCAATAGCTAACTATAGTTAGTGAATTCCTTCTTAAAGAAAGATACCTTTTTGGGATATAATTAACCAGTTCCATAATTTTCCTGTTTTGTACATGTGAACTTTGGTATGTTACAGTTTCACCTCTTCAGTAAGACCCGCTTTTTTTTTTAAGTTTATTTATTTATTGGGGGGGGGGGAGGGGCAGAGAGAGAGGGTGAGAGAGAGGATCCCAAGCAGGCTCTGCACTGTCAGTGTGGAGCCTGAAGTGGCACTCGAACCTGCAAGATCAAGACCTGAGCCAAAATCAACAGCCGGACGCTCAACCTACTGAGCCACCCAGGCGCCCCCCAGAACCCAATGGTTTTAATTTTAATTTTGTAAATTAAACATCCTGCGATGCGTCTGTTTTGGGGTCTAGATGTCTGCACACTTACTGACATAGTTCTACTTTGTACTTTTTAAAGTACAAGGGAGAGCCTGAGAACGGTGAGGCTTTGTTGAAGGAATGGGGAGAGTGGTAGAATGATATGAAGGATCGTGGGTCTGCCACGATCCTGCCACAGGGCCAAATACACCCCCGAGTGAAGCATCTGGGGAGTGCGCTCCTGGGAGTCCCACATGAGATGCCACCACGTGGTCAGGGAAGAGAGAAGCCAGCCTCCACTTTTCTTCCTGAGTCTCCTCATATGAGAGCAGAAAAAGGGACGGGTTAAGGAGTCAGGATCTGAGGGCCAGCTTTCTTGGCTTCATATCACAGTTCCAACACTTCCTAGCTACGTAGCCCTGAGCAAATTAAATCTCTCCGTGCCTCAGTTTCCTGACCTATGACACGCAACAATTCATAGGGGGTCACCACAGTGATTAAATGAGTGAATACCTGTGTGGTTCTTAGAACAGGACCCGGCACAGGGCTCAGGAGGCTCTTTTGTTTTCCTTCCCTCAGTTTGCTCTCTCCCATCCATCCATGGCTTTCCATTTTAATAAACTGAGACCAGAACTTCACTACGTCTCACCTGGACGACTCAGCACGCCCCGCCAGGCTCCCTCCCATCCACTTTACACGGTACCGCAAGAGCCGGCTTCCTGAACCACAGCCAGGATCCTGCGGCTCAGAACACTTCCGCTCCTCCCCACTGTTCTCCAGGTCCTTTGAACACCCTGGCAGGCCCTTCTTCATCTACTTTCCAGCTAACTTCCCAGCCTGATCTCATACCTGTCTTCTTTCTCTACCCAGGTTAACAGAAAAACCCACTGACCGCTCAGGATCTTTCCCCACGGTGGCTTCTTCCTCTGGGGCGCCCTTCCACGTTCCCCTCTTCCTCCATTCTCCACTGTCTGCATCAAATCTGTCCCTTACATCCCACTTGAAGGCACTATGTTCATGGACCTCCCCTCGATTGCCTCTGCTTGCAATATTCTCTCCTAGAATGTCCACAGCATTGTACCCCTGGTGGTAGATTCCTTTCTTCCTTGGGATCACAGTGGTTTGTGTCCTACTTCCCGGCTGAGAGGGCTTTAAGGGCAGCCACCACAGCCCATTCATTTCACGTCTGCATCCCCACAGAACCATCCCATCTCAGGTGCTCAGTAATTACTTATCAGCTTGGAGAATGCTCTGGGGCATGACTCTGAAGGAACAGGAGTGAAAGCAAGTCATGATGGGATTAAAGGAATTAGGAACATTTCAGAGGAAGACCTCCCTGTGTGAAAGGCAACATGGAAGGGATCTTCAAGCAGCCCTCCTGCTGCCCCTGGGCCCTGAAAGAGCTTCCAGGAACCCGCCCCCAGTTCAGTTATCAGGCGATGGTCCTAATCTGTATGCATTTTTATTTTATGCAAACAAAATTAGATTCAAACAAAGACTCTTAATTAACAAATTAAAACTGCACCATGCACTTTTTTTTTTTTCTGCACCATGCACTTCTTGCTCCAAAAATCCCATCTATTCAAAGGCTAGAAACAAAATTCCTAACAGCCATGCAGCAAATGAATGGAGTTAGGGAAACAGGACTGGGTACCACAGTTGTCCTAATCCTGGAACACCTGTTTAAATAACAATTCGTGCCTGAGGCATTCAGAACAACCTGCTAATACTAACTCAGCACCCAACACCAAACTCCTTGTGGTCGCCAGTGTTAAGTGCTACTGTCTGCATTTTTTCAGGTAGAGGAGCAAGGGCATTCACAAGTGATTTTTCAAAACCCCAAAGGAAGACAATTTAGATGGAGACTGAATATCCAAACCTCCCAACCAGTCAGCTCATCATTCCATCTGCAAATGTGTTTTAACCAAATCTGAGAAAAACTGCAGTTCTAATAAAAGGCTGTTTCTATAAGGGATTTCATAAGGAAAAGAATAAAGGCAGGGCTGGAGCAGAATCCATTTAACCCATCATTCAAAGCAACAACCTTGCCACATTTCCATGTTTCAACACACACACACACACACACACACACACACACACAAGTCAGAGTTCAATGGTCATTCTTTTTTTTGTTTTAACTCCACAGTATTTATTTAGTGCCAGAGACATTGTGAAGGAGAGATAGACCAACTGCTAGATGAGGGTCATGACTTTAAGGGGTGCCAAGGGCAGAGGGAACCAACACCTGCAGAGGACAGTGGGCCTTCTCTGGCCCAAAGGAGGGGTGGTGTTTGGATTGGCACAGAGAGATAGGGATGGAGGGGCAGGTCCGGCCTGAGGGGCACACAGTCCTGGTTTGTTGGTGATTCGATTAAAAGCTTGGAGAAGTTGGGCTGGGAAGCTGCAGTCCAACAGGTGATACCGAGGAGCAATTCACACTCATTAGGCCAAGAAAAGAGCAACAATGCCTCTACTTCAGTGTGAGAGGAGGAGCTGCACTCCTCCAAGTCTAGGTCTGAATGTACACACTGCCACTGACCTGAATTTAACCCCCTAGAACCTGAGAGTGGTAGCTAGGAGAGATGGGGAACTTCCTTTTTTTTTTTTTTAAGTTTATTTATTTATTTTGAGTAGAGAGAGAGAGACAGCACACGCATGCAAGCAGAGGAGGGGCAGAGATAGGGGAGAGAGAATCTCAAGCAGGTTCCACACTGACATGGGGCTCGAACTCACAAAGCATGAGATCATGACCTGAGCCAAACTCAAGAGTCACACTTAATCGACTGAGCCACCCAGGTGCCCCAGGAACTTTCTAATATGTGATACTATATTACCTTCTGAGGGATAGCCAGCAAAATCAACACATAATGCAGAGCACTAGTTAGCTTCAGAAGTCTTGAAAGACTGGGTATCCCTCAAATAACTATTAGAACATAGTTTATCTGATTGCAGTTCAAGTGGAAAAAAAAAAGAGAGAGAGAGAGAGACATAAAGAAGACAAACAATACTGGCTACAATAACACTCCCACTAATACATCAGCCCTCCCCCCAACTTGGCGCCCTGGCAGAGGCTGCTAATGTATCACACTCTTGCCCATCAGCCTACAAGTGGCTTCAGAATCTTTCTGAATACAGCATTTCAGGCAGCTGCTTCCAATCACTGGTGTGTCGGCACAGGCAACGAGACTCATTTTCTATTCCTATGTTGTTTAATGAGCAATTTATAACAAACGTGATGCTCTCGGCTGTGGGGTATGAATGGCTCATCAGGCCTTAACACAGTCTTGATGACCTATTCTTCAAGATCATCCCCCCCACACCCCACCCCCAGCTGATTTCTCTGATTGGTGCTTACCAGAATACTGTTATAACTGACTTGCCGGGTAGAATTTCTTAATGGGATGCAGTTCACTGACCAGAGAACACAAAGAAGAACACAGGAACACCAGAGGACCAGAGACGTCATACCTCCCGTTGTAAAGCTGGCAGGCTGACGTCAACACCAGAGTCCTATGAGTCGGACTGGCATTAAGTCAGTTCCCAAACCCGCCTCTCTGTGCCTCAAAGTCAAGTAACCCGGCCTACAAGCTGAGGACCAGGTCCCAAACCACAGGGGCACACATATGAGCAGCCTGTCGACACCCCCAGACAACAACCTTATTTCTTCTCCTGACTGCAACAAGACTCAGTTTCCTTATCTGTAACATGGGTGGTAATTCCTACGTGGCTTCTGTGAGCATTAAATGAGCGGCGGGGTGTAAACAATATAGCAGGGTGATTGGTACACAGAAGCTACTCGATAATGTGAATTGTCTGCCACTCCCCTTAATTAGGATGTCATCAATTCTCACCTGGAGAGCAGCAGTATTTTCCTAATTGGTTTCCACTCCCTGCCACTCCAATGACCCGTCTTCCTGAACCCTGCCACAGGGAGTGTTCTGATCATGATACTTTCCTGCTCAAAACCCTTTGCTGATTCCCCAACATCTGCAGAATAAAATCCAAAGTCTCAGGCTGATGTTCAGAAACTCAGTCTAGCCCCTGCCCACCTTTCATCCTCTTCTCCCACCACCCACCTGTCTCTGAACACTTGGACCACACACCTTTCCCAGACACACGTGGTATCTCCACACCTTCCATACTTTTGACCATGCTTTCTCTGCAGCCAACATCCTCCCAAACCCTGCTTTGTGAAATTCTACAGATTTTTCAAGGCCATTCAAAGTCCTCTCCCTCTACGAAGTTTCCCTGACAAGCTCCCTTGTTCAACTGACAAACAGAATTAATTCTAATTCTAATTCTTCCCCATTCCAGTATCCACTAATGAGCACTTACCCTTTCCTGTTTCCTACTCTGTAAACTCTATTGACCTGAATTGAAGCTGTGTTGAAGGTAGGAAGTTCTTAGCATGTTGCATTAAGGACCATAGCTGGCCTCCTTGGACCAGCTAGAAATATCCAGAGTTTTTAGCATGTTGCATTAGGGTCCATAGCTGGCCTCCTTGGACCAGCTAGAAAGTGGCAGAATAGGGATTCAAACCTAGGTGGTCTGGCTGTAGAGCCCACAGGCCTTCAGCACTGCTTGAGTGAGACCACCTGCACCATGTAGGTTGGTCACTGGGAATACAGATTAGGGGGTGTGGGGGGGGGGAGAAACAGGCACATAAAACAATAATTTCAGTGTGACCAGTCCTTGAGGTGAGAAAGATGTGCACCTGTCAGCATCCACCTACAGAGTGTTAGGGGACAGACAAAAGTTGGGAACCCAGCTGTGATGCTTGGACCAGTTAATTTGCTGCTCAGCCTCTGTTTTCTCATCTGGAAAGTGACAATAATAATGCCTACTTTGCAGGGTAACTTCAATATCACATTAAGGGGCACCTGGGTGGCTCAGTCCAACTCTTGATTTCGGTTCAGGTCATGATCTCACGGTTCCCAGGATCAAGCCTCATGTTGAGCTCTCATGCTGCCAGCATGAAGCCTGCTTTAGATTTTCTCTCTCTCTCTCTCTCTCTCTCTCTCTCTCTCTGCCCCTGCTCTACTCACTAGCAGGTACATGTGCTCACTCTCTCTCTCTCTCTCTCTCTCAAAATGAATAAATAATCTTAAAAAAATATATATGCATATCACATTAAGACAAAGTATGTAAAGAAAGTGCTATACTTGGTATATTGTAAAATGATATTATTCTGAGAGAGAAAAGGGACAGGACTCAGGGCCCTCTCCCCAAACCCTAATGCAATGCAACTATGCCATAAAGAAAAAACTCCCTTAAAAGTAAACTCATGAATCTGTGTTTCTTGAGCAATAAATCCTATAGGAATGCAGAAAGCAGGACATCAACTTAAAAGAGGGAGCCAGTCGCCCAAAAGAACTAGTAAGATCCAGATCAAACCAGTCTGCAGCAGATGGACCCAGAAGCTGGCATTACAGTATGCACAGTGACCGCCAGGAGTACCCTCAAGTTACCTTTCCCTTATTGAAATGCTAAAGTTCATGCCTAGGGTGGAGACTTAACATGCTAACGAGACATACATGGACAAGCATGATCTCTAACATACGCCAGTGCCAAGAAAAACCCCACCTCTACATGCTTCAACACCATCCTTTCCCCATCTAAGTTTAAGAAACTCTCCCTGACCTTGCCTCGGGGAGTCAGCCTGAGGACATTTTGTGTCCCTCCCTTGTGCACAGACCCCAATAAAACCTTGTCTGGAACTCTCCTTTGGCCTCTCGTCGATTTCTATTGCTTAGAGAGCTCACCAGCCACGTTTGGCATCAATTCCACACAGTGTTTGAAAAGTCGAGGGGAAGGGCACAGTTTTATCAGCCCTGGCGCCGGTTCCAAGAAGCCTGGCCAGCTCCCAGGCTGACCCCATTGCCACCTGGATGGCCCGTGCACGAGAAAGGTATTCACATCTGGCAACTCCATCACCAGTGCCTACGGCCACTTTCAGCCCGACAGCACTCATCAACTCGCACACTCCATATTGTCACGGGCAGCTTGCCTGGATCCAGATCTTGGGATAGACAAATACCTAGGAAGGAATCTTAGGGCCCAGTCACTGTCCTAGGCAAGAGAGTGAGCTTTTTCTTCCTTCATGCCCCCTCCTCCAGCACCTCACCCCTCTCCAGGCCCCTGTTCCATGAGCCTGCCCTCAATCCCACTCCTTGCTGTTGCCTAAATCCTCAACTAATCCCATGAAAATAAGAATTATTCCCCTGCATCTGTACCATTCAAGATCCTATTACAAAGGCTTAAGTGTATGCAATTAACACAAAAGGTGTGGAGCTCAAAACCCCTTTTAAGAACCTAACGAATAATCTCCAGTGCTGGAACTTCAGGCTTCACTGCAGACCTGGGGTGATGGTGTTAGAAGACAGGGATTCTGCTGGTACCTTCGGGTCATACCACCAGACAGAAACATTCACCTGCCCCAAGGTGCAGCTTGCAGGTGACACACCCCTAGCCCTCCCCCACCCTTGGAGAAAAGGAAAACCACGGGTGCATGACCCCACCTTACCCCATCCCACTGGGAGGAGAGGTGGCTAGAATGGGCAAGAGAGTGGGGCCCCAGGAGGCTTTTCCGAGGAGCTGAAATCTGCTCCATTGTCTGCAAATCATCATCACCCTTGATCAATGGCTGGGCCATCAGAGGACAGGACTGGACCAAAGCCAGTTTCTTTTCAGCTTTTACTTGCAATTTCCCGAAGGAAATTGAAACCAGGTGCTCTCTCTTACAAAATAATGCTTCAGAATCCACTCCTGGAAAGGGCTGGGTGGTTTTCCGACCGCGATCTTCCTGGGGAGAGCGAGACCGGCTCCCCCCACCCCCATTCCCCGCCTCCTCCGTGTCCTAGTGACAACTGGTGCCTGCAGCTTTCTCAGGAGAGGGCTCGGGTTCCAGCCCCAGGCGGGAGAGTGGGGTTGTTTACTTGTTCTGTTTGTACTAATCTGTCCTTAAGCAAGTCCTCTCTTCTAGCAATCTCTGCTGCCTCCTTCCCTGACCACTTTCCACTCCAAGCTCATTTCAGCAGCTGGTTGGCCAGGCCCATTAGCTGTGGGACCGCTTCCGCCCTTAACACGCCTTCCTTCCTTTGCCGTGACAGTCAATTCGGGAGATAAATCAGCCTCTACTCAGAGAGCAAGCCACAGAGGGGTGGTGTGGTCAAGGGTGAGCGGGAGGCAGGGGAGAAAACAATTCTGTTTCTCACTAGATCTCTAATTGGTTGTCACTGCCTGTCAGAAAATGATGACAAACTCCAAATGTGGCCTGAGCAGATTCACACGGGCCTCCGTCCCCACTGGGCCAGTCCCAGGAAGTGGGACGCTTGGCCAGCTGGGGCATTAGACTGGGGCTGCCGACTTCTCACAGGGCCTGTTGGAGATTTGTTTTCCAAATAAATGACCCAACATATTCCTAACAGTCGATACTCATGGTTTGGACAAGTTCAGCCCCATGTTCAAGGCCATGGTTGATGCTAGGGAAAGTCGGAGATGTGACTCAAACATGACTCAGCTGGGGCTGCTCCTCCTCTCCTGGCAGCCCCACTTGTAGGGGATGAGAGGTAAATAAGCGTAAAGAGAGAGAAAATGAGAAGGGCCTTAAGGGAGGTTCCAAGAAAGTGCAAGGAGAGTTCTGAGGAAGAAGAACGATCTTGTGAATTTTTTTTAAGGTCAATACAGAAACCACTAGGGCAGTGATTTGGGATTGCAGGTTTGTGACCAACCACACTAGTAGGAAGGACTCGGCTGTGAGGAGTTTTGGAAGTAATTAAATGTAACCAACATTTAATGAGCACCTACTACTTGCCAGGTGCTGTGCAACCTGCCGAGGATGCGACAGTGAACAAGACAAATGCAAGGCCCCTCAGGAGAAGCTTACGAACATCATGTGAAAATTTCCACATGCAGCCTGTTTGGTGTGCCTGGAGCAATTCTCATGGAGTCAGAGGTAGGAAGCAGAGTGGCAAAGATGGGCAGGCCAGGACAGGAGGGGTCTCATGAAGGAGTCTGGATTCTATCCCAAAAACCACGAAGCCCCTGAAGATTTAAAGCAGGGGAGTGACGCGATGATATTTGCCGTTCTACAAAATCACCTAGGTTGTGTGTAAAGGGTGGGCCCCGAAAAAAAATTTTTAAAAATTTAAGAAATTAAATTGAAACTTAATAAATAAAAATATTTAAAAAAAAAAAAAAAGGTGGGTCCTGGAGGGCAAGACCCCTGGAGGAAGACCATTTGTACTTTTTTTAATTTTTATTTTAAAAAAAAAAATTTTTTTCTTAATGTTTTTATTTATTTTTGAGACAGAGAGAGACAGAGCATGAGCAGGGAAGGGGCAGAGAAAGAGGGAGACACAGAATCGGAAGCAGGCTCCAGGCTCTGAGCCATCAGCACAGAGCCTGATGCGGGGCTCGAACTCACAGACTGTGAGATCATGACCTGAGCCGAAGTCAGATGCTCACCCGACTGAGCCACCCAGGCGCCCCTAATTTTTATTTTTTAAATGTTTATTTATTTATTTTGATAGAGCGTGTGCGGGTGAGCACCAGCGGGGTAGGGGCAGAGAGAGGGGGAGAGAGAGAATCCCAAGCACTGCTAGCGCAGAGCCCGACTCGGGGCTCCATCTCACAAACCGTGAGATCATGACCTGAGCTGAAATCAAGAGTGAGATGCTTAACCGAGTCACCTAGGCGTCCCTCATTCATACTTCTTAAAACTTAGAGCAAATGCAAACTTCCCCCTCTGTGGCTACTCTGCTTTCAACATGCTCACACCCGATAAGCTTTCCTGACAGCTAGTGTTCCAGAACCACCGTCTGCTTTATCCGTGTGGAGGTCCAAAGGAAATAGGGAAGGATCAGCAGCTGTGATTACAAATTACTGTACTGCATATGAATTGTGATTTTGTAGAGGCTTCCATTTTCTATTTAATTTTACCCATGGCAATTTTTTAAGTAAAGAGCATCTGTGGCACTATTTATTTTCTCATTAAATTGGAGAGTGTAAGGGAGAAGGGGATTATCAATACCCAGGTATGGCTGTGAAATATATCATGTGTAACTATGTCAACAAGCAGTTCTGTGTATCCCAGAGGAAAAAAGGCTGAGAACAAGTGCACTAGAGGTCAGTGATAACTCCGCTGCCACACTCTAGTTCTGTTTCATAGCCCATTCCTGGGAGTTTGGTTTCAAAGGCGTTAGGAAGTCACAGGAAGGGGAAGAAGTCAAATCATACTGTTTGTCTACCCCCAAGATTGTGTAATGCTTCTTGTCTCAAAGTAAAAATAAGGTCCTTACAATGTATACAAGACCCTAGGTGTTCTGCACCCCTGCCCCCTCACTAATATCTCCCTCCTATCACCTCTCTGACCTCACTCCTTCAGAGTGCCCTCCTCCCTCTGCCCCAGCCACACTGGTCTCCTGGGTCTTCCCATGGCACATGCCTGCCTCAGGACCTTTGCATTTACTATTTCCCCCAGAGTTGTGAATGGCTCTCTCTCCCCCACCTCCTTCAATTCTTTGGTCAAGTGGCTTTTTTTTTTAAGGACATACAAAAAACAATATTTTTTTATTTTCAAGAATGCTGCTAGCCAAGAGTATTATGTTTGTCAGTGCCCATAACACATTTAACTAGCCATTTTACAAAAGTTTCCCCCCCAAATCATAATGGACAAATACAATCATCAGCAGTTTGACACAAGAAATGCTGGCCACACAAACAGCAGAGGCCTGATTCAAATGTCATCAAACCAACTTGGCCAGCCAGAAAGAAAAGTGTCCAACTCAATACCATAAGAATCTGACACAGATAACTGCATACCCAAATATCATGAATTCTCTTGGATTCTACAGGTAATCTGTCTCAACAGTGAGAATGTTAACTCAAAAATTTGTAGCTTCTCATAATCAACAAAGTTTAGTATTTAAGATTCTTGACATCAAACTAGAATCCTTATTAATGGCCATGTGGAATCTAAGTTTGAAACATAACAGCCAAAGTGAACCTCACTGAGACTTTCTCTGAGCACCTTATTTACACAGCAGAATTCCCCAGGCTTCCTATCCCCTTGCATGTTCCTGTCCCGTGCACTCCTCATCTTTCAGTAAAGGAGTACTCATTTATTTTGTTTTCAGTCTGTCTCCTTGTGCAGCTGGAATGTAAGCTCCACAAGGCAGGGATTTGTGTCTATTCTGTTCCCTGCTATATTCCCAGTGCCGACAACAGCACCTGACAGAAGCAGGTACTTGATGAATGCTTATTAAATGTTGAACAGACCTTGAGGACAAAGATTTTCAGTTACTTTACCTTTAGGAAGCACCCTATTGTCTTTCTTACTTTCTCTTTTATTTTTTTTGGTAACAGCAACAACAACAACCCCAAAAAAACCCAAAAAACAAAAAACAAAAAAACCCTGTCTTTCTAAATACGCTTCACTTAGATGAAACTCAGAATAAGTCAGCTGATTTTGCAAAGACACTGGCCACATCATTTTGGGGTGAGGGGTGACAACCTGGGTTTAGAAACTAATTATAATTGACCACTGAAGTCCAGGGTCAGCTGAGTTTATGTGACCCTGCTTATAAAAACCCTCAAGGCTTTTGTTTCCTTTCCTACTGTTTTCACATTCAGCTGCCCAGCCCACCCAGTAGCCAGAAAGAAACTGACACACACAGAAAATGTGGCTCTCCCAAGGCTATTTGGTTGGTGAAAGCAGTCATGCTCCCTTCAAACATTTGTTCATAACCCATTCCTTAATCCTGCAAGACGCCGTGCTCGCATTTGGGTCTGAAGACAGTTCCTGCGGCTCATGTACCACTCACCGTCACCTCCCCAAGCTCTGAGGTCTGTTATGGAACAGCCTCCAAGACTCACTTTGAAACTGTGGTCTAGGGTTGCCCAGTGAAAGGAAAAGACTCAGATGCACTGGGCCTGGCTTCTGCTTGCTGCTGGTGAGGCTAAGTGGGAGTCCCCTGGTTCCCCACAGACCCTCCCCTTCCTGGGGAAGGAAATCTATCATCAGGAAGGCAAATTGTAAAGATGCTCAACCACTAAAAACATATTCCCACTTAATATGGTTTTCCTTGTACCCAAAGACTCTTACACAAGTTAGAAGGGGACATGTTCTCCCAGACGATTATACTGGGCTCCCTCTGAGGATGTGGCCTAGGGTCCAACTCTGGCCTCTGAATCCCCCACTAAAACCAACAACCTCACTGTGACACAGGACACGTTAAAGACAGCAGACCTGCCATGCTGTTAGATGGTGATATGTCCTATCACTACAGGGAGAATTGGAGGTGGGGGGGAATAGCTCCCTGTAATGCTCCATTGCTGTTTAAAGAGTATCTATCAGACCCTAGCTCCCAGAACCACTCTGAAGCCTTTTGCCCCTCTTTCTTAGGCTTTTCTCCCTCTAGTAAGTTAACAACACAAATCCAAAGTTCAGTGTTTCAAGAACAATAAACGTGTGACAATGAGGTGACTGGCTTCTGTGAGTCACTGAGGAAAACAAGCAAGCCCCCTTCCCAAGGAGGGTGACCCAACCCCACCCCCACTTCCCTCAGAGCAGCCCACATTCTCAGGTGCCCCTATTGTCCTTCAGGGCCACCAGCCTGTGAAAACACACCTGAAAGATACACTGCTCAGCAGAGTCAAAGGAAAGCTTCTAGAATCTCAATAGACCAAAGAAGGAATATAATCTGAAGATTATTCTTCCCAACCCCTAATGCGGGCAGAACATAATTCAGAGAACCAGGTAGGTGGAACTCAATTTGACAGCAAATCTCGGGCTGTAAAACATATGAACTGGACTAACTGAGTCAAGCAGAGGCCACCTAACACCATCAGCAACCAAGCAAATGAGTGCTGACGCTCTTACAAAGCCTGGAGCCCAGGGGGTGCCCTTAGATGAGCACACAGACGGCTCTGCTCTCTGGCACCCCCTGGCCGGCTCCCCGCCCTTCCCAAGCACCACTCCTCCCTTTCGAGCTGCGGCACTCACTTTGAGGAAGCCTCTCGTTAAGGACATGCCGGTCCCTAACCAGGATCCCTCCGGGGGTCCGTCGCGGTCGGCTGTGGGAACAGCTGGGGCTTCGGGACGCGCCGTGCCTGTGCCGGGCCTGGGCCGTCTGGAGCCAGGTGGCCGCAGAGCGCGGCCCTCCGACGGCCTTATCGGCAGCAGAGGCTCCCTATCGGGCTGCCCCGGAGCTCAGCTCTCGGGCGGAGGGGAGGAGCCCGCCTGGGGTTCGCAGATTACGGCAGCACCCTCGCCGGCTCCCGCTCCCCCACCCTGGGCGCCGGGCCCAGCTCACCAGGCCGCGAGCGGGACGGACAGCCCCTTCCGAAAGGTGCGCCGGAGGGAGGAGGCGAAGTAGGATCTGCTAGCCGCCTCTCCCTCACGGGCCGGCCGGCGGGCCGCGCGGGTCTTCCAGAGGCAAGGCCTCCCAGAGGAGGCTCCAGGACACAAAGACCCCAGGAGGGGGCAGCGTTCCGTGCATGGGCAGAGGACTTTGGGGGAGCCGCCGGCCTTCTGTGCTAACCAGCCCCTGGTGGGCAGGGGCCTGCGGCTCTGGCCCTCTGTTTTTAACATGCTTTCACTGGACGGCCCCGGTGTTCCTGAATTGCTGATTTGCAGGGAATCTGGGCACAACCTTAATAATATCAGGGCCCAAAATAACAAGGTTCCTGGGAACCAGAGGTGAGTCACCACAAACAGCCGCTTAGAGGGAAGGGGGGCCAAGGCAGCTCCCCACACCACAGCTTCCAAGAGGCGGGGGCTGCCCACAGAGCCGGTGCGAGGCCCATCTCAGGCCAAGCTGCTGCAGGCGACGCTTGGGAAGGCTTCTTTTGCAGCATCCGTCCATCACACAGTGGGATGAGGTGGCATCGTCCCAGAGTGGCTTTATTCGTGAGAACACTGTGCCCTAGAGTAGCAGTTGGTGGCTGGCAGAGGGGACAGATGACCCAAAGGATTGGAGCTGAGCTGTAAGGCCTGGAGAATGGCAGTCTCCCTGGGGCCTGGGAGTGGCTTCACCTAGATGGGGCTGCCATGTATGTGAGATGTATCCTGGTTTTCCTCTCAAAAGCATATTGACACCTCTGTGGTCGTCCTGCCCAGGAAGGCTCACTCTGTCCTCGCTCACATGCCTCTCAGCCTCCCACTAGACTGAGGCTGGTCCAGGTCCCCTGACAGGCAACCATCTGGCTTAGGAGCTTTTCTGCAGATCCAAACGGTCCTGTTGTGAGGGCACAGCTGCCGTGGAAAACGTGACCAAGGGCCACTCCATGACCCTCTGTTTTCCACAGCAGCTGGAAAGCACCCCAGTGCAGGCTGGTCTCCAAGCAGACCAGCACCTGACGTGGTGTGGGGAGGGCAGAGCAGGTTCTGGGCCACATTTTGACTAAAAATAACCACCACAATCATTATAGAACAAGTCCTTACAGATGTCTTTTGAAGCATATAATAAGAAACAATGGCTTTTGTTTTTTAAGGGGCCCAGAAGCCTAAAAGATGTGAAAGAAGCTGGTCATGTTAGGCATGACTTCAACCAACTCTACCACAGGGCAAATGGTCTTACTTGCCAACAAATATTGGGCTAGCCTAGTCCACCATGCAGAGTGTTGCCCGGCACCTCACTTAGGTGTAGGAATGGGTTTGGAATCGATCGTGTGTGGATTGGTACATTGCACATTCTCAGTAAAGGTTTCAGGAATTAATCCATGGTTGTCACCAGCAGCATGATAAGAGCAAGAAGCCATTTCACCATCCAGAGAAGAGGAAAGACTGTTTTTCTCTTCAGAGTTTCCAGTCCCTGAGGAAAAAAGGCCAGCAAGGAAGCATGGAGTATAACACAATTTAGAAAATGCCCTGTAAGTAGAAACAAATGTCAAATCTTTGGCAAGGGTAGACTGTCAGGCAGGCTTGATGCTTTGTGTGAGGTCCTCGTGTGGTACTTCCTGTGGCAAGACAGTCCCCCACAGGTCTCTGAGCCCTACGCTCCAGCAGCTGAGTGACTCGGGGAGCTGGGGCACCTCAGAATTTAATCCCAGAACCACATCCCCCCCAGGCAACCCAAGGTTCTTCTCTCGTGGATACCCCAAGGGCTGGGGGGAAGGCCAGGCACATGTGGGGCAAACTAACAACAGGCTCAAGGAATCAGGACCCGCCACGCCAGCAGCTGGGTCTCAAAGAAGTGGACCCACGACATGCGTGATCCCCCCGAATTCATCCCTGGAGCAGCGTTCCCTGGGTCAGTCAGGCAGGGATGGGTGCTTTTTGTGATATGGGCTGAAGTGACATTGTCACTCCCTTGTCAGCAGACTTCTCTCAAGAACTTTCACAAGCTCTCTGCCATGTAATACCTTTTTCTTTCTTCAGTCTCTCAAAGGGAGCCACAAAGCTGTCCCAGCGCGTGATGTGCAAGCCCAGGCTATTTCGAGATTGGGAGGATGCCTTGAAAATTCAGCACCGCCCTCCCCCCCCCCCACCCCGGGTCTTTCACAAGCCCCTCTTCTCTCTGGTTTATATATTTACATACGACTTTATATCCAGTGCTTACTGTGTGGCAGGCACTGTTCCAAGCACTTGACATTCATTTACATAATTCTTACAATTCATTTGTGAAGAATTATTTACTATCAGTAGGCCCAGTTTATAGATGAGGAAACTGAGGCATGGAGCAATCAAAAAACCCACTTAAGAACAGGCAGAGCCAGCTTCCAGCCCAGGCAGTCTGAATGTAGGGTCTGGAGCCCAACTGGGTTATTGTGCTTTAGGATCAACACTTTAATTTTGTTCATGGTTTGCCAATCCATTTTCCTTCATACTAATCAATATTAATATATTTTGTTCATTAATTATCAATTAATTAATTTTTCTTAATACTAATATATTCATTCCATTACTAATAAGTATATACTATAAAAATTCAACAACTGTTGAATGTTGCAAGTATTGTTTTGCAAGTATTTTTTAATGTTTATTTTTTTTTAATTTTTTAAAAATGTGTATTTATTCTTGAGACAGAAACAGAGCGTGAACAGGGGACGGGCAGAGAGAGAGGGAGACACAGAATCTGAAACAGGTTCCAGGCTCTGAACTGTCGGCACAGAGTCAGACGCGGGGCTCTAACCCACGAACTGTGAGATCATGACCTGAGCCGAAGTCGGACGCCCAACCGACTGAGCCACCCAGGCTCCCCTGTAATGTTTATTTTTGAGAGAGAGAGAATGCAAGAGCAGGGCAGGGGCAGAGAGAGACTGAGAAATCCTAAGCAGTCTCTGCGCTGTTAGTGCAAAGCCTGAGGCAGGGCTCGAAAACACGAACCGTGAGCTCACAACCTGAGCCAAACAAGTAGGATGTTCAACCGACTGAGCGACCCAGGCGCCCTTCTTGTGTTGGTGTTCTATTTTTCAAAGATGATAAATAAGTCAATAGAAAAAGGTTTTAATAGGTTTTTATTATGAAACCAATAAGACATCCTCATTGAAAAACATACAGTCTTTCATCTGGTTCCTTTTACCTCATGTCCCCACCACTCCCCAGACAGTTGTCAACACAATCCCAAACTTTGTGTTCATCAGTCCCTTGCTCCTCTTTCTAGTTTTGCCACCTCTGTATGTATGAACAATGTATTGTTTAATTTTGCATGTTTTCTGACTTTGAATAAGTGGAATTATGGAATAGCTTCTCCAGCTATTTTCATTTCTTATGCAACATGATGTTCCTGAGATTCAGCCAGGAGTGGTTTATTAATTTTCACTGCTGTACAGTATTCCATTGTATGCAAACACCAGGAATTATTTATCCATTTTACTGCTAATGGAATCTGAACTGTCTTCAGCTTTTCGCTATTAAAACATTACCGCCACAAGCATCCTTGTAAGAGCTTCGTGCTGCACGTGTGCAAGATTTGTCTAGTGCGCACATGGGCAGGAGCAGAATCCCTTCCCTGTAATGTACATACATCTTCACTTTTACTGGATAACGCCGAGCTGTTTTTGAAACTGGCTGCTCAATTTGTACTCCTAATAGCAGGTGGTGCCGTTGCTCCTAAAGTTTGTTGGACTTTTAAACTTTTGTGAAACTGGCAGGTGTAAAATGGTATGTCGTTACAGTTTTAATTTCCATTTCCCTAATTACTAAGGTGGTTGGGCAGCTTTGCACATGTGTATTGGCCACTTATTTTCCTCTTCTGCAAAATTACTGTTAAGCAGCCCTTTGCCCATTTTTCTGTTCTGTTGTTTGTCTTTCTCTTATTGACGTGGAGGAGTTCTTTCTATAGTCTGGATAGGAATCATTTATTAATCACATGCATATAAATATCTTCTCCCAGTGTGTGGCTCATCTTTTTACTTTTTAAAATAGTATCTTTTAATGAACAGAAGTTGTCAATTTTAATGTAATTAAATATAACAATCATTTCCTTTGTGACTGGTGCTTTTTCTGTCATGTTTAAGAAACCCAACCCTAGGGGCAGGTAAGTGGCTTAGTCATGTTGAGTGTCCGACTTCAGCTCAGGTCACAATCTCACAGTTCATGAGTTGGAGCCCCGCATCGTGCTCTGCCATCGGCACAGGGCCTGCTTTGGATCTTCTGCCCCCGTCTCTCTCTGCCCCTCCCCTGCTTGTGCTCTCTCTCTCAAAAATAAATAAACATTAAAAAAGAGAGAGAGAGAGAACTCCATCCTGAACCTGAGCTCATAAGCACATTTTCCTGTATTGTAAATATTTTATAGTTTTGATTGTTACATTTAGATCTTTCAATCCACATGGCTTTTTTTTTTTAATTTTTAACATTTACTTATTTTTGAGAGACAGAGCACGAGCAGGGGAGGGGCCGAGAGAGAGGGAGACACAGAATCTGAACCAGACTCCAGGCTCTGAGCTGTCAGCACAGAGCCCCATGCAGGGCTTGAACTCACAAACCATGAGATCATGGCCTGAGCGGAAGTTGGACGCTTAACCAACTGAGCCACCCAGGCGTCCCTCACATGGCTTATTTTTGTGCATAATATGAATTAAGAGTTCTATTTTTTCCCTATAGAGCCTTGATTATCCTAGCACCGTTTATTGAATAACCTGTCCTTTCTCCACTGACGTGCAGCACCATGCCCATTATGGTGGTGTCTCCATGTACATGGGTCTGTTGGGGGCTCTCTCCTATTACCCTCTGGCCTGTGCATCTATCTCATTGCCAGTATCATGCTGTCTTCATTGCTATTGCTTTATCTTAAGTTTAATATTGTTCGTAATAAGTCTTAATGTCTTCTTGCTTTAGTCCTCTTTAAAAGTATCAAAGCTTCTCTTGGCCCTTTGCTCTTCTACATACATTTAGGAAAATGCCACACACACACACACACACACACACACACACAAACTCTCTAGGGATTTTGACTTCAACTACATAGAATTTGTTTATCAATGTCAGGAGAAGTGACTTTATGATATTGAATCTTTCAATTCTGTATACTGTGTATCTATATACACATTCAAGTCTTTAATGTCTTATAATTTTCTCCATAAAATATCTTTCTCATTTTTTTAGGTTTATTCCCTGGGATCTGGTCATTTTAATGCTGTTAAAAGTGAGATCTCTTATTCTATTTTTATTTTATTATTACCGTGTATAGGAATATTATCAATTTGTATCTTGAACTTGTAACCAGCAGTTTTGTTGAGTTCTTTTATTAGTTCTAATAGTTTCTGGCCATAATTCTCTTTGATTTTTCTCTATAGACAGTTATTATTCATAAATGAGGACATTTTGGTCCCTTTTGCTCTTTTTATACCCTTATTTTCTTTTCTTGTCTTATTACATTGGGTAAGACATCCAGTACACTGTTGAACAGAAGCAGTGATGGCAGCATATTTATCTAGTCACTGACTTAAATGTGGCTGCTTTTAAAGCTTCACCATTAAGCATGATGATGTGTAGGTTTTTGTGGATACCATTTATTAGTTAAGGAGGGTACTTTCTAGTTCCAGTTTATTAAAAGCTTTTAATCAGGATTTAATGTTGAAATTAAAGTTTTTGTTTTCCTTTTCTGTGAAGGTGTTGCATTGCATTAATAGATTCTTCTAATGCTAAACTATCCTTGTATTCCTGAGTTAAACTCCTCTTGGCCATAATATATTACTTTTAATATAGCACCACTGATTAGAGTTGTGACTTTTATTTTTTTTTTAATTTTTTTTAACGTTTATTTATTTTTGGGAGAGAGAGAGACAGAGCATGAACGGGGGAGGGGCAGAGAGAGAGGGAGACACAGAATCGGAAGCAGGCTCCAGGCTCTGAGCCATCAGCCCAGAGCCTGACGCGGGGCTCGAACTCACGGACCGCAAGATCGTGACCTGAGCTGAAGTTGGACGCTTAACCGACTGAGCCACCCAGGCGCCCCGAGTTGTGACTTTTATATAAGATTTTTGCATTCATAAATCATACTGGTTGTATTAATTTGGTACTGCTGCATGACAAATTACTCCAATCTTTTAGAAATGTAAAATCACACAAATTTCGTACTTCACAGCTTCTGGGGGTCAGCAATTCAGGACCAGCTTATCTGAGTCTTTCACGAAATTGCAGTCAACCTGTAGCTAGGGTTGCGGTCATCTGCTCGCTTCACTGGGACTGCAGACTCCACTTCCACAGTCCTCAGATGGCTCACTCAAATGGCTATTGGCAAAAAGCTTCAATTCCTCATCTCGTGGACCTATCCATAGGGCTACTTACGTGTCTTCATAACATGGCAGCTGGCCTCCCCCAGAGTGATTCAAGAGAGCACGACAGAAGCCACAAGCCTATTGATGATCTAGTCTGGAAGCCATCACACATCATCACTTCTACCATATTCTATTTCCTAGAAGCAAATCACTAAAATCCAGCCCACACTTGAGGGCATGGGCATTGGTCAAAGGAAGCGGATCAAAGAATTTGTGGACGTATTTTAAAACTATGGCATTGGCCTATTATTTTATTTTCTTATATTGTCTTTGGTTGTCTTACCATCTACACTAAACTCATAAATGAGCTGGGGGTGGGGAGCTTTTCTTTCTTTTGTGTCCTCTGCAATGGTTTGTCTAGGAGAGGCATTCATTGCTGCCTACAAAATCATCTAGTTCTCATGTCTTTTTCAAAGAGTTAGTGACTATCGGGGAGGGAGGTTGCTGATTTGCTGGATTTAATGTTATACATGTATTCAGGCTACAAGCTTGTTAAGAGATCAATATCTGGGGAACATATTCCAGACTAGGAAAACTTTGTTCTCACTCTCTTAAACCTCACACATCTTTATGTACTCAGCACTGGCCTAAAGTGCTGAAAATTCTCACATTCAGGCAAAATGTAAAATAGAGAAGCAACCTCATTATTTTAAACAAGCAGTTCAGGATGAAGAGTTGGGGGAATTGAAAGGTGACAGAGGTTAAATAATAAGCACTTAGTTAATAAAAGATAACCCAATGGTAGACTCCCACCTATTCTGGTAAATTTAGGATAGTAGCTCTCAAACGTTTTGGTCTTAGGAGCCCTTTACCTCTTAAACATAATTGAGGACCCCACAGAGCTTTTTGTAAATGTGGGCTATGTTTATCAATATTTACTATATTAGAAATTAAAATGGGCAGGCAGCTGGCTGGCTCAGTGGGTAGAACATAGGACTCTTGATCTTAGGATAGTGAATTCGAGCCCCATGTGGGACATGGAGCCTACTTAAAAAAAAAAAAAGCACCACTCTTTTGGGGTGCCTGGGTGGCTCAGTGGGTTGAGTGTCTGACTCTGTTTCAGTTCAGGTCGTGATCTCACAGTTCATGGGATCAAGCCCCACGTCAGACTCTGCACTGTCAGTGCTTGGGATTCTCTCTCCCTCTCTCTCTGCCCCTCCCCTGCCCGCATGTGCATGTGCACTCTCTCTCTCTCTCTCTCTCTCTCAAAATAAACATTACAAAGATATATAGATATAAAGAAGTTAAAATTGAGAGTTTTAAAAACTAATATTTACTAATTCATTTGGACATAGCATTTCACATAGCCCATTTCACATTAACATAGATAAAATTTTTATGAAAAAAACTACATTTTCCAAAGCAAAACAGAAATTTACTAAAAAGGGGATTATTGCTTTACATTTTTGCAAATCTGTTTAATGCCTACCTTAAGAAAAGACAGCTAAATTCTCATATCTGCTTCTGCATTTAAGGTGTTGCAATATGTTGTTTTGGTTGAGGTACCGGAAGGACCTGGCCTCACTCAGATATGTAGTCAGGGAAGGGCAGGGTGTTTTCACAGTGTTTATTAATCGTGTACATTCTTGTTAGTACACCAAAACTCAGTCAGTCTTCTCTTAAGGTTAGTTGCAATGTGAATCGCATCGAATATCAATGAACTTTTTTTTTAAGTTTATTTATTTTCAGAGGGAGAGAGAGAGAGTACGCGCACACACATGCACACAAATCAGGGGAGGGGCAGAGAAAGAGGGAGAGAGAGAGAATCCCAAGCAGGCTCCATGCTCTCAGCACAGAGACCCACATGGGGCTTGATCTCAGGAACTGTGAGTTCATGACCCGAGCCAAGTTGGACGCTTAACTGACTGAACTTTTTATGTTCTTTCCACCATGAGAGAATGAACGGGAAAGGCCAAATGACATCTTAGTAAGAGTGAGGACAATCTTAGCCTCAGGACCTCTGGAAAGACCTGGGGGTGCTCCCTGAGTCCTTTGAAACTGCAGATTTCGGCACTCAAATATTCTCTGATGCTGAGACTCACGGCCCCAGAGGATGAGAGACTGGACGAGGACTCCTGTGTCCTCATTGTGGAAGGGAAACTGCAGCCCCCGACAGAATGGGATTTGTCCAGGGTCGTTGCAGAGCAACGTTCCTTGAGTCCCCTGCTCTTTCCACCATAGGGGGAAAAACCAGAAGGAAGATCAAGAAAAGGAAGAGGAAGAGCAGCAAGTCAATGTTCTAAGGTAGCAGACCACCACCGTCTCCACTTCTGATGGTTTTATGTGCTGGTGATCCAACTGATGGCTCTTCCAGGCCCTTCTTTGCCTCAGAAGTCCCTTGTTTATGCCTGCATTTGACCTTTGTCTTAGTCGGACAGTCTCACCACCAAGAGACATGAGAAAAAGCCATCGAATTCACATCAATAAAACTGTACTTCTTATCCTTTTAAGAGGAGGGCTGGAAGAATTAAATACTTGACCATAATAATAATAGCATTTATTAAGCACTTACTACGCACTTGTGTATGCATTCATTCATTCACTCTTTATTTCTTTCCTTCTTCCTTCTTTCCTCCTTCCCTCTTTAGTCTCTCCCCTCCTTCTCTCTCTCTCTCCTTCCTTCCTCCCTCCCTTCCTCCCTCCTTCCCTTTCTTTCTTCTCTCTTTCTTTCCTTCACTACTCACCAAGTACCTGTTATGTGCCAGGCATGTTACAACGTACACAATGGTAGAGAAAACAGATACAGTCCAAATACTTCACATCCATTATTCACTTATTAATCCAACAATAGGTGTGGTAGGCACTGTCAGAATGCCCATTTTAGTGATGAAGTCACTGAGGCAGGAGCGGTGCTTACCGAGGTCACAGAGCTAGTGAATGAATCTGGGTCTAACTCCGCAGCTGTTCCCTGTAAGCACAATAGTATATTGCCTCCAGAATGGCTGTGAGCCACTGGTAGTTTGTCTGAATTTATGCCTCCTGGAGTCCAGCATGGAAGATTGAGTCATTATTGCGCCACCCCTTTTGACTCTCTCACCTTCCTTCCCTGAACCCCTAACCCAACACTGTAACCTTACATCCAAGAGCCAGGACGTGGCTACACAGCTTGACAGGAATGGCAGGTTAGAGCCAGCTGTGTGCTAGACCTGGTCGAGTGGTGATGGTGGCGGTGGTGACGAGGACAATGACAGCCTGGGGGAGGGGAAGGGCCACTAACATCTCTGATCATCTCTAAAAGACTCTGAGGTAAGAGGTGGAAATCTAAGGACATTAACTTCCTCTTATATTTAAATTTGAGGGTAAAACACTGGTCTTCCAGGGGCCCTAGCCAAGGAAAGTCAGATTTGCATCATTGGATTTCCTTCTCTACAAGGGGGAGGAGAAAAAAGGGAGCACTGGTTCTCTTTCTAGGAGAAGGTGGGGTGGAGTGAAAGGGGAGAAGGTGGAGAAAGGAGGGGAAAGGAGAGGGGGAGAGAAGAAGGAGGGAGGGGGAATGGAGCCCTTTTCTGGAGAAGGAGCTTGTTGGGGACGCTTCCCAGGTCAGCAGCATCTACCCTGAGGCCAGACCATAAAGGGTTTTCTGCAGGGGAGGATCAGTGCAGGGGAGGATGAGTGCAGGGGAGGATCAGTGCCTGCTCTGAGCACAGTGCTCTGTGGCTCTCTGCTACCCACCCACCCTGCACCCTGCACCTTCCAGTCCCACCCAAACTCCCATGGGGTCGTTTCAGTGCTGGAACAACTTTCCTGAAAGCCCCTTGTCATGAAGAAAACACTGGACTAGGAGTCAGACCGTCTCAATTTGAACTGAGCCTTTGTTACCTCAGGCTACAGAACCCGGAACCTGCTGCTTACTCTTTCTGGGCCTCAGTCCTCCTCATCCGTGAAATGGTACAAAAATACCTTCTCTGCCTGCTGCCCGGGATATTTATGAGGATCTCAATAAGTGCTCCATCTAAACGCACTTTATTATCATCATCAACCTACACCATAATCATGCTTCTAGATAATACATGCCAAAAGTGACAAATGACCTAATTTATGTATTCCCTTGTTCCTGACACTTCACAAAGATGGGGGCTTTTCTGGCAGTGTCCAAAATTGCAGTAGCCTCTCATGCCCACTCACCTCCTTGGGCATCCATGGATTTCCCCAGGTTGACTTCCCCACCCTAGCCAATTGGGGGGAACCCACTTATTTCTTCAATTACACAGGAAATGGGAATTTATCATAAGATAAAAGGGTTTTTTTTTTTTTATAATCAGATAGTTTGGAAAAATGATAAAATAACTCGTCATCTTACTGTCTGAATATAACCACTATTGCAAATGGAAGATTATATCGAAGCAGGGTCATGAACCCAGGCTTTGGAGTCAGACAGACCTGTGTTCTGCCACTTAGCAGCTACATGACCTTGGGGCACCTTACTAATTTCTCTCAGTCCCAGAGAGAGTATGAATGCTCCCTCCAGTGGGAGATGTGGGAGTTGGGGGGGGGGGGCGGGAGGAGTAACTGGGGGTAACACATGTGTAAAGCCCTGCCCCACAACAAGTGCTCAGGAAGTGTTAGCTGCTGTTATTTTTCTAGTGATTATCTCTGCAGACTTTTAAAAATGCATACATAATACACATAAGAATACCTATGGTTTCAAAAATGGGAGTCATGACATTTTATAACCTGCTTTTGTTAACAGCATATCATGTTTTTTCACGTGAGAAAAATTCACATCTGTGACATCTCTTAGTGCCTGCAGAAGGCGTCCTGAGGGTGTTTGCTATTTCATTTAACCTGTTCCCTATCGCTAAACACTTAGTTTCTTCCCAATTTTGGGGGGCTGATTTGAATAATGTTACAATTAATATTGTAAATGTTAATATTGTAATTATTAATATTATTAATAACATTAATGTTATTAATATTGTTATTATTTCCTTAGGTTCTTTCCCAGATACTTTTCTAGACTGGCTAACATCCAAGTTCATAAACATTTTTGAGGTTTCATGGGCACTTCCAATTTTCCTCCAGAAAAATACAACTTCCCGCACCTGGCTAGCCATGGGTATTTGTTATTATTATTTTTTTAACTCTTTGATAAGCAGACTTTTTACTGTAGGATTACCATCCCACACCACTCACCCAGCTATGCCTGTCCTGTGAGTCTCCTGCCTTGGCGGTCTGGGGGCCTGACATCAGACCACCTCAACGTGGCTCCATCCGGGGCCTGCACTCCCCTGATGACACCCTTTCAAGAACTGTCCTTAGCTGGACAGTAGTTCTTAGTCCCCACTGTGATCTCCTCCCTTACAGCTTATATCTTCTTTGTGCATATTGAGAGTTAAAGACACGACCACCTGGTTTGGTCGTTCCATATGCTGGCTTAGCAGAGATTTATTTACCTAATTATCCCAGTCCTTCGAGGATCCATAAAACAAACAGTGCATTTACACCAAATACGCACCTCGGTAAAAAACCTTCAAACCAGCAGGAGGTTTCCGTCTTATGATAATCATGGTAATAATGTACATTTGTAGAGCAATTTGCAACTTGCAAACATAATGACATACACTATATGTGTAATGCTCAAAACAATCCTGGGATTTTTATTATCATTAAAAATTATTATTTCTGGGGTACCTGGGTGGCTCAGTCGGTTAAGCATCCAACTTCGGCTCAGGTCATGATCTCATGGTTTGTGAGTTCGAGCCCCACGTCAGGCTCTGTGCTGACAGCTCAGAGCCTGGAGCCTGCTTCAGATTCTGTATCTCCCTCTCTCTCTGCCCCTCCCCCCACTTGCTCATGCTCTTTCTTTCTTTCTCTCTCTCTCAAAAATGAGTAAAATTAAAATATTTATTATTATTTCTGTTTTACAAAGGGAGAAACTGCAACTCAGAAAATCGTACTGAGTTGCCCATGACTAAAGCTGGAGTCTGTTCTTCTGACTAAATCCTAGATTCTCACGCCACTTTGTGAACATAAATTAACCATGTTATTGAGGGTGAATTGATCACTAGAGTTGTCCTACCGGGTATCCGATGAATGTGTGGGTAGAGGGGTGGTGGTTGGAAGAGAAGAGGAGGAGAAAGAGGGAAACAGAGAGAGGGAGAGGGAGAGAGAATTTTGCTTTGGGTTTCCTAAAATTCTAGCTTTACTGCCTATCTGATAATAATGTTTGGGGCCCCTGGGTGGCTCAGTCGGTTGAGCGTCCGACTTCGGCTCAGGTCAGGATCTCACAGTTTGTGAGTTCGAGCCCTGCGTTGGGCTCTGTGCTGACAGCTCAGGGCCTGGAGCCTGCTTCGGATTCTGTGTCTCCCTCTCTCTCTGCCTTTCCCCCACTTGTGCTCTCTCTCTCTCTCTAAAATAAATAAAATGTAGAAAAAAAAATCCCAAAATTTAATGATAATGTTTAAAGTTGAATACTCTGTCTCAGGGTCATTCTGCAGCCCAGAAGGCATTTTAGACTCTTAAACTCTTCAGCTTATGCTTTCAGATGCGGCACAGATAGTCTGATTATTTATAGTCTGGCATTTCCTAAACGAGGCAGTGTTTGGGGAGGAAGTCAGCCATCCTAACAAATGCTGAATGTTCAAAATTCAGCTGAATAATCAACGAATCTAAAGTTTCACGTTAGAAGGTATGAAGGTGGAAGGCTGGTTTTTATTCTCCTCTGAAAGGTAAGTCCCAGGCTGTAGCCGCTCAGACTTGCTCCGCCCTTCCCTCGGGGCGCGGATCTGGCCTCTCTGGAAAGGAACTGGCTTTCCACAGGGAAGCCATCTGTAGCTCCTCCACGGAGGCCACCCTGAAGCCAGATCAGTGTCCCTCTTAATGGTCCTCAAACCCGCCGTCTGCATGCAAACGGACTACAGGCCCTTCGTTTCACACAGGATCATAGAACTCAAAGTGGGAACGGACCTCAAAGGTCATCTAGTGCCGGAGTCCTTCTGACATCCCTGGCGGGTAGTGGGGCTGCCTCCCCTTGACCTTCCAGAACAACATTGTCCCAGAGGCTCAGAAGGTCCTTCCTCGCACACAAGAGCTCCCTCCCTTTGGTCCCGGTTCTGCCCACCACCACCTTCCTCTTGGCTTCAATGCCCACAGAGGGCGGTGGCTGTCCCACATCCCTCAGACGGCCTCCCTTACAGACCAAGAGCCCAGGCCCTGCCCAGGGTGGGTATTCCCACCTGGAGGACGAAAAGAGATCATGCATGGACAGTGCTCACCATGGTGCCTGCACATAGTATGTGCTCAGTAAACCTGGCTGTCTTTATTATCTATTCTCATTTCTCCAAGCAGACTTTTAGCGTGTCCACATTTCTCACGGTCTTTCATCTGGACATCCTGACGCAACACTCCAGATACGTGCTAACACCAGATAGAACACAGTTATGATCTCCGTGTCTGAATACATTTAATGTTCTACCCCCACACACATAGTTAAATAAATATGCTGTGTCTGCAAGCAAGCAGTAAACTGGAAGGTTAACTAGTCCATGGCTGCAGAGGGGCCCAGCAGCACATTACTGGAACCCTCTGTGGGTTGATACGGGCCCATGCACCACTGTGGGTATAGGTGTCCAACTAGTTAGTTGTTTAAGTCACTTAACTATTATCGCCCAACTCAAATGTCTTCAACTTCTTTTTCATGTTGTCTACAAAGACATTATGAGAGACTCTGCCAATATAAGACATATACAAAATAGAAAATCAAAATTTTATATTAAAAGATAACTATAAGTAGAGCTCTCTTGTTTTCTTTCCTTGCTAAATGGACGGTAGTGCTGTCAGGAGTCCCTGTCCCTACAGTAGTCTCCTTTTGCTGAATGCTGGGCCATTTGTTTGTAATATAGTCACTCTTTATAATATAACCACCATGTGGCACTTAAGAAATACTTTATTTTATTGTTATCTGTGTACATGTTTGTCTCCTTTATTAAAAGGAGAGCTCTTTGGAGACAGAGACTGCGATACGTTCACTAGATGTCATCCAAGCACAGGGCTCTAAGCATAATAGATCCTCAGTAATTACTGGTCAAGTGGACCATGAATGTATGCATGCACACCCAAAAAATGAATGAATGAATGATTTCTCTCAATAAATTATTGTCAGGCATTATAAAGCAAATGAGTTTATTTTGGCATGACTCATTCCTGGTGAACCCATGCTAGGTGCCAGAGACCATCTGTTTAATAATCCATTCTAAATTTTTGTCAGGAATTTGGCATTGTGAAATCTGCTTTCTTGAAGAGACACCTAACCTGCTTCCAATCTCCTCAGCAGTTCTTTAAGACTTTGCCAATAGTTCCAAGAGTGTCTCTGCAGCCACGTGCCCAAGTTTACCAGGCACCGCGAAGGACATGGTCTGGACAAGGAGACCTGAGCCCATTCAACACTTGTGTACTAACACAATGGCTGGTCTGAAACAAGGTGGATCAGTTCAGCTGAGCGGAGTCTGCAAAATCTCCAAACTTTTTTTAAACTGCACACTCCCATCAATAAAAATATTTTTGAGCATATACCTTCAATATATGCATTATTTATCTATAAATCATATACAAGTAATACTGTGAACATATTATGTACATTATAAAGCATATGATGAAATAGAAGATCTTAAAAAGATGAGATATCATCTTGCTACCTCTTCTTGCACACCGCTGGGGTACATGGATCCCTCTTTGGAGACCACAGGACCAAAGCTTACCATCAGGGTAATGAGCCAATTCCCCTACAGGGAACCACCATGGGCTTGTATCTTTAGCTCCACAGACACCTCCCAAATGTGTGCCACTGGTCACACATTTATCAGAAGCACAGAGAAAGAGCATGGGAGGACAGGGCCATCTGGGTGTGAGCCCCTTTCTGCCATAGACTGTGATTGGGGATCCCCCTCCCACGGGCACCCAATCCTGGGCAAGTTGCTGAGCACCGCAGAGCCTCCATTGCTCATATAAAATAGGAAACCTGATACCTATATCTCAGGCCATTATGAGGATTACATGAGGTGATATGTGTAATGAGTGTAATGAGGCACAGAACTGGTGCCCAACCAACGTCCGTCTCCTCTCCCGTAGGGTGCCTTCTCTTTTACTTAGAAGATGGTGACTACATGAAATAACGCCACTTGGATCTCATCAAGAGCCTCCATATTGATGCATGGAAGTATTTTTCTTCTAGCAGGTAGTTGAAGATATAATTACTTAGAAACGCTGGAAGGGACAATCTAGGGAGAGAGAATGGTTGGTATAGATAAGAAAGGGAGTGGGCGTTAATGAGCAAGATGAGAAAAAAAGCATCCAACTTAGGGAAGAAACAGACATATTAACTCAACTTTTCCGCCCTCCACTTTTTCCTACAGTGAAGCGATCTTTATATTTGAGATATTTTTAAATGTAGTTTTATTTATATTTAAAATGTATCATGCAATATTTAAGACATACAGAAAAGGACAAAGAAAAATACAATACACAGCTATGTAGCTAGCACTCAGCTCAAGAAATAAAACATTGCAAACTGTTAAATCTGCCTTCTGCACCTCCCTCCCCACCCAATTATATTGTGTATTTATCACTCCACACCCTTCTATACACCTTTATAACATATGTATATAACGTATCCCTAAGCAGAATAAAGTATCATTTTGAGTATTTTTTATTAAATTATTTTAATGTTTATTTATTTTTGAGAGAGAGAGACAGAGCATGAGTGGGGGAGGGACACAGAGAGAGGGAGACATAGAATCTGAAGCAGGTCCCAGGCTCTGAGCTGTCAGCACAGAGCCCAACACGGCACTCGAACTCACAAACCTCAAGATCATGACTTGAGCTGAAGTCAGACACTTAACTGACTGAGCCACCCAGAAAGCTCTCATTTTGAGTATTTTTAAACTTAAAAACTATGTCATGTTATTACATAACTATTATCACTTTGGTTCATTAACTCATCCATGCAACATGTATTTATAAAGCACATACAATGCTTTCTGCGCAGTGATTAATTGTAATATAAAAGAAAATCCCCTCACTTCCCAGTCCTCGAAAGATGTCAGCACAAACTACATGAAAAATGATTCCTTTGCAGAATTGTTTTCAGACTTGCAAATTCTTACTGCTTTCATTTCACTATTTCCACTGAAAACTCACTGAGCTGTTAGGAGGCACAGCAATGATAGATACTGTGATTCCAGAGTGGGGGCATAGTCACGAACGCCTGAGTTCTCCCCAGAGACCGCGGATGGAATGTGTTGGAAAGGCGGGAAGTTCAACACCACCTTCATAGGTCTTATTTTCTAGACAACAGCGTTCAGAACAGAGCCCTTGAGTCCCATCCAAGGGAGTTTAGTTATGGAGGCATCCGCGTAGGAGTTCATGCTAAAGAGACTGCAAGCCTTCACATTTCTGTCCACACACAGCCGCTGGCGGGGAAGGCTGGCTTCAGACCGCTCCATCTGGCTCCAGGGCCTGCATTCCCCATGCAGGCTGTCTACTCAAGGGTGAGGGCTTCTTGCTGCCCACTGGTTATGGTGGGTGCAGCAAGGAAGTGAGGCAAATTTCACAAATTACAGGCAGAGTAACCCAATGTGACATTTCAGCCATTCCAATTTTCTGTCACACAGGCTTCTGGCTAAAAAGATTTTCCAGTTCACGGTGTTCTTGTCCTTTGGATTAGGTAAATAAAAACACTTCTATGAATATGAATGATCAATACTCCATTATTCTTTCATTGCAGCGGCTGGTAAGTTGTGGAGCTCCCTCAGCCTCTGCCCTTCCCCTAGAATTAGCGTCTGGGTCACGCCTTCCCGTTGATCACACTCATGGCAGTGATGCTCATTGATCGAGCCTCCATTCTGGGTGGGAGAACCACCCTTCAGCACCCACTGTACATGGGTCAGAGTGATTTTTACCTGTTAAAATGCAGTGTTTTATTAGGCCTTTAGATGGATGCATCTTGGTAGAGCAAACGTGTCCCAGTCAGGTGAGCAGTGGTGTTAGTACTGATTCTGTCCTAAGCAAAATGTGGCCGTGGTACCTCTTTCATACCTGGAAATAGCCATGCGATGCCCAAGAGGGCCCTCTCTGGATGCAGCCCCCATGCCCAGTGTCACGGTGTGGCAGCTGCCCTGAGAACCAGCTCCTGTCGGCCGAGGCAAGTTTCCCAGAGAGCCACTAGGCACATGCTCAGCACTAGAGAACAACCCCACCTTTACAGGTGGAGATTTTAGACAGGGCAATGGGATCTCATGTCCACCTCACCCCTTATCCTATCCACTAGTGAGTATACACAGGAGGTCACCAGCTCATCCCTCGAAGTCCCAATCCAAAGAAACCTGCCAACTTGAGAACTGCGTGCTAATGAGGGCATCCAATCCTAGAGATAGGAAAGGTCATTTCAGGGCCTCTCAGGGCTCCTGATATGTCCCTTGGTAGATTCTTCATCCTCCCTTTCCTGCCTGTGAGATTGTCCTAGTTTTCCAGGCAGGTTTCTCTGGCCCATCTTACCATCTGTGACCCCGCTGGGGCCCAGGGTTGGAGCCCCACCCTGGAGTCTGAACCATTCACTCTTGTCAGAGCCTCGGAGCAAGCCCTTTCCTCCCCAGCTCTCCCTGCTCACTAGTGCTGGACAGGGCTCCACCGAGGAACCCACCCGCCCACTGGCCTATCTTCCCGCTGCCTGCAGCTGGCCTTTCCAGGCCCCGAAGTGCCCGGTGCTGGGCTGAGTATCTCCCCAGGCACACCCTCCCCAGGGCGGCTGCGTACTCACTGCTCCACCGGCACCCGAGCCCACCCCTTTCTTAATAATGAGCAATGGCTTTGTTTTTTTTTGTCATTATACTAATAAATCATTTCACTGGAAACAGAAGATACCAAGCAAAAAGAAAACTGAAAATTACCCGTAAATCCCTCCACCATGTGATAAACATTATTTATATTTTGATACATTTGCTTACAGTCTTTTTTCGTGGCATATGAATAAAACATATTTTTTCAAAATTGGATTTACACCATGTATAATAGTGTGTATTCTGTCATTTTTTTCAAGCCTCACTACAACAGTAAACACATCCCTCTTATTCTCGTTTCTGTATCTCAGGCATGCCGTTCTTCTCATATCGTTCCATCCTCTCTACCACCTAAACCTTCCCCCCACCCTCAATTCCCTGTCCTGATAGCCTTGCTTAATAATCTCAGTCTGTACTAATTTTGTTCCTGTCAATATGTTCAGCCTTCGTTATACAGATTGCATAATTCGGTGCTTGATATATTGTCTTGTCTTTTCTAATAACTTGGAGAATTGGTCTTATGTCCCTAGAATTAATGGAAGCCCCTAAAGGTCAGCAACCATGTCTCACACGGTACTTGCTGATTTTCAGATCATTTCTTATTTTGCAGAGTCCATGACCTCCCCCCGCCCCCACAACCCTCCACCCCCACACCCCCACCCTTTGGTGTTGGTGTTTCTATGCAAAAGTGGGAATTCTCAGAACCGCCAGAAGCTGGAATAAAGACCAAGCTCATGGTGCACTTTTGTCAAGTGCTTCCTAGAAAAGCATGAGTCTCACATCTTGTAACTTCATAATTCAACCCTTTCCTTGGCTAGTGTAGACATAGTGCGGTTCCCTAAAGAGCACTGATGGAAGGCCAGAACCTCCCTGGACCCGGGCTGGACTTGTATCACGGCTGGGCCACCCTGAAGCCGAAGGATTCGAGAGTCAATAAAAGAAGTAATAAGAGGCAAACTCTCCTCACATCCTTCACAACTTAAAAATAAATAAAATTAAAAGGTCTTTAAAAGAAAATGTAGGTTAGAAAGGATTGCAAATTCATGACAGTTATTTTCTAGCATTAAAGTGGCATTTTTCTGGCCCCATTTTACAAAGGCAATTCCCTCTGCTCCCAAACATAAATGCACACACACACACACACACACTCACACACACGCACACACACACACTCACACACACGCACACACATGCACTCACACACACATACACACAAACCACCCCCCCACACACACCAGCTGGAGTAAGAAAGAGTGGCTTCCTATTATTATTAATAGCTTAGTGAGATCATTCACGAATCCAGTTCAGTCCCAAGGTCCCAGAAACTGAAAAGGACACTTTCTCCCTCTCTTGCTGGGGACATTCCAATCCCAGCCCCTGGCCATCCATTTGGAGTTACCAGTCCTCTGTCACCTCCTGTTTAATGCTTCACTGCATATCAAAGGCTGTGGTGCTGGAGGAGGAAGAGGGGACAGGAAGTCTGGATGCCTCTCCCTCTCCCTCTTCCTTCCAGAGCCCCCACCATCCCCCCCCCCCCCCAGCAAACTGCTCCCCAGCCCTGACCCTGCACTTGCTTAGCTATGTGACTTTGACAAGTCACTTTACCTCTCTGGGCCACTTTTCCTCATTTGCACATGCACTGTGGCCTCCTTTTAGCTCACGGTCCAACATTCTGTGAAATACCTTCTTAACCTTCACCATCTCCATATTCCAAATTTGAAAGTTCCAATCTAAGGTGTGTGATGGGGGTTGGGGATGGCAGGTTCCATCTGTGCGGCCATCAGCCTCTATTTCCTGCCTGACCTCCCTTCTCTTAAACAGCCCTGGCGTCACTTCTTCCATGAAGCCTGTCTTTCCTTGTAATTCTCATCAGCATCAGCATCATCAACACCACCAGATAAATGAGTCTTCTCCTCTGTGCTCCAAGTACATTTTGTCTATTCCTCTGTGGTGAGTCTGATACAGAGGGCACTTGTGTCCTTGAAACAGTAGCACAGTATGCCCTTGGGTGCCACCATTAACTGGATTATTCCTGCTCACACTGCAGTGACAGAGCCGGGGAGAGGGCACTTGTAACAAAAATAGGCATTGTTTCTCCTGCACGCTTCACAGTCCTTTACATCTTTGCTGGGGGAGTTACTTTTCATTTCCCTGAAGTTGTTCCACAAAAGGTTGGAGAAAACCATGCATAAGAGCATCAGTGGACACTATAAAATCAGTGCGGGGGAGGGAAGGTGCTGGCAGGCTGCTAATCCCCTGGGGAACCCTGAAGACAGCAGGCAAGGACAGGCTCCAGCAGAAGCCCTATTGGCTTGGCTACCTGCCGAGACCCACAGGGACACTCCTTCCCTTCTCTGGTCCAAGGGCAGAGCCCCCGCTCACCCCGACTCTGCCTGCCCTCCCCAGAATGCCCCCTGGCGACTACTGGACCATCTGGGTCCCAGTGACCAAAAAGCTGGGGCGACTCAGTGTTTAAAATAAAATAGAATAAATTATAT
This sequence comes from Prionailurus bengalensis, assembly GCF_016509475.1. Lineage (NCBI taxonomy): Eukaryota > Metazoa > Chordata > Mammalia > Carnivora > Felidae > Prionailurus > Prionailurus bengalensis. Next base: position 41,046,405 of record NC_057344.1, on the reverse strand, counting down.
TCTGACCCAAATTTAGAACAGTTAGTGAGGGGTTGTGGTGGGGAGTGAGCCCTGCTCACTGCATAGCTTGCCACTGTCTTGCTGATGTCACCTCTGAACCCTCCTTCACTTTCTATGGGAACCACCGTTTACACATCAGGGGCATTTGAGGAAGCACCTTCCTGGATCTGTGAGTCGGTTTTCAGAAGCTTCCTCCACAAGGCTTCAAGGGAAAACCTCAACTGTCTCATTTCCTAGAAAAATAAATCTGAGGTTTCTTCTTGTGGCCTTGTGATCTTAGCCAGTGTTTCTGAGGGGCTACAGATACATCACCTAATCCTCATTACAACCTCATGAGTGAAGCCAGCACTACCCCCATTTGGCAGATGCAGAAACTGAGGCTCAGAGAGGCTAAGTGTTACTTGCTCGAGGTTTCACTGCAGTGACTAGAGCTGGATTTGAACCCTGGCATTTGACTCTGGAGTCCCAATCTTCACCATGAAGCTCTACTTTCTCCTTGTCCACCCCATTCTACAAGATCTGCCACTTCCAGTTCCCTAGGATAGAGTAAATAGTCTTCCAAAATTCAGATTCTCTTTTTGGATTCTCAGTTCAATGTGCCCTGGAGGACCTGATCATTTAAAAGACTGCCATCGCCTAAGTGGTTTTTTACAAGAAAAATCTGATGTGGCAAATTATTTTGCTTTTATAAGTGAGGTTTCCCTCTCTTTGTCTAGAGATTCCCCAGGCGATATAAATGAAAGTATCTAGTGCATTTTGCCTGGCACACCCTGGGTACTAAATATTTGTTGATTCTAATTTTGTGCCTCTACGAATCCAACCAAAAACATCCACTCAGCCATTGCCCAACTCATCTCCAGTCATGTGCCTGTCAAGCTGGGACAGCCCAATATATGCCCCCATGCCAGGCATCTAAAGACCCCTCTCTTTTTCTTCAAAATACACAAACTTCTACAAAGTACATAGGTTAGCAGATAAGCATGCAGTTCCTCCCTGGGGTCATCTGCTCCTGATGAGGCTTATTAAAATAGGAAACTATTTTAAAGCAAAATCAACAATCAGAAGTATTCTCCATTCTGTATGGCTGCTTTCCACAGATAATAAAACCCCATCAACTGGCTCCAAAGAAAAAGTGACCTACATAACAATGACAGCACAAATAACAATCCTCCACTGAAATGCTCAAAAGCTGGGATTGTGGTAAAGCCAAGATTCCCAGGGAGTCTCAGGACCCGGTGTCTTGACTGTAAACTTGGAGCAGATAAAGGAAGGCCTCTCTGAGATCAGAACTTCCAGGGATAGGACAGAAATCCCAAATGGCAGGTGCAAGGCAGATGTAGTCAGAACTGAACAAGACAAAGCAAACAGTATCCGGTGTCCAAGGAAAAACACAGAAAACCAGTGTGTGTCCGTTCTGCTTGAGAAGATCTCAGAAGAATAATTTTGTAGATGAATCAGACAAGAATAAGGTTGCAAACGACTCCATCATGTCAAATAACCAAGGCAAGGCCTGTGTCTGAAGTACTCTCATAACACCTGAAGAGTAATTCAGCTCATCGATACGGCTGTGCTTACATACTTGTTTTTCTTCACCAAATGGATCAATCCTTTTGGTCACATTCCTCATCAGTGGATGGAGAAGCTCAGTAGTGGTGCCCAGAGTGTCCCAGAAAGGGTCTCCCAAGAAAATAAAGTTGCATCAAAAGCTGCTGAAGGAAATTGTAGGTACAAAAAGGGATCTGAGAGGCAGGACACCCAGGTTCTGGCTTGGAACCTGACATTGACTCTCTTTGAAACTCTGGACAAGTCATTTGGATCTCCATCATCCCTCTGGATCTCCATTTTCCCATCTATAAAAAATCCAAACAGCTCTCATCTGAAAAGTGTGGGAGGCTGTGGGAACCCATCAGTTCCCCCTGAAAACAGTCAAGCCCAGAGTTTCTTATAACATTTAACATATACTTAGCACACAATCCGGCAATCCCACAGCTCGGTATACAACCAAGATAAATGAAAATCTATGTTCGCACAAAAACCTGTATGCAAATATTTATAACAGCTTTATTTATAAATGCCCCAAACTGGAATCAACTCAAATATCCTTGGTGGGTGAGTGAATTAACACTGACACATCCATACAGTGGGATCACCACTCAGGAACGAACCATTGATACAACAGCACGAATGGATTTCTTTTCTTTTAAATTTTTTAATGTTTATTTATTTATGTAGAGAGGGAAAGAGAGAACATGAGCAGAGGAGAGGCAGAGGGAGAGGGAGAGGGAGAGTCCCAAGCAGGCTCCACGCTGTCAGCACAGAGCCTGACCTGGGGCTCAAATCACAAACTGTGAGATCATGACCTGAAATCATGATCATGATCATAAGATCATGAGCCAAAATCAAGAGTAGGACACTTAACCGACTGAGCCACCCAGGTGCCCCAACAACATGAAGGGATTTCAAATGCATTATGCTAAGCAGAATCCAGAAACAAAGGCTACATACTGCACGATCCCTTAAATGATATTCTGGAAAAGGCAAAACTATAAGGATGGAGAACAGAACTGTAGTTGCAGGGAGGGGGTGGGGGAGAACTTGACTACAAAAGGGCGGCACAAGAGAATTTGGGAGGAGGGTGATAGGACCGTTTTGTATCTTGATTGTGGCAGTACATGATTCTAGGCATTCATCATGACGCACAGGACGGAACAAAATAAGGAGTGAACTTCACTGTAATTAAATTCAAAAAATAAATATTAAAAATCATTTTAAAACTCAAGCCCAGATCCTCCAAGTCTGAAAAGAGAGGAAAACTCCCCAGTGAAGAGACAGACGGAAAAAGAGAAGTGACCCCAATGTCAACTCCAGTTTCCCAGGAGCCACCTACGCCCTTCCCATTGGCTTTACTGGGCACTGCTGCCCATGTACCAACCATGCCCTTGTTTCAATGCTCCAGTCCATCAGACACCAGACCAGAGCATGTCATGTAATTTGTCTAAAGGCTCAGGGCCAAGAAAGGGGAAATAAACCCAGAGAGTAATGCCCAACTCACTGGCTACCTGCCTGGTTCCCGTTCCACGTCACTGAGCCAGAGGCCACTTCTCCTACTACCAGGCTGGCCAAAGACCTGTAGACTCAAGAAAGCAAAACCAAGAGGAGCAACACTGGTACAAAGGCCCAGTTTCCCAACCCAATCTCTTGAATGAGCCCATTCTTCTTGACTGATTGACATCAGAAATGCCCACCTCCTTCAAGGGAGACTTCTCCACCAGGGCTGCCGGAGAAAATATGAGATGCCCAATAAAGTTGAATTTCAGATAAACAAAGAAGACTGTTCTGATAGAAGTACAGTGCAATATTTGTGTGTATTTTGATTTATTCAATCTGACAATCCTGTCCTCCATCCACCGGGGTGTGGCCTCACCTACCACACATCAGAAGGAAATTTGTTACGCTTCCATCAATTTAGATTCACACACCCATATTGTTCATCTCCTAGCACATCCCCTGGGGATTAGAGACCTGGCTCTGTCAGGCAGATCTCTCTAGAAACCTGGCCCC